>NC_059082.1:8684464-9884464 GCF_020497125.1 Mauremys mutica
TTAAGATGCGAACCATCAAGAGGAAGGTAGCTGGCCCTAGACCAGGGCTTGGCAACCTTAGGCACATGGCTTGCCAGGGTAAGCAACGTTAGCGGGCCAGGACCGGTTTGTTTACCTGCCGCGTCTGCAGGTTCGGCCGATAGCGGCTCCCTCATGGCTGAGGTTCACAGTCGTTCCAGGCCAAGGGCGGGCTGCGGTAAGCGGCGCGGGCGTGAGGATGTGCTGGCCACACACTTCCCGCGGTCCCCATTGGCCTGAAGCGGCGAACTGCTGGCCAGTGGGAGCCGTGATCGGCCGAATCTGTGGTATGCGGCAGGGTAAAACAAACCGGCCCGGCCCTTCAGGGCTGATTACCCTGGTGAACCACATGGCAAGGGTTGCCACCCCCATGCCCTAGGACAATGCATTTAGGTTAAACAGGCTTGAGGGCTGATTTTTGAGAGGGGCGGAGAGCAATCACAAAACTCTTCTTGAGATCGAATGGGAGCTGCTGCTGCTCAGCTTCTCTTGAAAAGTAGGCCTGAAACTCTATTTTATCAGGAATTGCCCCCTTTTCAGTCAATTGGAATTGCATCTCCTCCAAGCACAATATTATGGGTAGTCATAGTCCACAAAACTCACACAGTTAAAGGGTAAACAATACAATTACTAACTGGAATACACTGTTTAAACATGCTGGTGAGTGTTAATGATTCCAAGTAAGGATTGTTATTTAAACAAAGGACTGTGGACTACTTTTAAGGACTATAGCCCTTAATGTTTAACTATTGATGCAATAAAAATAAGAAACATGAACACAGGTATCAAACTCCATAGGTTTGTGATGCATGCAATGAAGAAAGTCACTACTTAATGCCTATAATTTTAAGCATTTGTTTTTGAAAGGTTTTTCCCTTATTAAGTTTTGAGTGGCATTGGAAGATCCTATTTTGCTTGAATTCACTTAATAGATTAGTTGAAAAAGGATGCCATTAATTGAGAGATTTTTTTTTAAATCCTCTCCACTGCTCAATACATGTAACAGAAAAAGGTCAAAGTTCTTTTGCGTTAAGACCATCAACTTTGGGGTGAGTGTTCTGATTTCTACAATTGTTTGTATTTTGTTCAGCGTTCTACAGGTTCAATAACTTTGGTTTTCAGGTTTCCTGAGTAATTATGGCCTAATGGTAAATTTCATTAGCCAAATGATACACATAAAATGCAACCACCCATTGGTTCAAAGCTTATCATCCTAACTTATGGCAAGATTGCAAAGAGAAACAAAACTGAAAAAGACCCAAGAGGCTTCTTGGATCAGTTTTATTTTTTGAGACTAAAGGGTTCTATAAGTCAGCTCATATCATTCAGCTCTTAAGACATACAGCATTATGAAATAAAATGGCAAAAAACTAGGGCTCCAGGCTTGATCTTCATTCAAGCACATAAGCCATACATGGGAGCACAGGTCACTTAGTTCCATTCAGCCCTGAGTTTCTTGAATACAAATGAAGTTTATTACGAAAAGACATTTTTTATTAAAAAATATATTATGCTCTTAAATTAGGGAATAGATTTTATAAGAGTTACCTAAGAATCTCAATATATTGTTAAGAAACAAATGTTGTAAGTATTATTTTTCCTTCCAAAAGTGGTGGCCAAACAATCTCTAGAGATTAGCTAGCTATCAATTTACATTTTGGCATAGGAGATAGAAAGTTTGCAACCCAAATATTAAGGCCCAGATTTACAGTACAAAAAATTTTGCGGTTGTAGTTTATCTTGGTCAGGGGTGTGATCTGTGACTGACATAGCAATGTCAGCAAAAGCCCTGCCCCTTAGAATAGATGCAGTTGTTTTCCAGCGTAACTGCAATTTTGAAAGCTTTTTTCGCTTGGGGGGAAGTAGAATAAGCTATGCCGGCTAAAGCGCTGTTTTGCTAGTATAAGCTGCCTCCGTTCTAGGAGGGGCTTTACAAGTGCAATATATTGGTATACTTACTTACTGTCAATGGCATGGCCCTATTATACGATCTGATAATGGCAAAGATAGTTTCTCCTCCAGTTTCATACACTTACAACTTTACAAAATAATCATTTTTTTGCTCTGAAATTTTTCATTGCTTCAGTCTCTGTTCAAAAGGTGAGGTTCTCTGACAGTTTAGCAAATCAAATCAACTTACTCTCTGGAAAAAAAATTCACCACCACCTTGCTCTAAATATATATAAATAGTGACCACCATCCCCCACCCTAACAAAACAACTTAAATAAAAACAAAAACACTGACTTTCAAGCATGGGGCCTCAATTTTGCATACACTTAAACAAAAAGCTTATAATTTGACACATACAGACAGACAGTCCAATGCACATTTGCAAGGATTGGGGGTCTTGGCATCTAAGGAGGTCTCTCTAAAGTGTTCAGCTTTGTCCAATTTGGGGGGCGAGGGGGGAGGTCGTTAACATAATCAGTTCTTAAGGGGCTGAAAAATCATTTAATAACATTGTGAAGGTGCCATCCTGCTTATGAAATACCTCCCAAAAATATCAAGCTGGGCCATTCTCCATCACCACTGATTTGTCACCTCACAGTGGACTGTTTTAGGATTGATGACAGCTCAGAGTCATCATGAAGGTGACTGTTAAATGTGTCAGTGCCCCACAATTTAATGCCCTTAGCCTGCTATGTTACTCCCTCCCACAAAAACAAATCCAGAACACATCCCTCTCCGCAAAAGAAAAAACTGCTCCAACATCAAAAAGTCACAGGCATAGAAATGTCAGATTCCAAAATTTCAGGATGTCTCTAAAAATTTTGTGCTTCATTTTAAAAATTTGCATATTTTAAACTTTCATTCAAATAATGGTACATTTCTTTCTTGTTCTTGTACCAAGATATTGGTATCACATTATAAACAATTGTGCTATTGCCAACACTGGACTAGCAACTGTGAGCCCTTCACCTGTCACCTCTAGCTTGGCCTACTGCAATGCGTTCAACCTAGTGGCCAATCTTAAAGGCCACCCAGTGGGCAGAGCATGCAGTGTGGCACCTAAGCAGGGCCAACAATTACAACCACATTACACTTGTACTCTGCACTCTATATTAATTTAAAGTCAAATTCCAGGTCCATTTCTAGGTCTCCTTTGTTCTTCCTCTTCAAAGCCCTGAAGAGAACAAAGCCTCAGCTATCTTAGTGATCATTTCGCCTCTCTGGTGCTCTCCTGCATGCCCTAGCTCAGGCAGGGATGTTTCTATTGCTGGTTCCTTCTATAGGTTTTAGATCTTGCATGCACCATCCAAGAAACATTCTTTCTAAAGGTCAGGCTTACATGGAATCTCATCACCATCAGAGGGCACTGCGAGACAAACCTATTTAAAGCTTGTTATTTGTAAACGTAGCTTTTTGCATGCAATGTATTTAATCTAACTAGCACTCCTAAGTTTGTTCTTCTGCAGTTGTTTCTTGTACAACCTGCCCTAAAATAAGATTACCTTGGTCGTATGGACTTCCTGGCTTGTAAACACATATATGAAATACACAAAAAATGTTTGAGAACCAGGCAATCAAGACTCTGACTTTTATCTTTCACCAATGATATTTATTTTGTGTTGGTAGAACAACCTATATGCTGACGTGTTAAAATCCAGTTGTTCTCCAGAAGCTACTGGAAAAGGTAGCCTTATATCAGGCACCATTTGGATTAGAATTAGAAAGCAACATCAATAATTTAATTTTTGTAAGACGTAGTGTTCAAATGGAAAGGCAAAACAGCAGTCAAACTCCTCCCTTCATCAAACTAAGGTGTATGTGTAAAGGTGTATATGTGTGTGCACACGCAAATATGGAGAAACTGCCTTGTTACAGCCCCTAGGTATGTTACTCAGAACCTGACTGTTGCCAGCCACCACCTGTAAGAACGTGGGCATCAGCTCCAAAGAGGTGTGTTTTCTGTGCTCCCAGGAGGAGAAAAAGACTCAAGAGATAAAAGCAGAACAGCAGTAGCTTAGTAAATATTACATACAAAACCCAAGAACATTCAAGTTGCAAAATCTCAAAAGTTATTTTTATTTATTTAGGTTTATAATAATAGATACCTATCCAAGGCTCTGGGCCCTCTAATATAATTAACTATACAGCAAATACAATTAAATTAAATCTCAGCAGCATTAAAATCAGTTCCACAGGAACTCGATCATCCAGCCAGCAACCTACTGGAAGTATACCCTCAGCATGCCACAGAAGTCTCAGTATGTGGACTATTTTTGGACATGGATGGGAGAGCACATTCCAGAACTTCAGAGCCCTCCCAGAGAATGCCATGCCAGCTGCCCCTACTCTTTTATAACAAGAAGCATCCATCTTGATGGCCTCTGCTGTGGCAGTATGGCATGAGGGGTGAGGCAATCTTTCAGATAGTTCAGAAGTGCCAGATTTAATTTTACCTGTACAACCTTAATTCAGCCTCCATGTGCATTAGGCTTGCCAACTTTCTAATTGCGCAAAACTGAACACCCTTGTCCCCGCCTTCCCTGAGGCGTGGCCCCTTTTATGATGCCCTGCCCCCACTCACTCCATCCCCCTCCCTCTGTTCGCTTGCTCTCCCACCCCCCTCACTCATTTTCACTGGGCTGGGGCAGGGAGTTGGGGTGCGGGAGGGGATACAGGGCACAGGCTCCTGGAGAGAATTTGAGTGCGGGAGGGGGCTCAGGGCTGGGGGTTAGGGTGCAGGAGGGGGTTCAGGGTGCAGGCTCTGGGCCCACAGGAGGCTCAGAGAGGTCTGGGAACACACCCAGTGCATTTTCTATGCAAGTAGTTCTATGGATCCAGGCAAGCTCAGCATCTCTCTCACTGTCTAGAATTTCCTGCCAATGGCTGCTCTGGTCCTTTGATGGTTTGCCTCTTCCCATGACTCGGCCTTCTGACCAAATCAGAATTTAGTCCACCCCTTCTGGGGTAACAAATTCCTACAAATAGACAGTTCAATTCCCTTATAACAAGACCTCACACTCTATTCTCAGGCCTCTCTGTCATCCTGGTCCCCTTCTCTGGACTCATGCCCCCTTGGCAGTGGCTAGTAGGGGAACCTGGACCCTCCCACTACACAGGATTCCAGCTCAGAGACCCTATAATCAACAGCCAAGGCCTGCTCCTTCGGACTACTTGCTGCTGCTTGCCTGGGCTTCTTTCTACTGGGGCCTTTCTGAGCACATCTGCACTGCAGCTGGGAGCGAGAGACTCACACTAGCGGGGCTTGAGCTAGCGTGCTAAACATGGACATTGTGGCTCTGACAGCAACTGGGACTCAAGCTCACCTGACCCTCCTGGGTCTGAGATCAAATGGCTATCCCAAGTCTCCAACATCCACGGGCCTATTTTTAGCATGCTAGCTTGAGCCCAGTTAGCGTGAGTCTGTCTACCTGAGCTGGAAGGCTCACTTCCAGCTGCAGGGGTAGACACACCCTGAGAGTCCTGGCCCAGAGAGAACGGTGAGCCTAAAGAGGCTGTGGGGGGAAAAGGCCAGAGAGGGCATGTCTACATTACACTAGAAGAGCTGCAACATGGCCACGGCTGGCCTGGGTCAGCTGACTCAGGCTCATGGGGCTCGGGTGCAGGCTTATAAAACTGCAGTGCAAATGTTTGAGATTGGGCTGGAGCCCAGGTTCTGAGACCACATGAGGCGGAAAGGCCTCAGAGCCTGGGCTCCAGCCCAAGACCGAATGTCAACACTGCAATTTTATACCCCTGCACCGGTGTCCTGCAAGCTCAAATCCACTGACCTGAGCTCTGAGACTCAGTACTGGGGCTTTTATCGTAATGCAGACTTATCCTCAAGGCCCTGCCTGGAATCATCTAACAAACATCCCAAGATAGAAGTATACAAACGCAAACCAATGTCCAAATCCTGCCCTTCTAACAAGATTTACCACTGGAGCCTGCTCCACTCTCAGTGGCTGCTCAGTCTCTCTTGGCAGCTTGCCAGCCCTCTCTACTCAACCAACGACCCAGGGCTAACTCTCCCTCGGCCCCAGGTTTTCTTCTCACAGCCTCTCTATTCTCAGAGAGTGACTGCAGACTCTCCTGCTTTCAACTTCCCCTGTTTGTAGTCTCAGTTAAGCTTGGTTCTCCCTCCAGGTGCAGCCTAGTGTGTGAACTGGCTTCTCAGGCCCATGTTTCAAGGCCAGTGTGGGGTACACACCCCATCACACAATGGAACGTTCAATGATTTTACTAGCAATTTCTACAGAGCATGATCAAATGCTGGTTTTTAGGGGCTAATAACTCAGTCAAAATTCAATGCATTTTCATGGAGATAATACAAGATATCTCACTGGTATGAGGGCTATCCCCTTGCCAAATTTTAAATTCTTGCTCCAAACATGGAGGTGTTAAGAATTTTTAAAGAAATGAGTGGGAAATGCTTTTATTGGCAAAAATGGCTCTTTCCCCCTAACTTTTTCTGAAACTTTCCCAAAAACTTCAGCCTGAGACAGAGTGGAAGCATGAAAATGTGGAGACCAACTAATTATAGTTTGGCAAAATTATAAGCAACTGAAAATAGGGGCTTATAATGGAAAGTGTTAGGCTACCTTAATTATAGACATCACTACTAGCTCCACCTAGAATGCCAACAAACCTGTTACCATCACAACTATATTTAGTAATCAAATCATCTGAAACAATTTATAAACGGTTACCTTCTCTTTTCTCACAACACACCTGGAAATTAAAGAACCTAAGCAAAAAACTGTGGTAACTTTGATTTGAAAATCTATATAGAATTGTACAAATAAATCACCACTACAACTGCTCAAACAAAGCAAAACCAGAACAAATTAAAATACTAGTTATGTAGCTTTTAATTCTTGGTTATCTGCTTTTCTAGATCACACATATCCAGTTGGATAGGAACAAAAGTGACCAAAAAAATTTAAGGAAACTTTTGCTGGATGTGACCAACACATAGACACAAAGCATTCTCATTGGTAAAAACAAACGCTAAGGGAGCAATTACAGCTTTCAATTCAAATACACCTTTTGGCACCACTGATAGTTATATTTCTGTCTTTGACACAGTTATAAGCGAGTACTTCCCATGACTTTCAAAAGCAAATTCACAATATTCTATCATCAGTCTGTGAAAAACAACCCCATTTGAGCTTCATTATTTAGGTCTGTGTGCCAGGTCTCATCAGTTCTCAGTAGCAGAATCAGTTTTTTTAAAAAACAGTCTGTGTAGAAATACATTTTTCAAAATAAAACAAACAATGCATTGTTTTGATGGCACGGCCTGGAGCTCTTTATCTGATTGTTATCAAAGTATGTTCTAGAATTGATCAAAGCAGCAATGACAACTTAATGTTCTTTAAAGTTATGTATCACTGCATAACTAACTTCCCACTCTTGCCTTGTGGCCTCTGGCTCAATGTGTCATTGGGAGTATTCTCAAAGGTCAGGAGATTTCTAAAAACCCTCCATTACACAGTGGCAGCTGTAAAGATGGGAAAGGCAGAAGTGTGGAGACAGGGTAGCTTAAGTCTATCAGCCTTACCTCCCACATGCCACAGGAAAAATCACTCTTACCACTTTTCCCTTCAGGTGCAAGGTTTCTCTCAAAGGTATTATATGTACTACTGTTCTATAAGTAGTACTTTAGGATGTGGTAGTAGCTGGTCCATATTTAAGAATGGGTCTTGCTTCCCGTTATAAATCTGATAAAGAGTCTTTGGGCCCTCTTCCTATTTTAAAATACTCAATTTAAAACGCTCCTATGGTTTCGAATTTGCCTTCTGCTGTCTGTGGCTGGCAGATAGTTGGTTTTTAAAATCATGTGTGAGGTTACTGAGACATGCCATTTTACGGATATGGGATACAGAAAAAAGGTGTTCAACACAGTTTGAAAATTCTTGCCACAGTTCGCTGCTCCAGGCCAATGGGGGCTGTGGGAAGTGGCGTGGACCGAGGGATGTGCTGGCCGCCCTTCCCGCAGCCCCCATTGGCTTGGGACAGCGAACCGTGGCCAGCGGGAGCTGTGATCGGCTGAACCTGCGGATGCGGCAGGTAAACAAACCGGCCCGGCCCACCAAGGTGCTTACCCTGGCGAGCTGCGTGCCAGAGGTTGCCGATCCCTGATATACACTTTCCAAAAATCACCTTGAAAGGTTCACATCAGTGGAACAGTAGGGATCCAGGAGGAATGCAGGGAGGAGTAAAAATGAGTAAGTCTCAGGTAGAATGCCCAATAGCCAAGAAAGGGGAACAGAAGCATGTAAAAGGCAGAGAAAAAAGAGCAAGTGACTTTGTTGGGTGCTAGAAACTATGGAGATGGATTTGGTATAATAACCTAGTTAGAAGAGCATTTGTAATACAAAGACCTTATAAAGCCCTTCTCCCAGTAAAGCAACACTCCCCCCCAAGTATTTTAAAAAGATTGAAGAACGCAAACTTCCTCATCCTGGCATGATGCCCTGGCCTACCGGGGATTCACCTTGAGGATATTAACAGTCACACAGGTGGAGAGATCCTGGCCCAGAGGAACATGCACAGCTCAGAAAGTCTGCACACTCCTGCAAAATGTAACATCCACAAGTGGAGTCCTGCAAAGCCAGGAGCATGCAATGCTTAACAGCTCCACAGATGTTAACTGGGTGGCTCTTCTCCTCCCAGCCTCAGTTCCACCTGCTGAGTTTAGGCGTTCCCAGTGTTCTTGCCAACCCAACCCCAGTCTAAGGATATATCTACACTAGAAAGGTAAGTCAACCTATATAAGGCCGACTTATAGCCACCACAGTAATTACGCGGTGGTTCATGTCCACACTACTCTCCTTGGGTCAATGGTGCACATCCTCACCAGGAGCACTTCGACTGACCTAAAAGGGGCAGTATGAGGAGCCGAGAGCCCGGTTTCTCAGCTCCGCTGGCAGCTCCCTTTGGGAGCCTCGCTGCTCCACAGGCTCCCAGTGGGTTGCCCTCCCGCTCAGTTCTCCACTGAGTACAAGGAAGCCACCTGGGCTTCTTGACCCCTTTGCCTGCTCCCCTCTGGGTGCCCGGAAGCATAGTCAATTTCATGGCTGCAAGCTGTGCAACTGACAAGACATCCTGGCTCCTGGTGGAGAGCAGGCAAGGGGGCCAAGATCCCCTGGTGGCTTCCCCCTGGCTCCCACCCAGGAACTGCAGGGAAGCCACCCAGGGCTTCTTTTCCTGACTCCCGGAATGGGGCCCCTCAGGGTTCTCGCCCTGACTCTCAGGTGAGCCGGCTCCAGGGGAGCCTGGGGGTTTCTTGTCAATTTCTCCTGCCGCGAAATTGACAAGAAAGTCAATGCAAGGGACACAGTATCTACATGTCCACCTTACACCTCTCACTGAGGTGGAATTATTTTGTCGGTGTAGTAGGGCACTTACATCAGCAAGAGGAAGGCTGTAGTGTAGACACTGTCATAATTAGGTCGACATAAGCTGCCTTATGTCACTCTAACTGTGCAGTGTAGACCAGCCCTAAAGGAAGGGGAGAGAAGGAAGTCCTACAGAAGTCCTACACATGGCAGGATTGCTGGAGCTGCTGAGGTCAGAGGAGTCTGGAGGAGATGAGACTGCCTGGAACAAATAAGAGCAGAAGAAAAGAGTGCGGAGCAAATGGGCATGGCTCAGTATAACCAATAAATTTCCAGATACAAGGAGCACAAACATGTCCACAGGGAACTACAGTTCTGAGTAAAATCTCGGGCAATGGACAATAATGATGATTCAAGAAGGATGCTGATAAATTGGAGAGGGTTCAGAAGCGAGTCAGAAGAATGATTACAGGTTTAGAAGCCATGCCTTATAATGACTGAGCTGCTTGAACCTGTCTATTTAGCTTAACAAAGACAATGTTAAGGGGTAACCTGATTGCAGTCTACAAGTATCTACACGGTGAACAAATATTTAATAATGAGCTCTTCAATCTAGCAGAAAAAGCTATAACACATGATCAAATGACTGGAAGTTGAATCTAGACAAATTCAGACTGGAAATAAAATATGCTCTAGGAATTCGGGGGGGAATTCCATGGTCTGTATTATACAGGAGATCAGACCAAATGATCATAATGGTTCCTTCTGGCCTTAGAATCTATGAATCTCTAATTCCATCCACTAGGCCACTTACCACTGAGAAATTCCTAAATCAAAGGTTTTTAAAAAATTAAGTCAATTACCAAAGGAAAACATAGATTATTTCCAGCTTAACAATTAGTAACTAAGGGTAAAAATCTTTATAAAAAACAGTTATCAGAAAGACTAATACTGAAAGATCAGGCAATTGAGAGTTAAGGTTGAACTTAAGACATATTATAAAGTATGAAAATGCAGTATATTAATAGATTTTAAGGACAGGAGCAACAATTATGATCATCTAGTTATCGACACCCACAATTCAGAAGTGCATATCTACTCTGAAAACTGACTCAGGTGGGAAAAAAAACTTTTTACTTGTAAACAGAACATAATGCCATTTATTTTTCAAACTGCCAGCCCTGCAAACTCAACATGGGATCTGAAAGTAAAGTTGGGTTCTTTCCTCCTGGTGAATCATCCTCAAAATTAAATAGCCACATTTTGTCTTCAGTAATTTCTCTAAAACTCCATTTTTCTCAGTAGACTTGTACACCTGCATTTAACTGTTCATATACCAACATTTTGGTATAAATTCTGCTGATAAAGCAAATGAGCAGATTCCAGTTCACACACTGTTCATGTTGATTCTGCAGAATTAACAGGAGTAAGAAGCAATAAAGCTTATTGTAGTCTATAGAAGATATGACTGACTACATAAAGTAAAACATATTTAAGGACAAAGAAGAAGAAGAAAAACCAGAGACTCTGAGATTTGTCCTTCACAGAGAAGTTAATTTAATTAGCAACCACAAAAGCTAGCAGGTTGTACACCTAACTGTACCATGGTTGTTCTAACTCTGGCCTTCTTTATGACAATAAGGAAGACCATGAAAAAAATCATTTAAAAAATTCCTGATTAGACAAAACACCATATTGAAGTTGGTCATAGAATCATAGAATCATAGAATTCAAGATCAGAAGGGACCATTATGATCATCTAGTCTGACCTCCTGCAAGATGCAGGCCACATAAGCCGATCTACAAACTCCTTTAGCAAGCGACCCCTGCCCCATGCTTCGGAGGAAGGCGAAAAACCTCCAGAGCCACTGCCAATCTGCCCTGGAGGAAAATTCCTTCCCGACCCCAAATATGGCGGTCAGCTGAACCCCGAGCATGCGGGCAAGACTCTCCAGCCATACCCTCTGGAAAAGCCCAGCCTTCATTAAGATTCTCTGGTCAACAATTTTGTAAGTATTATTAGATACTGGGCAAGTATACCTATATATACACAAAACTCCTAGGCCTAAACCATTAAAATTATAGCACTTACATGAAAAAAGAGCAACATTTACAATGAAGTACTATTACTTAATATCAGAGACATCTATGAAATCAGTTATAAAACAGGTGAAAATGTGAATCACATTTTTGATACAATACCTACACGCTGAACAAGGGCAGCAGTTTTTCCAGTTTTAACACATCAGCATACTTAGGCTGTGTACTACTTAACGCTCTCAGCAAAGTGCTTGATCCAAAAATAACATTTTATGAAGAAAGTACAATAGAATCAGAGAAGGGAAGACTGGAGGTTAATGTCATTTACAGGGTAGAGTTAAGGTTATTTAGGTGACAATGCTTTTTCATATTTCAATTTAGTCTTGACTCAATTTCCTGGGTTTCCAGATTATAGTTAAAAATGTTCTCGCAAGATTTTCAACCTGTAAGTTACTGATACATAGCTGCAAATTTAACTGCAGCTCAAATTTGTACAGGAACAGCTTTCTGGATAGATCTTAAAGTAGGCTTCAGTGGCAGATTAAATGACTGCTATGCATGGTTTGTAAAGCCAAGTGACATCTGGAATGAGATATACTGCAGAAATCTAAGTATATTGTTGGCTACACCAGTACAATGTGTTCTACAACCCCTTATTTATATAGTTTTAAATTTTTAAATTACTAGTTACTTAAAGGCTAAGTGCTTTTTGTTTAAATACTATTGGAACAGCAAATTCTATTTAGATTTTTTTAAACTGGACACAAAACGATTTCAAAAGTGTTAAAATTATGATTTTAAAATTATGATAGTTTTTTCCAATTGCTTTAGATATTTTCTTTATTCACTGATTTCAGGTTTACTGAATTACAACAGAAAACAAAAACATTTAACGGCTGGATTTTTGCAAATCTGCTATGCAGCCTCATAGTAACTAACTTGACAACTGGGAATCTCAAAGGTTTCTCTTGAAAGAGAGAGACAAGGTTTGGGTTTTATATATTCTCTTTTATACATGTTGGTAATGATGTTTTAGCTCCATTAATCCCTACAGACACGTGTTTGAGAAAATTGTTGGAATAAAAATGTACACTCTAGATAAACATTTTAATTTAGAAAAAATATAGCTAAATCATTGCAGATTATATTCTTAGTATTAGTATTTTTGCTATCAGTGTACAGTGGTATTATGAACCTTTTGTTGTGCGCTAAGAAATACTGTATGACACTAATAAAGAGGCTTTCAAAAGCTCCTCAACAGGCAGGAAGTGGCACAGAACTGTGGAAAGAAAATAACCATAAAAAGCAGTAAGCAGACAGAGAATAGTGCACTTCTCTGTACACAGAGATGACTCATTTTGACATGCTGTACAGGTCAGAGTCTGCACAGAAAGGCTTTAGTTTCAGGTTAAATTTCCAGGAATTTACTGGCATTTGTCTTCTTTGTCTTCACTTCCCTATCCATCATTTAAATTCACAGTCTGTCAGAAGTGTTAGTAGTTTTATTAAGAGTTTAACTCAAACAGAAAATCCATGAGAAAAATAGATTACTGCAAAAATTCATACAGCTTCTCAGTATTAATTTACAAAATACTTGTCACGACGGTTGGGCTTTACACAAAAGCTTACTAGTACAAACTATTGCTTTCTGCTTTGTTTAATTCTGTAAGATAAAATTCTTCCCATAGTAAGCACTCATCTGCCATTTTGCATTTCAAGTATAACTCCTTTTAAGAGATGGTTCTCCTTTTGGATTTCTTAAAATGAAAAAAAAACTTAACACATCTCATTCCTGCTTGATGTCAGAGATAAATTTATACAAGGAGACATGTAAGAAGTTGTTCTCTTTTCTTCCAACAAACCCAAAACCAAAAGCATCTCTTTAAAATAGGATCCTTTTAACATATGTCCTTCTTCTACGTATCTTGGGAGTCAAGTCTGCCTTGTAGTTTATGAAACCTTAGGTATTAACAATGCATCGTAAAATAACAACAGCTATATATGAGAGTGGATGAGTATTATATTAGAGTAGCTAAAGAAATAGAAATGTGGTTATTGATCTTAATTGATTACTTCCAAAATTTCAGCATTTGAGGAAAATGTTATTAAAATAAAACAGAGCAACCTTAATTTTTTTCCTCTGTGATTCTTATACTTTTCAGGCTGAATTACTTGGAGAAAAGTCATTTAAGAATGAGGTTTTCAAAATAATGGGTTGAATTAGATTAGTGTACTTTTTGCATTATAAGAGATTTTTTCAAAGACACAAACAGCAGGTGCCAAACTCCCACTGACATTAATATCAGAGTCCTAAGAATTTCAGCTGTATGCCCCCAATTTTTATGGAAGCAAAAACTAAGTGAAGAAAGTGGCACCACAGTTGTTTGAGTTTTTTCAAAGTAGTGTTTGAGAGGCCCCTTGAAAATATCAGACATCCTGACAATCACTACTGAGTCCAGATTCTAAAGCTTTGAAGGCAATAGGTATATATAATTAATTACCCAAAATCTGTGCCAGAACCATTTAACCTTTTCTTTCCTTTCATAGAAATTAGTGGAATTGTCAATAACTCTTCATATACATTTCATGGACAACTTTAAATATCAAATGAAGATTCCATTTCTGCTGGAAAGAGCCTACGGGAGGGAAAAATATAACAAACCCTGTTGGGTTGACTTTCAGTTTTATATGGTAAATATAGTTTGGCTAGAAATTAAACTTACTAAACAGAACAAGCATTTTACAGACATTGTGTTAACTGAGGAGAACACAAATCTAAAATTAAATGCCAATCTACTTTAATAGAAACAATATATTTTGTGTTAAAAAAACAATTATGCCTGACTTTATTTAGGAGATAGTGCTCCTTTAAATAGTTATGTACTTGCAAAGTGCAATGCTTGTGCAACCTAACCTATGTTTTCCTCAAATGCCCACAAGTCCAGTTACTTACAAACACCACACTCCTGGATGGGTGCCTGACATACCAAACCTGCCCCGTCGTGCATATTTTTATACGTTACTAAATTAGGAAACCAGAGTGGACTAAGTCTATGCCAACTCTGAAACAGAAAAGGGTCCAGTTTGTGCCTTGCATTTAAAGCCAGGAACATTGTAAGATATTTAATCTTTAATAAAAGGCACCAAAGTAATTTAACCTAATAAGAAGCAGCACTGAAGAGTAGTGAAAATAAGGAGAAAACCTCAAGATTAATAACACAGATTCTTCTTTGCAAGTCTAAATCAAGATACTGAAAATTAATTCCAAAAATTAGGCAGATTGTATATTTTAATTCCAAGTTCTAGAATGAGAATAGAACGTTGGCATGCCGTACTCTTCTAAGCAGTGAAAATCTATTTCTTTTGCAGAGAGGAAAGGAAAAGAAGCTATTTAAGCACTACTTGTTCATGGAGATTTATTGAAATACCTAATATTGAGCTCAGCTCAGAAACACTAAGTAGGGCATTCAAGACTTGTTGAGTAGAAAAATACTGAGAAGTATTTCAGAATATGTCATCTGTATGAATTCTAAATACATATATTGTACAAATGGCAACTTACAAAATGAGAAAAAAGGGACAAATATGTAATTTTCCAGTCTTAAAACTTCACTTAAACTGCTAAGCAAAACAGACTTGGTGGTAATCAAGTGGTAACATTCCTAGGATTATTTTATAAATACACAGTGGTGATCAAAAGTTACAGCTTGATTTATATTTTTAATGGGGGCAGGGGGTGTGTGTGAACCATTCTGATCTGTTACCACAGGAGTCTATTTATATGGGGTGAGGTCCTCAGATGGTTATCTGTACATTGTTGTTTTGAAATTCATCTTTACCCCTGCTACTTAGCCTTCTGCAAAAGTGAGTAGTTTCAGCTGAAAAACATATTTTATTCATCTTATTGCTATACTGGGGCTTCCCACTACTCATTTCACATTTTTAAAGCAAATTATACACTTTATTCCAGAAAAGTTAGCATATGCATATATCAGTGTGACATGCAAAAAAATATTTTACATACAAACCATCAGTTAAGCACCTGAACATACATATTGCACTTTCAATACAGAGAAGACAGATATCTTCTCTCTTCAAATATTTAATACAATAAACTTCAAAAAGGTGTGTTCTTAGCAAAGGGACTGGGAGCCAGGAACACCCAAGTTCTAATCCTGGCTCTAACACTGATCATCTCTGTAGCCTACAGCAAATCATTTACATTAAATTCTGCTTCTCCAGCTGTAAAATGAGGTTAACACACTCCCTTATCAACTTCACATGGATGGTCTTAGGATCAATTCATCTTTGTACAGTACTTTGAAGAAGAAGAAAGTTTTACATCTATATAATTATATTTTAATGTTTAAGTTGACTATTTTACTTCTAAAATAATTTGCCTTGAAAATATCAAGGGGGCAGGGGAAACAATGGGTGAATTTCAGAATCCAGCCTGGATCCAATACATGGTACCAAGGCAGTTAAATGTTATGGCAGTATGTACTTCAGAAATGCTAGAGGCAGATAAATACCATTTCCTTTTGGTTTAACAGAGAGGAAGTAAAATGGCAGCTCGGGCACATAAGAGGCAGAAGTCTCTAAAGACAGCAAAGGAATATCAATTTGAGATGGAAACCACATGATATTGCCTTATATAGAAAAGGAAGGGCATCTGCAAAACCTGCATTTGACTATTGCAAAGGGTTCTGGCACCTCTCTTCAACCACATCATGTGTTGCTAAACCATCATCAAGCCGCAAATTCTCTTTATGAATCAGATGAAGAAACTGCTATCCGTATCATTCATTTGGGTACAAAGAGTTATATTACCAGACCACATACTTTTTCCCCTGACTAAGGACCCAACTCTTATTGTTAATCAAAGTATGAAAAGCTAAATATGACCAGGGAAACTTGATTTGCTCCAACCAAAGGTATTTGCTAATTTTTTCTTAAATGTTTTTTTTAAAAAGCAATGCACACATTTATTGAAAGGGAACTTTGCCAAAACATGGGTTGGGAGCATAAACCACGCACAAGTCTTTGTTTAATTACTTCAATTTCCTTCAAAACTTGGCAAAACATTAAGCTTTTCATTTACTAAATCTATAATTAACTATAACATTTGCTGAATAAACATAACCTTATTTTTAATTAAGTCAGAGCAAGATGCTACAACTTGCATCTAACAAGCAACATGTATCTCAAGTAACATGCAATAAAAACACCTGTCTTGTCATACATGAAGACTTAACTGTAACTACAGTGAGCCAATTAACACACCCTCATTTTAACGACATCTAGTGCCAAAACCTGGATTCGTTGACTTCGGTGCAACCAAAATTTAACCCCTAAAAATGGAAACAACACTCTATCCTCAAAACATTATGATTTGAAATCAAGCTGAACCATAACAGTAGCCATGTCTACAGCAATGGATTACACATCAGAAATACCCCTGACCTAAATTTAAGTCTGGACAAAATATCTATTCAACAGTTTGCAAAGGAATTCAGGTGGAACAAGTGATATGATGCAATACTACTTTTGTGGAAAAGGCCTCTCATAAACAGTAAATATTAAGCTTAAAGTTTTTTTTTAAAACGCATTAAAGAATCCTGTACGTAATTGTGAATGAGAAACTGAAGCTAAACCTTATTACAAACTAAGTAGCTGTTTAGAACTGGAAGATCTGCACAGACAAATTATAGTATAATTGCAACAGGCACAAATAGTGGAAAATCTACAGCTAAGAGAAACAATTCTGAACTAGAACTTGTAAAACAAAGCTTTGAAATGAGAATAAGAAATCTCTAAACAGAGTAGAAGTTAGGTTATGCACAATAGCAGCAGCTCCCGTTGGCCGGGAGCAGCGAACCACGGCCACTGGGAGCCGCAATTGGCCAAACCTGCGGACGTGGCAGGTAAACAAACCAGCCCGGCCCGCCAGGGGCTTTCCCTGCACAAGCGGCGGAACAAGTTTGGGAACCACTGCTTTAGAGGATATGATTTTCTTAGCTATATGAAGAATCAGCCTACCTATCAAAAGAGATAATCCATTTAGGGAGTCAGCTCTACCCCCGTCCCCAACCCTCAAGAATTTTGGAGATAAACTGGTACAGTTAATTGTAAGTATCAGAGAAATGTACTTTATATTCAATAATATTGTGTACAAATACCAAGCAAGACAGGTTATTAAACCTTAAAACGTCATAATTTACACTTTATTAAATAAAATGATTTGAACATTCATCAGAAAAGAGCTCCAAGAACTTTGCAAACCTTATGCCTCACAATACATTTGTTTCTTATTGCTTATCATCATCAGTGATTCTTTGAAGCAGTGCTGACTTTGTAAAGATGGCTGTGGTGGAAGTAGGATCCAGATACTGATGGCTGCCATTTCATGTGAAGATGCCCGTCTAGTAACTAACCCTAACAGCAGTACATTCAAAAACTTACTTGAAGAGGCTTTTATAAAACATTTTCCTTCTAACCAATTTTATTGCAAGATATTATGAAGGTTTGCATGTTTATTCTGGACAATTTCCCACCCACCCCCTCAAAATTGGGCACTTTTGTTATTTATATGTGGGTATGTTTTGTCATCAGCTCTACCACTTCATCTGTGGGATAAATAAGGTTTTATAAAATTTTAAAGAAGAAGAAAAGGAAGCCAGACTGATTTAATGGCTGAGTCTGAATTTAACCAAGGTGCCTTGAGGCCAAACCAAATAATCTAATCATTGGATGGCACTGACTCTGTCACCTTTAATAAGCATCAAAGGAAGATGTGTATATATTATGGTAGTGCCAAAATGGGCTAGATGCTTTCCAAATAAGAGGAACACAGTCCATGCCCCCATAAGGCTCATCTTTTCCCTGAAATTTTTTTTTTAAATAAAGCTATTTCTGTGTTCTGTATGACAAGTCTAAAGCTAACTTCTAGCGTTTAATGAGGGCATCATTGTGAAAGCAGTATCTAAAAACGACAGTGACCCAACTGTTTACTGTGATTTAGATTAATTTTAATGTTTGCTACACCTACTAACCAGCTACAACCAAGGAAGAGGACATAGTTCAGCTCAAAAATTTGAAGTGTGCTGGAATATTCCTGTAAATGTTTGATCACTCACGTGTTATTACAGCCACACTGTCTTGAAGTCGCAATTAAAACTGTCTGAACATCATCAAGGTCATTAAGAATATTACTGAGCATAGGACTTCATTCCACTAGGTGCTCACAACTTCATTAGGTGTTGAGGGCACTCAGTACTTGGAAGGTCAGGCCAAAAGTTCTTAAATATGGTTTTTTTCATGTAGAGACATTATGCTATAGGTTAGCCTGTCCGGTTACAGAATGGCTGATCGCTGCTTGCTGACTTATTTGGATCTTCCATTGTGACCTGATGCTTTCTGCTATTCCGGTCACAGTCTTTATTACCAGCTATGTAGTGCTTGTGTGATATGTACAAATGGCAAGCAAATCCACTTTACTTGGGACTAAGCCAAGAGTTAAAAAAAAAAAAAAACACCCAAAAAAGGGCACCAGGGCTGATAGGTGACTAACAATTTACCATCTCATGTACCTGCAAGCCATTTTGTTTTTTCTAACAAGCTGTATTTTAAGTCACAGATTTTTCAGTTCTACCAACTAGGTAATTTGCTGGTTATTCTGTAACACCCTCTGATTACCAAAAGGAGGGAAGAAGCAGCTGTCCTTGCCTAGCAGCAGTGTACTATCCAGATAAAGAGAGGTAGTTGGCAAAAAACATTAAAACTAGAAAAACATTTTATGCTACCATGAAGTTAGAGCTCAGTTTCATCCATTTTATTAAATCTGCCAGCTTTCTAGCATGAATACTGTAGAACAGCTTACTATGAGGTTCACATGCTACCTGTACCCCAACATAACTAAAAGAGACTAGACCATTTCAAGCTATTTATCAAAACTTCACAGAATCATAGACTTTAAGGTCAGATGGGACCATTATGATCATCTAGTCTGACCTCCTGCACAATGCAGGCCACAGAATCTCACCCACCCACTCCTGTATCAAACTCGTGTCTGAGCCATTGAAGTTCTCAAATTATGGTTTAAAGACTTCAAGGTGCAGAGAATCTTCCAGCAAGTGACCTGTGCTCACAGGGCTTCTGCCAATCTGCCCTGGAGGAAAATTTCTTCCTGACCCCAAATATGGCAATCAGCTAAACCCTGAGCATGTGGGCAAGACTCTCCAGCCAGACACCCAGGAAAGAATTCTCTGTAGTAACTCAGATCCCACCCCATCCAACATCCCATCACAAGCCATTGGGCATATTTACTGGTAGTAGTCAAAGACGAATTCATTGCCAAAATTAGGCTATCCCATTATACCATCCCCTCCATAAATTTATCAAGCTTAGTCTTGAAGCCAGATATGTCTTTTGCCCCCACTATTCCTCTTGGAAGGCTGTTCCAGAACTTCACTCTCTGATAGTTAGATACCTTCGTCTAATTACAAGTCTAAACTTCCTGATAGCCAGTTTATATCCATTTGTTCTTGTGTCCACATTGGTACTGAGCTTAAATAATTCCTCTCCCTCCCTGGTATTTGCTCCTCTGATATATTTATAGAGAGCAATCATATCTCCCCTCAGCCTTCTTTTGGTTAGGCTAAACAAGCCAAGCTCTTTGAGTCTCCTTTCATATGACAGGTTTTCCAGTTCTCGGATCATCCTAGTAGCCCTTCTCTGTTCCAGTTTGAATTCATCCTTCTTAAACATGGAAGACCAGAACTGCACACAATATTCCAGATGAGGTCTCACCAGTGCCTTGTAGAATGGTACTAACACCTCCTTATCTCTACTGTAAATACCTCGCCTGATGCATCCCAAGACCGCATTAGCTTTTTTCACAATATCACATTGGCGGCTCATAGTCATCCTGTGATCAACCAATACTCCAAGGTCCTGCTCCTCCTCAGTTACTTCCAACTGATGCCTCCCCAGCTTATAACAATAGTTCTTGTTATTAATCCCTAAATGCACGACCTTCCACTTTTCACTATTAAATTTCATCCTATTACTATTACTCCAGTTTACAAGGTCATGCAGATCTTCCTGTATGGTATCCCGGTCCTTCTCTGTGTTAGCAATACCTCCCAGCTTTGTGTCATCCGCAAACTTTATTAGCACATTCCCACTTTTTGTGCCAAGGTCAGTAATAAAAAGATTAAATAAGACTGGTCCCAAAACCGATCCCTGAGGAACTCTACTAGTAACTTCCCTCCAGCCTGACAATTCAACTTTCAGTACGATCTGTTGTCGTCTCCCCTTTAACCAGTTTCTTATCCACCTTTCAATTTTCATATTGATCCCCATCTTTTCCAATTTAGCTAATAATTCCCCATGTGGAACCGTATCAAATGCCTTACTGAAATCGAGGCAAATTAGATCCACTGCATTTCCTTTGTCTAAAAAATCTGTTAGCGTCTCAATGAAGGAGATCAGGTTGGTTTGGCAGGATCTACCTTTTGTAAAACCATGTTGTATTTTGTCCCAATTACCATTGACCTCAATGTCCTTGACTACTTTTTCCTTCAAATTTTTTTTCAAGACCTTGCATACTACAGATGTCAAACTGACAGGCCTGTAGTTGCCCGAACCACGTTTTTTCCCTTTCTTAAAGATAGGAACTATATTAGCAATTCTCCAGTCATACGGTACAGCCCCTGAGTTTACAGATTCCTTAAAAATTCTTGGTAATGGGCTTGCAATTTCATCTGCCAGTTCCTTTAATATTCTTGGATGAAGATTATCTTGGGCCCCTAATTTCGTCCCATTAAGATGCCAATCTCCCTTAGAATCCTTAACTTATTTCCTCCAGGTTTTAAAAATCCAACATTTCATTAATTAATCCTCCTTGCAGAGTTCTGTGAATAAAAATGTTCACAATCTTTTGTAATGACAAGACAAAAGCTATTCAAATGTACTTATGAAGTTTCCCTCCAGGAAGCATTATGGGCAGGAAACATTCAATGCAATAGAGTAGCAGAGCTAACGCTTCACAGAAATGAAAGATTCATTTTGCTCAGACTGATAATGCACAAGCTGCATATCGTTCAGCCATACAGACAGCATTTTGAAAAGGAAGTGGTTAGTAAGAGTAGCATTAAGCTGTTTATATACATAGACCCTACATCAGCACCACAACACCTAAATGTTGCTGGATCCTCTGGCATACAAACAGCCTGCTGTGCATCTGAAATTTTCATGCACCCAAGGCTTTGAGTGCACAAAATAAGGAAGCTTAACATCCAAAATTTCATATAATTCACAAGGAAATAAATGCAGCTTGCCTACACAGTAACACTAGTTCCTAATCAAACGTGGTAGACACAATCAACCTTTCAGTAATGTAAATTATCCTTTTAAAAGTCTCCTTTTTTGGAACCTTTTTAAGTTTGTGTGTGAAGTTTTGCAGGAAATGTGTCAGTTTTTCTTTGAACAAATCTTTCTTTCATGGTATGACACCGCAAGGTAAGTTATCTATAAGGAACACAAGCATCCTCATGCAAACTCAAAAGAAAGAAGCATCTATCTGAAAGCTGATGAAAATTTTACTTGCTTTGTGTCATAATGTTTACAGGTTTATGTAATTTCATTACATACAGAGTTGTGTACATTTATAATTTCTAATCACCACCACTTTTTGCATTAGTCTGTAAAGCTTACCTTATTACAGCTTAAAAAACAGAGGCAAAGGACAGCTCAATTTCTGTGCTCAAAGCTTTAAGAAACAGCTATAGCATCTTCCTAAAGAATGCAAAATTTGTGTTTTGCAAACACATGAAGGACATGTTCAAAATTTAGTTAAAATTCCAGCCAAAAGTTAATCCTGTTAGATTAAGTAAATCATTTTTTGAAATGCTGACCTTAGACGCTATCTTCTGCACAGATCAAAACACAGTAAAAAACAAACCAAGGTTTTAAAAAACAACCTGACAAGCAAACAGCTTCATTTGGGGGAAAGTTACTTTTAAATGCTTTGATAAGCAAGAAACAAAATAAAGCCGTTGAAAAAATGCCAAGGGTCAATCTTTTTCTAATGGTGTGTCAGATTTCTTTTGGACAATACACCTCTACCTCGATATAACGCTGTCCTTGGGAGCCAAAAAAATCTTACCACATTATAGGTGAGTCCGTGTTATATTGAACTTGCTTTGATCCACCCGAGTGTGCAGCCCCGCCTCCCTGGAGCACTGCTCTAACGCGTTATATCCAAATTCGTGTTATATCGGGTGGCGTTATATTGAGGAAGTGATGTACTTGCTTTTTTTAATAAGCGGTTAGATCAACATTTGTCATCTATTGCCACAGTGAGGTAAATAAACTACAGGCAAAGCTACATGAGTAGTGTCTCTTTAGGGACCATAGACACGGGACAGTTGCGACATAAGAGTAAGAGAAGACTTTAATCCTTTAAATTCTGTAAAATAGGAATTAAGGTCATTTTGTCAATGCGACGTTTGTTGTTAGCGTTTTATGTCTCCTTCAAGAAGCTTGAAATATTATTGATACAATAGCAAAGAATATCATAGACGATCCATATGAAAAAAGAATCCTTCGGACATTTTTCTATCCAAAGTCCACCATCAGAAATAGCATGCTACTGGGAAAATTACGACTTTTTATTTGTTAAACACAGAGTATGTTTGGCACTATATAAAACTGAGGATAACAGTCCCCCTGCCCATTCTGCTCTAAAATTTACTTGCATCAGCCTTTTTTTCAAATCACAGAATTGAAGTGTACAACGTAAATACACGTACAAATTTAGTTTTAGGCCAGATCCATTTGTCACTGCTCTGATCCCCTCACCTGCAGGTAAGTATTTCAGTTGGTTGTTGGCTAATCGAAGGTGACGTAAAGACCTCAGGCGGCCAATCTCAGGGCACACAATTTCAAGAGCGTTGTCACTTAGGTCCAGAAACTGCAGTTTAACCAAGGAGCCAATAGCTAGTGAGAGAATAGAGACCAAAAAAAAAAAATGAATGTGACCCAGGAGTAATGTTAAAACCTTAATAGGACTATGAGATGATAGAAGGCCTCAATATCTAATTCCTATATCTGAGCAGACTGTGAGGTATTAAAACCATTGGTCTCATAACTGAATGTCATGGGAGTTAAGTATTTGTAAGCGCTTCTATTGATAACAAGCAGTATTGGGGGTATAGAAATATGAAAAAAAATAAATCACACATAAGAGACCATAGATTTTGATATTATTCCAACCATGATTCTTCTCCCATGAAATTACTTTTTACTTTACTTTGCCATCATCTTTATCTGATTTACTCACCCCAGACTGGGAATTTAAAGTTTTCTTTTCTGAAGGTAGGACATGTTTGCTCCACAATAAAATGAAAGGAATAGAAAGGCCAATGCAATTATTGATGCTTTAGGTTTAAACCTACCAATCATGACCAAGCAAAATGAAAGTATTGTATGTAATAATTGGCTTAGCGAGCAGGAATGATCCTGGAACGTTGTTTTATTGATAAGTGCCATTTAGTCTTTTCACTTCCTGTAATTGGAACTAGAGCGAACAACATGTAGATGCATCTGAAAGTTTAATAAAATAGTTTAACATAGTACAAACAAGGATATCAACATTCTAAGCACTACAGTGGTGTATTTCTGTGGATATCTTCAGAATTTCATGGGAACATAAGGAAAACAGGCCTTTTACTGAATAGAATAAAATATTTGATAGTTTCTGCCACTTATTTTGAAGCTAGTAGGGCACTTACCTTCAGGTACAACAACTATGTTATTTGAATGAAGGTACCTGGGGGGAAAAGAACAAACAACACCACCTGTTACCCTCAAGGACTTTGGTTAGATAATCAGTTGGCAAAATGTTCAATCTGAAATTGGAAGAGAAAAAAACCTTCACAGACATTTCTCTTTCTGAGCATGACAGTAAATTTTACAACACTAATTAACATATTCTAAGGTTTCACTTATAATCTATTTAAATCATGAACAGAAATTAAGATCAAGAATGTCTTAGCTGATGATTATTAGAATATTCAAATGTAATGCACATGATCATTGTACTCGCAACTGTTTCATTTCAAGCTGTTGAATGCAATTTTTCTTCATAACAACAAAATATCCAGGATAGGAAAAATAAATCAGGAGTCACCAGATTGCACTAAATTCTGCCATAGGTCCTCTCCTGCTGTGTACAGGGAAAAACCAAACAAATAAATCAACTATGTACACTTACACAAGCATGCAGAATCTACTTGTCACGATAATGTGATTTTTTTTTAAATGTAAAGTACTAAATTAAATTTTACAAAAACAATTTTCAACCAGTAAATACAGTGACAAGTCCAGACAAGTTTCGGTGGCTATTTTAAGGTTGATAAAGTGCATTTAGGGCTCCCTGGTGGTGAACACCCGTAATTACTACAATTTGAGAAGAGCTTAATCCATATCTTTTAAACTGTAAAGATCTGCTTGAAAACAGAAAGACTATATGAAGTTTGTAGGCAAGCAATCAATACCTGAAAATAGAGTTACAATGTCTATTCTCAAAAGATAATGAGTACTCTCATGATTTAAGCATGCGTGTAAAAGATTTGAACAAGCAGTTTTTCTATTGCACTGTGAAACAATGTTTCCCAAAAGCAGGGTCGTGTCCCTCTGGGAAGATGGGAAGATCTAACTGGTGAAGTGAGGATATAGACTTTTCCATTGTTCTGCAGAGTCTCAGTTTTCTGTTTTTTAAAAGTATGTCCTTCGTGTTTGTGGTTGTGTAGAATACTTTCACAATGGAAACCATGTGTAACTTATGTAGCAATGTCTGCCTGTGTTTGAAGACAGCCTGAAACAATATCTCCAAAGTGTGAACTCTCCCACTCATTTCAGTGGATGGTAAGTATGATCATTAATGTTGACACAAAGTATTTCACTGCTCAAAGGACATAAGAAAGCAGAAGTATCATTACAAAGCTCTACACCAGTGTTTCTCAAACTGGGGCCTCCGCTTGTGTAGGGAAAGCCCCTGGCGGGCCGGGCCAGTTTATTTACCTGCCACATCCGCAGGTCCGGCCGATCGCAGCTCCCACTGGCCGTGGTTCACCGCTACAGGCCAATGGGAGCTGCTGGAAGTGGCGCAGGCTGAGGGACATACTGGCCGCCACTTCCAGCAGCTCCCATTGGCCTGGAGCAGCGAACTGCGGCCAGGGGGAGACACGATCGGCTGGACCAGCAAACGGGGCAGGTAAACAAACTGGCCCGGCCTGCCAGGGGCTTTCCTTACACAAGCGATGGCCCCAGTTTGAGAAACACTGCTCTACACCAAAAAAGTTTCTGTGTGAGGGGTGCACCCCTGGTGGGAAGCATGGAAAGTAATTACACTAAGATGAGTAGATCTTTGAAAACACATGGTGGTATTGCAAGGGGGATATATTCAATTTTATTTTCCTGAAGGGGAGCTCAGCTTTCAAGAGTATAGGAAACACTGCTCTAAAGTAAAGGAGGTATATATACAGTAACAAATCAGCATTTTAAATATGAACCTATTGGCAAATTATTCTTTTTACTTCATTTTCTGCTCTAGCCCCAAACCAATTATTATCTCAGCTAACAATTTAAATTGTGTTACTTGACCTACAGAAGCTGCAGAACAATTGCAATCACCTACATACCAAATACATGGGATAATGGTAGCACAACAAAGCTTGGTGGTCATGAGATAACTAAATCAAGTAAATATATATTAATAGACTTCTTTTGCTTATTTGCTGCTTCTTAAATTAACCTCCTCCAAGCAATTTTAGGATTGCTCTTCTAAAGGCATCATCAGATAATACTAAAAGTTCTTGATGCCTGGTGGCAAAATGTCAAACACTCTTAAATATATCAAATACAAGAAAGTTGTTCCACTGTTCCAGTGTATGCGAACCCAAAATATAGGGCAAGATGAGGCAAGATTGTCTCTTCAGCAAGCTGGAGACTGCAATGACCTACAAAACAGTTAAACTATGTTGTGGACATTAGTCCTAGAAAGGTGCAGTTTCAACAGCCAAATTGAGAAGACAAGCTCAGACAGATAACTTATACTGTTCAAACACCCCATGCTTCCTTTAAGTTTGAATTTACAGTATGTACTTCAAAAACACACTGCACTACCAAACCATCCATTAAGATCAGGTCATAGCTGTCATAAAACAGTATGGGAGGTAGGGAGAGCATATTTAAAGTTCAGTTCTATTGCATGATGGTTGTTTGGTGAACTACATCAAATGTAGGGCTCAAAAAATGTATTATGCATCTACTACCCAAATGGGCTATACTTAATTGAAAAGGACAATACAACAGATGTGTTGCCTCCCGCAGCTGGATTAAGGTGCACAGCCCTGGTATGAAGACCAGTACACACCACTTTCTTACCGGATGGGGTGGAGGAAATCAACATTCCCTCACAACACAATCTGAACAAGAAATTATGACATGGAAAGAAATTTCAGCATGGGACTGAATGTAGCTAGTAGCCAAAGTACCGCATTTTATTACCAAGGAGGAAAAACCACATTATACTGAAAAGGAAAAATGTACACAAACAAAGCATTCTTTTTTTTTTTAAATAATTTGACACTGATTAGCATAATAAAGTTGGTCAAAACTCCAACACTCACAATTCCACGAGGTTTGGAAGCTTCTGTGCAAGGTTTTCTGGCTGAAAAAGAAAAAAGAGATTTATTATTTAAAAAACTAACGAGTCCTACTCATTTTAATAACCATGCCAACAAGAGATATCACAAGTGTGTTTCAGTAGAACTGTGTACAGTAGAACAAAATCAGCAACACTCAGCCATGGGGATGGAAGGATGAGAAAATGGAGCACCTGGTGCCATTCTTTCATAGTCTAGAAGTGACATTGATGGGATCTAGAGCAAATTGCATCCAGCCCTCCAAGGTTTGAAGAATGGATTATCAATACTTAGCTTTTGAAAAGGAATTAAAGCTAACGAGTTGGAGATGAGATAGAGGGGTTTCCTAAGCAGCTGCTGGAAAGAAAATGTTCACTGATTTACAGCAGTAGTAAAAAGCAGGAAGCATGCAAGACCACCTCCTAAACAACATATATTTTCTTTGTAATACTGCAGAGCAGCAGGACAAGACCTGCATCCTCTACAGTTTATTCAACACCTCTGTACCAGAAATATCAAACCCATATTTCTTTATGCATGTCAAGATGCACGTCCTTTCCTGTATTCTAACTCACTCCTGGGTGCGCATGCCTGTTTCTGGATAGTCTTTTTAAGCGTAAACAAAAATTATGGCAGTCAACACACTGGGATCAATACGGCTATTTTAATAATTTTAAGACACAGCAGGTTAGATTTTCTCCTGCATCTGAGCTCCATTCAGTGCAAGAGAGCAAAAATAACGAGGGATATGGCAACAACTCTCTGATTCTGAGCTAGTCGGACTAGAAGTTGCTCGAACTCGTACCTGTGGTTTATTCCCCTTGGGTTGCATGTGGTCCCTTTTCCTCCCCTGATACATTCTCTATACCCCAGAGGGAAGGGAAATTGGTGTGGGAGCTAACCGATGGTTTTATGCCATCTGAAAGCTTCTCATAACAGGGAAAACGTCAGCTGGCCAGCGTGGCCAGAAATTGGCTGTTCTGAATTGCTTGAGTTGTGCAAATGAGCCGAGTCAGACATCAGAATTGGGTTTGAAGCTGTGCTAATTGGGTGTATTTTAGCCTAGTAGGGAAACATGTTAGCCTGAAGCATAGTAGGGTTTTTCAGTCATGTTTAGCTAACTCAACTGAGCTAACATGGTTGAAAAACACACCCTTTGTGTCAATCAAGACAGGTCCCTAGGTTTTCTTGGAAACGGCAACTAGTAGGAATTTTAGGAGAGGATGGAATATGTTATGCTGGAAGCCATATTGAAAACCCATATTCAAGGTTAAGAAGATTTTATTGCTTAGGAAATCTACTTTAAATGCAGTGACTGCATTTTGATTTTAAAATTCTGGTTTTAATTATATGGAATGCAGAGTTTAGACATGCAGAACTGGAAATAAGTTTTAATGAAGAACATTTAACAGCACACAGTATCACAGCACAATCACTTACAGAGTTTGGCAGTTTTCATGTTCATTCTTCATCTAAATTTAAACAATATTCCTTCTTAAAACACACTTTTTAGTTAACATATTTCGCCACAATTTGAAATTTGTATAACATAGGCAAGATATGCATATTTCTCATACATAACAATGATGTTGAACATCACTGATTAAAGTGCAAACCTCAACTCAGCCTTAACCATGAAGCAGCAACCAGCAACTCCACAACTGAATCAATTTTCTATATGAAAGTGTCACTCAAGCCACAGAAGAAATGAGGAGATACCTAAGCAGTGGTTGCCACCTGCTGGAAAGTTTGTATTACAATACATTCATTTTCCACATAATATAGCATAGAAAAGTTTTTGCGCAATGTTCTTTTCCTTGTATATTTTTCTCGGTGTTAACCAAATAAATGCAGAAACTAGCTTGACCCTTAAAAACCCAGCAAACATTTTTTGCTTTAAGTTCTAATGGAAAAAAGTTTCAATCTAACCTAACTCTAGATCAATCTTAATGAATTCTTGCCCTAAACTATTTATTAATCTAACAGATACTTCTGGTGTGTCTATTTTAATGTAGTATTTTCTCTTCAACTGCCACTCACCTCTCCCCCGCCCTCCCAAAAAATTTACTTGTTGGCTTTCCCTTGCAAAGTGAAACAGATTTCAAGGGTTTTGAGTGTTTGATCCTCAAATGAATTGCTCTAGAACTGGATGATGTCTTGGAGGTTAAACAGGCAGGGTTCGGGAAGGGACATACCACCTGTGATCAAGTCTTGGCCTTGGCCATCTTTCTCTAAAATCATTTGTAACAAAATCTAAAGATAGGAGCAGTCTTCCTGGAATTGACTGCCGCTTATGACATGGTTTGGCACAGAGGCATTCTGTGTAAACTCTCATGAGTTGCCCTGCATTGGCTGATCGAAGTAGTACATCTCTTCCTCCAAAACAGGTAGTTCAGAATACATGTAGACAACCATTGCAGTTCCTGGAAGTGTCAGATTAATGGTCTTCCTCAAGGTTCAGTTTCTTCACCAATACTATTTAACGTGTACATCAATGACTTGCCAGCAACACTCTCACGCAAGTTTATCTTTGCCAACGATATCTGCTGCAGTTATCAAGCTCAGATCGTCTCAGAAATTGACAACATCCTGAATGATATGAAGCTCATGGCAGACTACCGTAGTCGATGATGCCTGCAGCGGAGCTTTTCCAAGACAGTTTCTAGTCTATTTCCTCTGCACAATGCAAGTGCAAGCCACGAGTTAAAAACCATCATCCCAGAAGGTATGACCTGCCAAGGCACCTGTGGTCATCCCTGAACTGGTTTTGAACAGGACAGGGCAATTGTACGGTCAATCTCTTCAAATGAGATTTCTCTAACGACCTGTAATGTAGATGCAGTCAACTTCAGACTGTGTTGGATATCCTTGATGAGTGCCTACTTAGTAGTTATCAGTGATTCACAGTCAAGCTGGAAGGGCATATGGAGTGGGTCCCACAGGGATCAGTTCTGGATCCTGTTCTGTTCAATATCTTCATTGATGATTTAGATCGAAAAGATGGGGACCAATATGAAAATTGAAAGGTGGATAAGGAATTGGTTAAAGAGGAGACTACAATGGGTCGTACTGAAAGGTGAACTGTCAGGCTGGAAGGAGGTTACTAGTGGAGTTCCTCAGGGATCAGTTTTGGGACCAATCTTATTTAATTTTTTTATTACTGACCTTGGCACAAAAAGTGGGAATGTGCTAATAAAGTCTGCGGATGACACAAAGCTGGGAGGTATTGCTAACACAGAGAAGGACCGGGATACCATACAGGAAGATCTGCATGATCTTGTAAACTGGAGTAATAGTAATAGGATGAAATTTAATAGTGAAAAGTGCAAGGTCATGCATTTAGGGATTAATAACAAGAATTTTAGTTATAAATTGGGGACACATCAGTTGGAAGTAACAGAGGAGGAGAAGGACCTCGGAGTATTGGTCGATCACAGGATGACTATGAGCCGCCAATGTGATGTGGCCGTTAAAAAAGCTAATGCAGATTTAGGATGCATCAGGGGAGGTATTTCCAGTAGAGATAAGGAGGTGTTAGTACCATTCTACAAGGCACTGGTGAGACCTCATCTGGAATACTGTGTGCAGTTCTGGTCTCCCATGTTTAAGAAGGATGAATTCAAACTGGAACAGAGAAGGGCTACTAGGATGATCTGAGAACTGGAAAACCTGTCATATGAAAGGAGACTCAAAGAGCTTGGCTTGTTTAGCCTAACCAAAAGAAGGCTGAGGGGAGATATGATTGCTCTCTATAAATATATCAGAGGAATAAATACCAGGGAGGGAGAGGAATTATTTAAGCTCAGTACCAATGTGGACACAAGAACAAATGGATATAAACTGGACACTAGGAAGTTTAAACGTGAAATTAGATGAAGGTTTCTAACCATTAGAGGAGTGATGTTCTGGAACAGCCTTCCAAGGGGAGTAGTGGGGGCAAAAGACATATCTGGCTTCAAGACTAAGCTTGATAAGTTTATGGAGGGGATGGTATGACGGGATAGCCTAATTTTGGCAATTAATTTGGCAATTGAACTTTGATTATCAGCAGGTAAGTATGCCCAGTGGTCTGTGATGGGATGTTAGATGGGGTGGGATCTGAATTACTAGAGAGAATTCTTTCCTGAGTGCTGGCTGGTGAGTCTTGCCCACATGCTCAGGGTTTAACTAATCACCATATTTGGGGTCGGGAAGGAATTTTCCTCCAGGGCAGATTGGCAGAGGCCCTGGAGGTTTTTCGCCTTCCTCTGCAGCATGGGGCACGGGTCACTTGCTGGAGGATTCTCTGCAGCTTGAGGTCTTCAAACCACAATCTGAGGACTTCAATAACTCAGACATAGGTTAGGGGTTTGTTACAGGAGTGGGTGGGTGAGATTCTATGGCCTGCATTGTGCAGGAGGTCAGACTAGATGATCATAATGGTCCCTTCTGACTTTAAAGTTTATGAGTCTATGAGATCGGGGTGGGCAAACTACAGCCCACAGGCCAGATCTGGCCCCTCAGGGCTTTGGATCCGGCCCGCGGGATTGCCCCCTGTGGCGCCGCAGGCCCCGTGCCATTCTCAGAAGCGGCTGTCACCACTTCCCTGCAGGCCCCCGGGTGGGGGCGGGCAGAGGTCTCCGTGTGTTGCCCTTGCCTCCTGGCACCACCCCCCGCAGCTCCCATTGGCCGGGAACGGGGAATCACGGCCAATGTCAGAGACATCCTCCCCTTGCCCTCTCCAGATAAGGTGGGAAGGGATGGGGATGGGGAGAGTGTGGGGGTCCCAGGCTAGGGGTGGGGTCATGTGGAGGTGGTCACAGGGGTTACTCCCCTGACTCCCAGCTTCTCTTCTCTCCCCCTCCCCAAAAATTTCCCCACCAGTTGCTGTCCTGTCAGGGTAAGCAGCTGGCACGCCAGGACACTTTGTTTATTTAGGTTTACCTCCGTGCCTGTGGATGCTCGAGGTAAACAAACTGTCTCAGCCCCCAGTGGCTTATCCTGATGGCCTGGGAGCCAAAGTCTGCTGACCCCTGAATTATAGGGTCGTCTTATGAATGGATTATAAACATTTTCCATTTTTACTTATCCATCTTGTGGGGGTCGGCTTATAAACGAACCGGCTTATGATCGAGTACTCCACGCTGATTAGGCCTCAACTGGAGTATTGTGTCCACTTCTGGATGCCAAATTTTAGGAATGATGTGGACAAATTGGAGAAAGTCCAGAGAAGAGCAACAAAAATTATTAAAGGTCTAGAAAACATTACCTAGGAGGGAAGATTGAAAAAATAGGGTTTATTTAGTCTGGAGAACAGAAGACTGAGAGGGGACATGATAACTAGAGCCCTGCACAGATATAAAATTTGTATCCGCATCCAAGCCGCGATCCACAAAGATATTCACATCCGCAGATGTAGATATCTACAGATATATAGCAGATATCCATGGGTTTTTGCAGGGCTTTAGTAACAGTTTTCAAGTACATAAAAGGTTAACAAGGAAAAGAGAGAAAATTCTTCTTCTTAACTTCTGAGGATAGGACAAGCAGCAATGGGCTTAAATTGCAGCAAGAGAGGCTTAGGATGGACATTAGGAAAAACTGCCCGTCAAGGTGGTTAAACATTGTCATAAATTACGTAGGCAGGTTGTGGAATCTCCATCACTGGAGATTTTTAAGAGAAGGTTAGATAAACACCTATCAAACGCTATCAAATGGCTGGGCACACTGTGCATATGCTGAGAGACCTGAAGCCCACCAAAAATCTTATCTATTGGATATCTGAATTTCCAACATATATAACAGAATGTGGTGTTTAAATCTTCTCAATGGTGTTTAGCACCATTCAGGATCAGCTTTTCTGAAAGACCAGCAGCAGGCTACAAAAATGCACTTCATCACTCTTTTCAAATCAGAATTTATCAAACTACTATAAACATACAGACAATAAGAAGTATAACAACTTATCATACCAGGGTGGTCAAGGAGTTTCTTTTCATATAGAGTCTCTCCAGGTACTGCAGACCCTCATCTTTCAATAATTCCAAAGGAAAATTATGCAGATTTCGGTAATTTAAGAACAAGTTCTTGTGCCTTTCCAGCTTTGCCTCAGAGATCGTTTTACAAAGTTCTGATGCCATTGTTGACTTTGTCGCAGGCTTCACATTAGAGCTCTACATCTTCTGAATGCACATCCATTTCTAAAGAGAAAGCAAGAAAAGGAAAACATTGTAGCAATGAGATACTCAATACAACTAACGTTAACAACATGGAGTAAGGAACACAAGCCAAAATAGGGAAAGAACAGGCTGAAGACTATTTAGATAAGTTAGATATATTCAAGTTGGCAAGATGAAATTCTTCCTATAATTCTTAAGGAACTACCTGAAGCAATCTTAGAATCATTAGCACTTACTGTCAAGAACTCATGGAGGATGGGTGAGGTCCCAGAGGACTGGAAAAGGACAAACATAGTACCTAATTTTAAAAAGGGGAACAAAGAGCACCTGGGGAATTATAGACCTGTAAGCCTAACTTTGAGACCTGGAAAGATATTGGAACAAATTATTAAACAATCAATTTGAAAGTACCGAGGGGATAACAGAGTTAAAGGGAATAGCCAGCATGGATTTCTCAAGAACAAATCATGTCAATCCAACCGAATTTTCATTGACAGGGTTCATGCCTAGTGAATGTGGGGAAGAAGTAGATGTGATATAAACTGCATTTTGGTAAGACTTTTGACACAGGGTATGTCTACCCAGCAACTAGACACCGGCCATTGGCCTGTGCCAGCCGACTGGGGCTTGTGGGGCTGTTTCATTGCTTTGTAGGAGCCTATGGGGTGGGAAGGTCCCTGAGTCCAGACTCCACCCCGAGCCCAAGTCTACACTGAAATGAAACAGCCCTGCAGCCCAGGCCCCACGAGCCCGAGTTGGCCGGCATGGGCTAGCCACAGGATTTTCTTTGCTGTGTAGACATACCCACAGTCCCACATGACATTCTCATAAGCAAAATAAGGAAATGTGGTTTAGATGAAATAATTATGAAGTAGATGAAAAACTGATTTAAATACTGTACTCAAAGAGTAGTTATCAATGGTTTCTATCCAGTTGGGAGGACATAGCTAGTGGGATTCCGCAAGGGTCAGTTTTGAATGTGGTACTAGTCAATATTTTCATTAATGACTTGGGATAATGGAGTAGAGCAGTGGTTCTCAAACTAGGGCCGCCGCTTGTTCAGGGAAAGCCCCTGGTGGGCCAGGCCAGTTTGTTTACCTGCTGTGTCCACAGGTTCGGCTGATCGCAGCTCCCACTGGCCGCGGTTCGCCGCTCCAGGCCAATGGGGGCTGCGGGAAGCGGCGGCCAGTACGTCCCTCAGCCCGTGCTGCTTCCCGCAGCTCCCATTGGCCTGGAGTGGCAAATCACGGCCACTGGGAGCTGTGATCGGCCGAACCTGCGGACGTGGCAGGTAAACAAACCAGCCTGGCCCACCAGGGGCTTTCCCTAAACAAGCGGAGGCCCTAGTTTGAGAAGCACTGGAGTAGAGAGCATGCTTACAAAATTTGCGGATGGGGATGAAGGGGTGTATGAGGGATGGGAGGTGCTATATGGCCGGGAGGGGATGAATGGGTCGGGGGGGCGGGGGAGGTGCTGCTTGGTCAGGTGGGAGGATGAATGGGTCTATGGGCGGCAGGAGGTGCTGCATGTCTGGGGGGTGGGGGGAGGGAGATGAATGGGGCTATGGGGGAGGTGCTGCACATCTGGGTGGGGGGGATGAATGGGTGTATGGGAGTAGGAAAGCAAAGTTCTTCAGTTAGGAAGGGAAAATCAAATGCAACTACAAAATGGGAAGTAACTGGGTAGGTGTTAGTACTGCTGAAAAGGGTCTGAAGGTTATAGTAGACACAAATTGAATACGAGTCAACAACATGATGCACTTGCAAAAAAGGCTAACATTCTGACATGTTTTAGGAGTGTTGTACATAAGGCACAGGAGAGAACTGTCCCTCTCTACTCAGCACTGGTGAGGTCTCAGCTGGAGTGCTGTGTCCAATTCTGGGTGCCACATTTTAGGAAAGATGTAAAGAAATCGGAGAGTCCAGAAGACAGCAACAAAAATGATAAAAGGTATAAAAAACTTGACCTATGAGGAAAGGTTAAAAAAAAAATACACTTCAGATTTGAAAAAGAAAAAAAAAATAGAAAATGAAACGTGCTAAGGTAACAAAACTAAAAATCAATCTAAGCCTGAACTCCCACAGACTTCATTTTACTTCTGCTGTATAGTGTTAACTAACATAATTCTCTTTATGCTTCCGCCTACAGTGGGATACTATCTTGACTAGCACTGCTATAAATAAGAATTTGTTTAACAAAAAAAAAAACAGGTATCAAGAGTATTGATTAGGAGCCTAGCACAGGAAGTCTATTCAATGGTCTATTCTGCCAATGTGCCAGGGACTTAGGCAGACAAGTTTACATTCATAATGAAAGAACAGACCAGGGAGCTAACAGCTCCTATCTACCAACAATATTTTCTGTTTGCTCTCTTAACTTTTTCTTGATGAAGGCATTTTTAACCACAAGTAGTCCTGGAAGATGACCAGCTACCCAGAAATCAATGTGAACTTTATCTATTGAACAGTAATTGTTGTAAATACAACCTTGTCTCTCAGATAAGACTAAGACTCCTTGTATAGATCAAACTACCTTATCAGTTTGAGTAATGCTCTTGAGCTCCAGAACAAGCCTTCACAAACAGTCCATATTCTTCTGTAGAGTTACATAACTATCTTCTTTATAGGCCATTCAGAAATGCTAACCACAGCTCAGACATAACATCCCTCATACACTTCAGTGCCCTTCACCTCTAACTCAGCAGACTGAGTTACCCTCAGGTCAGTTCTGAAAGAGTCATAACCTGTGTTCCCTGTAAGTTGCTTGCTTGTGGGGCTGACCAGGAAACATTCAAATGCCACCCAGCTGATAAGCAGATCATGCACAGCCAGCAGCATGAGTTCAGGTGCCCCACCCACCATGTTGCTCCGTCATGTAGCTGCTCCTGGGACCCTCTTGCTGGCAGTGTGTGGAGGCAGGGGCGGCTCTAGGAATTCCACCGCCCCAAGCAGAGCGGCGCGGGGCGCACTCTGGCGGTCGCCGGTCCCGCGGCTCCGGGGGACCTCTTGCAGACGTGCCTGCGGAGGGTCCGCTGGTCCCATGGCTCTGGTGGACCTCCCGCAGGAATGCCTGCGGATGCTCCACCGGAGCCACGGGACCAGCGGACCCTCCGCAGTCATGCCTGCGGGAGGTCCCCCGGAGCCGCGGGACCGGCGACCGCCAGAGTGCGCTTGGCGCGCTGGGGTCTGGAGCCGGCCCTGGTGGAGGGGTGGGGGGCACTGAGGTCAGGATGTCCCCCTTTCCCCGCCCCAGAGCAGGAGATCAGGGACACAGGCTGACTCAGGACTGGAGCTGCAGCAGTGTAACTGAGTGCCTTTCTTAAAGAGACAGTGCACTGTTTCTGAGGTTTCCCCAACAGCCAGCTCACAGTCTCTGTCTCTCTCACTCACACCCACACAGTCTATGTATCTCGCTAACACACAGTGTCTTTCACATTCACCTCCCAACATATACTTGTATTATTATTATTGTTGGTGGTGTTTCTTCTTGGTATTTCCTGCAATGCACATATATTCTCTGTAATTTTATTCTTTCAAAGTGTGTTATTTTAGTGTTTTGACTGGTCTATGCATTTCATAATTTTTATTTCTCATACACTTACATTTAATTCTTTGAGTAGTGAATTCTAAAATGCCTAACCTGTCCTGGCTGGAGTAATTATCCCTATGGTAGATTATAATAAATATTTTTACAAAAGTTAAGTTTTTTGTTTCTACTGGTGGTGCACATACCTCGGTGCACATACAATTTATTCTGCACATGGATGGAAAAATTTAGAGGGAACATTGGTCATAACTATTTTATGGCTGTTCAGTTACCTGTAAGTAAGACAGCATCAGTACAATTCCAAGTGAGCCAGCATCCACATCAGAAACAGCCTTACTATGATTGACAGTTCTTTGTGGACAGTCTTAGGGCATGTTTACACTGGCAGAGTTACAGCCCCGGGAGTTACAGCACCGCTCAGAGCATTGAGGGGAAACCACTGTTGTGCGTTCACACTGTCAAATGCCTGCGCAATAGTGTGCTCACACTTGCGGCACTTGCAGCAGTATTCGGAGCAGTGCACTCTGGCCAGCTATCCCTCTGCTACTAAGAGTTGTGGGAAGGCGGAGGGAGTCACGGGGCATCCTGTGTCTTGTCCCAAAGCCCTGTGATGCACTGCTTTGCATGCCAACAATCCCTGTGCTTCCGTCCAAATTTGGTGCCAACTTTCAGTGGTTTGTGTATTATGCACCCTGCCTCTTTGGGCTGCAAGAATGGATCCCGAACTGTTGACCAGTATGTTGCTCACTCTGACCAACACATCATGAGTGGCAGTGAAGTTATTCCTTAAACTACAAAGGCAAGAGGAGTGCGATTTTGATCTCACCACACGTAGTAGCTATGACACGAGATTGCTTGTGGTATTCATGGGGGTGCTGAGCACAGTGCATAACATTGTAGATGGCTTTGCACAAATGGGCTTCCCTAACTGCGGAGGGGCAATAGATGGCATGCATATTCCAATTCTGGCACCAGACCACCTAGCCACTCAGTACATTAATCGCAAGGGGTACTTCTCAACGGTTCACCAGGTGCTTGTGGATCACCGTGAGCATTTCACAGACATTAACGCATGCTGGTCTGGAAAGGTGCATGACACATGCACCTTTCAGAATGCTGGCTTGTTCAGGAAGCTGAAAGCAGGGACTTTCTTACTGGACCAGAAGATCACCGTAGGGGAAGTCGAAATGCCCATTGTGATGCTGGGAGACCCTGCCTACCCCTTAATGCCGTGGCTTATGAAGCCATACACAGGGCAACTTGACAGCAGCAAGGAGCAGATCAGTAACAGGCTGAGCAAATGCCGAATGTCTGTTGAGTGTGCTTTTGGTCATTTAAAAGCCCGCTAGCACTGCCACTATGCGAAGCTGAACCTGGCCGATGACAATATTCCTATGCTTATAGTCATGGGCTGTATGCTCCATATTTGTGAAGGGAAGGGTGAAAATTTCACTCAGGGCTGGACTCAGCACCTGGAGGCTGAATTTGAACAGCCAGAGACCAGGGCTATTAGAAAGGCACAGCATGGGGCTATAAGCATCAGCAATGCCGTGAGGCAGCAATTTTAAGCTGAAAGCCACTAATATTTGTTGCTATGCTTAGGAGTGCAGTGCTTGTATTGCTAGGAGGTGATTGGTGCAGACAATGCAATATGGGGGTTTAACATAATTGTATGTTGCTTTGCAGGGCTCTTTGTGCTTTCAATTAATAGAATAAAGATGGCTTACAAACCAACACAATTCTTTTATTTAAAAACAACAACTGGAGGAGAGTGTCAAACCAAAAAAAGCCATCAGCCGTGAGGGGAATGGAGGAAGGGAAGGTCCCAGGAGGAGGCGGGGTCCCAGGATGGCTAAAGATTTGTGTATGTCCAGGGATCATATCCAACCTCCTTTGGAGTACAGTGCAGTGGGTACTGTACTTCAGCAGGGCCAAACTGCAGAGGGATGGGTGCGAGTGCAGTGGGTAGTGGGAGTTTGCAGTGCTGGATTGCGATGGGGGACGAGTAGAATGCCGTGGGTATATACTGGAGCCAGGAGGTTGATAAGAGTGTGTTGGCGGTGTCTGGGGGGAGCATGGGAAAGTTTTGCGACAGCGGCTGTGGGGGAGGGCGGGTGCGAAGCTGCTTGGTTTGCAGAGCTAGTATCGCCTGGAGTGTGTCTGCTTGGTGCTCCATAACCTTTAAGAGCCGCTCCGTGGCTTCATTCTGGCGTGCCGTGTTCTCCTTTCGGTCCCTCTTCTCGCTGTCCTGCCACTCCTTCAATTTCTGTTTCTCAGTGACGGAGTGCATCATAACATCAGGCAGAAAGTCCTCCTTAGCTCTTCTCGGCCGCCTTCTAATTCTGCACAGCCATTCAGCTGCCAATAACAAAGAGGGAGGCTGGGCTCCCAAGGTCATCTCTGTGAAGTTTAAACGCAACATTTTACAGAAGCACTATTGTTTGCAACACAAAGAACACCGATTCAGTGATTTAAGACACAGCCAGTACTCACACACCTGCCACTAACTGGCTGACCCCAGGAAAGCACACATGAGCCACAAGATCCCCAAAATGGTGAGCAGCCGCAGGGGCAGGGTAAATCACTCTTCCCGGACCCTGCTATACACTGGGCGCGTGGCTCTTGGGGAGAGCCAGCAGTATGGGGGAGCCTGATAATCATTCCTGTCCCCACATTTTCCACAGAATGTGATCATTATGGAAGATATCTCGCTGCTGAGGGTGAGCAGGGAATCAAGGGAGGGTCTTCTCCAAGACTGCGGCTTCCTCCTTGGCCCCTATGCAGCTCATCTGTGTGCAGCAATGGTCCATCCCCATCCCCACCCCAATCCCAGGACGGCACAGTAGTGCAGGAAAGTTACCATTAATGGGGCAAGAAAAAAAGCAGCTCTGTCAAAGAACCCGCGGCAGCGGATTGCCCAGTATCTCCACCTGAGTTCCTGGAGATCTCAGAAGGAGATTCCCATGAAGTGAGGGAGTCAATCAACAGCCTATTTTGCTGCTGAGATTAGGCATGCGGTGGGAGACAAGCCTGCATTCTACAACCCTCCTGCCCCCAACAACTCGCTTCAGCGATTCCCAAAATCAAATCCACTTACCAGGGGCCTCCTCTCCTGCTTGCACTTCACCAACATCAGATAGCTGAGACTGGCTAGCCTCCTCTGGGGTAGAAAAGAAGTCCTGGCCGCATGCATCTCTGACCTCAGAGTCATCCTCTACCTCTGGGTCCCCCTCCTCATCCAAGATTTCCTCCTCTTGGCTCCGTTCACTTTCGACTGGCATGCGAGCCACTGAAGTATCCACAGTAGTCATCACAGTGGAGGTGGAGTTGCTGCTGAGTATTGCGTCCAGCTCTTTGCAAAACCGGCGCAGCACCGGAGCAGTGGTTTGCATCCTACACCTTGTTGTGTGCATTCTGCAGGTCCTTCTCTTTGATCCTGAACTGCACTGTGTCCCGGTCATGGCCCCTTTCTGTCATACATCGTGAAATCTGTCTGTAGGTATCATAATTCCTACAGCTGGAGCGCAGCTGGGACTAGACAACCTCCTTTTCCCAAATGCTGATGAGGTCCAGCAGCTCGGCATTGCTCCAAGCAGGGGATCAGGCTGTTACGTGGAGCAGGCATGGCCACCTGGAAAGATGTGCTGAGACCACTACACACATCACCGAGCAAACAGGAAGGGGACTTTCAAAATTCCAAAGGAATTTATGGAGTGGGGATGATGGTTGGTCACCTGAGGGCAGGGCAGTAGAGTTCAAACCGATGACCAGAGGCAAGAACAGTCATTGTGGGACACCTCCTGGAGGCCAACTGCAGCGCTTGTAATCGACCACAGTGTCTACACTGGCACCGCAGCCTCGGTGCAGAAAGCTGTACGCCTCTCGTTGGGATGGTTTTTTTAAAGCGCTGCAACTGCACAGTTTCTGTGCACTAGGTGGTTTGGCAGTGTGTACACCTCGGAGTTACAGTGCAGAAAGCTGCTTTACTGTGCAGAAACTTGCCAGGGTAGACAGGGCCTTAGACAAATGAAAACAGAGACAATTGCCCTCACCTCTAGAGAGAGTCAGTAAGGCAACATATAAGGGAAGCTCACATTTCTAGTGCCCAGGCTTTCCCAGTTCAGTGGACAGATGGCTTCATTCTCCAGGATTCTAAACCAAGCATGTCACATCAACATACATTTTTTTCTCTTAAAAAAAAAGCATAAAAAACACTCACGTGATGTACTGAGAGAATATTTATGAGTATTATTATATCATGTTCCCTGTTACAAGACATGACCATAGAATGCTCACTATCAAAAGTAGCCATGACTGATGCAGAACAAAAAGGTTAATGCACGTCTTAAATATCTCAGACTGTAGATTCCACTTTTCTACTGTATTATGTACATTTCTGAAAGCATGAATTGGCTTGTAATGTGGATTTCTTACAAGCACCAAAGACACGAAAGCATCCAAAAACAGTCTAAAATCTTTTGCAACATGCCATCCAGATGTTCTTTACTGAAAGCTGAAATTATGGAAAAACTACACAACTCAGACTCAACATCCCCAGTGGACCAAATGTAACCCTGGCATAAGCAGGCACAATGACTGGTGAGTTCAATGGGAGTTTTGTGTACTTATGCCAGAGACGAGTTTGACCCACTGTGTTTGGGTTCCCACTTCCAAGGTCAACTACATACACTTTCCCACTCCCAACAGCCAGATGGTTCATCACTAAATACCCCCCTTTCAAAGCACTGAGACTGAGTTCAGTAACTGATGGCATGAGAGCATAGGCCACAGAGAAAGGGGTGGCTGTTCCAGTCCTACATGGAGGTTACGAGTGGAGTTCTGGAAAACCAGTTGCTTCTACATCACTGGAGAAAGGGGAGAATGAATGGGATAATGGGGAACTGGGGGCTGCTGTTTCATAGGGTGGGGGGACTGGTGCATGGACGTACTATGAGAGGAACCAACCAGGAAAAGGCTGTATCATTAGGAGGTTAGGAAGATGAATAGATGGAGTGGGGGGATTGGGAGGTGTACTACTGGGTGGAGGGATGAATAGATCTATGGTGGAGGGAAGGAGAAATGTTGAATGGCTGGGTGGGGGAATGGGACGTGCTATATGGCTGGGTAGGGGGATGAATCGGTGTGTGATGGGGGATTGAGAAATGCCGTCTGGGGAAGATGAAGGAGTGTATGATGGGGGTCTGGGAGGTGAGTATAGCTGGGTGAGGGGATGAATGGGTGCATGGGGGGGTTGGGAGGTGCCTGTGTGGAGAGATGAATGGGTGCATGAGGAGGTGATGGGTGAGGAGATGGGACATGCTGTATGACTGGGTAGGAAATGAACGGCTGTATAAGGGGGTTGGGAAGTGCTGTATGGCCGGGGGGTGTGTGGGGGAAACAGGCTATATGGGGGAGGTGCTGTATGGCTGGGGGGGGGAAAATGAACAGGGTCTATGGGGGGAGGTGCTGTATGGCGACGGGGAACGGTCTATGGGGGGAGATGCTGTGTGGCTGCAGGGGGTGGGAATAGGGTCTATGGGGGGCGGTGCTGTATGGCCGGGGGTGGGGGGGGCCGGGTCTATGGGGGGAAGTGCTGTATGGCCGGGGGGGGTAAACAGGGTCTATGGGGGCGGTGCTGTATGGCGGGGGGTGGGGGGCAGGGTCTATAGGGGGAGGTGCTGTATGGCCGGGGGGGCAGGGTCTATAGGGGGCGGTGCTGTATGGCCGGGGGGGGAACAGGGTCTATAGGGGGCGGTGCTGTATGGCGGGGGGGAGAACAGGATCTATGGGGGCGGTGCTGTATGGCGGGGGGGAGAACAGGATCTATGGGGGCGGTGCTGTATGGCGGGGGGGAGAACAGGGTCTATGGGGGCGGTGCTGTATGGCGGGGGGGAGAACAGGATCTATGGGGGCGGTGCTGTATGGCGGGGGGGAGAACAGGGTCTATGGGGGCGGTGCTGTATGGCGGGGGGGATGTTGTCCGTTACGCCGCGCCCATCACCGCGGCCCGGGGACGAGCTCCAGTAGCGAGGGAGCCGGTGAGCAGAGGGGCCCGTGCCGGGAGCTGCTGCAGCCGCAGGGGAAGGATCCCCGCCAGCAGCGGGAGAGGCGCTGGATGTGTCGCGGGGGGGAGGGGGGGTCACTTACCTGCGCTCCCTACGGGCGGGGCGGGGCGGGCCTGCGGCCTCGGCTCTCAGCGCCGTCGCCAGGGGACAGGAACCCCGCGAGCGCTCCCTCCGGCCGGATCTCGCGAGAGCTTGGCCGCTTCCGAGCTCTGACTCCTCCTATGCCAGCCCTGGGGGGCGTGGCTGCGGGGGCCTGGGCGGGCGGGGTTGACGCTCCCTGCGTATCCTGGCGTGTGCGGGGGATCAGCCTGTCAGTGCAACGTTCTGCCCTACGTACCGTCTGTGCCTCAACACGTTCCCTGGTTACACCTTGTCTCCTTGATTTCCAGGGGTCAAAACAACATCCCCCCCCCCCCCACTGATAAGGCATTTAGGGAAATGCCCATCACTGGGCTCTGTGTGAGACTATATGAAGCCTTGTCTGGTTTGGCGCTACCACATGTTAGCAAATGCGTTGACCAGTGTGTTTTAAATCGTGTTAAACTCGTGGAGTTAGTCTGGAAGGACCCCTAGGCTTTAACTCAGCCACTTTAGCCTGTGTTAAAGGTAGTGTGCCTTGTCTAGATTAGACTTAAAATGTGTTTCTTAGCCCCTGTTAAGCCTTAACACACATCCCAGCCTTAACTCCTAGTTTAGATAAGGCCTTGGTTTTTTCTGATACGTTTGTAGATACATGTGATGTACTCAGAACTCTTACAGTAGCATTTCACTCATATTCAGAATATTTAACATTGCTGGGTTAAGAACCTTCTAAAAGCTGCCCTGTTTCTTTAAGAGAAGTCTTTGGAAGGGACATACGGTACCCTTAGCAAAACTCCCTTAAACTTCCATGGATTGGTTATCCTCTCATGACTGCCAAGCCTAGAGCATTGTCTCTGTGGGTACGTCTACACTACAAGACTATTTCGAATCTACTTAACTCGAATTTGTGGAATCGACCTTATGAAGTCGAATTTGTGTATCCACACTAAATACACTAATTCGACAGTCTGAGTCCACAGTAACGGGGCCAGCGTTGACTTTGGAAGCGGTGCATTGTGGGAAGCTATCCCACAGTTCCCGCAGTCCCCGCTGCCCATTGGAATGCTGGGTAGAGCCCCCAATGCCTGCTGGGGGAAAAAATGTGTCGAGGGTGGTTTTGGGTAACTGTCGTCATTGAACCGTCAATCACGCCCTCCCTCCCTGAAAGCGCCGGCGGGAAATCTGTTCGCGCCCTTCTCTGGTCGGTTACAGCGCGGACGCCACAGCACTGCGAGCATGGAGCCCGCTGCAATCATCGCTGCACTTATGGCCATTGTCAACTCCTCGCACCTTATCGTCCACCTCTTCCACAGTCAGCTGCTGAGAAATCGGGCGAGGAGGCTCCGTCAGCGCGGTGAGGACAGGAAGTCACAGAGTGGCGCAGACCTCTCACAAAGCAGGGTACGCCGCGCAGTGGAGATCATGGTGGCAATGGGTCAAGTTCATGGTGTGGAACGGCGATTCTGGGCCCGGGAAACAAGCACGGACTGGTGGGACCGCATAGTGCTGCAGGTCTGGGATGAATCACAGTGGCTGCGAAACTTCAGGATGCGTAAGGGCACTTTCCTTGAACTCTGTGACTTGCTGTCCCCTGCCCTGAAGTGCCAGGACACCCGGATGCGAGCAGCCCTGACTGTGCAGAAGCGAGTGGCCATAGCCCTCTGGAAACTTGCAACGCCAGACAGCTACCGGTCAGTAGCGAACCACTTTGGCGTGGGCAAATCTACCGTAGGGCTTGCTGTGATTCAAATAGCCCACGCAATCGTTGAGCAACTGCTCTCAAAGGTAGTGACTCTAGGAAACGTCCAGGTCGTCAGAGATGGCTTCGCCACGATGGGATTCCCAAACTGCGGTGGGGCTATAGATGGCACTCACATCCCTATCCTGGGACCAGCCCACCAGGCCAGCCAGTACATTAACCGAAAGGGCTACTTTTCTATGGTGCTGCAAGCACTGGTGGACCATAGGGGATGTTTTACCAACATCTACGTCGGGTGGCCGGGCAAGGTTCATGACGCGCGTGTGTTCAGGAACTCTGGTCTGTTTAAACGCCTCCAGGCAGGTAGTTTCTTCCCGGACCACAAAATAACGGTTGGGGATGTGCAGATGCCTACAGTGATCCTCGGGGACCCAGCCTACCCGCTAATGCCCTGGCTCATGAAGCCCTATACAGGCGCCTTGGACAGTGAGAAGGAACTCTTCAACTACCGGCTGAGCAAGTGCAGAATGGTGGTGGAGTGTGCTTTCGGACGTCTCAAGGGGAGATGGCGGAGCTTACGGACTCGCTCGGACCTCAGCGAAAAAAATATCCCCGTTGTTATTGCTGCTTGCTGTGTGCTCCACAATCTCTGTGAGAGCAAGGGGGAGACCTTTATGGCGGGATGGGAGGTTGAGGCAAATCGCCTGGCTGCTGATTACACTCAGCCAGACAGCCGTGCCAATAGAAGATCCCAGCGGGAAGCGCTGTGCATCCGGGAGGCTTTGAAAGCTAGGTTCCTCGGAGAGCAGGGTAACCTATGACTGTCCACTTGATTTACAGAGAAGCTGAACCTGAGCCTGTTTCAGTGACTGTTGACTTCGATCTGCGGTTACATACCCCGTTCTCCAGGTTTCCCCGCTTCCAACACACGTTTTAAAATAAATTTAATGGAACACTGATTATTAACAAAGTTTTCTTTAATTATGAATTCCTGTTCAAGGGTTGAAACATGGACGCAGACTGTGGTGGGTACAGTGTGCATTGATGTACAGACCGCTTCTACACTAGAGGAATGACAGGCTCCTGCTCCTACAGCGGTCTCTGGGGGGAGGACAGTTGCAGGTGGGTGTGCAGGAAGGGGTGGGTTTGCAGGAAGGGGTGAGGGGTGCCGTCTTTGGGACGCAATTTGGATGCAGGCTCTGGGCTGGGGGTTGGGGCGTAGGAAGGGGTGAAGGGTGTGTGTGAAGGGTGAGTATGTGTCCATGGATGAGGGCTCTTGCTGGGGCTCAGGGCATCGGAGAGGCTCGTGGCTAGGGTGGAAGGGCATGGTAAGGGCAGCCTGCCTTGCCATTTGTGGATGTCAGGCGCTAGGACCCTGGGGCAGCATACACCTCACAGACTGACCCGGGGCAGCATACACCTCCCAGACTGACCCTGGTGCCTAGTGACTGCAGTCTGTGTGTGTCCTGCTGTTGATCCTGCCCCCAAGTCTGTACCCTGGTAATGAAGGCTGTCCTATGCAATTAAAAAACCCCTCCCCCCCCTTCACACAAAGTCTTCTGACAAGAAAAACGTGACGGAAACAGTGAATAACAACAAACTACTTTTAATACTCAACTACACAGTGGGGGGATGAAACTTGGATTTGGGACTGGGTGATCCAGGAAGGGAAGCACTTCTCAAAATTTATGGCATGAGAGCTGTGTGGTACATGAGCGCTCTGCTGGGGTGCAGTGAGTTTTCACGGCCCCTAGCGCCCCTCCTTCTTGTTACTTTGGGTGAGTGGGAGACAGGACTTTGTGGCGGGGGATGGCGGTTGCAGATACAGTTCAGGGGGGCTCTCTCCTCCTGCCTGCGGTCCTGCAGAACATCTACAAGGCGCCGGAGTGTGTCCGTTTGCTCCCTCAGTAGCCCAAGCAGCGTTTGAGTCGCCTGCTGGTCTTCCTGCCGCCACCTGTCCTCCTGTTCGCTGTGTGAGCGCTGGTGCTGACATAGGGTCTCCCTCCACTGTCTCTGCTCGGCCGCCTCGGCTCTGGAGCAAGCCATCAGTTCCGAGAACATGTCGTCCCTAGTCTTTTTTTTTCGCCGCCTAATCTGCGCCAGCCTCTGTGAGGGGGATGCCGGGGCAGTTCGTGAAAGAGCCGCAGCTGTGTGATGGGAAAAAGGAAGTGATTTCCTTGAAAAGATACATGTTTGCGAACACTGAACACAGTCTACTCAGTTTCTGTGAACAAGACCATACAGGGCACCTAGTCTCACGAGCTCTCAGGACAAGTTCGAGATTTCGGAATACGCTTTCATTGGCTGCGGTCTTGCACAGGAGATCGGACAAGCGGGGCGGTACAGCTGAATCCGTGTAGCAGCCAGGCCTGGTAAGCCCTACACTATAGGCTGCTTAACAGTTAATGGATAGCTGTGCCCTCCCGCTGAAGGCAATCTGGAAAGCATAAAGTCTGACCCTGTTCCAGCCCCTCGCGGCTGTGCCTGGGAAAGATCACTGTATGCTTTTCCTCTGCGGCCTCCAACACGTGGCTGTTAAACGAAGGTCATTGCTATGCAAAGTAAAAGTCAAGCATTCACAACAGTAACAGTACACTAATTGCCCTAATTAGATGCAGCAGTCGCCGAACGAGATTACCCTGAGGCGGGTCACTCGGAAAGAGAGAGAGAGGATGCTGCGAGAATCCCTGCACAGACCAGGACCATATGCTGCCATGCTGGTGGAGGCAATGATTCCGCTGTACGTTAGGATGGCCTGGCACGGAAGAGTGTGCTTCCACGGAGCACCAAATAAGGCACCTCTCCCCAGGAACCTCCTGCGGAGGCTTTTCGAGCACCTCTACGAGAGCTTTGTGGAAGTGTCCCAAGAGGATTTCTGTTCCATCCCTATATGTGTGGACCTTCTTTTTATATAGTTTTATATGGAAAACTTTTTATATAGTTTTTATATAGTTTTTATTCCTGTTTTTTAAAAAATAAATGTTTCCATGTTTATAGCACTTACCGACTGATCCTTCCCCTGATTCTGAGTCCGGGTTAACGGCCGGGGAGGGTTGGTAGGGGATCTCTGTGAGGGTGATGAAGAGATCCTGGCTGTCGGGGAAAGCGGTATTGTAAGCGCTGTCGCCTGCGTCGTCCTCCACAAACCCTTCCTCATCTTCCCCATCGGCGAACATCGCCGAGGAACTGCCCGTCGACACTATGCCATCCTCAGAGTCCACGGTCACTGGTGGGGCAGTGGTGGCAGACCCACCTAGAATGGCATGCAGTGCCTCGTAGAAGCGGCATGTCTGGGGCTGGGCTCCGGAGCGTCCGTTTGCCGCTCTGACTTTTTGGTAGCCTTGTCTCAGGTCCTTGATTTTCACGCGGCACTGCGTTGTATCCCGGCTGTATCCTCTGAGTGCCATGGCTTTGGAGACCTTCTCGTAGGTCTTTGCATTCCGTTTGTTGGAGCGCAGCTCCGAAAGCACAGACTCATCGCCCCACACAGCGATCAGATCCAGGACTTCCCGGTCTGTCCATGCTGGGGACCTCTTTCTATTCTGGGATTGCATGGACTCCTCTGCTGGAGAGCTCTGCATCGTTGCAGGTGCTGCTGAGCTCGCCCCGATGTCCAACCAGGACATCAGATTCAAAGTGCCCAGACAGGAAAAGGAATTCAAATTTTCCCGGGTCGTTTCCTGTGTGGCTGGTCAGAGAATCCAAGCTTGGACTGCTGTCCAGAGCGTCAACAGAGTGGTGCACTGTGGGATAGCTCCCGGAGCTACTAAGTTCGATTTGCATCCACACCTAGCCTAATTCGAGATAGCCATGTCGAATTTAGCGCTACTCCCCTCGTCGGGGTGGAGTACCAAATTCGAACTAAAGAGCCCTCTAGGTCGAATTAAACGGCTTCCTGGTGTGGACGGTTGAGCGGTTAATTCGAATTAACGCTGCTAAATTCGATTTAAAGTCCTAGTGTAGACCAGGCCTGTTTCTAATTGGTTGGTCTTTTTATCCATCATTCACTGTATTCTGAGCTTTGTGGATATCAGGCTACTTTGAGAGAAGCATGAAAGAGATTTTTATTGGTGCCATGAATTTTGACTTCTTTGTGATTAACATACTGTATAAATAAATGTACACAAAGCTAAAGATTTACACTGATGTTAAAAGTGCAACTCAACAGCAGCATTATGTGTTTGAATGGAACAGAAGTGAGAAACTAAGACAACAAAAAAGAATGTAAGTGGATAATTCATTTACACTCTCAAGTTCATTTTTCCTTCTAGGAAGTTTGTTGGCTTTCTTATTCATTTTACTGGAGAGTAGTTACCTAATGAATGTGACCTTTAAAAAGGGTAATGATGAATTAAGTACATTAATTGAAGGAATATCTCAATCATCCTTAGGAAAATGGATTGTGCTTATGACTAACCAGGGAAGTTGGGAAGTACAGCAAAACAGATATTTTCTTAAGGGCCAGTTGAACAATTTTGTGAATCCTCAGTAAAGTTATTTTTGGGGAGCATCCCCTCAATTTTTCCTTCTCCCTTTCATCTTCTTCCTATCTTCCTTTTCCCTCATGCTCAGGAGGGAAAATGTATAAGAGACATTCGCTCTTTTCCCAACTGATCAAGGTAATTACACAGCATCAGACTATAGAGCCTTATATTAAATTTGGGATTGTCTCTACACTGTTTGAAGGAAAAGATGAATGTATATGACTCCCTTCAGAGACCATCTATACTACCTCTTAATTAGCACAAGGGTCACTATGGAATTATGTGAGCTGTTCACCCATTTCTTGCCAAAACAGGACCAACCTGGGATTTGAAATTCTCCCACATCCTACAGCTGTATCACTGGCCCACCGCTACCTACCCCTTTTTAAATGGTGTTACGGTGTCCCATTCAGCCTGGATGGGCTTTCATGATCTTCCCTAAGCAATCGGTCATAGGTTTATGATGAAGTTACTTCTTCACTGGAAGCCCTGCCAAAGCAGTGACTCAGCAGTGTGAATTCATTGGCTGGAGGGCCCTGCAGCCTCCATGATCTTTCACCCTGAATCCTATTCCATCTGCTGTTTTGGTTACAGTAGCGACACTGCTGAAAGATGAGATTAGGAATTTTTTTCTTGCTTGATACTATCATGGTCTCTTTAGTTTATGTCACCAGACTCTCTGAGCAGTGCTCATATATCTGTGCTTGACAGCTGATCTTTCAAGGCTTGAGCCTGCATACCACAGAAGTGACATGTTGCTTTTATAATCACAAGGTTAAAAGTGATGAGCAGGACAGGGAGTGCTGGGAACCTGATCCTGCATTAAGGAAAGTGCTGCTGTGTAGCTGCTAAGTTACTCCTATCCAATAGCAAGAGGCTGGCTACGAGGGGAGTTTATTGCTAAGAAATCATCATCTCGCTACCTACACCCTGCCTCTTGAGAGGGGGCTGGAGACTTACTTCTGCTTGGAGCAGAGCATTACACCTCCTAGTGCGTAACCTTATTTGTGGCCACACATACCGATTACACTTGCACTGAAGTGCAGCAACTTTGCAGGAGAAGACCTGTGTGTTCTCCAGTCACCACTGGCCTGGAAAGTAGAGCTCCACCAACTAGTCTATTTTTTGACTTGGGGCTAAATTCTGTCCCTGGAGTTAATTGGCATAATTCCATTGACTAGAATTGCACGTTCTTATACCAGAGCTAAATATGGCCCCAGTCAAATGCCTGACTGATGATGTATGGTGCTGTGTTTCCAGGCTAATTGCACAAGCTTGGAAAGATGCAGGTAGTGGCTTCTGTAATCTAATAGTAAAGCCTTCTGTAGTCATCATATGCTGTCTTGCTTAGATAGGGCCAGATATAAACATGAAGTAGTGGTAATAGTTTTAAGGTTTTGTTGTTATTGTCGCAAGATTTTTAGCTCTCAGTTTTGCAGATTCCGGGGATTCAGATAATTCATATGGGTTTAGAGCGGAACCTGCACAATTTGAATCTCTTCAGGCTCCGCAATCACTAGTTTTGATGGATAAGCCTTTTCCATCCAATATTGTGGATACTGCTCATGTTGAAACATATTCACTAATTGCACTTTGTAAATTTGACTTTGAAATTCAAAAACGTTCACTCCATAGTCAAAGACCTGTCTTGTCAGTAGTGGAGTCAACAACATTAGTTTTAGTGACATGTCTCAGAAAAATGAATTGGTTTCTCTTTTAGTGGCAATTAAAAATAATATATTCTGAGCTAATTCACATGTTAAACCTTGTGCTCACACCAAAAAGTAGGTTTTCTTGGACACAGTTCTCTTTTGAGAAGTACATAAGGCACTTCCCTTATGAGAAGTACATAAGGATGGTCCCACCAGGACTGGGTGGAGCCTCTTCCCAGGAGGGGAAGTACTTGATGGTGGTCTGTGGAGGGCTACTGGGTAAATAGTTCTCTTTTCCAACTGCTAAATCTGATTATATGAATCTAAAAATACATTAAATACTTTCATAATATTTTCCAAATGAGCAATTGCTGTAGTTGCCACAGGGGTGTTATATGATTGCAAATGGGAGGAGGAGGTGATCCTTTGGATCACTAACAGCAAGTGGGACGTACATGAGATAATCTTTCAGTTAAGTAATATTGCCAACCACAAACATTGCAAAATCATGGGTCAGGCTCCTAAAATCATGAGATTTTTAAAATAATGGGTGAAATCCTGGTCTCATTGCTGTTCATGGTAAAGCTCCCTTTGATTTCTATGGAGCCAGGATTTCATCCAGTAAATCTGGGGCTCTTTATTTGCCTTCTAGTTTTTGAGCCTATAGGGTTCATGATTTCAACTTTTTCCTCCACAACCGTTACAATTTTCTTTTAATAAAAATTGATATCTCAAGTAATCACCTGATTCCACAAGCTGGAGCTTTAAAAAGATCCTCAGAATATCACAAGAATCAAAATAAAAGCACAAGTGTTGGCAACACTGATTAAGATGTCGTGTACATTATGAAAAAATTTGCTGACCCCTGCCATAGATTCTGGGGACCCAATGCAGGAAAACATATCTATTTAGCAAAAGGAACAGGAGTACTTGTGGCATCTTAGAGACTAACACATTTATTTGAGCATAAGCTTTCGAGGGCTACAGCCCACTTAATCGGATGCATAGAATGGAACATATAGTGAGGAGATATATAGATATATATATACACATTCAGAGAACATGAAAAGGTGGGAGTTGTCCTACCAACTCTAAGAGGCTAATTAATTAAGAGAAAAAAACTTTTGTAGTGATAATCAAGATAGCCCATCACAGACAGTTTGACAAGAGGTGTGAGAATACTTAACATGGGGAAATAGATTCAATGTGTGTAATGGCTCAGCCATTCCCAGTCTCTATTCCAGTCTAAGTTGATAGTGTCTAATTTGTATATTAATTCAAGTTCAGCAGTTTCTCATTGGAGTCTGTTTTTGAAGCTTTTCTGTTGCAAAATTGCCACCTTTAGGTCTGTTACTGAGTGGCCAGAGAGGTTGAAGTGTTCTCCTACTGGTTTTTTAATGTTATGATTCCTGATGTCAGATTTGTGTCCATTTATTCTTTTGCGTAGAGACTGTCTGGTTTGGCCAATGTAGATGGCAGAGGGGCATTGCTGGCACATGATGTCATATATCACGTTGGTAGATGTGCAGGTGAACGAGCCTCTGATGGCGTGGCTGATGTGATTAGGTCCTAGGATAATGTCATTTGACTAGATATGTGGACAGAGTTGGCATCAGGCTTTGTTGCAAGGATAGGTTCCTGGGTTAGTGTTTTTGTTCAGTGGTGTGTGATTGCTGGTGAGTATTTGCTTCAGGTTGGGGGGCTGTCTGTAAGCGAGGACAGGTCTGTCTCCCAAGATCTGTGAGAGTGAGGGATCATTTTCAGGATAGGTTGTAGATCTTTGATGATGCGCTGGAGAGATTTTAGTTGGGGGCTGAAGGTGATGGCTAGTGGCGTTCTGTTATTTTCTTTGTTGGGCCTGTCTTGTAGTAGGTGACTTCTGGGTAGTCTTCTGGCACTGTAGCTTTACTTTCTGTTTTCCTCATTATATTTTGTACTTTCAATCTTTCCAAATTTGTGTTAAAAGAAATGGAAAAGAGCTAGTTCATCCTCTGGCCTGGGCTTTGATTGTTCCTACAACATCCAGTATTTGCTACTGCTTCATCCAGTCTCAGTTTAAATTACTCCACTGGGAGAGATACTGTTCCATAGTCTGCTCAGTATCAAAATTAAGACATTTTTACCAAATATGCCATCCAGATTTAGCTTTGCTTAAAATTTCATCTTTATTGTTTCTACTTATTCCTATCCTTTGCAACATCCTAAATAAGGCCTTTCCTTTTTTGATGTTCACACCTTTCACAGAATCATAGAAATGTAGGTCTGGAAGGGACCTCAAGAGGTCATTTACTCCAGCCCACTCTGCTGAGGCAGGCAGGCAAGGACACTTACACAGAGGACCCTTACACCGAGGACAATACCAAAATGTTAAGATCTTTATTAAAATGAATGAAAGAATAAGCAAAGATATAAAACACAGAGTCACAAAGACGTAATACAATTCTATGGCCCCTGGTGGTAACATCTCTGTTCTAAAAGACAACTTAAACTAGCATACTCCATCTTTCCCTGAAGACCTGGTAGTTGGAGACAGAGGAGTAGCCTTGTTTCTGGCAGGCCCGATGAATTCAATGGTCCAGGCTCCCCAAATTGCTAGGGATCAGGTTTGAGTGCTGAGTAGCTGAACTACATTGCAAAGCTGAGCTGATAGCTTGATAGAAGATAGGAAAGAGCTACCTCCCTGCATAGTTGTTTGCCCTCTGATAGGGTTCTGGCACTGCTTTAATCAGAGCAACTTACCATGCTGAAATCTTATTTCCTCACCCAGATAAATCTTTGGGTACACTTACTCTATAGGCTAACATATATTCATACCTATTAATATCGATTATCTCATCCCCAAAACCATTGGCCAATACGTCCCTCGGCCCGCACCGCTTCCAGCAGCTCCCATTGGCGTGGAGCACCAAACTGCGGCCAGTGGGAGCAGTGATGAGCTGCCAATTTTTTAACAACGGGTTCCCTCCTCCCTCCAAAATTTTAACAAAGGGTTCCCTCCTTCCCCCCCCTCCGTGGGGGGGGTCGTGCCCCATCCAACCCCTCATGTTCCTTAACACACACACTCCGAGACCCCTGACCCATCCCCCCCTTCCCTGTCCCCTGACTGCCCCTTGCCGCCCCACCCAACCCCTCCTCTCATTCTCAATGGCCCCCCAGAACCCCTACCCCATACAACTACCCCTTCTCTCTGTCCCTGAGTGCCCCCACCACCTCATCCTACCCTGCTCTTTCCTGACTGCTCCCCGGGACCCTTGCCCCCATTCAATCCCCCTGTTCCCTGCCCTCTGACTGCCCTGACCCCTATCCACCCCCCCACAACCCACCCCCTCCCTGCCCCCTTACCACACTGCCTGGGGACCGGGTCCACTCTGCCAGAACCACGACCGGCGCCGCTCGGCCCGACTCCCCGGGCCGGGCCGGCGCCGGGGCCCGGCCGCTCGGCCCGACTCCCCGGGCCGGGCCGGCGCCGGGGCCCGGCCCGACTCCCCGGGCCGGGCCGGCGCCGGGGCCCGGCCGCTCGGCCCGACTCCCCGGGCCGGCACCGGGGCCTGGCCACTCGGCGGCAGCCGCGGGGCCCGACTCCCCGGGCCGGCGCTGGGCTGGAGGGAGCCGCGGTCTGGGACCGGGAGCTGCTGAGCCAGCCGCACCTCCCCTCCCCCTCCGCGCCCCAGCTTACCTGCTGGCTGCCTCCATGCTGCTTGTTCAGGCTTCCCGCGAACATCTGATTCGCGGGAAGCAGGGGAGGGGGAGGAGAAGGGGGCGGAGCAGGAGAGGAGTGGGCGGGAACTTTTGTTAAATTTAGCAGCCCTTAACAAGCGGTTCTAAAATGGCTGCTAAATTTAACAACGGGTTCCCGCGAACCCGTGCGAACCCGCTGCAGCTCACCCCTGAGTGGGAGCCATGACCAGCTGGACCTGCGGACACGGCAGGTAAACCGGCCCGGCCCATCAGGGGCTTTCCCTACACAAGCGGCGTCCCAAGTTTGGGAAACACTGCTCTAGGTAATCAAACAGGATACCGGCCTGTAGGTTCCTTGCGTTACAGCCAACTATTATGAGTAACATATACTGGAATTCAGCATAAGCAAAACCCAAGAAAATAACAATATAATCAATCAAACCAATGAAGAAAACACATTATGCAACATAGCAAGCTAGCAAAATAGTGTTATGGGCTACAAGAGGAGAACTTCCCTAAAGTATTTGTGTTTTTGCTGGTGCAGAAAAGGATTCATGTAACTGAAGAGAATAGGTCATCTTATGTGTTGTTTCCCAATGTCCAGCTTATCTCATTAGCAAATCATGTTAGTGCAGCAGATCCTGCTTAGCTGAGCATAACAAAGTTACAGCTAATGGTTTCAATACTGTTTACATTGAATCCTAAGCCTTTGCTAAATCAGCTGTTGCTTCCCAAACAGTACCCAGAATTGCAAGGCAGATGGAGCCCTTGCATGCCTAGTGGCCGTATTCCAGTGGTTAATGATTATGTGACATCTGCCTTTATGCTTAAATTGTTCTTTTATTTAATTACCTCAAATATATTAAACTTTAATTGACTTCCTTTCACTTTGATTTGTTTCAATTCTATGCCCTGAGAGACCTGAAATGCTCTAATTTGAATTAAAATGACATGTTTTGCCCTTTTGTTTTGGTAAAACGTTTGTTCAAAAGAGTAGCTTTTAAAACAGAGTGTCCACCTCAGATTTGTGCTGAGCTGATGATTTGAAGGAAACTTCCTGAAAGTGAGATCAATTAGGCCATGGAATAGACTGGGGAAGTGGTAGAAGCTCCTAGTAGTCCAAAGGGAACAATCCTAGCAGATGACATACTAATAGTGGATTTTTAACCTGAACTGCACTCTTTGCTCACTGCAGTTCCCAGTGATATTACTAATATTAAGTGTGCAAGGACTGATGCCTGATTGACATCCCTAGAGACCAAATTCCACTGTTAATACACAGAGCAAGTACAGGAAAGGCAGAACAAGCTTCCTCTCCCCCCACTCCTTCCCCACTGCTCCAGCCAGAGGATCGAAAAAAGGGTGAGAGAATAGCTCAGTCTCCATGGCTTATGTGAGCCTCTCTTTAGAGAGGGCGAAGAATGTAAACAACTGAGACTGGGACTTTTACTGTGTGGACACTGGTTGGCTAGGAACTCAATTAAAGCTACCAAACTCATTTCACATAAACCAGCATCATTCCTTATCTACTCCCATTGCTGCTGTTTGCTACCTGTCGGGTGCATTTATTAAAAAACTCTTTTTTTTTGCTTTCTTTTTAGATTTTAGGTTATAAAACTCCTTAAACGTGACAGGTTTCCCTGAATTCAGACCATTTGTGCTCAGCTCAGAATTTTATCTCCAGCTTTCCCCACTCACTTTTAGCTCAAGAAATAGTACAAGTTAAGCAGCAGATTTATACCACATGTAGATGTTTGTTAGTGTCAAGCTGCAAGTGGCATGACACATTCTTTGGTCTATTTTTACATGACCTCGGTAATATTTTTACCGCTGCCCTCTGCTGTCATTGAGGTTGTACAATGGTTGTCTCCAGTTCTATTCTTCATTCTGCCTGGGCCAAGATTTGCCACTCTTTTCTTTTCACTGCAGTTGCTTTGAGTTTTATCTACAGAAGAGGGTCAATATTTGTCCAGCTAGTAGTTTTAGAGGACTGTCTAAGCACTTTTGACTGTGCATTGGATCCACTCAAAGCAAAACTTCTTATATATATGACAGCAGAGGTCTAAAAATGTCACTCACATTCACCTCAGGCTGTTTCTGTTTCAGGTCATCCAACTTATTTAGTGCTTTTATTCACTGCTATGCATCTCTGTTCCATTTCTGCAATATTTGGAAATCACATTTTCTCTTGACTTTTCTTTTTCTTGCATCTTAGCCCTTCAATCTTCTTCTGAAGGAGATAAATTGATCCCAGGCACTTTTGTGTATATTTTGCATGAGACATTAAAACTGAAGCCCTGTCTTCTCTGTATGGACATTAAAGATCCATGCACTTTTTGTAAGTTTGCCCAGCACCCTTGGCTAAAACGTTCAGCCTTCCATCTGACTGCCATAGTTCATCCCAGAGTTGACTATAATACTCTGGAGAGTGAAGTGTGAGTGTAAATTTTTCTATTTTTTTTTAAATAACACATAGCTGAATCTGCATATTTTCATCTTCCTAGTTACAAATATGTATTTTCAGTGAAAATTATTCCAACTCAATTGCCTAAGATCTTGGTTGTATAAGACTGAACTTTTTTTTATTCTGCCGTTTGTATCAGGACAGTGTTAATGTCAGGGCCTGATTACGTTATGACAGAAGTGAGACAGGTGGCGAGCTGTTTTTCATACCTTGTGCATATAAATAGTGAAGGAAACAAGTGTGGTGTGTACACAGCTCTTTGAGTTATGTAGGCATCTAGTGGAACCTGCTTATAGTGAATTTAGGTTATAGTGGACTTCTGTCCCAGAGCCCAATGAGAGATCTGTGTGTAAAGGGCTTGCAAAATTTAGCCCTTTATGGTGAAGTCATCTAGTGGTTATAACTGCATTCCAGCATTTATTCCAAGTGATTGCTGTACCTATCTGCTTCATTTTTGAATAACACAGCAGGTACAGCCTAAAACGCTACTCCATCTTTTTTAATGGACTCTCTGTAGGAAGCTTCTGTTGCTGTTAAAACACAGATTTTCTAGCAGCAGTAAAGGGGTTAAAGAGCAAAAAAATGAATGGAACTTTGAGTTGAGATTCATTACGTAATTTAAGTGAATTCCTGAGCAGTGGGTCTGTAGAAAGTTAAGCAGCCAAAGTTTGAGCAAAAATTGATGAAAGAAGAAGTGATAATGAAATTGGGCTGAGCCGTTTCTAAAAGGTGCTCAAGATGCTGATATCTTGCACAAATGTCTGCTAAGAATATCTCATTCGTTTAAGTCCCTGACTCCTTCCTGTTTTTGTCACTGTGACAGTGCAAAGTCCATGCCTAGTAGGGCAACTGGGAATTCCCTGGTTGTAGGGAAATCCTGGATGACATAGAGCTGGAATAGCCAGCTCGGCACTACCCATCCTCTTCCCCCCTGGAGTTGGGGGGCATCCCTGGGTGCACTGGGAATATGATTGGAGAGAGAAGGAGACTCAGCCGGAGTGTGATGAACTCTGGGAATCCCTTGGACAGCCAAGCTATCTCTAGGGTCCATTCCAGCCAGCATAATTTAGAGCAGGGATTGGCAACCTTTGGCACACGGCCTGCCAGGGTAAGCCCCCTGGGGGGTTGGGACAATTTGTTTACCTGCCACGTCCGCAGGTTCGGCCAATCACAGCTCCCACTGGCCGCGGTTCGCCACTTCAGGCCAATGGAGATGGTGGGAAGCAGCGGCCAGCACATCCCTCGGCCCACGCCGCTTCCTGCCGCTCCCGTTGGCCGGGAGCAGCGAACCGTGGCCAGAGGGAGCTGCGATCGGCCAAACCTGTGGACACGGCAGGTAAACAAACCGGCCCGGCTTGCCAGGGTGCTTACCCTGGTGAGCCGCATGCCAAAGGTTACCGACCCCTGGACTAGGCTTTTACATCTTCTCCAATTTCCATGGACTTGATTTGGCAGATTAAATAAACTAGTGTTTCCTCAATGAATTTCTGAGGATCTTTCTGGACAACACAAGAAAAAAATCTAATTCAAAATATCTTTTTCTTTCCTATTTATTTTGTCATGATAGGAATATACTTTTTTAATTCATTCAAGCCTACATCCTTGTCCCATTTAAGTCAATGGCAACATTCTCATTGACTTCAGTGGGATCATAATTTGGATCTAAATAAGTGTTACATTTTTATGTATGATCACACATTTAATATTTGATGCCTGAAATGTATTTCTTTACCCTGTACATTTGTTACCATTACCAAAAGTGTCCCATTTGGCCATCAACTCTAGAAGATTACTAGCTAGTGCAGTGATAATGACATTTATAATGTAAGGGCCAGATCCTGCAAACCCTTTGTATCCAAGTTACAAGTCTATCTGAAAGTTTTAATTCCTGTTTGAAAGTCAGAATAAAAATGAAACTGAAAATCTCCATTAATGAGGTTGAATAGCAAACAGTAACCATTCTGCCTAAACTCAGGAATGTACTGGATCACCATTACACTAGAAAAATTCCTGGTGCTTTGCTCATGATATTTGGCAAACATCCCCGGTGCTCCCTATCCTGTAGCAAATTGCATTTTTCAGATCATTTCACAGCTGACTTTATTTCTGCTGCCGTCTGCATTCCTCCTCTCCCACTGCACCATTTACTCAGATTGTCTTGGGATGGACTACATCACTTACATGCAAGAGGAAGGGAAGAAATGAAAGCAGTTGCGTTGTCTATCCTAGGAGTTAAAGATATATTGTTAGAATTTGTTAGCTGGCACGTTCTAAAAGTCTAGTGTAGACAAGGCCATGGAGACTTTAACACTTGATAAAATTGTTCAAATTAAAGCGTAGACTCTTCCCTGTGGGTCACTTTGACCAGCTAATGTGTTAAAATACAACTAGCCCTGTCTATGCTTAGGTTTTAGTTAGGCTGTGTTTACTAATCTGTTTTTTTAACACCACACACTAACACCTTTGTCAATATTCTAGCAAAGGCCTAAGGGGAAAGCCTGTGTGTCTGAGAGGCTAAATTCTCTCCGCAGGCCTGAACATTTTCCAAAGTGGCTATGGCTGAAGCTCACCTGCGTACGCTTCTGTACAGTCTGAGGGCTTGAGCCAAGTCCCTTTCAAGTCAACAAGTTGGATGTCAGTGGGAGTTGGATTCAGGGCCGCCCAGAGGATTCCGGGGGCCTGGGGTCTTCGGCAGCGGGGGGCCCTTCCGTTCCGGGACCCGCCACCGAAGTGCCCCGAAGACCCGCGGCGGGGGCCCCCCCGCCGCCGAATTACCACCGAAGCGGGACCCGCCGCCAAAGTGCAGCCTGGTCTTCGGCGGTAATTCGGCGGCGGAGGGCCCTCACTGCGGGTCTTCGGGGCACTTCGGCGGCGGGTCCCAGAACAGAAGGGCCCCCCGCCGCCGAATTACCGCTGAAGACCGAGCTGAACTTCGGCGGCAGGTCCCGCTTCGGCAGTAATTCGCCAGTGGGGGGTCCTTCCGTCCCGGAGCGGAAGGACCCCCCGCAGGCGAAGACCGGGAGTGGCAGAAGCTCCTGGGCCCAGCCCCGCAAGAGTTTTCCGGGCCCCCCAGAGCGAGTGAGGGACCCCGCTCCAGGGGCCCCGAAAAACTCTTGTGGGGGCCTTTGTGGGGCCCGGGGCCTGGGGCAAATTGCCCCTCTTGCCCCCCCCTCTGGGCGGCCCTGGTTGGATTGAGTGCTAAGAGATTACCAGCAAGGACAATATATCCACTAACCATAGAGCAGTAACTTTTGAATTTGATTTTTCTATAGTCCTTTCCTTTTCAAGTCCACTTGAGGGTCTGGTTTTGACTCCTCATTTCCCCCCGTTAGACTAGGAATTGCAGTTGCCTGTGAGTTTCTTATTACCTTATGGAAGGCTCCCTGCAGTGAAGAGTGGATGGGAGGAGGATAGGGAAGCAAATCCCTTGTATTTCTGCATGGCCTGACACAGCTGAGCTGGCTTACTGCTGATTATGACAATGAGCAGCAGTGGCAGGGCTTTACTGTCAGAGAATGCTGCCGCAACATTATAGCCTCTTGCCATTAGTGTCATTATGCCCACAAGCACAAAGCCCAGAAATGGGGAAAGGAGTAAAAATCATCTTTAGCGGAACAAAGATTTTTCCCTTTTTGTGTAAAAAGTTTTAATAGTGGATCAATGGATCTCATTATGAGGTGTCTTCTTCTCTCAGGCACATGCATGTAAATCCCATGCATTTGGAGTGGCATTGCATGCTTCATTCTGGGCTTCAAATAAATATAACCAACATTTAGACAGTTCCTTTTGCCCCCAGGATCCCAAAACACTCTAACCCCAGGATCCCAAAAATCTCTATATAACCATTTATGTGCAGGAGTCATCTCACCCACCCCGCAACCACAGCCATCTCGGGAGTGGAATATGCAGCTATAAAGGTGCACAGGAAAAATGCACAACAATTTAAGACAGGAAATGAATAAGAATTCTGTTGTCATTAGACATTGAAGTGGAACATTAGATTGCGGGGAGGGGGTTTTACTTTCTGAACCAAAACAGAATATAACTGACATTTGGGATTGGTAGCTAAACAGTTCGCCTAGGACCTGATCCAATGCCAGTGCAAGAAATTGGGAAAACTGATTTTAATGTGCACACAGCCTCTCATTTATAAAGTCTGTTTGGTTTCCCTGAAAAAGAAACTTTCTGCCAAATAAGCCCATTTATTTTCTTCTTGTCCCACTGGAGACAGACCTCACTGTGACACTACATCAAAGCAATGTCATTTAAACTAAACTGTTTCCTCTGTTTATTTGTAACAGGCTCATTTCATTGCCCTGAGAAAAAGCCCTTCTTCAGGGGAAGCAGCAGAAACTGCTCACTTGGTGGCACAGGCTGCAGTTGCCTCTAAACAATCGGAGCACAAGGGTGAGTGCCTTTTAAAGGTTATGAATGGTTACCATGCTGTCCTGCTTGTAGGAATGCACACTTCAGTAAACGCTGCACACTGGATCACAGTAGATTTAGTCCCTCTTGCACTGTTTGTTTCATTTTGCAGACTTTGTATGACTGTGACGTCGTTTCTCAAGGCATGCCGGATGCTTTTGATATGTATCACCCTCCACTTAATCCTTTGCCTTTTATGAGCAATAGCTAAATCGCCAGAGGGAGTTACAGAGGGAGCCTTGAAGCCACAGAAGATGTTCTAAACCGATGGCAGGCATTTGCCATTTCTTTCTAACGTGTTTATCCATCTTTTAAAATCATTAGTGAGCTGCAGCCACTGCTGTGACTGAACCAGTGAGTGTGCTGCTGACTGCAGTCTCTTTGCATTCCCTTGCTGGAAGTCTTACTTTGCAATTTGAAGTAGCTTCAAGCTATCAATCAGTGTGTGCAGCTGTAGCTATACAAATTTACTGTATCCAAAAGCCTGGGCATAGGGTTGCTACGATCAAATTTTAAAAGCCTACCATTTATCCTTTTGGGACCCTGCCACTGAAAGTTTTTTGTCCTGATTTAGTATTTTGCTATTCTGTTGGGATTCTTTCAGTTCTATCAGTTAATAATAACCTAGTATTTATAGATTTGGTTCTCAACCAGGGGTACATGTACCCCTGTGGATACACAGAGGTCTTCTAGGGGGTATGTGAACTCATCTAGATATTTGCTTAGTTTTACAACAGGCTACATAAAAAGCACTGGCAAAGTCAGTACAAACTAAAATTTCATACAGACAATGACTTGTTTATACTGCTCTATGTACTATTCACTGAAATGTAAGTACAATAATTATATTCCAGTCGATTTATTTTATAATTATATGGTAAAAATGAGAAAGTCAGCAATTTTTCAGAACAGTGAGCTGTGACACTTGTGTATTTTTACGTCTGATTTTGTAAGCAAGTCATTTTTAAATGAGGTGAAACGGGATACACAAGACAAATCAGACTCCTGAAAGGGGTAAAGTAGTCTGGAAAGGTTGAGAGCCGTGGCTGTAGAGCATATTGCATGTTCCTTACACTTGAAACATTTTCTACTTAATTTTCTGTAAACGCTGGATGCACACTAATCAGGGTGACATGTAAGGGCATCCACCCTAAACGCTGATTGGATGAGAATTCAAAACTGTCATTAAGGTACATTGATGGAGCCTCAAAGCCAGAAGCATTGAGACAGAGCTAGAAGCAAGAGGATTTGACTCCCAAGAGGGATGTTATTCAGTGAATCTGAAATTCACCTGGGTACAGAGAGCTTGGTACAAGGCTCTAAATATCACTTAAGCCTCATGTTATAGCCATAAGTGCAACATAGGAGCATAGATCCACATTGGAAAGGTGAATTTCACCCAGAGGGCATTTTAAATGTGAGAATTTAGAACAAGTCTATTCAGTTATTGTGAAGTGAAAGCAAGGAGATTTACTGAAGGTTTAGAAATGACCAGAGAGAACCAGGACCTTGTAATTTATAGAAAACACCTTTATAAGATTTCTGATGGCACCTGAATGACTAAGACTGGCTCAGAGTAACAGATAGGGCCACCCACTCTAAGCCATACACTGACTATCCATTTCAAGCAGATCAGTTACATACAATGTGTGGGGAGAAGATATTTTGAAATAAAATTACTTATGCTCAGTATTTTAGTGGTTTATAAAGTGCTGCTGGTAAGTATTCTCATGCATCTTTTAAAAGGCTATTTCAGGTGACCAAAATGAAGAAAGCCATGCAAGACTTTGGGATGGCAGGTTTATAAAAGGAAAACAAATAGGGGGAACAAAAAACTCTTTCCAGCAGTTGTCAGCTATCCCAGCCCGTAATGGGCATTAGGAATATGTTCAGTGCTTCTTCATGACCCTGAATTAACAGGATTTCATCTGTTTGCAATTCCCTTGGAATGATCTGTCTCAACCCTTAGTTGAAGATGCCAATTATCCCTATAGCAGTGTTTTGGCCTGCGCCGCTTCCCACAGCTCCCATTGGCCTGGAGCAGCGAACCACGGCTACTGGGAGCTGTGATTGGCCAGACCTGTGGACGCAGCAGGTAAACAAACCGGCCCGGCCCACCAGGGGCTTTCCCTATGCAAGCGGTGTCCCAAGTTTGGGAAACACTGCCCTATAGGTTCAGCTATTATTTTAAATCACAAAGAAATTAAAGAGGCAGGAATGTATATTCCTTATGGGGAAAGCAAATTCCTGCCGTCTCATCCTGGTTTACACACTAACCAAATTTGAATACTTGCATGTCCCATCAAGTCCTGCAGCCTTTGAGACATTTCCTTTTCTTGTGTTTTTCTGCACATTTCTCTTTCAATTTTTAATTTTTAAATTTCTTGCTTGTAAAACTGAGCAAGAAACTGTGACAGTGTTGTCATTAAAAGTTGAAATATTTTTCATTATACGGAGCAAAGGAAAGAGCTTTGATCTCTTTCAACCCTGTGGCCTTGATTCTTCCCTGCATCAGGGCTAAGCCTAGTGCCAGAACTGAGTGGGGCAGCAGTACTTCTTACCTGGGACTGTCAGTGGTTCTGTCCCCAACTCAAGTTTGGATATGCCTGAAGGCTGGCTTAACTTGTGCCATATCTTCACGATCTGGGGCATGCCCCCACCTACCTTCATTCTGCTCCATCGTGCTCCCAGATCTGAAGAGGTTCCCTGTGTTGGGGTTATTTCCCAGGTGTACTTTACAGCTGCTTTTTAATTATGGCCCTTTAGTCTCTGAATGGGGGACACCGCCAGACATGGTCAAGTTGCTGCTTTGAATGTGGGCATGGAATCGGAAAGTTGGTTAAGCTACCAACATTTTATGATTAAAAAAATTCTAGCTACAGATTACTAGTCAGCCCTTCTCTGAGCAAAATACAATTATGAAATTATCCATGTAAAGATTTCTTAAGTGCCTTAACTTCTTGGAACTGTTTACAAATATTAATGAACATATGAAGAACTGCCTTAAAAAAGAGTAACAGAAGCGGCTGCTCTTGTTTCAGCCAGATTACTCTTTTATTGTTAGGCAGAGTGAGGAAAGGAGGAGAAAATAACCAAAATACTGAACAGATAAACATGCTTTAGATCATGCCCTGAAGCTCACGGGTTCTGAGCTCTGGCAAACAACCACTTCCAAAGGTGAGAGCCCTGTGCTGAGAGAGTTTTGCTGTCAGTTATCTAGCAACCAGAATGCTCTGGCTGATCTAAATTAATGTGATGGAATATGTGAGAGGTGATCTCACAGGTCCCAGACCATTGAAGACTTCCAAGATAATAATTAAAATTTTGAATTGCAACCAAAAGCAATCGAGTTGCCAATGCCTATTTGAGCATAGGTGGACTAATAACTCCTCTCACTCAGAAGGCGGCACCTTTCTTAGCTGAAACATCCAGCTGTTTTTCAAGAATAGCCCTAACGATTCCATATGGTAGCTGTCTAGCCTGGATGTGACAAAGGCACAGATGCCCATTGTGAGGTCATTTATCTCAGCCCTCACCTACATCACTATGACACTTTATATTTTTGTTCTAAAATATTCTAAGAAAATAAAATAAAATAAAATAGAAAGCTTGCCAGAGCCTGTGTACTATAGTTTACTTTTATAATTCCATGGGAGATAAAATAACATTTCAAATTTTACATCCTCTACTGGGTACATGCTTTTTGAAGTCACCTGCTTCATATAAGAAGAACCTATCACAGGAACAGCTACATAATAGGAATTTTGAGCCTGTTTCCTCAGAACACCCCATCTATATACAGAGTCTAGAGAGGGAAAAAATTGCTCCGAGCCCACTTCAATTAATTTCCACTCTATTGGCCTGCACAGTGATACTAATCTGGCTAGCCTGCCAGTGCAACCAGTGTCAAACTTTATACTAACATTTCTCCCCAGCACTGAAAGGCATTCGGGATATTTGCGTTTTGTTTATAGCTTTTTCCATAAATGATATTCAAATAAAATAGCTTTTGGGACAAAGTGTACTTGAATGTAAACCTTCAAAGGCTGATAGCAAAAACAGAGCTGCACACAGGCAGCCTTGTTTGGAATTGTTTCCCTCTTCGCTTTGCAATGCTTGAGCCCTTCCAGGCTGTGTTCTTTAAAGAGTATTTGACTATAGAGTCTGCGCATCACTGCAGACATGAGGCAGAGAGACTTTTTTTTAACTATGCCATTCCTTCCAAGCATGCAGTTGCCACAGGTTAGTAAAAAGCTAACATCACAAAAATGTAATTTGAGTCACTCTAGGTATTACTTCAGGATAGGTTCTATTTATTGTACGCTTTCAGATTTTAAATGTTTGTAGATCTATAATATATCAAAGGTGCTCTGCTTATGTCTGTAATTTCCACTTAGTTTATGGTATAAATTATGGCTTTGACAAAATATGATATAAATTTATACACATTTATAATTAATCTAATGCGGATACATTGCACTTATATAGCACTTTTCCTCCAAGGATCTCAAAGCACTTCATAAATACTCTCGTGCCAGTATTTAGCCTTAGATGGAGTTTACCACCAGCTTTAGGCTGCATTCTCAAGCAGCCCAACTCCAAGAAGACCCAGTCCCGGCACGCTAGGGACTGCTACCGGCCTCACATCATCCACAGGTTTTAATGGTTTCACGCCGGGACCAGGTCTTCTTGGAGTCGGCTTGCTTGGGAATGCAACCCAGAGCTGGTGGTAAACTCCATCTAAGGCTAAATACTGGCACAAGACCGATAGTCAACAAATACCATAAGGGAAAGTTGAAAAGAACTTTGAAGAGAGAGTTCAAGAGGGTGTGAAACCATTAGGAGGTGCCCATGGATGGTGTGAGGCTGGTAGCAGCCCCCAGCACGACAAGACAGGGTCTTCTTGGAGTCGGGTTGCTTGGGAATGCAGCCCAAAGCTGGTGGTAAACTCCATCTAAAGCTAAATATTGGCACAAGATTGATAGTCAACAAATACCATAAGGGAAAGTTGAAAAGAACTTTATAAACACTAATTATTTATGCCTTAATCTTGTTACTTATTTTACCCGTTTTAGGGATGAGTAAACTGAGATTCAGACCAATTAAGTGATTTGCTCAAGATGCCACAGCAAATAAGTGGGAGAATTGGGAATAGAATTCAAGAGTGTTGACTCCAGTCTCACTAGATCCCATTCCCTCCCAAAAGTATCTATATGTATAATACTAATTTTGATACAGTCTTCAGATATTTAGTATGTTCATACCATGAACATGTTCATATTCAATATTATTGGTTTTCAGCCTTTTGCCAGAGATCATATGTGGTAAGGTGAATTCATTTCTGTGATGACGCTACCTATTCTGAAGTGGGTGATTGTCACTTAATAAGGTACATATGGTTTTGTTCCAACCGGACAACAGCACTCATTGCAATTCCAAATGAAGATAAAACCTTAGATACTTCAAACTAACTTCAATAATAATTTGCACAGTTTAGTATGTTATATGGGAAACCTGTCAGGACTAATTAATATAGTGATTTTCTTACCTTCCAAACATTACTTTTTCCATTCATAAATCACAGTTATGTGCCCATCTTGATAAAACAAATAAAAACAGTAGCTTTGCAGTTATTTGCACTAGTGAAGAGATGCTGATGCCATTTTAGCATTAATGACTTACAGTCTACTGCTGGGATTGGAGTTAAACACTCAACCCCCATTGAAATGTCATGGAATTTGGGTACCCACTTCCCTTAGGCTCACTTGAAAATCCCTGCCTTTTCATTAGCACACATACCACACATGGCATTTTTTGTTGTGTTTTGTTTGGTTTGTCAACATTTTGCAGATACTCAAGTCAAAATGATCCACTAGGAAATACTTATCTCTGAAAAGAACGACCATACTGGGTCAGACCAAAGGTCCCTCTAACCCAGTATCCTGTCTTCCAACAGTGGCCAATGCCAGACATTTCAGAGGGAATGAAAAGGACAGGTAGTCATCAAGTGATTCATCCCCTCTTGCCCTTTTCCAGCTTCTGGCAAACAGAGGCTAGGGACACCATCCCTGTCCATCCTGGCTACTAGCCATTGATGGACCTATCCTCCATGAACTTATCTAGTTCTTTTTTAAATCCTGTTATAGTCTTGGCCTTCACAACATCCTCTGGCAAAGAGCTGCACAGGTTGACTGTACTTCCTTATGTTTGTTTTAAACCTGCTGCCTATTAATTTCATTCGGTGGCCCCTAGTTCTTGTGTTCTGAGAAGGAATAAATAACTCTTCCTTATTTACTTTCTCCACACCAGTCATGATTTTATAGACCTCTATCATATCCCCCTTAGTCGTCTCTTTTCCAAGCTGAAAAGTTCCAATTTTGTTAATCTCTCCTCATATGGAAACTGTTCCATACCCCTAATCATTTTTGTTGCCCTGTTCTGTACCTTTTCCAATTCCAATATATCTTTTATGAGATCAGATGTCCAGATCTGCATGCAGTGTTCAAGATGTGGGTATACCATGGATTTATATAGAGAAATATGATAGTTTCCATCTTATTATCTATCCCTAATAATTCCCAACATTCTGTTATCTTTTTTGGATTAGGATTAAGGATCAGCTACTTTGCAGGTAAGGGCCTACAATTTGGTATCATGTGGGGTGCAATATTATACTACAGAAATTCCTATTGCCCACCTTATTTTAGCACTTCTATATTAACATTATGCCACAAATAGTATCATCTGCTAAAATGTAATTTTTTTAAAAATTCTCTGGTTTCTTAATGATTTTTCATTAGTGCTGACAGGTTCCCTTGTGCAAACTGTAAGCAGGAGCTAGATTCTGGATTTCAATAAACTCTTGGACAGGGCTTTTTATTCAAGTATCTTAAAGCATTTTACAAATGCTAATTAAGCAAGCCCCACAAGTTAGTGAAATTGAAGGCAGAGAAGTTCAGTTATTTGCCCACGGTTACACAGTGAGTCAGTGACAGAGACGGGATTCGAACCCAGGAGTCTTGACTCACTGTACTCTAACAGTATAATGTTACAGACCCAGATTACATGCTGTGTAAAATTTAACATATTTTTAAATTTAGACTTTCCGCAGTTTGTAACTGACCCTGTTGTCAAATTACATCAGCGAGAGAACATCTCTGTTTTATCATGTGTTGATAAACGACTCCCTAAATGGGTCACAAAGTGGAATAGCCGCTCTGCACATACTCGCTTATTGAACAGTGTTGCTGTTTACAGTGTGTTGCAGTTGTAGTCACAGTGAACTGCATGAGTTGCACTTCCCTTCCTTTTGCATACCTCCTGAACAAAATGGGAGGAGGGCAGAGAGGCTGAGCTCCTTAAATTAACCTTGTAATAACTAATGACTATGGGAGTGATATTAAAATAGCTGCTACTCAGGATGCCAATTACAGACTGGTCCAAATGCCAGAGGTTAAGAAAGTGAGCCAGCACCCTGTGGAAGACTAGGTATCAGATAACTGATGAATCAAGAGCAGATTTTAATTTTAGTCACAGGATATCTGGCATTCGCTACAATTCTATTGTCCAATGATGAATTTAAACCAAATTCCATATTGATTGCACCTATTCTCTTACTAAGAATAAGGCCAAGATGTCAGAGGTGCACAAATTCCTGATTTGTGTCAGTGCATATGGTACTTTATGTGCAAAGAAGAGACGCGCTTACAGCCCTTTCTTCAGCCATCCCTCCAAAATGTGTCCTTGTATGTCTAAGTACTTTTGTGAAATTCCTAGACTGGGGAGGGAAAAGCCACATGTGTCTGTTGACGTACATGTTGTAACATAGCACATAAAAGCAGAGGACCTAAAGTCCTGATACAGGAAAAATTTCCAGTGGCACAAGGGATCAGGCCCATAGAAACCAGAAGTGAAAAAATACAAATGTATTCTCTGACAGGACAGTTATTGCGCATTTAGAGCCAAGAAACAGATAATTTAGGGAGGGAGAATTTCTCTGGCTTTCCCCCCTACAAATAAATCACTACTTCTCTTCTTCCTTGCACATAGGCCCTTTTAAAGTAAGGTTGTTAGGCAGAAATAATAAATGAGCAGCAAATGTATTTTTCTAATGGAAATCCAAAAGGAAATTTCATGACCTTTAAGAATATTTATCTTTGTACAAGTAATTGTGCTTCAATTGTCATAGAAGTTATCATACAAACTAACAAAAGTAGGAAATTAAAGCAATATTTAGAAATCATTTATTCAAAATGAACAGTTCCTTACATTCATTATTGTTAAAAGTGAAAAGGCTTTTTTTCTTTCTTTGCACAGCTAAGAAGAACATAAAAATGGCCAGTATCCTGTCTTCCGACAGTGGCCAGTGCCAGGTGGCCCAGAGGGAATGAACAGAACAGGTAATCATCAAGTGATCCATTCCCTGTCGCTCAAAATAGAACTATTTACAGTTTTAAATCTAGGCAGTTGCTTCATATTTTACTCTTATAAACACCTGCATCCTATTTCATTTAGATTTCTAATAGAGCTGGTTGAAAAAATTGAATAATTTTTTGTGAAATTTTTGACTGAAAATTTTTGACTGAAAATTTTGATGAAAAATCAGATTTTGAAAAATTTAGACCAGCTCTTGGGTCTAACCTGGCACTAATGAGGGCCAGATTATGGAGTTCTTGCACATCATGAAGTGCATTTATTCGTTTGAGTAGTCCCCACTGAATCCAGCATTTCACTTGGATCATTTGTTTCTCATGGGGTAGTGTGTGCTAAATCTAGCATAGCATAGCACAGCATAGCATCTCCCTGGTGCGAGTTTGCAGCTATGGGCATGACGGTGGCAGTGTAAAGCAGGGCCAAGAGGCTCACCTAAATGAGTGGAACTAACATTTCAAGGAAGATCATGCAGAGCTTATAAAAATATATGCCGAGACACGTGATCCTAAAGCTAGTGCAGGGGTTCCCGAATTGTGAGATGTGAAATTTTTTCCCCCTCTAGTCGGCACTGGTGAGGCCACATCTGGAGTACTATGTCCAGTTTTGGGCCCCACACTACAGAAAGAATGTGGACAAATTGGAGAAAGTCCAATGGAGGGTAACAAAAATGATTAGGGGGCTGGGGCACATGATTTATGAGGAGAGGCTAAGGGAACTGGGCTCATTTTGTCTGCAGAACAGGGGCGGCTCCAGGCCCCAGCACGCCAAGCGCGTGCTTGGGGCGGCAAGCCGCGGGGGGCGCTCTGCTGGTCGCCGCGAGGGCGGCAGGCAGGCTGCCTTCAGCAGCTTGCCTGCGGAGGGTCCGCTGGTCCCGCGGCTTCGGTGGACCTCCCACAGGCATGCCTGCGGAGGGTCCGCTGGTCCTGTGGCTTTGGCGGACCTCCTGTGGGACCAGCAGACCCTCCACAGGCAAGCCACCAAAGGCAGCCTGCCTGCCGTGCTTGGGGCAGCAAAATCCCTAGAGCCACCCCTGCTGCAGAAGAGAAGAAAGGGGTAGGATTTGATAGCTGCTTTCAACTGCCTGAAGGGGGTTTCAAAGGGGATGGAGGTAGGCTGTTCTCAGTGGTGACAGATGACAGAACAAGGAGTAATGGTCTCAAGTTACGGTGGGAGAGGTCTAGGTTGGATATTAGGAAAAACTCTTTTACTAGGAGGGTGGCGAAGCACTGGAATGGGTTACCTAGGGAGGTGGTGGTATCTCCATCTTTAGAGATTTTTAAGGCCCGGCTTGACAAAGCTCTGACTGAGATGATTTAGCTGGGGTTGGTCCTGCTTTGAGCAGGGGACTGGACTAGATGAGGTCTCTTCCAACCCTAATCTTCTATGATTCTAAATTTTTGCAATTGGAATCTGTAACAGGGTGTTCTGTACCCTTTACGGGGGTGGAACTTGGGGCTAGCCTCTGCCTGTTCTGTGACCTGCTACTTTAAGGAAACAGGTATTGAAAAGCGCAGTGGACTGGCACCAGCTGTTAATCAGGTAGATACCTCTTTAACATTATAACATCCAGCAGGTAGGTGACGCTGAGGGGGAAAGCCTGGAGAGGAGAATTGCAGGAAGGCATTGAGTCAGGAGAGAGGCTCCTTGGGATGGGAACCCAAAGCAGAAGGGAGATTGTGCAAAGAACTGCACATTGGAAAATATAATCCCAACTATACATACAAAATGATGGGGTCTGAATTAGCTGTTACCACACAAGAAAGAGTTCTTGGAGTTACGGATATTTCTCTGAAAATCTCCGCTCAAGGTGCAGCAGCAGTCAAAAATGCTAACAGAATGTTAGGAAGCATTGGGAAAGGGATAGATAATAAGATAGAAAATATCATAATGGCATTATATAAAGTCATAGTACACCCACACCTTGGATACAGTGTGCAGTTCTGGTCGCCCCATCTGAAAAAGTATGTTAGAATTGGAAAAGCTACGGAGATGGGCAACACACATGATGGGGGTATGGAACAGCTTCCATCTGAGGAGAGATTAAAAAGACTAGGACTGTTCAGCTTGGAAAAAAGACAAGTAAGGGGAGATATGATAGAGTTCTATAAAATCATGAATGGTGTGAAGAAAGTGAATAAGGAAAGATTTACCCCTTCACGTAACACAAGAAGCAGGGGTCACCTAAGGAAATTAATAGGCAACAGATTTAAAACAAACAACAGAAAGTACTTCTCCAGACAATGCATAATCAAAAAAGAAGTAGATAAGTTTGTGGAGGATAGGTACATCAGTGACTATTAGCCAGGCTCTGGGTGTTCCTAAGCCTCTGACTGCCAGATGCTGGGACTGGACAACAGAGAATGCATCACTTGATAATTGCCCTCTTCTGTTCATTCCCCCTGAAGCATCTGGCATTGGCCACTGGCAGACGATAGGATACTGGACTACATCAGGGGTAGGCAACCTATGGCACGCGTGCCAAAGGCAGCACGTGAGCTGATTTTCAGTGGCACTCACACTGCCCGGGTCCTGGCCACCGGTCCAGGGGGCTCTGCATTTTAATTTAATTTTAAATGAAGCTTCTTAAACATTTTAAAAACCTTATTTACTTTACATACAACAATAGTTTAGTTATATATTACAGACTTATAGAAAGAGACCTTCTAAAAACGTTAAAATGCATTACTGGCGCTCGAAACCTTAAATCAGAGTGAATAAATGAAGACTCGGCACAGCACTTCTGAAAGGTTGCTGACCCCTGGGCTAGATGGACTATTTGGCTGACCCAGTATGGCTGTTCTTATGTTCTTAGGCTATTTGCAAACCAGCATGGTTTGAGGGCTCTGGTATCTGGCCCTGAGAGAGTAATATAGGTTAATGACCTCCAATTTCAAGTATATGTTAAATTTATTTAGATCTGGCTGAGAAGTATTTTCAAGAGAGCATAAATGCTTTTAAAGAAGCTGAAGGGATGGAGAGTGCTAAATGCCTCGGAGCTGTGGATGATTTCTGTCAGTTTCTTATAGCCACTGGACAACAGGAGGTAAGAAATTTTGGAAGATCACTCTGCCTTTATCCATTGACACACTTTATAAGTAGTGGTGTGTATATTTTTTTGCTAGAACCTTTCCACAGAAGTGGTATTGCTCTCACAGTCAGCTCATGATAGAGATGATGGTGAAGCAAGAGGAGACTAAAGAAGTAATTCATATTTTTTGTTTAGCATAATTAGGGTTTTTTCCATTTGGGAATTATTGTAAATAGCTCATAATTTTTAGAATTATGTTATTTGCCCTTTTTATAGTTTGTTTTCATATTGAACTCTGTGATCATTTGCTATGTGCTATATATCATGAATGGAAAGTGATTGGTCACCTCAGGCACATGATATTGTTTGTTTCCTGATTGGATGGTCTGAGCTTTTAGAAATAGAATTCCCTTTTTCTGTATGTACCAGGAGTCAATAACCTTTGGCACGTGGCTCGCCAGGGTAAGCACCCTAGCGGGCCGGGCCGGTTTGTTTACCTCCCGCATCTGCAGGTTTGGCCGATCACAGCTCCTACTGGCCGGAGTTCGCCACTCCAGGCCAATGAGGGCGGCAGGAAGCGGCGGCCAGCACGTCCCTCGGCCTGCGCTGCTTCCCACCACCCCCATTGGCCTGGAACGGTGAACTGCAGCCAGTGGGAGCCACGATAGGCCGAACCTGTGGACGCTGCAGGTAAACAAACCAGCCTGGCCCACCAGGGTGCTTACCTTGGCAAGCCGCGTGCCAAAGGTTGCTGACCCCTGTTATATACCAATATTCATAATTGTTTGAATCTATGTGCAAGTAAAAACAGATCTTCAAATTGTCTGGGAGAGTACTTCTGAAACAGGTAATCTCACTAGTATTTGCACTATTATTTATTTTTTGAATAACAGTAGCACCCAGGAGCCCTAGTTATTGTGCTAAGCACTGTACACAAACAGAAAAGAAGTCCCTAATCTAAGTAGTATTCCCAACATGCTTGCTTCCGGCAAATATTGTTGTGAATAAAATCTCAGTCAACTACACTTTTTGATAGAAGAGCTTGCAAATATCAGCAAAATGAATCCGCAGGCTTTATGCACAAAGACATTCACAAATACTTTTGTAATATCCTTTTGTCTATATTTAGGGATCACTAATACAATAATAATAATTTAAAGCCCATTGAAAACAATGGGACGCTTTGCACTGAATTTAATGGACTTTGAATCAGGCACTATTAATATATGATGGGCAGAGAAAGAGAAAATCTTTGACCTAAAAAAACCAAAATAATTTCATTAGTTACACTAGTAAGACACTAAAGACCATTCTTTCTTTTCACCAATTTCTTTTTGAAAATGAACCCAGAATTTCACTATCTGAGGGTTCTCATTTTGCACACACAGTTTTTGGTGCCTGTTATTTCCTGTCTCATATTTAACTAAAGAAAACTTGGCTCAGATAATAGACCACACTCAGAGTGTGTTTGTTGTTTGTAACTGTAATAAAGAGAAGTGATTTTCATTGTTATATAACAACAAACAGACGTTATCTTATATCCCATAGCAGCTGATGTTGTTTTCTTTCCCTGACGCATTTTTAATTTTTTTTTGGCTATTTTTCCTTTCACAGAGAGCACCAATAATGCTGAAAGGATCATTAGAAGCTAAAATATCCCTATTTGGGTATCTCAGCCTGGAAGTAGCAGAGACATACTGGCTCCTAGGAGGAACAGAACTGGCACAAGGACACACACATTTGGCATACAAAAAAAAACAGGAGTACTTGTGGCACCTTAAAGACTAACAAATTTATTTTAGCATGAGCTTTCGTGAGCTAAAGCTCACTTCTTCGGATGCATAGAATGGAACACACAGACAGGAGATATTTATACATACAGAGAACATGAAAAGGTGGAAGTATGCATACCAACAGGCAGAGTCTAATCAATTGAGATGAGCTATCGTTAGCAGGAGGCAAAAAAACTTTTTTTTTTTGCCTCCTGCTAACGATAGCTCATCTCAATTGATTAGACTCTGCCTGTTGGTATGCATACTTCCACCTTTTCATGTTCTCTGTATGTATAAATATCTCCTGTCTGTGTGTTCCATTCTATGCATCCGAAGAAGTGAGCTTTAGCTCACGAAAGCTCATGCTAAAATAAATTTGTTAGTCTTTAAGGTGCCACAAGTACTCCTGTTTTTTTTGCGGATACAGACTAACACGGCTGCTACTCTGAAATTTGGCATACAAGAAACTTAAGAAGGTAAAACCATAAGCTTATGAATAGGCCAGGATAAATGACATTTTTTTGTACTGGTAAGTTATGCCCTGGCAAAACTTTCTTTGGCAAGCTGAAGCCTCTTTGTACTGTGATCTGCATGAACAAATATAGCGCCCTCTAACTTAGTGTAGGGAAACTGACCTGCACAGAGTAGCTGCAGAATTAGGGCAGTGCAAAGGTAAGCTTTAAGCCACTATCACACATCCATCCCTGGCTCATATACAGTGCAGTTTGGCCCCACTAGCCAGGATCTGACCCAAACATCTGCACTTTATACCTCAAGGAGAAAGTTTTTAGCTCTGCTGTCTAGTATCATGCAATGTTTAATTCATGCCTTACTTTGTCAACACTTATTAAAACTTCCCTGTAGTAAGAAATGTATATTCTCCTGAGAGGGTCCTCTGCATCCTTATGAACCTTCACACATTCCCTGCTTTTCCACCCCCTTCCTTTGAGTCTCAGTATTGAGGCTAGCAGTTCTCTGTTAGACTCAGACAATCTTTGAAATCCATTCCTTCTTTCTCAGATGCTGGTAACGAAAGGAATTCTTCTTCCCCTCTGCCCCAGCAAGCAGGAGTTTTTGTCTGGGTTTATATTTTTAATCTCGAATAACCACTTCTACAAAGAATTTGTAATTGTAGTAAACTAAACCAAAATACTGGTGTGTGCCTGTGTATATCAGTATTTGCCTTCCAAAATCATTGTTCTACTTTTATTCTGCTAGAAGCACATCATAAAAAGGAGAAACACAGGTTGTGTTTTTAAGGGCTTGATCATATACTTGTGAAGTCAATGACAAAGTTCCCATTGACTTTAATACTGCAGAATGAGGGCCTAAATGCATTAAATCAGTCATTCTTTACAAATTTATAAAGAAGCATCCATGCTGCATTAAAATCAATGCTAAGAAAAAGGCATTGACATGTAGGACATTATCACCTCAAAATTTAGGCAGATGTCCCAAAAAAGGATTCTATGAAACAGTTCTCTGTTTGGGGTTAGAAAATTAATGGGATGATTTTAACGCGTTGCCCATTTCTAAATTTCACAGGAAAATTCCATAGATGATAGAAAAACTAGTAGTTGTTTTGTAGTGTAGAACATACATTTCAAACATGGAAAACCAAATACGCTATTAACATGCTTTAAGATGTATGCAAGTGAAGCAGGTGTTTTTAACGTTTTCCCTATACTCGATGCATACCTAGAAAAGGTGGCCTCTTATTTTGCAAATGCGGTTTTCACTCTGCCATTTCCAGGCACAAATAAGTGCACATGCAATTGATGTCCCTTAAAGCATTAAGCAACCTAGCAGTTCCCCCAAATTAGATGGATTTTGTGACACCAGTTGCAGCTGTAGTTATTTGCAGCAGTTAAAATGCAGGCACAAAATAGGAGGCCAAGTGAAGGATCATTAAAAACAGGCACTATGTGTTTTATTACATGTAACTTTAAGAAGTACATTGATTTACATACCATGAATTTTGTTTTTAGAGAGAAGGGTAAGGAATTAGTGTTCTTGTCTACTTTAATGATAAATTCTACTCTTAAGATAAGATGACCTTATAAATACCTTTCATAGACATTAAAAGAAATATCTTATGACTTTGTGAAAGCACATTCAGCTATTTTATTTAGTTATAGAAACCTCTGGCAGCTTAAAGAAATTGGAATTGTTATATTGTGTGATTAAGGCTGACTCCAATTTTAAAGAGTAATATACAAGGTTACAACAGAATAATTCTTTCATACCACAATACCCAGAAGATATTTTCCTGTGCTCTCTTGGATAATGGTTTGCTGTTATGGGCCTGATTGGAGGAAAAAAAACATATTAAACAATACGATTTTTGGAGACAGATTTCTCAAATCGAATAGGCAATTTCAAAATGTTTGATTATTGTAAGTAAATGTCGTGCTTGTGAAGGTGCAGAAGTTTCAAAACAATAGAAAATTATCACCTCCTCATTCACTGAGCAGGTACAGTCCGGCAGTAGAAATATCAGCTTCCCACAGTGCTCTGCCAGCGTGTCCCAGCTCAGACCTACAAGTTAGCTCACTCTCTGTGTCCATTCGGTTAATGACCTTACTGCTAAAACTGCCATACAGTAGTGTTTTCTATAAAGTAAACATTTTCTGCTAGAAACTTGACTAAGGCAAATTCATTTAACATAGGCCACCAAATAGAGAAGAGTTAACACCCCAGACTAGATTTAAACCGGTAACCTACATTTGAAAAGTTTCACTACCAGACACGGGTTATGTATTTTTTCCACTTTGGATTCTTTAGTAATTAGTGAAAGCAGCCCCATTAAAACATTAAGGGCTGGGTTTTCCAAAAATTGAAGCCCATGGTCTATGTGCATTTGCATATCTACACAGTATACATAAGTCATTTGAGTACAGAAAGGAGCAAATAACTCATTAGTGCTTGCAGTTTCTGTAACTGTGTGCAGACTGTGCGTAAATGGGCACCTACCATCGGCCTCAACTTTCTGAAAATTAGGTCCAAACGATGAAAAGGTGGAAATCTGTTAAATTCCTTTCAAGAAACAAGAACTAATGGCTGGTTTTAGATAATAATACTTTGCACTTATAAAGTGACTTTCATCAGAGGATCTCAAAGCAACTTACAAAGGTAGTTACCTACTTTTCCCTCCATGTTACAGATGGAGAAACTGACAGAGATGAGTGATTTGCCCAAAAGTCTCCTTACAGTCTATCCTCTATTTTAGCTGCTAGACTGTGCCAACTCCCTTATAATTTACTCTGCATTCCTTTTGTGTACTTCTCCTTTTTTAATCTTTAATCAAAAAAGGTATTATCGAGGTGAGCTAGCAGACAACATGCAGGGTATAGTTACGACCCCATTCTGGTATAGCGACAACTCACAACAAAAATAATCTGTAGTTAAGTCTGAACTTTTGCAATTGCCCAATTTAGTATTTGGAATGTGTGAGGCCAACAGCCTCTTAATGGGGCCTGTTTTTGCCGGCTACTTTAACTGCACATTCTGTGTTCTGCTGTTTGTATCACAACAGCAGCTGCAGCGGCAGAGTTCCTAGCTTAACTACATGGAATCCATTTAAAACAGAAGCTTTTCCAGGTGTAGCTTTCCCTGTGCTCAGGGGTCTGTCTGGTACATTAGTATAAAAACAAATCAGAAGGTGAGATTATATTATGTAATACAATGTAACATTATTCAATAATCAGTTGAAGGCGCTAGCCTGAATTGAGAAATATGGAAGGGCTCTGTAGGACTTCAGCTGAAAAGAGAGAGTCAGACGTTTTTGTATCATAAAGTCCCTTTTTCACCTTAAGGCAAATACAGCTCTAAACAAGTTTTTGCATGTTATATAAGACTTGCTAATAATCTATGGCAGTGTTTCCCAAACTTGGGATGCCGCTTGCGTAGGGAAAGCCCCTGGCGGGCTCGGCTGGTTTGTTTACCTGCCGCATCCGCAGGTCCAGCCGATCGCAGCTCCTATTGGCCACGGTTCACTGCTCCAGGGCAATGGGACCTGAGGGATGTACTGGCACCACTATTTCTATGCATCTTCTATATTAAATAGAATATATGCTGTTTATCTCACACAAGCACAGGCTAAATCACCAAACGGGCTATATTGTATAGTGAGAAGAGCTCTTTAGAAAAGCTATAGGGACCCATGGAGTTCGTGTCTCAGCTCAGAAAATGTATAAAAATTACACTAGTAAAGACCGATATTTGTGACATTTTAGATGACTATTTGGACTTGCTCTCATCATATTTAATGTAGGATATGTGCCCACAATACATCAATTTACAGCATAGTGTTATGGCATAGTGTCCTTTAGTATACAGTACTTTATCTGAGATGAAGGAAATAGAGTGCAGACAGAAGTATGATATTTAAGTTGACCATTTCCCTTTAATTCCAAGTCTTTGACAAAATATGCTAACTTCACTGAGTGAAATACCAGCTTTAGGCTGCTGAATCCAAAAACAGTCACCATGTCAATAGCTTGAAACAATCTGTTGGTATCATAGGTGTCTTTTACTATGACGCTTGTCAGTGCCAAAAGTGTTCCACATCTTTAAGGTTATTATTACATGTCACCACTATTTTTATGAACCTTACTTCATTATGTGTTCTGTGTTTGTAACTAATGGCACAATCCTGTAGCTAATGGCATAGCTGTGGGTGGAGAGGGAAGGATCTAAGTTTCTGTTTCAGTCTTTCCTATCTGACATAGTGAGGTCTTCAACTTTTCAAAACATCTCACTTTAGCTGTGTTTCAGCTAGTTTTATTAGTGAAGGAAGGAACATTCCCCGTGTTACCAGCTGTGTGAGTAGATGTATGTTCCCAGACTTTGTGTGATATTTATTTTTATAGTTCTGATTTTTTTTTCTTACTCTAGTCCAGACTGTTTCTCAAACATTAATTAGATCAGGGGATGATTAAAATAAAAATAACACTGTAGTGCTACAGTTATTCAGTTAACATAAGAACATGCTTGCAATGTTCTCTCTGTGATCTCCACTTGAAGGTTAGGTCCTTGTAAATACATTTTTAAAAAAATATGGTGCATTTAAAATTAAACCTTGACCTTTAGAGCTGGTTGAAAGCATTCTGATTTCCTCCCACTGAGGGAACATGATCTATTCTTGTATGAAGTATCATTAGTCTTTAAAACATGGATATCTGAAGACCCACTTCATCTTGTAACTAGTTAGCTGACAACAAACTTTAAGGGTAATTTTGGACTGTGTCTTATTAAAACACAAAACAGTTGTGTTATTAAAGCTTGCTGTTAGCAGGAAATACTTGTTTATCTGATCCTCTGTCTTCTGCCTAAGAGGACAAAACAAAAATGGTAAGTTCTTTGGCACAGGGACCAGTCTGTCTTTTGTGTTTGTACAGCACCTAGCACACGGTGGGTACCACCACAAAATATAAATAATCATATTTTTTGTGAGAATTTGTTTTTTCCTCACTGTTCTGCGAGGAAACAGCTATTAGTCTGAATTTCCAATGCACATTTTTAAAATTAATGTTTTAATATTTTCAAGGGCTAATCCAATAACAGCATGAGTTCAGATTACTGTATACAGATTAGAGATGCACCAAATGAATAGAATAAATAAAAACCAGCCAGAACCTTCCCTCCACCATGCAAACCAAGCACAATTTTTATTTTTAGGTACAAAACTGTTTGATTAAGATTATTTGTAAATTTTAGTCTGTTGTTCCTGGTTTTGGCTGGAGCCTCTTTAGGGTTTTAGAGTAATTGCTGTAGGTCCCTATTAGTTTCAGCCCTGTTAAACTATGTAAAACTTTGCCATAAATACAATTCGCTTTTCCAGGAACAGAATGCAACATAAACCCTGAGCTAAATTCTCCACTCAACCATATGCAAGTGGTTTTCTTTAAGGTGAATGTGGACTCTATTTTCATTGTTAGCTAAATGAATACCCCTATCTCACACACACACACACACACACACACACACACACACACACACACCTATATAATCTCAGTTTATACAATCAAACACTAATTGTGTGTTTAGTAATCCAATGGCAAATATAAATAAGTTATCTTCATCACACTCCCCCTTTAATTCACAGCTCCAGTGGAAGTGGCTTTATGAAACCCAGGGCTATGACAAATTAGTCTTGTTCTTATTTAATTTTCTCCCTAATTATTTTGTAATATGATTAAAATTTTCTTTAAGATATCTGTCTTTATTTGTATAAATAAATGTTTGTTTTTCCTAGCTTGGCTTTTTTGATCAAAATATTTTGGATCAGATTCTGGTGGTATTATGAATCTTATTAAATTATGTTTTGCAGTGCCTGTACCTTCAGACCCTCTTATTTGGCAGCCACAACAAAAGGACTGTAGCAACCCAGGAGGTCATTGACTTGTCAAAATGAGTGAGTTTTCAGTCTTCTTGGCTGATCTTCCTTTTATATGCTGTTACATTCTGTATTTCCCTGCACGTCTCAGAGATATTTGGGCCATAGAGCTCACAGAAATATGTGATGGAAAAGAAAGATAACCCACACTGTTGGAAAGTTCACAGGGCAACAGTTTGTTGAATATAACACTCTAATTTAAGGATAACTCTTCAGACTTCCACATCAGTGATCTAACCACAGCCTACAGAGATTTTGAGATGTACCACCCCCTCCACCCCCGCTTAGATTAATCAGAGCAGCAAATAAAATTCAGATGAGGGTAGATTCCCTTTCACCTTCATTCCCATCCCCCTCCAAAAAACAAATTAGCTACACTGGCAGTGTAGTTCACCTATTAGGTCCCTACATCTAATAGACATCATCACAGTCCTAGAACTGTTGCTCAACATCTTCCTCAGCCACTAACAGATGTTGCCATGTAATCATGTAGCACCCCATCTCTCTCAGAGGATGGCAAATTGAGCCATTACAGAAATCAAGTAAAGGCCAGGATTAGGAGAACAATCCATTGAAAACATCAGTTCCCAATTATAAAAAGTGTTTGGCTCCATGGATGAGCTGAGTGTTTCAAGATATGCCATGCTTACTGGGGCTGTTAATTATTCATATTTTGTAAATTAAGTGGTGAATAGTGGAATTCACAATGACCTATTATTTACAACACCCTTCCTTTTTTCGGGATCCCAGATGTAGCAGCAAAACAGAGACCATCAGATAAAAAAGACCACCAGACTGTGCTATTCAACAGTACTCCATAGTGGGAAGACCCAGAGCCTCTATATAGGAGACAGGTTTCTCATGCTTACTTCTGAAGACTGAACCTGTATCTGCACGTATCGGTCACGCAGAACTGAAATCCGTCATTGGATTAAATACTGAATGTAAAGCAAATTTCCATGGGGATAAATTACTTACCTTAATGGATACAGAAAAAAAATTAATATAGGGGACCGCTATTTTTAATTTTTATACTCTTGGATCATAGCGTTTTAAGATCATGTAATAACAGCCTCTTCAGTTTTCTCTCGTGAAAGAAAAAAAAAATTTTTCTGTTTGGAAATGCAAAACTGCCTCAGTAATAAAATAAATTTGCATCAAAAATATGATTCAGGCAGGCATTGCTGTTCTGCACTGCACGCTTACTAGCTTCTTGAACAAAGGATTTTAATTTTTCTATTTAGTCTATTCATAAAGGCACCCTATCACCTTGATAGCCATGCACCATTAACTGCATTGTGCAAAAACTGTTAATCTTTTTTTTTTGTTTTTTTGGGTTAAACACAATAGGATATGAGTTAGGAAAATAACCCCACCCTACCCCACCCCCAAAAAAAGTTGACAGTAGGGTGGGGTATTTTTTTTCTTGTTTTTAAAGAAGTCTTTTGTATCACATATATGTAACTTTAAGTAAGTTCTGCCATATGAAGAACATCTAGGATTCATTTGAGCTCAGGACTCTTCCTCCCATTGGCAAAAGATGCCATAGCTGAAGTGTGCTTGATTTCAGGCTGCAAAGTACGAGCTGCTGCTACCCACAGCACAATTTGGAAGGGAAAAACAGGATCAGTAGGGTCAGCTACACAGTGAACATGCATGAATAATTGCAGATCATATCATTTAAAGATTTCACTTTCTAATCTAACAGTTGTGGGGTTCAGTGCTTACATCAGTTCTATAGGGATTTTTATGCTGCAGGAAGATTACAGATTCATCAAGAATTTTGGATATAAAGATGTGTGTATCTCTGGGAAGATGTTACCTTCAAGAGTTCAGTACTTAATGGAAAGAGTAGTTTCCATGGAATCAGTTGATGTTAGCATAACTAAGAACCATGATAAATCTAGGAATTAAGATAGGGTGACCAGACAGCAAGTGTGAAAAATCAGGACAGCGGGTGGGAAGTAATAGGAGCCTATATAAGAAAAAGACCCAAAAATCAGGACTGTCCCTATAAAATCGGGACATCTGGTCACCCTAAATTAAGATTTTAAACAATGTGCTGAAAAAATAACCCAAAGTGATGGCCATCTCCTTATTATTCAGAGAGATGCCTGGAGTTTCAGCTCTGATTCACAGTACCTTTAGGGAGAGTCACTCAGAAGAGGAGACTGCCTGAGGGTATGTCTACACTTACCGCGCGGGTCGACGCGGTGAGTTCGAACTCCCCGCGCGCTCCGGTCGACTCTGGAACTCCACCACTGCAAACGGCGGTGGCGGAGTCGACCTTGGAGCCGCAGACTTCGATCCCGCGGCGTCTGGACGGGTAAGTAGTTCGAACTAGGGTACTTCGAGTTCAGCTACGCTATTCACGTAGCTGAACTTGCATACCCTAGTTCGACCTCCGCCCTTAGTGTAGACCAGGCCTGAGTCCATTCATAAGAAGGGACTTTGATACCACAAGCACACAGCATCTTGCCTCACTGAGATCCAGGAAGAAAGGCAGGGCATGCAGAATGGAGGTATTGGACCTGGAATCAGCTAGTCCCCAGAGCAACCAGGAGGAGGCGCACTAGCCTTGAGTAGACCCCATGACAGAATGGCATAATTCAGCCAAATCTTAGAGCAGCAGGAAAACTATGGTTCTCCTGTCCACTCCAACCACTTCGGGTTTATAAATGCCCTGCCCCTGCTGCTAAGAAGGCACCTCAGCCACTCTAACCATGCTGGTTAGATGAGTCAAGGAATAACTAGTTGCTGTGTTTTTACTCTGTCCCTGCCACCAGTGATACAAGCACTTCATACTCCAGAATGAAAGAATGTGTTCTTTGAACTGAAAGGGGCTCATGGATCTGAACATACAGAGAGACCTCAAAGCATGAGACATGAAAACTTGGATTTCTTTTTCCTTTGCTAATGGAGATTTATAAATACCAACCGGGGGGGGGGGGGGTCGAGGGGGGAAGGAGAAAGACGCATATACACATTCTTTTTCATTGTTTAATACTGAATGTGAAAAAAGTGCAAAAATCATGAAACCACAACAGCAATGCAGACTGCATCGTAAATGACCATACCACAAGCTGCCTGCAAAGTCTCACAGCTGACATCAACAAACCCTGCTTCAACATGTCTACAGTCTTTTAAACACCTGCTATAGCAAACATCAATCTGTACAGAGCTGTAGCTCTCTCATATATCTCTCTTCTTACACATATATACTCTATTTTATTTGCTTTCAAATCCAAAAGTGTACATGTTTAAAGATTATTATAGTCCCCCACTTCTGAGGTAAACTACCTCAAGCATATAAATACAAACTTCTACTGAATAAAACTAGTAGTTACATTTTAACAAAATTCTATTTGTTAAATTCAAACTCAGCAATTACCTTACTTGTATTTAATGAAAAAAAGAACAGCAAAGTTTCTATGAGTAAGCTTCAACAGTATGTGCTGATTGAGGCCATGTTATCAATCCTTCCAGCTCCACGCTATCAATAAAGTAATTACACACGAAGCTGTTAAATAGGGCGTCAGTATTTTTTTTTAAAAAAAAAACAACCCTCAGAGTAGTAGGTTATATTTGCTTGGCTAGGAATAGAAGCATGTGAATTAAGACCTGGATTCTGCTACCACAGTGGTTTTCAACTTTTTTTTAGGGGTTCACAACTGAAAAATTTTGAATGGAGGTGCGGATCCCTTTGGAAAACTTTGACATAGTCTGCAGACCCCAGGTTAAACACAGTTCTATGATAACGACACCCTTTCATGAACCCCTTAGACAGTCTGCAGCCCTCCAGGAGTCCATAGACCACAGGTTGAAAACCACTGTGCTAACACATCCAGATGGAGGTGGAATCTGCACAGATCAAATCGCAACATCAGGGCCCAAGTCACTACCTCTTTGTTTCCTGGAAGAGTCATTACCTGAAGGTGGTTGTCGTGCAAAAAATAAAATAGATCTGTAGCTCTTTCCCAGTTTTCAATAACATTGAAGATGACGACATAAGTCTCATGTTAATGGGATTCAAAGGGAGAATATGCTGCTTACACAATCTTCTTCAAAGCTTATATCCTTTATTCATTAAACCTAGTTTTCATGGCTTGAGGGAACTCATCCATCGGAATGACTTCATGTTACTGTTCTTTTCCAATTCGTTCGGACAAACCTAAACTCTTCAAGCAGCAGATTAAAATTCTGATTCAATCTAGAATTAAAGCACTTAAATTTATGGAACAAACCTTTTCCTCTCCAAACGACTAAAGCAACCAACAGCAACATAAATACATTTCAATATGACCTACTACACCTGATAAATTAATGCTGTTACAGGACATTTTAAAGAGCAGCTGGTGCCTCCTTGGAAACGTTTTATTTAGAAACAATACTGACATGGTCTCTTTTTCTTCTCCTTCAGTACTATGGACATCTGTATAAAACAGGAACTTACGATTCATTTACTCCTTGCTGGTTTTTCCTTCACCTGATGTCCTAATTCTCTGAACAATGGAAGATAAATACAATCTAGCATCAGTAGAATTGTTTCTAAAGAAAATAGGTCTCAAAGTTTTCCATGAGGCATCAATAAATGCAGCTGATATTATTGGCTCTCTTATTTGTGGCAGGAGAATACATATTCTGCAGCTATCCTTATGTCTATTTTAAGAGAGCTTTTTTTTAAGTTTCAACTTCAAACCAAATATAGAGAAAACTAAAGGTGATACTTTTCAAACCTGTGTGCCTAAAATTAGATACCTAAATTATGTTTAAGTAAATATTTTAATAAAATTCTATCAAAGTATGAAATTACAAGTCTAACTGAGCAACCATGTTTGAAAATTTTTGCCTAACTCCCATATAGGAATTTTTTTAAATCTAAAAATGCATTCTTTTGTTGCCTTTTTTTTTTTTAAATCCAGTTCCAGAGAGGATCAACTAAGGCAATGGAATTTTAAGCTGTTCTTTGAGCTGTAATCATTCATGAGCCCCTTATCGGTCAGTGGTAGCAAAAGTATGTTTTACAGGAGCATATATGAATAATTCTGACAAATATATCAGTTATGTGATTAACAACATAAAATAAATGTAGCATGCACACCTTGGATGCATCTGCACTACTCAACTTCATGTTTGTTTCCAGCACTAGGGCCACTGGCTCCCTCTCTTCCCAGCTCAGAGAACTGCATCAGTGCTGGAAAACTGATACAAAATTTTGCAGTGCAGACAAGGCCCTATGCTTAAACCTTGAAATGCTGATAATTACTTGAAGATACCTGGTATAGTCTCAATCTTGGTAATGAAGGCAGATCCTAATACACTAGTGTGTCTCATATGAAAAGTAGGTTAAGATGTTAAACTACACGTCATCTATCTCCACTTCACATTTAAGTCAATACTGCAAAGTAGTAGTCAGTTTTATAAAATCTAGCTTCTTCTGATACGAAAGAAACGGAGAAGTTAATGAAGGCCACACCACAATAAAATAATTTAGTTGAATTGTAATTTGAGTTAAACACACACAAACTATGTTTAAGTAACATTGCGCTTGTGACCAAAACCAAACCACAAGAAAGGAATTCAAAGTTAAAGGCTAACAGTCTGGCACAATAGGGCTGTCTGGGTTTAACGGGTGGCTCTACTTTCAGAGCGTGTGTGTATAAAAATGGCAGCTTCTTACTCCATATACCTAACTCGCTGTATATTCAGAGGTGTGTCTACAACAAAAGCTGTGCATGGGCTAGCCTCCCGAGCTAGCTTAAATCCGGCTAGCACAGGTAACAATAGCAATGAAGAGAGCACAGCATAGACTTCAGCACAGGAACTACAAGTTCAGCAGAGACCCTGGGTAGATACTCACCTTGCTAGTCCGTGCTGAAGCCCACTACTGTTATGTTAACAGGCTAGCAGGATCCAAGCTAGCTCAAGGTTAGCCCTTGCACAGCTTTCGCTGAGTAGGCATACCCAGAGTCAGATCTTCTTTTAGTGTCAACAATAAATGTTTGTTCCTCTTTTTGCTCCTGTTAGCACTGCAGGGCTAGTACAGCTACCGGAGAATGAGCTGGATGCTATTCTTGATTGGGCACCAAAGAATTAACTCAGTTCTAATTGCAGAACTGAAATATGCTCCTTGGTTACACACTTGAGCAAACCCAATAAAAACAATGGCATTTCAAGTGCTGTAACTGAAGAGTGTGGCCCGAGAAAATCTATTACTGATGAGAAGAAGTCACAAAGAACCCAGAGGAGTGACTTTCAGATCCTAGGTTGAATATACAGTTAGAAAAAAACATCTTTTTAAACAGAAAAAGGTTGATCTGGAAACTGAGACACAATGAACATGGAAGCCATCAATGCCATTTTTTCAGTCACTTGTCAGAGAAGAACCACACTTGAGCTAATCCCACAGTGCCAAGGCATTATACCATATGGTATATGCCATCACACTCTCCTTAGGCATTTGCAATACGTAACATCAGAACAGTACTATATACTGAGATTAGTCATTTCACATATCACTATGTAGAGTAGGGATCAGCAACCTTTGGCACGCGGCTCGCCAGGGTGCTTACCCTGGCGGGCCGGGCCAGTTTGTTTACCTGCCGCATCCACAGGTTCGGCCGATCGTGGCTCCCACTGGACGCGGTTCACTGCTCCAGGCCAATGGGGGCTGCGGGAAGCTGTGTGGGCCGAGGGATGTGCTGGCCGCCCTTCCGGCAGCCCCCATTGGCCTGGGACGGTGAACAGCAGCCAGTAGGAGCCACGAGCGGCCAAACCTGAGGACAAGGCAGGTAAACAAACTGGTCCGGCTTGCCAGGGGCTTTCCCTGACGGGCCATGTACCGAAGGTTGCCGATCCCTGATATAGAGTCAGGGAAGTTGGAGGGATTTTACCACTGTTTTCAATGTAACTAGGATTTAGCCTATGGTTTTTATCCATTTGCCTACTGATTCTCTTTAAAAATATTCAAAACATTACGCTTTGTAAAGGCCAACCAAACATTTTCCTGAAAACAATATGACTGATGTAGTCTTACTGCTTTTCTTTTTAGTATCTGGTTCTAACTGTAAAGGTAACAAAGGTTACCATAAATTTTTGCTATGCATGGTTTGCTTAGAAAGAGTTTGACTTCATAGTTGTAATGATTTAATTTTTCCTAAGATTTTACTATTATTTATTGCACATGAGCACATGGGAGTGGAACTTAAAATCAATTGCCCGCATGCCTTAATCTAATACTCTTCTAATAGAGTTATTGTTACTCATTTTGCCTGTGGTTAATACTTTGAAATCTAAACAGAAGTGCTGAATTAAGAATCCCAGCACAACACAGTGTTCAAAAGTTGATAGAAAAATCCAGTTCAGACTCTCACTTGTGGATTAGCTCAATATTAAAAAAAAAAAAATCCTGAAAAAATCTCCAGCAGAAACTTCATGTCCTGGAGACTGAAGAAATTTGAAGCAACTGGAAATAGGTCAGTGAAAAAAGAATTTGCAATAGAGGTAGGCCTCCCTCAAAGAGCTTTCACAAATTAGGGGGAAGGATGGTGGATATATTGAGGCTTGGATTTAAAATTGTCAGTCCAATGTTGGTGTAGTAGTGGGACAGTTCCTTTTAAAAAGACGGCAGTCAAAAATCTCTGTGATAAACAAGCTGATAAGCAAGGTTATATTAAAACGTCCTTTCAGAACCAGTGTCCATCATTATCTTCTTCCCCCTCTTCTTCTTTGTCTAGATACACAAGGGCAATTTTCTTTTCATCAGAAATCACTGACCTTTGGTCTACAAGTCTTTGCAGTTGTACAGTTTTTTTCAAATGCTGACTTCTCTGTTACTTGTTCACCATGAGCCTGGGAAGCATCAGGAAAAACACTTGCTTCTTTGGTACTTTCACTGTCAGTGTCCTTCTGGTCACTTTCAACCACAACCTGTGACTGTCTGACATCAGGCTCCTTCCTATTTGATACAGTGACTGTAGCTGCTTGTGTTCTCCCTTCCACCACAGGCACTCCTGCCACATTAGTTACATCCATTTGAAAAGTAAAAGATGTTTCCTGGGGTCCTAATTTAATATGCCTTATAGATCGGCTGCTCTCTGATGACCCTTCTGTCTGAAAATGATCACCCATTGTTTCAGAAATGGGTCCTTTAAAGATGATTTGCTCTGTATGAGTTTCTGTGGGACTCAATTTAATGAGCCTGATGGATCTATTGATATCTGAGTTTCCTTCACTCTCCAAAAGGCTTCCTCCTGCACTGCTGATCTCTGGAGATTCAGAAATGGAGCCTTGATATACGACTTGTTCAGTAGTTTTAATTTGCTTTTGACCTAATGTAATGTGCTTTATTGACCCTTCTGAATGAAAATTGTCTCCTGATTCACTGAACTCCAGATGTTCAGAAATGGGCCCCTGGTAGATGATTTGCTCAGTTGTCATAAATTCTTTGGGACCTAATTTAATATGCCTGATAGATGCATTAGTATCTGACCTATGCTCCATCTGAGAGCTGTCTTCCACACTACCAAGCTCTGCTTTTTCAGAAAGAGGCCCTCCATATGTGATTTTCTCAGCTGAATTAATCTCTTTTTGTCCTAATTTAATGTGCCTTATTGAACTTCCTGTTTGAGAAAGATCTCCTGTGCCGCTGAGCTCAACATTTCCAGAAATGGGCCCTTCAAATATTATTTGTTCTGTGTGAATTTCTTTTGGACTTAATCTAATGTGCCTTATTGATCTGTTGGTATCCGTTGATCCTTCTGTATGAGAGAGATCCCCTGAGCTACTGAGCTCTAAAGAGTCTGAAATGGGCCCTTTGAAAATGATATCTTCAGTAATTTGCTGTGAACCTAATGTGATATGCCTCATGGACCTATTAATATCAGCTGAAAACTGTGGCTGAGCAAGATTTTCAGATTCATCTACAGCTACAGTTTTAGTAACAGGCCCTTTATAAATGATTTCTTCAGTGGTTTGAATTTCCTTAGGACCCATTTTAAAAAGCTTCACAGATCTACCAGTATCCAATGATCCTTCTGTCTGAACAAGATCTCCCCTACCACCAAGTTCCAGAGTTTCAGAAATGGGTCCTTCATATATGACCTGCTCAGTTCTCCGAATTTCTGTTGGACCTATTTTAATATGCCTGATAGATTTGTTAATATCAGTTGATACCTGTGACTGAGAGACTTCTTCTGCATTACCAAATTCTACAGCTTCTGAAACTGGACCTTCACGAATAACTTGTTCGGTGGAATGATATTCCATGCCATCCTTGCTTCTTACACTGGATGAGCTGTAAACCCCTTGGCTAGCCCAAGAAGTGGATTTATTACTCGATGGAGAAATGTCTGTTTCTATGCTGCTTTTACCATCGGTCCGTCTTTCCAACTCTGGGTCGTTATGTTCATCAAAGCCCTCTTGTTTTGGGGACTTGGGTGACACCTTCTCAATCTCACTTGTGATGACGCCACCAAGCTGTGCAATATCAAACTGATCAGTGTCAAGGGTCTGGGTCAGATTGACTTCAGCCACAATTGTCACCAAACCATCTTCGTTGGTTTGCTCAACTTTTTTGATGTCAACTGCCAGGCTACTGGAGTCAGCATGATTTTCTTTCGTTAATGCAGCTAGTTCCTCTTTCACACTTTCTGGAAGACTCCCCTCCAGTTGTTCCAATGCCTCTTTCAATTGTTGTTTAGGGTCCTTGGTTTCTTTCAATAAAAGCCCCTTTATTGAGGCCTGAAATTCATGTGGTATTTTAATCTCTTTTTCAATAACAATGGATTCTGCATGTGATGCTTCACCTTTTGGATGTTCCTCATTTAAAACATAGGCACTTGCTTCCTCTCCCACCACCTGATACGTTTGTTCTGGTGAGCTCATGCTATCATCTTTTCTTCTTTGTGTGCCTCGCAAAAATTCATCTTGCCAAGAATATTTAATTGTCGATTCTTCTTCTATGTGAATTTGCCCATACACTGAGTCATCATCTTTTCCATGAGCCAAAGGGTGATCATCTGGAGTAGATACAAAATATCTTTGTTCATCAATTGAGTCGTCTGCCTCGGTTACTTCTTCCACATGGGTGAGGATCTCACTGGATTGTTTTTTCTTTTTAAAATCTTCAGCTGTAGCTGTGATGTTCTGCTCCCCCTCATCGCCATAATGCTGCTCTATGCCAGGTGATGTATCCTCTACTTCCTCTACTTCAAATGGTGTTGAAAATTCACTCCTTTCATCAGTTGCAGATTCTAGTGGCTCCTCAACAATCTCAACATTAACAGACACTTTGCCGATACGGTCCCTTCCTTTCAGGCCAACATTTATTATATCTTCTATCACATCTTTGGATGGAATTCCCATAGCATCTTCCAGAACCACTTTGCCATCCTTGTTTAACAGACTTCCTAGATCAACTTCATCAGAAATCGATATTTCTTCTTGAACTTGAGACTGTACTGTGATCTCAGTGGTCTCTTTCTCATCATCCTGTTTTTTCTTTTCAAGGTAGTTTACTTTTGTATGTGGAGTGGTTTCTGAACCAGAAGATTGAACAAAACTTTTAAGAATATCAGCGACAATAGTTTCTGCTATGTTTTCTGTTGACAAAGTACCCATTCTAGGGCTACTTTTGTCACTAATTCCATGTTCATCTTCCAAATTGGGTTCTTTTTCTGAAACATTCACACTGAGAATTTCAACAGGTTTAATTGTATGTTCATCTGTCTCTCTTCCTACAGAGGTTTTAAAGCCTTGAAATGTTATTTCTGTGTTACTGTTCTGCAATATTTTGTCTGGAGTATACATTTCAACACTGATGGGTATCTCAACAGCCTCTTTGCTTCTTGATTCCAAGAACACATTTGTATTCCTTTTGGTTAATTCATCTTCTTTAATCTTTGCATCAGGGAGAAAAAATTCTCCCTCTCTGGCTGATTTATGTACTCTGGTTTGTTCTTCCCATGTAACATTTTTTTCCTCTTTAGCAGTGCTATCTTCCTTACTCCTGACTCCTGAAAAAATCTTTTTGTTATCATTAATAATCACTTCTTCCATTATATGTGTTTTCTTTTCTGGTTTTACCTCAGTCTTCTTTCCAAAATTAACACTTCTTTCTGCTCTAGTGGGTTTATCATCCATTTCCTTTTTCTCCAGGACAATATTTCTTTCCTCATTGACTGGTTGCTTATCTTTTTCTTCTAACAAGCCACTTTTCCCCTCTTTAACTGGTTTGTCTCCTTTTGTTTTTTCTTTCAATATAGCACGAGTGTCATCTAGGGTTTGTTCATATTTGGTTTGTTTAAAATTGGAATTCAGCTCATAAGATGGAAATTTAGTAAAATTATCTGGCTTTGTTCTTGTACTTTCAGAAACACCTGACCTTGTGTCAATTTTGTGGTCTTTCTTTGAACTTTGAACACTTGTCAATTCTTTTGAAAAAGAAATTGCCGAAGTAGTTGTAGCTTCTGTTCTCTTTCTTTCAGGAAATGTTTTTCGATGAATTTCAGTGTCTCCCCAAAGACTATATGATGGAGTAAAGGTTTTGAACTCTCTATGGTCCTTCATAGTTCTTTCATAAGTGGCATCCTTTTCAATAGTGGTTGATGGATGATATTCTGAACTAAGAATATCTTTCCTTAAAACTTTTTCACTATCTGTTGTCCGTGGTCCACCACGCCTTGTCGGAGTTGAATAAAGTACAGAGCTGCGAATATTTGTTACTGGTGTTTTATGTCTAATGTCAGCACTCTTGATAATCGGAAAGCTTTTCTTTTTATTTTCTTCTCGGTATGCAGAGTAACTATTAGTGTAGTCATAAGATGCATTTCTGACACCTGCAAGAAGAGCATAGATAAACAAAAATTAAAATACTGTCTTGTATGTAAAATATAAAAATAATCTACGTACAATAACAGTGACAAGCAATAATCTAGATATCATCTTAATATAATGTTAAAATAATTTATGAAGAAATAATGTCAATTCACTTTCAACCATACCAGCAGCAGTACAAATAGGGCGGTAGGGTACGCCTTACCAGCAAGGTATTTATTGCTGGTATGGCATACTGAAAAGACACAGGAGAAGCAGAACGGCCAGCAGCTCCTCCAGCACAGCTGTACCTCCCCCAGTCCTTCCATGCAGGGTCTCCTCCATCTGTATAGCAGCCCTGCCAGAGGACTGGGCTGAGGACGGGGCTGGAGGTGGTACAGCCACTCCGGAGGAGCTGCTGGCGTGGGGCCCCCCGGTGGCCTGATGTTATGCTCCTTTCCCCGCTGTGGTTCCCAGGAGAGCTGATTCTCAGAAACAGCTCACAGAGTTCATTTTTTGCTCGACAGCTAAAAATATACTGCACGAAACTGACAGACTCATTGGAAAAAAAATATAAAACAGTGACTAAAACCTACATTTAGAGGTCTAAGTTTAATGTTCGCTTTTTTACCTTGTGGTATTTTTCTCCCCTGCTGATCAATCCATGTAATAATCCACTGGCTGCTCTCCCCTTCTAGTAAAGTTCTGTAACACACACATGCAAATACATTTGATTAAAAGAAAGAGAAAGAATAGTTATAATATACTTTAGAAATCTGGTGGCAAAGTACTATCACAAATGAACAGGAGAAAGGAGTATTACTTCCACTTTCAAACATACTGACCGATACTAAGGAAAACAGAGTTCTAAATAGACTAGAGAGGGAAATTATTCTCAGTAATGCACAGATAATGAAGTAAAATCATCAAGTTGAAATCAGCACGATATATTTTGCAAAAAAGGTTTGGGTCACTTTTTATGGCGATAGTTATCTTGCCGATTCATCTTTCCCCTCCATTTCTCAGCATTCTGTTCTCGCTCTTTTTGGCAATCCCTCCCCAGTGTCTAAAATAACTTGCATGGTTTTAGGAAACCAGGTGGCTGTAAGCTTTATCCCTGTAAAAGCTCTTCAGCCCAGCTATATGTGTTAGCTCAACAGCTGTTTACCAGAAACAATGAGAATACAAATTTTGTTTGGTTTCTCAATAAAGGGCTTATACCAGAAGCAAAAAAAAAAAAACCAGGGGAAAAAGTCACAGCTGTCTGTTGTTGAACATCTGCATCTATCACTTTCACTTGCTGCCTATCCTCAGGACACCAGTAGACTGCAGAATCTGCCAGACTACATCCCCTATATTAGTGACAAACACAGCTGTCCTTAGGGACCAAGCCTTTAGCTGGCTTCATTGAGAATACTAGACTGAACTTAAAACGTTGTCTTAGAGAATAAGAGCATAGAATTTTTTCACCTGGCCACCATGCCTGGGTACATACTGTAGAGCAGTGTTTCCCAAACTTGGGGCACCGCTTGTGCAGGGAAAGCCCCTGGCAGGCCAGGCCGGTTTGTTTACCTGCCACGCCCGCAGGTCTGGCCGATCGCGGTTCCCACTGGCCGCAGTTCGCTGCTCCAGGCCAATGGGGGCTGCTGGAAGTGGCACGGGCCGAGGGACGTACTGACCATCACTTCCAGCAGCTCCCATTGGCCTGGAACAGTGAACCGCAGCCAGTGGGAGCCTCAATCGGCAGAACCTGCGGACACGGCAGGTAAACAAACTGGCCCGGCCCACCAGGGGCTCTCTCTACACAAGCGGTGTCCCAAGTTTGGGAAACACTGCTGTAGAGTATACCTCGTATGCAGCATATAGAGACGCACTGGCCACTGTTCATCCCAATATTTTGCTCATTCTGACTGGCAGTCTGACAATCAGACACAAACTCTGCCTATCCCTGCATGTTGTGCTACCCTGAGTTTTTTCCTTTACGCACCTGTGGCAAACGCCCTAGGGAACAAGTCCCATTGAAATTAACATAGCTGAGATTCAATACATTTTTAAGGAGCAATTATCTTCCCTTAGGAATGCTGAGTTACACACATTTCATCATCAAATGTTTTTCCTGAGGAAGGATGCTCACAGGGCCCCAAAGGTGCTCTCTAGAATCAGCACAGAAATTGGGGGTGGGGGAAACAACAACCACCCTACTCTCTCTGCCAGTGCAAGATTGATGCCATCTCTATATCATCTGCAAAATGCATGCAGTAAGGCTGCATCTCGTGCGCTACTAGACTTTTTTTAGAAATGGTGGCCAAATAAATAAGGACAGGAGAATTTCTAGTAAATCTACAAACATCTATGTCAGGGGTCGGCAACCTTTGGCATATGGGCTGGGCTGGTTTTTTTACCGGCTGCATTCGCAGGTTTGGCCGATCGTGGCTCCCACTGGCCCTGGTTCGCTGTTCCAGGCCAATGAGGGCGGTGGGAAGCGGCGCGGGCCGAGGGATGTTTGCTTACCCTGGCGAGCCGCGTGCCAAAGGCTGCTGACCCCTGATCTATGTGCAGGTTTTTCCTACGTCATTCCAAGGTTGCTGTTTTTTCCCCTGCACCACCAACACACTCCTATACTGCCTGCTGTGAAATAAGTTTCTCTTTCTGTTCTTTATTAACTGATGCCATTTTCCCCAATTATATACCTCCCCAAAAATTAGACCTAAATTCTGCAGCACTCTGATGCAGCAGACTGGAAATTCTGTGGTAGCTTTATTTAAATATCAAATTGAACAATGTAATCACAGTACAGTAACCCTTGTTTCTTATAGTCTGTTTTATTCATGTTCATAGAATCACAGAACTGGAAGGGACCTCGAGAGGCGATCTAGTCCAGTCCCCTGCACTCAAGGCAGGACTAAGTATTATGTTATACTGCCTCCTCATTCCGTTTTGGAAATGCCAAATGTTTTGCACTGATAAGCTGTAACTACATCATAGAAGTTGTTGGGCTGAAGCTGGAGGTTCTTGATAGTTGAGGCTTTGAACTCCTGGAGGGAGTGGAAGAAAGTTTCATAAACACATTAGCTGGCTGCTTCTGCCATCATCAGTGAAATGGATAATGTTTACACTTAAAATATCATCTTTAGGTTTCAGACTTAACCAGTGAGATGAATGGGTAAGTTTTCACCTCTGCCTTTCTGCACATTCAGGAGGACAACACTACATCAGTTGACAGTTCACTTTTGTAAGGTTTTCTTTGCAACCATGTATTTGTACAGATTAAGAAAAGGGCAAGGTTAGGTCAGGGTTTGTTAACATGTGGTTGCTAACCACAAACTTTTCCCTAGTGTAGACATGGGTTAATATATTTAAGCTAGTCAAATTCAACCCTTGAGATGAGGCCCAGGTCAAGCTCAATCAGTTAAATCAAAATAAAAGGTCATGGCTAGTTTTTCCTAATCTGGGGAAACCTCCAAATACCAAACATCTGATCTCTTCTAGCCTGTAAGTGCAAAGAAAATTGCTCAAATTGCTCCTCTCATTAGGCACTATGGATGGCACTGCCAATGCTACAGAAAAGTTTGAAAGATCTGACAGTGCAGGCACTGAAAGTATTAACTGTGACGATGGAAACTAGGAATGTGGATAGTATGACTAGGGATTTTTGGCTGCTGTTAAAACAACAGTTCAGTTGCTGGAGCAACATATGAAGTCACTAAAAATAAGTTCCAAGAAGTACACTGTATATGGCAAATGGCAACAGCACACAGAGACAAGCTGGATCTGAAAACATTACTTCTAAAAACGTGCTATTACATGAAAATAAAGAGAAAACCCCAGCAAAACTGGACTGCGACTCAGTATTTCTGTGGGATTTGGCTTATGATATAGTTCCACTGACTTTAATGCAATGCAAATGTTAAAATTGTTTTTACACTTTAAGATAGTAAATTAGTAAGGAACAGCATAGTCTAGTGGATACAGCACAAGCCTGAGAATAGGAACTCTGGCTTCTATTCCTGGCTCTTTCAACGATTTGCTGTGTAATCTTGAACAAGTAACTTCACCTCTCGATTCTTCAGTTTCCTCTTTGTTCGTCTTATCTATTTAGACAGTAAGCTCTTTGGGACAAGGACCACCTCTTGCTATGTGTTTGTACAGCTCCTAGAAGACTGGGGCCCTAACTCCATTGGGGCCTCTATGTACTACCATAATACAAATAACAATGAAAAATGCTCCTCCAAGAAATCCTCCCTTATAAAGTAATTGTGCAGATACTTCCCTGAAGTCATACCCTGAATGCAGAAATCCACGCCACTAACATAACAGTACATCTAAGATAAATTATTACCAAGAGAGTCAGGAAATTAATACTGAATCTTTAACTCATCCCCCTGATTATTATTGTCAGTATTTAACATTTATTGTGTGTTAACACCTAGAGGCTAACCAGGGTGGGGTTCCATTGTGCTAGGTGAAGTAAAATCACATAGAACATGACAGGCTCTGCCCCAAAGAACTTACAGTCTAAAAGACAAGAGAGAACAGGTGGATGAGACACACAAGTGGGATGGGACAGGAGGGAGAAGGTACCAAAAATAATAAGATGTGCGCAATTGTGATGATCTGCAGCACAAGCCTTACCACAAAATCAGTCATGTACAAAAAAGACCTCTTCGGTCATTTCTTCCATGGGTTCTCAACTAGGGGATCAAGAACCCCAGAGAGGGATGGGTTGCAATCAGGTCCAGGAGGTCCTGGCCACTGTCCCTTTCTTCGGTGCTAGATGGGAGGGGGTCCTGAAACTCCCAGGCTGTGGGGGATGTGGACATTTTTCCGTTGCAACAAAAGGGAGATTATCTGGAAATGGTTGAGAACACTGACATACATATGCTAGGCCTGTCACAGGTTGAGTAAGCCCTTTAAAGAGAGTTCAGGCTCAGTTCCACTGAGCCTGGTTTTCCTCCTAAATCATGGGATTGGAGGACAGGGATCATGTGAAGAAGATCGGGTGACTGAGTGCTCGCCAGGCCTGCTTGGATATATGAGAGACAGAACACCCTCAGTAAATGAGGGAGCTGGCAGGAGCAACATGTTTGGTGGTAACATAAATAATTGGCAGTGGTTCCCTGCAGAAGGGGAAATCAGGGAATGAATCTGGAAGGGCTCGGTGGAGGGCTTCTGAGATGGGACCAAGAAGGAGGTCTGGCTGAAGTAGGAAGTGGCCCTGGAAACGAGGAAGCAGGGTGGACTGGTCTTGGTAGCAAGTAGCTGCTTCAGTGTATTGGGTCTCTAAGCTTGGAGTAGAGAGAGGACTGGGTGAGACCTGGAAGTGGTGGTGACAGGAACAAAGCTGGTGGAAGGCAGAAGGGCTACTAAGCCCAGAAGCAGAGACATTGGTCAGCTCCCAATGTAAGGGAGAAGGAGCTCCTGGCAACTGAAGGGGGCCACAGGATGATAATGCATACCTTAGGCAGCGGGCTATGACCCATGATGGCAAAGGGCTTGTTTACTATTTAGTTGTCCTTCCATTTGCCCTGGAAGTGGAGGACTTTTCCTTTAGCTGAAGGCCCAAAGTCCCTAAGTCACCAAACGATCCTACCAACCAGAGAGAACCTGTGAAGTGAAACTGAGACACGGGGCACCTGATGAGGATCCAGGCAAGATGATGATGCAACAATGCCCCACTGCCCAGTGAAAGATGGTTCCTAACAGTCGGCCGCCCAGAATTTTGTTCAATCCAGTTTTAAGTATCTCAAGTGATGTGTCTTCCACCACTTCCCTTTGGAGACTATTACACAGTCTAATCTACTTTGGCTTTTGTAGGATCTCAGCAGCACGGAACCATGTGGTGCAACACTAGGAAAATATTTATTTCAGCCTTTGCAGATAAAGAATGGGAATGAAAATGGCCATGTGTAGAACTTCACGCTGCCATGCAACAAAAGTTCCATTGCCAGAACCGGTCCCATTCATAAGAGCAGGAAGGGTTGGCAGCGTTGGAAAGGAAGTATGCTTGGTCCTTGGGGAAGGGAGTTCCTTGCAACGTGATCCTTTTGGCCAGCCAATGCAGGAGCGGCCATGACTAGCTCCAGTGGAAATACTCTCTCATCCTTACTTAGCGACGCTAGCTCTAGGAGTTGTAAAACAAAGCCAAAAAAAAATACAGAGTGGGAGACACAGAGACACTCTGGGCTGTGTGGGATGAAGGAGAGGGAAGTAAACCAAACACCATGTGCTTAGTCCATAATGCCAACAGGACAGGATGTCTCACGGCAATCACTGAATCTTCACAATAGAAACCTCAGAATTATGAGCATGGGTCTTTATAGGGGCCTTTGGATGTACCTAAATAAAGGATAGGAGCTGATTTCCTCTATGAGAATGAGAAGAAGCTGACATCACATACCCTGGTTATCACAGGCACAGACAGAGGCGGCTCTAGGTATTTTGCCGCCCCAAGCACGGCAGGCAGGCTGCCTTCGGCGGCACACCTGCGGGAGGTCCACCGGAGCTGCGGGACCAGCGGACCCTCCGCAGGCAAGCCGACGAAGGCAACCTGCCTGCCGCCTCACGGCGACCGGCAGAGTGCCCCCCGTGGCTTGCCGCTCCAAGCACGCGTTTGGCGTGCTGGTGCCTGGAGCCGCCTCTGGGTACAGAGGATTACTACAGGAACTAGTTTAATAATAACAGAAGACCAGGAGTCCAGAGCAGTCTTATACAACAGTTGATTCAGTGGAACCAAGTTATCTTCCTTCCTCAATGGAATGAATAAAGATCATCCACTAGGGGAGGGGATTAAATCCCCAGTGAAGGGTGGTGGTTTTGTTTGTGTGAAACATGGAATAGCCAAAATAGTAATTTTTCCCCCTCCTGAGATTTTAAAGGAACTCTCTTTACAGCGATAAAACAGACCTGCTTTTCGATAAACTGGAAGTTTATCTCTGGCCTCAACCAAACACGGTTTCTTTCAACAGGAAGCTGTAAATTTAAATGCTGAAGTCTGTCCCAGCAAGACAGAGATGGTGACAGACAGAGGTACAGAGAATCACAAGCTATTAAAGAATATTTCTCAAGTCTCTATAGGCTAAGGCAGCAACCTCAATGGACAATAAAAACCTTCCAGGCAATGCCAAGCTCCTTCCTACTCCCTGAGGACTGCGAATCCATACACAAGCCGACAACACTAGAGGTAATCGTGATATGACTTCTGGAGAGGCTCCGAGATTTAATGGGTTCGCAGTTTACTTTTATAGAGCTGCAACACTGCCTGTTCACTTACTAACTAAGCATGTGTCGAAGCACCTAGATATCTGGGCAGCATCATGCACAGAATGTTAATTGTCACAGCATCTCTGGGTCTTTTGTACCGAGATGAAGGTATTATTACCCCATTTAGCAGATGCATAAACTGAGGCAGAAAGATTAGATCATGAGCCCAAAGCAACAGATGAAGTCAGTGTCAGAGCTGGGATTAGATCAGTAACAGTAACTTCTGTGCTCTTTCTACTAAATAGCTGTCTCTGAATTAACAAACATGTATGGATCACTTCACCCACCACTTTCTGGACAAACTCAGCTGCTTAATAGTTCACAGCAACATTACACAATATTTAAGGACAGTAGTAGCAGTACTTATCAAGCAATGTTGTAACTACACATTCTGTGTGTGTCAAACATTAATACACAATATAAACAAATCTATGGATTCATGAGGATAAGATAGCAGCCAGACATATTAAACTTTTGCAGGTTATTTGGTTCACTCAATAAGAATTGTTGTCTTCTGAATTTAAAAATCAATACAAATTGTAAAGAATAAGTTTCATCGCCAACTTTATTGAAAATAAAGTGTTAATAGCGGAAAAACTCAAAATCTTTACCATAAAAATGTTATCTGTCTGCTATCCATCAACTTTTTCCCCCCCTTCTGAACCAGTATGTGCCATGTGTCAATTAACAACTTATGATCTTGAGATTTCAAAATTGCTCTGGCTTTTCAATTGCTCAACTAGTGACTGACTAGAAAGATTCACAGGTAAAGAGGATTTATTAGCAGAATGGCTGTTTACTACTCAGACTTGGCCTGAGCATGTGTTTCCTTAACAAAGCCCAGGATGGTGCAAAGTAAGGTTTAGAACAGTGATACTCAGACTTCTGTGGTTCAGGAGCCAAATTAGTGATCAATATTACCCAAAAAAGCCACAGTCATGTGAATTCATTGTTTCATTTACTATATATATAAAAGCATTCTGAATGGTTAATAACTTAGATTGGTTAATAATTAAATCACACCATGTTTTAATATCATGTGCTACAAAGAGCCACAAGCGACACATTAAAAGAGCCATTTGCGGCTCCTAAACCTCAGTCTGAGTATCACTGGTTTAGAAAATGGAGTTTTCTGTTAACTTCTTTATTCCATTTCCTTCTTTGGCAAAAGAAACAGAACGTGTATTTGAAACAATGCCTTAAATCAGTGTGGTAGAGACAAAAAAAGTACAGTAAGCAGCACACCCAAACCCTGTAACCATCTGAACATTGAATGCTGGCACTATGACTTGCCAGGTGGAAGATCCACACTGCCTTATGACTTATCAATTACAGTCTGACAGATGCTGAGCCTTCAGCTAATACTTGCATATATTCAAATATGGTAAGAACAATTACATTCACTTGGCTTTTAGCATCATAGTAATCAAGCATGCTCCTTTAGCACCAAGAACTTTACTGCAAAATAAGTAGCAAGCTTTTAGAATTCCAGGATTCAAAGGGTTGTATGGCTTCAGTAACATGCTGTTCTATAAACTGTAGACGTAATTACTATTAGTTAAAATGGCTGGACTTAAGTGCTACATCAAAGGTTCTAATCTCCGTCTGCAGTCTGCATGTGGGTAATACCTATTAACATTATTAATGAAGAACAACAATAGTTACAATAACGTTACACTTTTACATGATCTTCTATCTGAAGCTATTAAAGGACTTTACAAATATTATGCCTCAACACTCCTACAACATAGGTATTATTTCTCTTTTACACAGATGAGAGGACTCAGGCTTTGGGAGGTTAAGTTGCTTGACCCAGATCACACAGTAAGCCAATAGCAAGCTGAGAACTGAACCCAGAAGTCCAGAGACCCCACTCTAATGGGAATTATGCAAGTGCACTGGGAGGAGAAGAAACCTGGAGAGTTTAAGGGCAAGTGTCTTCCTTTTAAACAGCTGATGCACCACTACACCCTGAAGATGGAAAAGGCCAGTGTAGTTCACGGGTCTGACTTATAATGAGTAATTTAAAAACATCTCCTGATGGTACTACCCACTGCAGTTATAATCCTTACCTGTAAGTTTCAACTTCAAGGCTGAGTCCCACTTTCACCTGCATTAGTTCATTGTAGTCCTTTAGGTAATCCATGATTGACATAGTCAGGAATTGTTTTTCTTCTTCTAGGGCATCAATTATCCTCTAAACAGAAACACTTCCTATTAGTTTTGAAGAATTTGACTTTACACTTTCACATTTGTGCTTATAATAACTTTCCAGTTTTACGACAAACACCAAGATAAAAATCTTAAAAAGTATTAAAGCAACATGCACTAGCAGCTCAGCTTTACAGAAAAAAATAAATAAATGTACTCTCAGACTTCACTGGCATATGTGGTTCATGAGATACTATTACTGGAATAGATTATTCATGCTAGGATGTGAGAGTTACACCTGACTAAATTGTTTTCAAATATTTAAACAAAATCCCATCTAGCTGCCGCTCACCCTCCCCACACACACACAGGTCACCATCTATGGAGGCAAGCAAAAAGCACCCTATTATAAATTTAATGTGGCACATTAAAAGTCAGATTCAACACTGGAATAAACACACATGCCCCTTTCCATTTAAACACATTTGAAATGCTCAAATACAATGGTGAACGATGCAGCATGACAACCTGAATAGTATCTGACTTGGTTGCAACTGTTAACCTTTTAGGAGACCACAGATTTGTGGACCAAGTCATGAGTTTGAGATTCCTATGTCTGGGGATGTTTGGACCTATGGGTGATGGTTTCAGGTACAGTTCTGGCCTCTGGGAATAGGCCAGTGATCACTCATTTTCATCTTGAGGAGTTTAACTGAGCAGCATTCTGAATGTTCACTGAGGGAGAGCATTGGTCTTGGGGCTGAGGGCAGCTAGACCACAGAGTCCCGTCTTCCCATCGAGGGGCTCCAGACAAGGGGTCTGCACACTGAGAGTGTACATGAGAGGCCAGACCAAGAGATAGTGCCTGGACATGACCCAGACCTAGTGGGCTTGGAAGCATGTGTGATCCAAAGGCTTGGGTCCAATACAGCAGTCTAGTGACCTTCCACAAAGGGGGACTATAGCAATTACAACAGCATTATATGCTGTCTGCTCCTGGTGGAATTAGACAGGGGTAGGGTGCATCAACTTGTTTGGCCAGGTTCAGGATGCCCGGAACAGATAAGGGACTTTGAGAAGGATAAAAAGGTCAACCCTTGAAGAGGCTCTGTCCTCTGTCCAGGTGGATTTTTCAAACAACAGGCAATGTCCAGGATTTTTGCAGAGCAGACACTGCAGCTCAGAAAGAGCCCAGACTGGTCCGCTTCCCGATTGGTCCCTCCCCTGCATCCGCAGTTGATTGGTTCATTCCCCCGCCGCAGGTAGTCACTCCAGCACCCCTAACTCTACTCCCCCTCCAGCTCACCCCCAAACTGCAGCAGTGTCCTCTTTCTGAGCACCTGAAATATGGTAATCTGAAGGAGTGCACACTGTCCCCCCAGCTCTAGATGCGGGGGTGTCTGGATAAGCTGAGCCTACCTAAATTTTAGGTAAGACAGTAAAGTCTTTGTTGTGTTAATACCCCTTTCCTCTTTTGATGCTGCATTCCTTCTGTTTAAATTAAACAATACTTTGTTTTGAAAAGGCTGTTCAATCTCCCTGTATTCACACACTGGTCACAGCTCCGGAAGGGAAGAATTTCAGGGCTTGAATCCAGTCAAGCCTGCTGCAGAATCATGGTTGATATGCAAGAGACTCTAGCCTCATGCCCAGGTCTAAGAGTGGGAGAATTGCAAGATTCCACCCCAGAGAGGGGAGGACTAAAGGCCTAACGCCACAGAGAGGATCCCCTGAGACTAACTCACAGAGCGGGTCAGAGGAACATCTAAGCTAACCATGAACTGTAACAAAAGCAAATAGCCAAGGATGTCATTACATGGTCTGGAGAAAAACAGATCTGTCACTGGAATCCCTTGATGGAATTACGTCTTCCTTCACTATCTGCATAGCCACCTGAGACTGCAGAGCATGTGACAGCTGGAACATCTGCATGTTAAACTGAGGGCTAGTCTATATTAGAAGTGCTGCAGCTGCACTGTTGTGGGATGTCTGGTGAAGATGCTCAGTGCTCTCCCACTGGCATAACAAATCCACCTCCACGAGAGGCAGTAGCTCTCCCACTGACATAGTCCTGTCCACACCAGCACTTAGGTCAGTGCAATTTACATCGCTAAAGGATGTGGATTAGTCACACCCTGGAGCTACATAAGTTATACTGAAGTAAGCTCTAGTGCAGACCAAGCCTTAAGGAAGGGTAGTTATTACATTAGTCCCAAAAATAATCCTTAAATCGCCTTATGTTTTCTTGGCCTTTATACATGCTGAGCTAACTGGGTTCACACTAATAATGTCAAAGGTCTTTCCCCGTATCGCTGGTAAAGAAGCAGCATCCACGTCTTGGAAGGTGACCTGTGTTCTTGCATTATGCTCACTCCTTTCAGAAGTCTGAGCAAAGGGATTAACTTGGAAAAGTTCACCGCTCAGTTATATAAAGAGAAGAGGAAAAATCACTGGTGTCCACTCAAGCACTGAAGGGGACTAATTCTCACACCCCTTACAGTGGTTCCTTCTAGTCAGGGATGAGAAACATCAGCAGGGCAGTGGGAGAATGGGCAGCATGAGGGCAGTCTAGCTGTACTTGTTCTGCGAATAAAGAAAGGACTTCAGTCTCCAGCACTCTTGGTCTGGCGTCTTTTACAAACTTCACGGCCACTTAGCAGCTTAATGGGAGAAAAAGGAAAAGAGGACACCCAGCACTTGGCTGGCTGGAAATTGGTACAGGAATTCAGCGTGAGAGATTTGTGTTAAATTCAATTGTGTTAATTCAACAAGAGGCTGTTTTCCTCTCCTTTGGAGCTCACAGCACCATGGAACAGATACAGGAGCCAATCCTAAGCCTATTGAAGTTGGTGGCAAATGTCCAGTTGGCTTCAGTGGAGCAGGATGAAAGCCAGGGTCTTCTTTGCATTCTAAAAATATAGGGCCCACTCCTGCTATCGCACTGTATGTGAATCTGCCACTGCAGTCAATTGGAGTTTCTGCATAAATATCATCACAGCATGTTTTTAGGGCCATAGAAACCTGAGACAGAAGAGTCCTACTGAGCCATCCATTGGCCCACCAGGCCCAATGCAGGATTTGGGCTAGTGCTTGGCCAATCCAAACTATACTGTAAATACATTTTACTACCTATCAGCACTGAAAGCTTTACTGAGGATAGGCAGCGCTGGAGGAGACAAGAATGGCCACACAGAAAGAGTGGATAATATATGGAAAATATTAATAAATCCCCTTGCTGCAACAGCTGTAAAGGAAATTCCTACCATAAACACTCATATTTTAAAAAAACATATCTGCGAGTGACATCACTTTTAAATAAACAAACAGCTAATAACTGGTTTTTAGACATGACTTCAAAAGCCCAAAAATCTCTCCTGTAAAAGAAATTATGTCCGAAAAAACTGAGTAAGAGTAGAAAGCCTAAAATACTTGCTTTCCCCCATTTTATATTTTTCCATGACAGATATGAATGAGAGATCACCTTTTCCCCACCTCCTGCCTAAAAACCAGGTTGAGTTTGCATAGCTGGTCACTAGAAAAATCTTCTTTAATTGTAAACGGGGCAGTTTTAACATGATACAGATGGTGGAGTGTAAATTCCCACATTGGCACTGAAAGGGTTAAGGGAAGGGAATTAGAGACCTGGTGGCAACCCCATTAAAGATGAAGCATAGCCGGGAAGAAGCCCAGATAAGCTAGTGGGGAGAGAGTGAAAGAACTCTACACAGTCCCCTTCTCGGCAGTTCGGTGGCGGACAGAAAGCTGAAAGACACCTGCTGAGCCATGGAAGGACTCCAAGGGAGTAGAGGGGAAAAGCCCAAGGAAAGAGTTGGCCCTGGGTTCCTCCTCCTAAGCAGAGAACTGGCCAGGAGATGCCAGTGGGGTGGACACTCGTGGTGGTCCTTGATAAATGGCAGGATCTGGACCTCTGGGGAGAAAGCCCTAGGAGGTGTTGAACTGAGAAGCAGAGCATAGGGGAAAGCTAAGAAAGATTAAAGTTCAATTGTGAGGACAAAATGGTTTGTTTACATTTTCATTTGGGATTTGTTAGGGGACGGGGGGGGAGGGGGAGCCCTGCCAGCCCCTCCCCTGCCATGAACATTGAGAAGTGGTGCAGCCTGGGAAGACAGGTTGTGAAGGCTGATAAGAACACAGGTACGCAGTGGGTCCAGGACGGGGCTGTGGCAAATGCCTGCTGTGGGAGGAAAAAGCCCAGAGAGTTAGCAGGGAGCAGGTCTGAATAGACAACGCTTGCCTGCTCACTACTGTGTCCCGGCGCTGGAACCTAGAGGAGAGGAAGGGCCTGGGTTCCCCTACCAGCAAGGTGGCATGAAGCCCCCGATATAAGGACTCTTTAAAGTCCTGAGACGACAGAGTTTAAGGACAACGGGGTCCAAAGCTGGGGGCTGAAGACCTGATGTAAGGACACTGGACTTGTATTTGTTGGACCCCCTGGCACCCAGCAGAGCAGGGTTGGGGGAAGTAAATGGCCTGGGTGGAGGGCCAAGCCGTGAGAAGAGGCAGACCACCGCAGGCCTAGAGCTGCTTCGGCAGGAAAGGAAAGCCTGCTACACCATGCCCAGCCATAAGGTGGCATGCCAGCGGTAAGTCCACCCTCCCACGGTATCACTGAGAGGCAATAAACACGGACCCTCATGATGCCACTTTTACAAATGTTTCAGTATAATCTAGGTGTATGTGCAAATATGTCAGCTATGTGCTTTCATTGTGGGGGCTAAAGCAGTTTGGGTTGCTTACCATAACTCATTTTAAGGTAAGATATTGTGTTTAAAAAACCAGCACAGCTAGGAGCCACATGGTAATTTTGATTTTTCTATTAACTGGCATTTTTAACCTGTTTTTCCTCTGTACTGCCAATCCTGTAAAGTTGATTCACTCTCCAGAATACCTGCAGTCACCTTTCCCCACTAATCCTCAGCTAAATGTAAACATATATGGAGTACCTTTGCCAACCCTCCAAGATTGTCCTGGAGTCTCCAGGAATTAAAGATTGTCATTGATGAAACCTCCAGGAATACGTCAAAATTGGCAACCCTAATATGGAGATGACACTGGTACAAAAATACCTTTTCTGGTTGAGTTAGGAAAAAGATATAGCCATTCTTGTAACTGCAGGAGAAAAACTTTTGGTACTGAGCTGTAAATGATAAGCGGGGAGGAAGGAAGGATGACTCTTGAAATATGGTGCTGCTTTAATAAAACAATTTGACCCATTATTGTTAAGGATCAATGAGTTTTTCCATTATGAATTTCTAATGTCAGCAGTTTATAACAAGGCTCTAAAGATAATGTATCTTTAGGAATAAGGGCATTTTTACATTTTGCTGGAGGAAATATAAACTTATAGAATTTTTACTCCTATCAAATAAAAACAAAACCTGAGCCACAGGAAACTCCTGATAAAAGCATTGTTTTAGTTGCAGGACTATTATTAAACTCAATCGGAGATTCACAGATAAAATCTCCATCCACTGCTTTGAAAAATATTTAAATGCGTGTTTAAAAGGAGAATAACTTAACCCCTCAAAGACCCAAATATTTCAAACTGTAAGTGTAAAAGCTCTGCTGTTTGCTGTGTTTTGTTTTGAATTGATCAGTCTCTGTTCATAGCAACTTGCAAACAAGCTAGCAATTTAAAATCCAGACACAGAGCAACCGCACTCTAGTCCCTTCACAATGTGCAATATCTCCATAATCTCCCATGCCAGACATGCCCTTACACACAATGTGATCATTAACACGAGGGCTGCAGACAGACAAAGAGCTCTAGCAGGGTGTTAATAAAAGGTCTGATGAAGAACAAAAGAAATGCTGCCCTGAGGAAATTTAGAGCATCTGATCTGCATAGTGGATTGATGGACTGGATGATCTAATATGTCTTCTCCATCCCTAACCTTTGATATTTTGCTTTCCCAGCATATGCTGATCTATCCATGCACATGGGGTGCTTTATAACTGGCAAACTGCAGAACAGTGGTCGCCAGAACTCTTGGCCAGAAGTACTATGGCAATTTGCTATTGTAAAACACAGTGGCATTTTACTGTCCACACAGAGCAGACACCTCTATTTAAGGTCTCATTCCATCCTCCCCCCCCCCACCAAAAAACCCCATCCCAGTCAACACCATGGTAATCAGTCTCTCTGCCATAGAAAAGTGGAGGGCTCAGTTAACCACACTGGGGTCTGAATCCTTCAGGCTCATGACCATGAGTAGAGAACTATTCTAGCAAGAGGGGAATGCAGGACATCACTGACTCTGGTGGGCAGGAAAATGGTAGGACTCACTTCACGTGTCCCAAGGGCCAACTCCCATCACCGGATACTTGGTGTCAGTGCTTTAAAGTGCTCTCTGTCGCAGACCCACCAAATAAAACTTCTACAACTCAAGCCTTTGATTACTGAGGGGTGCACATTTCAGCTCTGCCTAGGGAAAAGCACCTCCTCCTGGCTGCTTTCCATTCCAAGGAGTAGGCAGCACTCTCCCCTCCTAACAGGATCACCACCATCCTCACAGGAAGAGAGTGTGGAGAAGTGCAGCTCTGATTCTCCCATCCCTCCCTGGTACTCTAGGCCTTGAAGTGGGGGAAGGGCTCCTCCTGCAGTTGCCCCCCTGCTCCGACCATGCCAAGGGGGGGTGATGAACCCCAGGAGCTGCAGGAAGAGCAGAGGGGGGCTGGAGGGGGCAGAATTGATGGTGGCACTTGTGGGGGGGCAGGCAGAAGTGACAGACACCCCCCACGCACACATTCATGTTTTTAGACCATTTTAAGCACCACCTGTCACATGCTGGAAAGAGCGCTCAGCATGCCTGTCCCCAGAACACCACGTCCCATGACGCTGTGGCTGAGTTCACCCACTGCCAGGGCTTGCTTCGTTCCCCCGTGTGCCTATGGCGAGTTGGCAATGGGGCTCAGGTTAGCCGGCTGGGTTTGATCTCACCCAACCCTGACTCTGCAGCTGGGTGTGTGCCTGTTCAGGGCAAAGTGGGAGCGGTACACCCCTCACGAAGATACGCTAAGAGTCATCATCTCCCTGTTCACTCTCACCCCTTCCCCAGCCAGAGGTCCCCACTCTACCCCAGGTTTTGAAAAGGAATCCCTGAGTTTGTGTCCTCCTGCCAGAAGTGGCCACTCCCAGGCCTGCCCTTTAATGCAGCAGGCTCCTCTCCCTGCTGGCTGCCTCCTCGCCCAGCCTCCGCAGACCCAGAAGAGGTGGTGCTGGGGAAAGGCAGAGGGTGCCCGACAGGAGGGAGCCAAGGAGTTGGGTGCAAGCAGCTGGTGCATGGGAAATGGGGTGGGAGACAGGGAGCAGGGGTAGCGCAAGCTAAGGCAGGGGGGGGGAAGGGTGTCAGGAGCAGATGCACAGGTGAGGGATCAGAGGTAGGGAAGGATGTATGGACGGAGGCAGCTGGTGGAGCAGGGTTATGGGGTGGGCCAGCAGGCCATTGCACAGCATGGAGACAGCAGGGGTGGGCTGGGTGCTGTGGGCAGGAAAGGAAAGAAAAGAGGGGCAGACACAGAAGGAGCTGACAGAGTCAAGAAGGAAGACAGGGGGGAAGAGGATCCCAGGGTGGGGTGCAGAAAGAGGATGAAGGGTTAGGCCAGATGCACGGGGGAGGAGACACCCCCCCAAAGGGAATCCAGGGGAAAGCAGGGCTGGATTTCCAATTAGGCACATGCCTGGGGGCACCAGCATTCCAGGGGCCCCTTTCTCTCTAGAACTGTGTGCAACATAAAGGTCACCTGGGGCCGGGGAGAGGCGATTTGGCTGAAGAGGCTGTGCCTGGGGGGGGGCGTAAGGTGTAAATCTGGCCATAGGCAAAAGGCACAAAAATTGGGACCCAGTGAGGGGAGTAGCTCAGGGTATTGGGGGGGGGGGGGGGGAAGAGATTCTAGGAAATGGGATAGTGGGGAAGAGAGGGGGCAAGGGGAGGCCTGCGGCTTTCCCGTCTTGCCTCCCCCGCTGGCGGTGCCAGCCGGGCGCCCAGTCCCCCTTCCTCCCCCACGCCGCGCGTGGGCCGCCGTCACGCACCTGGTATTCGTCCGCCTCGGCGCCGTGCAGCTCCCGCAGAGCCAGCAGCTCCTCCTCCAGCCGCTGGCCCAGGCCGCCCAGCTGCTGGCCCTGGCGCCGCAGCTCGTCCAGCCGCCGGCGGCCCCGCGCGCCCTCGGCCCGCACCTGCTCCAGGCTCTCCCGGCCCAGCCGCGCCTCCCGCTCCTGCAGCGCGCGGAGCTGGCCCTGGTAGCGGAGCAGGCTCTCCCGGCAGGCCTGGCCCAGCACCCGCTCGTAGGTCTCCTCCAGCTGCTCCAGGCTGAGCCCGGCCAGCGGCGGCGGCAGCGCGGCCAGCTCCAGCCGCAGCGCCCGCACCTCGCCCGCCTCCCGCCGCTGCCGCGCCAGCAGCTGCCCGTGCTCGGCCCGCAGCCCCTGCAGCAGCTCCTCCAGGGCGGCGCACTCGCCCCACAGCCGCTCCAGCAGCTGCCGCTGCCCGGCCAGCTCGGGCGCCAGGCGGCGCCGCAGCTGCAGCACCTCGGCGGCCAGGAGCTCCAGCTGCCCCAGCTCCTGCCGCAGCCCGTCCCGCTCCAGCTCCGCTTCCCGCTTGGCCCGGCTCAGCTCGGCCACGCTGCCCCGCAGCTCGGCCAGCTCCTGCTGGGGGCCCCGCAGCCCGGCCAGCTCCTGCTGCTGCAGCTCGGCCAGCTCCTGGGCCAGCAGCCGGTTCTCCTGCTCCAGCTCCCGCACCCGGCACACGTAGAGCCGCAGCCGGGAGTTGAGCTCCCGCAGCTGGGTCTCCTCGTCCCACTCCTCCTCCTCCTCCCGGGAGCGCAGCATCGTGCCCGGCGTCGGGGCTGCGCTCGCCCCTGCAGCGGTGTCACTGGGCTGCGGGCTCCGGGCGGCAGCTCATGGCCCCCGCTGTTCCTCCTGCCGAGGACGGTGCCGGACTCAGGGCTGCACCGCGGCGGCTCACACACTGGGCTGGGGCTCTCCGGGGCTGGGGGAGCCAATCGCGGCAGCAAACCAACGCCCCCTGCCGGAGCCGCCCACCCCGGCGCGGTCCAGCTTCGGAGAGAGGTGGTTTTTCCCCTCCCCAGTTCCCAATTTTGGTTTGTTTTTTAAAGCTGGGTAAAGTGGAGTTAAGAGCTGAGCCGGCAAACCCCTGATCCCTTTGGGAAGGGTCCCAACCTACAGTGAGGCAGCTGAGAAATTAATCATTTGGAATCCAAGTGTAAGGCTCTCGGTAGGACACCAAGCCCTCCACATCCCTGGCTGTTGTGAAAAACTCTTTATTTTGCTTCTCCATAGGCTCTAATTCTGTTCTTCCATCGGATATTGGGTTAGTTTGGGATCCGCTCCTGTTCCTGCATCCGGACTAGGTTTAATTTATTTAAATAATAAAACTAAATAATAACTGGCTTTTAACATGATTTTTGTAAGTTTAGAAAATGTGGAAATACAGAGCTAAGGGAACCCAAATGACTCTCCCTCCCTGTATCCTTAATTAACCTCCCAACCTTTGTTTCTAGTGGGTCTGGTTCTCCTCTCCCTGCTGCAGCACTTTGCACAGGTGTATGGCTTGGTCCAGTGTTTGCTGAAATCAGGAGGAGTCCTTTCATGGACATCAATGCACATTGGATCAGGCTCCAAACTGACCACTCAAAGTGCAGGTGGTGCAGAGTCAGACCCATTATTTTTCTACACAAGCTTGAAAAAAAGCTGAAGAGTGACCTACCTGAACCATTTTATTCTGTACGTGCAGTGTGTGCATGATTGTACGCACATTTACATCAAAGTCCATCAGACCTTGCATTGCTACAGCAAACTACTCGGCATCTTTAGGACCATGTGACAGAGATACAATTTCCTGCCATACCCTTGCAAGACCTTACTGAAATAAGTTTAAGTATCGTTGGGCTCCATTGTATTAAATCAATGGTTTATGTATTACTATGGGCCAGGATTGTATGTAACTTCTGGAATGGGCAGAGGTGACAGATGTGAGACCTGGGGGTTCAAAGGACTATATTGAACAATGTGCCGGACACTAACAGACTTTTGGACCAAAAATTGTTAAATGGTTTTCCTGAGGAATATCGAGGGTGGTGTGTGCAAATAAAAAAACCAGCCTTTTGAAACTTTGCTCTGCCATTGTCAGCTGCTCACCTGTTACATGAGACCAAGATCAAAGGCCCAGGATGTATAACTGGTGGTTCTGGTTTTGAATCTGAGACAATATTAATACTGGGAATACCCAGTTGTGGGTTTTGGAGGACTGATACCTACCAGAGCCTGAGGTTAGAATTGAGGTTACCTCTGGTAAGCCTTTTAGCAGGCATGTAAGTTCTTTTATTATTTTTAATGTTTTCTTTTTGATGCTTTCACCTTAAAAATAAATGTGCTTGGTTATGGAGAGCTGTGTAGTAACTTATAACTGCAGGCAGTTATGCTGTTCAGAAGCTCTGGAGAGAAAGCATAGCCCAGACACGGACCTGTTTGGGCAGTCTGGCTTGCTGAGAATATCACAGTGTGGGCAGGAAGCTGGGCAGCCTGGAAAAACCCTGGTCAGGAGGTAGGGAGATGTGATGGCGGAGGAACTGTGAGCCTAGAGTAGGTGCCATTGCACAGAGGGGGGACACAGGTGCAGTTGCCCTCAACTATGACAGACCTTTCACAGCCACCAGAAAAAGACAAGCTAGCAAGAACTGACTGCATTTCGGACAATCCCTCAGAAGCATGGGGACAGGAAGTGCACAGCCAGGGTCAGATTAGGGTTTTGTGGGGCCCCTGGACCAGAGCAAGTAGGGGCCCCTCCCCACCCCTTCTGCCTGCAGTGCCCCAGCCCCTCTCCTGACTCCTGCCGGGGAAATGGGGTTGAGGTGCAGGGCCTTGCCCTGCTTTGCCCACTCGGCACGCCTGCCGGGAAGTGGGTCAGGGTGCAGGGGCTAGCCCCATTCTGGCTGCCAGGGAGCGGGGTTGGGGCACGGGGGCTTGCCCTGCTCTTCCCACCCAGCGCTCCAGCTGGGGAACAGGGTCAGTGCACGGGGCGCCCCGACAGGTCACAGCCCCTAGGCATGGCCCCAGTGGCTAATTTGCCACTGCACTCAGCCCTATACCCTCTTCCAGGATGGTAGAGATACTTCTCTGTTGCCCACCCTGGCAGCCTGAAGAGCTGAGTCAACAACACATCTCCTCCACATCTCCTGCCAACAAGCAGGGCCAAATCTTGCCCACTTACTTAGTCCTCATTCAGTCCTTAGTTCTTGCTCAATACATTTTTGCCTGAGTAAACACTAAATAAAATCGGAAAATAAGGATGTCAGGATTTGGCCCTTACCAAAATAGGTCAACAAATTCAGGCTTTGCAGATTTGCTTTGTCAGAAGTAAAAGTGAAGTTGGAATGTACTAATCATAGAAATGTAGAGCTGGCCAGGACCTCGAGAAGTCATCAAGTCCCTCTGTCCTTTGACAAGATCAAGTAAACCTAGCTACTGAATGGTAGCTGCTGCTTCATGGCCTTTTGTCTAAAAATCTAGCACCAGTTTAATATCTGCTACACCTGTACCAGGGAAACCATCCTTCATTTACAAGGGGATGGATTTCAGTGGTCTAATAGGATTTTCCCATCTCTTACTTCTACTATGCCAATTACCTGAAACATTTAATACAAAACATAGCAAATATACTGCAGGAAGCAATCGTGCACTGGCCAGGAAGAGGGGGCCTAGAGAGATGAGCTTTCTGGATTTTACTTTAATGATGATGTGAGATGTAATGTCAGTAGTTTCTTGGCATCTTTTCTTATTGACAGTATTTGAAATGATTTACTGTATCTATATTAATACTTTATTATTAATATTATTATACTGCAGGAAATTAGGTACCTAAGAAGCTCCCTGTCTCTCTTGACCTCAGACCACAGAACTATTTGTTCCCTGGCTCTGAATGTTAAGTAACTTTTCATACCTAGTGAATGTATTTTTCCACCTCTCCTCTTTTGATTTTTCTATACTTTGTATGGTCATTTGCTAAATAGACTATGACATGCTCCTTGGTCTGTAGCTGCAAGACTTTTCTGGTGACTTCTCCCCTTCTAGGAATTTTGCAAATCACTGTCTATAACTACATGGCTGTAGTCTCATCACCCTCTAGCAGTGATTGGTCACAACCATAAATTGCAAATGAAGGCTACCCATATCTTTAGATGTCCCAATTATTCCTCTTCCTTTTTGGGATGAAGTTTTTAGCAACTTTTTATGGAATAAGAATAAACCCTGTGCTAGAGATTCTTTGGTGCAGCCAGACCTTTGTGCTAGTTCCTGACATTTAACAGGGCTGCAGAGGCACATGCAGAGTCTGCCACAGAGAAGGTGAAGAGGTTGATCTTAAGCACAAGTGAGACAAGCACCTGCCTGGAGTCTCACTCTATCCAAAGCAGTGTGACACACTTAGAAATCCATGGCTCAGACTGCTCCTGGGGCCCAATCCTGCCTCCACTGAAGTCAGTTGTAAAATTAAATTAAATCAATGACAGCAGGTCCAACAGCAATATAGAGGTGGAGGGGTAACTCGCAACCCCATCCATGGTCTGCCACTTCAGTAGGAAGCAACTTATGTCAGCCCCTTCGACAATAGTCAAGGCCATGTGCTTTCTAGGTCTCAATTGTAGTGGGTCCCACAAACTGTAACCTCACCAATCCCTGCTTCAGCATAGATCATTCTTATTATCTGATCTGTTACGTGTAAATGAAATGGATACACCTGTAATACTGGGGAGGTGTTTGGATGCTGGCAGTTTTAACGTAACTAGATAGAAAAAGCACTGCTTACTGAAATAATGTCCATGTTGTATTGGGGGTGGAGGGAGGGGTTGTCTCTGCAATTCCTTCTCCAAGGCCCCAACCCTAAAATGAGCTCTAGACAATCACACCCCAGCCCAGACAATTCGGTCTCATGTGGACACCAGGGAGCAGTTTGCAGGACTGGCACCTTCATTTCTGGCTCTTCACCCCGGGGCTGTGGTGGCCCTATCTCATTTGCATACCCACTAAAACAAAGCACATCTCAATGCAATTATTTTAATAAATATCAGCTGCTTAATTAAGCCCTCACTGTCCAGTCAGTGCTGCTGAGCACCAGCTGATTGCAGGAAATGAGCAGCTTCTCATTTTTCTTCATCATGGGGAAATGCAGCAGAGATTTTTAACAACTTTTTTTTTAATAGAGATTTTTAAATTCTGTCTTTTAAAAAGTCCTCTGCCCCCAGCCTCTCAAGCAGGAATACGCCCTAGGGAAGGGATGAAATCCTGAGCCCATTGCAATCAGGGGGAGTTTTGAGCCAGGTTTTCACCCTGTGTCTTCCATCCTGCGATTACCGTTCGCCCTCTGGTGTAGGTTTCCTTAGTGAGCAAAGGCAGGAGAACCGCCAGCGTGGCCGGCGGGCTGTGAAGCGCAGCGGCACTAGCTCTCCCCTAGCAAACCCTCTCCGCCTCTCCCTGGATAAAACTAACGCTAGGACAGCAGCAAAATCCGGCCCGGCTGTTTCCGCCCGGGGTCGAACCGGGGACCTTTCGCGTGTGAGGCGAACGTGATAACCACTACACTACGGAAACCCTCTGGCGCGCTGCTCCCCGCCGGCCCCTTTGTAGGGAGGCGAAGCCGGACCTTGGCCGCCGGGAGCAGCAGCAGCAGCAGCGCGGGGACTCCGGCCGCCGAGGGAGGCTCCGCAGCAGCCCGTGGTGTGAGGAGCGCGAGCTGGCCCCGGCCTCGGAGGGCGGGGCGAGTCTGAGAGGCCCGCGGGGGAAGCTCTGTCACCTCCCCCCTGTGACGCGGGCTGGGCCTGCGGAGAGCAAGGGGGGGCAGCAGGGGGCGTGTCAGAGGGGCAGGGAGGGGAGAAGGGGGCATGGAGGGCGGGGGGGGGGGCAGCCGGGGGCAAGGTGGGGGGGAGGGGGGCATGGTGGAGGGTGAAAGGGGGTGTGTGGAGGGGGAAGGGCAGCAGGGGGCAAGGAGGGGGAAGGGCAGCAGGGGGCAAGGAGGGGGAGGGGAGCATGGTGGAGGGTGAAAGGGGTGTGTGGAGGGGGGAAGGGCAGCAGGGGGCATGGCAGAGGGGGGAGGGGAGCATGGTGGAGGGTGAAAGGGGTGTGTGTGGAGGGGGGAAGGGCAGCAGGGGGCAAGGAGGGGGAAGGGGGCATGGCAGAGGGGGGAGGGGAGCATGGTGGAGGGTGAAAGGGGTGTGTGGAGGGGGGAAGGGCAGCAGGGGGCAAGGAGGGGGAGGTGGGGGGCATGGGGCAGGGCATGTCCCGGCGGGGAGAAAGAGGGCATGGTAGTGGGAAGGGCAGCAAGGGGCACTCTGGGGGCTAGGAGGGAGCCTGCTGCCTGGGGAGGAAGCAGGTTGGGTGGGGAAAGGAAAGAAGTTAGTGTTTTGTGTCCCCTCTCCCTGCCTCCCCTAGCGTTCAGCCTGGGAGCTGTGTGGAGGGATAGTCCTGCACCTGGCCACCCTACCTACACTAGCCAGCAGTCACTGCAAAACCTTTGTTCTAATAAGTAAATTCCCTGCCTTGTGTAACTGCTTTCCGGGGGGAGGGAGAGAGCACAGATCCATGTCACACTTTTTGGTTTAAGTGGAGTGATGATTGTGATTTTGAGTTCAGCGGTGAGCTCTCCTTGGATTTCTTGTAACTGCCCTGCTGAGCAAGTGGGCAATAGACGGTATTTTACGCTTAATTAACAAGTACAATTGTGTTTGCTGTAGGAAATGTGCCAGGTAATACAAGTGGCTTAGACCACTGGAGAAAATGTTTTTCATGTGTAATGGGGGGAGTGTAGACTCTGCTTCTTTAGGATTTCATCAGGATTTCACAACTCTCTTCAGAAACAGGTTTTATCTCCTTATTCCAATGAGGGAATTTAATCAGTGCTCTCAGTGCACTTTGCAAACATCACTGGAACTAGCCTCATCAGACATTCCCATTTTAAATAAACAAGGAGATTAAGGGCCACATTTTCAAAGTGGCCTCTTAATTCTGAGTGTCTCAATTTTAGGTGCCCAGCTGTGGACAACCATTTTCAGATATGCTGAACTGCCACTCTCCCATTGACTTCAGCTGAAGTTTTGGGCACTCAGTATTTCAGGTCCCAAGCCAGGCACCTGAAATGTGAGACACCCAAACTTAGAGGCCACTTTTGAAAAATTTCGTCTAAGTGACTGGCTCAGAAGCATACAATGAATCTGCAGCAGACTTTGGAATAGAACAGCAGGTAACTTGACTCAGGCATCTGCCTACATCACAAATTGATCTTTCCTCTCTAGACAAGATTGTCTTCCTGCAGAGGGTATTTGTGTTTTCCTTATATGCACTAAAAGCCTGAGATTAAACAGATAGTTTTGTAGATCATTGTGGCCTTTGGATGTACTACTGCAGCATAAACAATTGCACAGTTTTCTCTTAAAGAGGACTATAAAATATACGGGTCTCAATATGTCTTGGTACAGAAAAACGCTCTTTAACAAAGCCGTATAAAATGATTATTCCAAAGAACCAAAGCCTAAAGTTGTGGCTAATGTTATTTTTCCCTATTAGTGATTTCATTTCGTTTTCTCCGTGAGTTATTTATTGCTTCTGCCAATATAACTTTTCCTCCATTTAAGAGGCATTTGCAAGTCCTATATCTACCTCTAGATGGTGCGTTTTCCTCAGGAGAGTATTACTTTTGGGGCTTTACATAAACATTTTCGGAGTGCAAGCTTCGGGCAGGTTTGAAACGCTAGAACTGGACAAGACAGATTGTGGGTTTCTCCTAATTGTAACAAAGGAATCTGAGATTAACACAGTGCAAAAATTACTGTGTTACTTCACAGACATAAAGCATGTTTAGGCTTGGAAAGATTCATTGCTTTATTGGTAAATGTTGGTAGACGTCAGTTTCACCATACACACAAATGGATGAAAACATATTTCCATTGACGATAAAATTGTACAGCTAGGCAAAGTAAAAAAAAACAAATAAAAATAATACAAAAAAGCAGCTGCAGAACTTCAATTTTGATTAAAGGATATTTCCTTTGTGTACTTTGGCATGTGGTGGTGACACTTTGTGTATTAATGGTTACAAAGCTTCAACTTTTTGAATCTCGGCAGGTACTGTCTTTAAATAATTATAGTCTGACACCCCCCTTTGCCTGACCCTTCCATAATTTCCTACAGTTGTGAAATTTTAAATCAATTGTTGTTTTTTAAAAAATAAGATTAAAAAAAAGCTTAAAACCCATGATTTTGTGTAACCATGAAAACGTAACTAGATAAAAATTGAAAAAAAATGTTTAAAAATAAACACTGATAGTATCCATCTAAATCATTTAAAAAAATGAATTCTGCCGAGCCTACGCATGTTTAAGCTCCATGTGGTTGGAAGTGGGCTTGTATCTGTTCCTTCCTGTGTTTGTCTTTGTATTATACTAAAACAAAATCCATTTGTTTTCTAAAGAAACAATCTTACCTTCCACTATTCTACTTGAATTTAAGTTGAGGAGGGTGACACAGACTTGAAAGGAGGAGAGAAAGATCAGTAACATTATAGCCCTGAAATGTTTGGTGCTACTGTAGTGACTAACCAGAAGCAGGGTATTTATCTTCTTTCTGTTTATATACTCATGTTCTGTGTCTAGCAACCTATGTAGTTGTGTGGAGATCTGGAGGGAAACACTGTTACAGGGTTTTAGTTTTGCAAGTGTGTCACTTTCTCCAAAATAAGAAGCTCACTAACAAATTATTTTTTTTTAATGAACCAGAAAGAAAGAACTCCTCAATCTGCTTGGATGTGGATTGTCGTTTGCAGACTGTCATTATATTATTTCCATAGGGCATTCCAAATATTAATCTATTAAGACTCAGAACAGCTCTGTGAGCTGGGTAAAAGATATGTAAGGAGCACTTTTTGCCCCATTGAAATTCACCATCCTCTAGGGTGGAACATGACAGCTGCTTTACTGCACAATAGTTAGGGGAGGAAGTGAAGAAAAATACAATATCCAATTCAAATAGAATTATTTAGACATATAGATTGTAATTTCCCCAAATTGGAATTTAGACCGCAGAATAGAAACCCATATGCCTACAATAAGTGCCATTGGATTCAGAATGTGTTAATTCAGTAACTGAGAGTTAATTAGCTCACAGTTAATGCATGGGGGGATAAACTGGAGTCTGCTTGAGCTGATGTGGCCAGATTTTATCTAGAAGTGCCTAGAAAGAGTCGAAAAAATTTTGCAACTAATATTTTATGATGTATCTCTCTTAATTTCATTAGTCTGGAGCCAGAGCTATACAGAAGTGTGGCTTGAGGAAAGAGTAGTCTCTGAACTGTCTGGAAGCTGGTTATACTGTTGTTTGATTCTCTAATTTCCTGGGAACTTTGTGTTCAAATAAAGGATAAACATTTGTTACGGAAATCCAACTATCCTTACTTAATATACAATATACACCTTCCCTTTTAATATCAACATTTCTTTTGCATTAAAAGGTCAATATCAGATAGTTTAAAACCCAATATTTTGATTACTTTAAAAGGAAATAAAAAATTTTGCAACATCTCACATTAATAGTTTTTTTTTTCTTCCTGGAAATTGAAAGAAAGTGAATAACATTCACCATTGTTTTAGTGCATGAGAACCATACAGTTAAATTGACTAGAAACAGAAGTCCATCTTTCTTCAGTCCAAGCTGAACATAATGCAAAAAGTTATCAAATAGAATAAATGGTGTAAAGTAAATTAGCCCACTGGTTTTTAATAATCTAGGATATTGTTAGCAACATAGTTAAGAAAATTAGTTGCATTGACTTCAATGGGGCCAAGATTTCCCCAATGATATTTAACCTCAGATTGAAGCTTTAAAAAGTAAAAATGACCTTATATAAAAGCAGCATTTCTAGTGCATTATAAACATTGTCTACCTCTTTTATTTTACATCTTAACTCAAATGCTAGCAGTGGAACTTGCATGCAAAAAAGGGTTATTTCCCCTAAAAGGTGTCAAATATCGGGGTAGCCGTGTTAGTCTGTATCCACAAAAATAACAAGGATTCTGGTGGCACCTTAAAGACTAACAGATTTATTTGGGCATAAGCTTTTGTGGGTAAAAAACCTCACTTCTTCAGAATCATGGAGTGAAAGTTACAGCTGCAGGCATTATATAATGACACATGAAGTGAAGGGAGTTACCTCACAAGTAGAGAACCAGTCTTGACAAGGCCGATTAGATCAGGGTGGATGTGGTCCACTCCCAATAATAGATGAGGAGGTGTCAATTCCAGGAGAGGCAAAGCTGTTTTTGTAATGAGCCAGCCACTCCCAGTCCCTATTCAAGCCCAAATTAATGGTGTTAAATTTGCAAATGAATTTTAGTTCTGCATGTTTCTCTTTGAAGTCTGTTTCTGAAGTTTTTTTTGTTCAAGAATAGTTACTTTTAAATCTGTTATAGAATGTCTAGGGAGATTGAAGTGTTCACCTACTGACTTTTGTATGTTACCGTTCCTGATGTCTGATTTGTGTCCATTTATTCTTTTACGTAGGGACTGTCCGGTTTGGCCAATGTACATAGCAGAGGGGCATTGCTGGCACATGAAGGCGTATATCACATTAGTAGACATGCAGGTGAATGAGCCCTTGATGGTGTGGCTGATGTGGTTGAGTCCTCTGATGGTGCTGATAGAGTAGATATGGGGACAGAGTAGGCAACGAGGTTTGCTATAGGGATTGGTTCCTGGGTTGGTGTTTCTGTGGTGTGGTGTGTAGTTGCTGGTGAGTATTTGCTTGAGGTTGGGGGGCTGTCTGTAAGTGAGGACTGCCCTGCCTCCCAAGGTCTGTGAGAGTGAGGGATCGTTTTGGGCTTGAATAGGGACTGGGAGTGGCTGGCTTATTACAAAAGCAGCTTTGCCTCTCCTGGAATTGACACCTCCTCATCTATTATTGGGAGTGGACTACATCCACCCTGATCGAATTGGCCCTGTCAACACTGGTTCTCCACTTGTGAGGTAACTCCCTTCTCTTCATGTGTCAGTATATAATGCCTGCATCTGTAACTTTCATTCCACGCATCTGAAGAAGTGAGGTTTTTTACCCATGAAAGCTTATGCCCAAATAAATCTGTTAGGCTGTGGCTACACTTAGCGCTTCAAAGCGCTGCCGCGGCAGCGCTTTGAAGTGCTAAGTGTAGTCAAAGCGCCAGCACTGGGAGAGAGCTCTCCCAGCGCTGTCTGTACTCCACCTCCCTGTGGGGAATAACGGACAGCGCTGGGAGCGCGCGCTTTGCAGCGCCGCAATTTGCAGCGCTGGAGAGGGTGTGTTTTCACACCCTGCTGCAGCGCTGCAAATTTGTAAGTGTAGCCAAGCCCTGTGTCTTTAAGGTGCCACCGGACTCCTTGTTGTTCCCCTAAAAGGCTATTCTGAAGTTTATCACTGACTCTAAGGGCTGGTCTACACTAAGGGGAAAAATCGATATAAGATACGCAACTTCAGCTACGTGAATAACGTAGCTGAAGTCGAAGTATCTTATATCGATAACTTACCCGTCCTCACGGCGCGGGATCGATCTCCGGGGCTCTCCATATCGACGCCGCCACCGCCGTTCGCGGTGGTGGAGTTCCGGAATCGATATAAGCGCGTTCGGGGATCGATATATCGCGTCTAGATGAGACGCGATATATCGATCCCTGAAAAATCGATCGCTACCCGCCGATACGGCGGGTAGTGTAGACGTAGCCTAAGGCTACAATTGCAATTCCCTGTTGTATAAAACACTTTAAGGTATAAACAGCCTTGTTACATGTACTTAAATATCTTGGTTTCTCTGGCAGCAGCTTTGAAAAAAAGGAGAGTGATTATAATGTGGAATGTTTCACTGTGGTATGTAAAATTTCACATTCCTGTCCCAGGTTCTGTACAAAAGGGTGGCCACTGTAACATAGTCTTTCATGTGGGTTTCTCAGAGTGTTGCTAGAGGTTTTTATTTAGCTTTCTACTATTAGATTTTTTTTTCTTATTCTTGATTGCTAAGAGCCATAAAGATCAAGGGGCCCATTAAAGGCTGTCTTTTAGAAATACAGGCATCTTTCAAGCTAAAGCCCTCTCTATATTTGTTTAGAATCATGACAGTTGTAACCATGTTTAAGAAGGGTAACTGTTAGCAGGATTCTCATCTACTGTGATGTTTTCCTTGATTAGTGGGATTGTGATTTTATTCTGCAGACATGCACTAGTTTAAACCGTGCTGTGGATTCTGTCCTACATGTTCCATGGCATGGTTTACGGACGTCTCTACACTGGCCAAAGAAATCATCCAAAACACTGCCCTTTCCAAACAGGACATAACGCTAGCTAGGATTTGTTGCAGTTCTAAAAAGGGCCTAGCTCCAGCCCAACACCCATGCAGCAGGAGAGTGTAAGGGAAGAAGCTGGTACTGTACCATACTCACAAAGAGTACTCATTTCTCTGGTGGATCAGGGCAGGGGCATGGAGCTTCCCTTCTTTCATGGAAGCCCCTCTCCAGTGTCCAGGCTCTGCCTAATGGGTGGATGAGACAGGCCCTAGCTTGCAATGCTCCTTCTTGATCCAAGCAGCCTATACTGGACCTGCAGGTTAAAAATGAGATTGGCTTAAGCCTGCTCTTTGTGCAGCTTGCAGGTTCCTACTAAGCTGCCCAGGTGGTCTGGACCAACTCAGGTACTTGTGCAGTGCTGGCAACGGAACCCCTGGAATGCAGAAGCCTCCATGTCAAGCTGCCCTACCCTGCCCTGGAGTTGCCTGATATGCTTTGCTCCCTCATTGCCAAATCTGCAGGACCCTCATTGTTAGGGCTGGGAGATCTGATGTTCCTCTCTAAAGATGTTGCTGCTCCAGAATATCATACAGTTGGTACAAGGAAAATGTTGCTCCTTGATATTACATGGGGCAACAGTCAGATGACAAGACCCCACCAGAGCCTCCCTCCAGCCCAGTAGTGCAAGAGTGCACTGGCTGGAGCCAGGAGGAAGGCAGAGCGTTTGTTTTCTGCTGCCCATGGCACTCTGTCAAAGAAAGCACAGCCAAATTGCTTACTGGAGTAAGTCTCAGCACTCAAGCAGCTCAGGCTTAACCCAATAGGTGGCAGTGGCAGTTAAGAGCTCAGGAGAACTACACCTGTTTAGTACAGCGAAAGAGTAAACAAGTGATCTGAGTTATGGGAAATGACTGAAAACACACTGGAGTTGGTGCGAATCACATTTTCACAGCACTGAGACTGAGTCTTAAAAACAATCCTTAAAGCATATGGCCCAAGAACCTTGGTGACCAGGGCTTGATTTTATAATGTGGTTCTAAATATTCTAAGACAGTCGGAGGCTTGGTCAACTTTTCAGGGTTTGTTTTTCTTTTCTGTTCATCCTAGTTCTCCGTAGTCTCCAGTGCTAAGGAAAGGGCCTGCTCACCTGCATACACATCTCCTCTGATGGTAGGCTTCATGTCTTGTTTGCCTCTGTCCATGAGATCTTTTGGCAAGGATCAAGAGTTTAACATTTATTATTTAGGGGTGAGGGTGGAGAAAGAATCGTTCCTGCCCTTGAACAGAAGAAGAATTGATGAACTCACAGGCCTTGATCATCTCAAGAAGGGGTGTAGTTAGTTAATGGAATGACGCAGCTATGAGGACAGACTAAGGAGGAACACAAAGAGGGGCATGCTCCATGCCACCAGCCCTTGCATAGCCAAACGAGTGACAAGCAGTGGTTTTCTGACCTGTTCTTTCAGTAGAACATTCCTCAAGAAGGCCTTTGCAGCCCATATTGTTCTGTCTGCTCACTGGGAGCACACCAGTCCTTTTCACATGGAAGATGTGTGTCAAGTTTCTTCTTCTGGAAAGAAATGAATTTTCCTAGCCACACGATTATTGCCAGCTTTTTAAAGTGTGGTGACTGGAGTGACTGTCTAGGGGATGTTGAGTTAGGAGTATTTTCACTCATCGTAAAAAGCCCAGCAACAGAGCTTCAGAGGGCAATGATAAATGTTCCTTCCTCTTCGCCACCAACATATTTTTATTAACGGATTGAGATATGTGAGTTTAATCTATTATAATTAGTATAACAACTTTTTTTTTCTTTGAATACTAAGGCTGTGATTCAGGACAGTATTTAAGTTTGTGCTTAACTTTAAGCATGTGCTTAAGTGTTGCCCTGAGTTGGGATGCTTACCTGAATTAAGGGTACAGGGCATTTGTCTTGCTAGAACGTCTTCCAGATAGAAACTGCATAATACAATTTAATTTGGGGGCTTTATTCTAGATTATTGAGTTATTTGTACTTTGGAGTCGATTGTAGTTAATAAAACAATGATTAAAAAGTAGCTATCGCTCTAATTCAGTTCTCATGATGTGCTTTACGTTCATTCCTAGTAATGTATCTGCCCTGTTTTTCTTTACTAGCTCTCACTGTGCCTAGCCCTGGTTCAGTAATTGAAGGATGGGCCTTGTTATGATACAAGATTGGGTTTGTCATTTTAAATACAATTTCATTAAGATTGACCAAGTCAACCAAAACCGGAATAAAAAGCTCGAGGATTGGCCCATGGGCATATGGTCTAAGATTCTGCTTCTCAGGGAAAGTAACAAACTGACCACTATTTTGCCTTCTCAGTTTTCAAGTCCTGTTTGCAGTTTGATGACCTGGAACCAATGACTCCCATGTTAAGGTCATCATAAAAGTGTAAAATCACCAGTGATCCTCAGTTTTCCCTTATAATCTGAACCTATTATGGGTATGTGTGTGGGGGCAGGCGGTGTGGTTTGTCGCATTAGAAGTCAAAGTGTGACCACCAGATCGTCGGATCCTACTTCTCCTTCTTAGGAGCTTGGAGATCAGCCAGCTTAGCTGACGCAGACTGCAGTCCTGCTGAGCTGCACAGGGTACTGCACCAACAAAGGAAAAGAGTGCTGATCCCCACCTTCAAATGATGTGCATGCATGAAAATCACATGTCTCTGGCCAGACTGACAGACGGCCTGACTGAAGGGTGAGGTGCCATGTAGACATTAAGATTTTTTTAACATAAATGCAGCTGCTCTAAGGGGGTAAAAACACAGCCATCCTCGATCTTGTAACACAGAAGTCTGCTGCAGATGGTTCCCACACTTCCTTGTGGTGTAAATCAAGCCAGTTCTCAGTTAGCAGGGATAGAAATGGTCAGTACTGGGATGGGGTTCCCAGAGGGACTGCATGGAATGGTGCCGGTGATTTGGTTGGTGACACTGTTACTGCTGAATCCCAATTAAGTCAGTGCCTGGGAATGATGTGCTGTCTCAGATGAGATGGGAAAGTGAGGTCATTAAAGCTGCCATGTCCCTGTGTGTAAGAGCAGGGCTGTGGGTTTTGGTTCACAAAGGTGTTGTGAAGCTAAACCATGAGAATGCATTCACGGCTCCTGAGCTTTGCTCAGGGTTTCTGGTTCATATGAACTGGGAAAAATCAAGGGAACCTGGTGAAACATGCTGGTCTCAGAATGAAAGCAGACTGTTATACAAATGCATCACATAGCCTTGTCCCGCAAGAGATCGCAATATCCCCCATTTCCTGGTGTCGTCTTCTCCTGGGCAGGTGTTCTGCAATCTTGTAGCTTTCCGAATATCTTTGTCTAGGCTAATGCTACATCTGTCATGTTTAGCAAGAAGGGCTGCTGCTCAGTCCCCATGGAAACCATTTCAAGGAGGCTTCTAGCTTGTGTAGCATTGCTACGCTGTTTAAAACAGCTACTGTGTTCCACCTTGCATTTCACTCCCAAACCGCCTAAGGTTGTTGTGGGACTTAGTTCACTAATGTTTGAAAAGCACACTGAGGTCCTGGAAGAAGGTGCTAGAGAAGAGCAAAGTGTTATTACTTCTGATTAACTGCTTCCTTTTTGCACTGTTATTCACAGCTCCTTTTGCTTGTGATGCCTGGTGGAAAGTAGCTGTATTCCAGAGTTACTGACCCTGTGCAAATGCATCTGAGACTCCAGAAAGTCAGCTTGACACTGGAGAGAAGTTTGATCATAACTTCGGAAACAAGCGCCAGACAAAGAGCATGTTCAGGCAAGTTCAAGAGTCTGATTTATACTGACAAAATCCAGAGAATTCCGAGTGAAGGACAGCACTATGTCCTTAACCCACATTGGTGTGTACGTAGAGCAGTACACAGGGTAATAATGACTTATGCTTCATTGAGTCCTTGAAGTACTTGGCACAAGAGGGTGAATTGAAGACCAACTGTCAGCTCTAAAGCCATGGTCCATATTATTAACTCTGAGGTCCAATTGCATCTGCACCTACTTTTTGAGTACTTCGATTTCATGTTTGCATGCACCTATTCCAGCCCAGCCACACATCTAGCCATGTGTACATCTGAGGGAGGACATGTGCATGCAAAAACCGGTGCCCAGATGCAAACGTGCTGCATGCAGAATCAATACACAGATACATAATGATCTCTGAGCTGAAAATCAAAACCTTGTATTTCTTATGCTTGAGCTCCACTTGATCAGGAATGAAAGAAGATGCTGCACTTCCAAACCACTGTGGCTACCAACTGCTCTCCAGACTTAATGAGCAGAGTCCTCCACAGGGAGGCCCAGATTTGCTGGGACAACTTCAGCACTAGAAGCAACAGGTGCAACTCTATTGAGTTCAACACAGCTGTACCCACTTTCATCAGTTATGAATCTAGCCTACTGTATACATCATGCACAGCAGCTGAGATTAGAATTGGACCCTGTGTGGCCATATTCTGCTCCCAATTTACTTGGCATAAATCCAGATGTGCTTGGATCTGGTGTATCCAAGATCAGGACTCAGTCCAGTATCTTTACAGAATAAAATACTCACACACTTTTCTATGATACAAATATGTTTTGTTCCCTCAAGTAACATACTAAGGTCTGAGGAATCCCTACATGTGCCCCACATCTTTAAAACATATTGAGCTATCTAGCCCTGTCAAAACAATTAAGCCAGTTGGCATTTGCGTATGGCTGTAGTGCTCAATAGATGTTCCTGGAAGCGTGGAATGTGCTCCTATTCCCATCCTCCTCCATCTGCACCAGTGTCTGTGCGATCTCCCAGGATGGCCAGCCTGCGGAGACATAATGGGGACTTGATTGCCTTTGCAGCCTGTCCCCTTTGGAGAAAGAATCTGCAGCTGCTTCCATGGTTCCTCTTAGAGCCTGCAGGCTGGGTCTTTTGTTCAGAACTGGCTGTTTGTGTTAGCTCCAGCTCTGATTTTTGGACATTATTAATTTCTGAGTGTACCCAAGTTCCCCCCGAGGTACTGGATAACAAACACAGGTTAAGTCTCACGGTGAAACAGGGTCACTTCACCTCCTCTCCACTTTCAAACAACAGTGCTTGGTTACCCATTTATTTCAAGAATCAGATTTTTTTTAAGGTCACGCTGGTCTTACCTCAATTCATTTTACAGGCCTCATCTCTCGCCATTCTCTCTTCTTACCCATCACCAGCAACCCTCTTGTGCAATCTCACCACGCAAGGTACAAGAGCCTTCTCCTCTGCAATGCCTACTGTCTAAAATAGCCTTCCTCTATCCCTCCACCTCATCTACTCTCTTCCCCTGTTTAAATTGCTCCCATGCCCATTTCTCTTGAATCCTCTCCCTCTCTCTGCTGGGAATCAGAATGTTATGGGACACAAGTTCCTATGGAAGATGCTAAACAAACAGAAAGTTGTGCTGTACTGTACAATTTCTTCACTGACTCATGACTCCCTCAGAATGACTCCATGCCATTCACACTTAGTCAGTCACCCACTCCCTACCCAGATTGTTAGTTTAACTCCTTGGTAAGGTCTTTGATGACTATTGTTAGTCTCTTTATTTTTTTATTTTTTTTTATTTTTTTTTGCCATTCACTTTTCTAACCCATCCTCTACAATCTAATTCAGGGCACCCCATCAGTCAAGGATACACGCTTATTCTGTACTGAGCACAAACAAAAGCAAAGGAAAATACTGACTGCAGCAACTTTGGCTACACACAAACTAAAAAGCATAACTGCATTCTCTCTCCCTTTTCTCCAGTTCAGCAACCTGCAAATTACTTTGTCATTGTGGAGAAACAAATAAGGCTTCATTATCGTTACCATTCTGATGGGGGTAAACAAGCTTATTTACACTTGAGCACTGCTGAAGAATAAAGTCATAGAGAAAAGTTCATGGTAGGTGGCCCTGCCTTTTTCATTAGGGACAGCTTTTTAGAAAATCACTGTGAACTGAGGGAGACAGTCTGCTATTCAGGCAAGCCGGGGTTAATGAAAGTACGGTGTGTGCTTGTTAAAAGGAGGACTACGACACTTGTAATCGTGGGTGGTCACATTTTTATTTAATGATAATGTATCTTTATTCTCTGCAGCATTCCCTCTTAACTCTTCTCTCTCCGCCCCCCCAACCCCACACTTATTCAATGAATAATTAAGTCTTGCACAATGAAATCTGATACCAGGTTCAAGACCAGCTAAACCCACTTGACATGTGATTTTTGTTTTTAAACCATCCTTGCATTAGTAACACTGGGATACTGCAAAGCCCTGGGAGCTCAAAGCCGAAAGGGGCCCCAAAGGTTTGATCATAGGAGCTAAACAAAAATACAGGACAATGGCAAACTCTCTTGCAGTTAGGGAGGAAGAGCCTGTGAATCTGAGTTCCTGCCTCTCTTTCAAAGCACTAGTTTGACAGAGAGGATAAACCCACTGGAACAGGGGCTCCTCGGAGTGAAGGTCTGATTCTGTTCTCACACACACTAGTGTGACTCAGGAGAAACTCCCCTGAAGTCAATGGAGTTACTGCAGTGAGAGGAGGCTCAGACCCAGTGTGCTTATCTCACAGATGCAGCAGAGTCCAGAGCCAAGTACAGTTGATCCTATCTATCTATCTGTCCATGGTTGGACCTGGATACAAACATCCTGGACTTTGAACATATTCAGATCACATCCAAACTTCCCAACTGGCTCTTATCTCTGTAACGAGGCCAAACCAAAATGTTGGCTCTTGAATCCTGGGGAAGTTTGAAGCCAGATTCTTAACTTTCCATCTCCTCTAGCGAGAGTTTAGAAACGCTCAGAGGCGCACACACACACGTTTATCAGCTTCTTGGATACTTTTTACCAGTACAGTAAGCTACAAATTAGTCCAATGATCACACTTAGGTTTGTGCTGTTGCCCTCCTAAGCAGGGATCTTCAAAGGCGCCTGAGGGAGCTGACCTCCGACCTCCCATTGAGTTACAAAGAAATTTGGCTCCTTTAGGTCCCTTTGAATAGCTCCGCTCTCAACCTGACAGTATCCCTAGCATCTGACATCCTGTTTTGTAACCTACCTGGCTGCTGCTTGTTTTCTTCTTTTAAAAAATATTGAATGTGGATTTCATAGGTGCCTTGTTCATGGGTGACATTTATTGATTACATTTAGGAACATAAAAACCTGAATGTTTCCTAAAGAAAACTCTATTGCAAACAGGGGGAAAGCTCTACATGAGTGGACCCCGTGTCAGCAGGTCGTCCCCATCACCTCAAGAAAGGATGGAGGGATAGGAACGTGCCTGAGGCAAAGCTTTGTGTGACAACATTACTCAGCTGCAAACTATTTCTTCCCTTTCTTCTCTGTCTGAGATGCTGGTGCTAAAGCTGCCCAAAGCTTAGCCTCAGGCACTTATCTGTCCCCATCAGTCCTTAATGGACAGACAAAGGCCTGCTCAGGCGTGCGTTCTCTCTGGAATGTGTTGTCAAACAGGAGCCCCCCAATGGTGTTTTGCAGGATTCTTTCCAGGTCTGCGCGCTCTTAGCAGGGCAACATTAAGGGTACATTAATTTCCACCAATATTCTGGATCCGCCACAGCTTTGGGGTGCCTCCCTAGGCAGACTCCCCCTCCTGCTCTAGGTCTCTGTCCTGTGCCAATGGACTCTCCCCTTCCAGCCCCACCAGGTGGGATCTTTTCTTCCCATGTGAGAAGGCCCAAAACAGTCCGGAACCTTCAGCCTCACAGTCGGCGGAGTCCCCTACAAGGTCCTGATCCTGAAGATCCTGACTTAGAGCCAGTCCTGATACTACTGAAGATAACGTGACCACCTTTTCAAAAGGAAAAAGCGGGACACATGTAGGAGTCCTGCCCCCTGCTCCTCTACTTCCCCTGAGGCCCCACCCCCTGGCCAGGCCAGAAGCCCCTGATAGCACCTTGACCGCTCAAAGTGCCAGGCCTGGCTCAGCCATATTGTTTGACAGATTTAATGCCATTTACCCACCAAAACCAGGTAGCACATCCAACATCTGGACCCGTAGGGGGATCAGGGAAACTCCAGGGGGTGCATACAATGTTTCAGCTTAGGAAAAATTTGAATGTCAACAAAGGGAGAAGCCTTTCCCACTGGGAATAAAGCTCCTGGTGGTCCTGCTTTAACCTTCATTTAAGAAGGTGTATTCATTATTTCCACAGGAAACAGCCCACAGACTCCAAATGTTATGATCAGAGGGTGAATGCCAGACTTTCAAATCCGGGGCAACCTGAGCCTCAGCATATTAGAGGTTCCAGTGAGGAAAACGGAGATACAGTAGCTGAATTATACCTTTGGCTAAGTAATGTTGTCACATGGTCTGTGGGAATTCACTCCTGCAAAGTTCCCATACTTCATGGTGGGAAGGCGCTGTGTGAACCAAGCTGGACGTTCACTCCGAGGCTCCAGCCGTCATTTTGCAGTGACCTACTTGCTCTGGGTCTCTGACGAGGCTTCCTGGGAGGGAAATGACTAGTAGCTGTCCCATTTATGCTGTTTAAAGAATGCGCTGTAGCCGATGGCAGTGTTACAGGGTTTCCCTAACCCAAACCAATTTGGAAACGTTTATAGCTATTGATAGCTCAGGAGAGTTCGTCTAGTGTTTAGAGCAGGGTCTTTGCTCTCAGAACTCCTGGGTTCTCTTCTCAGCTCAACTGCTGATTTGCTGTCAGACTTTGGGTGTATCACCTTGGACCCAATTTTCAACTGGACACAGCAAAGGCACCTGCAGTATTTTCAGATACATGATTTTGTGCACAGCCCCACTTCCCTCCCACTCAGTCACGTGTACAGGGCTGTTTGAATAAATAAGAAGAGCAGGCTATGAGTCTCTACATAGCAGCAGCATGGAAATGCAGCCACCTCAGGGGTGGAGTGCACTGAACGCCACACACATACACAAATACAGGGAAGCGTCATATATATTGTACACCTCTACCCCACTATAACACAGGCGTGGGGAGCCAAAAATCTCTGCCATGTTATAGCTGAAACCCATTATATCAGGGTAGGGGCAGCAGGGCTCTGGCGGTGATTTAAAGAGCTCCGGGCTCCAGCTGCTTTGGGGAGCCCCAGGCCTTTAAATCGCTGGCAAGCCCCGGGGTAGGGGTGTCAGGGCTCCAGCGGTGATTTAAAGGGCCCAGGGCTCCCTGCAGCAGCCAGAGTCCCAGGCCCTTTAAATCGCCGGTGGAGCCCCACTGCCACAGCCCCGGGGTAGCAGCAGCAAGGCTCCAGCGGTGATTTAAAAGGCCCTGGGCTCCCTGCAGCAGCCGGAGCCCCGGGCCCTTTAAATCGCCAGCGAGCCCCACTGCCGCAGCCCCAGGGTAGCAGCAGCAGGGCTCCAGCGGTGATTTAAAGAGCTCCAGGGCTCCCCACAGCAGCCAGAGCCCCGGACCCTTTAAAGCACCGCCCAAGCCCCTCTGCTACCGCGCTACACGTGAACCCGTGTTATATCGCGTTATAGCGAGGTAGAGGTGTATATTATTATAATACTAAGATAATAGGTATTTATTAGAATACTTTACGCTTCTAAAGCATTGTTAACTTGAGTCTCTCAATATGCTTTATAAACATTAACAAGTTAAGTCAGACATTCTTTTTATTACTCTCGTGGTACAGCTTGGGAAATGGGCCCAGAGGAGTTAAGGTCCATGTTTTCAAAAGCAGTCTCTGGCTTTGGGTGCCTGATCTGATGCACTCAAACATAGTGAATGTCAGCTCAATGGTAAAGCCAGAGACCCCAGTCTCCAGATTCCAGTCTGGCGCCTTGTCAAAGTGAAGGCACTAAGGAGGGAAGTCCCACAGGATCTGAACGTTTTTCTCGTATTTACTTCCATGCCTTTTAGAAGCCCCATGTCCTAGGCGTGGTCTGCAAGAACTTCTGAGTTCTAATCTCAGCTCTACCTCTGATTCACCGGGTGGGGCCTCGGGCGAGTTTCTTCACCTCCCTCTGTCTCCTTTAGTCTTTTAGTTTTCCTGTTAGTCATGAGGGGATAATAGCCAGGCAGAGGTGTTTTGAGGATTAGTTCGTTAAAGGCTGCACATTGCTGTGGAAATGTACAGCACGGTGAAGTGTTATTGTTCGGTGCATTTCCAATAGAGCTCCCAAGCTAGTCTGCCAGCCCCACGTCAATGAAAACAAGAATCAGTGTGAAAAATCCCAGCGCTCCTGAAAATTGTGGGATTTAAATTTGCAAGTGATAATTACAGTGTCTCCTGCATGGGCCCACGCTTTGCAATGCCTCCACAAGCGGCAGAGTCAAAACACCTGTTCTGGGCTCCTGGGGGCTTGTAGGTCCTTGTCTTAAGTTATACACGACTCATTCCTTGGCAGGCAGCCTGTAACCATTCAGGTTGACCACTCCCAACAAGAATTTCTGCGTGACAAGGATTATCTGGAAATCAGGCTGCTGGATGGGGATTATACTGTGGGAGACCAAATTCTCTGAGAAGGAGGGTCACTTGGGAACATTTAAAAAAACTCTAGAGGCAGGATTCAGCCCAGTCGTGATCCAATGTTTTATAAATGGGAGCTCACAACCAGACTAACTTGATGACGTTTCTATAGTCAAAGTGATTACTGGCTAATGAGCAACATTTAAAGGGCAGTTTTGCTGTGAGTAGCAACTTTGTGAAAGCAGCATTGTGAGATTTAGGTTGGATAGAGTCAGGTTCTGCTCTCCACTACAATGGTGTAAATCTGGAGTAACTCATGGGCTTCAGTGCAGTTCCCCTGGATTTACACCAGTGCAAAGGATGGAATTTGGGCCAATGTTTCCCAATGACTTGATATTAAAATCACTCTCTGAGGGTCCAGTTCTGTTCTATGTAAATCAGGTGTAAATGCACTAGAGTCAGTAGAGTGAAAACTGGTGCAAGTGAGATCAGAATCGGGACTTAGGCCTCTTGTTCTCTCCGGGCTGGATTGTGGTGGGCCCTGCAGTGGGTGTGCAGGACATGCCCCCCTCTTTGCTAGATGAAAGCCATGCAAAAGGAATGTCAGGGGGAATGGTAGAGCAGGCCAGCAGCAGAGGGGAGTGGGTGCTCTCTCCTTCTGACCGCTGGTGCACTGTGGTCCCACTGGCAAGCTCCCTTGAGGCACAGTGCCTCCTGGTGTTCACACTGGGGCAGTGCAGTTCCATGTCTCCTCAATGTGGGAAATATTTCATTGCCACCCTCTAGCCCTCATGCTCAGCTCCAAGCAGAGGAATGGGGATTGGCATGTACACCTTGTATGCAGTTAGGGTGACCGGATGAGAGAGATGAAATATCGGGACATGGGGGGGCGGGGGGGAGTCGCTGTGTCCTGCTTCTCCCCCCTCCCTCCCAGTGCTTGCGCCACCATACAGCTGATTCGCGCAAGCCTGGGAGGGAGTAGGGAGGAGGAGGAATGCGGCATGCTTGGGGAAGAGGTGGGGCCAGGGCGGGGATTTGGGGAGGGATCCAACGGGGCAGGGAGGGGGCGGAGTCGGGGCAGGGCCGGGGCGGAGTTGGGGGCAGGAGCACCCTCCGCCTGTGCGCCGGCCAGAGTGCAAAATATCGGGACAATTCGCGTCCTGACCGAACATTGGTCGGGACGCGGGACAAACAAGTAAATATCGGGACAGTCCCGATAAAATCGGGACGTCTGGTCACCCTATATGCAGTAGGTTGCAAGGCTCCTACTGGCAGGTCAGGCTTCTGTGCCAGGTATGGACTGGTTACAGAGCTTTCTTCTGCGGGAGATACACCAGAGATGTGTTTATGTTAGGACACTTTAATGTACTGCCAGGTATGGCTGACGTTAGCTTAAATAAGGTCTGCTACACACAGCACCAGCTAGTGGCTGACCAGTATAACACAGTTTAGCATTCCATTACCTCTCCCCATTTAAGATCCACTTTCCTACTATTTACAAAATTTACACTATCCTGCTATCTTTGAAATTCACTATGTATCAGTCTGTTAAGTGTCTCTGAATTGTACTGGTTTTCTAACTACATGACTCAAATGTGTAACTGCTTGGTCATCTGGCTGTCCATTAGTTCCAACAACTGGCTGTGGTCAGTTTGGAATCTTTGAGTTGTCTTCTTGTTCTGCATCTGCCATTTGTAGAGCTTGCTCTGTTGATTGTTCGTTCTGAGGAACAAACTGTAGATGTTGATCCATTGTTGGCCTCAATTACATGTGATCTGGATGCTAAATTTTTTTTTTTTTTTTAATACGACAGCTGGAGCTGTCCATCCTTTTTCTCTGTCCAATTTGACACAAACACGATCACCAGGTTCTAGACCCAGCAGGTCTTTGAGTGACATCTGCTATAAAAGTGTTTTATAAGCCCTTTTTGCCTTTTTATCTGATTTGGCTACTCTCTTCATGTCTGGCCACTCTGAAGATAGATTATTTTCCAGAGTCAGAACAGTAGTTCTGATTTGTCTTCCCACCAGGAGTTGTGCTGGACTATATCCAGTAGCTGCTATTTGTGTTGATCTGTGAAACAGAAGAGCAAGGAATAGATATTCCTGTTGTAGGATTTTCTTGGATGCCTGTATAGGTCTCTCAGCCTTTCTGTCTGCTTCTGGGTAATGTAGACTGCTAGTAATATGATCAAAATCATATTTCATTTGGATTTATTTAAATTCTGCTGCAGTGAATTGTGATCCATTGTCCATCACTAGTTGTCTGCAATACCAACATGAACAAAAGTGCACTTCAGTTTCTCTATAAGACGACAACATGTTATGTCTTTCAAGTACATTATTTCTATACACTTGAAAAATAGTCCACTACTATCAGGTAATGATGTCCTCTGAATTCACATAAATCTGCAGCAAATCTCTTAAAAAGGTCTGTCTGGTAGGGGTGTTTGTACACGGCTTGATCCAGCATTGTCTCTTAATTTTATCTGTACTAGATCTCCTTTCAAAAGTCCAATATGATCAAATCCTCCATTAAGTTCCTCCACTCTTCTCGCCAAGCTAATCATGGTTGCCACACTGCGACTGAGAAGGTTGTTGGTCTTTGATCTCTTGATCACATGCAAACCTATCATCTTTGTAAGAAGTTTCTGTGGTGAGTTGGCCCCTGCAGTTCAGAATACCTCCAGGGCTAATCAAGGCTGTGTTAGGTGATTTCAGCTCTGGGAGGGGTTGAAGGTGATTTAAATCCCTTCTGAGAATATGATCCCATCTGCTCCTGAGTTACTTTTAAAATCAATAGTCTTTTCCATCAATATTCAGTTTCACTCTCCAGGCAGGCTCCATATCATCACACATGACACAACAATGGCTCTTGATTGCAGTCTGTAATCATAGTTAGCTCTCTCTCACTGCATTAATGTAGCAAACAGCTGTAAAATACCCATATTTTGTGCATTTATTACATATTTAACCTTTAGTTGGTCACACATGTCTTGAGCTATGGTGTCACGCAAAGGAGACTCCTACCATGTGCTACTGTCAAGCCAGGAAAAGACGCCCTTCCCAGATGGGCACAGGAGCAGCTCTAGGCACCAGCAAAGCAAGCAGCTGCTTCGGGCAGCCGATTTGCAGGGGCGGCAGCTGGCAGGGATCCAGCCTGGGAGCTGAGAACCAACAGGAAGCCCTGGGAGCTGTAGTTCCTTGGTTAGCTCCCTGCCTATAGAGCCAGCCCTGGAGCAGGGAAAGAACTACATTTCCCAGCATTCCCTTGGCCGCTATCAACAGGAAAGGGAGGGAGAAGGGAGTATAGTAGCTGAAACCTCATGCTGCAGCTTGCTGTGAATGGAGAGCTCACTGCTAGAGCAGGGTGGCACTGTGAATGGGGAACAAGTGTGCCCAAGGAGTAGAAGGCTTTGGCCCAGAGATCCCCTTCAGAAGACATCCCCAGATTGGATTAGGGATACTGGTGTGGCCTCACCTTGAAGCCTCCAAAGAAGGAATTGGGTGGACTCAATGGACAGTGCCCCTCTCTATCTGAAGCCTAGCAAGGGAGGTATGTGGATCCCACTAGAATTTAAAATGAAAAGTAAGGGCGGGGCGGCTCTGGACCTAGGCAGCTTATGATCCCATACAGTACCAGGCACTTAGGAGGATTTCCACTTTTGAGCCATGGAAGCAGAAATTGACTTTTCCTTTCCAGATTTAGCTAATATTCAGAAAGGGAATCTAGCACCTGCCTTTCAGATTTGAACACCTCAAAATTCAGGAGTGCTCAAGCTCAATTTGGGCAGCTGTTACTTCATTTCTCCAAAATCAAATATAATGATCATCCACTGTAACTTGCTCTAGGAAAAAGTAGGATAAAATTGAGCAAGAAATGCTTCCCAGTGGTTTTTAGGACTGGAATTGCTATTTTCAACAGCTATTGCCTTTTTTTTCTTCTAAGTTTTATTTGTTTAAAAGGAAGACAGTGATATTGCATTGGCAAATTCCCCATAGAAACAAAGAGTGGAACAAAAGAATAATAAAGGCACCTCAACTTTTCCTCATTTATGGAGGACTGTCTTAGAATATGCATCCAGATATCCTCCAGTCACACAAGCTGAAAATTGTTCCACTTTACTGCAGTTCTGTAACCATAAGGGAACCAATCCTGTCTGTGTTCTGTGCGCATCCAAAATTCCTGCTGAATGACCCGCCCTGGGAGCGAGTTACTAGTGATCCAGAGCTGGGTTGGCAGGGGGTGCGGGTGGGGGGGGAGAGCCCAGGGCTGGGGCGGCAGGGGGTGTGTGGGTGGGGGGCACTGGTGGGGGGAAAGGAGGGAGCCCAGAGCTGGGGCAGCACGGGGTGTGTGTGTGGGAGCCCATGGCTGGAGTGGCAGGGGGTGCGGGTGTGGGGGGAGAGCTCAGGGCTGGGACAGCAGGGGGGTGCAGGTCCGGGGGTGGCCTAGGGTTGGGTGGGGGGAGACCCAGAGCTGGGGCAGCGGGGGGGCAGGTGGGGGGGGGAGGGCCCAAGGCTGGGGCAGCAGGGGGGAAGGGCCCAGGGATGGGGTGGCAGGGGGGTGCGGGTCGGCGGAGGCCCAGAGCTGGGGCAGCAGGGGGGCAGGTGAGGGGGGGAGAGCCCAGGGTTGGGGTGGCACGGGGGTGTGGGTCGGCAGAGGCCCAGAGCTGGGGCAGCAGGGGGGCAGGTGAGGGGGGGAGAGCCCAGGGCTGGGGCAGCAGGGGGATGCGGGGGGTAGCCCAGGGCTGGGGTGGGGGCAGCCAAAAAATTTTTTGCTTGGGGTGGCAAAAAACCTAGAGCCGGCCCTGGATGGGCAGAGACAAGTTGCCTCCCAGAGGTGGTTCTCTGTTTCCAAGGCACCGACATCAGTACTCTTTGGTCAGCCCTTCCCCAATATCCTCCTTCCAACAACCACGTAGTAGCTCAGGAGAGGTTGAGTGTTTCATGCCTCCACCTATTTTCAAGTCATGGGAATGTCAGACCAAAGCTATCAGGCTGGCAAGAGAGAAAACTCCATGGGACCTAGCCAGGCACTCTGATGAGAGCCTGCGCCAGGTAGGGTACAGATCCACTGTCATCTGGGGAGAAGAACTGAGCCTGTACAACTCTGTCCCAAGGCCATCCTGGGATAAAACCAGAAGAAAAACACACATTCAGCGTATCAAATACATGGTGTGTGCCAAATGTGGGTAGTCTATAGGGATCATCATATAATGGTTAGAGCATAGAACTGGGACACAGAAACCTGGGTTCTATTCCTGGCTCCACTTCTATCCTGCACAAGTCATGTCACCTCTGTGTGGGCGGGGAGTGGGGGCTCTTGAGAGTAAATTCATTATTGTGGGCAAAGCTCCTTGAGCAGTTTACTTGGGAGGCACAATTGAAGACCCAAGCAGTATTGTATTATTATATGTCGGTTGGTATCTCACCCAGGAATGATATAGAATGATTTATTTTAAACTAATGAATCTGTCAATTAACATTAGGCTTGAAGGTTTATGCCCCATACTCTTGTTTATTTTTAATCATCGCTACTATAACTCGGAATATCATGGTTTTCCATAGAAATGTCCAGTCCTTTTTTGAACCCTGCTAAGTTCTGACCCTAAATGATGTCATGTGGTAAAGAGTTCTGCAGACCCAAGTGTGCCTTATGTAAAAAAGGTTTTTCTTTGACCACTTTTAAATCTGCTGCCTTTTGGTTTCACTGAGTGTCCCTTGCTTGTAGCATGAGAAGGAGTGAATAGCAGCACCCTTGCTTCAGATAAATGGAAACCTATGAAACAAAACCCCATGGAGGAAGAGCGGAGCACTCCAGGAGGAAAGCACATGTTTTCCAGACCAGGTTCAACAGAACTGCTCTTTTGAATGCTGCATTTTTGTACACTTCCCACAAACGTGATGCCAACCTCTAACTAAAGGGAGTTAGGAAGAAACTTTCCCTGGGGCACAGTTGTTCTGTATCTGCCTACTGCAGGGATTCTTGCACCTTCCTCTGAAGCAGCTGGTACTGGCCAATATCAGAGACAGGATACTGGGCTTGATGAAACCACTGGTCTGATAATTCCTATTTTCCTATGCACGTTCAGGATGAAATGATAGTGGAACACAGCTATTCTTAACAGAGGAGAGAACCTCAGTCATCCTCTTCATCCTTAGCCCAAGCACCAGCTGTGTCACTTCCCTCTCCCTTGCACTGGGGAGTGTCTTATGCTTCCCATCATTTGCAGGATTCCATGCCCAGGTCTACTGAGGGACAGCCTGTACGCCCCCCACCCCGCCTCACAGAAGAACCTTGATTCTTAATAGAAAATTGTTACCGATTTTTCCTTTTTTTTCTCCCTGACCTCCCAATCATAGCTCTGAATGACTCTGGACTGCTCTGCACATTATTCTGAGCATCTTTGCTTACAGGGAAATGAATCTAACTCCCATCATAGAATCACAGAAATGTAGGGCTGGAAGGGACCTCGAGTGGTCATTGAGTTCAGTCCCCTGTGCTGAGGCAGGACCAAGTATAACTAGACCATCCCTGACAGGTGTTTGTCCAACCTGCTCTTAAAACCCACCAACCTTCTAATTCTTGGGGAGGAGGCTAGGAGACATTGCACTTCTGTATCACTGCCAGAGGGGACCCAAAACCCTCTTTTGACTCCTCCTTGCCTGAGGAGGGCTTTTTTTTTTACCTTTTATATTCGTACGGTGACACTGCCAGAGAGGCATTTCTGCTGCTCGTTTCTCTGACACAGCAATGCCTGAGTTTGGGCTGACATTGGATACCCGAGATGTAACTATCGTTTACTATTCCTCTTTATTGTTGATGTTGCTCTCTGCTAGCCCTAAACAGTTACTCCTCTCAGATGTCACCGAGAGATGACTAAGAGCTGAATCTGATCAAGTGCATCTGACATTACTGTGAAGTCGCTGCTGTAAACTTAGTAGACAGTCATATGACGAGTCATGTGCGAAAATTAGTAGACCCCCAATAAATTCAGTGTGTATCTTATAATCCTACTTGAAGGGCATCTGTTATATAAGCATCAGTAAGTTTATCCTGCAATCTCCTGGGAAAACACTGCAGAACCCTTCTGTACCAGACAGGTTCCCCTTTAGCCAACAAGACAGTCCATCAGCTATCACTCAGCAAAAACACCTGAGCTCAGCCAAATTAGCCTGTGATAAAATGTGTATTTAGTTCTTGCAGGGAACTTTCCACTCATCAGTTACTGGAATAACACAAACAGTGCTTTAGTAATCTCTCTCGCTGTGTCTTTTTCACTCCCTCTCTCTTCTTATTTTACACCTACCAGTCAAAACTGATGACTGATATTAGAGATTTAGAGCAAAGTGCATGCTTTGTGATGAATGGAAAGTGCAGAAGGAAGACTTACCTGGGGGAAAAAACCAACCACTGGTGTCTGCTTTGTAACTGCTTAGAGTTTAATGCATATGATGTATATGGATTTACACTCACAACACTACTACGTGGGGGTCGGATCACAGACTTTCTGAACTGCCCTCGGGAAGAGGCTGATTTGCAGTCCCAGGGCCTAAGTTTCCCCACCACTGGATGGTCCTGATTCATGGTTGAAGAGGCAGCATGGACTAGTGGTTAGGACACTGGCCTCAGGCTGCTGGATCTACCACCGACCTGCTGTGTGATCTCATGCAAGTTGCTGCACTCTGTTCTCCCTCCCCGCTTGGTCTTGTCTGTTTACTGTAAGGTCTTTGAGGCAGAAACTGTGTCTCACTATGTGTTTGTACAGCGCCTAGCACAATGGGTCCCAGTCCCATTTGGGGCCTCTAGTTACTATTGCAGTACAAATAAGAAACATTGGCTCCACTGAGCCTGCTGCAGCAGCACAAAGGGGATGAAGGGCAGGCAGAAGCCCTCTCCTCCCAGTGAATAGCACTGATGCAGGGGGGCCTTTCCCCCAGAAACTCTGTGCTCCCCTTGCTGCAGGGGGAACAGCGAAAGTATTGCAGGGGTGACTCTGTGCCTTGGCCCCAGATGTAGGCCTCCTTGCCACCACCCTGTAGGGAGCTCCAGTTGTTCCATGAGAAAACCTCAGCATCTGTTGCAGGTTGAGGGGCGTGGGAGGGGAGGGGTTGATAAACACACACTGTCCCCCCTAGCCCCTTCCCCTGTGTGCATCCTGACTACAGATGGTCTACAGTTTGTCGTCCGACTAAACAATGGTTTTCTGGACAAAACCAATATTTTTGCAGAAAAAAAATTAAATTTTGATAGAAATCAGGGCCGGCTCTAGGTTTTTTGCCACCCCAAGCAATAAAAAATTTGGCTGCCCCCACTCCAGCCCTGGGCTCTCCCCACTGCTGCCCCAGCCCTGGGGTCTCCCCCCCACCTGCACGCCCTGCCGCTCCAGCTCTGGGTTCTCCCCCCACAACCCGCACCCCCCTGCCGCTCCAGCCCTGGGCTCTTTATCCCCCCCCTCAACCTGCACCCCCCTGCTGCCCCAGCCCTGGGTTCTCACCCCCACCCCCGGCCACTCCAGCCATAGGCTCCCCCACACACACCGCATGCTGCTCCAGCTCTGGGCTCCCTCCTTTCCCCCCACCCACCCACACACACCCTGCCGCCCCAGCCCTGGGCTCTGCCCCCAACACCCACACCCCCTGCCACTGCAGCCCTGGGCTCCCCCTCCCACACCTGCGCCCTCCTTCCACCCCAGCCCTGGGTCACTGATAACTTGCTCCCAGGGTGAGCCATTCAGCAGGAATTTTGGATGCGCACAGAACACAGACAGGATTGGTTCCCATATAGTTACAGAACTGCAGTAAAGTGGAACAATTTTCAGCTTGTGTGATTGGAGGATATCTGGATGCATATTCTAAGACTGTCCTCCATAAATGAGGAAAAGTTGAGGTGCCTTTATTATTCTTTTGTTCCACTCTTTGTTTCTATGGGGAATTTGCCAATGCAATATCACTGTCGTCCTTTTAAACAAATAAAACTTAAAAAAAAAAAAGGCAATGGCTGTTGAAAATAGCAATTCCAGTCCTAAAAACCACTGGGAAGCATTTCTTGCTCAATTTTATCCTACTTTTTCCTAGAGCAAGTTACAGTGGATGATCAGTATATTTGATTTTGGAGAAATGAAGTAACAGCTGCCCAAATTGAGCTTGAGCACTCCTGAATTTTGAGGTGTTCAAATCTGGAAGGCAGGTGCTAGATTCCCTTTCTGAATATTAGCTAAATCTGGAAAGGAAAAGTCATTTTCTGCTTCCATGGCTCAAAAGTGGAAATCCTCCTAAGTGCCTGGTACTGTATCTAAAGCTGCCCAGGTCCAGAGCCGCCCCTCCCTTTCTTTTCATTTTAAATTCTAGTGGGATCCACATACCTCCCTTGCTAGGCTTCAGATAGAGAGGAGCACTGTCCATTGAGTCCACTCAATTCCTTCTTTGGGGGCTGCAAGGTGAGGCCACACCAGTATCCCTAATCCAATCTGGGGATGTCTTCTGAAGGGGATCTCTGGGCCAAAGCCTTCTACTCCTTAGGCACACTTCAGGATGTGTGACTCTTGCAGGGGGGCCAGATCTGGCTGTCCATTCTAGGCCGTAGGAGCTCTGCGTTCACATAGTAGCACTCTCCTTAAATTCCTTGCCCTGCTCACCACTTACAGGTGCAATACCTGTGCTGTGCAAAATCAACCTCCTTATCTTCCCTGCTAATAGTTCCCCCCTGTAACTGTGCAGAGAGACAGCTTAATCCTTCAGTGCTCACTGCATTTGTCTGTGCATTGTTCCCTTAACAGGTGTTTGTTTGGAGGGTTTCATTATATTATCGCACTGACATAAATTGGCGCACGGCAGACAAATTAATTTAATTGTTTTGTTCATTTAACTGACCTAATAATCATTAGATTTCCCCGCAGCATGTGTGTGATTTCTATTCATCTGACAGTTTGTTTCATGATCAGATATTTAGTTCAAAGTGTTTAAAAAGAGAGGCTGCATTTACAAATGCTCTGTGAGTTTATTGCAATTATCTGATTACTCTGTAGCCCTTTCATTTGTTTCTGTAGGTTTCACTCCCTCCTCCTATCACCATGTTTGTATATTTCAGCTGGGAATATTCTTCAAAAGTGTGAAAACAAATCAATCCTGTATAGGCTTAAAAAAATTATATTGACATGCACAACATCCTACCCCTCCCACCCCATGTTTTTCTTCAGTAGTTTGTTATGGCTGAAACGCATGGAGCATTTAATAGACGCTACTGCATTTTAAAACAATCTTAGTCAAGAAGATTGGAAATCACAGTCTAAACATAGCCCTGAAAAAGAATGAAAAAGAATGTCAACAAAGACTCTGAGATGGTGTTAAACATGGTGTGGTTCCCCTTAACCACAGAAAATAACCAAACTGCAGACTGTACGCTTGGGATTGACGGACAGACCCGTGTATGAATGAGTGAGTGTTACATTTATACAGCACTTTTCATCCTGGGATCAAAAAGCACTTTACAGACTCTGTGCAATTGAGCCAATGTGCAACCACTGAAGGCAACCACCCCAGGGCAGGATGCAACAGCTGCTTGTGCCAGCCCAACACACAGCACCAGCCAACTGTTGTGCCCGTTTTTATTGAATTCGAGTAATGGGTGGGATTTGGGCAGAATCCTTGGGCCTGATTCTGCTCTAACACCTCGTGCAAGCCCATTGACTTCAGTGGAGTCACTTTTGATTTACACCAATCTAAAAGAGAGCAGAATCAGGCCATTTGGAACTTGGACTCCAGGGGCCACAGCACTGCAGGGATGGAGAGACGGGCAATGTGGTAGTGACAAGACCTGAGGGATGGCGGGAGTGGGGGGTCATGCTATATGTCCCCAAGCTGGCTGATGTGTGTGGCACATGCAGCCGTGTATCTAGGGGACGTGCAGTTCTTTGGAAGGGGAGAAGATCTGGAGGAGCTCAGCACACAGGCGTGTCTGGAAATAGGGTAGGAAAATCCATTGGTGAGTTATAGTCTGAGACCTACCGAATTCACTTGTGATAGGTGCCCCAGGCAGAGATCTGAGCTCTGGTTCAGAGGTGGAAGGTGACCGCTATTACCACCATGACATCTGTATCTCAGTATGCATTCTGTATAGGACCACGGAGACGTTCTGTGATCCAGGCACAGCTGAGCTCAAAGGCCCCTAAAGAGAGCAAATCCAGGCAGAGCTGGAGGAAGTGGGGTCATCTTCAAAGCAAATGGATGAGCGGTGACGTGTGGCCCATACTGTGTCCATTCCACTTTTCCCTATTGTCCTACTGGGCAATTTGAGAACCCTCCTGCATTTGAAGAGCAGAGCTGGTTCCCAACTGTAGCTCTCCCCAGTTGCACCCCGTTGAAATCACGCTCTGGGCGCAAACACCTGGGGTCAGAGCCAGACCGGGTGCAAGCGGATTCGGTAACACTTAGACTTCACGGCGACAGGCACTTTATAGACAGAGAGTGACATGTAGCTCAGCAGCAACATAAACAGTGGTGTCAATTACACACTGGGAGCTGGATTCTCCAGTGCCCTGTACCTCGTGCAATCATTTACACTGGTGAAACCGTGAGACATAACTATTCTGAGTTGGTAGCATTTTCTACCCACATTGCCCTGGTGTAAACGGTGCAGGGCACTGGGGGATCATGCCCAAGACATACCAGGTTTGGATGGCCAGGTTTCAATGGAAGTAAATGGTAATGTCATGAAACCTTCCTCTGTTTGGCATAAAAGTGAAAGTGCAAAATGGCGCCAGGAGAGGAGCTGGTGCCAAGTGGGAGGCACTGCGTGTGACCTACCAGCCAGAGAGGAAGATGAGGGTATAGCAGGAAAAGCAGCTAATAAGAAGGGGGTACGTAAGGTAAGACAGTCCCCATCCCACAGCTCACATACAGACATGCTTTATCTTGCTCCCACATTAGTTGTCTTACTTGCTTCCTCTTTCTGCCCCCTTATGTTCATTTCCCCCTCAGCGGACGCTAAGTTACATTCATTCCTCACTCACCCCTTTTCTGATCAGTTTAAATCTGCCTTGCAGTTCTGGCCCATAATCTCTGCCAATCAATGGGAGATTCTATATTACATTCACCCAGGACGTTTCCTATGGCTTCGGTCTGAGCTTAAGCACCTTGCAGTCAGGAGTCACTGTGGGAAAGCAGTCTCGCTGCCCCTGTGCCAGCTTCATTAATGAGCTGATCTCCAAGGTGAAATAAAAAAGTGCATTACAAGTAAAATGCTGTGTTGCTCTCCTTTACCTCCTGCAGTCACCGGAGACCTTTGTGGTCAATGCACAAGATGGATCCTCTCCCTATTAATTAGCATTTAAAAGTGTTTTATCCCCCACACTATAATATGGAGCTTTCCATCTCCCAGGTTGCTCCTTGAAGTGATTTACAATTTGGAAACATCATCAGGTTTGCTGCAGCCTCACAGACTGGTACTAAAACTAACCCTCGCCCCGTGCATCTGGTGCATTAGTCTCTGCAAAGAATATCTCAGGACTTTATTACAGTAGGCTATCTCCCAGGCCAGGATGTTTCTGACCTTATGAGCAGGACTTTGCCCTTTCACATCAGTGAATGGTCTGTCCAAAACAACAAACATATTAAAAAGGAGAAGAAACGTATCATCTAGAAAATCCTGGGATGCATGAGATCTGAGTTCAGTTCTGAGCTCCCCGACAGACTAAGTGACTAAGTCATTTGACCTCTCTGTGCCTCAGTTCCCAATCTTCTTGTTAGTTGTTGTATCCTCGTCTCTCACCTTTTTCCTTTCTTGTTTTTTAGACTCTAAGCAATTCAGGACAGGGACTTTCTCTTCTTCTGTGTATGTACAGCACCTAGCACTGTGAGGTCCTCCTGCTTATTGCACTAGGCACTGCTGTGATACAAATAAATACATTCATAACAATAATGCAGAAACAATACCTGCAGTTTCCCAGCCCAGCAGCATTGCAAAATTGGGAAAACATCTCCCCAGATGATCCATTTGTTGACTGAAAAATAAAGGATACTATAACAAGAGACAGTGATTCCAAAAAAACTTAACTCATCCAGGAACATTTTCCCCTTGGCATTTGGCAGGAATTAAACTGAAAAACTGTTTTCAGGCATGATCCTGCAGGTGCTAAGTACTCACTACTTCAATTCATTTCTGTCCTGTATCTATTAGGGTCAGAAAAAAGTACTTCAGAACTGCACTGGTTCTCATCCTTCCAGGGACCTGTTCAACTGCCGTGAACTCTGGAAAGCTCCATCATTCTCATCTCAGACTTTGGCTATGCATCTTTCTTTTCCTTGCAATAAAATGTCTTAGTTATGCCATGCAGCTGCTGTCTGATGAGAGAGAGATTGCTTTTCAATATCCTCTAATGATCATCCCACCAAACAGAACAAAATTGTATTGGCTCTTCCTGTTAATTCTTTTCCCCATTTAACTTTCAGTAAGTGATCACTGATTGATTTCTGCATTTAACCTCTTATTCCTTATGGCCATCATCAAGCAAACTATAAGCCCACATGTATCTAGCAAAGGGTGAACCTTGGAAAGTTTAGAAATTTGTTTCAGAGAAGCATGTTGGACACACTGATGACCTGACTATTTTTGGTCTAGAAGTCAGTGTGAGGAACATTCTGCATGCTTTTTCTAGCGCTTCTTGTTGTGGGCCTTCTAGCAATCTCATTCCCACCCAGTGTGGTATGTGGAAGTCAGTCTGAAGAACATTTTGCATTTTGGGACTGAATGACCATATGCTAAGTGGATAGGCATTATTTGTTATTTCAATATATCCTCATGTAGGATCTGATAGTATCTAGCCTGGTGGCGTGCTAATGTTCCTACTCCTATCAGTTTATCACTCCCACAAACTGTGCACATAGCAAGTCTATGCAAAACTGCACTCAGATGATTGTTACCTCATTCCGTACCGCCCCTCTTCTTGTTTGTTTGTTTCAGCCACCTGTTACATTTGCATTTTGATTGTAAACTATTGCACAATGCCTAGCGCAGTGGAGCACTGATCGGAGTGAGGCCTCTAGGCACGGCGGTAATGTCAATAAATAAATAAAAGAATAAGGATGATTGCCAAAAAGGAGGAAGCAAAGAAGTGCACACGGTTGCTTTTGAAAAGCCAACCCTATCCTGATAAGATCTCCTAACATATCAAGAAAGTATGGAACTCACTCATGGGATTATCTTCAAAAGTTATTCTCAGTTTATTTACTATTGAACATTTTTCTTCTTTTTTTCTGAATGCAGATGTTTGGCTCTTCCCTTTCCAAGATGACCTGGAAGTAAAGAAGTTGGAAATATAGTCTCCTATTTTTCTACTAATGGTTAAGGGTCAGTGTGATGGGGCATCCAGGCAAGGGGGAGTTAATGAGGGCCTGTGGCCCCCATTGGCCTCACCCTGCTACACCTCCATCAGATGTCTGGGGTGGAGATGGACGTTAAGGAAAAAGCCCAGCTCAGGTTGGGGCTCACCAGGAAGAAGAGCAGAATGCGACTTCTCTCTTGGTGAGGGAAACCTGATTTCAGCTAAGTATGTGAGAGAGGGGGGGAGGGATAGCTCAGTGGTTTGAGCATTGGCCTGCTAAACCCAGGGTTGTGAATTCAATCCTTGAGGAGGCCACTTAAGGATCTGGGGCAAAAATTGGTCCTGCTAGTGAAGGCAGGGAGATGGACTCAATGACCTTTTGAGGTCCCTTCCAGTTCTAGGAGATTGGTATATCTCCAATTATTACCTATTACCTATTTAGAGCTTGCTGCCCAGATGAGCCTCCAGGTGGAGGAGATAACCAGGCCCAGGAAGACTGACTAAGACAACTGTCTGTATGAAGATAAGCCCTGTGTTGGGGACCTGCCAAAGACTCCTCAGATGACCCTGTCTTTGAGTTCATAGTATTCCTTTATTTTGAGACATTAATACCCTGGAAGGGGTGGGACTCAAGTGTGCATTAGCTCAAGGGCTAAAACACCACTGCATGGGACTGGTAACAGGTGACAACTGACCATCAAAGACCCCACGACTGCGTAAGTAGTGCCCTGTTGGGCCAGAAGAGAATACCATGGAAGCAGGCTCTGTCCCAGCCAGATTCTGACATCTTTATGCCAAGTGCTACATGTAACCTACCCCTCAGCATGAGTAAGGGGGTTAGAATCTGGATCTAAGCAATGCTGTTTACCCGTTCGGTTAGACACTGTTGAATTTGGGATGTGTGGGGAGCTGTCACTGGGGCATGGTGTTGATTTCTAATTTCAAAACTATTATATATAATAATTCATAAAAATGTAAAAAACATTTTCAAGCCTCAAAAGTATTTATGTTTGGTTCCGCTCTGAGTATTGGGTGAAAGTCCATCAAAATGGTTCTTGGTCCTACAATCAACTGTCTCTGAGTATAACTTTCTACTGACCTGAGTGAACTTTCCCCCCCAAAAAAATTTACCAGTTGTCATTTGTTTGTGGACAGTTAATCACATGTCTCCAGTCCAGAGCTTGAGAACTTTAAAAGGCCAAAGAGTTGTTAGTAAACATAACAATTTTCTCTCTTCTTAAAAACCAATTTCCAGGTTACTCAAGTAATACCACGATCCTCTCTGTCTGAGCTGCCTGTAGATAGCATTTGGATGTGTAACCTAGCATTTTCCACATCTGCATGGTATTAAATATTGTATCCAGCTGTTCTTTCACTTATCTAAAAAACCTCTTCAGTGTTTACCTGTAGTACAGATCAAATCGGACGCACCCATTTATAAGAAGCTGGGATAAATTTCTAGCCACAAATGAGCCACAAGTTCCTTTAGCCAGTCTGTCTATGAATTTCTAAACTACTATAGTATCTAAGCACCATCTAAAAGAATCACTGTAGTATCTAGGCACAAGAATTAAAAGGAGCAATATTCTGGAACTCTGCACCACCACAAATTGCCTCTGCCTAATCTTTATTACATTCACTGGGGGACCTGGTTTATTCCAGATTAATCACATCTGTAAAGACCCGGTTCATGATCTGAAATGTAAAAAATAAACAAAACCAGGTTCCTTGATCATTAATTATATCACTGGGATAAGATTAACCTTGGAGAAAGATGTGATCCTTGAACCACATTCTTGGTATGGGACTATGTCTGGATGGTGAGTTACATAATCTCCAATAAATGGAATCCATTTGTAGGCCAATTAGACTGCTCCAGCAGACCCATGAAGTTGATTGCAGTATTATAAAAAGGTCTTTTCATTAGCCAGAATGCCACAAAGGGAGCTCTTTCCCAGTCCTCTTTAGGATTTGTTAACCATATTTCCTTAGAAGTCCAGCAGAGGATTATTTTGATGCACCAGTCAATTAGTTTTACATCTTCCATCCCCTTCTCTGCCCCTATGCCACACACACAGTGCCAACACATTTTAGCAATCTCATTCCCACCCAGCGTGGTATGTGGAAGTTTATGTGATGTATGTCTTATTATGTGGGTGGTATATGTTTAGGAATAAGCATACACTATTTTCATCTGTACCTGTTATGGACAAACAGATATCCTGATATGCTCTGCCACTTACATAACCTGTGTCCGCACGTTTAATCTGTGGTACATGGCTGCAGGCACACCATGCGCATGCTATGCCAGGCAGGCTTTGGCTTAAACCAGATTCTGCAGTCACACGTGATTTAGAAATGCTGATACAGACAGGTAGGTAGGCAGACTAGGCTGGAGGTCTATCCCGTAGCCTGCATACTAATAAAGTAATGAGCCCTTCATCAGCAATATCTTCCTCTACTTTATCCCAGGCTGTTGCAATGGGCCTGCTGTTCATATTGTAGCATTGAGGACAACAATAATCATTTCCCATTAGGACTGAGGACACAGTCTGAAAAAGCTTGAGATAGAAAAAAATGAACACAAATCTCCCAACAACTGTCTATTTGGGTCATTGCTGTCAGTTCGTCTCCGGTTATGAAGTGACTAAGAAAGCCTGGCCCGATAGAAGTAAATAGCAAAAGTCCTGTTAACTTCACTGAGCCAGGATTTCACAGGATTTTCCATGTGGTGCATGGTAGTGTCATTAAAGAACACTCTACAGGATAGAGTATAATATGCAGCCTCTAGCCTTTTCCTCCTCCCGCAAACCATGGGCAGAAAGGTCCTAGTGACCCTAGCCTGGGGTCACGATCCAGCTAGCCAATACACACAGCACTTTTGAACTTGAAGGAAAATAATTGTAATGGTCCTGGCAAAGGATCATACAAGTGCCTTCGGTGCTATTGTTCTCACCGTATGCAGAGGAAGCATGGTACAGTGGCTAGAGCCTGGGAAAGGAAAAAATTGGGTTCTGGTCTCATCTCTACTACTGACTTCTTGTGTGACCTTAGGTAAATCACTTAATGTATCCAGGCCTCAGCTTCTCTCTCTTTATCGCTTGGATAATAATATTTCACAGTTGTGAATAACTCATTTGTGTTTGTTAAAGACCTTTGAGATTATTGAATGGAATGTGCTCCAGGAGGGAAAAGGGAAAAAAACCCCGCAGTTCCTGTTTTCTCACTAAATAGAAATGGAACATACATCACTGAAAAAATGTGAGGGCTGGTCACAATGATTTCACTGAACCCAATCATCTGAACCGTCCCATCACCTACATTCAATTATAACTTTCTCTCAGCACACCAAACTGGTGTCTAACCTCCTTTGGCAGAAATGACAATGCAAATAAAAATAGAATGCATTTAAAAAAATCTACAGCAGATTGTCATGGCGATAAATAATTGTATCGCATTGCCATGGCAACTCTAGCTGTAAGAAAGGGACAGACCTATCTGAAACTGAGCTAAATTTAGTTGTTGAAAAAGTATTAAAAATATTTTCAAATACTCTGTCCATTCTTTTTAAGGTTTGATAGGGATAAAAATGTAAAAGCCTTCATCTTCATTCATGTTTCCACATTGTCTCCATAGTCCAAACAGGTTTTAAGGACTAAAAGAAAAAAAAATTCTCCTCATTTGATTTTAAAATCTTTAGACTGATTCAGGATGAAATACCCCTGCATAAAATGTTTTTGTTTTTCAAATAATCTTCGAATTTGAAATTTTAAAAATCTCCTGATTTGAATGTTTCATTTCATTTAATTTAAAAATAGATTGGAAGCTGTTTGGGGCAGGGACTGTCTTTTTGTTCTGTGTTTGTATGGCACCGAACACAACAGGGACTTGGTCCATCATTCGTGTTCCTAAGTACTCTCACAATATAACAACAAAGACATATTTGGTCTCAGTGCTCCAGTTGTTAAATAACCCAGATGAGCCAGACTGTGACTCAGTCACAATGATTTATTGTCACTCAGCAGTTACTCATCCAGTTCATCCCAGGGACTAATGGGAAGGGAAGTACTGAATCTGCCTAAAGGTTGGCAGGGAAGGAGTTAACCTGGCCAGTGGGAGGACTGAAGATGCCAGTCCCTGCGTATAGGGATTTGGAGGGAGTGGTTTAACAAGACTGGACCAGCTGTGTGAAATTAATTCTCTCCCTCTTAGCCACAAGAAGAGGGCTGTGCATGCTGGGAACTCACTCAGAACAGGGAGAGGGTTTCTAGAAAGACCAGAGCTAAGTAGTGAAAGGTGGTTCCTGTCTAGAACTTGGCTAGATTTAGTCCCGCTTTGGGCCTCTGCTCTAAATAGGACTGAAGTGAGATGTGTCTCATTCCTTTCTGTTACCTTTTGGCTGAGGGAAGCCTTGCTGGTTCTGGCCCCTGAAGAGACAGACCAGTTTTTCCATTTATCTTTCTGTGCTACACTCCAATTTACATACCACCTAGCTGGGCAGAATATTTTTCTGCTCTTGATCACCTGCCAGCTGCCACACACTTACATTGGCAGAATGCCCCTGTCTTGCAGGTTCTTCTCATCCCTCTGAGTTTCTCAAGAGGACAGGAAGCAGCTCAAAATATTTCATTTGTGCTGAAAAGCCTTGAACTCCAGTGATTCCTCACTTTTTAATATCAGGAAAGGGGGCCCTCTTCCAGGAACACCTTCCTTGCGGGTGTATGGAAAGTTGCCAGCTGTAAGTATTCAATAAATATGAGTCAGGTCCTCCAAAAATCATGACTTTGTCTTAAAAATTATAAATTTTGTGTTTGTTTTATTTGCCTTCTGCTGTTTGATCCTTTGGAGTTTGTGTTGCCAAGCTTTTCCTAACACTCATGAGGGCTAGAGAATTACCTTGCGGGGTGGGGGGGGCGGTTAAGCAGAAGCTTAGATTCTCATGTAATCACATGACTCCAGGAACTGGAGCTTTATGAAAAATAAGTTATAATGAAACTCATTATAAAATCCTGAGAGCTGGCAACCCTGTTCCACCCTCCTCTTTGGACCCTATAGAATCCCTCCATTTGAGCTGTACATGATTGGAGTTCTGTGGGGTAGCCGGCTGTCTAGAATATTCTCCCCTCCTGAGATGGCATGATGGTTCCTGCCTACTGTCTTTAACAATGCTTGTAGTAGCATTAATTTAGGCTGTGTGCTTGCACTCCCTTCAAAGATGGGGAGGCAGTTTGCACAGTTGTGCAATGTCTGCTCAATGGCTCTCATTCACTGTCTTTCTTTTCTACAAGAGGGCCTGGCATAGCTAGAATTTCTTTCCCAGTCCTGTTTCCAGTGATGTCCAAGAAGTTATCCCACTAACTTCAATGGGAGCAAGATCAGACCCTGTTTTATATTTACTTATTTTACAGAAGCAGGTGGATTAAATGAGGTGTTCTTTAATAAGCTATATCTGCAAAATAATATATTGAACATCCCATTATAGCTCTTATTTGTTTCACTGTCAGGTAATGACACAGAGGGTTAATGGCATAACTAGTTATATTCACTAGAGTAATAGCTATTTTCCACAAGCAAGACTAAGTTTCCTAAAAGGTACTTTAAAAAAACCCTGTATAATATCCAAAGTTGTTTACAGTGTTGTTGTAGCCATATTGGTCCCAGGATATGGGCTTTTATTGGATCAACTTCTGTGGGTGAGAGAGACAAGATTTCAGGCTCCACAGAGAAGAGCTCATCCCTCTAATATCCAATGTATCATGAAGAAATACAAATCACAAACGAGAATCATTTTATCCCTGACAATCATGCTACACTTTTCTCATTGACTTCAGCCAATGACAAATAAATGGCATTGTGTTAGAAAACAGGATTATAGCCTATTAGCAGACATCTTAAATAATCCTAAATTGCCTGATTTCACTGAGGAGAAAATAGGTTTCGTTGCTCCAGTCAGCACATGGGGAGCTGTCTGGCAAAATGGGATCAAAGCATTTAAAACTATTTAAAACATCAGTTTCTGTAATTATGGAAGTCCTATTCCTTGTGCACCTGGAAAACTTACTGAGGTCAATAGGAAGGCAGGAAATACAGACTCAGATTTGAAGTAGAAGGATGGCCCTGTGGTTAAGGCCCTGGACTTTGATTTGGCAATCTGGGTGTAATTTCTAACTTCACCACATACTTTCTGTGTGATGTCAGCAGAGTCACATGCAAATCGATTTGTGCCTCAATTCCCTGTATGGAAAATGGGGGGAATATTTCTTTTCTATTTTATCCATCTAAATCTAAGTTCTTCAGGGCGGGGACTGTGTTTGTACAACACCTACCAAAATACAGCCCCAATCTCAGCTGAACCCTTTATCACTATCAAAGTACATACTTCTGTAACTCTATTCATTAACTCTGTGTCACTGTTAATTTCTCCACTAGGTTCCTGTTTACCCTTGGCTGAAATATCTTTACATTTCAGCCAGACTTCATTATAATTAATGGAATCTGGGGCTTGTTACTGAGTGCATACTTGGCGGCTGCAGACAGACAGACAGCAAAGTCTCAGCTTGCGACTCCATCAGTGTAACTAGAAAGTGCTGGATTTCACATCTTTGCTGCTCAGCAGATGTTTGCTCATTCTCTTTTCTCCTGCCTGCTCTGCACGCAGTCACAGGAGTTACACATTCTACAGTATAGTATGTATGAAAAAAATGCCTTATTCTTGGGTGTGGTTGCTACTTTATACACTTGCTGTTTAACGGCAGGGACTTCATTCCAGATGAGGGTTGCTTTTTGCCTTTCTCTGTTTTTCTTTTATTAACTAACAGGGTCATATGCTGTGCGAGTTAGCTCCTACATTCCAAACAATGAAGTCCCACCCTGTAAGGGAAACGATCATAGAAACTTATTGGAACAGAATTGCAAAAACACGGGGGGGTGGGGGGGAACGTTTTTTTTCTGCAGGACAATTCTGAATTTTGTGAACAAGACAGAAGAATGATCTTTCCACATGTGCGACAACTTTAAAAAAGGATTTAATGGGGGCGGGGGGGAGAGAAGAAATCCATTGTTCAGTGAACACCACCTATGATATATTGTATATGAAGGCTTGAATATTCATTTGATTACATTAGCACTAATGTCACCAAGGGCAGAATTTGTCCAGATGCCTTCATTTAGAATTTAAAATATTTAGAGCACTGCAAAGCAAAAGTCTATATCTCCCAAGGTTTTTTGTGAACTGACATTTTGTATACAGAGTCTAAATTAGGCATTAGAAAGCACAGTTCCCTTTTTTTCTGGTATAAACAGAAATTATCTCATGGAAATATTTGACTTTAAATGGGATCTCATCTGATTTTCTGCTGTGTTTATAATAGCCTGTAAAATATGAATGAGCACAACAGATATAACTCCATGCGTTTATTGAATAGTGCTGGGTTAGTCGACTGGATAAAGAACCAAAAGTTCTGATGCTTCTCGTGCCTTTATCTGAATGGTCCAAATCCCTGAGGCAAACAATATTTGGCGGGAAAACTCTAGAGATCATCTTTTCTTACCAAATGGTAGTGTTTCTGCTCTTGGTTCTGGCTACAACAAGGAGAGTCAGAAGCCACTTGTGAACATGAAAATTAGATCAGGAAATTATTTTTCTCCTCATGAAATAGGTTGATGAAAATGATTTTTTTCCCCGTTTTCAGGTTTTCATCAAAAAAACATAATTGCCCAAACTGAAATATTTGGTTTCAAATTGAAAAACTTTGGTTTTCTGGTTTCACAAAAACCCAAACTTTTTTCCCCCAAAAATTTCTGTTTAATCAAAAAACCATTTTCAATTAAAAAAAAATGATGGGAAGTTTATGACCTGCTTTAAATGAAAACTATTTTTTAAAGTTATCTGAATATTTTTGAGCCTTAAAAAAAGGATTGATTTGAGTTTTTAGCAAAAGTTTGTTTTTGGCTTTTATTTGACCTGAACCAGTAGCTTTGCCATCTCAAATTCTTAGCCAAGTGAATGTGGCAGCGTATAGGATCCAGTACTGCAAGCACCTCACTGGAATCAATGTAAATTACTTAGATTACTCTCTGGGGCAGGAACCATCTTTCTGTTCTGTGTCTGCACAATGCCTAGCACAATGGAGACCTGGCCCCTGACTGGGGCTCCTGAGTGCTACTGCAATGCAAATAATAAAAATATTAATTGTTAATTAATAAATTCTACAGAATAAGTGCTTGCAGAATTTGGTCCCAAATGAGGTAACCTCTTATTTGAATAAAAAATTCTCACTTAAATAAGTCAATGAGCACTGGAAGAAATGGTGCCGTACCAGATATACACAAAGTAGGTCTTTGGTGCAAATATTAGATCCAGTAGCAGGGACACTTTCTGAAGCACCATAAATCCAGCAGATTCAATTGTAAGATCAGCTCTAGAATTATACAAAGGTTTATGTAAACCATGAATATGTGCTAGCTGTTGACCAATTGAATTGAAATGGAAAACATGTGTTTATAATAACTGTCAGACTTTCATATTATAAACTCTGCTGGTAGGTACTACTGCATTGTACCGAGGTCAGATTTTGCTTTACGTAGTCTCACTAAATTCACTGAAGTTGCACAGCTTTAACTAGGAGCATATAGCAAAGATATTTTCCCTACAAATTAGTATCTAGGATCCATAGTTTGAGTTATGAATCCAACCCCAGGAAAAAAAATCTTAGTAACTCAACCTTGACTCAGTGAATTATCAGAACTGAGATTTAACCTCCTTCTCTTGCCCATTCCCTTGGTAGGTAAAGAAGTATGACAATAAATTTTGGAGACATCCCATACACAACTATGGGGATTGAAAATGCAACAGGAGTGGGTACCAGTTAGAAACTCTGAGACTATACAGAATATTAAGGGGTGTGCGTGTGTGTGTGTGATTTATACTTGTATATCTGAGATGGGAATCAGACCTGTTTTTATTCAGGTAAAACTCCGATTATGCCTGATGGAAACTTTTGCCTGTGTGAGGAATACACAGGCTTCTAGAGACTTTGAAGAAAACTATTAGTGAATATAACGTGTGTTCCATTTTAGTGGATTTTCACAGGGAAAAAAAATCTAATATTTAAAGATACATTTGGTTTCTTTCCTGGGTAATAAAGGGAACTACAAATCTACTGTTTGACTGAAAATAATGGAAAGCAGTAGTTTACTGAGAAATTTATTGGTTTTAGATGTTTTTAAAACAACTGTTCCTTTATTTAAATTGCTTCCCCTGAAGACAGAGAGACTATAATGTATACAAGGGAACTACTTGGGAATTGTTTGACACTTCTTCATAAAATGTATAGCCAAACAGAAAAAAAAATCCATTGGTCGATGGCAAAATTGTTCCTCTAATTGCAATATTCAATTTCTTATTTGAACATTTTCCCCATTCTGTTTCTCTAGGAGTTTCCATTCCTTCACACACCTTTCTTCTGAGACAGCACAACTATTGATTAACGTACATATTTATTGAAAATACTTTGCCAAACTACAACAAATGTCTAATTTAGCATGCAGGCAAGCTTCTGTATTGACAGTTGTATTTAGTCTTTTTTTAATATCATTTTTTGCAAACAGGAAATAAACGAGATAATCTAAGTAATCCAATAGACATCTGAAGAACTACACAGTAGAAGAACAGGTAAGCTGCCTGTTAGACATCCTTCTCAATTGTTTTTGTTCATTAGCATTTTGTAATTCTTTTTAGGATTACAACATTGAATTTATAAATTAATGAAGTTATATTCTCCTGGTAGATAAATAGAGATCAATTCATATTCTGTTATAAAAAGAGTATATCCAATATTCTGTTTTATTTTTAATCCTCTAATGAAAATTTGGTTAGACCCTTGTGTTTGTCTGGTTAGTAAAATAAATTATATATATATATACTTTAAATTAGACAGGAATTGCAGTCTCTTTATAGCTACAAAAATGCTGAATATTGACAGATGCACTTCGAAACTTACAAAACATTGTGATCAAACCATTTCAATATCTGTGTCTCCCCAGCATAGAATTCATATTTAAAAAACAAATAATTATCGTTGCAGGGACATTTTGCAAGTGAGCAGAGGAGCATTCTGTACCATAATTTTAAAAGAGAAAGAAAAGATTTATTTGAATGTTTGAAAGCATTTTTAGTAAGATCGTCGTTGGGTGTGGAATTTCATAGTCTTTAAATAGACACTTTTGTTAAACTTCTGTTTTTAAAAAATAGGTGAAATCCTGGCTTCACTGAGTCAATGGCAAAATTCACTTTGTTTTCACTGGGGCTAGGATTTGCCTAGTATGTTTTCATTTAGGCTGCTACTGCTATGGTAACAAGGCTTCACGTTTCCCATGTGCTTCTTGTATATAGGTGACACTCCCAGCTCTTTAGGAGGTTCTCTGTTCTAACACTCAGATGTGCAGCTACTGCACGGTTCCTCCCCTCATCATAATCCTGATTCTAATCAACCTTTGTAACTATACCTCTGATATCAAACTTAAAATGCTTGGCTCTTCATACACTTTACTGCTATGAACAAGACAAAGAGTGTTCTAACAATGGAATACAGTGCTCTGTGCTACCATTTGGGAGATATGGATTTTATTCTGTTCTCTCCTGCTTGCTCTCTCCTGGTATTGTGCCTATCATCATGGTGTCTGAGCACTGAGGATCTAGCCAGTTAAGGAGCAGTACTGATGAGCTCTGAATGGAGTATTGTCCAGTCCTCCTTTGTAAGAAGAGCAATGTGCAAAATACCAATCCTGAGCACTAAGATGTGTAAAGCAAGTGCAAATTAGAAGATCTCAGGGCTCCAAAAAGGACTTAGACCATTCCAGGAGGGGCAAACTGGTCCCAGTAGCATTCAGCTCCACCCTTAAAAAGACTCAGCTATGACAGCCTCCTGGTAAAGGAAGACTGCACAGAACCCCATCACATGCAGTATGGCTACTCCGTCCACAGGCTAGTTACTGCTGCATCTTGGAAAGACACCTCACGTGTTCTATTACTTATTGTCTATATAGAATCTACGGTGCTCTCCATGATCCATGCACCACAGGCTTACGGTCCTTAGTGAGATCAAGGCACCACTGTGATCCTTCCAGTACATGAGGAAAGATGCCCAGATTATTGTTTATTAGTGAAATTTTAAAAAGGAGTAAGTGTAAAAGAGAATGCACCAGATAATTGCTGCCTCCCCAGAGCCAAACGCAAGGGCATCTGGATAATTTCATAACTCACCAGGGCTCGCCACGGCTTAACGAGAGGGGAGAATATCTTGTGGGAAGGGGCAAGAGAAGATTGCAACAAACAGATTTCAGGCCCCCAAATGTGATTTCAGTGGTGGAGGTTGCTATGTTACTGCTGAAGTTTGTTGTTTCAGTGCTGCATCTTTAAATTTCTGAGCATCCTAGACTACAGAGGCAGCTGTTGTTGTGAGAGGAAGAGTTGTTGCAGCATGTTGCAGCAGAGGTGCACACACAGACACACACCATGCTCTCTCACAGAGAGATGTTCTTTGTTTCTTTTATCTAAAACAAAAATAAATCAGACGGAAAGACAGGGAGGGTTGCTCTTACAAATACACTGCAGCCCCCAGGCTCCTGGAAAACATGCCTCTTGCTGTCACCAGTTGTGGGTGCTGCTGTCAGAAAATGGATTTAAAAAGTGAGATGGCCACTGGACTCATAAAAAGACTGATTTCAAATTTCAATTTCATTGGGCTAATGCCCCAGTCTTAAAAAGCCACCTTCCCTCGTATTATCATTGAGAAATGACTGTAGAGAAAGTGGGGAGATCTATGCTATAACACAAGATGGATTCTAACTGATTATATCTATATGAAAGCGATGTGAAGAAGCAAATTATGTTAAACAACCCTGGTGCAGCAAGTAAAAAATAATATATAACGGATCCCTGAGATGAAGCAGACACAGTAAGATAAGGTCTGAGCTCAGTGCCACTCTGCTTTCTAGTTGTGCTAAAACAATCATTCTTAACACACTTCCAGTTGCTTATTTTTTAAACATTTAGGTAATGGCTTTGCAAGCTCCCATGATGACGTGAAGCAAGTGCATACTCTGAGGCAGAGTAGCCTTAGGGTTAGCGCACAGGGTTTTTGTCCCAGCTCTGCAAAGCACTTAAGCCTATGCTGGATCAGGGCCTACGCAGTGAGCTCTGTGTGGGCAAAGCCCTATTGACTCATGCTATTTCTCAGCCTAATTTATTTACCATACTAACCCCAGTCCTATTTACTGTGATCAGAGGTGTCAAAATCAACAACAACACTGCATACAAGCAGGGACTTGCAAAAAATCTCAGCTAAGACATCACTGTGCCCAATCCTGTAGCTAGAAGACAGTTCCAGCTCTGACCCTTCCTCTCTCTGCCCGGTCCTCAGCACACTATTTCCTCCCATACCTGCTTACGGTCTGTACTCTCAGCTGGGAAGCCAATCAGGCTACAGTCACATGGCCCTCATTGTTCTCAGTATTGAGCACACAGCAGTTCAAGTGGGCCTGGCTGCTGATCCTCCTTTTGCCCAGATGCTCTGCAACATAAAGGTTTTGTCTGTACTGGCAAAAATGGCAAAAATGGGACCCCATGACTTGCAATGGGTGCAGCTCCAAGAGCGGTAACAACACTGGTTCTTAGGTAGATGGTTTTGGTGCTTGTGTGATGGTTGTAGCCAGTTCCTGTGGGGTCCTTTGGGCCTGATTCTTAGTCCTACACTAAGGTCTCTTTACATTACTCTGGCTGCATGAAGTGGCCCCTGAAAAGACGCCCTGCACATAGAATTTCACTGGCATAGGGGGCAGATTAGGGGCCAGAGTGCATTGTACAGAGGCTATTCTCTGCTTCCCTGAGCCCATAGGTGGGCCATGAGAACCAAAGCAAAAGTTAGAGCACCCATTGGGTTACTCTAACTTACACCAGGAGACAGACTAGCTCCTGCACAAATCAGAACACAGAAGTGCAAAGGCGGCTTAAAGCTACCTTTTCCCTTTTTCACACACACACACACACACACACACACACACACACACGGCCCTGTCTACATGACAGGAAGAAAGTAACTGAGACTAAGAGTCTCCATGTTTAGACCATTTTATGGAGAGTTTCTATCAAGCACTCAGCTCTGTAATTCATAGCGCACGTTTTAGACTCATAGACTTTAAGGTCAGAAGGGACCATTATGATCATCTAGTCTGACCTCCTGCACAACGCAGGCCACAGAATCTTACCCATCCACTTCTATAACAAACCCCTAACCTATGTCTGAGTTACTGAAGTCTTCAAATTGTGGTTTGAAGACCTCAAGCTGCAGAGAATCCTCTTTTATAACATTATATAATATTTTCCCATAACAGTAATATTAAAACAGACTGGTTATATAAACCCGCTGTAGTCCAGTAGCAGTACTGTAGTCAGTAGTCCAGCCTCAGGCATGCCCAGTACACCTTCTAATAGCATTTGCAACATCAAGGGGCAAATCATGCAGACATGCAAAATTCCCCCTGACTGCAGTAAGTGGCAGCTTAAAAGTGAGCCCTACAACTACCCTGGAAAACCAGTTCTCAGAAGCAAGAAATGAAGGGATGAAATACTTTTTTATTTTTTTAGACTCGGTTCCCTTATTTATTGGTTAAATTTAAAACACCCATTAGGATGATACTTCGTTCCAAAGGGGTTGTTGTTGACAGTTGTAGCCATTTGCTTAATTGACTGAAACACCAATTTGGTGTGTGAAAAGCATTCAGTGAAATTTATAGTTCCTTACTGGAATTGATGTTTCGCATGAATTTGTCAAGGAGATGCGTACCTGGAAGCTTGTCTCAGTACCCTCCAATGCAAAATAATATTTAACAAACTCACCCATATTTACATTTGATCTCTTAGGAGAAAAGCTTTGAAACTGCTAAAGCAAAAATCTTTCCCTTTTTAAAAAAGCATCTTGCTATATTTAGCATTAAAATTTGTATATTCCATTGTTACCAGAATACGCCTTTCATTTCCTTGTAGCTTAGCATACAAGCTTGGACGATTTTATCAGACAATAATGTTATTTATCAAAGCAAAACAAATGCAATAATGCATACTACACTATCATTAATGTAAATAGCCAAAATTTAATAGCATACACACACACCAAAAAAAAGCTGTTTAGTGACTCAGTGGTATAGTGCAGTAAATTGGTGTAAAATAAACAGTGGCTATTTATAGCTTAGCACAGGCTGCCTGCAGGCATTGTGGCTGTTTTTTTCCTCTCTTTGCTCTGGATGAATGGGGGTTTTCAATCAAGTTCCAGGTTTTTTTTTAAATAAAATCCACCCCAAGTTTTTTACTGAACTCTGTGATAGTCCATATGTCATGAGCAAAATATGTGCAGCTCTAAAACCTGGAAAGGACTTTTATTTTGGTTGGATCAGGACCTTTAGCTCTTAACTAAAGTATGTAAGATCTGTACAGCAAGCACAGATGTACAGTAAGTGGCTGTGGCAGAAACATCTCTGGTTCTTTCTTTCTTGTTGATCAGTTGTCAAACAGTAAAGACAGTAGTTGGGACAGGCTGGCACCTGGCTGACCTCGTTCTTCATCCTTGAGACAGATAAAGCTGACAAAGAAATTATAATGTTTGCAAGGACTCAGTCACTAAGAAATGTGAGGATTTGTTGTTTGGGATTTATTTTTTCAGTGCTTGAAAATTTTGATTAGCTCCTTTAGCTATGAGCTCCCTGTTCAAGAGAGACACACTCAAGCGACAGTGAAAATGATTTCCATGCCTTTAACGCTCCTATCGGATGTGGGTGGTCCCTCCAAAGGGAATGTGCATGATCAAATTCAAGTATTATCTAGCTGCCTCTCAAGTTAAACAAAGCTGGAGGCCTCTATTGTTTTGTTTTGTTTTGTTTTTGTTTTGCAGACAAATGACTGAGTGAGCCTGTGATCAAAAACTTACAGAAGAAATTGATTTATTCCAAAATAAATGTCCCTAAATTTAAATGGGGACCTTTACCACCCGTGCTTGAGTAAAAACTCCTTTGAAATAATAAAGTGTTAATAAATGTAACGATTCCTCTGAAATACACAATTCTACCTCTATGAGTCAGTTCTTTGCAGCTTCCTGTATGTGGTTCACATGATAAAACGTTCCTAGCTATCAACTCATCAAACTCAAATATAAAGAAATCATCTAAGACTGGGAAAATAGGAGAATACTGATTTTGCTGTTTAAAGATCCAGGCAACAAGGGAAACTTTCTCACACAGTTGAGCCCGATTCTGATCTTTCTATCACTGGTGTGATTCAAAAGTAATTCCACCGAAGTTAATAGTTGTGCTGGTTTAAAAGTGATGCTGTCTATTTAAACATTATACTTCGGTCTGATTTTTTGCTATTGTTAAAAGTAACACTCAAGTTTACACAAACTGAAAAAGATCAGAAAACTGAATCAGATTACTGATTTTTCAGCTTGTTTACTTTGTGCATGTGATAGCACTTGTACACGGTATAGTCAGTTTCACTGTTTCCACCAAATAGACAGTTTCCCTTTGTTGTTTGTGTGTGTCTTTCACACAGCCACAATGGAGAGAAAATTATTAAAAAATATGATTGTTAAAGCCACAGAAATTGGGCAAGAGGACTCACTCTTGAGAAATTGTAGTACCTGAATCTATTCATGTATCCACTTATGAAGGACAACAAATTTTTGGAATTTACTAAATTTCAAATGGACACCATCCTATCAAGTGAGATAAGAATCAGGTCTATTGATTCAAGCCTGCTTTGATTAATCTGCATTCTGACTTTTAATTATTTTTTAAACTCATATATTTATTCATTTAAATATATGCAGTAACAATTCAGTTGTCATTACTGAGAACACAGAAAAATCATGGCAGAATAAGACCCCAGTCTGAATTACATGTCATCCAGTAGTTTTCACAAAGATGATTAGCAGCAGCATATTTTTCTGTTTTTTTTTAAATTTATTTTAAAGTAAGTTCCAAACATTTTTGTCACTGTGTACTTAGCATTCAGAACTTTGGGAATGCACGTTTCATAAATGAGCAAACAGACTTTGCAAAATCTCATAAATCCCCCAGATTGTTCATATAGCTATCTTTAAATAATGTTCTTTTGTACTTTAAAAAAAATCAATATTAAACCAAGTTAAATTTAATTCACTTGAAATTGTTACACTAAAGCAAATATAAAAGGCATATTAAACAATAGAGCACATAATCTAAATTAACTGAATGATCAATTAATAATTACATCAAACCAGTGACTAACATATAAAATAAATGACTCTACTGTGTTAACAAATATCCCTCATATTTCCTGAAGTAGGTCCTGATTCTGTACTTTTATATAGGACAAAAACTTCCATTGAAGTCTATTGCAATAGTTCTTTCTGTGAGGAATAAGAAAACTTTCTTTTCTTCTTTAGATGTACACTCCAAGCAATTTGTATACACATGCTCCTTCACCCAGCATGAAGCTACAACTTTTGTGCAGGTGCCATTAGCAACACCTAGAACTGGGAAAAATTCTCAGGGTAGTCATTGGGAGTTTTGGTTAAGTGAGGAATTCAGGCTTTTGCTCCTAAATAAGTGGTTTTTTGGGTATAAAAGAATGATCTTATATATTATACTAAAGAATGGACACAGAAAAGGGGAGAAAAGCACAACTTTATTTTGCATGTAAACCTTTTGGAAAGCTACAGAAACATTCATAACAACATTACTCAAACTTCAGGTAGTTTCCAGGGAAGTAAGAGAAATGAAATCACATCACATCCACACACACACACTACTATTGTATTACAGTAGCACCTTGAGCCCAGAGTCCTCGGCACTGTGCAAACACATAATAAGAGATGCCCCCTGCTCCAAAGAGCCTGCAATCTAAATAGGAAAGATAGAGAAAGGGCGGGAGGGCAAGTGATTTGCTCAAGGTCTCCAGTGTGCCAGTCCAGTGCCAATCCCCTATACTACTCTACATATCCATACGGGTATACCAGACTCATATATACTACACCTATTTTCTTTCTAGAAGACTGAATGATGTTTCTATTGGCATAAACTGAGACATAAATTATGCAGGCACAATTTCTGTTGTACCTGGCCCATCAAGTTCTGCTCTGCTGGTCAGCAAACCAACCTCCATGGACAACAAATTCACACAAGCAAAGAAGGATCCCATCTGGTTTTAAAAAAAAAAAAGATTGCTCACAATTCCATCTCATTCCCTGAAAATTCTGATCAAGCGTATTGATACCCTAAATTCAGAAGCAGAGCAGAGCCCACCAGAGATTGTACTATCTTAACTAGAGAGTCCCAAGGAAGCTATTTACAGAGTCTTTTTCAAATCTCTGGTTTGCAGCTGCACTCTCATGCTAATGGTGGCATCATTTAGTGTGAATGCACTGGGCCTGATTCTCCTGATGCTTACACTGGTGTAAATTAGGAGTAACTCCCCTGAAATCAGCTGATACGCACTAGCATAAAATTGGTGGAGGCTGAGAGGAGAATCAGGCTTCTGAATTTCTCAGGTGGTAGCATCGTGTTCTATAAACACCGTTCTGATTTATAGATGGATGCATTATTTAATGATCTCCAGTGGGGGCGTGCCACAAACGTGAGGTGGAGCCATTGGGAAGAACCTCTCCAGGGACTTTGTAATTGCTATCCAAGGCATACTCCCATCAGAGTGGGAATTCATCCCACAGCTTGTCTCCTTTATGAGCTAAAGCTCCTACTGTTAACATGTTATATGGGTGCCCCCTCCTAAAGTCATGGCTCAATTTTTCTCCCATTGAACTTAATGGCAAATTGTCACATCAGGTGTGTACTTAAAGCTTGGGTCTAACACTGGCTAAATTAAGGTCAGGAGAATTTGTACCCAGTCACTAAGGGATCGATGCCCATGATGTGTTCCTTACCTAGTTTGGATTTTTATGTATTTTGAATTAAAATGTGATGCTAATTTCATTTAATTTAATTAAACTGCTGCTAGCAGTGTTGTTGCAGCCTAGTTGGTCCCAGGATATTAGCATGACAAGGTGGGTGAGGTAATATCTTTTATTGGACCAACTTCTGTTGGTGAAAGAGAGGAGCTTTCGTGCTGAAGAAGAGCTCGGTGTAGCTCAAAAGCGTGTCTCTTTCACCAACAGAAGTTGGTCCAATAAAAGCTACTACCTTACTGGTGCACTTTGGACTCTCATTCAAATCAAGCAGAATTCCTATGATCTAAACAGCTTAGGAGACACCCACCTATGTTCTGATCGCTGGGAACCTGTTACCTGCATAATGCGGAGTCAATGGACAAGGTGTCAGCTAATGATAGAGACTCTGGTAGTTTACCAAGGGAGTTTCAGCAAGTGGCACTTGAAAGTCTGCTGTAATACTGACATTAATATCATCCTTTTTGCACCACATGGTATTTGTAAAATATCTGTACCATGCAGGCATCACGTCAACCTTCACTGAAATGCAGCTTCCTCTGCAGTGAAAGGCAGCAGCCTGTAATCAGTGCACATCAACACGAGATGAGAAAAGGAAAATATCTGATGTTTTGAAACTGCAAGGGAATTTAGGGAAGCAGAATGTAATCATGCAGATGCAGTTTGAATTTAGCTGGGCTACCAGGATTACAAAACCCTCTTTTTGTAAAGAGTGACACAGAACTTTTTACTGACCTCAAGCCACTGGACCCAGGTTTTACAACTCATCCAAAAGGGTAATGATGTGGAAAGCTTGTTGGTATTTCTGAGCGGGTATGCCTGGATATAACTCAGATCAGTGGAGATTATTGGATATTATCTCACTGGGCTCCTGCAAATTAATGAAAGGTTTCCTGTGTTGAATTACAAAACTCAGATGCAGAGAGGAATAGAATTAAAGGAGAGTGAAGAAAACTACTGTTGCATAAGGCAGTGCAGAAGGCTTGTTGTGTATATAACATTATGGCAGTAGTGCTGCCTTTTTAGTGGTATCTCTGTATGTTTTTTTCCCTATCGGGGTTTCTGTACGGTGCTGAGAACATATTTTCCCTCGTATCCGACCATTCAAGTTATTAAAATATTTGCCCACACCTATTCACTATAGAAGAAGAGCCATAAGTTCTCCCACATGTAATGAGGAAGCTTCATTTTGGAGTGTTTTTCATCATATCGGATGGATGTTATGAGTCTCCAATAAGACCTTCCCTTGCAGGAAGGATGGATTTGGTTAAAGACACATCATGTGTGAAAATTATTTTTAAAACATACAAATGTGCCTTTTTACAGGATATTAACAAATCTTTTTTTTTTTTAAATCATGGAAGTACTGGAGAGATACTGGAAGGCCAGAAAAAAAGCATATTTTGTATAAATTGTCAAGGAATAAAATAAGAGTGGTTTTGGCAACTACTGGTTGGTAAGACAAATTTCAATTCCTAGTGAATCAACAGAACAAATCATTCTTTTTTTTTTAAATAAAATATATGGGGGGAGATTCTGAGCTGATGTAAATTGTCATAGCTCTCTTGAAGTCAGCTGTTCCCAATAAATCACAATTAACTTCAAGGAAGCTGTGACAGTTTATACCGGCTGAGGAGTTCTCAGTACTGTGAGATAAGCAAGAAGCAGCATGGATTTATGAAGAACAAGCCATGCTAAGCCAACCTGTTAGGTAGGTAGAGAACATTGTCTGAGTAGTAGATGAAGAAAACACAGTAGATGTTATCTGACTGGGGCTAAAGCCTGAGAAATGCTGAGCACTTGCTACACCTATTGCTAAGCCACTAAGGCAGTGGTTCCCAAACTTGTTCTGCCGCTTGTTCAGGGAAAGCCCCTGGAGGGCCGGGCCAGTTTGTGTACCTGCCCCCCAAAATGGAGGACCCCAAATCACTAGTCACTTCTGAAAACCTTGGTCATGATATACAAAGTCTTATTCAGAAAATGTTTCCTATTAGCTCGTTGAGTTAGGGTTAGTTTTGTGTGCTACGATGCACAAGACCTCGCTGAGATTCCTCTACGCACAGACTGTTGGAGTTGGCAGAGCTGAATAAGGATAGTCAAAAGCAATCTCTGCTCAATGACTGAGGGAGTTCCTGACCTGCCCCCCTTCTCTTACAGGAGGACAACCATTAGAGACAGGAGATGGAATATCTTGGGGAAAGTCAAATGTTTCCTAGTGTCAAAAGTCATCCTCTCTGATGTAATATTCGTGTTAGCAAGATTAGGGTTGGAAACACATTTTCTTTTAGTGCTGAATCCTAAATGTAAGAGCCAAAGCTGAAGAAACTACACTGAAGCACAATTTCTTTTTTCCCAGCATGTGCTGTAGAGTCTGCTAATACACACAGATGATGCACATGAAGTAACAACTGTCCTGGAGAAGTGGTGAATGTGGCCTGTTGCCACATGGGGTTTGGCATTGCTGGTTCTCACTATGAGTTATCGACTGGCCATGCCCTCAACAAGCCTACTCCACCCCATCTACATTGTAGTGTGAAGAGCCCCATGGAGATCTCATCCAGTGAGGGTGAGTGAATAGGATGGATTATCCTTATGTGGGTTTTCCAGCTGCTATAGAGGGGAAAAGCACCCTTTCTACTGCATTTGGCCCCACCCAAGTATGTCAGTCTAGTAGAGAGTTGGCCCTTAAACTCTGTCCAGAGATGCGCGCGCACACACACACACACAACTCCTGCTTATGTACTGTATAGATTACAAATGCAGTCAGAAATGCGAAGGCTGCGCGGAGTTACGTCACCAGCACCGTTTATTACACAGATTGTGATAGAATCATTAACGCTACATATCAGGATGACCCAAAATCTAGGCTGCAGAAGTACACTATCACTGCATCACATGTCAACGGAAAATCACCATTTATGGGTCTCTTGAAGGCAGACAATTCTTTCCCTCTTCCAATGTCCATGAAGGCGATGACATCTTTGTGGCATACGGTTGCTTAATGCTTGATTAGCAAAGATCGTTTTACATCTGTGGGATAGAAGACAAAAAAGCTCTGCATTTTTCTGAGAGACTATATTACTCATGTGCATCAAGCTTATGGTGAAAGTATATTTCAAGGGTTTAAAAATCTGAGACTCAAATGCTTTTCAGTGGTGTCCTAATTTATGCAGCATATGAACGCGTATTTCACTATACTGTGGGTTTGCCCAGAAGCCTGTTTCTGGAGAGTATTTTCCATGCCATTTTTGTGGTGTACTTGCTGTCTCAGTAGAAACAGTAGAAATCTTGAAAAACAAGGGATAATATGAGGACCCTCAGCCACCACAACTTCAGTGGAAGTCCCAGATTATGGAGTAGTGCAGACATGAAGATCCCCTTCTCCTCCTTCTCAGGAACGATGACGCTCTCCAAAATTCTGACATTCCTCTGGTCATCTTCCTTTTCTGTTCAGGACCAGGTAAAATCTTGAGATGCCTCAGTTGTGCTTTATTACCTTGATTGTCTCTGGTAACAGACTCTCTCGGGATGTTTTTAATGTGAAACTCTTTTGGTTTTGCAGTGAATGCACTGTGATTGGGACAACAGAGAAACTAACTAAAAGAGGTTTTCTTCATGGACCCATATCTTCTAACAGCATTCTGTTGTGCCCTAGTTTCAGGAGAGTGTTCCCATTTAAATCTTTTCTCTAGGCACTGTCTAAATGTCTCTTCTGTCCTCCCTGCCTGAGAAGTTACTGGTCTTTAAACATGTTTTAATCAATCACAAATGTGTTTTCTGGTGATGAGATGTTCCAGTGGTTAATACAGAATCTTTTATGGAGCCTCTGTCCTCTCTTCACTGCTCTGAGTGCAGGCCAGGCTGTCTGGGACTAAATGTCATTACCATCTGTTTGTTCTATCGTCTAGAAGAAAAGAGTTGACTGGTTTCAGTCTAGTTCCTAATGGTGCCTACATCACAAAACCACCATCAAATCCTTTTAAATGGTCTCTCTAGAGAAGTTTAGAATGGGACACGATCTTGATCTGCTTAAAACAGGTTTCTGTAGCATACCAGCTTCAAGCAACTGGTTCAAGCAACCACTTAAAAATCTCCCCAAAGTTTCCAGTACAATTTTGTTTGACCTGTGATTAAAGACCCCACTGCACTAGGCTTCTAACCTTTTGGGATGAGGCAAAAGAAAAGTTACAACCAGGAAAGCGAGAGCAGGAGAAACTAGTTTGGCTTTCAATGGTACTTCTGCTATAAGTCTGTGATTTTACTCAGAATTGCTCTTTTTGGACTGGAACTACCCATTCTTGGTCTCAGCCCAGGGGGAGAAGTTTCAGGACATATTCTCAGCCATTTTGAGTTACAGTTTGAAATAATGTATTTGTATGCATGTATATGTATGTGTGCCTATTAAAGAAATAGGACAGAATTTTCAAAAGCACCTAAACAACTTAGAAGCACACTTTCCACTGAAAGTCAATGGGATGTGTGCTTCTAAATCACTTGAGGCACATTTTGAAAATCCCACCATTGTGGGCCGAACCTCCCCCGATGTAAACTGCCATAACTCCATGGGGTTCAATGGAGCAGTGAGTATTTATACCAGGGAAGGCTCCAGTCCATTATTATTAATTTTTTTCTGAAATTCTGGAGATATGCCCTGTAAAAAGCACAAAAAGAGATAGTCCCTGCTCCTGACAGTTTACACTCTGAAAGATGAACAAATAAGACATGTCACACTAGAAGACCCAGAGCTTCTGCTTCACCTTTATTAGAAAATGTGCTTTTTTTTTTAGACAACTGATTTTTGTCCCTTAAATAGTAGCCAGATCTGTCTGTCTGTCTTGAGGGGTCTAGATTAGAAGGCAGATGAAGTTGTCAATCATCTCCCCACCCTGCACCCATCCATCAGTTTAATCAGAATTTTCAGAATTTAATCTATTAAAAGCTCTTTTGAGAACAGCTGTTATTATGAGAATATGATCCCACATGGTGGAAACCTCCTGGGAACAGCAATCAGACAAATCAGAACCGGAGCCTTGCACCCTAGCCTGGACTTAAATTTGCCTTTAGTTAAATAGATGTTGCTTTCTAACATTCTCTGCAGCAAATATAATAAACAAGGCAAATACTGAGGTAAAGACATTTAGGCGTGGTCCAGGAAAGCACCCCTATTTAGGACAGCACTTAAGCATGGGCTTAAGTGTAGTGGGACTTGAGCATGTACTTAAGTACTATCCTAAAAAGGGATGATCATAAGCACATGCCTAAGGCCACGTCTATACTACCCTCCGGATTGGCGGGTAGTAATCGATCTATCGGGGATCGATTTATTGCGTCTTGTCTAGACACAATAAATCGATCCCCAAATCGACGCCCATACTCCACCTCGGCAGGAGGAGTAAGCGGAGTTGACGGGGGAGCTGCAGCAGTTGACTTGTCGCTGTGAGGACGGCCAGGTAAGTTGAACTAAGATGCTTCGACTTTGCGTAGCTGAAGTTGCGTATCATAGATTGATCCCCCCGCCCCAGTGTAGACCAGCCCTAAGTGTTTTCCTGCATTGGGGTCTTTATTAGATATAACATTGTCTAAGGAAATTTGAGAATTTTTAGACAGAGCAATTCTCCAGGAAAAATCACCCACCTCTACAGGAGAGGCTTTGTCAGGGCTGATTTGCATCAGAAGTAATTTTGTAATTGTCAAATTAATTGCTTGCTGCACTGGTTAGTGTCAAGGGAACCCTTCATGGCACACCTCGAAAAAAACGTGTTTAGATGAGTGATTCTTAGGTGGATAATATCCCTTTAAGCAGGAGAAGAGTGTGCGATAATAGAAACCTTTTTGGTATACTCACTGAAGTACAACAGCAAAAGCAGCTTTGCCCGGCTAATGCATTTTTCCTAAAGTCTCTTGAAAAGACAGATGCATTCCTTTCTTAGAGATTTCAGAGAATTTCACTAAGTTGTGGTTCATTCCCTGAATTCACTGGAGAGAACAAATGGGAAAAAATCCCAGATTCCGTGGACCAAATTCAGCTCCAGCATAAACTGGCAGAATTCACACTGAAGTCAATGGGAGTTGCACCTGCTGATGCTAGAACTGCATTTAGCCCTCTCTGAGGATAACACAAAGGTTCTGTTTACAAGGTTTCTTCTGACTTGTTTTACAGGAATATAGACCTGTTGCCAGCAATGTCAGAAAGACCAATACGTTCAATATGAGACCTCCAAGGCAAATTAGAATGTACCTCCCAAAAACAAATTCAGAAGCACACACAATATCTGAAGGTACAGTCTCATCCCACCCCATGCATGAATACCAGCACTAGCTGAGGAATGTTTGGTGCAGAGCATCTAAGGAAGAAAATGGGGAGCATGTAGATTAGGTGGATATTAGGGGAAATGCTTTTGTTGGTTTATCCAAAATAAGTGAACACATTTTTGAATTGTCCAAAATATTTGATGAATTGTAGAAGTGGGGGATAGAAGTCAGAGTGTAAGTCACAGAGCAAGATATACTGTCTTGCATTCCAGCTATTTGATGGTTGGCCCCACCAGCTCTTATGCTGTGGATACCCATATTGGACTGATTTTGGTTGTCAAATGTCTCCATGGATAGGATGAAACACATAAGGAATACAGACAACACTTCAGTGGCCTGAACTGATTCTCATGGGTTGAATACCCAGGGGTTAGATAAAGCACAGAATCCATATGTAAACAAGCGAGAGAGATTTTTCTCAATCAGGGTTATAACTTCCCAGTAATTAGGATTCAAAAAATTGAGGGACATGGTCCAGTTCTGAGGAGTCATTTCTCTCCTCTGGAGCCCCTTGTTCACACAATAAAATATCACCTGTATTCCTGACAACTGTTTGTAAATAGCTTGTCAAGAATGTTGGCATGGAGTAAAAAATGAGACTGCAATAAGGGAAAAATAATGGTGTGCGCTCGTGCAGTGCATAACCACACACGCACCAAGAAAACAAAACTCAACACTCAACTTACGTTGACTCAGACAGCAATAATTTTGGATCCAGATCCCAACATTTCATATGATCTAAAGTTTGGGGATATTTGGGTTCAGCATTATGGTTCAAGCACATCTCATTTTTAAAAAAAGACACAACTTTATATCGCTGAATCATTTGTGCAACCCCATTGAATAAATTAGTTCTAAAGCCAACAAATATTCCCTTAATAACGCCCAGTGGCTGCCCCTATGCATTGAATGCTCCACTGGACATATGGGTTGACACAAAGAAAGTGAGTAGAGCATTGTATCTCACTGAAACATTAAGGGAAAGCTGTCTGCTAATGGAATGTAAGGACTTCTTCCACTCTACATAATGTGGGACCCACTGTTTAGACTCTACAATTTCCCTCAAACTATCTGATTCATGGATTTAACAAAATTCCACATATCTTTAATCATGTTCTTTTCTCGGTGGCCTTTAAGTGATTTTTCCAACCCACAGGTAATTATCAGGCTTCTTTCTGTCTCTTCCATGTTTAGATCAATATTCTTTTGGCTGCCATTACACCTGTACAAGTAATCCATTTTTAATAGACGTAGTCATGCAGTACACACACACACACACACACATACAAACACACGCACGCACAGAACGATGGGGAGAAAATTGATGTCAACACCTATCAAGTCTGAAGGGCCTTTCAAAACCAGCCTTCAGAATGTGCTAATATTTGCACATTCCCACACCAACTGGAAATAAATTCCAATTGTTTTAAAGTATTGTCAATATCACTTTAAATGTATATCCAACCACGCATGAGGGTTTCACAGATTTTGTCTAAAACCTGAAGATCAATCAATCTATTCTGAAAACATGTAGGGCCCAATCCTGTAGTTCCTAAGGAGGCAAAATTCCCATTGAAGTCACAGGGGAATCAGGCTTTTATTTCTCTTTAATAATGACTGGAAACATTCTCATTCCCCAATACCACTTTTTGTAATTGAATGAGCATGTTTTGCCCTAATATTCTTGAAAAATTAAGTTGCAGTCTTGCACTGTATGCTCTGTCAAAACTCCCATTACACCAGATTCTGTTCTTACTTATTCCAATGTATATTCAGAGTCATTCTTGATTTCAGCAGTCCTTCTGGATTTACACTGGTGGAACCAAATGAAGGATTTCACCTGATTCTCCTCTTAGACTATACTAGTTTTACAATGGGTGTAATTCCTTTGACTTCAATGGACCTATCTTTGTTTGCACCTGCTCAAGTTTGAGGCAAATCCAGCCCCTTTGTGTCAATGAGAGTTTTATCCAAGTCAAAAACTGCCTGCTTCAGTCTAGTGTGTGAAATTACTGTCTAATCGTTCTTAGCAGTTTATTCCATCTGGACACAACTCTCTTTTTTTCCAAATGTCAGCTAATTTGGTTTTCCTTTGTCTTAAAGGAATGTCTCAACACTGTCTGGGTATCATAGTATTGAGGGCTTGACCTGAACTAAATAAATCTTTAAAAAAATCTGATTGGAATTTAATTCTTTATTCCATCAAGAAATCTGCATAAAATACAGTTCAAATAAGGAGTTGAAGTCTTTAGCCTGTTCTCTGACAAAACCTTTATTTTCATCTGTGTATGGACTGCAGGAATAGAATCAATAGCCTTAACTTCTTCCGCAGCTCCAGCTCCTGAACAAATTTTGTTTTTGGCAAGTTATAGATTGATATACATCTCCAATTGCCAGTGATGGGACTCTAGATGGGGAGAGCTCTGAATTACTGCAGAGAATTCGTGCCCAGGTGTCTGGCTGGTGAGTCTTGCCCACATGCTCAGGGTCTAACTGATCACCATATTTGGGGTGGGGAAGGAATTTTCCCCCCAGATCACATTGGCAAAGACCCTGGGGTTTTTTTGCCCTCCTCCATAGCATGGTTTAAACTAGAGTAAATGGTGGATTCTCTGTAACTTGAAATCTTTAAAGCATGATTTGAGGACTTCAGTAATTCAGCCAGAGGTTAGGGGTCTATTATAGGAGCGTGGGTGAGGTTCTGTGGCCTGCAATGTGCAGGAGATCAGACTAGATGATCATGATGGTCCATTCTGGCCATAAAGTTTATGAGTCTATGGATAAAAGGAGCAGAGTGTAAATTAGGAGACAAATTTGAAGAAATTATTGTCTTTTATTTTGATACCCAATGTCAGGCAAGCAAATAAAAAAACCCCTCTTAGGTTCTATTCTACGACGACAATAGTGCTACTTCTGCCTTGCTTGCAATCTTTGAGCCCCTTGATTGCTGTGCCACAGTTTCTCCATGTGCAAAATGGGGGTAATATTTATTGTCCTCACAAAAGTGCTGTGAGGCTTAATTGTAAACACGCTGAAAGATTTTTGGGTGAAAATTGCTATAAAAACACAATATAATAAGTTGTGGTTTTCTTGTTGTTATTTTATTATTTATGATTGTAGAACTTTGACATAATTAGGATTTTTAAAGGGACAGTCCCGTTTTTTGGGGACTTTTTCTTATATAGGTGCCTATTACCCACCATCCTGTCCCATTTTTTCACAATTGCCATCTGGTCACCCTAGATATAATTGCTGTGTATCTTCATAACATTGACCTCAATGAGATCAAAACTGGTCTCAGCGTGAGGCTGATGATCAATGAGACTGATATGTAGTTAGGGTTTATGAGATGAGAACACTAACAGCAGACTCCATTTACACAAGGTGAAGGTCTGATCCTTCTCCCACTAAAGTCAGTGGGAAGCTTGTGGTCAGACTTTATATTAAAGCTGATTTATACATAGTTTATAAAGGGTTAATTAGGTTTAATAATACAGGATTAATTGCTGTTATAAGCATGTTGCAGACATGCAGAGTGGTATGTGTTAGAAATGAAAATAAGCATCTCAACGGTTGGTGTTATAAATGGTTATAAGCAGCCTATTGACCTGTTGGATTCAGTAACAATCGACGACTATTGAGTATTAGAGCAGCTCTCGGTCATTTATTAACCCTTTGTAAGCTGTTTATAAATGCACCCAGAATCTAAAGTGTGACTGTTTTGCTATTGCCTTCAGTGAGAGAAGGATACAGTTCTAATTACTTGCAACCGTGTATTAATTCAATACATTCATGTTACCCACCTTTTGACAGCAACAACGCTGGAGCAGAGAAGACGATAGTTGCTTTAAGCAAACTGCAGCTGTTCCCATGCACCTATCACTCACCTCGTTCCTCCAAGTACATGATTCACGTTGGAGTTTTCCTTTTGACAAGTATGCCACGGTCAAAAACATGACAGGGAAGGTAAACAAGAGAAAATGGGTGTTTGGTACAGAAGCTACATTCTTGTTGCACAGCACTGCAAAGGCCAGGTGTGAATGCACTGTGCCTCCAGGGCCCATATAATACGGCCAAAAGGTACATTGACATAATTTAGCGGCGTCTATTTTAGACAGGTGCAGTGGATCTCTAAATATATGCCACGTACCACTTGCTGCAGTTGCTATGGATATGATAGCTGAGGCCTGTAACTAGGTTATAAAAGCTGTTGTATTATTGTTGTTATTAGTCGTAGTATTGAACCATAGGTTTTATAGTTATTCCTGCTTAGCTGCTGCCCCCTAAATAGTCCATTTAATGGAATACTTATTGTTTGGATGGGGGAGGATATGAGGGCATAAACACTATTATTTCCCTTCTTCTCCTTTCACAGGGGCTTGTTACTGTTTGTATTGCATATCACAGGGCCCAGTCCTGAGCCACCTTATGTGGGTGTGCTAAGGCCAGAAGGAGTGGAAAGGTTGCATTTCTGTTGCATTGGCAGGCAAAGCACTGGAGAAGTCATCCAGGGGGTTTCTCAGCCTCACATGCACTGTGGACATGACCTGTCTGCCTCTGTCTGACAGTGTTTATAAAGCACCTCTGCCCCTCACTCCAGGTCCTATATTTCCATGTAGGAGAAGGGAGTGGACCAGAAGCACCTTCACTAGTGGTCTGTGGCCTAGAGTTTGGCTGACTCCTGCAGCGAACTCTTGTGCAAAACTTTGTCCAAGAAGAGAAGATTTGGCCCAGTAGCTCTGATGACTGATGAAGTATGAGAAACATTTTAGACCCAAATATACTCATCCCCTACCCAAACCGCAGCTTTCTCACTGTTCATTCTTCTGCATTGCTGACTCCAACAAGGCTGAATCAGGACACGTAAGTTATAGACAACTTAAAGAAATAAAATTCCTTATCGTTTCAAACTTCCTCCCTTGCTGTTCTACTTCTCATTGTTTGTTCCTCGCACATTTTAAAGGCCAGTGTCACACATATTACTGTTTGGCAGATCAAGAACTATGACTCTTGTCAGCAGCATCTCTTCTTGCTGATGTCAAACAACAATATTTACCTGGTGCATAGCGGGTTTTAAATTTTGTGATATAAACGCACAAACATACACACACAGCTCACATATGTTATCCTGTTGAACTCAGTTGTAAGATTTGTGTGAGTGAGGCAGGCAGGATTTTGGGAACATTCTATTCTTACACTGGTGTGAATTTGGAGTAACTCCATTGACTTCAAACTGCAGATGCCCCAGGGACTTCACTTCAGTGGAGTTATTCCAAATTTACATCGATGTAAGTGAGGGTGGAATTTTTCCCTTGGCCCCAGTTTTTGAACTGAGCTGTCTTCAGAGTGGAGAAGAGAAAGATCAGGGGCCTGGATCTTCGTCTCTCATCTAGGTTCAGATCCTCACAGGTATTTAGGCATCTAACATACCGATTTCAGTGGGAGTTAGGCACCTAAATACCTTTGAGGATCTGAGCCCTAGTTGCTTTGTGCTACTCCAGTCATGCAAGACAGCCTTAAACCCCACTTAAAGGGCCACTTGAGGATTCCCTTGAGAGGTGCACAGGGCTCTAGTGACTCCTGTGCTACTCTTCTCCTGGTCCTTGGGGTGGGGAGCAGGCTGGGATGTCACTATACCCTGGCAACCACAAGCAACTAGAACAGATCCTTAGAGGAAGCTTATATAATGTAGAGCAGCCAAGCATGAGAGGGCAGATTTAAGGCTGCCATGGGCAACCATATTTCTGGTATGTCCTAACTTTAAGAACATAAGAACGGCCATACGGGGTCATACCAAAGGTCCATCCAGCCCAGTATCCTGTCTGCCAACAATGGCCAATGCCAGGTGCTCCAGAGGGAGTGAACTTAACAGGTAATGATCAAGTGATCTCTCTCCTGCCATCCGTCTCCACCTTCTGACAAACAGAGGCTAGGGACACCATTCCTTACCCATCCTGGCTAATAGCCATTAATGGACTTAACCTCCATGAATTTATCTAGTTCTCTTTTAAACCCTGTTATAGTTCTAGCCTTCACTACCTCCTCAGGCAAAGAGTTCCACAGGTTGACTATGCGCTGTGTGAAGAAGAACTTCCTTTTATTTGTTTTAAACCTGCTGCCCATTAATTTCATTTGGTGGCCCTTAGTTCTTATATTATGGGAACAAGTAAATAACTTTTCCTTATTCACTTTCTCCACACCACTCATGATTTTATATATCTCTATCATAGTCACCCTTAGTCTCCTCTTTTCCAAGCTGAAAAGTCCTAGCCTCTTTAATCTCTCCTCATATGGGACCCGTTCCAAACCCCTAATCATTTTAGTATCAGAGGGGTAGCCATGTTAGTCTGGATCTGTAAAAGCAGCAAAGAGTCCTGTGGCACCTTATAGACTAACAGATGTTTTGGAGCATGAACTTTCATGGGTGAATACCCACTTCGTCGGATGCATGCATGCATTTCATCGTCACTATCACTGTGCTGGTCAGGTGGTCAATAATAGATCCCTACTGTTATATTCTTATTAGAGCATGAAATTACTATCCATAGAGATTCTATGGAACATGTGGATTCATTTAAGATTTTTACTTCATTTGACTTTCAAGTTCTTAACTTTCCAGGACACAGTGTTTTTGTCTGTCCTACATATACATGGGACATGCTCTCTCTCTCTCTCTCTCTCACACACACACACACACACACTCTCTCTCTCTCTCTATATATATATATTTCTCTGTCATGCATAACTCATAAACAGTGGAACTGATTTGGCTCGCACTTCCTATACGTTTAACCTTGAGATGGAGTCTGAAACATGTCAGCCTGCTAATTTCTGAGCAACTGGAAAGGATGGCTTAGAATGGAAGTCGAACCTAATCTTAGCTGTAGTGTGCGCTACCTGTGTCCGCCAGAGCATACAAGAATGTTAGGGGGTATTGGTTCTGGTGTGCATGCGTGAGCTGCAGTGAGACACCTGCAGTGAGAGCATCTCAAACTGATATGGCTAAATCATACCCTGCTGCCTGGCTCTGGCCCAGTGTTCTGAGAAGCTGATAAATTCTGAAGGGGATAGGAAGAAAGTGAGGGAATAAATCTCACTCTTCTCTATACTAGTCATACAGATGGTTCATACTTTGAAAGGTTACTACCAGCTAGAGCCTGGTAAAGAGGTTAGTCTGCCCTGAAAGTGCTACAGAAGCCAAAATAAAGTCTAGTGAGTCCTATGTGGAGAACTAGAGCACAGGCAATGAAAATAGTTGAGTATCTCTCCCTTCATTCATGGCCCCAGAAAGCAGTGGCAAGGTTGCTGTTAAAATTAAAATATGACAGAGTATTAGGATATTTGCCAAGGGTAGATTGAGAGACCTGTTTTGACTGTCTTGTTTCATCTCTACCTCCACAGTCCCTTGATTTTTCCACCTGAGTGGCATTTTAGTAAGGATGCAAACAGTCTGATGGTATTTTGCGGCACACTGTAGAGGATCAAATCTGCTTTTGTGTATGTTTAGGTGTGTCTTTCTATTTGTCAGTCCATCTCAGGGACGATAAACCAGAGGTGGAAAGAGGGAAGGCATAAAGCTCATTGTAAACGTGGGGAGGAGTGACTGTACAACTAACATGATAGAAAAGAGATTGAAACTGAGGGTAATGTTCTACCCCCAACATCCAATTTACATAGAGTCACAAGAAAAATATTTTCTCACAAAATTTCTGACAGAAATTATAATATAGACTTTCCATTAAAAAGATGTGCAGAAAAACTGTGTATAAGCCTAGGGACTTTGTACTCCTCTGCATATGCCTATCTGGCATTAATTATTTTATAATTTATTTATGGTAGCAACTAGGAACCCCAATCAAGGATCAGGGCCCAGCAGACTAGTAATTGTGCAGATAAAATAACAAAGACTGGCCTATGCCAGAGAATTTACAGTACAGTGTCAGACAAGATGTGCCAGGTGGACAAATCCACTGGAGATGAGTGAAGGTATAAAGGTAACAAAATGAACAGAGTTGAGAAGAAAAATGGAAACATCATTAGACCGAATCAAGCCTAGACAATAATTACAAATGGGCACATAGGATAAAACAAATTATACCAGGAAGTCCTCTCCTGAGCCAATACTTGATGTATTGTAGCAGGAACGGTGGAAACTACAACATTCTCCATTCCAACCACCTGTTTTCAGTTGCTCATCCATTTCTGAAACTTTGATCTTTGGGGCTGAATTTTTCTGCCCATTAGATTTTGGGTTTTTTTAAATTAAAGTTTGAGTACAAGAAGAAGAAGGTCCAGCAGGTGGGACTTTTTACAGGGTAAGGTGTCACTCAGCATGTATCAGGATGGCAGAGTTTGACTCACAGTCAGTAAAATCCACTTTTCCCACTATCTAGCTAGCTAGCTAGCTAGTTATCCTCTCTTGAATAGCTCTACAGACAAAAATGGTAGAGAGCAGAAAATTGGCTTTTGACTAGGAAATAGATACGACTCCGTTATAACCCATTGAAAATTGAATATGGTACCTGTGCAGCACAGTTTGCATGGAAATTTTCACCAAGCTTACTAAAGGTCCAGTTCTGCCACTCTTGTGCATGCTGAGTAGCACTTTATTTGACAAGTACTCCCATTGTAACAAACAGGACTATGATTTTTTTCTACTACTACTACTTTTTTCTTTTATAAGATTATTGGAAATTCCATAAAAAGCTATGTTCAGAGAGCCTCAAGAATCAGGACACGACAAAGTTACCATTACTGAGATTGTAAACTGTTTGGGGCAAGGGACGTCTTTTTTGTTCTGTGCTTGTATATCACCTAGCACAATGGGGTTCTGGTCCAGGACTAGGACTACTAGGCATTATGATAATACAATAAATAATAATAGTGAATATTTAATGTTGGATACATAACTGACCTTCTATATCTATGTGTAATTTCAATACAGTCTTTAATGGCATGATCACACAGTAGTTCTCAAATAATACATTATAATACACAGTCTATTCTATAATCTTACATATCCCATGTGTAGCAAATTGAAGAACTGGGTACTTCACTACGTATGCCAGATAGTCAATGATAGTAACATAGATACTATACAACACACTACACTGTACTGCATATTACGCCTGACTACACAGACCAATATTGCATATTTGCTGGTATACATATGCTGCTAAATTTGTATCTGAGTTACTTCCAAAGTTAATTGCCTAATCCTTGAATTGCACCTAAGAAAGTCTGCTGCATGTGTGCAGCTATGATAGTTTCATAATTATCTGGCTTATCTCCTGAATTTCCCTGACGGAGAGTTGTGCTACTGTTTGAAGGAAAATGTATAGCTTATGGGTGCTGACTACATATTAAAATACAGACCTTAGAGTGAAGAAAGCTTATCATATATAGAGCCTGCCCCTGCTGCCACTGAACTCAATGGCAAAGCTCCTATCGACTTCAGTGACTAAAGAGCCTAAGATGGAGATTTTCAGAGTTGCCTAAAGAAGGATTTGGATGTCCAAGTATCTCTGTTGAAATCAATAAAATTAAACTGGATCATTATAACAATGAAAATAGTTCAACTATACAAGAACAAAAGCAGATTACAAGAAGACCATGTGTTTCAGAAGGTTGTAGAAAAAAATGGCATGATAACATAATTAAAGTTTGTATCATAATAAAATATACTTATCAGGGGGCAGAGTTAAGGTTAAATCTGCAGCCTTAACGTTGACATTTGCATTAATCATGCAACCTATAACTTTTTCTTAATGAAGCTTTATAGTGTGAGATTATATCTAATGCCCAAAGATGTCTGAGGTTTCTGCCATTTTATACTTCTGCCACATTTTATAGCTCAGTATGTCAAAGTATTGCAAGAAAGCTGCGATTACCTAGGACATTAGTGTGCCACACAGTGTGGTTGCTAGGAGTGTCACTGCAACAGTGGGGATAGAACCCACACTCTCTTATTCCAAAAAGCACAAACATTTAACATTAGGAGTGGAGCTAAAGGTACTCCTGAGAGCATTCTGCACCAAAAATTAAAAAAATTCTGCACCAAAAAATAAAAAATTCTGCGCACAATATTTTAAAATTCTGCAATATTCTGCAAGTTTTATTTGTCAATAAATAAATGCAGAGGCTCCAGCATGGCAGTGGAGAGCACAGGCCACTGGCTTCACAAAAGTGGGAGATCACCCTGCAGCCCCCCTGCCCACACACCTGGGACACCGACTCTTCGGTGAGGCTGCACCTGACCCTCACACAGCACAAGGCCTGGACCTGCCTCAGAAACACCCTGGGGCCCTGCACCAGGTGCACGGCAGGCAGGCTCAACCAGCAGGATCCAAGTGCGAAGGGGCTCAGTGGGGGGGATCCAGGTGTGAAGTGAGAGGGTTCTGTATGGGACAGTTTGGGTGCAGGCTGCTCAGTGGGGGGTTTAGGTGTGGCGGGATCTGGATGCACAGAGGCTTGAGGCGGGGCATGTTCAGTGCAGGGGCAATGGGACTCTGCAGGGGCTTCCAGGTGAAGGTGGTTGGGGCTTAGCGGAGTGTGGGGGTGTGGGGGTTTCAGCAGAGGGAGTCTGGGTGCTGGGGGATTGGGGCATGGTGGGGTGGGGTCTGGGTGTAGCTAGTTGGGGATCAGTGGTGTGAGGACCTGGATGTGGGGGCTCAGAGTGGTGCAGGGGGCTGGGGCTTGTCAATGTGGGGGATTGAGTGCAGGGAGCTCAGTGGGGAGTGGTCTGGGTGCAGGGGGTCTGAGTGCAGGGGGTCTCCAGATGCAGAGGTTGAGGTTCAGTGGAGTGGGGTTTGGGTATGAAGGGATAGGGGGGTTCTAGATGTACTGGGTAAGGCTTGGCAGGGGGTGTCGGGTATGGGAGGTCTGGATGCATGGGGGTTGGGCAGATGGGAGAGCAGCTCCCTATACAATGACCCCCTTCCCCCACAGCTGAGGAGTGATGGGGACAGGAAGCAGGAGATGATGCTGAGATTCCTGCAGCTGGGGGAGGTTTCTGGGGGTGGGTCTGACACAGACCCAGCCACTCCTTGCAGGGGAAGAGGAAGTCCTGTCCTCTCTTGCCTCCAGCCCAGCTGGGACTAGCAGCTGATCCCAGATCAGAGTAGAAGTCACTGTCTGGGGTGTTCTCAGCCTCGTGGTGATTTACCTCTACTGGCTCCTCCAGGTGCCTGAAACGATGTGCCTGCACTGCTAGGGAGTGGTGCATGACTGCTCTTGCAGCTTCCCTTTGCTTCCATGTCAGAAAGTCATTTTTCTGAGGGGAAGTAAAGAAATCTGTGGTGGATATAAGTTCTGAGCATGCACAGTGACGCAGAATTCCCCCAGGAGTATTTTAAAGGAGACTATCCATTAACTATTATCAAAGTATGGCCAGTGATAGAAACCCATACATGGATTAGTCAATTTGTTACAGTATTTTAATTAATTGTATTGAAATTGTCAGTGTATGAATGTGCTGCATTACTTTGGGGATAAATTCTTCCTTGGTTTCTTGTTCCAGGTGAGACCATCTATTTTAACGGTTGCTTCCCCAACCCTTTTCTTGTCTTCTCTTCTACCCCCATAATCCAGGAACTTCAAGCTCTGCTTGGTAGCTACCAGCTTGAATGCACAAACATTGTGGAAATCATTTAATAGTATATACATGTAATAAATAAATAAGTAAATAAAGCATGTAAGAGTAAGACTCAAACCTATTCAGGATGCAGCCCTTTTCTGCTTTTGTTGACTTTTTAGCATCTTAAAAGAAAAGTCTGCATGCACATTTTTTTGCAACAGCTGCAAGAAAAAGAAAAGGAGCTTTTTGAGAGATCCATCCAGAAACTGGGGGTAGTCTTTGCATTTACACTGAGATTATTTTGTGGGTCAATAAGAGGCACTTAGGTGGTATGGCAGGCAAGCAAAGGGGAGTAGAGGAGTAAGAATCCACAGGATTGTCCTGAATGGGGCATGGATTCCTTAATTTAGGACTAGTTTTTAAGCATTTTCCTTCTTTTGATGAAAGATTTTTTTTGCAATCTACTTGCTTCAGTGAGACATTTGACATTTAATTTTAACATATTTTTACAAATCTCTCTCATTCTAACTGATCTCCCGAGACAATCTTGTACGTATGCATGTTGCGTGTGAGGGCTAGGTATTGCTTTGGGATGCAGCAGCGAGCCTGCAGGGCTGCTGGAAGGCCTGGCAGACACAAAGACATCAATGCATTGGTTTACACTCTGTTCACGTTTTGAAGGTTTTCTTTGCAACCATGAGGACTTCCCTCCAACCTCGCCTCCGCCCCGCCCAGAAAAAAAAATCAGATTCCAGCGCACAAGCGGGCAGCCTCTGAAAAACAAAAACAAAAACACCGGCCCACTGAGCTTAGTGCAAGTCAGGCCCAGAGATATTCCTCCCGGCATGACATTGGGATGCAGGAGACCAAGGCATGGGGGACTTGCAGCCTGACGTGCATTTTGCACGGGGCAAACTAGAGGGGCCGGGGTGGTGGCGCGCAGCAGACCCGCGCACTGGGGCAAGGCTGCAGCAGCAGCAGCAGCGCGCGGACAACACGGGCTGCAGGGGCCGCGCGCCGCTGCTCTGCCTCCGCCGCCTGGGCTCCCTTCCGGACGGCGCCCGCGATGCCGCTCTCCTCTTTTTGCCTCGAGCCTGCTCCGGGCCTCCGCTGCTGAGCGCGAGGAGCCCGGGAGCGCGCGCGCGCGCGAGCCCCCAGTGCCAGTGCAGCAGCGGCGGCGGCGGCGGCCGCCTCTTGTTTACCAGCATTAACTCTGCACCGTGCGCGCGAGGAGGAACGGCGGGAGGGGGAGACCTAGCAGCGGCAGCAGCAGCGCGGTGCAAGCCCTCCTGCAAAGAGCAGCGACAGACTTAAATACAGAGCAGCAGCAGCAGCAGGGCCTCCCCTTCCAGCCTCCCCCCTGGGAGGAATTACGGACCCCTTTGCAACAAGCTCCTGGGCTTTGACCTTCAGCAAACCGGACCCCCCCCCTCCCCACTACGACCCTCCCCCCGCACACTCCCCCTGGCGTGGGTTGGACAAGAAGCGGGGAAGGTTTGCAGCGCGCACGCACGCCCAAGATTCGGTTGTGTTTGGATTTTTTGTGCCATGGAAAAGCAGCCGCTAGCAGGGATGCGAGGAGGCGAGCCGCAGCCAGAGGAGGAGGAGGAGAAGTGCTGAGCTGCTCAGCTCTCCCTGCTGCCGCTTTGTGTGTGTGTCCTGGATTTTTTTTTTTTTTTGGAAGGAGCCGGTGGCAGCAGCGCTGAGACGAGGAAGAGGGGGAAGCCTTTTCATTCATTTTTATTCCGCATTTGTAGGGTCTTCAGCCACCTGGACTTACTGTTTGTTTGGTTTTCTTTTACTGTGGGGGAAGCTTGAAGGGGGGAATCCCTTTGGAGCAGCCTCAGGTCTCTGCTTAGGGGAATAATCTCCAGTCTCGGGAAGCTGTATTTCCTCCTCCCTCATAAGATTGCTTTGGATCCCACCCCCCTTTCCCATCCAGGTTTTTTTTTTTTGCGTGTGTTTGCTGCGCCTGTGTGGTGTTTGAAAATGGAGGCTGAAGATACAGACCGCCAGCCCCAATGTGCTTCATGTTTGCGACTTCTGTGCACATTGTATCCCTGCAGGCAGCGCTGAGGGGGAGTGTTGCTTCGCCCTTTCTGGGGGAGCCCCAACCCAGCGTTTTCATTGTTGTCTGTGGGTGGCTTCTCCGGAAGAACAGCAGCTAGGGAAATAGAAACCTTTTAATTTTCAAACCCAAAGGAGTGGTTTTTGTGTGGGAGGAGGAGGTTATTTTCCAATCCCTCCCTAGGTCTCCCCCCACCCTCCCAATTTATAGTTCTTCTGTGTGAGTGGAGGGGGGGAGAAATTTGGACTTCTTTTTTTTTTTGGGAAAGGGGGATTTTGTCCGTAATTTTAAAAAAAGAGGAATGAAGTCTGGCGCTGGAGGAGGGTCCCTGACCTTATTCTGGGGGTTTCTGCTCTTCTTTGCCACACTTTGTCTGTGGCCAACAAATGGAGAAAGTGAGTATTTTGCGTTTCATTTAACATGGTGGAGGGGGGGGGTGCGCTTGTTTTGCACTGCGGTGGCTTTTGAGTTTCAGTGGCTGCTTGTGTTTTTTCCTGTTCTTGAATCTGCTCCTTAAGCACATTTGAGTTCAGGCTGCTCTTTTCTCTCTCCTCGCTTGGAGTGGATGGCGTTGGTATGCCTTAATTTAACCAGAGTTCAGACACTTTCCCGTGTCTGAAGAGTAATAGCGCTCATTACTTCTCTCCAACCCCCTAAATCTTTTCACCCACTGTGTTAATTTCTTAAAGCCTCTCCAGATTTTCCCCTAATATTCAGATTTTAATCTCCCAAGACTGTAAAGTGCCCAGTGAACATCGAAAGGCCCAGGAATACTCGCTTCCAGTGTTTGGAAGGGAACATTGACTTTAATCATTGGATGCCTTTTTTTAAAATCAAGGTTTAATACCCTCTAATTGAAAGGATTTCTGTGAATAAACAGGCTGTGTTTTATGTGTGTGTGTTTTTGCAAAGTGTGGCATTCCCTTCTTGGGATGCACAGATGGAAAAGGACTATATGTCCGCCTACAGAGACCACTGATCTAATATTTTATATAGATCTGTACAACGTGGGGGGGACGGGGACGGACAAATGTATTGACGATTGGAAGGATTAGGGATTTAAAGATGAAGAAATCAATACATGATAAGCTGTTTTTATACCTAGAACTGAAGTTCTGCGGTTGCTTCTTTTAAAAGAGCACGAGTTGTTTTCTTCTCTGTGTGTGTTTAAATTCTGCGTTGTGGAAAACGTGGTTCTGTGTGTGTGTGTGTGTGTGTGTACACGCTCTGAAAATGGTTGTGTCTCCAGTGCACAACGATGCCCGGTGGGGATTCTTGCTGCTGCTGCTGATCTTTTCGGAATCGCAGTGTCTGTCCGTGTTGTTTGGGAGTTGCAAAAGCCCCGACTTTGTTTTTGTACATTTCAAACCTGTGATTATTTTCTCTGCCCGGCCCCTTTGGTTGCAGGGGAAGATAGAAGGGGGTGGGGATGGTGGGAGCTGACATGGACTGGATTGCAATGATCAGCATATTAATCGGTGCGGATGATCAATTTTCTTCTGTTTTGTTAGTTTGGATTGCTGGCCCCCAGCGTTACGGTTACTTTGGCCTCCGCTTTTGGCGGGGGGGAAATTGGGGGTGTTGTTAAATGGGCCTTTTTATTTCAACCATTTTAACATTGTGCTCGATCTCCCTCTGTTTGTCTTTCAGTGTTTGTGCAGACAGGAGGTTTCCTTAATGCTAGATCCGTTCCCACTAGCCGAATGGTTTAACTTTTAAAAAACTCCCTAACCATTAATTAACGTCACCCATTTTTAGTTGTGAAAAGGTGTGCGGAGGAGAGAGTGCATTTCATCCATTCAAATATGAGGAAAGAATTCCTGACACTTAAAAAACACAAAACCACCCAGGCGCTTCTTTAAGTAGTCGGTTTAAGTTGGAAAATAAGTTCTTGGATGTACCGGCAATTAAACCAGTTGTAGAAACGTTTCGGGCAAAGCTAGGGTAGATGGAATCTGCAAGGCATGTTGAGTAATATTGTATTTCGTTAGACAGTGAATGCCAATTAACTCTTTGAAAGTCAGGGCACAACTTGGCTTTTAACGTTGTAATGCTTGGGCCAGCAAGGGCTTGGGAGAGTTTTCTTTCTTGGATAAGTCGAATCTTTTAGCTAGAATTGCTTTCCAGAGAGGAGATTAATCCCTAGGGTTGAAAACTAAAACCCCAGAGCTTGCTGGTTTTGGTTGGTGGTGGTGTGTGCCGGTGGCTAGAAGAATCAAGATAAACGGATGATTAATAAGTGTAAAAAAAGTAAACGTTTATTCTATCAGTTTAAGAATACACTGGCCCAATGTTCTTGAATTATTTTTACCAAGTCCAGAACATCTGCAAGTAAGAATGGTTGAGAGGAGAAACATTCTCTTAACAGAGGTAACAGCAATACATTAGATTTTATTTTTCAGTCATTTGAAATGTTTATATTTGGGCCATCTAGCTAAAATGACTCAGTTAATAAATCTCACATGAAATACTTTTATTTTGAGGACGATCGAGGCGTTTCAGTGATGACAAAATAAGATGAGAAGCTTTTCTTAGCTGAATACTGCCTCTAATTACGTTGACTTTGTAGTTTTCAGTTTAATAGCCTTTGTTTTCACAAGTTATTACTGAAAGAACTTCACTGCTAGGGGAAAAAATGACCCCCAGACAGATGTTTTGCATCACTTTGTATTCTTTCCTCTCCCCACAATAGAGGAAGGAGGATTGATCTTATTTTTATTTGTTTTTCATATATAACGTTGTAGCTAAAAGGCACTTCCATTTCTGGTCAAATAAACAAGGCGTTCCTAAATAGGAGTACACAGGAGGTACAACAGGAAGAAAAAAAATTCTTTAATACTTAATAAATCAGTAAGAGATGATTTAATGACCAAAAAAATCTTTAAAATACAAGTACTTTAAAAGGAAAAGTTCCAGTTAGCAACATGCACAGAAAAGATGTTCACAGTATAGCAGCGTTTTGTCAAAAGAGCAAAGAAATCCATTCCTGAGAAACTTTGAATGCAGGTGTGGTAGTTCATGTGGTATTTAAGATGGCTAGGTGTTGCGTGAGACCCTTTAAACCTTGAGGCAGGTTTAAGATGCACCCTAAACTCAATGTCCTTTTTTTTTTTTCTGTGTATGATCACCAGTATTGAGCATATTGAAATTTGGCTTAAGTGTCCTGACCTTAAGTATTTAGGGAAGGAAAAAGCTGAAAGGGGTGCCTTAAAAAATTAGACACCCAGAATAAAAATACCATTAGTATAGTACCTGGTGTAATGCTGCTTTGAACCCATAGCTATGTCAATGAATCTGTTTATCTTGGCTTTGAGCATTAGCCCATACATACAGCCTACACTTTGTTTCAAATGTTTATTAACAATACCGGTAGTACATGCTGGCATGTTTAGATCCATATTTCAAGATGTATAGTAAAAAATCCTTTATGAGTGTAGTCAGTGTAGGTGTGTAGCATGAACATCAATATCTCCTAATATGCTTGGTGATGAGAGTTGAATGAGTTACATAATTCTTTGGGCAATTTAGATACTGAATAGGAAATGTTTCAGTATTAAAGGAATTAATGTTAATCAGGTACACTGGAAATAACCTCTAAATATCCCTTCTCTCTTATCAATAAATTATTATGATTAGAGTCCATCGGAAGAAACAGTGAGGTAATCAATGCTAACACAACAAGAAGTGTAAAGGCACATGTTAAATCATTTTAATATCAGAATCAGGACAAAGGGTTGTATGAATTACTGGCTAAAAGGGTTAGGAAATGGTGGTCATTGTGTTAATATGAAGCAGAATGTGTTAAAAGGACAGAACATAGGATCTGTTATGGAATGAGGATGCATAGTAGCCAGTTTAATTGTAGAATCTGTATTTTGGGGGAGAAAAATGTTTTTCTTCCTGTAAAGTAAAGAAAGTCCAACTAAAGAGTTTGACTAAATAACTAATGACAAAAATATTGTTAGAAGTGGAGTAGGAGAACTGGTTTTAGCTTCAGTGAAACCGAAGAAATTAGTTTTTTGTTAATAGAGGAATAGTGTGGATTCTATAAACAAGTGAAAGTCGAACACGGAATTCTAATAACATTCAATCATCCTTGTTAAAATTAATGTTAGAATAACTCTGAAATGCGAGTTTAATAATTTTCTTTTTGCCTTTAATTGTCTGCACTCTAGATTTCTTTCCTTAAAGCCTATACGTTTAAAGTTTTCACGAGAAGAAAAACCTGCTAGTTTTAAGTCTCTTTACACTGTTAAATGGCTAGTTTAGATCAATGTTCTTTACTTGGGGTGTAGTTAAATGGTTTCAAATGTGGTTTTTGGTTTTTTTTGCTCTACTAAATTTACATTTAAGAATATACTCATTTCTCATCTGCTTAATAGAATCTTTGATGACTTAATGATTAAAATACAATACAATATTTTTAGGGATATAAATTATTGGACTGAAGTTGTAATAGTGCTTTTAAAACTACATTTGCATTAATTAAGAACTTTTTTTGATCCGTTTTTCATGCTTCTTCAGTAGACTTCATTTTTACTGGTGGTCATTGAAAGTTTTCATTTGGTGAGTTGAGAGAAGATAGATAATGGATTAAAATGATGAGTTATATTGGAGATAGTTTATATAATTTGTGAACAGAAAAAACTGCATAGTAACATCCCTCCTGGTCTTAAATTTTAGGAGGCACAAATACTGTGTAAAAACAAACTATTTTTTACACTTTCTTTGATCACTTCATGATCTTTCATGAAACCCAACTTTCTTTTAACCTGTTTAGATGGTCATGTGTGATGTATGCATCAGGGTAGTTTACAGACTAAATTGAGTAAAATGATTTAAAGCAATAAAAATATATTCCCCCAAAAGCCTGTAATAAATTTACTGAGCAAAAATAGAAATTAGTATGTACCTATTTCCTCTGTACCTTGTCACACAATGTTGAATTAATCAATAAGATGTTAAAGATGTTAATTTATCTCTTCCTCCTGTAATATTAAGATGTCACCTAAACTGAGGAAGCACTGCAAACCTTTGAAACCATCCCTTAAACGTTGGTTTATGACCTTAACAAATTTCCTACTTTAATTTTAGTATACATGTCTCATATTTGGAAACACTTTATGGTCTTACCTAATAGCAGCTGGCTTAATGTAAACTTCAGTAGTGGCAAATGCAATTTTGTATTGGAAAAATGTGATGATTCTGTATCCCTAAATTTAAAAAATGACTTGTGCTGTATTGTAGTAAGTTGTATCTCAAGTGTTTTGAGCAATGGTTAAAGTTGTTTGCAAGTATGTGTGACTTCAGTTTATTGCAGCAGTCTTTCTAACAAAGATTGGATTTATTCTATGGTTTCATAGATAAAAAGACTTTCTGTTACAATTCCTGTTTCAAAGAACACTTTGAATGCAATGATGATTTTGAAGGGAAGAAATGGTTTTGCTGTTTTGATGTGTTTGACATGTATAATTTGCTTATTACTCTAAGGTATGTAGACAGCCTTTTTTTTCCCTGTGTCTTTTTTTCTGTGTAGGTTAGTTGGATTGGTTTTTATGAACTATGAACCATTTAAAAAAAGGAAGTTTCCAAAACCTTTTATTGCACAAAAGCAGAAATCAACAAATGGTAGTTGATAAGAAGGCATGTGTGGTTTTTTAGCTAACTTGCTTTGATACTGTTTTCTTAGCCAAGTTGTAGCAGGTGCTATCTGAGTTCAAGATCGGAACAGATTTCATAGTACTATGTATTCTGTATATCCAAAACTATTTGGGGCAGACTTTGAAGACAGGGAAATGAATAACAATGTAGGTGTATAATATATATGAACATTTTATACGCTCTGCAAATTGACTATAAATTTATCAGCTCCTCAAAAGTCATAAACAGGTTAAAAAGTTGTTCAAGGCAGGGCTGCTAATTTTTTGTAAAGGTTTAGAAAGGAAAGTTTGGTAACTTATTGATTTATTAGGGAGATAATCTCTTACCAAAAGCTGGTGCTGGTGGTGTGTGTTTTAGATTTTGTTCAGTCTTTTACAGATGGTTTAATTAACCTTCACAAATGCTAAATCTAAGTGATCCCTCTAGATCTGTTAGTTAAATCAATGATTAATTTCTTAAAATACAAGGTACAAGCAACTTTTAGAATACAAATACAAGGCTATCTAAAATTTGTTAGTATGCTGAAAGCAAAAATTGACATAAAATATATATTATCTGTATTTTATAGGTATGTTTACAAAAGAGAACATATCAGTTTGCTTTTGGCAAAACTGTTAAGAAACCCTGATATTAAAGCCTTGATTTTAATCTAATCTAAATAATATCTTTTGATTTTTCAAAAAGCTCAAACTACCCTTTTAACTGATAGTGCCGTTCTTGTTGTCTCGACAGTAAGTACATCAGCATGCATCATTGTCTCTCAGGCTAGTTTTGTTGATGACTTCCAGCATGTTTAATATCTATGAATTTTTCACACATCCGCCCAGTATGCCCCTTAACCCTGATTGATGCAGTATGATCATATTTGAACAGGAATGCAGGGATAAATAAGCCTTGAAAGTGCTACAAGAACACTCTCTTGCAGGAACATGGTATAATTTTACTACAAATTTTAATATAACTTATTTCTTTAATTAGAGGAATAAACTGGTTAACATTTTTCTTTGCTGACAAGTTTGTGTTTTAAGTACCACATTTATATAGACACTATTGTTCAGACTTCTTTGAGTTAAGGTGCATGTCTCCTACAAAATAAGGAAAAGCTCTTTTCCATCAGATAATTAACATAAGCTGTTACTATATTTCTGTACTATAACTGCAAATGAAATAAGTACTACTAAAGATGTTGTCTTTATGTCTTGTCTGTTTTTTGCTACTGCAGGAATTAATGTTGGTAATAATAGTTTAGTTTGTAAAAACACTTGTTTTTGGATGAGTTCATCTCCCACATGATGCTGGCAAAATGAAATTTTTTTTATTGAAACAGCTCTGTGACCGGTCAGGGAGAGTGTTATCTGCAAACCTGTTATTGGTGCCATTACATGCTATAAAGATAGCTCTGTTTACTTAGAAGTGTGAATATCCGCTCTGATCAGAGCGCTCTTTTAGTTAGGGTTTAAAAAAAAATTCTTATGATACTTTACTACTTTATTTTGGAAAGAAGGAAAAAATGTGTGTGTCAAAATGTGGGAGCGTATACATCACATAAGAGCTCTTCTAATTCTGGAGATAAATGTGTGACTGTGGTGTTTTTTTTCCTTTAATTGGTGGTGTGGTCACCTTCCTGATTTTTCCCCAACCACACCTTCTATTATTTGAATAATTGAGTTATTAAATGGAGGTTTGTGTAACTTCTGTTCTCTTCATGCTGAAGCAAATACTACAGTTTTTTTTCAGAAATAAGGGAGGATTTTTGAAGTTCAGGTGCTGGAAGTGTTCAGAGCATGATCTGAAATAGTCCAAGTATCCCTCTGTCCCTTGGAATTTAAACTTGATCAGAGCACAATCTATTTAAATCTGATGTATTATACCTGCTGTTAACTTTATAAGCTAGGTTTATACAAATTTCTTTTTAAATTTTTCATGATACTGTATTACAAAAATATAACCGTTTAAAAACAAATGGCTTCATAGTAAGAGAGAACATCCATAAATTAGAGCAAAAATGATGCATTTTTCTAAGTATTGTTTGTTTCAGATGCTATTGTAATATACCAGGTATAACTGGTGAGCATGCAAGTTTGAATTAGCAGAGAGTACAAAGTACGTTTTCATTGTTGTATTCAAGATTTGTTCTATTTCGACACTTGTAAAGGGCAAACCGCACAAAGTGTCAGACAGGGTAATGGGCTCAGGCTCACCCCATGATTAAAATTAGTCATACAAAAATCATATTGGAAAACGTTAATTAAGTGTGTGTGTGGAGGGGCGTGCTGTACATAAAAAAAATGTGCAGGAGCAGCAGGATATCTCAGAAGCTCTGTGTTGTGCTAAGATATTGTAGAGGTAACTTTGTTACCTTAATTCTGTGTGTTTCTTGTTAGTTTGTGTTGCTGTGTTTTGTGATATCATCTTGTTGGTAAAACATCTGTTTCCTATATGTATGGTGTAGACCAGGGGTAGGCAACCTATGGCACGGGTGCCAAAGGTGGCACGTGAGCTGGCTTTCAGCGGCACTCACACTGCCTGGGTCCTGGCCACTGGTCTGGGGGGCTCTGCATTTTAATTTATTTTTAAATGAAGCTTCTTAAACCTTTTTAAAGCCTTATTTACTTTACGTACAACAATCATTTAGTTATATATTATAGACTTATAGAAAGAGACCTTCTAAAAACTTTAAAATATATTACTGGCACGCAAAACATTAAATTAGTGTGAATAAATGAAGACTCGGCACACCGCTTCTGAAAGGTTGCTGACCCCTGGTGTAGACCATTACACCCAGTTAACTACTAGATTCTGCTGAAACAGAATAGACCCTGATATAGGGCTTAAGAAGTCTCCTTGTTAGTGATAGTAGGAAGAGGTGATGTGTGTCTACAGAATTTAAACTTTTGATTAAAAATAAATAGAGCTGAGGGCTTGTTTCTGGCACTTATGGTTGAAAAAACACCTTTCCCAAACATGATCTGATTCAGTGCTGTTTTTGTGGCGTGTAGGGACAGGCGCCTCATTATTTCTTTATCAGGGATATGTTGAAATTTAACACCGTTCCAATCTGTTTTACTTTAGCTATTCAGAAACCAATGGGCAGTGATAAACGGGCAAGAATCGAATCCGTTTCACTTTGGGAAAGCTATTCATAGGGAGGAAGAGATCAAAGTGGTGTGGCAAACCACAAAATAGCCAGGAGATGTTATGGAAATGAGAGGGCCTTCTAGATGCCAGAAGGACATGGTGCTGGGGTCAGGTGGTTCCAGTTGGCAATCCCTACTCATGGAAGAAACTTGGCATCCCCGAAGAGGTTCTGGGGACATGAGCCTGGTAGGAATCCCAGTATCACCTCCATTACACTGTTGAAAGAGAGATGGTTTGTGATCAGAGAGCAGCGGTGGGCCACAATGAAACACTCAGCTGAGTGAAATCAGATTGGAAATACCTTGTTTGAAATCAGTGGAATGTTCTGTTTTCTCTCTTGATCACTGAATGCTTTCCCCAAACGTTGACCCATAGTTAAATACACATCATTGCCTAATGTACCTAAATTTCATAAATTTCCATTGGGATTAGATCCATTCCCAAAATGCCACTGCCGTTAAGAGGATGCAGAGAGAGACTTTTGATTTGTAGATTTTTAGCAGAAGACTCCTTTTGGCTTTATTACCAGAAACCCAGTTTAGGAGCAGAAAATTCCTCAGTGGACGCCTATCTAGTCAGGTACATCAGTGTCATTCTCCTTTCCAGCTGATGGGAGTCTTCCAGAATTTTGGTGATATCCCTCCTCCTGACCAGGAGAGTTTTTGGCTGTTGTCCAGTTGTTTCCAGTTTTTAGCAGGTGGAAGCAGCTTGTGGTTCTGTATTAGTTTGTAGTTAAACTTTTCCCCCCTAAATTTCTGGTGGCTAAGAATTTTTTTGACAGAGTTGTGTTTTTTATTGCTTTCCTGCAATATCCAGTCTCCCAGGAGAAACTGAGGGAAGGGGCCTCCCAGCAGTGTCAGAGGCAGATGTCTTTTGCTGTTAGAAAAGGTGTTTGTACACTTTTTTCTTCTTTCTCCCCCTTTTGTGAGGTACTGAGGTTGGACAGAGGGAAGCCCTGTAAGCCAGCACAGAGGAAAATGCCAAAGACCAGGAGGACTGCCAATCCTATCACAGGTAGCTGGAGCTTAAAGCCTACCTTTTGGTATTCCCTGGAGAACCCAGCAGAGGGGGATTTTCTATTAACGGGTTGATCATCTTTTCCTGTAGTCCTGCCATGTGCTAGACCCCAGATGGAGGTTATTGATGCATGAACTTATCTAGTGAAAGGCCAAAAGGCCAGTGGAGGTTGGGAGAAATTCATCTGGTTTTGTAGTGTTGCAAAACTGAGACTTGGCCTAGGTTTGTTTGAGGACAAGGGCAGGGTTTTGAGCCAGCTTGGGTTGTGAATCTGGGAGTGACCTAAGGTTTTGGACAGAAACTAGCTGAAAAAACTCATTTGGTTCTGTCCAGTTTCATTGTCTGTTTTTCATGTGCTAGCAAAATGCTGTTTGAATTTTCCTTTTTATTAAAGGAAAGTTTAATAAATGCATAAACCTCCTTATTCAGACCGATTCTTATAAAGGAGGCTTATAAAACACCCCACCCTATCCCTGTGTTTTAGGCCTAGACTAACTCGCTAGAATCACAGTTAAAACCTGAGGTTGTGTCCACCTTAACAGTTTAATTCCAAGTGTTCTGTAGAAGTGTACAAATATTCTCTTAAAGGTGGTTCATTAGTGAGCTATCCTGCAGCTGTAACAGAAATGGGAGAATTGCAGTGTTTCTGTTGAAGATGAGCTGTGAAAGTGTCTGATGTAAAGCTGTGCAGGAGAGTTCTAGTTTTATATGCTTTTATTTTGTATGCATCAAGAAATCAGATTTTTGTTTCCTGGTGGCTCATTGTTTAAATAAACATGTTGCATTCTCAGTAGAAGAGCTTTAGTGCCAACTTCCCACTAATCAGATGTATTAACATTTTATTGTTTCCAAGCCATACTAAGAGAACAACAGCTTTACAATTCAACACATTTGAGGAAGATTATAAAGGAATTTGGGGTGGATCATAATCAGCACTTCAAAAGCAACAATGTCAGACTTGCTCTGCAACACAGCAGAGCTCCTATGGAAAAATACTGTCATCTTAACAGATGCAGTGTTATTTTGGAGGTTCCGCTGTATAAATACATAGACTGTGGTTAAATTGTGATGGCAACAGATGCAATCTCTGTTCTCAGTTCTTTCATCTCTGAACAATATGTGAAAAAATCACAAACCAGAAAGCATCAAGACTGAAAATGTATCTTCGCTACATTGTTGGCCAGTAGTTTTTGGATGACTTCCTCTGTTACAGATGCACTATCATTTCAGACAGTCCGTTTTGCAGTTAGACTAAATGCTTACCTCTAAGGAGGAGTCTGGTAAGATCGTGTGTAACCGTCTGTAGCTATTTAACAGTTTTTGTAGTGTTCTGAATGGAGCTATATATTATTGGCAATGCTTTAGAAATGCCAAGTAGACTAAAGTCAGGATTGGTTAACCTGGCAAAAAAGGTTTCCAATGTTTTAACAAAAAAACCTCAAACCCTACAACACACATAACTAATTTCAGTGGGCAAGCCAACGTTGTGTGAGGTGTTGTTGGTGTTCGTGTATTTAACATCAGTGACAGTATTTTGAAATTGTCCACAGCACATTGCAGTGTGCGTGAGAGAGAGACAGACACTTGGAATGTTTGAATCTGATGTTATGTTACAATGCTGCACAGTTGCGTTCACACTTGTTTTCTCTCTGCGGATTTGGTCCTGTTTTAATACTACTTTGACAGTTATAAATTGTGGGGGGTTTTTTTGAGCAGCAAATAAAAAAACATACAAGATGTTGTCATCATCAGTGTATTAGCCTCTATCTGTCCACTAGTGGCATAGAAAAGTCTCAAGTTAAATATTATAGCTGAATTTTAAAAAAAGGGGACTGGACAATTTTATGAGCAACAATATTGGTAGTCATGCATGATAAAACAAGGGGTGGTCAAATATTATGTCCCTAGCCTCTGTTTGCCAGAAGCTAGGAATGAGCAACAGGGGATAATCACTTGATGATTATACCCGTTCTGTTCATTCCCTCTGGGGCACCTGGCACTGGCCACTGTTGGAAGACAGGATACCTGGCTAGATGGACCTTTGGGCTGACCCACTAAGGCCGTTCTTATGTTCATGCTTCAGAAGCTGACTGTATCCAGGGGTTCTGAAGAAATGTATTTTCTTGCATGTATTTGCATTGTAACTCCCAATTTGTAGGAATAAGCCCTGATTTTATAGGGGTGTTAAGTGACTTAATTTCATGAATGTTTTTAAAATGTATTGAAATCGCTGGATGACTTTCCTCCAGATTTAAAAAAAAAATAATAATTTTTTTTTCACTGTGAAGCAAGATATTACCAGGCATTCCAAGATGTGTGCAAAAATTTGTTCTTAGCAAACCTGAGACTTGGTGTCGAGAAGTCTTGGTTGTTAACTGAGTGACTAAGGAGGCAGTCTATATAATTCTTAACAAAACAAAACAGAACACCAGAAAACAAAAACCCACTGAACCCTACACTAAAAGAATGTTACAGTTGCCAAGTTAAGCACACAAGTTAGGAAATGCTAGAATTAAGGTCGCTCATGCAACCTTAATGTGGTCTCCTTGTGCTTACGTATTATGATAGTCTTTAATTACATCACCACATGTTGTTTTTTTCCCCAATAGGATCCCTGTCTTATTTATTGTGCAAGAATGATGGTTCTCACAGAATCTGTACCTATTAAATATTTTTTTATGCTCATTCATTGGGTGGCCTGAGGCCTGCACAACATCTAAATCTTGAATACAGAATTAATGTCCTCATAGGCTTCTATGACACTCATCATTGTAGTATCCAAGTCAAGAGTTCCCAAATTGTGGGTCGTGACCCCAAGTGGGGGTCGCATTGCAGCAGTCCTGAGTGTGCAGAGGATGACGTTTTACAAAATGGCATTCTCCGCACAGCGTGACCTTGCATGCACCTTATGTGCAAAGTTATGCTGTGAGGAGGATGCCATTTTGTGAAGCAAAATGATGTCCTCAATGCTTCCCGGGGTCGCTGGAAGCAATATATCCAAAAATGGGGTTACGCAGGAAAATTTTTTTTGAACTACTTAGATCTGTGATTCCCAAACATTTGAGTTTCTTTATAACACCCCATTTTGCAGAGGGGGAACTGAACAACAGATTAATGCTAAAATTATCAGGTGTCTGCTAATTTGGGTGCCTAATTTGCAACACTTAGGGCCTGACTTTTTCAGAGTACTTATAATTTTTATAGCATTTTAGGGTGACCCATATTTTCCCAAAGGGAAAATGGAACACTGCATGGGGCCAGCCTGAGGACCCCCCCACCTGCTTGGAACTGGCCCGAGACCCCCCTGCCCACGCAGGGCTGTGCCAAGGCCCCCTTCCGCCAGCCCGACCTGAACCACTCTCTTGAGCCCTCCTTCCTGTGCAAGGCTGGTGTTACTTCTCGCTTTTCCCCTGCATGTTCCTCTGCACCCTGCTAGGGGTTGCAGGCCACTTTTTTGGCAAAACTAGGCATTAGTCCAGTTTGCTCTGGCTCTTGCCAGCTGAAGATCAGTTGGCAAGAGCAAATGAGACAAACACTCAATTTTGCCACAATAGTCGAGATGGATGAGACAGGGCTTAAAAAAGGGACTGTCCCGGCCAAAACGGGACGTATGGTCACCCAAAGCATTTTATATTTTCAGAGCACAGTTCCCCTTAATGAAAGTTGCAGCTGGGACTGCTCAGAACTTCTGCAAATAAGACCTTTGCATGTCTGAAGTTGGGAACCCAGAAAATGAGTAACGTGCAATTAGTGACCACTTGTGAAAAGTTTGATGCAAGTGACTTGCCCAGCAACACACAGGAACCCGGTGGCAGAGGCAGGGATAGGATTGAGTTCTGTGTGGCATTCAGGTAGTGCTGAGAGACTTTTTTGGACAAATAGTTTATTCACCCAAAAATTCAATTTTGCCTAGCCCAAAACTGTTTGCAATTTTGACAAGAATTTGCCGAGTGGTTTTGGCCAAAAGTTGTTGTGTGTGGTTTTTTGGGATGTAGGCACCATTCACAGAACAGCTGGAAGAGAAGTTGGTGGTGGTGCCAGTCCTGTAATCTTTAGTCCGGCAGTTAGGGCACTCAGCTGGGATGTGGGAGACTTGGATTCAGTTCCCCCCTCTGCCTGATGTGGAGAAGGGATTTGAATTTGTCTTCCAAATGGCAGGTGAGTGCCCTAGCCGCTGGGCTTATCGACGCATTCTCCTTGTAGCCCAATGAGTATTTGGGTACTTTATACATAGAGCAGTGTTTCCCAAACTTGGGACGCCGCTTGTGTAGGGAAAGCCCCCGGCAGACCGAGCCGGTTTATTTATCTGCCCCATCCGTAGGTCCGGCCGATCGTGGCTCCCACTGGCCACGGTTCGCTGCTCCAGGCCAATGGGAGCTGCTGGAAGTGGTGGCCAGGCCGTCCCTCGGCCCGTGCCGCTTCCAGCAGCTCCCATTGGCCTGGAGCAGCGAACCGCGGCCAGTGAGAGCCGCTGTCGACTGGACCTGCGGACGCGGCAGGTAAACGGACCGGCCTGGGGAGTGCCCTAACCACTGTAAGGGTGGCAACAACGCTTCGTGGTCATCATCCAGCGATTTTGTTTTTCTAGCACCTCCTTTCCTTTGCTTTCATTTTAATAAATACAGTTGTTTCATTTGACCAAGAATAAATTTTTTGTCAGCTTCACTGGAATTTCTAGGTTTGGTTTGAACCAAATTTTTTATTCAATTTTTGGAACTGCCAGCAAATGAAATAATCAGCTATTCACCTGGCTCTGCATTCAAGTCAGTCAGCTTCTTTCTTCTCCACACAGCCTGGGTGCTCCAGGACTGGAGCGCCTATGGGGGAAAAATGGTGGGTGTTGAGCACCCCCCCCCCCTTAGTGCCTACCGGTGGGCCCAGCAAATCAATGCCTCCCCCCTCCCCCCCTCTTGCCCGCCACAAACAGCTGTTTCGCGGTGTGCAGGAGGCTGGGGGGGAGGAGCAAGGATGTGAGGTGCTCGCGGGAGGGGACGGAACGGGGCGGGAAGAGGCGGGGACGGGAAGAGGGGTGGAGCCTTGGAGGGGAAAGGGTGGAGTGCGGGCAGGGCCTGCGTCAGCCAGGGGGTCGAGCACTCTCCTGGTGCTTTGGAAAGTTGGTGCTGGTGCGCCAGCATGGGGGGTCGAGGCTCTGCTGCCATGGCATGGAAAACTTCATCCTGGATCGTTAAAATTTGGCAAAGTTAAAAGCAACTGAAAGCATGGTCTAACAATGGAAAGTGTCAGGCACCCTTAACTGTAGGTGGGAATACCAGTTCCATGTATAATTCTGATGAGCACTACTGGTTCTATCTGTTTTACATAATGGCCTTTTCTTCTGCATGCACCACTGATATTCTAGAAAAAAGAATGCCTACTAGTCTGAACAGAGGGGCACATGGCAGAGGCCGGGGGTTGTTGCATGAAGCAGTGGTTCTCAACCAGGGGTCCATGGCCCCCTTGGTGGCTGCAAGCTGGTTTCAGGGGGCTGTGGGGCCTTGTGGCTGAAGCAGGCCCGCCTGAACCCCAGCGCCCCCATGACGCTGAAAGTGGGAACAGAACTGCAGAGAGCCCCAAGACCCAGCACTGCCCCGGAGCTAAAGCCCAGAGCCTGGGCGCCCCCCCATGGGGCTGAAGCTGGGTCCCATGAGCTCTGGTGGAGCTGAAGCTTGGTGTCCCAAGCCCCGGTGCTCCCACAAGGCTGAAACCGGGAATGGAGCCGCAGGGCTGAAGCCCTGGCACCGCCACCCCCAGCCGGGTCTCAAACCCTGAGTCTTGATGCTCCCGCAGGGTAGAAACCCTGAGCCCCCCACCCAGAGCACTGGCACCCCACAGGGCTAAAGCCCTGAGGCCCCCCACCTGGTGGCTGAAGCCAGGAGTCCTGAGGTGCCCCCCATCCCCTGCTGGGCCTTGGAGTTTTTATAGTATGTTGGGAGTGGGGCTCAGAAAGAGAGAGATTGAGAACCCCTGGCATAAGGGACAAGACCGATATCCCGGCAGTTTTGTGAGGCAGGAATGCGATCAGCCAGGCAGAGTGGAATCTGCATTCAATCTTGTAACTGCCCAGTTCTGACCACAAACAGTGCACCTTTGTGCCATCAGATAATTTGAAGATTGCAGTCTGCTGTTTCAGAGGAAAGAGCCAAGTAGCTATAAGAGGAAAATGTATGCATTCCCTTCCGTACCCGTCATTTTTAGGACTACAGAAAATGAGGGGGGAAGGAGATGGTTGATCTCACTGCCTGAGGAGAGCTTGGCTTTCAGAACTTGTAGACATGACAGGAAAAAAACTCCCAGGTTTCTTAAGTACCAGATGTCCAGCTTCCTGTCCAGAAAAGCTCCTTTGCTCAAGAAAAAAATTCATCAAACTGAACATTCTCAGTTGCATAGTTGAAATAGGATGAAATTTCATGGAAAGGGCGCTAGTTCCTAGAGAGGCCTAAATACCCCAAACATGAGTTGCTTAGGGATGGTGAGAGTTTGGAATTTAGTTGCCATTCCTCGACCATAAGGAGGAGCATCCGGCAGGCATCAAGAAAGAGATGTACTGTCATTTGGCTATTGACATTCTCCAAGCTCCTTTACAGAATCCACCACAGATATGTAGAGCTTCACGTTGGTATCTTGACACTTGTGAGACCGATATTGCTACATTGAAATGGAATGACACTCTGTTAAACCAACCAAATGTGTAAATTACTTAAAAAAAAAATCCTTTAAAAACTTCCGCGAAGCCAGTTTTCCATTAGTATGAGGGACCCTTCATTGTCTCAGCGCAGAATGTATGTGAGGTAGTACATACAGAATGTATGTGACAGGCACTGTCTCAAATTCTAGAGTAATGAGTGTTTTTCATAACCAGCAGGATGCTCTTTGATGAGGCACACTATCTTAGCTATGTTTTGCTGTTCGGTGTTGGTGGAGGAAAAAACAATGTTAGAGGAATGGAATATTTTAATATGTTTTTGTATAACCATGGAAAATCTGCAGCCCCTTGTTTCTGCCACTCAAAAATAATTCCAATGGCTTATCATTGGCCATGGACACTATCAGTATGTAAAAGAATGAAAAGCTGTCTTGCATGTTTAGAAAGGAATACAGTGCATATCCTCCTGAAAATACCCTGGAGCATAAAGGTTAATTACAGCCTTCCCCCTTGCATCCCCCTGCCCCTTTGGTAAAGTTTCAGAAAATAATGCAAAATACCTAACGTTTTTGAAATTCCTGACCCTTTCAGTTCACTGAATAAAATAGGCAGGATTTTCAAGCTGACCATCTGAGGATCAAACCCTTCCCCAACCCCCACTTCCTGGATCTGCAGCTTTTTCAGGATTTGTAATGGGTCTAATGCTGATTGACTTTTTCCCCCCCTTATTTAAAAGCATCCATTGAAGAGGAAAAAAACTGTATTTCCTGTTGCTCTAGCTTGAGGCTTTGGGGAATACATTTTGGAAGTTTAGGCATTTAAGGGCTTTCAGGGGAATTCTTAAGAAGATGTTTTGGATTATTGCGTGAACTAAACTCCTTTCCATGGTCTTGAATTGTTCTTTTTCAGCTTGTGAGAGAATTACCAGGTGCCAGGAATTTGATTTACTGGGTTAGCATATAAATCCATTCTGAACTGTTTCTCTTACAACTCTTTGGATATGTTGAAGAGGAGGCTCTGTGAATTATACTCTATTTTTTTTCAATGTTTTTGATGTGGCTGCTTGAAGAATGCAAATTAGTGTGAGAAAGTGTGTCCCTTTTTACCCCTGCTTGTATCAAATACAGCAGTGTTTCCCAAACTTGGGATGCCGCTTGTGTAGGGAAAGCCCCTGCCTGGCAGGCCGGGCCGGTGTGTTTACCTGCCGCGTCCGCAGGTGCAGCCAATCGCGGCTCCCACTGGCCGCGGTTCGCCGCTCCGGGCCAATGGGAGCTGCTGGAAGCGGCGACCAGTACGTCCCTCGGCCCGCACCGCTTCCAGCAGCTCCCATTGTCCCGGAGCAGCGAACCACGGCCAGTGGGAGCAGCGATTGGCTGCACCTGCGGACGCGGCAGGTAAACACACCGGCCCGGCCTGCCAGGCAGGGGCTTTCCATACACAAGTGGCATCCCAAGTTTGGGAAACACTGAAATAGATGCAATAAATATCAGATTATTGGTAGCCATCTGATAAACGAACTCCTTTTATATTTTGGGTATCAAATTAGTGATTCTCATTTTCCCTTTCAAGATTCTTTACTGTTACATCCCTCTCTGCAATTATTGTTCACACCTCTCATAACCCTACCTTCACTCTAAAGGAAGCCTGCTTTGCCATTTCCATTACGCCTGCCCCATGATCTTGCTATCTTGTATGCTTGGGATGTTCTTAATTTTCAAGTGCACCAGGTACCTCCCCCTTCTTTTCATTCAGATCCTTCATGGAAACTTATTTCCACAAGCCCCCAAATGACAAACCATGCTGGTCAAAATGCTGTTTAAAAAAAAACAAAAAAAAACAAAACCCCCAGAAAAATCCTCCGGCCCCCCCCACCACAACATATGAAATCCCAGAAGCAAAGCTCTTGAAGGTTCCCCGTGTCTTCTCTATTGTAAGCTTTTGGGGGCAGAACCTGCCTTCAGTGTCTTGTATAAAGTCAAGCATGTCATTGGTGCTTGGCAAAAATTGCACCCGCAGCATTGTGTTAGGTGGGACTGTGGATTGTAGTTAATTTTAGGTTACCTGTTCTTCAAGAGAAACGTATGCTCATTTTAGAGCTTGCCTTCCCTGTTTAGTCTTTGACAACAGTATGATCTGCTTTGAAAGCCTCTAGATGATTTGTCTTTGGGAAGCCTCTGTGCCTAAGATAATTCTGGTTCAATGTACGGAAGTTCAATTCAGTTCATGTTAAGATGACTTTTTTTTTCCCTAAATCAAATGCCTAAAATTAAAGCACAATTATCCATTGATGCAAATGGAGTCCTTTCCTTTCATCAGAACTGCTAGCAGTTACTTGTTTTTAAAAATGCTTCCCATACGTTTCTGTTGTTCTCAGCCCCATTAATTGGAGCAGCTGGAACCGCAGTAGGCGAGGATAGATTCCTAATATGGTCTTTTCTTGGCTGCAGTCCTCCATTACCCAAAACAGAGGCATGGCCTAGAATGACTCCCCTGCTCTCCTAGTGAAGGTGGGAGATCAGAAGTGGGTGCCTGAAGCTGGGAGTCTCCCAGATGATCTGGGAAGCTTGATTGTGCTACTTGGGTGGTTGTAGCTTCCCCCTGTGTTGGGCCTGAAGAAGGCGAGCAGGATGGATAGACTCTCTGCTGAGCTGACTGTCTCTCACAGCCACCCTGCTCTGCAGGGCACTCTGACTCATTGAGCCCAAAGTCTCATCCTGCGCATCTGTTGGGCACGCACCTGTGACAGTGTTTTGTACCCTGTTCTCTTCAGAGACATCTGCTTAGGTTGCAGAGGGGACCGTATGCATTTCACTCCCATTTGACATTGCCCTTCCCACATTGAGTTAAAAGCGTAGTAGATTGTTTCTTGACTAATAAAATATTCTGACATGCTTTTAGTAGTGGCATTTGCAGCTGCCAAACAATATAGATCATACGTGTTTTGTTGAATAATAAGCTAATCATTTCACTAATCAGAAATGCAAACACGCACCTATTCATTGAAGGTTCTGCTTGTGTCTAAAGGCTGCATCAGGGGTTGGAGTCTCCACTCTGTTAAGCAAGGTATAAACACAGTAGAAGACAGTCCCCACGCTGAAGATCTTACAAGCTAAAATGTAGAAACCAAGTATACTTAAGCGACTTGGGCAGTGGTTCTCAAACTGGGGCTGCCACTTGTGTAGGGAAAGCCCCAGGTGGGCCGGGCTGGTTTGTTTACCAGCCCTGTCCGCAGGTCCATGGCTCCTACTGGCCATGGTTCACCGCTGCAGGCCAATGGGGGCTGCTGGAAGCAGCGGCCAGTATGTCCCTTGGCCCGCGCCACTTCCTGCAGCTCCCATTGTCCCGGAGTGGCAAACCGCGGTCAGTGGGAGCCGCAATTGGCTGGACCTGCGGATGGGGCAGGTAAACAAACCGGCCCGGCCCACCAGGGGCTTTCCCTGCACAAGCAGCGGCCCCATTTTGAGAACCAATGGACTTGGGGAAGACCATTTCATTGCTTCAGTGAGGAACGTGTCCTGGTTTTCATACAAACGTTTTTTCCCCTACATATTCTAACTTAAGGTGGAAAAAAAGCCACAGCGTAGAATAATTGATTTAAGATGATTTGTAGGGATGTACACTGAGAGTCCTAAGTTGATGATTGAAAGCTCTCTTGTGGATAGTAAAACTCAGTGTTTCTTTTTTTTATAGTTGATGAAACTCCAGGATGTTTGTGTTTGCCTTTCCTCTTTACCTCATGTTTGAAAAAATGAGTGCTCTGTGCAGAAGTACTTGCATCCTGTTGCTCTCTGCCTGCGTAGGTTATGTCTTTGTAGCACAATTCATCTTAACTGGCGTAGGAGACAGTAAGGGCTTGTCTACACAGGAAGGTTTTACCAATTACACTGAAATAATTATGCAGGTATAATTCCCCATATGGTCTCTCTGAGTGTATTTTCTTGGCTTAGTTGAAACCCCTTCCAAAGTGACATAAGCTAAACCGAAAACGCATTTTTATACTGCAAAAAGAGTGATCCCATGGGTAGTTACATTAGTGTGACTTCATTGGTTTAAATTCACACCCTACCTTATTGCTTGATACAACTCTCCTGTGTGGACAAGGCCTAAATCAGGGCAGTCAATTAGTTTTTTGGCAAGGTCCAAATTTCTTGGTCAAGGTATAGTCAAGATCCAGATTTTGGAGAAATATTTTTCACACCGCAATAACAATAAGTATATAAAAAGATTTTGCGGTTCATTGAAAGCATCTGGCAGTCCGGATTTGGCGTGCAGTTCACCTGTTGACTACATATGGCCTAAATGATCAGTCACATTGTCTCTCTTCTTGTACCCGTCCACGAGAGAAAAAGGTACTTTGTTTTCAATCTGATTAGCTCAGTCAAGTTAAACATGCTTGGAAAGTCCCTTTCACTTATTAAACAGTGTCTACATTAAGTGTTAAACAGCTTTTCAGTCGAATGGATTGCTCATGTTATAACCTGTGTGGGAGAACAGGCTACAATATGACCTACAAATGGGATTTTAAAGGTGATTCGGTGTGTCTACAGGGGAGTGAAAGGGGCTTTAAAGTCTTGTTAAGCTAACTTGATCTGAAACTAGCACCTTTTTTTCCTGTGTATTCAGACACTTTGGTTAACTTTTCTTTTAAAACTCCAGCCTTGCGGAAGTTGGGGTTAATGGAAGTTTTAGTTCAGTTTGTTTTAACCAAACATTACCATAGAAGGCTAGGGAAAATCAATCTGTTCCTTTAGGGAAGGGACAGATAGCGAAGGTTAGTGGTCAAGTCCTAGGTATTGTTAAGGTAAATCACATTGGGACCCTAAATCATTTATAGATTACTGGAGGGTATAAATATAATCTCCCATTGACTTTTTATTGAGTTCTGTTTGTGACCATTGGAAGCTCAGTGCAGTTGTGTATGATGGTACTGTGCTGGCAGTTCTCTTTTAATGAAGTTGAAATGGTGTGGACTAGTTGACAGATCTAGATTTAAAACACTCCGAGGCAGCGACAGGTAGTAGGCAGCTAAAAGCATTGTATAGTGGCCATAAATGTGGGCTGCTGAGCCCAGCCACATGCTGATGATTTTCATCCTGCGAGAGTTGGCTGTCTTACCTGTCCAACTTAATAGTATGTGCTACAGGTTGCTGTCAGCCAGTTGCTGAGTCACTTGGATGTGTAGACAACTGTTAAAAAATAATAATAATAAAATTGTACACACAACCTTTTTTAAGGTGAAGAGAGGTCCCCTAGAGAGACAATTTCTGTTAAGCTCTATTGTCATCACAGATTGTGAAACATAAATTCTGTTATAAACAGCTTGTAATTTTCAGTCTTACACTTTTGCTTTAGCAGGCATTAGACTACAACTACTAGCATAGAGCTTAAATATCATTATCATGGTTTTGCTCTCATAGTTACTGATCATAATATGCCACCTACTCACTTGTGTATTGTGTCTTCCATAGTGACATTTTTTTTTGGTGCTGTCAGGCAGGCGATCCTGTGGGTTAAGAAACAGCACAAAGGCTGACACTTTTTCCTTCTTTCCTGCAAAAAAAGAATTGGATTTTCCTCCCAGGAGTTAAGCTTTTACTTAAATTCTGTACAAGAAAGTTTCTTCATGTGTTTGGATTCTGCACCTTTTTTATGATCTGGTTAAGTTATACCTTGTGCTGCATCACATGGTTATCTTAACTATAGAGTTAACTTAGGCTCTTATTTGGTCGTGCCTATAACCCTCTCCTCCTGTTTGGTATATCTCCAATTATTATTACCTATCTCCTAGAACTGGAAGGGACCTTGAAAGGTCATCAAGTCCAGCCCCCTGCCTTCACTAGCAGGACCAATTTTTGCCCCAGATCCCTAAGTGGCTCAAACCACTGAGCTATCCCCCTGCCCCGTCCCCCTAACCCTCTCACCTGAATTGGGTGCTTTAAACCCAAGATAGCTGACCCCTCCTTGGGTATAGATTTAAAGCCTAGGTGTTGCTTTTACTTGGGCTGGAAACCCACCAACTTTGCACTGAGGACACAGGCTAAACCACTCAAATGTGGACTGGGCACTAGTGCCTTCCTGCAGTTCTCCCCGTCCACCCAAAAGGACAGACCAGAATAGTTAACCTGAAAAAGGTCTGCACATAAATTGTGTGTGTGGAGTTGAATGACAGGGAGATAAAAAGAAACCAGCAATGCCAAGATAAATTTTTGGTTGAGCGTGGACACAATATTCAATTGCACTTATGAGTTAGAACAGTAAAGTCAAATCAGTTTAAAAGTTGGTATGCAGAGGCTTTGTAACCTGGGTCAAATTAGCATCCTTCTCTATGAGGCTTTGGTGAGTGTTATGCATGATTCTTGGCACCTGAGTAACATGATGGACCTTGTGTAGGAAGTGCATAGAAGAGTTATAAGGCTAAAACAAAATATGTAGAGTTTGGCTAATGGATGATGTAGGGAGACTGTCAATCATCGGTAAGTACACAGAGGATAGGGGATGGTCCTTTTCGTTACACTTCCTTTTCCCTCCAGTGCAGAAGAATAATTGTATAAGGTGGTACTAGAAGTAAGGAGTGTGTGGGCTTGGCTACACTTACAAATTTGCAGCGCTGCAGCAGGGTGTGAAAACACACCCTCTGCAGCGCTGCAAATTGCGGCGCTACAAAGCGCCAGTGTAGTCAAAGCCCCAGCGCTGGGAGCCGCGCTCCCAGCGCTGTCCGTTATTCCCCACAGGGAAGTGGAGTACGGACAGCGCTGGGAGAGTTTTCTCCCAGCGCTGGCGCTTTGATTACACTTAGCACTTCAAAGCGCTGCCGCGGCAGCGCTGCCGCGGCAGCGCTTTGAAATGCAAGTGTAGCCAAAGCCTAAGAAACCAAACAAGAATTCATCAGGCAGTGTTTCTTAACAGTGAGATCTCAGATTGTACAATAGTCTCTAGTCTCTAAAGTCATCTAAAAGATCACCATTGGTTAGCTTTGTCCCCTGATAGTGACTCGTTAAGCGCAAAACAAGCCCCTAAATACAAACAGGAATACTTTAATGATTTAACTTCAAATGTTCCCCTGCAGTGTTTGCAAACCAAACATGGCAGCATTGTGTTTGGTGCCTGAGAACCTGAAGTTTAAATTAAGTATAAGAAACAAAAAAAACTTCAACAAAAGTGAAAAGTGGTTCATTTTTTCCCCCAGACTGAGTCTCTCTCTCCTAGCAGGACAAAACACAAGAATATACTGTGTGGAAGAATCCCGTGTTATCAGGGGATGGACTATAAGGAATGTCTCCAGTCGCTGATTTCTATGAATTCTGCAGTTAACTTCTGCTGCCCACAGTATGCACCTTACAAAGGGATACTTTTAGTTACCACTTAGATATTTGCAGTAGGCGGTATGACGATGCAGGTAGCTTTTTGACAGTTTGAAAAGGTGTCACTCGCTGAGCTAGCTGCCCCTTATCTGGCATCTCTGAGAGCATTCCCTCAGGTGTAGAGCCTTGGGCCTTTACCTCTGCTTGGGTGAAAATTCCACAATTCGCCCACTCTTACACAAGGGTACTGTAGACCAGTCCTGGGCTATGTCAACTACTCCTGCCATGTAGATCCAACTGAGTTCAAGAATGTACAGTTCTTGTCTTTGGAAGTCTGTGACCAGTGGTATACAGTGACCAGACAGCCTTCTTAAAACCAGCATAGCTTCTACAGACACCCCTAGCGGGCTTTTTTGTCTCAGGCCTTCTGTACACTTAAAAATTAGATTGACCTAACTGTGTTGCTCAGGGCTGTGAAAAGTTTTGCTCCCTGAGTGCCGTGGTTAGGTCAACTTAACTCCCTATATAGACGCGGTTGATTGACAGAAGAATTCTTCCTTTGACCTAGCTGCCACCTCTTGCAGAAGTGGATTAACTACATAGGTGGAAAACCACCTTCTGTTGATGTAGGAAGTGTTTACGCTGTGCTGCTACAGTGACACAGCCTCAGCAGTGCCAGTGTAGTGTCTCTAGGGCAGATGTAGCCTCCATCTGGTACCCTGCAACAAGTACTGCTTCTCTGGAATTTGTCCCTTTTAATGCTATCAGAGTTGCTCTGTTATGTGGTTTCCGGGCTTTTTTCTGTTTGCTGAAAAAGAGTTGTGTAGGTTGGCTGGAGACTCAGGCAAAATCATCAGTGATAATAGTTCTGACATTGTCTCTTAACAGCTCTTTAGTGTTTGCTTAGGAATGGCTCTCTTGAACCATTCTTTCCCTTCTTTCTTGTTTTTCCAGACAGCCATCTATTGAGTTCACCCAGTGTAGTCATACAGTAAACATCCCAAATGTCAAGGCTAACATACAGTATTCATAAATTATGACAGGACAGCTCCAAATCTGTCACACATAGTAAGCATTTCTGTTGCTGTGAAAGAGATGGGAGTTTTGGAAATGACTGACTTTATGAATGTTGTAAATCCAAGGCGCAGGCACTGCTGGACAGCAAATGTGCTGCTCTAGACCAAATTCTTTAATAAGGACCTCCCATGGATTTAAGCTGAAAACACATGATGAGAAGGAAGTGGCTCCATAGGGAATAAACAACAAAACACTGTTTAGAAGTTGTGCTGATCTCCCAGATGGACACATGGCTCTGTGTTGACCTTACTGAAGGATGATCTTATCTAATCGTCTTTATTAGTGGAGTTTGGGAGGAGAGCAACAGCACCATATTCAGAAGCATCAAGTGCTAGCTGACTGTGAGTAATAATAGTTAAGGCTACATTTTAGTCACAGGTATTTTTAGTAAAAGTCATGAACAGGTCATGGGCAGCAAACAAAAATTCACGGCCCATGATCTGTCCATAACTTTTACTGTATACCCCTAATTAAAACTTGGGCCAGGGGGCTACGGATGCTCTGGGGCAGGGGAGGTGGCCATGGGTTCTGTGGGGAGATGTGTCCGGTGTGTGGCCCGGGACCCCGCTGGTGCTGGGGGTGGAGGGAGGGTTGGTGGGGCTGGCTCCGCATGTCCCTGCAGCTCCTAGGAGGAGGAGTGGCCTAGGGGCACTGCACACTGCTCCCACCACAAGTGCTGGCTCCGCAGCTCCCATTGACTGGGAACCGCAGCCAATGAAAGCTGCAGGGGCGGTGCGTGGAGCCCTCTGGTCCCTCCACTTAGGAGCTGCAGAGATGTGCTGGGCCCCCGGTAAGCGCTGCCCCACACACCCCAGACTTGAGCCCCCTCCTGCACACCCAGACTGCTACTGCTGGCCCAGGCGCTGCCTGAGTCGGCCTCTGCAGAAGTCACAGAGGTCATGGAAATTCATGGGATTCATGGCTTCCGTGACCGGCACGCAGCCTTAGTAATAGCTGTATAGAAAGACTCTCCTCACTTATTTAAGGGGAGCATGCTGAGAATTGGCCATGATTGGTCCAGTGAGACTTTGTTTTGGCTGCTGTTGTGTGGTGGGTAGGTTATCTCACTTAAAATTGGGTCAAAGAAAACCCGGGTCCATTTGTTCATTCTCTGTCTTTCTGAGCAGCACTGGAATCAGCTGTTGGTAAACAGGATAACGTATACTCTCTAGAAGTCATCCAGTAGGTTGTTAGCTGGAGGATTTATTCTGTGTTCTACCAGCATGTGCCAAGTTTCAGTGGGGGCAAGGGGTTGGGTGGCCCATGCCTTTCCTAATCCTACAAAGCATCCGAGCTCTCTGGGACACAAGCTGCTTCTCCCTTCCTCATCCTCAAGGAATGGCGACAACATCGACTCCCAGGCTGGTAAACCTTATGAGACTTGGATATTTTTCTGCCCTCAGTGTCCAGCACTTTTTCCAGCATCCTATCCAAAGTACCCCTTAAAATTGTATCTGAGGTACTTGGGGGAGACTTCTTGATCTGACGTGGCCAAAATGAGGTGTTTTTTATCAGGCTGGTTGAGTCCTCTGTAGGAAGTGTGGGACACTGATGTAATGCAGGGCCTTGGCAAGAGAGAAGTTAAAGAGGAAGAATGGAGGGAAATCCTGGGGCCTCTGAGAATGAGATAGTCTTGCCTCCCTCTGTATTGACCCATTGGTACACAAACCAGGAGAAATACAAATGCGGAGTTGATTTCCGGATTACTACTTAGTTCACTGGACAAAAGTGAAGCTCTGTCCTAAGATTCAGCTCTAATAGAATCATAGAAGTGCAGGACTGGAAGGGACCTCAAGTGGTCATCTAGTCCAGTCCCCTGCACTCATGGCAGGACTAAGTATTATCTAACAGTGTGGCTAGAGAGAACCTGCTCATCACAGAGCCTTTTGGGTTCAAGCAGGCCTCTAGCTTGTTAAAGGAGCTTTGCACCCGGGTTTCAGCAGCATCAAAGGAGACCTTTTTTCCCATTCAGCAGAGCGACAGGAGAAGCTCTTAAAGGTGTGGTGACCATTAATGTCTTCTGGGGGGATCACCGAGACCATTTTGTGTGTAGGACGTCTTGGATTTCATAACATTAAAGCTAAAGCCACTGACAAATGGGATTTAAAATGAAAGGAATTGTATGTTTTGAAAAACACTGTGTTCCTTTAAACACTTTCTAAATGGAGTAACTGGAAGAAATACAAAATTTGGAAGTAAAAGCCAGACAGTGATGAACTGATTTCAGGTTGCTTTGAGGTAACAGTCTCTCACATAAAACAGTGAACGTGTTTGAGGTGTGGGTCATGCCCTTTAATTCTTAAGCTTGAATAAATAAGTTACCAGAAATGTGGTGGCAATGTAGGCCCAAGTACTGAACAGCAAGGTTCATGCTGATTTGCCCCATGGAGACAGCCATTTTGCACGGAAGCCATTGCTTTCATCTTGTTTTGTCTCTCTTCTTGCCCTTTACCAAGAGGCAAAGCCATTAAACCATAATTGGTTTGTTGACTTACATAACTGTTTGGCAGATGTGTATGAAGAGGGATTATAATAGGATTTCAAAGTCTCCTGTTTCATGGAAGGCAAGAAATAATGCAAAAGAGAGACAAAAACTCACTTCACAAAATAGCCATTGTGGGATGATTGACTCCATGATTTCTAAAAATTATATACAAGATATTTCTAAATATATGCGATTTGGAGATTTGAACTGTACAGGTGAGTCTCATTTTACGCTGGGGTTACGTTCTGCTGTCAGCGCGTAAAGCGAAAATCACATAGTCAAAATTACATTGAGTGTAATGGCGGGCGGAATCGCCCTCACTACAGGTTCAGTATTAAAATTGTTATTTTTCTTTTTTTTTGTTTTTGCCGACTGCGCAAAGCTGAATTTGCACATGTTAAATGTGTGTAAGATGAGACTCACCTGTATTCTATTTAGATGACTTAATCTGTTCAAGATTGTTATTTTCTAAACAGGTGGTTACTATTAGGAAAGATGACTGCTAGGAATGTGATTAAATTTGTTGCTTTGCTGATGTTCTAAGACCATGGAAAGTTTTGAAGTTCTGTGAATAAGCAGACACAAGTTACCTAATTCCTGCCCCTCTCATCCCAAGCCCATCATAAAGAGGCAGAAATGTAATTGGGGGCGGGGAACCCTCTTATTTTCATGCTTGAATATCTTACAGTACAACCAAGTGGATTTTATCAAACTTATTCATACATTTTTTTTAAGGCCAGAAGGGACCATTAGATCATCTAATCTGACATCCTGTATGTCACAGGCCATTACATTTCACCTAGTTACCTCTGTATTGAGCCCAATAATGTGAGTTTGGCTAAAGCATCTCTTCCGGAAAGACACCCAGTCTTGACCTGGAGACATAGAGATGGAGAAACTTCTCTTGGCAGGTGGTTCCCAGGGTTAATCACCCTAACTGTTTAGTTAAAAAATTGTCTTTTCAGAATTGACCTCTCTGTCGAGAATAAGCATGATAAATTACAGCAATAGAAGAGACAAGTTTGGAAAGTTGGAAACAGCTGGAGGGAAATGAATGTGTCATCTTATCAGTAACTATACTGGTTGTTATATTAGTCTACTAAAAGGAATAGCTATATTTTTAATGGATTAATATTAACAGGCTATGCATATTAACTGCTTTGCAGCAGTACAGTGGGTTAGTTGCATGCATTGTGGCAAAATTTAGATGTGAATTTGAGGAAATAGAGTTACTGTGGGTGAATTAAAAATATTTAGTAGTGAACACACAAAGAAACCATACACTGCTGCATGTAAAATTTATAAAGGACATTGTAGTGTGTTTCTGTCCATTTGAGGGACCAGTTTATATTGTAAATCTAAACACACAGTCCCTAAGTGTGGTCCAAAGAAAACACAACATGGCCAGATTGAAACTGTAGTAGTCTTTGATCTCAGATTAATTTGTTTTTCATATAATCCATTTCAGGACAGTGAACAAAAGTGAGGAAAAGATGATGCATTATGTAGTAACTGACTTTCATGGACAATGTGAACTTCTAAAAGAAATGAGACAGCAAAGCAAAACAGTGGCCAAACTTAAATAAAAAGGTCTTTTTTCATTTATCCCATGAACTTGGAGACATTTCCCCTTTACCAGAAAGGAAGAATTTGCCAGGTGTAATATGAAACAAGGGGTTTTCCCTGTTTCATGTTTGCTGCTCTGTGTTTTTCATTATCTTCATTATTAGTTCTACAAAATATATAATTTAATAGATAAACTAAAAGAAGCCAGTTCTTACATTAAGAAATGTCAGTTGCACATTCACATGTTAGCAATTGCTCCAACATTGAAACCCACTGGACTCCATCGTTTTTCTTATTAGGAAGATGGTGTTTCATAATCGAGGCAAATGAGTTTATATTGTTGCCAGAAAGTCCTAATCCCTTACTGATGTATAAAAACATTAAGTATCTAAAATTAAGTAACTTTCAAGCAGGGGCAAACATAAAACTAAAAACAGTGACTCTTTAAGGCCAGTCTCGAAACATATACACGTGCACAGATCTTATAAGGCTTTAATAAGAGTTGCTGTCATTCCTCTTATAACTCAGCTGTTTTTTTAAACCCCCTCACCCTGGAACTTGGCCTACAAAAGGTCAACTTAAGTACACATTTTATTTCTTTAACAAAATGAAGATCTTGGAGCAGTCAAGCTTTCTAAAATTTTATTGCACTAAGAATAAATTCTGCTCCATTTCCTGTACCTTAATAGGAACTGTAGGGTACTTTCTCCTGTCAGCAGGTGGAGACAAAAAATAAACTGATTTAGTTAGAAAAACATTGCATTTGTACCTCTCTGCTCTTTTTTGTGTCTCTTTCCAGAAAAGGAACAACCTGTGTTCGCATTATGACAGTATTCCCATTTTGTCAGAACAGACACTCTGGGATCAGGCCTACCCTGTCTTTTTGTTTTGGTTTTCTTTAAAAGGAAGTTTCATAAACTGCATTGTAAGACCATGCTATTGATCTTTTGTTGTGCTGTGTTGTGGCTTTCCCTCACAAGTTCAGGAGGAGAGGAATGGTGTTTGGGTTCTCTGGTAGAGACTTGATGGGGCTTAACCAAGCAGAGAGAATAGATGAAGAGCAGATCTCAGAGACGGGAATCGCAGTGAAAGGAAAAAGGGGGCTAGATTAAAAATGGAGCTGAGGGATGTGGGGAGAGACTTGTAGAAGAATGACCAGTAAGCATGATAGCCTAATCATTGAGATGTATGATTAAAAACCAATATAGCAGGATTGTGAAGGAGCAGAGAATTGAAGACTCAGTTGAGTTCATTCTCCCTCTGCCTTCCCTTATACTGGGGAATTTCAGTTTCCAAGGCCATGGCTACACTTGCAGATTTGCAGCGCTGCAGCAGGGTGTGAAAAAACACCCCCTCCAGCGCTGCAAGTTGCGGCGCTGCAAAGCGCCAGTGTGATCAGAGCCCCAGCGCTGTACGTTAATCCCCATAGGGAGGTGGAGTACGGACAGCGCTGGGAGAGCTTTCTCCCAGCGCTAGCGCTCTGACCACACTCGCGCTTCAAAGCGCTGCCGTGGGAGCGCTCCCGCGGCAGCGCTGTGCAGCGCTAAGTGTAGCCATAGCCTAAGAGCGGTGACGTGGGAGCGTTCCTCCGACATTGCTGTGATGTTTCCAGTGTAGACATACCCCAAGACTGAAATTCAGGATCAGACCCAAAGCTAAGTCTTTCTCTACTGCTCTAATTGCAGTTGTTCCATTTCACACGATTTTAATGTTTGCCTGGAGAGACCTTTCTAAGCTGGCAATTGTAGGTGCCAGTCTGTCTGCTCATCCAAATCCTGAACGACAGATAGTGCTAGAAACCTTGATTCATTTCCATGCTCAGACATCCTAGAATTCCTCTGACCGATTTCTCCCTGCCCTTTACAGCTATCATCATAGGTTTTATGGATTGGATTTCTTTAACTCTTGTAGTCGGGCTTCTGAATGTGGGTAATGCCAGCTTCATCAACCTTTGCTGCTCGTCTTGCCCACCTTTTCTTCCGTCAGCTAATACCATGACACTTGCGCTCGGCAGGGCAATAGTTTGGCTTTAGTCACAGTATTGTAGTGTGTACTAAGATAGAAGGTGCCTGTCTCAAGATGTTCTGCTGCTCCAAAAGTCCAAGTGTCTCTCACTGGTACGCTAGATTTTAAAGCTGCTATGATTTAAGCATGTTCAGGTTTCAGATCCTTTGTTAACTTGCGGCAATAGTCTTAGCTAGATGTTTGGGGGCAACAGGACTGCTTTCTGTTGCTAAAGCAATTTGTGAAGCTCTGGACAGTTTTTGTTGGTATTAGAATTTGAGTTACTGGCTCCTTTGCTTGTGTTTAGACCAAATTCTCTTCTCAGGGAAAGTTGGTGGTAAAATAATTAAGTTTAATATGCACAAAACAAGACAAATAGCCTCCCCATCCAACTAGATCCCTTGGTAAGCTTGCTTTAAACAAACTGCCATTTTACTTCCTCCTCTTCCTTTAGCTCACAATGCCTTATTTCTATTGTCTGTATTAGAGCATCCTTTTTCCATTTCTTCCACCAAATACCTCAAAGATCAATGTTGTCAGTGAGTTCAAGAACAGCTGACTCTTGGGCTCTCATCCCTGTGCTTTGTGGGTTTTAGGTGGTTTCTTGTTCCCTAGAGAAGACCATGCATCTTTGTTTTATATTTATAGAGAGCTGCTTATGTAGTTAATTCTTGTATTTATTAATACAATCTTTCCCGTCTATTTTGAGTGATTATTGTGGCATTGACATAATAGAGGGCTTCTTCTGTTAAGTTTTTTTCCTTTTGTATGCATTTTCTCTCCAGATGTGAAAAGTCGGACAACTTAAATTGGTTCTGAAGCTGTTTCTCCATATTTTGTTTTTTTCCTGTCCTGTTGACAGCTGACTTCATGAGAATACATTGGGTTCAATCTAGTGTTTTCAAGGGAAATTCCTCATTATGACTCAAATAAGTATTCTTGTAAATAAGTCTGTTGTTTATCCTGTTTTTCTTAGGGCTTCAGGAACTCCACTCTGGGTTTGTGCCAGAATTAGTGAAACTTGGGTTCACTGGAGTGCATGCAAACAGGAACTCCATGAATTAGAAACAAGTCAGAGCACTTTCTTTTCCTAATGCTTGCAGAACAGGAAGTGCTGAGTAGCATTGTGTATATTTGTAATGTTACAGATCTTTTGTAAGCTCCTATGTTCTGGTGTGGGGACCAAGTTGGCTTGAGAACCTGGGAAAGTAGAGTAGGTTTTGGTGTTGTGAATGGTTTGCGGATTTAGAGGGTTGAAGCCAAATATACTGTGTTCTCCAATGCTTTAGTTTCTTCTCAGCTTTAAATTAGTAACCTAAGGATTAAAGTTTTATTTATAATTTTTTTCGGTGTAGTCCTCTCATTAAACTCACTGGGAATCATATGATTGAAATCCCAGCCCATCACCATTGAAAAGATCACCCCTAAAAGTTATGACCTGTTTTGTTGAAGTAATTGAAGCACTATGCGTTCTGTTCTTATTCCATGGTAAAATCCAGGCTTGCTTGCAGCAGCAGTAAGAAAGCATCAGTTTGTACCCACGGCAGAAGATGGGTGTGCTTCTAGTGCTCTTCTTTTGCATGTAGTATTAACATTGATCAGTTAAATGAGATAAAATGAAAGCGGCATATTCAATAGTAGGCCCAAATTATGTGCTTATTATTATTTTAAAATTACAGCTTAATTGTGGAGTTAAAATTTTATGGCAAACCAAATGTTCACTCAGAGCTGTTTCAATTTAATTTGCCTTAATTTTGTTTTAAAGCTTAAAAACTTGTTTGAAGTTGATTAAGGATTTCTTTTTTTTTCCTTGTGTTTTCAGTTTGTGGGCCAAATGTCGACATTCGCAATGATATCCATGAGCTGAAGCGCTTAGAGAACTGCACGGTAATTGAGGGTTTCCTCCAGATTCTGCTGATCTCCAAGGCAGAGGACTACCGCAACTTCCGCTTCCCAAAGCTCACAGTTATCACCGACTACTTGCTGCTGTTCCGCGTGGCAGGCTTAGAGAGCCTCAGCGATCTCTTTCCCAACCTCACAGTCATTCGCGGGAGGAACCTCTTCTACAACTATGCCCTGGTTATCTTTGAGATGACTAACCTCAAAGAAATTGGGCTTTACAATCTGAGGAACATCACCCGTGGGGCCATCCGGATCGAGAAAAACTCTGACCTGTGTTACCTCTCCACGGTGGACTGGTCTCTGATACTAGATGCAGTGTCCAACAACTACATAGTTGGGAATAAACCTCCAAAGGAGTGCGGGGACTTGTGTCCAGGGACGATGGAAGAGAAGCCATTGTGTGAGAAGACCTCCATTAACAATGAGTACAACTACCGCTGCTGGACCACCAACCACTGCCAGAAAAGTAAGAGTTGAATAGATTGCCAAATTCAAATGCAACTTTTTTTACGTGTGCCTCTTCCTAAAATAAATAGCTCAGTTTTTTTAAGGTTTAATTCTGCCTTTTCATATAAGCTTTGTTTTAGTACTATTGGGTACCACTGAAGTTAGTGTCTTCTCTAATCAGGAGTATTTCATGTAACTCCATGGGCAACTGTTTAGCTGTTTCCATAGTGAATATTTAATTTTTCATGTTTGAAAGAAAAATCGTGATTCAAGGGTGATAAGTGGTTCAATAAAACTGGAGGCAAGAATAGCTCCTTTGCAGCAGCTGGCTTTGGCAGGATAACTAGTTCAATCAGTAGTGTTGCTGGGTTCCTGAGCGCAAGTGCATTCCTCAAACACTGCTTGAGATGAGAACTGTTCTACAACAAATCTGTCTGAATGTTCATTTCTTATAATGTTCAGTTTGCAGGTGGTGGCTGTGGGAAGGTACTTGTGCTCAGGACCAAAGCACCCCATTGCTTTCAATGGGCTTTGGACAAGGCCCGAAGTTTTCCATCAGTATTTGCATTTTGAGAGCCTCCAGAGTCTTGTATAAATAAGTTTCACCACTGAAGGTCTTTATTAAGACTTTACGTAACTGTCTGAAATTTTCTCTACGTTAAATAATATGGGATACCTATTCTTGTGGGTAAAATCCACTTGATAGGAATGTTAGAAAACCTGGGCTTCATCAGCCCTTATTTTTAAAAAGCTACTTTCTAAAGAGAGAGAATTCCTCCTGATTTTTTTGCATTATTATTGAGGAGTACGGTTATTGTCAAAGACTGCTGGTACAGTACTATTAATAATTAGTATAATTATCTTTAAAGATGTTTGGTCTGTAATGTATAACTAGACAAACATTTCAAACAAAACCTCATCTTAACTAACTCCTCTGGGAAGGGGAAAAATAAGTTGCATCTCTTTCCCTGTAGCTCTGTATTGACAGAACCACTTCTAGATGAGCCACAAATAGTCCATAGTATCATGATTTCTGTTTCCATACTTGCAGGATCACAATAGTGACATTGACTGCTTGCTTGTTGTGCTGATTAAAATCTTCAGTGACAGCCAATAAGGGAGTTTCCATCCTACAGCATGCCGAATTCCACAGGTTGAATGTCCATTGTATAAAGAAGTCCTTTCTTTGGTTTGTTTTAAACCGGCTGACTATTTATTTCATAGGTTGCGCTCTCATTTTTATGTAATTATCAGTTATGTACATAATTTATGATTTAAAAATTAGTCATGGAGAACTCAGGCATACAAGAAATATTGTATTCTCAATGCTCACAAGGGAAGAGGAATCGGGTAGAGAAACAGAGCTGTGCTGTTACTGCTGCTGAATGGACAACAACAATGGGAGGTCACTTCAGGTTGTATTTTAAATCCGGTTGTTAAAGGGGAGCTATAATCCACCCTCCTTTTAAATGTCTGTGTAAGCTTTCCCCCCACCCCCACCCCTTTTCACACTTCTCCCCATGGCATAATGGTAAAATGGACTAACTGCCAACCTTTTTTTTAGCAGTCTTGGGACCCTGTTATCATCCTTGCAAGTGGAATGCTGTGCGTGGAATGCATTCCACTGGCAGTGAAAAGATGAGAGTCTGAGCTAATGGAACGTTGGGGACCAGTTGGTCAATTTTACAGCTGTACCATAATAGCGGACAAAGAAAAATTCCATTTTAAACTACTTGAAGCCCACAAGGACCCTGTGCGGGGCCGTTGGAGGGGAGATAAACAAAGGCACTATCCTGCAAACACATGGTGTATGTCATGTCTACACTGAAGCTGGTAGCAAGCCTCCCAGCCTTGATAGAGAGACTTGTGTTGGCTGGGATTGTGCCACCGTGCTAAAAATTGCTGTGTTTATTGCAGCACCAGCGGAGGCATGGGCTAGCCACTGAGCTTGGACCCACGGGGCAGGTTAGGCTTGAGCTCGATACTCCGCCAGTGTCCCAATGTCCACACAGCTATTCTTATTGTGCTGTCTTACAAGCCCTTGCTACCGCAAGTCTGTCTGCCCAGGCTTGCTTCCATCTGCAGTGTACCCTTAGACGTAGGCCTTACTTGACTTGCATGAGGAGTCCCATTGTGAGTTCAATGGGATTGCTCATGTGAGTAAAATTATACACATCTGTAAGTGTTTACAAGACTCAGGCTACAGACTGGAATCTCTTTTGGTATTATGTTTGTCTCCTTTCCCTCCCACCCTCCATGATCTTCTACCAAGTGTAGCTAATATATGTTAAGGAATTTTTTTCTATTAATAAGTCAGTGTTTGTAATATAGTCTGAAGTTTTAAATAGTCAATGAGAGAATTGATATGCTGGCTTGCATTGAAGTTGTGCTTGTCTCTGTTTGCAGTCTCGTTCTTATCTGTTGTGGCACTGTTTATCTCTTCTGATAGCAGGCATAGACAAAAACAAACGGCAGAACTTGGTCTCTTTGCACTTTTACAAATAGGGCAAACAAGCTCATAGTTTACTCAAATCACCACAATTGCACTGTAGGCTTTTTAAGTTTATCCTGTAAACTTCAGAAGGCTATGAGCCCAGCCTATCGTAGGAGTTAATTACAAGCAATAATCACTGGGAGGAGAAGTTCCCAAATTGGCTTGAGTTAAAGTAATGATGGTCAATACCAGAATGTGAGAGAAGTTTCTGTACGAAAGAGGGTTGGAAAAGCCTATAGAGCATTGCAGCTGGGATCTCCACTGGGGAAGCTGAATCCCTCAGTATTTTGAATATCTTGATAGGTCAACTAAGATGAGAAATTTAGACATCTTGCCGTGCAGTTCTACTCCCCCCCCCCCGCCTAAAACCCTTTACAAATAGCATTGTAGGGCTCTGTTTCTCTCAGTATTTTTGTAGGAAATAGTCAGTTTAATTTAAATAAATAAAATAAAAATCCCCAGCTTTTAGGTCTGCATAATTTAGTCTGAATCAGCAAGTCAGGCTTGGTTTGTTCCTTCTAAGGTATTACCACCAATAATAATGGTTCTGTAGGGCCAAATTTACGTCTTCTGTGAAACCACTTAATTGTCTTCAGATTATGTCCTTGGTGATTCCTGTGCAGCCTCATTGCCTTTGCTGGCTTTGGAATGTGTTTTTGTTTTGTTTTGTTTTTTAAACCTTTTTCATAAGAATGTAAGACCAGCCGTACTCAGTCAGACCAATGCTCCATTTAGCCCAGTATCATGTTTTCCAGTGGTAGCTGGTGCCAGATACTTCAGAGGAAATGAACAAAACAGGGCAATTTTGTGTGATCTATCCCTGTTATCAGTCCCAGCTTCAGGCAGTCGGCGGTTTAGGGACACTTGAGCATGCAGTTTCATCCCTGACCATCTTGGCTAATAGCCATTGATGGACCTGTTCTCCAGGAACTTAAATTCTTTTTTGAACCCCTGTTAAACTTTTGGCATTCACAACGTCCCATGGCAACAAATTCCACAGCTTGATTGTGCCTTGTGTGAAGAAGTCCTTCCTTTGGTTTGTTTTAAACGAGCTGCCTATTAATTTCATCGGCTGACCCTAGTTCTTGTGTTATGTGAAGGAGTAAATAACACTTCTTCATTCACATTTTCCACATACAGGCATGATTTTATAGACCTCTGTCATACCCCACCCCCATAGTCATCTCTTTGCATAGCTGTACAGTCCTGGGCTCTTTAATCTCTCCTCACATGGAAGCTGTTCCATCCCCCTAATAATTATTGTTGCCCTTCTCTGTACCTTTTCCAATGCAGTATATTTTTTTGAGACGGGGTGACCAGAACTGCATGCAGTATTCAAGGTGTGGACGTACCATGGAGTTATGTAGTGGCATTCTGATATTTTCATTTTTATCTATCCCTTTCCTAATGGTTCCTAACATTGTAAGCTCTTTGAGTGGCACTGCACATTGAGCGGATGTTTCCAGGGAGCTATCCACAGTCGCTCCAAGATCTTTCTTGAGTGGGAGCAGCTAAATTAGACCCCGTCATTTTGTATGTACAGTTGGGATTGTTTTTTCCTCAGTGTGCATTACTTTGCATTTATCAATACTGAATTTCATCTGCCATTTTGTCATCTAGTCACCCAGTTTAGTGAGACCCTCTCCATCTCTTCAATTTCACTCCCTTTTGCCTGTGTTAGCTTCTTAGTGCAAATCAGAGGTCAAAACAGTACAAAAAGGTGGTGGTGGTTTCCTTGAAGTTAGCAGTTCTGACTCTGAATCCACATCGAAGATAGAGCTGTTGAAAAAGATGGTGCCGTATTTACATTGTCACAATACCACCATAAGGCTCAAGGAGATCAAATCACTGAAGAGGTAATAGAAAGGAATCCTAAGAATAATTGTTGAAGATCAGGTCCTCATGTGGAAGTGGGAGAAGTGATGCTAGGGTTAGGATAGCATAGGGTGGAGAGCAGAAAAGGAAATGCCACAGCTATGTGTGTGAACCAAAGTTCTAATAATTAATAAAGAGCAAGAAACTTGGAACTTTTTATTATTTTTGTTAATTGTAACAAGGCAGGGCAGCAAAGGAAGAGGACTCTCTAATTTGCCAGCTATCCATCTAGAAGAGAACCACTGTCCTTTCTGAAGGAAAAACAAAGGAAGTATACATGTTCGATTGTTTAAAAGGGAGCTTCCTGTTTATCCTACTTGATTGTTTGAAGACACTAGCAATGAACTCCTAATCTGGAGAGAGATCTGTACAGAATTATGCAAGGATGTAAAAAAGACTAGAAACTAGGGCCCAGGGTTTTAAAGCTATTGAGGTGTTTCACCACTCAGCACTGCAAGGCCTAAGTGACTTAGGAGCCTGATACTCATTTTCAAAAGTGATCTCTGAAGGGCCTAAGTCATCTTTAAAAATGAGACTCTGACTCCTGTGTTACTTAGCCTTCCAGCAATGTATGGAGAACACCTAAATACCGTTTAAAAAGCTGAGCCTAGGAGTTGAAATATCTTCAAGTCTTTTTACTGCATTTTTTCCTCCCAATAAAGCCATGAGGTCTACAGTACTTTCTGATGAGTTTGTATTCTTCTTTTTATGTTTTTTTTGTAGATGAAGATGATAAACATTGACATTCCCATTGCATGCCATAATGGTGATAGATAGAACAATGGAAATGCTGTATGTAGTCTTACCTTCATTTAATTGCTTACCCTTGCTCCCTCCAGCTGTATAGTAGGGAGCAAGTATTAAGTACCTCTGTCCTTATTTAGAGCTTCCGTTAAAGGATATCAAATCAATGGGTAAATGTGGTGTGGGAACATTTAGTTCTTTCAGAAGGCTGGCTTCTGTTTAATTATGTCATTGAGCAGAAGTCAGTTTCTGTTTCCTCTTCTTTCTTGCTCACAAACAAAGGAACAGGCCTTTGCTTCCTTTGATATAACTTGCATGGGAACAATGTTGGAGGTGGAGGGAGGAGAGAGACTGGGTAGCAGTTCTGTGTTTTAAAGAGGCAGAGTAACGCCGACATTTTGATATGTAAGCTGGAGAAAATGTCCAACTTTTTTTGAAAAGCTTCAGTGCAAAGTTTCTGTGACTTCTTTGTCTGTTCTGTAGGCCCCCGGCTGGTCTATCTAGTGCACACTCCTACTTTTAACTGCCCTGACACAGGGGAGCCCTAGCTCATTCCCTTTACAGCTCTCACACTGTTGCAGTGTTGGGCCTACTGTTGTCTCTGTGTGCACTCAGTTTTGGTCTGAGCTGAAGGGTGCTAGCTGTGCTGCATGCACGTCCTTCTGGCAGCAGAATCACAGAAAGTGGTGTTGCCTTCTCGAATAGGAGTGTTTGGATAGTTGCCAGCAGCTGTTGTGAGGGATGGGTTAAACAATGGCAAATTTACAGTCGATGTTAAAGGATAGCATCATGTAAACACACTGGTGACATTTTCAAGGGAGCGCCACATTCATTTGTGATTTGTCCAACACTGAAATCAGGTAAAGCATTGTTAAGCCTTCCAGTGCGCAGATCAGTTTGTCATTCTGTTTTGTTCAAAACAAACCAACGGTTCTCTTTTGTACTAGTCCAGATGTTCATTGTATCTCCTTCAATCAAGCAGATGCAACCCGTGGGCTGAAATTTCAGGTGACTTCTTCCTAGGCCCAGAACTACAGATGGACAGTTGTCCTGAATGCCCTGGGTAAAAGGGTTTATATTCTGTCTCCAGCAGGGGAAAAAAACCCTTGATGGTGAGCCCTGGGCCTCTCAAAGACAGGGTTCCTTGTGTGTGTGAAGGGCTCTAGCATTGGGCTTTTTGGAGAAAACTAACTGAAGCAGAAGGTGTCTTGGTGAGGATATGGAGGCTGTTGGCATCCTTCTCAGCTGATTCCTTCTTCCAAAGTGCAGAGGTAAAAGCACTTGGGGCCATGTCTTATGAGCACGTTCTTTGTTCTAAAGATTTTTTTTTCTTTGCATGATCACTGTAGACAGCAGTGAGTATATGGGATTGACATATGAATCAGCCGGGACAAAGCTTGCCTTTGTAACACCATTTGAAATGACTCATGATTCCTCACCCCCTGCCAAGTCATGGCATTTTGTCACCAACTGTCAAGGTGGATAAGGTGTTAAAAGGCCTCAGGAGATCCAGAGCTTGGCTCCTGCCACTAACCTCTGCTGTAGAGGATCTCAGGAGACAGTGCTTTTCTAATGCAGCAGGTCTTGCTTAATTTGAGACACTTCCAAGTGTTACAGAAACTTCCTGCTACACTTGCTTCATTAAACAGTTAGTGAGAGAATGCCTGGCCCTGGTAAACAGCACCAGAGAGCTTAATGTATCTTATCAACTTAGAGAATCAGCTGTCTGTTTCTTCCATGGCTCAGAAGAACAATAAAGCATGCAGTACTTTGTCAATGGCGGAAGAGAGATTTCAGTAGAAAGCCGTACTTTCTTCACCTTACCTTTCGCAGCAGAGACTCTGTGAATAGGTGGATGGAGTCTTCCCGCCTTCTTTCAATTAGCTGAATTTTTGTTTCCTGGTGAAACAGCAGCTGATAGCTTTCTAGCAGACCCTTTGTGATCATGCATTTCACTTTTATAGTGTCTTTCATTGGTGGATCTCAATGTGCTTTATGAGCACTAATTAATTTAGCCTCCTGGCACCCCTGAGAAGTAGGTTAAGTCTCAGTCCAATTTTACCCTGATAACGGAGACTCTGGGTGTTCATGACTTGCTCTAGCTCACGCAGCAACCCTGCAGAGAAGCAGCAACATAGCACTGGTACTGGTGGTACATAAGGCTTCGTTCCTGGACTTTACTCTGTTCGCTCATTTCCGTTTATGCCCTCTGACAGGTTTCATCTTCTGAAGTATCCAGGCTAACATATGGGCATTTTACCACCATGTGAGATGAGACATATACTGGGAGCAGCTGCACATCTTGTCACCAAGGCCTTTGCTTATAGCAGAAATGACCGAAACTCTGTGGACTCCAACACAGTGAATAACAAACTCAATGCAGATAGTCTGCACATGTGACCTGAGTTTTTTGGCAGGTCTCTTTTTGGTTTCCATCTGTCTAGTTACCTAAAACTCATGCTAACATAGGTTAACAGCAGTTTCACATGCACCTTAAGTGTATGGAAGTTTTATCAGGTGGTCATTCTAGTCTGCTGGTAAGCCCAAGAAATACTGAATCTTGGAGAATCATGAATTGCGAAACTCTAGTTCTCCTGAATAATCTTGATAGCTGCATACTAGCCCAGGAATCCAGCGTTGTGAATTAACCAGTTCTCTCTCAACTTTCAATCTCAAGGCACTCCAGTTTAAGATCTGTCAAAAAAAATCCTTATGTTTTGGCTTAATGCTCCTTTAGTTGAGGAGTCATCATGGAGGTCCATGGTCTCAACTGCTTGGCCTTTATGTATTTGCATAAACTGAAAATATGCAACTCTTAAAGCCACTTGGAAGGTTAGTGTGTCCCAGTCACTGTCTCCTCTCTGTGTGTGGCTTGCTGAACAAACTCAACTAGTATATTTAAAAAAAAGAACAGGAGTACTTGTGGCACCTTAAAGACTAACAAATTTATTTTAGCATGAGCTCACGAAAGCTCATGTTAAAATAAATTTGTTAGTCTTTAAGGTGCCACAAGTACACCTGTTCTTTTTGCGGATACAGACTAACACGGCTGCTACTCTGAAACTAGTATATTTAAGGTATATTTTATAAAAACAAATCAAGCAGGGAAGTTTTCCCATGCAAAGGGATGGAAGTACCAAAAATCATTAGAGACCAATTTAGGCATTATACATCTCAGCTTGCAATGGCAGAGCCTCTTGAAGGGAGGTGGCGAATTATGTGCCCTTCCGTCACAAGGTTATGCAGTTAATACATGATCCTTCCTGTGGTTTTGCAGAACTCCTTACATGGAGAGACCTGCTTTTGCTAACTTCTGGCTAAATTCTTCCCTCTCGTAAGTATGTGGAATTCCCATTGAAACCAATAGGAGTTGTGCACATGCCTTCTTGGGCAGAATTTAGCCCATAAATATTTGGCGCTCTCCATTGTTGAGTCTTAACAATTCAACCTTAGATGCTCCCTCACTGATAAAACAAATAGGATTTGGGGGTGGGCAGGTTTGGGGAACTTTGGGTTTAGCTGTCACAAACAATTCACGCTTGAGCTTGCTTTTTCTAGCCTTTTCTTTATCATCAGTTGGCCAGTTTCACCTGTTCTTAAAGGGAAATGGCTTAGCTGAAAACCAGCCCGTGTGCTGTCCAGGAGGAATGGGAGGACATGAAAGCTGAGTGAGTGTCTAGACTGCTATGGAAGACCTTGTAAGAGAGTAAATTATGGTAGGTAAGTGAGAGGGATGGACTGTTTACGATTATAAAACAAAAAAGGAACCGTGCCACTGCAAATGACATTGCAGCGCGTCTGTTGAAGATTGCATGGTAAATGAGACCTTGACGATAACTTTGCCATTGGCATGAGCAAGTGCAGATCTACTGACTTCACTTGGGCATATGCTGTCTCCACAATTCTTCTTGTGTGGTAATATAGTTGGGTGTAGAAGAGTGACTTGATATGAAAAAAAAATGTTTATATAGGCGTATCAGTGTCTCTACAACACTGCACAAGACAAACATGGAAAACTTCCTGCCCCGGTGTGTGTGAGATTGAATGCTGTTGAAAGTGAAGAAGGCAACAGTTGAGGCATGTGAAGCTGATGGTTAAGCAGATGGCTGCTGAGGACAAAATATTTTTAATGAAAACGGACCTTTTTGTATCAACCTAGCTGTGTTGGTGGAGGGAAGGGAAAAGTGGCTTGGAGATCACTTCTATTAAAATCACTAAACATGCAAAGACAATAACATGATGTATTTTTAAAAATGGTTGGAATCTGCTCCTATTTACGCAGAGCCCAAAAGATTTAAACAATCTTGAATAGGGTTACCAGATAGCAACTGTGAAAAAACGGGACACGGGGTGGGGTGTGTGTGTGCCTATATAAGAAGAAGTCCCAAAAAAGGGGACTGTCCCTTTTAAAAATGGGACCTCTGGTCACCCTACTCTTGAAGGACCTACTAGTCTGCTGGTGCTATTCAACATAGCGTCCTGGAGTTCAGGGGCATGTCACCAGTTGACACCAACTGGGGATCCAGTTCTACGGATTTAGCAGGGTGGGTGGAGTGAACCAGGTGCCTGGATCTCCTGTGTGTCTCTCATTTCTATTCAGTGTGTGTTTTGTCCTCTAGAAATATTGAATGTTTGAAGTATGCAGCCACGAACAGAGAGGGAAGGACTTGTTTGGAGCTGGAGATGCTGAATCAGATCATTTGGATTTATTATAAATGGCAACTGCATGTGTTTTCTTTTAATTTTTTTTTTTGCTTTTTAGGGACCCTGAAATGCAGTGGAAACAAGCCATGTCAGCAACAGCAAAACATGTTTAAAAAGCCTAGGTTTTTAACAAGAAAATTCAATTTGAAGTAATTTGTAAATCTAGCACATGTAGATTGAATCCTGCCTTATTAGGATTGTTTTCTGAACCTGAAAATAACCACTCTTTACAGAGGACCTGGACTCTGTATTGATTGGGATGCTGACTTTCTCACAGATATGCCCTCTTATTAAATGGATGAGCAGGATGGTAGAAAACCAATTTAAAAAAGGCCCTGTTGGTGTGTCCCTGCAACAGGGTCACTTTTTGAGTAAATAGGGCAAGACTTGCAAAATCTGAACCGAAAGGAACTGTGTGTTTAGGCATTTCGTTAGCATTTGTTGTTGATTAAACTGTTCTGAATGAATTTTCTTCCGCCTTTCCCTCCCGTCCTGAAAAGCATGCTCGTTAGACAAAGGTTTCCCAGAATTTTTATTATAAGGCTGTGAGAGCATATTTAATTAGTAGGTTGGAATGGCTGCAGAACTGTTCAGGCCAGTCTGTAGTTAATTACTGTAGTGGTGATTTATAGTCTGAGAAAATGGGTAAAATTAAACAAGCTTATATTTACTATTTTTCTTTGTGCTGTAACAAGATGCCATAACCTGATAAGAGTATTGTAACTTCCCAAAAATGTTGCTTGTATCGCCTAGTGAGCGGTGGGCAGTGCAAGCTCCTTCTCGGCTTGCGAGTTTGTTTTGGCACAGGGATAATTGCAGTGTTTTAGAGAAGACGGTTGTTTTGTTGGAGTTTCATGCTATGAAATTTCTAGTCCGTGGGATAATTAATAGTGCTTTTCAGGGGAGGTTAGTGTGCAACAAAGGTATACAATTTAGTAGAAATGCATTTTTTAATTTGGACCATCGGGCGTTTTGTTGGTATAAAAGATAAAAACGGCAAAGTGAAGAAACCAGAGTTAAGAAATAAATCAACCCCATCTAAGAAATGTAGTTTATTCTGTTCCTTTTAAAATAAAAAAATCTCGAAAGGATGCACTATACTGGCAGATTAGGTATCCTCATCTTATGGATAGATCTACTGAGGCACAAAGAGGTTAAGTCACTTCTCCGAGGCCACATGGGCAAGTGGGTGAAAGGTCTGGGAATGGAACGCAAAAGTTTTCACTGTTAGTTTAGTCCCTGTTGTGCCTTTTGATATCCTCTTTTTAAACTAGAATGACCCCCCTTCCTGCCCCCCCCCTTATTTTTTGGAGGAAAAGATTAATACAATACACAGTATATGTACAGTAAGGCAAAAACCCTAGTTTGAGTGAAAGTAGTGTAGTGCAAATTTATAAATATTACTGCTAAATGTATTTGCCTTTTTTGTTCCCAGTGGTAGAAGTGTAGACTCTGGCATCTGGAGAGGTATAAAAATTACAGTTCTGATTAGGAAGAATTGGGATTGACAGCTCTACAGTTAATTTACCTTGCAACAAACATTCTCTGGCTGGAAAGTGTAAATGGGATTTTCCTTGCTTTACGTGAAAGCAGGTTGTACACATAGTGAAAAAGAACACGCTGTGATAGAAGCCTGGTCCCAGCGGGCTAGCCGTTTCACAGCAGGAACCTCCAGATCAATATTATGCCTGTGCTTCATTATTTCAGGCCTTTTCCTCAGGAAATCTTTATATATGTGTTTTTATTGCCACTGGAACACAAATTTACTCTGATCATCTCCCACACCAAACCACCACCCCTCTCCAAAAAGCTACTATAAAAATATAATTGGAAACTTCAGATGTTTTTGTGGCAGGTTTTCATCCCCAATTTTACGGTTGTACATATTTTAATTCCTAGTACATCTTCTGCTGACATTTGCTGATGAAAGGGCAACAAAGTCCGTGTCTGTGTTTTTACCAGGTAATATAAAAGGATTATTGAGGAATAAAACAAACAAACAAAAAACTACAACACATAAATAATTAGAAATGCTGCCAATCTGTCTTTCAAAGTTGAATACATAAATCAAATAATTTTTAAACTTTGTGACACTCCCAAAATGTTTCCAAAGAGATTTAAGTGGTTGGTGCTTCAGGCTTCAGAAATCTACTTGATAATGTGATACTGACTAGCATTGGTTATTTTCCAAAAATTTAATGCTTGGTTTTACTTGTGGTACTTGTTGAGTTCTTGTTCTCGAGAGCTTGCTTTCATGCTAGAAGAGCTTGAGGAGGATACTTCAAGTGTTTGGAGAGGTTTCTTACCTCTTGTGTAGCTCAGTGCGATGTCAAATCTGTGGAATTAGCTGAAGGTCAGATATTCAAGTATATAGATATTTAATCTGTCTAATGTGGACTTCAGGCTTCACTGACATATATCAGACCAGTGTTTTGATAATAGCTTTCTAGTGCAATATTCAATTCTAGCAACATACAGTGTAAGTCTTTAATTTTATGGTAAATTTGCAAAAGAATTGGGATTGAGGAATGGCCAAGGGGGTTACAGGGAAAATGTCAGGGAAATGTCAAGTGTAAAACCAGAGGAAAGCTGTGTTTTGCAAATGTCGCATGGAGAGCACAGGCACAGCTCCGGCTTAGAATTTTCTGTGATTCTCATAAAAACATTTGTGACTCTCAGATAAAAATAATAATTTATCCATTTTTTTTATTATTATTAAGCCCTGGATAGAATGTAAGGTTTCTGGGACTTGAATAACTGGGATTACTTTCCTTTCTCACTTCCCCCCGCATACAGTTATGTAGGCATGAGTTGTCCTTGGCCTTCTGCATTTTCATTAACTTTTTTCATGTAGTGAGCAACAACCTTTGTGTAACCTTTCTTCCATCTAATAGTGACATATTCTTATTACGTCTTTGTAGGGCTCTGAGAATTAACTTAGGGCTTGGCTACACTTACGCTTCAAAGCGCTGCCGCGGCAGCGCTTTGAAGCGCTAAGTGTAGTCAAAGCGCCAGCGCTGGGAGAAAGCTCTCCCAGCGCTGTCCGTACTCCACCTCCCTGTGGGGAATAACGGACAGCGCTGGGAGCCGCGGGCTTTGACTACACTGGCGCTTTGTAGCGCCGCAATTTGCAGCGCTGGAGAGGGTGTGTTTTCACACCCTGCTGCAGCGCTGCAAATTTGTAAGTGTAGCCAAGGCCTTAGATAGATGTTCTGGTGATAGTCCATTAGCACGGGTGGTTGAGATTGCATGTAGTATTGAAGCAATTCCAGAGCACAGCGCAATAGTAAAAATATTTTTTTTCCACTCCCCTTTTAGTTTTCAAAGTGTTGAGAAAAAATTTACAAGTTTTATCAAAGGGGCTCTAAAAATTAATCAGCAAATAGTTTGCCCACTTTGAGGTTATAAGCATGTGAGGTGGCTGTGTGCTCTTCTTATTGGGCAGAGTGAACTTACAGTTACTTCCCCCAAAGCTTAATTTTGCCTGCCCCTGATTAATTATTAACTAGGTTTGTATAGCCCAGGGGTAGGCAACCTATGGCACACGTGCCGAAGGCGGCACACGAGCTGATTTTCAGTGGCACTCACACTGCCTGGGTCCTGGCCACCGGTCCGGGGGGCTCTGCATTTTAATTTAATTTTAAATGAAGCTTCTTAAACATTTTAAAAACCTTATTTACTTTACATACAACAATGGTTTAGTTATATATTATAGACTGAGAGACCTTCCAAAAATGTTAAAATGTATTACTGGCACGCAAAACCTTAAATTAGAGTGAATAAATGAAGACTCGGCACACAACTTCTGAAAGGTTGCCGACCCCTGGTATAGCCCTTGACAAAGTAATTATGGGGCATCCAGGAACATGGCTTTATGATTCTTAATCAAGAGTTTTGTACTTTTTAAAATTTGGAATATTACGAGTCTTTGACCCTTTGTAAAAATTTGTTTGTGATTCAGGAGACTTCTTAGTAGTTTGCTTTGTCTCCACTTAAAGTTCAGCACATGCTTTCAGGTGGCTCAGCCGGCATTGTCGTCTTCTCACAAAGCTGAGCAAATCTTCATCTTGTGTTCCAAGCAAGATGACCTTTCCAGTTTTTTCTTAATGTAGAATATACAGTTCGGAGTCTTTCAAGGGCAGACTTAGATGTTTCCCTTCTTATTAAATGCTCTTATCGCTATTGCACTCTGTCAGTCTCCAAGATTCCTCTAATTTACCTTCCACTTGAGACTTACTCTAGATTTTCATGGGTGTAACTGAGATGAGAAACTGCCTGTTCTCCCCACCTCCCACTCGCTGAGTGACCAGACATAAAATTTAAAATGACTAAAGGTTATGGTTTTGGGAAATGGAGCTTAATAAGCATGTTGAAGTGTTGAGTGTGCAGAAAACCCCTTTTATATAAGTGCAGATCTTAAGAGGAGATGTTTTTCTGTGTATAGAAACTTCTTGTATAGGATGACAGGAGAAGTTTGCAGGGGTATTGCCTGTCTCTTTAAGTGGGTTTATAATTGGCTAGGAATTTTTGTCAGCTTAGTCACTGCAGCATTGAGCGGATGAGGGGAAAAAAACCACAGGCCCCAACCGTTACGGGCCCCGTGGATAGGCTCTGTCATCCCAAAGGAATGCATGTGAACAAAACACTTTGTGCGGTGCAACCGTTGGCCTAAACAGTATTGCATTCTTAAAGCAGGCTCTGAGTCACATGGAGCAGATGGATTGTTTCACTAAAATGGAAGTTATGTATCACTGAGCACTCGGATTGAGCTTTTAAGTATAGTTCAAATAGGTCAGGATACGGGTGTGGTGAGAGGGTGTTGAGGTACAAAAAAAGAAAAATCAGTTCCTTGTCCCGTGGTTTGAAATTGTTTTGGTGGCAGTCACAAAGTTTAAAAAGATTTTTTTTCCCTTGCTTTTTTCAAATCACTTAAAGGCCGTCGGCATGTCAATCTGAAGAGTTGTCTCTGATAGCTTTCTAGTTCCCAGGTGTTTATCCATGTGTGGGAGAGTTGAGAGCTCATCAGACTCATTTCTGAAGGGCTCCAAAACTCTACCATAGCCACGCTCCTCAAATGTGCAGTAAGCTGAAAGATTTACATAACTTGGAAATGCTCCAAAGATGGCTTGATTTGTAGGGTTAAAAAGAAAATCGAGTAGCTTTATTCAAAATAAAGCCAGCTGTTCAACGGGTCTTCCTCTCCTCCCCTTTCAAAAATCGGTCTTAATGCTACTCTCCTATCTCATACATGCTGTATATTGATTACTGAGGAGTTACTCTGTCATCCGAGGTGGTGCTGGTGGTATCCTTTATTTCGGGATAGCTTTCTCCTTTAAGGGATTGAAAGTGGCGAGTTACAAGCTCCCTACTTCACCCGTTAACTCACAGTATGGAAGAGTTGTGACTTGTAGCCAGACATATGCAGTGCTGTCTGCTGAAATTCTAGTTTGTGGGACTCTCTAAAGTGTATTGTAGGATTTGACAGGAATTCAGGGGTTGTCACTGAATTCTGGCTAGTAAGTACTGGGTCTCTCTTTGGTGCACTGTGTGCAATGAGCTTGCAGATCTCTGTCCAGTTTCCTGTTGACAGGTGTCCACCTTGACTTTGTTCACCACGTAGAGCTTCAAGTGATGCTTTTGATAACTCCAACAGAGGACAAAGAGGGAGTGGGCTCCCTTCAATACCTGGAGTTTTTCTCCAAATCAGGGTAAAGGCATATAGGCAAGAGTCTGTATGTGGAGAAGATCATTCAGTTCTTCTAAGAGTTGGAGAAGGATCGGGTGGCAGAATCAGAACCTACGGGCAAGTAAACATGCAATTGTTACCCTGAGAGCGTGTCTGCGTGTTGGGGTAATGCACTCTACCAGGGTGTGATTGCTAACGAGCACTAACTTGTTGGTTCATGTGGACCCTGCTGGTATGCATAAAGGGTTCCCAGGTGTGCTTTAACATAGTGCTTTTTGAAACAGGTGATCATCCCAGTAGAAAATTGGTCTTTTAAATCTTTTTTTCAGGGCTAGGATTTCCCCCTCCCTCCTATGTCTTAACAAATATGTATTCTCAGCAGGCTGAGAAATGCAATTAAAACGTGTGGCACAGAGATGCCTGGCATGCTGCTTGCAGGGCCAGTGAAGTTTGTGGAGACTACAGGTCTCAGGGTATAGTTCTCTATCTTCATTTCAGTGCAAGGTTGCCTGAATCTATATGGAGCATTGCATGAAGGGAACAGTAGTCTGCATGTGCTGTAGCTCAGTATTAAAGAGCAGTTTCAGCCTGCTTCATTGTGTTATGAGCTTTGGGCTTCTGGTAAGGTATCACTGGGGCAGATCTGACATCCTGGGTTCAGTATCTGTGTATTTCAGTCTGTGTCTGTGTGTTTCAAACCTACCTGCTGAATATATTTACAACTCCAACTGGCCTAGGGAAAAAACATTGTGAGAGAACCCTTGACTTACTAGTTACCATAAGTGGTGTGAGACTTTGTGCAAATTTTTCAAGAGAAGCTATTTGTTTACTGGAAGTGTACTTCAGTAAACAGTTCATTGGAGCATCAAAAATTTTGGCTTCGAATGCCGCACTAATGGATTAGTCAGCCTGACCTGTGTGCTAGTGCCCTCCTGCATTCAGAATACACCATGAGTAAGGGCCTGGATGGTAGCCACTGCCATTTTGTAGTGTCATCCTCATAATTTATTCTTCTGAGTTCCCGGAGCTGCTAGAAGCCATGTGTGCTATGCCGGTTTAAACATAGAAGCCGTAAGCAGGGTTTGGAGAACTTACGAGACACTTGTTAAAGACTAAAGCAAAATGTGGGGGGTCTTCTTTGAGCATGTCTGGGGCAGCTGCTTGTGCCTTCCTCATATCCATCTCGCTGCTAGGAGGAGAAGGAGGGAGCTTGGATTTCTACAAGGTTCTCGCTCTGAATCCTTTTCAGGAGCTCCATCTTTCATGTTGGCCTCTGCCTAACAGGCATCTGATCAATGTGTAGCCCCCATCGCTGCTCCTTGAACACAGTCCTAATGTTGAGAGTGTAGCTTTCATGGGAGGTAAGGGTCATGGATCTCTCCGGGCCAGTGCCATGGAGGGGTTAAATATCAGGTCAGAGACCTTGAACTGTACGCTGTATACTGTGGGGAGCCAGCACAGAGGGCTGAGCATCTCCTGGTGACCTGCTGCCTTTTGTTAGCAGGTGGAGTTCTTTAGGGGCAGTGTGGCTTTATTTCTAGACATAATGAATTGCAATATTCAGGAGTGGAACTCACAAGTATGTGGATCACTATGGCCAGCTGTGTAGGATAGGAGGTTTGATCTTCTGGCTAGTTGCATCTGGAACCCTCCAGCCCGGCTTGCTACCCCTAACGCCAGCCCTGGCTTTTATATGAAGAAAAACTGTTGTGATACTGGTGGGCTGTAAGGTTCCAGATGGAAGGTCTGTACTGACATGTTTTTTTCACTATTTTTAATATAACATGCAAAAGAATAGCAATCCTATAGCAAATATGCATGAGTCACTGGAGCAGATGGTCTGTTTTATAACATGCATTGTAGAACATGTACATCATTCCGCCGTTTGGTTTATTTGCAACTGCTGTGTGTTCAGAGCTTTCGGACTCATCCAGGCTGGGTGAGGAATAGTTCAGAATGCTTCACTCCTGAAGGGTTGGATAATTTTTAAATAGGTCATTCTGGCATACTTCAGTGTTTTTATTTAGAGTTTTGGCCATTAGATGGGAACAGTGATGATACACAGTGAGTTTGTATGCCCGGCTTTTGCTTGATGGTGCAGATAGCTGCAGCTAGTGACCAGTAGCTGACCAAAAAGACAATTGAAAAACTACCTGGAAATGAGTCTCTTTATGCTTGTGTGCATGTGCGCACGCAGTCTCTACTGTAATGGAGGATGCTTCCAGCAGCAAAATATTTGATAGCCAACTAAACTAGAATGGTACACAAACAACCTCACCCTACTTCAAATACAGCTCCAACTGAGACATAACTCGTAATGTTATTGTTTAGTTGATTGAATGTAAACCTCCAAAGCAGCTGTTGTTCATGTCACTGTCTATTGTGCCTAGAAACTGTAGTGTATCCGACCCCGTAACACGGAGTAACGCTAGGTGATACTACACGTGCAGGGTGTTCCTTTACAAATGCAGTATAAAATGGTATCCAGCCACATGCTAGGCCAGCAGTGGCGAAATAAACAGTTTATCTGAAGTACTTTATAACATTGCTCAGTGTCTGTGGGAACTGCCTGACGTAATGCTTAGACACCGAAGTTGAATTAAGTGAAGATTAATTGCACCACTACTTCATTTTGAAACGTCTCTTGCCATTAACCTTTACTTGCAGTGGTTTTCCTCATCCTGTTGCCATAATACCATTGCTTTCCTTGAAGCCATTTGGTCATTTTTATCTGACATCACAGTACGATCCTGTCCTGGCTTATGACATGATGACAATGAAGCACGAATTTGCCATAGGCTGTAGCAGGGGTCAGCAACCTTTGGCACATGACCCGCCAGGGTAACCCCCTGGTGGGCTGGGACGATTTGTTTACCTGCTGCGCCCACAGATTCGGCCGATCGCGGCTCTCACTGGCCCCAGTTTCACTGTCCCAGGCCAATGGGGGCTGTGGGAAGAGGCGGCCAGTATGTCCCTCGGCCCATGCTGCTTCCCGCAGCCCCCGTTGGCCTGGGGAGCCGCGATCGGCCGAACCTGCGGATGCGGCAGGTAAACAAACCAGCCTGGCCCACCAGGGGGCTTACCCTGGCAGGCAGTGTGCCAAAGGCTGCCAATCCCTGGGCTGTAGGCTCAGCTCTTCCTGAATGTACGTTGTGGTTTAAAAAAAAAAAAAAAAAAAAAGACAAAGGCCTGGATTTTCAGTGACTTGTGATTTTTATATGCTTATCTTTGAGATACCATAAAGCTCCTGATTTTTAAAAAGTGCTGAGCACCGGCCCTCTGAAAATCTAGTTAGATGCCCAAAATCACTACTTATTTTTTAAAACTGAGGCCAGAATGTTTTCTTCAGTCGCCTTCAAGTGCAAACCTTGGGTGATATTGCAAAAATGAAAAATAAACAAGCCAAATTTGCGTGTAAATCAATTTTTTTTGTTTTAAAATTATTTTGAAGAGGACAAAAAAATGCACATAACATGACCGTTCGTATACCCAGCTTCCGCAAGATTAAATCTGAACTGGGCTTAGAGCTACCCACCCAGAATAGGGCGAGTAACTCTAACTTCGCCTATTATAGTGGAGCTACTGATGTCTTCTTCAGTAAATCCAGGTACTTACACTTGATCTTGCTTCAGTGCGAGTTGGACTGGTCCTAATGTACCAGTGTAAAGCTGTGAGACAGGAGTCTTCAATTACTGTAGCTGTCTATTTTTTAAAATGGCTAGTTAATTACCAAATTTGGCCTCATTGAGCTCCCATTGGAACCAATGGATGTATGCTGTTGACTTCACGGTAGAATGTGATTAAAAAATCCTTTAACTGGTGTCTGAATGTTGTTGGTCTGCCTTGGAAGCGTTGAGAGATCATGATCCAGTGTGGAGCAGTCTTCACAAATGTTCCTGTTCTGAGTTGCTCACTTCCCATCACTGTGAATAATTAAGTTTTGTATGCAGACTGCATGACCATGGTTTCTCTGTCCCAACCTGTGGGTCAGACAGTAAGCACTTCTACTGCTTCCTATGGGCTGGAATAAGCAGCTGTGAGTCCTCCACTCTTTCCCCTTGTACCCTTCTTGCTGATCTATTTAGAACCAGAATGGATGTCTCAGCTGACCTTAAGCCCTGTGGTCAATGTACCAGCCCACTGGGTACAGAGAGCTTTGTGCAGACTCTCTGCATGTGGGTAAATTTCTCCCTACTACAGAGAGAATTTTGGTATTGAAAACAAACTTCACTTCACAAGCAACATGACGATACAGTTTGGCTTTAAGAAATCTCCCTCTTCTTTATGGTCACTGAGTACTTCTTATGTTGTCGTGAGATCTTATTTTAGCCTCCATGTTTTGACAATATCTGAATAGTGTTTTTGACTGTTATTGTTTGGGTGGGGAAAATGTCCACAGATTTCTGATTGTTTGGTAGAGGCAGAAGAAATGCCTTGTGTAACCCCAGGCTGTGTCTTCTTTTTCTTTTTCCCCCAACAACAAGCACAGAAAGTGTGTTCATTTAATACCAAGTGAAAATCTTTTTGCTGCTGATGGCCTAGAGGCATGTTTCCTTCAAGTACAAAAAAGACAACAAATAAGTGTAATTATTTTCTAATGCCTCTCACATGGTATGGATTAGTCCATGCTGTGAATAACTTTTGGAGGTGCTTTGGATGGAGAATAATGGATTTTATTTTTGGTAAAGTGATTTTTAATCCAAATTTTACTGGAAGCATTTTTGATGATATTGATATTGTTAAAAAGCTGCATTGGCACAGCAAACCTCAGGGTTTGTTGTACTTTGCTGTGTAAGTTTGCTCTGGACTATATACACTGCTTTACTAGATCTTGTCCTGCAATCTGTATAAGAAAAAATAGCAATAACAGTTTTGTCTAAGTTTTTAAAACAGGTGCAAAAACAAAGTTAATCAATGAGAAAGTCATTAGCTTTGAAAGATACTTACGTGGTCTGCTCCAAAGAACCATTTTATTTTTATTTCTTTTCAACTTTGAAAAGTCATTTTGTTTTCATGAAAGGTCCATGACGGGTGGTCCTGGAGACTGAAGTCCTCTATCCAAACAAGTTAGGTATATGTTCAGGTTTTTGGCAAGGCTTTAATCAGTGTTTTCTTGAATATGTGGTTAAGGTATTTTTCTTTGGGTGAGGGAAGAAAAATATTAACTTGAAGAAATGACTCATACCTACCAGCTTTAAATACATATATAAAGTATATAGATATTTTTCATATCTATATTCTTTTGTACAGTGTTTCCCAAACTTGGGACGCTGCTTGTTTAGGGAAAGCCCCTGGCGGTCCGGGCCGGTGTGTTTACCTGCCGCGTCCGCAGATCCGGCCGATCGCGGCTCCCACTGGCTGTGGTTTGCTGCTCCAGGCCAATGAGAGCTGCAGGAAGCGGCACGGGCCGAGGGACGTACTGGCCACTGCTTCCAGCAGCTCCCATTGGCCTGGAGCAGTGAACTGCGGCCAGTGGGAACTGCAATCAGCCGGACCTGTGGACGGTGCAGATAAACAAACCAGCTCGGCCCACGAGGGGCTTTCCCTACACAAGTGGCGTCCCAAGTTTGGGAAACACTGCTTTTGTATGATAAACACTGGCAATGATTGAAACACGGTCAATTTGTTCAATATTTCATGTGTATAAATGTTTCTGAATGTGCTTAGAATTTGCGTAGTCCTTGATTTAGAATGGACAGATTATCCACTGGTAAAATAGTTATTATAATTTGTAACCAAATCTTTTTGTTCTTCAAATAATTTTAAGACAGATATGTTCCTTTTCAGTAACATGAAAAAATATACAGGCTGTTTAATCTTAAGGCTGTGATCTAGTGAGTCTGCCATGAATTTTTCTCTTATGCTTAGATTTTGAGAGGCTGTGATATTGGTGTATGCAGGCTGGTATACTGTGTTGTGGTACATACTACTGGCAGCTGATAAAATGGTTTTGTTGCTCAACACGTTGGATTGGGCTCCCATTTATGGCTCTCTCACACTTCATTTATGGGACAGTCACTTAATCTCTGTGCCTTATTTCCCCCTCTGTAGAATAAATAGGGTTGGTAGTCAACCACAAGTGTTGTGGTGATGAAACCATTCATGTTTGAGGCACTCATGAAGATAATATAAATACCTAGAGAGAGAAAATGAGCTGTGCTTTAATTTTGGATTTCAGATTTACTTGCATATTTATATTAATATGCACCCCATGATGCTTTAATACAGCAGACTGAGGGCATGTGAGGTGGTACATTACTGTGCTAAACTCCATTGGTGCAGTTCATATGGAAATATAAAGGAGTATGTTGGTGTTCTTTAGAAGGTATGGCTTAGAGAGTAAATACTGCACAAAAAGCAAAGGAGGTTTAAATCTCTCAGTTGTGTACTTAGATCCTGCAGGAAAATACTTATCTCCCTCCGTCTTCCCCAAATTTTGAGATGGTTTATTGACTGGGAGGCAAGAAGAAAAGAAGATGCGTGAAAGAATATCTTGGTTTTCGCTGTTGTTTCAGGTGGCTGAGCAGATAAATACAGGAAAACGGGGCACAGGGTGCATGGGTTTTGGCATGAGGGAAGGAAAGTATTCCATTTAGATAATATTCTGATTATATTAATCCATATCCTGTTATTTTGCATTGCTCTGTCACTGCTTCTGGTGAAGTAACTAATGTAAACTAATTACATTTGCTCTGGGAAGCCAGATTTTTTTTTAATGCATCTCAGCAAGTGAGGTTAATATTGTCAATTTAGCAGCATGAATGAAACATTGTAGGAACTGAACTCTGACGGTCCTAAAAGGTTGATAATAAGGGAAGCCTCTGGGGGTTTTGTAATTCGTTCATGAATTGATTATGAATTGGAAACTGACTTATTTGTTGCCATCTGTAGAACCTCTCCACCATAAGAACAGAGTGAATTTGGAATTGAATGCTCTGCAAGGTGGAGTAAATTATGTGTTTTTAGAAAAAGTGAGGGTTTTTTTTGTTTTTTTGAGAGGTGGGGAACTTCTGGCAGGTTTCTCTTGGACATTTAAAGAATGTGTCTTCCTCCCCCTCCCCCTTCCTCCATGGAATAGACGTGTTAAAAAGTCATCACTCAAAGTTGTAGCTGAGATTTCCCAGTTTAAAAAGGCCTGGTCTGAATTCCCAAGATAAAAGCCACGGATCTCCTGTTAACTGACCTTGACTGGGCAAAGATGCACTTGTGTGTTGAGTGTACAAGCAGGACAGTCGTGTAGGAGAGAGCGTATTTCCTGGAGTGGGAGCAAATGACCAGATTCAATGTTGACAAAAGCTAAGAGTAGCTTGTTTGTACTGCATTGCGTGCTGCCTGGTTTGGTTCATTTACAGATGCTCCTTGAGAGTTAAATGTATTGTCAGCCCTGCTTTAGTCCTACAGTATCCGACAGGCTGTCTGTGACTGTTCTGATGTGGATGAGCAGAGATGCCACTTCAGACAGATGGCCCAGGAAAGGCATTAATTGATTTAAATGAAATCAGCAGGGCTGGTGCATTAGGTACACCAGTTAATTATCATGTATGGCTCAGTATTAAGTATTAACTCTCTTATTGTGGTATCTGCTTACATTTTCAATAAGAGGAGCAAGAACCATTGCTTTTGTTTAACCCTTTCTACTCAGGAATTTGGATCTCTGCCTCCAGGCATAGGTGGCTCTTAATTTGACTCTAGGTATCAAAGAAGTTATGAAATCCCAGTGTGGAGATTCTCTAAGGCAGAATGGTTATTCTCTAGAGCAGGGATTGGCAACCTTTGGCATGTGGTCTGTCAGGGAAAGCCCCTGGCGGGCCAGGCCGGTTTGTTTACCTGCCGCGTCCGCAGGTTTGGCAGATTTGTGGCTCCCACTTGCCACGGTTTGCTGCTCCAGGCCAATGGGAGCCGCTGGAAGTGGCGCGGGCCAAGGGATGTACTGGCCGCCCTTCCCACAGTCCCCATTGGCCTGGAGCAGTGAACCGTGGCCAGTGGGAGCTGCGATCAGCCGAACCTGCGGACACAGCAGGTAAACCAGCCTGGCCCAGTCTGCCAGGGGCTTTACCTGACGGGCCGCGTGCCAAAGGTTGCTGATGCCTGTTCTAGAGCCTAGAAGAACCCAAAGCTATTTTGGCATAATACTGGGGTGGCCAAACTTACTGACCCACTGAGTCGCATACAACAATCTTCAGAAGTTCGAGAGCCAGGGCACACCTGCTGGGAGTTGGGGCTCCAGCATCTCCAGAGGTGCCTGCCGGGAGTCAAGGTTTTAGCCCTGCTCCAGCTGAAGCCCCGAGCCCCATCAGGAATGCTCCGAGGGGACGAAGCCCCTAGTTCCCTGTCTCCGCTGGGCAGAAGCCCCTGTCCCACCACCCCACTGCAAGGCCAAGGTCCCAAGCTCGCTTGACCCAGTCGGGTGGGCGGGGGGGGGGGGAGTGTGTGTGTGTGGGGCTCTGCAAGCCAACGTTTGGCTTACGAGCCACAGTTTGGCCGTCTCAGGCATAATAAATTAAACCTTTGATTGCTGGTGAACAGAAGAGAGGTATTCATACTGGGGCATTCTCCCTTGGTATTGTGAGACTGAGGATAAGGTGGTAAATTTACAAGTTTGTGTCCTGCTAGGCGAAAATGGAAGAGTGGGAGAATTCTTGTGCTGCTAAGAATAATATTTTGTACTTGTAGGGCCATTGTTCAGAGAATATCAAAGGATTTTACAAGTATTAAGGGCAGAAACTGGGAAGGGAGAATGTAGTTTGAAATGAAGTGAAACAGATAAATGATTCTGGAGATGTATTTGGCTATGGAATAATCTCCCTGGGGAAAAGAGGAAAACTGAAATGCTTGGTGCATTTAAAACTAGGCTGGTTAACATCAACAAATGCACTGTAGAGTACAATCCTGCACTGGATTGGGTTACCTATTAGGTGTTTCAACATTTAACTTTATAGATGGTTACTTTAGGACTCGGAGTACTGTAAAGCCCCATCTGTGTAATGGGAAACCGAGGCACAGAATCAATAAATGACTTGTTTATGTCCATGGTAGAGCTTGGAGGAGAATCCAGGAATCTAAAGACTCCCTGTCTCCCGGTTTAACCATAGACCATGTTTTGTCAACTTGATACCACGGGGACATTGACTTTTGTGAAAGTTGTTGGCCTTGCTCTTTCTCAGGTGAAGCTTCAGTGATGGTTGATTTTAAGATAAAGTAACCTTCCCCCCCCACACACACAGGAGGCCTGAACGCAGAGAAACGGGCAGGATTTTGTTTTCTTTACTCATTTGCTCACCTGTGATATTTAGTAATTAATTGGCCAGAGTTTGTGTATAGTAAGCATTTCACTTGTTGAAACTAGAAGAAGGAGGGTGCAATAACCTTTTAATTCTAAAGAAGTTTGTTTTTCAGATAAATCCTGCAAGGAACCTTGCGTATGCACTGCACTGACAGGAAGAGATTGACTTAGTCAGGTTATTTTTGCAGAAGCAAAATTACTTTCAGAGACTTAAGTCATAATTTGTAATGCCTTGTTTATAAAGGTCCTTTTCTGTGTGAGCAGAATGGATCACTAAGCAGTTTATTTCCTCTGTCTCCATTTCTGGGTTTTCATGGTGGTCATGACTGTTGCTTTTGCCTGGATTATTATCCTCTGTCTGATCTTCATCTCTTCGTTTACTTTCAGGGAAGCCTGATTTAGACCATGCAATGAATCCATGTGGCCAGCAGAATTCTGATCAATGTGGTGTAAACAAATCCAAATAAGCAGAAAAGTAGAAGTGTTTTTGTACATAAGCTCCTTGGAGGCAAACAGAACTGATTTGGTGTGTATGGCACAGTTTTCTCTCAAACTAGGGGTTGTGACCCTGGACGGGGTTGTGAGGGTATTACATGGGGGTCACAAGGTGTCAGCCTCCACCCCCAAAGCCTGATTTGCTGCAAGCATTTATAGTAGTATTCAGGGGCGGCTGTAGGCCCCAGTGGCAGGCGGCTCCAGTGGACCTCCCGCAGGCGTGCCTGCGGAGGGTCCGATGGTCCCGCAGCTCCGGTGGAGCATCCGCAGGCACGCCTGCGGGAGGTCCACCGGAGCCGCGGGACCGGCGACTGGTAAAGCCCCCCCCCGCAGCGTGCCGCCGTGCTTGGGGCGGCGAAATGGCTAGAGCTGCCCCATGTAGTATTAAAAATAAAGTGTTTTTAATTTATAACAGGGGTGGTAGTTTCCTGTGTGAAAGGGTCACCAATACAAAAATTTGAGAACCACTGGTCTAGCAAGAAGGGGGTAATAGCGTTGCTGTTCCCATGTTGTTTGATACTCCTGTGTTGACTAACCCATATGTGCTGAGTTCTCTCTTTACGTGTGACTGATCCACGTTATTCTGGGGCTAGATGGTGCAGGATACGGAGTTGCAACTAGTCTCTGATGGCTCTTCCTTTGTGTTTTGCTGAGTGAAGCTTGGCCATGGGAGAATTTACCCAGGGCTGGCCCACAACATTTTGGAACCTGAGGCGGGGAGCTCAAATGACACCCCCATGCCTCCTCGCTTGAGCCAAAACTTTGAAAAGTCTCTATTCTGCCTTCTTCCTGTTCTACTCCTCTCATGGTACTGCTCTGTTAACTACCCCAATAAAAGAGAACTAACAACTTAAAATACCTTGTTCAAAATTTTTAAGTAACACTTAACTTTCAAAATCCTGAACAGAAAATGTAACTTTTCTTATCTGCATAGTAAACACTGGCATTTTGATCTGTTTGAATAATCAAAGTGCTGCTTTCCGTGCCTTTTTGGTTGCAAACATTTGAATTGCTTCTTGATGAAGGTCCACACTCTGGGCCAGCTCATGTTCTATTGATGTGGTTTGCAAGGCCAATCAGCCTCCCCCGTGTCATTGTGGAGTGGAGATGTGTTTTTATTAACTTCAGCTTGGAGAAGCTGCAATGTTCTCCACTGGCAACTGTTACAGGAAGTGTTAGAAGTATGCGCAGAACAACAAAAGCATTTGGTAACAGGGTGGCCATCTTATTTGTGCACATATATTCCAGAACAGCCTTTGGAGTTGATCCTGCTGAAATGTATCTTGAAAGGGCTTTCAGTTCATCATCTAAATTACTCGCGTCAATATCGTGCATGTTCTCATGTGTCAACACTGTCTCTAGTGCCCTGCATTGCTGGTGTAGGTTGTCTTCAGGTATAGTGAGGAGTTTTGGAATATCATACAACATCCCAAATATACTGCTGTGTTCCCTGAGCTGCATGAAATGTTCTTCAACTAACTGTATTGCACAATCTAGCACCTGGTTAAAGAATTCAACTTTGAATTATTGTTTGAGATCTCTTATGGGATTATCCTGTGCCTCATAATCAAAATGTCTTCTTCCGTGACACTTGTATTCTTGAGTGGGTGGGAAAATAGCTTCATTGTGAAGTTCCTCTGCCAACTTCTGTGCACTCTTCAGAATATTTTGAAATCCACTTGTAGGTATGACTTTGCTTTGTCCAGTTCCATTGCTCTAGATATATCAAGGTCAACACCTTGGAGTCTCTTGCTTATAACATTTACAGGTCTGTTGTATCTTACGCACATTTAACATGCGCGATTTCAGCTTTACGCAGTCAGCAAAAACAAAAAAAAGAGAAAAATAACTATTTTAATACTGTACTTGTAGTGCGGGCGATTCCGCCTGCCATTGAACTCAATGTAGTTTTGACTACACGCGGTTTTCGCTTTACGCACTAACCGCGGAACGGAACCCCCGCATAAGATGAGACAGACCTGTATTTCAAACAGTATGTCATGCCACAACACTAAGCCACACAGAAATGTGAAGTTATGTATGTTTCTGGTGATTCCATTTCCCTATGTCACTGTTCTCCCATGAACAGTTCCTGTCATAGCATTATCCTCCATAATGGCAACTCTAGCATCTTCTGTCTTCCCAATTTGGTGTTTGATAGACTTTATCGCCTCCACTCGACTTTCCCATCATGTGGCACTCAGTGGTTTCAGTGTCAGAGAGGATGTTCCCAGATGTTTCAAAATTTGCCGTTGATGCAGAGAAAAATACATAAATGCTTTGAATTACATTAAAAAATTCAGCAGCCTCACTAGAAGCTGATGCTGCATCACTGTCCACCAAGTTCAGTGAATGAGAACTGAATAGGACAAAAAAAGCTCGAGGGTTTAACTCTCAGATCCATGTCTGTGCTTCTCTGTTCTTTCCTCTCTTGTTGGCACCATTATCGTAGCCCTGACCTCTCATGTCAGCTATCACAATTCCCATATCTGCCAGCTTTTTAAGAAGCACATTTATCATACCAGTTCCCTAGTATCATCAGTGTCAATAACGTCTAGAAAATGCTCTCTGACAGTCACCATTGCAGGGACATTTTCACTAGGTTCTGTTGTTAAAAATGTACCATTAAAGTCATTTGTTCCATATGGCTGATGTCAGGTGTGCAGTCCAGAATAACAGAGTAATATCTTTGTGGTAGATCTGAAATCACCATATTCTGTTTGACTTTTGTTGCCAGTAACTGTATGATCTCATTTTTAATTGTTTTTCCAAGGTAGTGGTGTGTGTACATTTCTTGGGTGGTGACTCTGATGATGTGCTCCAGGAGCATCTAAGAAAACTCAGCCATCAGCTCCACAATTTTAAGGAAGTTTCCGTTGTTTGGCACATACAGCTGATCTGAAGTGCCGTGCAGTGCTAAGTTTTAGGTAGCAAGCATTCTCACAATGGCAATGAACCTTTTCAGAACATTTTGCCAGTAAAGAGACTCTGATGCAATCTTCTCTTGATGCTGATCATCTATGGTGGCCTTTCACCTTAGTCTCATCTCAAGCTCTTTCCACCGATGGAATGCTCTCTGGTGATTTGCTGCCCTCTCATGGCATGCCAGATTTCTAGCCAGATTTTTGCAGTCCTTTGTTCCTGTAGAACCCAATGTGGCTGGAACATTAGACCGGAAGAGGTTGCAACAAAAACAGTATGCAGCATTCTGGGTTTTTGAGTACATAAGCCATGGCCTCTCAACTTTGTCACCATTGGAGATTTCATGCCAGTAATGTGTTGGATGGAAACTTCTATTTTCATTGCCTTTGGGGAACATGAAGTTTTTCACTTGCTGTGGCCCAGGCAGTGCAAGGAAGTCCCTCAGACTCAAGTGGGTCCACAATCCTGGATCAACTAGACTTGAGGAACTAAATTCAGCAGCAGCTGTTTCTTGCGCCTCCACCACACTCTTCTCTGATCTACACTTTTCTTCAGGAATGTGCATGGTTACATCCATTTGAGATGGAGATATGGATGCTGCAGTAGCTGCCAGGTCACCTGCACTCTGACTAACTGGAAGATCAGGCATCTCCTCACCACTCTCATCCTCACTGGGGCCGGAAGTCTCACCATGAACATTTGTGCCTATGTATCTCAGGAGAGCTCCTTCCTGCTTAGATAGAAAAGCTTCCTTTGCTTTCTTTCCTTTTTCTGAATGCTGCCCCAGAGGGCGTTTTCTTCTTTCACTCATGTCTGCTGTTCTGTGCCAGCTATAGTGGCTCTCAACACTCAGTTGAAGGGGACAAATAAGCAGGCTGGTAGCAGGGCCTGAGTGAGGGAACATATCAGTGTCTTAAGGGCCTACTCTGCTCCTACTACTTCAGTTGACTGCCTGTTCTCCTCAAGTGGGTTCTGGGAAGCAGCAGGAAACAGGAAGCTCCCTGAGAAGCTGGGTGTTAATCAGTCCAGGCTCCTGGGGGTGCTCCTCCTCCTCCTCTCTCTCCCTGCAGTTCCTGCTGCTTTCTGTTATTCCTACTCTCCTTTTCTCCTGCCTGCCTGTTGGGTCTTGTGCCCCCCTTCCTCCAGCACAGCACTCCACCATCTCTGTGCATCTAGAGCAGAGAGAATACATGTGCACCAGCAGCAGACACAATTTTCTACATGCTGGGTCCTAGTGGCGCCCCCCACAGTCTGGCACCTGAGGTGGCTGCCTCAGGTCACCTCATGGGAAGGCCAGCCCTGAATTTACCTCATACACTTTGAAAATACCATTAAAATGTTTATTTTTCAGGGTTGGTTGGTGGAGTAGAGCAAGGCAAATTATACTTCAGCAAAATCAGGCCAGCTTGAGTAACTGTTCTGAGCACAAACCAGTGGAGGTCTTCTTTTCATAGGTGTGTGCTGTTTTCGGGCATAATTAAGGCTATGGGTGTTAACAGAGAAAATAATGTGTAAGCTTCACGGGGAACTCCCCCTCTGCTTTGACAATTGTTTTTCCCTACCTAAATTGCACAGCACAAAACTCATAGGTGAGCAACATCTAACATTTGCAAACTTCTGCTTTGGGCAACATTTACGGAATTGTGCATGAAACTACTAAATTCCCCTTCTGTCTGCCAAAAGAAAAATGCCCTTTAAAAATTTGCATAGTGTTGCAAGACTTATACTCTGAGATGTGTTAGGCAATAAAGTCTGCATTAAAATTGTACTTACCCCATAGGCAAATTGGTGCTTCTGGTCTGCTGGCTTACTACCTTGGTCTGTGATCTTGTCAGATCTTGCAGGGTCAAGCCTAGTCAGTGCTGTAAGGGAAAACTCCAAAGGATACTTAGATGTTAGAGGAAATGGTGTCTGATTAAAATTCAGTCTTTCATCAGTTGTCGATGCTTGAGCATAGTATGGGGCGCACAGAAGCTCTTTTCATTAAGCTATAAAAATGGACGTCTTGACCACTAGCAGGGAATTATTTGGGACTTTTACTGAATGCAAGAGTAGGGGTATAAACTCTACATACTTTATCAGAATTTACCTAATTATCCAATCTAAATACTTCTGCATTTTCAGTTTAATATGGTATTTGTCTATCCTTCTTAGCCTAAATTGTAGTGCAGTGTTTATCATGGTTAAACAGCTGCTGTGTTCCGCCCCAGAACTGGGTGAAGGAAAAGGGTGGAGATATACTTCATAAAGCTCACCGGGATCTTTTGAGAGGAAAAGCACTGTATGAATGTAAGATTATTCCTCTGATCAGTCTGTCTATTAAGTGTTTGTTGAGCCCAGTGCTGTTCTGAAAGTAGAAATTAGTCTGAGAATAATGATAGCTTTGCAAGAAAAAAATATTACCTACATCACAGAAAATATTATAATTTAAAGGAGAGAGGATAGTTATACATGGGATCATGTTAAAACTCTGCCTTCACAGACTATTGCTTTGAATCTCCCATGAACTTACGTAGCTGAACTCTTAAAATGGTGGAAATCACACAAATGCTTTCATATTTTTTTCCAAAAATAAGTGCACGTGTTTTAGCTTATATTTAAAAATGCCATGAACTAGTTGAATTTTAAACCTGTGAGAAAAGAAAATTGCTTCTGACAATGAAATATTTTAGGAATTGGATTTACATTGGCAATTTTTGGTTAGAAGAAATGAAGTATTCCTAAAATATTTCTTACGAGTTAAAAGATTTTAATCTTTCTTGTGCAACTTCATCCGTAAAGCACAAGTGTATCTTTCTCGATTTTATCTAACTATAGTGTACACTAAAATTCCTTTTCTATATTTCTTTTCAATTGCACAAATAAAATATAAGAACAAGTTAATTTCTTTAGTTGGTGAGCTATTAAAAAAACAATGCGGAGTCACATTTTTCCCCCTTCAGCTTTGCCACACCCACCACAAAATAAATTCCTTAATTCTGTGCTGTGTTGCAGCATAATCACAGACAAGCATGCTCCAGCAGCTGTATGTATTCAGTTGCCTTTTTAGTGACCACACCTATAAAAGTCAGTGTTAAATCTGAGAATAGGGATAGCACTCCAAGTAGGCCAGCTCCATCAACCGGACAAAGATATTTTAAATTTCTTTTGGAAAACTACTAAATTTTCTTGTAGGCAACACACAAACTTGTTATGTAATTTATTCTCTCCACATATGGCATCCATAAGTAGAACAGAAACATCATATGAATCCCAGAACACACATCATGAACATGTATACACTCTTGATTACAAATAAATTCCTAATTCTGCTAACATTTACACACTGAATTCAGTAGGGATACCCACATGCATAAAGTTACATGCTTGTTAGCTTAGATCCTGATTCTGCAAATTTATAAAGAGCAGATATGAAGGAAAAATGATTCAATCTCTTCTGAAGCACTGAAATAGCATCTGTTTTTCTCTGTCTACTTTGTGAATGCCTGAAAAGAGATCACATCAGGGGCAGCTCCAGGCCCCAGCATGCCAAAGGGGGCGCTCTGCCGGTCGACGGGAGGGCGGGAGGTGGCTCCGGTGGACCTCCCGCAGGCGTGCCTGCGGAGGGTCCGCTGGTCCCGCGTCTTCGGTGGTCATCCACTGGAGCCGCGGGACCAGCGGACCCTCTGCAGGCACGCCTGCGGGAGGTCCACCGGAGCCGCGGGACCAGCGACCGGCAGAGCACCCCCCGCGGCGTGCCGCCGTGCTTGGGGCGGCGAAATGGCTAGAGCCGCCCCTGGATCACATACTTAATGATTCTTCAGAATTAATTTCTCAAGATAATTTAGTCAAAAGGCTGAGTTTTATTAGTGATTGGAATGTTGAGCATTTGTTTGCATCATACCAGCATGTCACTTTATAGAAGCAAGACTGAAGTAATTACGAAAACACATTATTACCCTGAATGCTTATTTGCATTAAAGTACAGTCCATAGTTAATGGGATAAAAATGCCTTTCAGAATTCCACAATATGCATTTGTGGGAGGTCTTCAGTACCTGTTTACCTAAGAAGTTGTAAGAGCTCTGAAGGGAACACCTCACTCTCTTTAGTAAATAAACCCATTCTGTTCTTTCCTGCTTTATGGCCATAATGGGAATCCTAAAATTCACTTTATTGTGATGTCCTTATAAAGTGTAAACTTGGATTATTGGGTTTGATTGGTGGTCCTTTGTTCAGTCTTAGATTTAATCTAATGCCAATAATAGACAGCATCTTTAACAATTTTAACTGTTCTGCATTAGTGACAAGCAGCTGTGCTTATTTGTAAAACCACATTAAGAGGCAACAGAGTGAGGAACCTAGTGTGACATCTTTGATGACCTTGGATTTGGGAGGGTAATAGCTGAGTAACAGTTTCACTGATACCACAGGGTGAGAGATAAATAAACTGGAATGGTCCATGGAATCCTAGGTTACTTACAAATTAAAATATATTCATGCCTTTGTGCATACATATAAGGAGCAGACATGCACAATCCATAATTGCACATATCAGTTGGATATGATATGCATTACTGCAGCTGTCAGATAAATCATAGGGTATGTCTACACTGCAGCTGGGAGCAAGACTCCAACCCAGGGGAGACAAACTTCTGTTAATAAGGCTCAAGCAGTATGGATGCTGCGGCCTGGGCTGACCCAACCCCTGACGCTTGAGAGCCCGAGCTCCGCCTGAGCCACAGTGTCTATTTCTAGTCTGCTGGCTCAAGCCTGGCTAGTGTGAGCGTAATCATCTGTGCTAGGCTTGCTCCCAGCTGCAGTGTGGACCTATTCCTGTAGCAGGGGTGGGCAAACATTTTGGCCCGAGGGCCACATCGGGGTTGTGAAATGATATAGAGGGCTGGGTAGGGAAGGCTGTGCCTCCCCAAACAGCCTGGCCCCTGCCCCCTCATCCACCCCCCCCCCACACTTCCTGTCCCCTAACTGCCCCGCTCAGAGCTCCCAACCCATCCAACCGCCCCGCTCCTTGTTCCCTGACCGCCCTGCCCCTCCCCGGGATCCCGCCCCCATCCAACCTCCCCCCCCCGTCCCCTGACAGCCCTGACCCCCTATTCACACCCCCGCCCCCTGGGACTCCCATGCCTATCCAATCCCCCTGGTCCCCTGACTGCCCCCCCCCAGAGCCTCTGCCCCCTGACTACCCCCCGGGACCCTATAGCCTGTCCAACTGCTCCCTGTCCCTTGACTGCCTCCAGGACCCTCTGCCCCTTATCGAACCTCCCTGCTCCCCGCCCCCTTACCTAGGGCTGGTGCAAGGATGTTTCGCACCCTAGGCGAAACTTCCACCTTGCACCCTCCCCTGTCCCTGAGCCCCTGCCCTGAGGTGCCCCTCCCCATGGCAGCTCTCCCCCTCCGCCCTGAGGCGCCGCCCCCCCCCCCGCAGCAGCTCCCCATCCCTCACCCTCCACCCTGAGGCACCTCCCCACCCCTTACTTGCTGCAGGCGGCCCTCCCCACGCTCCCCTGCCCCAGCTCCCTCCGCCTAAATGCTGTGGCGGCCGAAGATCCGGCCGCCACGGTCGCTGCCGAAAAAAATGGCGCCCCCCCAAATCCTACCGCCCTAGGTGACCGCCTAGGTCGCCTAAATGGTTGCACCGGCCCTGCCCTTACCATGCTGCTCAGAGCAGCAGGACTGGTTTATTGGAAAGCCTGGGAGGTGGGCGGGCGCAAGCTGTGCAGCCTGGCAGGAACAGTGGGTCAGAGTGGTCCCCGCGTGGCTGCCGGGGACGGGGGCAGCAGGGGAGGACCGGTGGCTAGCCTCCCCTGGAGACTCCCCTGCCCAGCCGGGAGCTGAGGGCTGGGCACGACATTCGGCCTGCGGGCCGTAGTTTGCCCACCTCTGCCCTATAGGCTATGATTTCCCAAGTGGGAGGCATGGGAAGGCCTCTCATTTGTTCTCCAGCATCTAGCTCAGGGGTCGGCAACCTGAGTCTTCATTTATTCACTCTAAGGTTTCATATGACCCGGGCAGTGTGAGTGCCACTGAAAATCGGCTCGCGTGCCGCCTTTAGCACACGTGCCATAGGTTGCCTACCCCTGGTCTAGCATTTCATTTTTAGTTATGTTACGGGTCGGAAGAAAACTTTCAAATGCTAATGATGACACCTGAAATGTCACTATTGTTCACGATGGGCTAATCTACACAGACACATAGGGCTTGTCTACACCAAAAGTCAGCGTGGGTAAACACTTTTTCGGTACTTTGTCAGCGTTAGCTTTGTCAGCAGGAGCCAGTGTGGGCAAAACTTTTGTCTGTCTTGGGTGGGGGAGGAAAGGGGGGCTTTAAGTACCCGTGAAAGACAAAAGTTTTGTTGACAACTTCGCAGTGTAGACAAGCCCTTAGGAACAGGGGTAGATCAAAGCACACTAAGGCTATGGCTACACTTGCACTTCAAAGCGCTGCCGCGGCAGCGCTTTGAAGCGCTAAGTGTAGTCAAAGCGCCAGCGCTGGGAGAGAGCTCTCCCAGCGCTGTCCGTACTCCACCTCCCTGTGGGGAATAAAGTACAGCGCTGGGAGCCGCGGGGCTTTGACCACACTGGCGCTTTGCAGCGCCGCAATTTGCAGCGCTGGAGAGGGTGTGTTTTCACACCCTGCTGCAGCGCTGCAAATTTGCAAGTGTAGCCATGGCCTCAGGAAAGCAGAGAAATGGACACTTAACTTGCCACATGTTAATACAGGGTAGATTTAAGTCTGAGTTTGCTGCAAAGTAAGTGTTTGTGTCCTTTTGTCACTGCTCATCACTGTGTGAGACACAGGAGATGAAGTGTCATATTGGGCATATCCACTTGAGTGTTTCCCAAAATGTAGGTCCCTTGTGGGGGGGTGTAAAGGACTACTCAGTAGGGTGAGGAAGATGTGTAAATAACATCTGTGTGGACTACTTGATCTCGCTTTGATGGAGAGCTCAGCTTTCAAAAGTTAGGAAACAGGCTAGGAATTTAATGAAGTACTTGATGTTGCATAGACTTGGACAAGAGATGCATGAAAAAGGTACCCACACGCTAATGCAAACTAGTGCAGAAATAGCAAGCTGGTCTGTAAGCTTTCTAGGTTTAAAAATTATGAGCAATATCCTTTGGGAGTCTGTGTTTCATTTCTGACTTTTGTTCCATTATATTGGTAAGTTGGTTTTTTTTGGGTGGGCGGGACTGGGACTATATTTTCCTTTGTGTCTCCTCCAGCACTGAGATCACATTTAACGCTTTATAAAACACAATAATCAGTGTTGACCATTTTAAGGATTATAAAACTGTATGCACTTTGGCACGCCTGGAAGCCAGGATAAGGTAGCCTTAGTAGAATAAGTTACACTCCAGGTAACTTCTGTCAGACGATGTGATCTCTGGGCTATCCCGTACACAGTAGGCTTGGCAGGCAGACATGAAAACACATCAGCCTTGCACTGTTTTCTAATTGTGGGCAGAGAGAGAGATTTAGGAAAGGCCTCCTCCCTTCCCTCCCCTGCTGAGAGCCAGGTTTTCATTTTACAGGGCAGGAGTGAGAGTGCCTTGTTCAGTAAACTGGGACGCCCCCATTTAGAGGTTTGTGTAACGTATTATGAGAACATCCTGTCCAGCAGAGCTCAAGTGAGACTGTTTTCAGGCCAAAAAACCTTCCGAAGCCAAGATTTTGAAAAAGCGATCTTTAATAATGTTTAAAATCTCAGGCCACTGTTAAATCATTTTGTGGAGTTCTGTAAACTGACTAGGTTTAAGAAAGACTGTCTAAATACAGTACTTGTGTGTAGTGTGGGGCAAGAGCCAGCAACCTACTTCAGATTTGTTCCCTAGTCCTAAGCCTTTAATTTTAATATGGTTTGTGAGTTTATAACCAGAGTTTAAAGGAGCACCATCAACTTAAAACTTGCTCTTTTGTCTTGAGTATTTTTGGCTACTATCATTACAGTTAATTGGGAGGGTTAATAAGATGAAGAGAATGAAAAACAATTTCTCTGTTTTTCAGATCTGTTTACGTTTGTTTGATAGCACTCCTGTATATAGTCCGTTTCACTGTTTCTCCTGTATAGTCAGTCGTAGTTCCTCCTGAATTTGTGGGCTTTTAACACAACAGCAGGGAGGAAAGGAATACAAAATAGGAAAAAAAAAGATCCCAAGATCAAAGACATGGGCAGGGTGATGTAGGGCCAGGTGTAGTACTTGAAAGTGCTCTCACCCAGTATTTAGAGTTAATTATCTGATTACAAATTGATTGTGCCCCTCTAATACTAACTACTTTACTATTGAGTCATGTTTTCTACTTGGACATTAATACCATGCAATGTTTTAGATCAGGGATCGGCAACCTTTCAGAAGCCATGTGCCGAGTCTTCATTTATTCACTCTAATTTAAGGTTTCGCGTGCCAATAATACATTTTAATGTTTTTAGAAGGTCTCTTTCTATAAGTCTATAATATATAACTAAACTATTGTTGTATGTAAAGTAAATAAGTATTTAAAATGTTTAAGAAGCTTCATTTAAAATTAAAGTAAAATGCAGAGCCCCCCGGACCGGTGGCCAGGACCCGGGCGGTGTGAGTGCCACTGAAAATCCGCTTGCGTGCCTCCTTTGGCTCATGTGCCATAGGTTGCCTACCCCTGTTTTAGATACATAAATCAACGTTCTCACTTGTCCTCCATGTTTCTGCTGAATGTTTTAGTGACGTTATCTGGGGATTGTCCAGTGAATAGTAAAGGAGACTGCTTTCTATCAGCATTATCTTGAATCTCATGGAGTTATTAGCACCTTCCCTAACAGTCACAGGAGGCTCTGTAGTGCATTCTTTTCTGGTACGCAGTGGATCATTGTAGGAAAAGGTGGGATGCCTTTATGAGCTTATCTGCCTGGGATAGAATACCATGCCTTTTACAGTTGTCAAATGACTGCTACTGATATTAATGTGTTATAAATTGGCGAGTACGGGTGTGAGCACATGCTAGCCATTTGATTGGATTTGCCACTTTGTTGGCTGTCTGTCCATTCTCTCCTGTCACCGGAGATGGTTTTCTCTTTCTGTATGTCTTCTACTCCCTAAACTGCACAGGGTCACCTTTTGATCCTAAGAATTATAAGAATATTGCAGAAAGAAAATATAATCTGGATCGGTTGGATTTACTCTTCACATCCAGCAGGTGGAGACTAAAATCTTTTTGGACCAGAACACTCTCCAGTTTCCTGTTGCCTGTTTTCAACTCAGTTCCATCTCCAGCAGGGGAAGATCTTTCTGCACCTTCATCTCTTTATGGTCCGAGGTAGTTGCTAATAAAAGTGACAAAGGTGGGTTTGGGGTTTTTTTTGGGTTGTAAACTCAACCTTAGAGTTGTCCAACCTTAGAAAATTATTGGGCCCTAAATCCAGACTAACCTCACACTTGGTAAAGCAACCCCCATTCTTTCATGTATTAATACCTGCTCCTGTATTTTCCACTCCATGAATCTGATGAAGTGCATTCTAGCCCACGAAAGCTTATGCCCAAATAAATTTTAGTGTCTAAGGTGCCACAAGGACTCCTCGATGCTTTTGCTCATACAGACTAACACAGCTGCCACTCTGGAACCTACCTTCAAGATGGCTTTCTGTATTTTGAATAGCATAGTTCCTGTTGCTTAACTTATTTCAGTGTGGACTTCTGATGCGTGACCTACCTGTGCCTGAATCCTGAGCTTTAGGGCACCGCTCTAGGTTTGAGAAAGTCTCGGTCTCCATGACCCATTCTGTCTTAGGCTTTTCTGAGGGCTTGTCTACACTGGCACTTTACAGCGCGGGGAGTGTCACGACTACACAAGCCACGTAGACAAGCCCTGAGACTGATGGAAGGGCCATCAGTGTTCTTTGTGGTGTAAGGTTTGACCAGATAAGGTGAGTTTTTTGGATAGGAATGAGATTGAAAATCACTAACTCCGTTTTTTGCAGTCTACAAACAGATGTCAGATGGTGACATCCAGCCACTACCATCTTGGATCAGATTTGAACTAGTGACCTAGAAATAAAAGGCCCCGTGTCTTATTATAAACCCACATACTAATACTGCTTCCTATATGCTGTCAGATTCATTTCAAGTTCCTAGTTGTAATCTGCAAAGCACTCGGTGGGCTCGGGTCCTGGTTATCTTGGAGACCATTTCAATCTGCATTCCAAGATAACAGCTATATTCAGGGACTCTGAAGCGGCCAGAGCCTAGGGCAAAGCTGTCTATGGGTGAGAGGAATTTCTTGGCAGCCTTCAGCTATGGAAATCCATTCTGTGAGATAGGGGACTGAGCCTGCATCTTACCACCTTCAGAGTGAAATGTGAGAAAGGTCTTTTTACAAAGGACTATCTGCAGTGATAGCTTGGATAGAATGCTTCCAGGGAGATAAGGAAAAGAGAAGATAAATTCCACATGTCCAGTCCCCTTGATGCATCCACTCCCTGAGTATATTTGAGACTTTAATTTGTCTAGATAACTGATTCCTTTCTGTTACTTTTCCTTTCTTTCCCCCTTTGTATATATGTCCTTTGTAACAATGTCGATGTCCTGTCCCTCTAGATCAGTATTGTTGGCAGAAGCTAGCGTTATGAACATACGGTAAGGTAATCAGTTGTTACAAGTGTTGATTATCTTGAGCCTGGTAGACTTCAGTGATAGTTTCCAAACAGGCATCCCTCCCCTCTATTCCTTGGATAGAAATAAATAAATAAATACTTAAATAAAAATCCAAGCCATTTTTTGGATTGCTGTAACTGAAAGAATATATGTTTTAAATATTTCCTTAGAGTTAGAAGCCTGAAATATGTCTAAGATTATAAAAATTCTTACCAACTGTAGATTTCTTCTCCCCTTCCCCCCAATAAAATTCTTAAAGACTGGTGCATAACAGAGGGCTTGTCTACACTACGCAGCTTTTAGCCACAAGGCTGTGTCGACACCGCTTTGTTGCTAAAACTCAGCGTGTGTGAACACACTCTGTTGGTATTTTGTCAGCACACTTCCCGCCCTGCGGGCGGCGTTACTTTTTGCAAAGCCGAGTTCATGCTGCCACTTGCATCGGAAAACTTTTGTCTTTTGCGGGGGGCGATTTTTAAAGTATTCGTGAAAGACAAAAGTTTTGTCGACAACGGATAATTATTTCCATGAGTGTTTGGCCTACGTATTTGTCAGTTCCACCATGGTTTTGTACGTAAAACCTCTCCCAAAACTTTCTAAAACTTTTTTTCTGATAAGCATCATTCCTGTATGTGCTTTATAAGTTGCTGTGTGCAGCATTTAGATTCCTTACTAATATTAAGGAGGTAATTCCTCCTTAATTGTTACGTTCCTGATGCACTGAGTCCTTGCAGGCTTGCAATCTCTTGAGTCCCAGGTCCTTCTCATACATCTGTGTGGTAAGACTCACCACTTTTTCATCTAATTTGACTAAATTGGGCTTCTGATTCTGCTGTGAAAAGTTCCTTTTTTATGTCCTGAGCTCATAGTTTTGTGCTAGTCCTTAGTAGGGTGCCAGTGTTGGTTGGACGTATTCCTGGAGGTTTCATCACATGACATAATCTTCAATTAAAGATCTTTAATTCCTGGAGAATCAGGACAGTCCTGGAAGGTTGGCAGACATAGTCCTTATTTTACTTTTAAACTACTATGTGAGCCTCTTGCTGACCAGAGCTTTTTTAACCCGGGTGTCCTGGGGAGACTGCAGGTTTCCCACAATGTGCTTGAAGTTTGTTGGAAGGCTCTGTTCTGAGGTGTAGGGCGTTTTAATGCCACCTTTTTCACCCGGGGGGATTCATGGGGAGATACACTAACTTAAAAGGACTCTTTACTCTAGCTAAGTATGAAATGCATGCTCACTGTAGCCATTCAGTTGCCTTCTTGTGGCTGGCCCAAAGAGATGGGCGCAGTGAAGAGAGAGCTTTGGTTCAAGTGGGCTGAGGTCTTTTTTTAATACAGCAGTGCCTATGGCTGGACTGAGAGAGGGGCCCCATTGTAGCAAGCCCTGTACAAACAGAATAAGAGACAATTCCTGTTCCAAAGAGTTTACAATCAACTAGACCAGTGTTTCCCAAACTGAGGCCGCCGCTTGTTCAGGGAAAGCCCCCGGTGGGCCGGGCCGGTTTGTTTACCTGCCCCATCCGCAGGTCCGGCCGATCGCAGCTCCCACTGGCTGCGGTTCGCTGCTCCAGGCCAATGGAGGCTGCTGGAAGCGGCGGCCAGTAAGTCTCTTGGCCCGTGCTGCTTCCAGCAGCCTCCATTGGCCTGGAGCAGCGAACCGCAGCCAGTGGGAGCTGCGATCGGCCGGACCTGCAGACACGGCAGGTAAACAAACCGGCCCAGCCTGCCAGGTGTTGCCCCTCACGCAGCTCTTGTCCAAACACAGCCCTCTCACCCGAGTTTGGCACTTCCAGTCTCGGGCTGGCTTCGCCCATCCTGGTGTGTAGGCTTAAGCCTGGGGGCTGCTTTCTTTGGGGCTGGTACTCACCTGCTTTGCAATGAGGACACGGGTTAAATAAACTCCTTCAGGGCTGATAGTCTTCTAGTGCCTTCCCACAGATTCCCCCCCCCGCGCCCCCATGTGCCCAGTAAGAGAGAGAGTTCACTGGGAAAGAATTACGGAGCGGCTTAGCTTGCTGCAGGATGAAGCCGTGGGTCTGGGATATGCCACCAGGAGTCCTAGTAACACACATGGGGGACTGCAGTGCCAATAAGGACACGGTAACCCACATGTGGCGTGGCAGTGTCTCCTCACACCTGGGCTAGGCAGACCCACATGCTGATCACCTCTACAGTCTAGACTTACCCCAAAGGCCATCTGCCTGGGGGGCAGAAGGGGAAGGAAGGATGCTAGATGGATCCTAATGCCCCAAGGAGGGGGGTCTCCTCTGCATAAGTTCTGGGTCTGGGGAGTGCTCAGGGTGCGGAGTAGGCCTGACTAGGCCCCATATTACCTCCTTCCCCAAGGGCAGCGGGAGGTCGGTGTTTGAACTGCTTTCCGCATGTGCTCTGCTATAGCTGAAAAGCTAGAGTTCTAGTCTAGCCCCTCCCCCCCTTGGGGTAATGGAGTTTACACAGTCCACTTGCACCAATGGACTCTTTCTATAAGTGATTGGTTTAGGTCTGGGTGTTGCTGTTTCACATGAGCTAAGTGCTATGTAACTAATTGGGCAAACCATCGAAACAACAAGGTTATGTAAGCTGGGACGTTGTCTTATTTTGATGAGTTTGCCCATCTTCTGAGTTGTTCACTTCACTCATGCCAATCATTAACTCTGAGAGTTAATCGTAACTCTTGGGTCACAGAACACACCCATTTCTTCGCCGTACAGCACAGTTGGAATACTTGCTCTTGTACAGCTCAATGGTGGTTTCTTTGCTTTGAAGCAAAAGAAAGTTTGGCCCATTCGTGTGTGTGCGTGTGTGTGTGTGTGTGTGTGTGTGTGTGTGTGCGTGTGTGTGTTTTAACAGTAGGAGCAGTATGCTTTTGTAAAGTCCTGTTTCATTAGGCAAACTGTGTTTGTCTTGGTGCAGAAGAAACTCCAAAATATTTGACTATGCAATGGATTCTCAAATATTTGTTAGTGAAAATAATGGATCCCATTCCCCTTCTAAATATAGATTCTTTTTGTCATTTTCAGAGTGCACAGGCAGTCGGCGTGATCCTTCTGCTCCCCACGGAGCACTTGGGTTGGAGTCCGTAATGGGATTAGCCTATGTAGCCTGAAGGCTGCTGTTGCATTTCCTGCTTGATCCAGACTTGTATTAAAAGGGAGCGAGTCTAAAACAAAGACAGTACGTGTTAAGGACTCCTAGGGTCATTTCTATTGGATAGGTTTCAGAGTGGTAGCCGGGTTAGTCTGTATCAGCAAAAAGAACGAGGAGTACTTGTGGCACCCTAGAGACTAACAAATTTATTTGGGCATAAGCTTTTGTGGGCTAAAACCCACTTCATTGGCTGCATGCAGTGGAAAATACAGTAGGAAGATATATGTACACAGTGAACATGAAAAAATGGGTATCGCCATACCAACTATAATGAGACTAATCAATTAAGATGGGCTATTATCAGCAGGAAAAAAAACTTGTAGTGATAATCAGGATGGCCCATTTCCAACAGTATTTCCCCATGCTAATTTCCCCCCTAATGTTACTCAAACCTTCTTGTCAACTCTTGGAAATGGGCCATCCTGATTATCACTACAAGTTTTTTTTTTCCTGCCAATATAGCCCACCTTAATTGATTAGTCTCATTATAGCTGGTATGACGATACCCATCTTTTCATGTTCACTGTGTACATATATCTTCCTACTGTATTTTCCACTGCATGCAGCCAATGAAGTGGGTTTTAGCCCACAAAAGCTTATGCCCAAATACATTTGTTAGTCTCTAAAGTGCCACAAATACCCCTCATTCTTTCTACTAGATAGGTCACCTTCAATTTGTCTTCCAGTATAGGATTAATATTTAATCTGCCTAAAATAAATATATGTTTGCAGTGTTGTGGTCTCTGTTTTAGGGCATGCTCATGGCATAAATGTAAGTAGGCAGAGATGTGAGCTCCATTTTTTTACATTCATCCACATGATGGATAGCTCCATGTCTCCTAGTTGTTGTTGTTTTTTAGAGTTTTAAAAGGACATAGCAATCCTTAGGTAGCATATTCCTTGTTTGTGATGGTGGTTTCTCCCATTCATTTTTTTCTGCACCAGTAGTGAGGATAAATCTGCTCATCCTTTTATCTTTCTGTAGGTGCAGCTTTTTATCCTCTCTGTAAGTCTAGTCACTTTGAGTGATGGGGTGAGCAGTTGGCTCCCTGAATCTGCTGTCAGGGCTGGCTGGTACTGCCAGTGGCTGTCAGCCGTTCTTGCCATCCCTTATTTCTCCTTGCTGTCCCTGAAGACATTGAAAAGCATGCCTGAGCTCCCCACATCACAGGCAGTGAGACACAGTCACTGCAAAACTTGGATTTGCTGTATTGCAGCATTCTGCGCTGCTTGCCACCAGCCCGGCCAGGAAATACGCAATTCCCTTACTGCTTGTTCTGACTACTGAAAAACCATGCTTTCCCCTGCCCCAGATTTACAAGGTGAGATTATGAACCAGTGAGATGCAGCTACTAATGCATTTTTAGGATGTCTGAACCAATCAGCTTTCCCCTTCCCCCATTCTCCTATGTTTGAGTGTAGGAGCAGTTTTTCAACAGAATCTCTCTAATTGATTACTTTGGACTTCCTTGCCATCTCGAATCCTGCGCTTCTGTTGAATACCAAGTTGAAGATTGTTTCCCTGCTTCTCTGCAGTATGGTGTATGCATGGGGGTAGGAGGAATCACAGTGCCTGTGTTTTGTATGTGTCAGTAAAGCTGCACCATGACCAGCAGCTAGCCACCTAGCGGGGCACAGTGATAGCCTGCCTAACAGTGGGAAATGTAAAGGTATTTTTAGTGCACGTGGGTTCTGCACCAGAGATATGGTAAACTCAGGTCACGGTGACATTTTTACCTTAGGAAAACAATGCAGTTGAAGTGTTTTTCTGTTAAGAATATTCAAGCTAGATTTTTCCAGCAGTGCTGGGGTAAAGAGGTTTAATATCTGTTTGTTCCCTTAATAGTTCTGCAAAAACTTCAACGAAATAGGCTTTCTCGGGGTTGTCATACTTATATTGTACTTGGTACTAACATAAAATGGAGGTGGCAGGGAGAGAGAGACAGATATGATTGTGGTTCTTTGTTAGTCAGAAACAAGAGTTTATTATTCCAGTTTACCTGGACAGCTCCATTCTTACCAAAGACATAAATTCCTCCCCTGGCTCAAGGATGTGTCATGGTTTTGTAAAAATAAATTAATAAAATAAATAAACCCTTTACCTTAGCAGCATCTGTGTATCAATTTCCTTCTCACTTTAATGATCAGGTTTAAACACTTACGGTCCTTAGTACCACAGGTGGACATACTGGCAGGGTTGATGTAACCCTTCTTCCTTCTGAAATACATTGAGTTCACACATTTTGCTTTGCTTGCATGAGGTCCTGTCTGGCACTTAGATTGGTTTAATTTATGTCGCTCAAGGGGTGGCTTATTCACATCCCTGAGCGACACAAGTTGTGCTGATATAACCTGTAGTGTAGAGAAGCCCATAGTGGCCATCTATGTGCTTAGTTGTGAAGAACTTTTGGAACCTTCAGGATGAGGTGCTATAGATATCCATAGTTCTGCTCCTGTTGGATCTCTCCCCAACTGAAGTTGGTCCAATAAAAGATATTACCTCACCCACCTTGCATCTCACTTCAGAAAGCAATGATGCTTAGGGGATCTCGGCCCTATTCTTTTAAACAAATACCCCAAATCAGCTTAGCATGGATTTCTTTGGTAATCATCAGTGGTGCCTTGTACATCCCTTCTTCCTCATGTGGTCCTGTTTGCCACTAAATGTTTTAAGGCTTGTGCCTCTTAAATGGCAATATTTTAAATGACAATATAACAAGCACCCATCAGACGAGACGACGTCATAATGTGAAAGTCAACAACAGTTGTGCCTAAATTAAACACGTAGACGTATTACACTTAACTGTAAAATGTTCATCTATTAAGCAAAGTAAATCCAGGCATTATCACTGTAGAAATGTCATGATAATTCCTGAGTTCCAGTCAGTGTGATGTGTGGTGATTCCAAGAAAACCCCTGATATATTTTCCAAATTGATTAGTGTTAGCATTGGGGCAGCAATTTGTTGTACCGAGAGTTAAAATTTATCCCTTTAATACAGCCAGCAGGGGTGAGTGTCAGTGCAACACATTGCTCTGTCAGTTTGTGTTGAGAGTCAGTTAATTTAGCTCTGGCCCCATTTCTGAGCTTTTCTTTTTCCTGCTTCTGTTCTCTTTGCGTATTATTGTAACACCAGTTTGTCACAAAATGCCTTTTCCTATTTTGCCAGATGGGTTAGAAATTAGGGCTGACTGCAGTGCTTCTAAAAGCTTTCTCTCCTTTAATGAAATGTTGGTATTTTTTCCTGCTTTTTGGCTGTTTTTTTTTGGGTAAATGTAAAAGTCCATGAACGTAGTGTTTTGTGAAAGTACGGATCACATAACACTTGCTAAAGACAGGTGCAATGAGGATGTATAGGCCTCTCATCTGTGGAGGTGCAATCTCTTATGGCATGGGTATGTACGGCCGTGGTTCTGCCTTTGTTTCTCTCTGGGTGGGTCTTAAACTGACCCACCCTGATGCCAGTACCTTCTGGGTTGAGGTGATTTAACCCTCTGGCTAGGTCAGCCCCTTTCTGGGGGCACCCAACAGTCCAAAATAAACACAAAGAAAAATGTAAACTTTTCCCTTCAGGGAAATCCTGATAGGATCTGTCTTCCCCTGTTCCTGGCCCCAGCCACAATTCTTTCTCATAGTGGGAGCGCAAAGTCTGCTGTCCCTCCCAGCGAGCCAGCAACTGAGCTGGACTCTCCCTTTTTAGCTCTTCCCTTGAAGCCTGACACCTGCTCCAGGTGTTGCAGATCACACTCAGTAGGAGATAGAAATCCATCCTTCTGCAGTTCAATCTGTGTATGTAAAGGGCCGTGTACACAGGTGGTTCTGTAAATAACCAAAATTATTTGACAGTGAAATAATCTTCAGGTATTGGGGGTGAGGAAGCAAAAAGTTCTGTTTAAGTAACCTGTTCAGATTACTCATAATAGCCCGGACTGGTTGAGGAAGCTTTCATTCTGTTGCCTGTAGAGCAGTCAGGTCTGGCCTGCATATAAAAACGGAGCTGTCAAGTTCGTTTGAGAACCTTGTTTTTAGCTTATTTGTTGGGTGTTGCAGGCCAGTTACTTTAACCTTTGCCATTGCTTTTCTTTCCCAAGAAAAAAATCCATCTCTATTCCCCCCCCCATCTAACCTCTCCCCCCCCCAAAACCCAAACCCCCCACATCTCTAGTCTCTTTGTCAGCTGGATGGATGTTTGGTAGCATAACTCCCACTCCTAACAGTATATGTTAAGTTTGTTAAGTATATGTTAACTTTCCATTCTCTGCCACTGTTCCGAAAGATGCGTGCATCATGCACCTTTCCAGGCCAGGGTAGCTGTCTGGAGTTGCCAGCTTCCAGATTGCAATAGCCACTCGCTTTTCCACCGTCAGGGCAGCTCTCAATCTTGTGTCCTTGCGCCGCAGAGTGGGGGCGAGCTCAGCACACAGTCCCATGAAAGTGGCTTTTCTCATACGAAAGTTCTGCAGCCACTGCTCGTCATCCCAGACTTCCATGACGATGTGATCCCACCACTCAGTGCTTGTTTCCCGAGCCCAAAAGCGGCGTTCAACGGTGCTGAGCATTTCCGTAAATGCCGCAAGCACTTTAGTGTCACACGCGGCAGGCAAATCCATATTGATATCATCGTCGGAATCCTCACTGTCACTTTGGAGCTGAAGGAATAGCTGGACTGCCAAACGTGTTGTGCTGGTGACACTCATCAGCAGAGTCCTCAGCAGATCGGGCTCCATTTGCCACAGAAATCGCGATTCACACAGAGAGTAACAGAAAGACACTCACAATGGCGCCAAACGCTGCTGGAAAGAGTGAATGCTGGGATGTGAAGCGATGCACCACGGGGCGCTGGCAAACAGGAAGCGGAATGACCCGCACACTTCCTTCCCCTTCCCACAATACTCAGCGCCAAAACGGGACGAGGTGCTCTGTGGGATAGCTGCCCACAATGCACCTCTCAATACAGCGCTGGAAAGTGCTGCAAGTGTGGCCACACTGCAGCGCTGGTAGCTGTCAGTGTGGCCACACTCCAGCGCTGGCCCTTCCACAGCTGCATGACCAGCGCTGTAACTCCCAGCGCTGCAACTTGTAAGTGTAGCCAAGCCCTCTGATAGTGAGGGTGGTCCATGTGAGACCAGAGATTTCCAGCTATCTTTCTTCTGATAGAGCAGATAATGTTCACTACTTAACTTGCAAGTGCTTACTGTGTAATGTTTTTAGGGGATGGATGGGTTGGAGTGCTTATCGCCCCATTGCTGCTTTCCTGCCTTTGGAATTTAGAACTGGTCAAGGTTGATTGAAAGCCTCAGGAATTTCACAGTACAGAGATCTCCTTTTTTTTTTTTTTTTTGCTTGCATTTCTAAAGGAGGCTTACCTGACAGTGCCTAAACCTCTAGGAACCAGTTACACAGTACTCTGGATGTCCACTCTTTACCTCTCAATACTGTAACTCTAAATAAAACTCATTCATGTAACTTAATTTCATATGGACTAACAAAAAGACCATATACAGTAGAACATCAGAGTTATGAACTCAACTACACACCTCATTTGGAACTTGAAATACACAATCAGGCAGCAGCAGAGACCAATAAAAAAGAGGCCAGTACAGTACAGTACTGTGTTTAAATGTAAACTACTAAAAAAAGGGAAAGTTTTAAAAAAAGAGATTTGACAAGATAATGAAACTTTGTGCTTGTTTCATTTAAATTAAAATAGTTAAAAGCAGCATTTTCCTTCTGCATAATACAGCTTTGAAACTTTACTAAGTCCATGTTCAGTTGTAAACTTTTGAAAGAACCACCACAATGTTTTGTTCAATTATGAACATTTCAGAGTTACAAACAACTTCCATTTTGTAGGTGTTCGTAACTCTGAGGTTCTACTTTATACTTGATGCTCCTGTTGGCTATAAATAATTAAAATCACAGTAGTTGACACCAGTATGTTGGCTTTTCCATGTTTCAAAGGGCTGATAGCTGTCACCAGATTTTGCAGAATTAACATTTTATATTTGTAGGGGAAAAATAAGTTTTTACCCTTTCAACTTGTATGATTTTCTGGGGTCTGATTCTGAGAGGTGCTGAACATCTTAATTCCATTAATGTCAGTGTCAATGAAGGGTCCCTAGCTTTTTGTAGGATGATGCCTTTTGTGGTGATGGCATGAGACATACTAGCAAATGCATAGAAAACAGCTAATGCTGGAGCTATCATTCTACTCCATTTCTCTTTTTAATCATATGAGACTGATAAGGAAATTCAGATCTGATTAATTCTTAGGAGTCTAATTTTTTTTCTCAGTTAATAAAATCTGCTTGAGTGTATATTCTGTGCTCAGAAAATGCAGATAAGTATTTAACTTGGAAGGCAGATTTTCGGAAGCACTACTCTTTGAGGCAGTCCTTGTGCTTTATTCATTAAGAGCAGAATGAGGCCAGTGCTGAGCACTTAAGAAAAATCCCATCTGTAGAGGGTAGATTCTGCTCTTTGATATTGACAAGCACCTCCTGTTGAAGACAAAGGGAGTTGTAATAGAATGTTGAAAACTTTCATGAAAAATGTTCACTGTATTTTGAGCAGCTCTAATTACACTTGTATATGTGAGGGGAAAGATTTGGACCTACAACTTTTTCTGTGAATGTTACGGTTTTGAACCATCACAGTCTGCTTTTCAGCTGCATCACGATGATACAAGTGAGATATTTCAAAGGCCTTTAGTTCATGTGGAAAACTATTGAAATGGACTTTTGTGTTAGAAGTGGTCCATTTGACTCAGATCATATATAGACATTATTGCAGCTTAGCTTGTAGCAGCAGTTGCATGCTAGTCCAAGTAAATACCAGGAAGCTGTGGCTTTCCACATTTATCATACTAGTTTTTAAACCCTTTCCTATGGTATGTTCAGGGCCATTTAATGTCTATATGGTATGAAGTACAGCATACGTTGTAGGTACTGGAATAGTAAATTCCAACGACTTCCCTCACTTTTTAGATAATTGGATTTGTCGGTGAAGTTTCTCTGAAAAGTTTTGTTGAACATCTGATGGAAAAAAATTCTTAACTTGTTTGTATACTAGCTTAATACAAACTGTAACAATAAAATTAAATGGAAGATTGAATCTTGTTATGGAGGGTTAAGACAGTCAGTATTTTTAGGACATTTGCTGTGACTTGAGGTCCAGCTGCGGTTTACCTTCTTCAAGTGCTTGCTCATGTCTGTTCCATGCTAGGTGTGTGCATGCTGTGTTCACCATTGCTGGAGATTTTTCCGTTAGTGGTATCCATTGGGTCGGCTCTAGTGCCCTGTGGAGCTGCATGCTTATGCATCGATATAAGGGGTGCCATTGGTCCCGCACCCTCTCAGTTCTTTCTTACCACCCGTGACGGTTGTTGGAACAACCCTTCTTGCTTCGGCAAGACTTCTTCCTAGTGGTTTTTTGGCCTTTTTTTTTTTTACATTTGTAGTTATCATAATGTAGTGTATATAGTTTCCAGTAGTTCCAGTGTGTATAGTTAGTGTAAAAGTTCCTATCGTAGAAGAACTTGCACTCCAGTGGCTTAAAGTGCCTGGGCGAAACCCACGTGAAAGATAAGTGCCAGATCTGTTGGGACTTCAGACCCTGCACCAAAAAAGACAGGGACGTCAGACTGAAGACTATCCTCATGGAAGCTGCCCTAAGACTCGTCTCAGAGCGAAGCCGCTTCAATTCAGCACCGAGTACTTTGACATTTTTTGTGAAGCACTCCCCCGGCATTGAGCTCATCCCAGCACCGTTGTCTATCTCCAGTGTTGAGGAAGAAACCTAAGAAGCAGCGCACTGAGAGAGGGCACTTGCCGATGCAAAAGAGAGACAAGCAGGGAGAAGGCAGTTCAGTGAGACCAGTGCCGGGCAGTCTTCTACCCCCAGAGCTGCATCGGCACTGTCAACTCTGCCAAGGGCCTTGAGTCTGGTGTGAGGCCCTCCGACACCAGGAATCCACAGGGGACTGATGGTACCATCGAACCTGAAGGCTTTTCAGGCTGCTAGGGACCTCTCTCTCCTGGTCCTGCCAACCCCAATGGGGCACCTACCAGCTCCGGTGTCCGGGAGCAGGAGGGAACAGGGTGTGTTGGGCACCTTCCTGGCACCAGGTCCTCTGGCAACCATTTAGGGGCAAGCTCTACCTGATCCCAGCATCCCGATCTCTAGTGCGCCACCGGTCCTCAGAACCCAGCACTGGATGGAGAGAAGAATCCTCTTCAGACTCCAAAGGGGAGCTTTATGTACCGCCAAAAGCCCATCATAGGTATCCAGCCTTTGCTCCATCGAGCTTTATCACCAATCCTCCAGCAGGCACCTGGCCCGCAGGTCACTGGCAGATATTGTGACCCTACTGGAACCCTGGCTCCTTCCTCCCACAGCTCCTATGCCGAAAGATGGATGGGCTGCTGTTCCTTTCCACTCAGCACCAGACCCCAACCTCTGTACCGACATCCAGGAGATGCTTCCATTGGATGTAGTCAAGGAAGAGGAAGGAGACCCTCCTTCGGTGCAAGCTGCCTCCTTGTCCTCCCTAGATGAGTCAGCTGTGGGTCCCAGTAGCCTGCATCCATAGGATGATTTCAAGGCCCATCAGGACCTTTTGAAATGAGTTGCTACAAACCTGGGCCTGGAAATAGAGGCGCTCAAAGAGACTTCTCACAGCCTTATTTAGCAGCTCCATCCAAGATGGCCCTGCCCATCAATGAGGCCATGATGGGACTAGTTAAGGCATTGTGGCAAACTCCTTCTTCTCTGGCCCCACTTCAGAGAGAGCAGAGAAGAAGTATTATGAGCTGGTAAGCGGGTTTGAATACCTGTACTTGCACCATGCCTCACTCTCCTCCCGGGTCGTTGGTGGTGTCTGCAGTGAATGAAAGGAACAGGCAGGGCCTGTTAAGTGCTACCCCAAAATAGAAAGACCCCAAGAGACTGGACCTTTTTGGAAGAAAGGTTTATTCCATGGGTAGCCTCCAACTGCTTGTCTGCAATCAGCAAGCTTTGCTGGAGAGAAATGATTTTAATCTATGGGACTCCCTGAATAAATTCAGGCTCCGTGCCCCAACAGTCAAGACAGGAGTTCACGGCCCTCTTGGAAGAGGGTCAGAACTTGGCCAGGACCTCTCTCCACGTGGCTCTGGATGCTTTTGTCTTGATGGCCCAGACAGTGGCCTCCCTGGTCACCATGAGGCACTGTTCCTGGCTCCAGTCCTCTGGTCTTCCCCAAAAGGTCCAACAGTCCATCCAGGACCTCCTCTTTGAAGGCTCCTCTCTTTTCTTGGAGCAGACAGACAGGAGACTTCATGGACTGAAGGACTCGAGGGCCACCCTACTATCTTCAGGCCTGTACGCTCCATCTGCTTCCAGAAAGAACTTCAGGTCCCAGCAGCCTCCTCAGTTCTCGGCACCTCTAAGACAGGAGCCCTACAAAAGAAAAGGGAGGGCTTCTAAATGGCACCGACCACTTCTGCCCACCTCAGTCAGGATCTTAAAGATACTCTGATATGCCTAGGGACCCTTCTTACAAACAGCTCTTCCTCCAGGAGGTGCAGTCCCTCTTATGTATGGGGTTTGTGGAGTAAGTTCCTCAAGACTGGAGAGGGAAGTGGTTCTCCTCTTGGTATTTTCTAATCCCAAAGGCCTCCAGCCCATCTTGGACTTGCATAGCCTCAATAGATACTGCAGGAAACTGAGGTTCCGCATGGTCTCCCTAGCCTCCATCATTCTCTCCCTGCACCCAGTATACTGGTACTCTGCCCTCGACATAAAGGATGTATACGTCCATATGTCTATCTTCCGTGGCCACAAAAGATTTCTCAGGTTTATAGTGGGTTAACGCCACTACCAATTCACCACCCTCCCTTTCAACAAATTGGAAGCATCGTGGGTTTTCATGAAGCGTATGGTGGTTGTAGCCACCTTCCTTAAGTGGCGAGATATACAAGTCTATGCGTACCTTGACGACTAGCTGATCAAAGGCCAGTTGCAGGCTCAAGTACAGAACAGCATCAGCATGGTCCAAGCCACCTTCAGGGCGCTGGGCCTGATGATAAACTAGCAGAAGTCAACTCTCATTCTGGTTCAGAGAATAGAATTTATTGGGGCAGTGTTTGATTTGACCCAAGCCAGGGCCTTCCTGTCTGAGGCCCGTTTCCAGACCATGTCAAACCTGATATCCAAGGTCATGGCGCACCCAATCATGACCGTTTGGGTGTGCCTCAAGCTACTGGGTCTCATGGCCACTTGTACTTTAGTTCAATACACAAGGCTGCACCTCAGAGTCCTCCAGATGTAGCTAGTGTCAGTTTACTTCCTGAGCAGACACCACTTGGACTCAGTGCTCATGCTCCTCCCTGGACTGGTGGAAAGATCCAAGTTCGGTAATGATGGGGGTGCTCTGGGTTACCCCACAGCCATTGGTATCCTTAGTCTTGGATGCATCAGACCTAGGGTGGGGGGCCCACCTCAACAACCTCAGGACTCAGGGCCTCTGGTCCCAGGAAGACCCCCCCCCCCCAAATGAATGGCAGATCACTGTTCTCCCATGAACTAATGATCCACTCTCAAGAGGTTGGAAGGACTCTGTCCTTAGGTTTGTGACCCAACCTCTCTCATGGGACTTAAACCTGGTCCTGTCAAAATTGACGCACACGCACCCCCTTCACGCCATGAGCATTGTGCTCCTTGCTACTTCTCTCCTGGAAGGTTGCCTTCCAGATGGTGATCACCTTGGCCAGAAGGGTCTCTGAGATCAAGGTCCTTACGTCTGAACCAACTTACAGGGTGTTCTTCAAGGACAAAGTCCAACTGCGCCCCCCATCTGGCCTTCCAGACAAAGGTGGTGTCACAATTCCATAACAACCAGGTCTCTTGCCTGTCTTCTTCCTGGAACCTCAGGAGAGCTCTGAGGGATGATGGTTTCATTTGTTGTACGTTAGTCTTGCCCATGCCTTTTACACTAAGAGAACTAAACCCTTCTGCAAATCCTGAAATGAACATGAGCAAGCACTCGAAGAAAAAACGGTTGCTAACCATTCTTTGAGATGTGCTCATGTCCATTCCATGACCCACCCTCCTACCCCTCAGTTGGAGTTACTGTCAAGAAGGAACTGAGAGGGTGTGGGACCAGCGGTGCCTCTTCTAGTGGTGCATAAGCCCGTGACTCCAGAGGACACTAGAGCGGGACCAGTAGATACCATTAAGGGAAAAATCTCCAGCAGCAGTGCATGGATGCACACACACCTAGCATGGAATGAACATGAGCACCACTTCTCGAAGAACAACAGTTACGGAAGGTTAGTAACTGATTTTTACTGTATCTTCTTACCAAAAGAAAAATCTACCCGAGCAGTCCAGTGGCTACGGAAATTAGCTGCAAATTGAGAATCTACATCTAGCTGTGTAAGGCTATCAGCTGTTGCAAAGAGCTCAGTGCTATCATTTTTCTCTGTTAATGAAGCATTAAGGTTAGTTTACATAGTGATAAATATAATAATTATTGTACTATGGCTCTGTGCCCAAGTCGCCTTGAAAACTGAACATGAAATCTTTTTAATGGCATCATAATGGTCTTTATAAGTGCTACAGATTTCCTACCGTTATCTATAATAAATAATGCACATTATTTACCAGTGAACTTGTACCACTTGACAGTTTGTATACATACAAAAAATGAAACAACTCATCTTTCATCTCCTGAGAAACTAAATGTTTTTTATGGGAACTTTCTCCACTTAGACAGTGTTGCTTTGTGAAAATGCATTAGTAGATACTTTGTTTAAAGTCTGTGATTACGTTAGCATTTTTTTTGGTGTGTGTGTGCGCGTGGAACAGAATGAAAAACACATACTGGGCTCTGGGGAATAGAACTGATAACCGAGCTCCCTCCTGGCCGGGTATCATTATGTGTTTTAACTTCTGTTTTGTAAATAATCCATTTCACAATAATACACAGACTTCACACAGCATGACTTCCTTCCCTTCTCCCGCTAAAAATCCCAAGGGGAAAAACTCTTGCCAGTGTGAGATGCTTGTTTGTGGATTCTGCTCCACTTGACAAACTATGATTTTGTTTACTGTGAAACCCACTCCTGGCAGGCTCAAACATTTAAACCACAGTAATCAGCAGGAAGTTGCCTGGACCAAGATTCAACAAGTAAGAGAAAAGCTGGCTTTTTTGAAGAGTGCGTGAACAGCTCCAAAAGCTGGAGTTGAGGAAGGTTATTGAACTAGTGAATTGATTGAAATGTTACTTTAAGATGAGGTTTTTGGGGGTTTAAAAAATTTAATAAGCAAAAAAGCCCACCACAGAAGAAATGTGTGTAAATTACAGGCAACCTCTTACATCACTCAAGGTTGAGTTCTAATTTTGTGGTGTCCTGACTCCTGAGAGGTGCCTAGCAACCTCTGCTCCTGTTGAACTTGAGGGAGGGGATTCTAACGGCCCCACGTCTCAACAAATTGATGATACCCATCCTATCAGTATCTAACTAAAAAGCCACACGTCTGCAGCAACAGCAATTGGGCTGTCTTATGGAATGAAAAGGAAAAAAATATTGTGTGCTACTCAGAACTACTGCAAACAGCACCTCTCCCTTCTTTCTGTGTTTTTTTTTAAACTAAATTTTAACTTGGATTATAAATTATACAAGCAAAATCTGCACTATTGTCCAAAGCATGTGCCATGTTAGTTTTGAAAAGGATATACTTGTCCATAAAGGGGATAGTACTAGACTTTTAACCAAGTGTTGTCCTTTCCTCCATTTTGGAGTCTTTTGTCTTTTCTGGGGTGGGATGTCAAGTTAATGAGGGAGATATGGGAATGAAAAGGCATGTGCCTCTAGATGATGAAAGCTTTTTAGGTGCCATAGTGCTTTGTCTGTGTGAAACACAAAGCTTATGAATTACCCCCACCTTCTTGCAAGTTCACAACGTAGTAACAAGGAGGTTTTAAGTCGGACTGTATTTTTACTATCTACTTCAACAGCTCCTTCCTAGTGTACCTGAAAGTTTCTTTGGCCTACTGAATTCTCCACAGCTGCTTTAGTTCAGTGCATGAGTCACCAGCTTTCTTTGGTAGTATTTACCTTTATATAGCTTTAACAAGTCTTCCTTCTGAGCAAGGACTTGAAGAGACTTCCCCCCTTGTACACCTCTCATTACACAATATTGAAGAACAGTAGTTACCTTGACACTTCTCTGTTTTGCCCAAAGAACAAAAGAATTAAAATGGCAGCTGTCAAGCAAGAATTGGCAGCCATCTTATCTGTCTGTATCCTGAAGTGTCTTTCTCAGAGATTAGCCCCAAAACAGCCTATTAAGTGTGAAAAATGTGTACATCCCTTGAGACATTCCTGATGAGGCATTTGTCATGTTTCTGCCTACAAATAACATGTCTTGTTTTTTTCCAGACATAATGTAGTGTATTTGCGTGTCTATGCACGCTCATTTAAGATGTTTAGAAAGAAAAATAAATGCACAAAAGGCAATAACTTCCATGTGTTGCTCATGTTTAATAATGACACTTTGTGTGTTAATGTGATTTAATCCAAAGAGACGCTTGCATTGTTCTTTTCAATTACAAATATATGTACATTTCTTTTGGTGGTGGTCTTCTCCACTCCCCACCCAAAGAACTCCCTACTAGTTTATGGAGCTAAGTGATTCAGAATGATCTATAACTCAAATTACTCTTTTTTAGCTGTTGTTTATGCTGTATTTATAGAGTTAATTAAAGGCCCCTTCAGTCAACATAAGGAGGCCAGATTTCATTTGGTAGCAGAGTTTGACATTTTCAGAAACACTCTGCAGCGGATGCTGGCTTCTTGTCTTCCTGTAGCAAATAGGAAAGCTGAGTTGAATATGTTGTCATGTTGTGCTGAGCACTGCCATGCTGGCTTTCTCCTTTCTTCTTTCCTTCTTTGTCTTGCACAACTGTAAAGAGAGAAGCACTGTGAACACAATGAATGATTTTTGTTTTGTTGTTCTGGATTTTCATTGGAAGTTGGAGCCTGGCAGAATGTTGGCAAGATCCCTTTATGCTACTTTTCAAAATTTGGACTGAAAAATCATTTTCAGTTTTGCCAGGTAGCAACGGCAATTAATTCCTTCGAACAATGTTAATGGTGTCTTTTCAGTCTTTGGGATTGCTGCTGCTTCTGAACTGTGATTAAAGCTCTCTGAAATCTCACTTTACACTTGTGCATGCCTCTTTCTTTGTTGTTGTGGGCCAGTCCTTACATACATAAATGTATTTGTTCATGCTGGCTGGTAGAAGGACTCTAAGGTTGGGACTGAGCGGTTTATACCATAAAAGTGGCAGGACTTCCAATCAGTAGTGAGCATCAGAAAAGTTCTATTATTTAGAATAAAATGTTAGTTACAGGAAAAGTACGCCTGTTTGAGACTATTTTGTGCATCATCCCTGCTGACCTGTCTTTCTCCTCCTCAGCACCACAGGTGTGTTGGATTGACTCTAATCTTCCCTCCCTCTTAGGTGAATTTATGCTTTGCTAGACTTTCCCCAGAAAGGTTTATTCACAGTTAAAGTGCAGGACTGGAGTCTGGGACTTGAGTGACATGGGATGCGTCCCTAAAGCTCAAGCTTCAGGGTTTTAGTTGGCCACTGGTGAAGGATCCTCCCACGGTGTATTCTGGGAGGGTATTTTTTTATCACCTTCCTCTGAAGCATCGGGGATGGCCATGGCTGGACATGTATATAAGCGGGGCAGGCTGGGGCCCTTAAGTGGCATCAAGTGTTCTCTTTTTCAGGCGCTTGGCTAGCTGGTTCTCGCTTACATACTCAGGGTTTAATGATCACCATTTGTGTAGTCAGGAAGGAATTTTCCCCAAGTCAGAATGGCAATGACCTTGGGGTTTTCTCACCATCCTCTGTAGCATGTGGGTGCGGGTCACTTGCCAGCATTATCTGGGTATATCTCAATTATTTCCCCGCTATTGGGGGGCAGGGCCTGAAACACTGGTGCACCTTGGTCCCTGCTATTTTCATAGTCTAGTCTTCTGTCGGCTGTAATACCTTGGTATCATTTTAGCTCTTGGGTTTAGTGTGTGGGTGCTGGGAAGAGTTGGTGGCCCATGATATAAAAGAGGACAGACTGGATGATCGGGTGGTCCATTATGGCCCGAAACGCTGACTGTGTATTTGGGTGTGTCACTTCACTTTTGTGTGCCCTCGCTTTCCCCTCTTTAAAATGGGGATAATATTCCCATGAAGAAGAGTCTTTCTCTAAGTGTGAAGTGTTTACAGTTTAAAGGTAATAGGCTGGTTATGACCTGTATCAGGATCTCAACCATCTGCTTCTTTGCAGTGCAATAGAGATGCCCCTATGCAAAACAATAACTTTGCCATGAGAGACATATTTCCTGACTCTCAGGAATGTGTTCTTACGAAACATTTTCTAAAGAAACCTGAGGACGTTTCCATTCCCAGTTCTCCAGGTATATTTGTGTGTGTGTGTTTGAGAGAGAAGTCTTCTGGAAAAATAAACCATGTTGATGTGAATGCGTGACACTATATATCTGTGTTTTCTTTTTGCTGCTGTATTAGAAAGAGATATTCAATTTGCATATTTAGCACTCTTTTTTTCTGCCATCAAACGACACCTTATTCTACAATGTGATTAGCTTTTCATTACTTAGTAGGGCTTTTGATTACACAGTGATTTTATTTCTTTATTACTAGGGTGTTTCTTTCCTGTTAAATGGAAGAAATCACACAAAAATTAAGATACATAATACAGGACTATTGAGAAAATTGTATTTTTCTCTCTCCATTGGAGAGATTGTGGGCTCAACCAATAGACTAAAGAGAAGCTTTTTCTAAAGAAGACATGAAAATTCATCAGCATCATTGGCTGCTGCTAAGAACTGAACTGCATGACGTAGAGCAGTTGTACAGAGGCAAGTGCAACAAACTATTTGTAAGATGGAAAAGGGAGATAAACATATGAAAGCAGGTATAGCTACTGCAAGTACTATTTGTAGAGGCAGTGTGGTCTAGTGGTTCAAGTACAGGGATGGAAACTAGGAAATCCCAATTTAATTTCAGATAGATAATTGATTTTCTCTGACCATAGGTGAGTCATTTAACCTTACTGTTTTACTTCGCAATCTGTTTTCCTATCTGTAAAATGGGAGTGATGTTTGCTTAAAATACCTCATAGGGGTGCTAGGATTAGTTAGGGTTTATATAGAACTTAGGAGAAGAGAAGTACATAAAAATACTACTGTTACTAAAACACCATATGCACCCCCATTGGCCCAGTTTCCAAAATATCAAAGCACTGGAAAAAATAATTATAAGCTGATACAGCTTGATTTAGAAATACTAGCATATTACCAAAGAGAATATAAAACATCTGGGTAAAGAGTAATAATCTAATGAAACTGTAATATAATGGGAGCCTTTACCATTGTAAATATTGCTAATACAATTTCCATCAGTCTGCATGTGCGCGTATTAGGAGCAGAGATATTATATAGTTTCATTTGAGTGGGAAGAAATTCAAGTTATCAGTTTCAACTTCTGGACAGAATTCTTCAGAGATGGATAGTGCATGCAGATTGAATAACCTCTCTGAAATACTTGCCATCCAATAGGGATATTGTTTCCCTCCGAACAATGTAGTAGTGAGGGTTAACCATCAATGGAAAACTGGTGTGATTCAAGATCTGTGAGATGAACTCCTCTCCCCTACCCTTTCAAAGTTTGAAGTTTTACAGAAATAGCTTTAAAAAAAACAAACTTGCTAGGGCATAAGGTTTGGTGGGCTGTGGACCCTCTGGCTTTGGGGGGAATCCCTCCTCCAATGTTGTGTTTTCTTTTCCTTTTTTATTGTGGTGTCCCTTGTACTTGGGGGAGAGAGTGCTTTTGTACACAAAGGCCTTGGGTGAAATTTTCAAAAGCGTTTAAGTCCCATCTTCAAAAGTGATTTAGGACTCAGACTGCTAACCACGTACTGACTTTCAGTGAAATTAGAACAAGTTTCATTTTGAAATTCCTTAATCCTTGTTCTGTTGCTACTCAATACACTCTTAAGGGGAACAACTCCTTTACTCTGAGAACCAGGCCAGCCTTACCCTTAGGGGTGGGGCAGACAGTTGCCTTGGGCAGCAAAATGTTAAATGACTGTTTATGTGAGTGAGTGCGTGGGGTGTACATTTTCCATTTTGCCTTGAGCAGCAAAACCCCCTGAACCAGCAGAGCCTTAGTGTGGAGGAAAAACAAGTGGCTGTCTGCCATGGAGAGTGGGAGTTGCCAGTAGAGGGTGAGCTGAATTCATAAGGCTTCTAGGTTCCTTCTTGGAAGTTGTTTACATTTTTTCAAGTCCATTTAAATACTTTGGCTTCCATGAAGGCCATGTTTGACCAGGAGGATGTGAGCCTCCAGTAGATTTGTAATGAAAAAAACAAAACAACCCCCCCACCCCAACCCCAACCCAATACTTTGTACTCACCATGGACCGTATTGTGCCCCAAGAGACTCGTTGGTGACTTCTGCTTCTAAAATGATGTTATGGGTTGGCCCCATATCTGCACTTCACAAAATGAAGAAAATGGTGATCTGGGTCTCCCATAAAGTCTGATTTTAGTTACCTCCTTTGGAGTGCAAATGTCACTCTTCTGCTTGCTCACTAGGTGAGACACAGAAATTTTTTTTTAACCAAAAAAATGTATTTGACTCTCTCTAAAAATCTTACGTTAAATTTTTTTTTTAAAACGGCACCTTTGTTAATAACTGAAGGTATCTGTACCAAGCTTATTTCAAAGTACAGTGACAAGATCCCATAAAAACTTTTTTCATAAGTGTCAGGTTTTATAAAAACCAACCAACCAAAGAACACAAGAAACTAACACAGAGAGATAAAAATGAAAGACCCACTTTGAATGCAAGGGAGTTAAGAATTAAGGCTGAAACTCTATCTTCTACTCTAGATCCCTGAGGTCTTTGGTGGTGGTCTTATAAACCATTTGTGCCACAGTGCTTGAACACAATAGGGGGTAGAATTAAAACAGAGTTTCAACTTTAGCTCTGAAGTCGGATCCTTGACATTGCTTGCCTGTGTGTGTTTGGAGGGGGTTAATCCTTCTAGAAGAATGTTGTCAGAATAGAAATTCCAGGAATTCCTGAGACTTGGCTCTTATAGCCTCAATTACCTTAACTTTAGTTGATGTGTGGCTGATATCCAACCTGGCAATGGTTGTAAACTGTAGGAAGGAAAATTTAAATTAAAAATTAGGGGAGAACTTTCACTGTCAAACTGTTCTACTAATAATCTGTTTTGCCAACAGAGGTTGAGTGAACTTGCCAGTGGCTAGATTCAGAGGGTAGATTTCTGCTAACTAAGCCTCCCAAAAGCTTTGGTTTGAATACCTACCCACCTATCATATCACGTGGTCTAAAGATTTGGTTGGAACTTCTGTGAAGTCATTTTCACAGCATTTTCTGTAAGTATACTAGTTGTAACACCTAGCTCTTTTCATCCATAGAGCTGAAAGTGCTTTACAGAGGAAGTCAGTATCATGATCCCCATTTTACAAGGTTACCCAACAGGCCAGTGGCAGAGCCGGGATGGGAAGTCCCAACTCCCAGTCTAGGGCTCTATTCACTAGGCACACTGTTCTGTATAGCCTCTGATCCTACGTGAAGCACAGTGTGTGTGGAAATGCGTCTAAAAAGACAAGTTAACCAAACATGTTTTTAAGACTACAAGATGATGATGTTTTTATCCGAACTAATGTCCCTGTTTCTAGACTTGTCACTACTCTTTTAGAAATAAGTATATAGAACAAATCCTGCCAAAGTGCAGGGGATTTGGCCAGCGCAGGGCAGTGTCTACACTAGAATTTTCTCTTCAAAAATTTCCCTCTGTTGCTACTCCTCACAATTCTGTTCACAGCAGTGGAGGGCACAGTAATCTAGACGCGGTGCTAATAGCCTCTCAGATATTAGCTGGTTTTATGCGACACAGTGCTTAAAAGCATTGGCAGCTGCTTGGAGACCTGCTACCATTGCTAGGTGCTAAACCAGTAGGGAAACGAAGGAAAAAGCTAATGCAGACACTGTGTGAGAGTTGCTAAGGTTTTTTTTTAAACAAAAGGTTCAGCAGGTGGGCTGGCAGTTCCCAGCTGATTTCATTAGCTCTTTGTACACGTCTTTTTCCCTCCAAGTGAATAACTTGATCCCCTCATTCATTTTTATTATAAGGTCTGTATAGTATGACGTATTGAAAGCACTGTGCATGTTTTTTATTTTAAATGAGGCCACCTAATAAAGTTATTATACATTCCACATAACCATCAAGATCGGGACATTTATTGATTGCAGAGTTGTTGGAGCCACCTTGGTCTCAGGTTGTTAGAGACAAGGTGGGTGAGGTAATATCGTTTATTGGACTAACTGCTGTTGGTGAAAGAGAAAAGCCTTTGAACTATACAGAGCTAAAAAAGAGCTCTCTTTCCCCAACAGAAGTTGGTCCAATAAAAGATATTCCTCACCCACCTTCTCTTTATTCTTTTTCCTGACTTTTTTTTTTTAAAAATCAAGAATATATTTAAACTCAGATGAGCAGATGTAATTAAGATATCAGGTTGAAACCTAGACTCTTGGAAGCTACACATTTCTCTTTCTGAGGTAGGTAAATTGATACATACTAGATAGTACTCACTTTTGGTTAAAACCTTGAAAGCCAGGGACCTGTCTATTCCGTGTGGATATTCAGTCCCACAGAATTTTTTAAAAAGAGAACAGTTGTTTTCCTTGGTGGCATTTGTTTCTCCTGCTATTTTGCTGTATGCTGAAGGCCAGCCAGGTCGTGCACCTTTCCAGCCTAAGTGTGTAGCTGTATTTCAGTCATGTGTATACAGTTCAAGAAACATTTTAGGATTTAGGGATGAAAGTAGTTATGAATATAAAAGCTTATTAAACCTAGTCGAAATTTCTGAATTTTCCTTCAGTGGGGGGAGGTAGGAAGCTGAAATCTTGAAATGTTTGAGTTGACCCCATTTTCTTCAATAACCCATACTTTTTACTATCCCAGGGTACATCTACCATGGATCAGGTTTTAACTTAGTGTGGCATTGAGTTCAGAAATTCTTGTTGTGCGTGGTCTTTTCTACCTTTCCGCCTTGTTTAGGCTTTATTACCAAAGGTGAAGCTTTAAGTTTAAAGGGAGTTTGAGAACTTGAGATGCAGAGCTGATGTCTCACTTTACAACTCCTTTGTAATCAATACTGGAAATCAGACCACTGTTGAAATGCAGGAGGAATGACATTCCATTGCTAGTCAATAACACACTTAGCTACTGAACTTGCTTCACAATAAAACCTTCCATAAACAAGATTGTTTTCTCCATGGTGTATCTTATTTCTCTTGCACCACTTAACTACAGAGAAGAAAATATTCTATACTGTATATTTCAAAAGAAATCTCTTTGAACCAAGCTTTGACACTAGAATTAAAATACTTTGTCTGTGAAAACATTCATTTAAGAGTAGCCAAAATCAGTAATGTGTTTTACTAAGTTTATACTTTTGGCTTTCAATACATACTGCGTGTCTAAATGAGGAAGATAGAGGCCTGATCTTACATTGCTTAAGTCTCTTTTGCTAATTTGATCCTGTCTGTGTTTATGAAGGTTGTGTTTTGTGAGTATAGGCTAGGAACATGGAGCCAGGTCTTCTGTATATAGTGGTAGACATTGGCAAATAAATACGTTTTACTGCCTTTTATTTTCCTGTGGGGAAAACTGTTGGAAGTGGGGAGCAGGGTCGTGGTGGAAGAGCAAGGTAACTTTGGTTTCTTGTGGGGCTCAATTGCAAACTTTGTAATCTGATACCGGCAAAAAAAGCTGTTGTCTTTCGGCTCCCATTGATATTTGTTGCTAGCAGTACTGTAATAATATTAAAAAAAAATGCTGCAAAGGAGTTGATTATTCTGTGAGGATGATATAGGTGGCTTGCTGCTTTCAAATAGAGGCATATTTTAAAAAATCTGATATTCTGCAATAATTTTAACTGCTCTGTGTCTAGTTTTGGGCTCACGTCAGCTTGTGTAAGCCCTGCATAAACAAAAGGCATTGCTTCTCGAGGCTAAAACTCTTTTCGCTATGAAGGGAGAGGGAAATAGGAGATGGAACTGCAGCGTCCTTTATGGCCATTCTGCAAATGCAGGCTGTGTCCTACTGTTTGGTATTTGCGGGGAGGAGGGTCCTGCTGTAGGGAGGTCTTTTTAGGCAGTTGGGCTTTTTATTAAGGTCGTTGGTGTTGGTTTGAGGATAACGAAGGGGGAGGAGGATTTGGGATTAAAATTAATGGACGCATGGTATGTGCTATAGATAGCTGTGAAGTAATGCATTTGGTTCAGGAGCAGCTTTGCTACCTGAAAATAGAAAATAATCCAGGAGTGAAGCTGTGTCTTGCCATGCAAATTTTGTAAATAAAGGAACCTTGTCTGAAACATCAGATGAACCTAGGAAAAGTACAGGGCAACCTTTGCGTTCCATATATGATCACAGGCTTTTGCTCAACCGCCTCCTTATAGGATTCCAGTATTTTCTGCAGTTGAGATGAAAAAAAAAATTAAAATGAAGGAGAACTGGAGATGCTTGTTCAAAAATGAAACAAAGCAAAAAACTGTGCGTTCAACAAAGATGTTTACATGTTGTTAATTCTGTTTATTTGGCTCTTATGCCTGTAATGAAATTAGTTGCACTTAATTTAGTTCTAATTTGCATACTCTGGTGGTACTGAAATAGCAAATTTCCTTTTTTTCAGGTCCCTTTACTGCTTTTATCAACCCACATTTGGAAAAAAATAGAATTTAAGTGGGAGAGAGCCTGGTGCTTAATATTTTCCCATGTTTAACTTGATTTCTAAATAATATTTTTCCCTTATTGAAACCTGTGAGGTTTGCTTTTGAAATTGTGGATGTTCGTGTTTTTTTTTGTGTGTGGAAAAATACTGCTTGCCCTTGCCATGCATTTCGGGTAGGGATGTGTGAGGGGTTCAAAACTATAACATACACCTCCCCCCCACCTCAGAGCAGTGGTAGTGACCTCTCTGATATGAATAGAAATGTTATTCATGATTTTTTTTTAATTTAAAGCTTTTTCAGTTTACATATTCCCCTGCTAGAGCATAGCAATTGGAAAGTGAAACTGACCCAATGTATTTTTCTTGCCCAGTCTTAGTGAAAGGCCAACTGAAAGTATAAGCAATGAAAAGAGCACAAACTGTATTTCAAGTTTTAGCTAATGATCTGCTACAAGTAACGTAGGTAAAGAGTTTAATTATAAACAGCCGTTCTTAACACACACAAGTTCCATACAAGAATTTAATACCTTATTTTGATGTCCTTTGCATATTTGAATCTTATGGAGGGTGGATGACAAATTAGCTTAATCTAACAGGAAAAACAATATACTAAGAATTTTAGTTAACATCTAATAAATGTATCGCATTTTAAAAGCATGAACTTATCTTTTGGCAAAATAATACTTCACGCAACAACTGAAGGTCGTAACCTATCTGCACCTTTATGTTCCCTACTGGATTCCACGAGGCTTAAATAGTTTTAAGTGACTTGTTCAAGGTGTCACAGTCATTGGCAAAGCTTTGAAGTAGAACCCAGATTCTTGACTGACTCCCTGTTCTTTGCTAAATCTTCACTGCTGGAGCATGCGGATGGGAGAAGTCAAGACTAGTCTAACTTGGCAATATATTGGAATCCTGGAGGGTAATTCTGTAATTTCCACCTTAGGATGTCGTTTACCTTCAGCATACACTGGGTGCTTTCAAAGAGCCCCCATATAGATGAAGTATTAGAGTATAGTTGTGCTGAGGTGATAGAGACAGGAGTCATAGGATGTGTGGTTTGTAGGAGGAAAAGGTTCAGAATGACAAAGTTGGTGGCAGGGGGATGACATTGTTTTCTGGAAACTCCTGTTACATATTGTAATGCATCACTGTAAAAAATAAAAGCATAAGTAATAATAATGTAAAGCATGTATGACGTGTCACTGTGGCAGCACCATCTTCTGAGAATTCTGGGTCATCAAGCTGGAGTGTGTGTGTTTTTGAATGGACTTGATCCTACAACACAAGTGCTGCCTGTACTTTGCTCATTGGCTTTTAAGGCAAGCATGGGAAGCTGTAGGAGTGTCATAGTTGCTGTTTACGGGATTTGAGTAGGTGTCTAGGAATAGTGTTAGTCTTTTTGCCAGGTAGAACAGTCCTATAATGCACTGGTGGGGAGATAGGATGGACAGAAAACTTCTCTTGTTTCACGGGGTTTTGTGCAAACCACTGAGTTCCTCCTGACTTCCACCTGTGAAAAACAGGCCATCTCAGCTCCTCCAGGGTTCATCAAAACACGGGCAGCAACCATTTATTTTGTAAAAAAATGTGATATAAAATGAAATTTTTACATCACAACTGAATTGTGTTGATGCCACATACTCCACTCTCTTCTTGCACGTAGATTACACCAGTGTGCAGAGCTGGAGGTAGGATTTAAAACTGCCAAAATTTCAACTGAAATTAAATAACTAGTTTAATCTTTCATAGATTCATAGAGTTTCAGGCCAGAAGGGATCATTAGATCATCTAGTCTGATCTCCTGTATATCTACACCATTACATTTCAACCAGTTACCTGTAAATTGAGCACAATAATTTGTTTGACTAACATCATGTGATGTTTGCATTTTGTTTCAACATCGGTAGCATCGTTTGATGCTAACAGAATTAAGGAACTCTGTTTAACATAAAATATTAACCAGGTTATTTTGGCAGATCCTCTATCTAGATAAGTTTATTGGTAGGGCACTCAATTACAGACCTAAAAGTCGCAATTATTCAACCAAAAAAACTTCAAAAACAGAGTCCAATGAGAAACTGAAGAATTAGAATTAATTTGCAAACTGGGCACCATTAAATTAGGCTTGAATAAAGACTGGGAGTGCGTGAGTCATTACACAAACTAAAAACTATTTCCCCATGTTAATTTCCCCCCTACTCTCTTACTCACACCTTCTTGTCAACTGTTTGAAATGAGCCATCCTGATTATCACTACATGTTTTTTTCCCTGCTGATAATAGCCCACCGTAATCAATTAGTTTAATTAGAGTTGGTTTGGCAACACCCATTTTTTTCGTGTTCTCTGTATATATGTATATCTATCTATCTTCATAATGTATTTTCCACTGCATGCATCTGATGAAGTGGGGTTTAGCCCATGAAAGCTTATGCTCAAATAAATTTGTTAGTCTCTAAGGTGCCACAAGTACTCCTCATTCTTTTCATTCTGAAACCTGGTAGGTATTGTGTTTCATAGAATGCCAGGAAACTTTTTTCCATAACAAGTTAAGGGATATTGCATCTTTGCAAACATGTTTTAATCATAGATTTACCATTAGATGTTTGGAGGCTTTCTGTCCTGACAAACAAGGAAGAGTGTCTCCCTAATTTCTAATCTTTTTAGAAAGCTGAACTTAGAAACACAGGCGTTGCTATCCCAGCAGTTAAAATGGATGCAGCAGATATATATATTTTAAATCATTATACATTTTGATGTAAATTAGAAGACCAGTTCCTTTTTGGTTTATTATAATAACACTAATATACCAAAAAAAAAACCCCAAAACAAACTCCACATATGTAGCATATCAACAAAAGCTAGCGTTGATGTATTATATACAAAAAAAGTTAGGAAAATGTTCTGTTTCGTAGTTGAGGACTCGTGTCAGGAATATTTTGTACATATAACCATAGCTCTGTTCCTTATTGAGCGACTATTTCTCAGGCTGTGGCTACACTTAGCGCTTCGCTTTGAAGCGCTAAGTGTAGTCAAAGCGCCAGCGCTGGGAGAGAGCTCTCCCAGCGCTGTCCGTACTCCACCTCCCTGTGGGGAATAACGGACAGCGCTGGGAGCCGCGCTCCCAGCGCTGGGGCTTTGACCACACTGGCGCTTTGCAGCGCCGCAATGTGTTTTCACACCCTGCTGCAGCGCTGCAAATTTGTAAGTGTAGCCAAGCCCTCAGTTTTCGTCATGCTCCTTTTACAGTCTTACACAGCACTGGTATGTATAGTATTATTCTGAAGCCTGCGTAGTCCATTTGTCACTTACATTAAAGTTACACAGTAAAACAGGGATTGCCAACCTTTGGCACGTGACCCATCAAGGTAAGCCCCTGGTGGGCCGGGACAGTTTATTTACCTGCAGCATCCGCAGGTTTGGCTGATCGCGGCTCCCACTGGCCACAGTTCGCCATCCCAGGCCAATGCGGGAAGCGACAGCCAGCACATCCTGGGCCCGCACCGCTTCCCACAGCCCCCATTGACCTGGAACGGCAAACCGCAGCCAGTGCGAGCTGCCATCGGCCGAACCTGTGGACGCTGCGGGTAAACAAACTGTCCCGGCCCACCAGCGGCTTACCCTGATGGGTCACGTGCCAAAGGTTGCCAATCCCTGCAGTAAAACATTCTTGTATAACAGAAAACAGAAAACCTTTAACTGATGGTGAACATTTGTTGGCACTAAGTTAACTTCACAGATAAATGTCTCATCTTCTGATGTTTGCCTAAGGAATTCTGTCTTGCTGGGTTTCAGAGAAGTTGCATAGTTAGTACATGGCGGCTAACGGAGAGAAGAGAGGTTATAAAAAAAAAAGTCACCAAATATATGCTGGACCATTATGACAAACTTTTGTACTGTAAGTATATAAGAATTTTTTAAAATACTGCATATGTTGCCAACTTTTAAAAAGTTATAAAGAACTGAAAGGAGCAGTTAGAATGTCAGTGGGGAGATTCTCAAAGGCAGAAATGGGAGTTAGATGCACATTGGCTCTCAGTGGGAGTTGAGTGCCTAACTGCTTTTTGTGCTTTGGAAAAGCTCCCATGTAATTCTTACATCACTTTTAACTATGGTGGTCACTATTACTCTTGGGATAACTTTGATAATACAATAATGGTAATACAAGTTCTTTTGTAACCTTTTTGTAGATTTTTGAACATTATAATAAGGAAATAAGAATGTGCACAACAGGTGGTTTGTGTATTGCTTTTATTTTATTAAACTCTTCTGCTCTACAGGATCCGATTCCTATAATGACTACTTCGTGCTGGTAGTTCAGTTGGCTCAGTAGCTCTAGCTGACTTTTAAGATTTGGCCATCTCTTCAAGAATTCTGGTTTGCCTTATGGACATATTAAAAGTTAAGACCCTCTCCCACCTTCCACAGGATGCATGTGTGTATATGTATATATTCAGCAACATAACTTCAGTATATGGGCAACCAATTTGTATATCCTTGATGTCTTCTAATTTTACCTGACTGAATTTAAAGCTATGCTTTTTCTTAGTTTGTAAGTTTAGTTATGATTTCAGAAATATCCCAACTATTTTCAGTTGGTGGTTAAAGGTGACTTCCAAAATAATAAACTAATTGGCTGCAAGTAATGTATTAAGTCATATTTTCTTATCACCTGGGTCTAGGCAAACCCCAAGTAGAATTAAATGTTGCCGAAAACTGACACTTCTCTCTCTCAGATTTAAGAATGACAAGATAGGTGAGGTAGTACCGCTTATTTATACCCGTGACTGTCTTTAACTGTTGTATGAGTGATGTACCCTCACTGCTTGCTGACTGTATCTTGATCTCACCCACCATATACTCCCCCATTGGGGACATTGCAGACTGTATATGTTATGTGCTGCCCAATACCAAAATACTAGCATCCCCCTATACTCTGTATGTTACCCCCGATGACAAATAACTGACGTTTCAAACTCTCTGTATCATCTATTTTTAAACATTTTCCAATAATCTTTTATTGGAGTAACTTCTGTTGGTGAAAGAGACAAGCTTTTGAGCTACACAGAGCTCTTCCTGAGGTCTTTATGAATGGGCGATTTTTATAATGGTTGTTCACTTAAAAACATTACAAGGATCTGGCTCTTCTATCAGGCCAAGACTTTTTGTTCAATTATGGCTAATTATACCTCTCTTAAACATGCTCTTGACTTATATTGGGTTTGTTATTGTGATGATTTCACTTAAGCTCTTGAAAAGGGGAATGAAAGGAGAGTGTGTTTTCTCTGAACAGCCATTAGTTGTTCGTTTTGCATGATGAGCTGTGTTGAGTTGTATTCCATATCCCCGTTCATCGGCTCCTGCGCATTTATAATTACTATTTATTTTTAAAGAGCCCTTTAAACCACCCAGATAGGATGTGACTCATAGGGTCTCCAAGTCTCTCCAAAAAGTCACTTTTGTGTGTATGAAGGTAAACTTAATCTGAAGTGCATCCCCTCCCCGGCCCCACACCCCCTAAACCAACCTTGGGGAGAACGGACAGTATCTAGTTTGTTGAAAAGTATGTTTGCTAAACAGATGTCATGTTTGTGTCTAGGGGTTGATTTTGTACATAACCCTGTAAGAAATCTCCTATGAAAAACAAATAGCCTGACTTCGTTCTGGTCTGACGGACCTTTTTAATATTTTGCCAGTGTACATACAGTATGTGAACAATATCAAATCATGCGGAGATGGATCATTCAATACTGAATTAAGGTGCTTATGAAACTTTTTTTTGCTTCAACAGATTCTCAGGTTTTACAAGTTCAGTTGCTTGATTGGTTCTTCCTAATGTCTTGCAAGGAGCTGCCTGGATAATGCCTCCCCTTCCCTCCTCCAGGCTGAATAAATGTAGTCATCGAGTTCCATTTAGGTGCGTGTGAAAACGCTCTTAGTGGTCGGTTTACCCCTCTGGTGGCAGAGAGCTTTTTCTGACCCTGTGAATGGCTGCAACACTTTTCCAAAATGTGTCAGTGTGCCATTTCAACACATTTGTCAGAGCAGCATTGGGAGCTAACAGTTGCTGGGGCTTGGAAGCATACCTGATGACTTTAATCACAAGCTTCATCTGAATTTTGTATTTTTGTCTCTGGTGCTGGAGCTCTGAGGAGTAGCAGACAGACACTACAGATAGCAAATGAGCCACAAAATAACCTACGCTACTCCTGTCTGAAAATGTTTTACCTGCTATTGTGACAAGTAGTGCCTAGTGCTATGGTAACAGGCTACCCGAGGTTATTTTTCTCTTGTTAAAGTTTTTGTTTTGTGCATTTGTGCATAGTCTGCTGAAGAGGTATCTATGGCCGTGAAAGACCAAAACCCGCTCTCTTAGCAACTCTGAAGGAGTCCAGCAACTCTCCCATGGGACATGAGTATTCTGCTGCTGCTAGGTGGGAAAAGGGTTTCCAATGCAAGTCCACCTGCACCTTGCCCCTCCCTTTCCATTCTCGCCCAGCTAATGAACCTTTCTTAGCTACTAAATCTGTTTGGGATCCTCTTCATTGCTTCCTGGAATATTTCCCTGGAAGCCATTTGGGTGTTTCCTAGGGAAATCCTCTTGGTTTCCTCCATCTCCGTGCTGATGAGACTCAGATTTACCCATGTTTTCCAGGCCAAATTGAGATCTCGGCCTGTCTCTCTGACATTTCCTTGTGTATATCTAGCCGTCAGTTCTATAAGCAGGGTTAAAATAGAGATCTTAATCCTTCCCTTCCCGTTACTTCTTGTTACCTCCACCACCCTGCCTGTCACTCAGGTCTGTAACCTGGGTGTCCTCTTTGAGTCTGACTTCTCTCTAGGTCTTCACAGCTAGGCTGTGTCTAAATCTTGCCAATTCTTTCTGCATAACATCTCTAAGATACGGCCTTTCTTAGCCATCTACCCAGCTAACACTCTTATCCAGGCTGTCACCATCTTGTCTCTTGGTTACTTCAGCACTCTTTTCTCTGGTGTGGACAGATGCAGTTTTGCCTCACGCATATCTGTTCAGCATGCTGCTGCAAAGACCATTTCTTGGTCTGTTGCTTTGACCACGTCAGCCCTGTGCTGGCTCCCCCTTCCCTACTACATCAGATATGAACTACTGGTCTTTACTGTCAAGGCCTTTCACAGCCTGTCCCCCACCCTACCTACCTCTCATTCACAATCAGTATGTTAGCTCCTGCCTCTGATGACCTATGATGCCCCAGCTTCCATCCACTTATTCAATTTTTCAACAGGCACCTTCATGCTTTCTCCTTTGTGGCCCCTCGCACGCTTGGGAGCAGCTCCCCATGACCATCCACAAAACTCTAGTGCAGTATTTCCCAAACTTGGGATGTCGCTTGTGTAGGGAAAGCCTCTGGTGGGCCAGGCTGGTTTGTTTTCCTGCCGCATCTGCAGCTCCGGCCGATCGCGGCTCCCACTGGCTGCGGTTCGCTGCTCCAGGCCATTGGGAGCCGCTGGAAGCGGCGCAGGCCGAGGGACGTACTGGCTGACGCTTCCAGCAGCCCCCACTGGCCTGGAGCAGTGAACCGCAGCCAGTGGGAGCCACGTTCAGCCCGACCTGCGAACGCGGCCGGTAAACAAACTGGCCTAACCCGCCAGAGGCTTTTGCTACACAAGCGGCGTCCCAAGTTTGGGAAACACTGCTCTAGTGCATTATTTGCCTCTAAACTGTCTCCTTTTCTTGAGGCCTACAAAAAACTGCTAGACTAAGGGTGTTCTGAGACCACTTCCTATCATGCTGACCTATATTGTCTCGCTGTTTCCTTGTATTCCCCCTTCTATCTGTATCCATCTGTCGTCCCTTGTTTTATACTTAGATGGTAACTTCTTTTGGGGGCAGGGACAGTTCTGTGTCTGTACAGCATCTAGAATAGTGGGGTCCAGGTCCATGACTAGGGATCTTAGGTACTACCATAAAACACATCATAATAAGAGGAGACGGTGTAAAATTCATGGTTTTATCATATCTGTTTTTCGTCCTGCTGATAAGCAGAGTGTATTGTTTCTGTGGCGAATAGAATTAACAGGAATAAAATGCCTGTTATGATCAGTTTGACCATGGTGACACTGTATTTGCATTACCTACAGGAGCCTTGGTCAATGCTTATCCAGTATGTAATAGATGCATGGGAAGCATTTTTTTTTTTTTTTTACTTCTTGGATGGAAGAGGTAAAGGTCGCATATTTCTGTTAAGTTTGTTAAATTGTGTCCCAAGGTGCATAACATGGTATTGTTGTAACTTTAATCATCAAAAGGTAAGTAATGAAACACTTTATATAAAAGGCAGCATTAGCAAACATTAGTGGCAAAGTTGACTAAGTTTGATTCAAAGGGAGCTATTTGAATGCAAGGTAAGAGACATCTTAAAGGAAGAGTGGAATAAATATTTGAAATCCTGTGTAGAAAAACTGTAATGTCATGCACAGTATAGAGTCTTAAGTGAATGCCATTCACTACCTTCCTTGGTTCAAAAATACCTTGTCATTGTCGCTTCTAACAAATGCAACGTTAAATACAGTTTATACCTCCCACATGCATACCGAGCCCCTACCATAAGATTAAAAAAATGCAGTGCAAGTTTCCATACCTGCTGTCTTCTGAAAGATACATTTGGAGAGGAAAAATAGGGACATCCTTTTAAAGCCATTGAAAGCTTTGGGAAGGGATAAAGAAGAAAAACATGTTTTGTAGAGGAATGATAGTTGGCATGTGTGGCTTATTCTGCATCCATTACTTATCACTCCTTGGTGCTGAAGTACTGAAAATGGTTTATAATCAGGGTCTTTACTACATACGGTATTGTAATCTCTTTAAAAGAGCCTCTGTCTTTTAATTGATTTTTAAAAATTAGGAGTGGATACAATTCTGTTGAGTTAATGGCCTGTAATATGCATTAAAACAAAAACCTCACCGCAGTTTTAAGCAGAAAACACATTACACATCACATACATACAGACACACTCCCCTCCTGTGTTTGCATTCTTCTAGCTTAAAAATGGCATATCTGATTTAAACCAAAGATTTTGGGTGGAAAAATGCTTTTGGGCCAAGACTTTGCAGAACAGCTTCCAGCCCAAAGCAAGTCCTTACGCGGCTGAGCAATAAACATCTTAAAATAGGGTTCATAATGGAAATTCTTAACTATAGCAACATTAGTGGTGCTTGTTAAGTTTGAATATGGTTTTGGAAAAATACTTGTGTTCATAGTAATAGGTCAGTTGGGCAAGATCTTTTTTTTTTTTTTTTAATCAACTGCCCTCCAATATTGTGTTTCGCCCGAGGAAAATGGTTAGCCACAATTAAGGAAGGAGGAGGAATTCCTCACAATCTTGCATTAGTGGCATTTAGCAGAACTTGGATTGTTGAAATAAGGTATTTAATGTGTCTAAACAGCTGAGTATATCTGGCCAAATGGAGGTCTTATCACAGCCTGACATAGTGTCTCATTGTCTTGCAAGGGCAAAATGACAAATTACCCAGCACAAATCTTCCTTGAGTGGCGGCCCCATAGCAGCAGCCTGTGCCTCCTGCTTGGTTTCTGGCCCCTTCCATAAACAGATCTGAGTCTGGCTCTAAGTAGTGGCAGTGTGTTCTCCAACAGCTGCCACAATCAGATGGCTTTAATAGGCTGGCTGGGTGGTGGAAAGTGGCAGAGAGGGGTGCACAGACATGTAAATGTGCAGGTTGAACAATGTAAAGGGCATAGTGTACTTTGAGCTATATTTTGGTGGATGAGAGACAGAACAAGGGATCGATAGGACCCCCAAAATAAAAGCAAACACATTAAAAAAGTTGTCGGTTTCCAGAGGCTCCCACAATGTACTAGATGCTGTACAAACAAAAGCAGTAATAGTGGCTGCCCCAAAGAATTTTTATTAAAAAAACAAACTAACTGCTGAGTTTGGGGGTGAACTGGTCCAGATAATACAGGGTCAAGTTTAAAGTTCAGTTGTGTCCAGGACATGTGTTCAACACAATTCCATAGAATTCTGTGTAGAAGAGAACATTTACACAAATCAAGGGGAGATTTTCATACTGTAGGTCCAAAATCTTTAAACTTGAAAGAACCAACTTACAAAGAATTACATGGACCTGTTGTGTTTGCCCTTTAATCTTCTCTTCCATAGCTGAGGAGGATTCTGCTGTCTCCCACCCACTCTGAAGGTTCTTGTCATGTCCACCATCCTTGAAGACACGATGGTTAATGCACAGGACTGGAAGGAGGGCAGAACCTGTGGGTTCTATTCCTAACTCCATGACACTTGAATTGCTTGAGGTTACACAGCATGTCACATCTGTTGCCCCATCTGTAAAACTGAGAATTCCTGCCTCAGAGAGGTATTTTGTGGTCTAATATTTAGAAAATGCTTTGATATCCTCCAGAAAGTGCAGTTAGAGGTACATTTGGTGATCAACTGTAGTTTCTTTAAAATAATTGTAATATGTTATTTACAATACAGTTTGACTGCTTAACAGAAAAGGTTTTGATGAGCTCTGTTTATTGTACAGCCTGTGGCTTGCTCCCACTTCTTTTTGCAAGGGCTGTCTTTTTATGCAAGAATCTATTAGAAAGCATTGGTAAAATGGTTGTTCTATCTTAGAATTAACCATTTTTGTGAAGATCTAAATAGGGTGCTTGTTTAATGTTGAAAGTCAAAAGTGCAAGCTCTGCTTTAGATGACTGATGAAGAATCTTTCTCACAGTACGTCTCCGAGTGAGGGTGTTATGTACTTGTAACAGAACACACAGAATGTTTGCATGCCCTGGACTCAAAAAATAATTGGTGTGTTTCTTTTTAATTCCAGAGTGTGATTTATAGCCAAGTGGTTTCTTTGTAGTTATGCGACAGAGGTGACAAAAAACAAAACAAAAAAATAAGGCAGTGTTCATAGCCAGCTAATAAGCGAAGCGACGGGGAGGCCCAGGGTATATATGCTTTTCAAAGTGGAGACTAGAGAGGGTAACTTGGTGCCTCTTTTCTCCCGCCTTGATGAGGCCCTGGGTCTGTTCAAGCTGCTCCAGGCACTGTAACCTAGTCTCAGCGAGCATGTCAGTGAGGCACCTCGCAAGGGGGAGCAGAGGGGTGGTCTGTTTCCACCCTGCCTATGTGTGGGAAGAGGAGGGATACAGAGCACTTGATTTAAAGCTGTATGGGAAGCCGAAACCCTCCTTCTCCCAATACTTCATTTAAATGAAATGTGTATTAACCACTAGGCCAGCAGTTCTGGTTTTTGCTGACTGTTTCCCGGAGCGGGACTTGTTCCGAGCTCCGTCCATGAAAATTTGCATCGCCCTTTGAGCGGGGGGGTGCGGGCAGCATACATTGTGCTTTCTCGACCCCCTTATTGGCTGGGAAGAGGAAACCATGGCATCTACCCTCTTTCTTGGTTGTAGAGAGGGTTGCAATTGTGGTAGCTAAGTGGGGCTGAGCAGGGTTTTTGGTGGGGAGGCTTTTCGGAATGAAAGGGAGGGACCCCAGCTAAGCTCAGTTTCTTAGAGCAAGCGAGTACCCCCTGGACATACTTATCCTTGCTGGAGCTGACAGGATGGGGCAAAATTAGGATTATTATTTGTTTGTACAACAACCAGAAGTTTGCTCTGCACTTCCCAGGCCAAATAGAAAAACAGGATCTCTGCCCGGTGCAGCTTTCAGTTTAATAGCAGACCTGACGTGGCAAATCGGGGTAACAAAATGGTAGTAAGGAGAAGGGGTGAGGCAAAAGGAAGAAATTATCCCCAATGTGGTACCAGTGCGGGCACATGTAAATCTTGGTGGCTCTGCAGAAATGTACGTATGATGTACACACACTCTCACAATGTAAATGTATACCATTGTTGAGTGACCTGTTGTGGTCAACATGCAAGAAGTGAGTCTAAGGAATTTGTAAAATGAGAAGATAATGGCATGGGGGTAGGGGGAACATTGCTGAGCGCATTCCATAAGGGCGGCACAGAAGAAAAGGGGATGCCTTAGGAACTTCTGCTGGGAGTTTAAATGTAGTTAGAATTACTCTGTAAAGCTGGCAGGGAACGTAATGATGTTAGAGATTTCTGAGTGACAGAGAATATCTCACGTTCAGAAACTTAAATCTACTGGTATTAAGGTTGAAGTCCCATTACTACCGTAATCCAGTTAAAATTTAAAACATTCCTTTAAATAAAGTTGGTTTAATAAAGTATATATGAATTTGGGCCAGTGTCCAGCAGATCACTTAAGTATATGCTTAACTTTAAGCTCATGAATAGTGTCACTGAAGTCAGTTACTGCACTGGATCCCAGGAAAGTGAGTGGCTGACTAGAACCAAACATCATTTACAGGCAGTTTTGCAATCTGCTTCTTGTATGTGTACTTCTTTATGGATGTGCTCTGTTACTCCAGCCCCGTATGAAATGCGGTAGTTAAGTGAGACTGATAGATGCCAGCCAGTGACTGACACATCCCAAATCCTTTTTATTTGACAAATGAGAGGGCTTTTGATCTGATTTACCTGTGGAATGAAGAAATATAGTGGTAGTAGGCACTACAGAAAAAAGTCAGATTATTTGGTAGGTGAGGGAAAGGTGAGTGCATTAAATCACGGAAACTTGTCTTGCTAATTTGTCATGTTTGTTTGGAGCAGCGAAGGTTTTTTTTCCTCATTTTTTGTTTATGAAACCTTTGCCTTTGATTCATCTTGAAACTTCAAGTCTTTAACTTCAGCTTTGTATTATAAAATACGTTTAGACGTCTACAAAATGCTGTCAGCAAAACACTATGAAACCTAAACAAAATTATCATTCTCATGCAAATCCGAATAAGTGCAAAGGAAAACAATGACGAGGTGAGCCTTTCAGAAAGGAGGACTGAGGTATTGCATTTTTCTGTTGCTAAATGTAGCTCAGACATAAGATTTACCGACAGAGTGGTGTATCTCTTCCTTTTTAAGTTCATCATGAGTAGATTTTCCTCTTGTCTAGGCTGCCAGAAATGTTCTGTTTGCTGTACAGAAAACAGATGAATGAACAGTGAGCATGGTTTCAATTGATTAATTTTTGTAGCTTAAGATAATGGATTATAGGTCTGAGTATATCACAGTAAGAGTTGCAATACTAATTTTCATCTCACTGTAAAACTGAAATTTGAGTCGAGGCTAATATTTCTAAAATCCAGATTAGGATAGTACTTGTCTAATGAGCTATTGTACATAGCTTTTGAACAGTAATGACTTTGCACATTTTTTAGCTCTTCCCCAATGACCTGGTTCTAGGAATCCATCTCCTGTCCTTCATTTCCTCAGGTTCATATAATTTGCTGGCAAGGTTTGTGCTTTTTCCTACCCTAGAACTTTCTAGCTTGTACTGTCCTTCCTCTAAATTAAGGGATGTTAGTGAGGGTGTGATATACAAGAAGCAAATTCCGGTCTTCTGTATGCAGCAGTTATACTGATGAGCTCCTTCTGTGTTATAAGAACCTATTTATATTATGGTTTCAGCTACCATTTAAGGTCTCTCTTTTGGCTTGTGTATGGTTATGTAGTAGCTGATTTTACTGGCTGTTTTTAGAAGCACAGTAGGTGATTTTGTAAAATTATACCACAGAGCACCCTCATGACAAGTTCTAGTCTTCTGAATGTTGACCATTTTAAGCTAATATATGTTACTACTTTGACAGGGAACGTTAATATAGATGTCTCCTGCTTCCTTCATTGTTCAATATTTACAAATGAAATTATTATGATGCACAGTTCTTGTGTCAGCAAACCACCTGTTGCTTCAAAGCTGATCTGTATTCCTAACTTCAGCCAGTAATTTACACTTGAGTCTAAATGGAAGAAGACTTGTTAAGGCCCTCTAATCATAGTAAGATGGAAAACACCTTCCCCCAAAGCCTTATACTGTTTCATGTTGAGTTAGTGTGTTTTCAAAATGCCAGGTATAGTTTTTGCATTAGTTCCTTTTGGACAAGCTGACCTGAGATGAAACCCAGTGTGACGGAAAACTCCAAGTTGTGTTGGGCAGGCAGACTTACGGATACGTAGTATGTATTGTTTTATCCTGCTGGTATCGTATGAGATCTCGATCATGATAAAGTTGCAAGATATTTATTAAGCAGTGTTAACTCGGAGGAAGTTGTGTGAAGTTTGCTGTCTGCTGGTAAAAAGCCTGTTTTCAGAGTACATAATAGACTTTGAACTGAAAGACATTAAGAAAAATGTGTGGGTTCATAGTTAGACATGAATTATTCTCGCCCCCCTCCCATAGCACTGAAGTAGACTTCACAGAATGTCACTTTAAAAAGAAAATCAAAGTGTAAAATATATTGGGAATAGAAGGTACTTTCCAGGTAGGTGGGTGGTAATTCTTGCTATTAAATTTGGGTTAGAACTTTCAGATGTGAACATCTAACGCTTATGTTTGAGACATCCAAATGCGGGGTAGTGCTTCAAAGGTGCTGGGCACTTGCTCCTATCATTGGTTTCAATGAGAGCTTAAGGTACTGAGCACCTAATGGAAAATATTGGCTTTGAGCTTTCTAAAAATAGCTTATTTAGTGTTTCAGGAAGGAACTAGGTAGACTTTCTCTCAATAGATCAGGGAAAGACGTGGATGGACAGCTGCCCTGTCCAGAGGTAAATCCTCTACCTCCTTTTAAAGTCACTGGTTCAAGGTGAGAAGGTTATTTTGATTTCCATCCTCAAATTGTTCTGGGCCTCAGTGCACTGTTGAGATTTCTGAGGCAAGGCTTCCTGTGGTAAGACAATATTTCCTGAGGATGAGTTTTCATGGGACCCGGAGTGCAGTTATTTTACATGGCTCATTGTACAGCTATCCTAGAACAAGGTCGGTCACTACTAATCTGGGAATTTAGAGAAAAAGATCCATGTTTAATTAATAATAGGCAAAATTGTTAATGCATTTGTTGAAGCATTTGATCTGTTCTTGGATAATTAAGACCAGAACAACATACTAGAGGTAACTGATGTTGTCTAATTGTTTAATGATAAAAAGTTATTGTAATATGAACAAAGTACTAGATTTATAAAATTTATCATTTATCCCTGGGTCTTCTTGCCAGAGACTAATTTCTCCCCTCTTTCTAATGCAATCCCCCAGTCTGGGAATTAATTTTAGGGCATCAATTTAAGAGTCAGAAAAGAAATTGCTTGCTTTTCTTTACTAGGTTGGTCTCAAGTTATTGAAGGGTTCATTTAAAATACAGAGCCCTATATAGGGGCATATAAAGATAACGTGGTTTAACAGTCATCTGCCTTATGACAAAGAAACACAAAACCAACCTACTGTGTAGTACCACAAGGAAGACTGTTCAGATTGGTTTAGTTGTTCGCATTAAAAATAGTTGTTTTGAGTGTAAAGAGTGACACTGCTTTGTCGATTAAGAAGTACTGATAAGATTTTTATTCTTTTAGGTTTTTGTATTGTATAGTCTGTCAACAAAAGCTTGGCTTTTGAGGCATGTTGCTTTGTGCATTCAGGCAGTTTAACTGTTCGGTGCGTCTCTTAGCCAAACTGAAAATTCAGTCTAGACCAATCAGTCTCTTGTTTCTCGTGAAGTAACCAGGTAATTGTGGATTGCCACGTACACGCAGGGGCGAAAGAAAATGCAGGCCTGTTATTTACCAGGCTGCACGTGGCAATAGGCTATATTGGTAAGGGATGCAAGGAGAGTATGGGCAACGATGCAAACTGCAGACACACACACACAACTAAAATTAATCAATTTAAAGTTTTATTGGGGATAATTACAAGGGGTAAGGGAGCATTGTATGATTAGCTAATAGAGTTAATGAAACTTAAAACACACAATGACTAAATATCTACTAACAATATTTATAAACAAAGATGCAGCATTTAGTAATAACTGATACTTACAAACACAAACGAATGCATAACGACCGGTAAACGTAGAAGCTCTGTTTAATACACGTGAGCTGAGAGAGAGGCTTGGAGGTGATCAGGCTCGGTTACGGGTGTACACAGGATACACAGGATTCGTTTTTCTTTCTCCTCTCCCTGCTTGCACATGGCAGGCAGGCCTAAAGTACCAACTATGACATCATAGAAGTGTCATAGGGGACGGGGCCCAAAACCTGTTTGTGTTCGTTTCTGATTGGCACAAGCAAAGTTTACACCAAGTAGGGGAGCAGGTGCCTTAAAGTCTGGCTTCGCCCCCAAAGGTGAGGAAATGCATATTGTCTTAGAATGCGTTCAACACTGAATGACAAAAGAAGAGGCCAGGGCAATACCGGTATGGGCAAGTTTTACAGGATGCAGACAGGAACTCATCTCAACAGTAATATATCGAAGAAAGCAAGAGGTTAAGTAAATTTTGAAGCAATGCCCATCTCCCATTCTCCTCGAAGCAACTTAATGTGGATGATTGTCAGTTGATTACGTACCCTTTCAAGCATTACTTAAGTGTTCAGGACTGTATAGAATATAGATGGTAATACAGGTGCTGACTTACTCAGTGTTTGACCCCCCGCTCCGTCTCTGGCCTCACCCCCACTCCTCCCCTTCCCCCAAGCCCCCACTCCACCCTGCCTCTTCCTGCCCACTATTTTTTTCCCTATGGGTGTTCCAGCTGCAGAGCACCCATGGAATAGCGCCTATGCCTAGACCCTATGTAGACAATCCCTGCCTCAATACGTTTTTGTGTTTCCCCGCAGTGTTTTTGTTAATTAGTGCTGGTCAGAAAATATTGATGGAAACACCATGTTGATGAAAAATAGAAACAGAAGTGTTTCTCTCACACAAAAAGAATGTTTCCTATTTTCTGACCAGGTCTGTTGCCAGACTTGTGGGTCTGAAGTGCTGATAGACCAAGTGTAATTCTGAGTGTAAAATTTTAGGGAGATGAAATCTACGTATGAACGAAAGCTAGGAATGGTATTTGTGATCAGCATGGGCACAGTTACGTTGTAAGCTGCTAATGGAAAAATTGCTCCAAGAAACATGTGGTCTGGTTCAGAGAGAAGCTGCTGAGTTTAGAAGCCCAGCTTTTCCATACTTAAGTGATGACATTGTCCCCTGGGGTATGTGTATGTATATTAAAGAATCTGCCAGATGGAGGTGATGCACACACCCAGCTTTTCTCACCAAAATCTACTGATATGTTTTGATCAAGGTCTAGAATAGATTATGTAAAGGGGGGGGGATGAATAACTATTATTGTGAGTTTAAATGTACATAGCTAATGTTTGTACAGTACTCTAAAATCCTTGGATGAAGAGAGACTTGGATGGACTACCTGATTTGAAGTATTACATCCATTTTTCAGAGAGTGGTATGAAGGGCGGATGTTGTGATTTCTTCATGGTCACCACACAGCAAGTTTGTGACAGCTAGCAACAGATCTTAGGCAATGAATCTTCTAGCCAGCCATCTTTGATGTTCAGTGCTGCTCTTTGTGTCTGATGTAGAGGCCAACAGATATATGAAGACAAACCAGTCTTCTCTCTATTAGTATATAAATAATTCCACTGTTTGCCTTTGACAACTCCATGGAGAGGTTGGTCAAAAGGTATCTGACTAGGATTTAAAAACTGCACCTCTTGCCTTAGAACACTTATGAAATGATAGATCATAGCTATAGACTCGGTTTAATCTGGGAAGAATGGTGATGTTACATAGACATGCTGATAAGTAGCAATCTTCTAAAATATGACTTGAATGAAATACTGCCCACAAAGTTAGTGTGATAGGCTAGTCAGTTTGAGCGCTGCAACCTCTGCACTGGGGAAACAATTATTTGTATTATAAAGACATGATTGGGCTTTGAGCAGTGTGTCCAGATGATCTTTCCACTAGTATAAACATGGTTAGATTCTTTATTTGTTAAATGGTGTAACCTGAGTGGGTTCAGGAAGTGAGGATGGCTTTCTTTTCTGTGCTTTTGAAAGGGTCAAATGACCTTCCTCATTTGCATGTTCCTAATGCTCAGAGCTTTTTTGGAAAAACTGATATTTAGCGAGGTAGGAGAGTGATGCTGTAATCTCGATTTAAAATTTCAAATTATTCCAGCTTCTGGGGAAGATGGGAAAGAAGCCTCTTCCTTAAGGTAATGATTACTGAGATAAGCAGGTAGGGAGAAAAATCCATTAAACGTGAATTCATTGTTTTAGAAATGGTTTCACAAGGGATTACAATTTTTTATGATTTTTTTTTTAAAAGCATCTTCCTACCTGCTTGTTTTCAGCTGGGAGGTACAGTTAAAAATTTGAGTAACTTTATAATGTTGGGCACAAAGTTATAATTCTGATAGTTTTTGGTTTATAATGAAATGAGATTTTTCGTCATCTATTGGTCAGCCCTTGGCTGCTGATTTAATTTCCGTAGTTAGTTTTAAAACTTTTGTGGATTAAATGTTAGTGTGTTTTTGATTTTTCTTATGTTAACTGTAATGTGACTTGTAAACAGGGCACTAAAAATGCAATAATGTTCTATATCTCCTCTTCTTCTCTGACATACCCTCTTTCTTTAAATAATAGATTTTGGAAAAGTTAGTTCCCATTTGTAACTACAAACAAAATGCAAGGCTGCATCCATGATGTTTTAGTACAAATATGTCTATTTAGAAGTCATACAATACCTTCTGAAGGAAAGCTGGGATATAAACAACAAAACATATATACCAGCAGATTTACCTACATAGTAATGTATATGACAGGTTAGGGGAAGCAGATTAATTTTATTGCTCTTAAGTAAACATAATTTGAGACTGTTGCTCTTCTTTAAATTTGATGTTTTTCTGCTTCTCTAACTCACGAATGCGTGACCCCAGAGGAAGGACAAAGGCGATCTGTGAAAAGTAATGCAGACTGGAGAGGTACTGCATGAAACCCAGCCTTCCAGAATTCCTCTCGAATGACATCCAGGCACCTCAGATTGCTGGGCGTCAGAGTTAAAACCCCGCTTGGTAAACAAGCTTGCAAAAGACTCAGTTTTTCTGAAACACCATGAGGTTGAGCAATAAGTTCAGAGGAAGGGACTTAGAGGAGGAGGAGCTGACTGTGGAAAAGGAATAAAATGTGGGAGGAGGGGGTTCACCCTGATTCCCCCATACCTGCCCTGTTTAAAAAAAAAAAAAAATCCACCACACACTCTGTGTCTGTTTCTGCAGCTGAGTTCCTGAGCAGCCATTTATGAATGAGGCACCAGAAAGGGGGAGGAGGAGATTTCGGTTACAATAACAGTCTGGTACTAGGTTTCATTCACTGGTCGTAATCTGAGTATAATTGATGCTTTATTTTAAAGCATTATCGCATTCTTTTATTTTTCCAGATCAAACTGTGCCCTCTTCTGAGTGTGACCTGCTACGTCCTCACTTTGCTTCCACCCTCCCAGTTAAAACGTGTGCTGTGTGGGAGAGCGGAGACCTGACAGCGCTCTTGTTTTTAAAATGGCTCTGGCTTCAATCTCACCCCCCCCCCCATTCCCCAGTTAGGAAGCCGAGCTAAAATTATGGACTTCACAACACTGCTCCCCTCCATGCCACCTACAGCATTATCAACAGGAGTGTTATCTGTGCCTTAAATTTGTATTGCAGGAGGAGCCGCTGACATTGTTCTTGTTAAAGCGAGCCTCCTTCCTCTGGTGTGAGGAATTGAGGTGGGGGGAGGGAGGGAGGACTGTGGCTATTGCAAAGTCCCCATCCTTCCCCTTTCCAGCTACTTTAGGTAGCCCATTATTTGTGGCACTTCAGACCCCTTTGTTGTTGTAACTGAATTGAAGCCCGGGTGACAATGGCACCCTGGCTTCCTATTCACAGCAAAATGGAGAGACAGGCCATTGTCCTGAGCATAATTGAGCCTCTATCAAAACAAACACACAAAGAGATGGACAGCCCAGTTAAAGCTGCTTGTTTGAGCTCTAACAGTGGTGACTGCATAGGACTAGAAACCTAATTACTAACAATAAGCTCTTTAAAGCCAGTGCAGCATCCCCTTTTTAGATAGGGACATGCAGGATAACTGATGTATTAAAAAAAAAACAAACGAACATGTTTTATGTCTGTGTTTGAAGACTGCTCAGCCGCACATTTTCAAAGCCGGAAATGTCTGGATGTAAGTGTGTGTGTTACAATCCTTGTTGGCTGCTGCTGCTGCCTCTGGGGAAGGGGAGTAAATTTCTTTCTCTGATCCAGTAAAAGGTACCATCCATGTTATCTGCTGTCTTTTCTGTCTCTTGGTGTCTCTCAGTGTAGAGCATCATTTTGCAGCTGTACTGTATAAAACAGTGTGTATGCATACTTGGAAGAGCTGACATGAAATGGAGAATATAGTGCAAAAAAACAACAACCCCAAAACAAAACCATATTTAGGCAAGTGTTCCCAGTGTAGACGTGAGTACTATTAACCTTTTCCACCTTCAGTCACTTGCTTTTTTGGCCCTCAGAGAAAAGATACCTAAACTTATCAGCTAATGATGCGTGGGTTTTTTATTGTATTTAAAACGAATAATTACATTTCCCTAATTTAAACAACCTAGAGGTCAGTGGTGGAGTTTCCGTGACTAAGATGGTTTAAAATAAGGCTGAATGAAGGATGTCAATCTGGTCGCTTGGCCAGGGGTTGGGATTGTGGTCATCTGGGAGATGGGGTGTTTGCATATGCAGTCTGTTGTCAGTTAGACCAGTACAGCATTATTGGATAGTACAGCATTATTATTACCTAGTAGTACATGGAATCTAAAATTGGGAAAGACCTATTAGGAGTGAACATCTAGTAAGTCTCCCAGTAGCAGATGCTTAGAGGAGGGTGAAAACTACTGAACATGGCTTGATTTGTTGATTCATGTATGTTTTGAGAGTTTGATTCAATGAAAGTGAATTGACTTGGGTAATGGGTCTCTTATAGTTTCCTATATAAAGTGTTTCAGAATAAAATGCCATTTTATCAAGTTTGGAAACATTTATTTTACACCATGAATATTTGCTCTCTGGAACTACATTCCAGACTGAGTGGTCAGTGGAGTCAGATAGTGAGTAATTCCCAGATGTTTATGGCAATTTGCTTTGAACAGGAAAAAAGAAATTGCATGAGAGTCTGGCTGGGCAGGTGAAGTCTTCATTTTCCACCGCTGAAAATGACAGTTTTCTAAGCTTTAGGAAAATCTTGGCCAAATTATTTTTGTAGCCTATTCTGGCATTTCTTCAGATGTGTGTAAAGTGATTCTGTAGCTGTTTCAAGAGAATTGGTTAGATCAGTGGTTCTCAACCTGCAGCCTAATCAGCACACAGCTGCAGCCCATGTGACATCCTCAGGGTCATACAGATAGTATATATAGCGTGTTGATGAGGCCCACATAACACACAGAGAGCTGCATATGTGGCCCACAGTCGTAAATAGGTTGAGAACCACTGTGTTAGATGCACTGGATTTTGCCTTTGGTCATTACTGTCTTGTTTTGTTACCTTCTTCAGAGCTCTGGAGTTATTTTTCCAACTCATAAATGCAGTTAATGAATAAACTAATCACATGTACAAAGGTTAAAAACCAAATAACTTCTAACAATATAAAACTAAAGGGTCTAATTCTCTAGCATAGATCCGTATTCTCCCTGCAGTATCAGAGTTAAGGGCTTCTTTGTGAGTCATCCACTGATTTAGGCGTACAGTAGAATCTCAGAGTTACGAACACCAGAGTTACGAACTGACCAGTCAACCGCACACCTCGTTTGGAACCAGAAGTGTGCAATCAGGCAGCAGCAGAGACATCCCCCCCCCCCCAAAAGGGAGTACAGTACAATGTTAAATATAAACTACTTTAAAAAAGGGAAAGCAGCATTTTTCTTCTTCATAGTAAAGTTTCGAAGCTGTATTGAGTCAATGTTCAGTTTTAAACTTTTGAAAGAACCACCATAACGTTTTGTTCAGAGTTACGAACGGCCTCCATTCCCGAGGTGTTTGTAACAGAAGTTCTATTGTAACTCCTAGTCAGTATAGTAAAGCTTTAGGGCAGTGGTTCTCAAACTTTTGTACTGGTGACCCCTTTCACATAGCAAGCCTCTGACTGTGACACCCCTTACCCCCCCCAAATAAATTAAAAACACATTTTTATATATTTAACACCATTATAAATGCTGGAGGCAAAACAGGGTTTGGGGTGGAGGCTGACAGCTCTTGGCCCCCCATGTAATAACCTCGTGGCCCCCAGAGTGGTCCCGACCCCTAGTTTGAGAACCCCTGCCTTAGGGTGAACCAATTGAGATGGTTTTGGAGAGACTTGTGGGCTATGAAAAGCTGGTTAATAGGGACTGGAATGAGCCGTCAGGTTGCTACAAAAATACTCTACAGATTGCATTGATGTTTCCTGATTGAGGAACAATGTCCAGATAAACTAGTCAGTCAACAGAAACCAGTTTTTCATGCGACAGCTTATGCATTTGGAGTATTTATACCCAGCTGTGGTGGCCATAACTAGTATTTTGAGATAGGAGCTGGCAGTAAACCCGTCCTCTACACTTGAGCTTCAGAACAAGCCAAAACTTTGACTTTCCAGCATAGTTTGATAGTTGTAGTTGGGAGTCGCAGATAAATTCTTGCTTGCCACCATATAAATGTAGAATGGAGGGCCTTACGTGACCTGAAGAGGGGTGTGAGAGAGCATGGGCGCCTACAGGTGTTGCGCTAAATGTTTTAGTGCATTTCCCAGAAGTCTGGGTGGAGTTGTAGGTACTCGATGTAACCTATCAATCTCTGAATGGCTTGGATCCTGTCTACATTAAAGACCATCTTCTCTCCTTGTGTGATTCTTTCCTTGTATAATCATTGGAGTCCCTTGAGTTAACAAGCCCACTGGTTTAAATATTATGGGTTTGCTGTCTCAGCAAGCTTAGTGGACCAGGTGTCCTTGATTCTGGAGCTATTGGCCCCTCATTGGTCCGGATTTGGGATGTAAGAACATAAGAACAGCCATACTGGGTCAGACCAGATGTCCATCCAGCCCAGTATCCTGTCCTCTTGACCGTGGCCAATGTCAGGTGCCCCAGAGGGAATGAACAGAACAGGTAATAATCAAGTGATCCATCACCTGTCACCCTGTGTTTGGGGAATAGATGGCTTGTGAGTTGTCTTTGGCATTGTGCCTGTTTGTAAATTTGTGCTTCACTGTTAATTTTTGTACATGTGGAAAGATAGGCTATTGGGCAACCGTATAAATCTAAATGAAATAAGTAAATCTACACACAAACAAACCCCCCTCCTTGCAGCCTATCAGGTAGCTCTCACTATGGAGGTTAAATAAGTTGACTCTAAACTGTACATGAATCAAAGCCACACACTTAACGAACCAGGGTTAGCTCCAGGCACTGCTCAGTGGTTGCCCTCTAACGCTGAGCTCTCTACTAATAAAACTTCTCTCTCCACCTCTGGGCTTATCTAGCTGTGCATGAGGCACTAGTACTTGGGAAGGTGAGGGGATGTTTCCATGGCGTTGCTGTTTCAACATGTTCTTCGGTGGTTTTACAAGTTATTTAATGAAACTGAAATGAAGGGAAGGGAAATTCCCTTTTAGTTTCCTCTATTATTCAAAAACAAAACCCCAGACCCCCAAACAGTAGTGAACCCCTCACCTTTGCTAATGATATTATGTTAAGGACAGAAATACGGTTTGGCGTTGTGGTTATTCCGCCTTCCCTGCTTCCCCCCAATAAAGAGAGAAATATTTTTGGTGTGTCTGAAAACTCTAATATGAACATTAAAAGGAAAAAAACACAACCCTTTTTAATCTTTGGATCAGCATGAGCTAGGCCCATGTTATAATAAACCTTTTGCACTTGTTTGGCACCTTTCATCTGAGTAGCTCTCATAGTATATTACAAAAATTAATTAAACTTAACATCCCTGTATAGTAAATCGGCCTAACTGATTATCCTCATTTTGCAGATGGGAAAACAGGCAGAGAGGCTGAGGGCAGCCTTTTAAAACCTGCATGTATAATTTGTGCAAGCACACCTTAAGTGTGCAAAGCACTGTCTTTGTACAGGTTAGAGTTGTGTGTGCGCAAAGGCATGGAAATCCTTGGCTTGCACACACAAGGTTTTCTGTATGCGCTGTGTTTGTGGAAGTGTGTGCACGAGCACATGTGCGTGTGCACAGATTTCTAAAAACACGAGTTTAAGAGACTTGACCAAGGTCATGATGTCAGTGGAAGATTTGGATATAAAACTTCAGATCTCTAGAATCTTGGCCCTGTGTCTTCAATTCGAGATTTTATTCCTGACATAATGTACAGGACTTTTTTGCAGTGCTTCAAGGTTTAGTTGTTTTTGTGTTTTGACCATAAAGAACACTTTATCTGAATCTCTGTTTTCTTTTACTTACAAACATTTGAGTTTTACATAGGAGTTGCCCTCACTGGTTTATATCTCGGTGCAGGACTTCTGTAACTACAGCTGAGCAGTATGGGAATGATAAATAAAAGGATACTGCATGATAACAGATTTTCTTGATCTAATTTTTAGTTGGTACTGAGCTACTGCAGGAAGTTTTTAATTGGCACTGACTGGAACACTGGAAAAAAGTGGTCTCCTGCTGTTTTTTTTTTTTTTATTTTTTCTGTGCATGCTGGAATCTTGCATGGAGGTAATTAAAAATGTACTGCTCTCAATAACAGGCTGCTGTAATACAGCTGTAGCTTATGCTAGCACTGCGTGTATGGGTGCAGCTGGTCAAAACGGAAAAATATTGAGATATAAATAGCAGTATGTTCAGTGGATTTTTTTATTTCAGAAATTGATACATCAGAGCAATCTGGATGATACTAGGTAGCCTAGATTACTTTTTGAAATGGCCATGAACAAGATGTTCACAATGGGAGAAATTGGAGGGGCTGGTCCAGTCAATTTAAGCAGAGAACATGAGAACTTAGTCATGGGGATAAACAGGTCATATTACAATTGGTGTTTTTGAACATTTTCCCACCTATACCTTTGACACTGGGGAGAATGTGTGAATGAGAAAGGAGAGCATTTTAAATAAAGAAATAAAATCTTGCCCACTTTCTGGAGATCTCTTCGCTTGCGATTGGAACTATCTGTTTTGATTAATTTGAGTTTCCCTCCCTCTCCCCCATCAGTTTGTCCAAGTCATCCTAATCCTGTGCTGATGACTTCACAATTTGCTGCCATTCGACTTCACTGAAGGATTAAATTGGGAAGGGTAGGAGGAGACAGGCGACCCTTGTCTAAATGCTGAAGCTTTGGCAGTTTTCATACGTGCTAGTAAAAATGAAGGCAAAGGGGGAAAAACATGGATTTTTGTGATTCAGACTGAAACAAACACATCAAACTATCGCATTAGTCTTCTCTAGGCACTGAAATACTTCATAGTATTACATGATCCTGTTCTCTTACTGAGAGGGCGGAGGACGGCTGTTTTTCCCTCTGTGTGTTCCTGAATTTCACCTCAAGGATTCTCTGGTCTCCCAATATGTTAGTAACATTCTGCGTTCTTAAGTGTTTATTGGTTGCCTGGTCCATAAGGGTAGAGGAGTGTTTTTTGGGAGTGAGCATGTTTTAGAGGTCAAAGCTGGAGTCAGGGAAAAGGTGTACTATTCCTCACTCTGCTAATACGACACACTGCTACCTTAATCTCTCTCTGCTCTGGTTTCCCCCCTGTAAAATGGGAGGTGTGGTTGGGGTGAAGGGACTTCCCAGGTTCACAGGTGTGCTAGAAAGGGAAGTGTTAGTGAAGTGCTTTTGACAGCCTCGGATTATAGGTATTCCTCCTGTTGGGTACTTATATCCTTGCTAGTGTGTAGCCTTCAAGGAGTCCTCCTGTAAAAATCTTTAAATGGGAATAGATTCTTGCTGAAACAAGTAGAATCAATTGTGAATCTCCCCTGTCCTTCACGTTTGTGTGTCTGTGTTTTTTCTGGCAGTGCTGCCAGTTCAAAGCTCAACTGCGAAAGGATTTTAGCTGGCCAAGGCCAAGACTCGGCGTTCTTGTGTTTCTTCTGCAACTGTGGTAGTGCTGGAACCTACATCAGTACAGGAGTTGCATTCCTTGCACTACTGCAACTGGTGGGGCCGGGGTGGGCCAACTACGGCCTGCGGGCTGGATCTGGCCTGTCAGCACTTTGTATCCGGCCCGCGGGATTGCCACCCCTGTGGTGCCACGGGCCCCGCGCCACTGCTGGAAGCAGCCGGCGCGCAGAGAACTCCGTGCACTGCCCTCGCCTCCAGCAGCTTCCATTGGCTGGGAATGGGAAACCGTGGCCAACGGGAGCTTCGGGGGAGGTACCCACATATAAGGGCAGTGTGTGGAGCCTTCTGCCCCCCCTCCTGCAGGGGCTGTGGGACATGGTGCCAACCACTTCCGGGAGCAGCGCGGGACCAGGGCAGGCAGGGAGCCTGTTTTAGTGCTGCTGCAACCCCGGAGCCACACCAGGTAAGTGGCACCAGGCCAGAGCCTGCACCCCAAACACCTCCTGCACCCCTGCCCTGAGCCCCCTGCCGCACCCCAGCCCCCTGCCCTGAGCCCCCTTCTGCACCCAAACTCCCTGCCCTGAGCGCCTTCCTGCACACTCTCCCACACCCTGCACTCCCTCCCGCACCCCTGCCCCAGCATTCATGGCCCTGCCTGCAATTTCCCCACCCAGATGTGGCCCTCGGGCCAAAGAGTTTGCCCACCCCGGTGTTAGGCTATGGCTACACGACCATTGTTCAGGGAAGACCCACTAGTGCTACTGGTTGTGGGAGCACTTGTGTAGATTGGCTCCCAATGTTTGCCACTATTGTTTAGCCCTTCACTGAGTATAGTTAGTAAATATGCCAGCATCTGGTCTACACTAGTGCTCCCACCAATTGAGCTGTACTGACGTTAATGCCACAAAATGTGCTAATTTAGAAAAGGTTGGAGAGAATATCACCTGCTATTTTACAAGAAATGCAGTGTGCTACAATCTGGTAGGGTGCACTAAATGAAAAGACCTGCAAATACTGGATGTTTTAGGCTACTGATCTTGGGGACTTAAACTGATTTTTAAAGACATTCCGTTACCTTTTATGTGAGAGCGTTTGCGTGAAACCTGGCTCTTTCCTAGCGCAGTAAATGTGCCCTGCTTGCTGTGGAGCCCAACGGGGTGGCAGGGAAGAGCTGCTCAATGGTCAGTCTTCACATGGCCCTGCCAGTCAGAGGCCTGGTTCAGGGGAAATGGCAGCCTGCTTCTCAGCTGTTTTGTTTCCAAATGGATGAACGTTCTAGGAAATGACAAAGCACCCAAGCCAGAGCTGGAGGGATTTTGCAGCTTCATCTGGAAGAGGATAGGTATTAAGGTATAGTAGATATTGGCTGTTGGTGCATCTCTGGGGCAGGTGTGGGAGGGGAAGGGAAGGGGAGATAAGCTTAGACTGTAGCACAGTCAGCACCTAACATCAGCCTGATGCAAATCTTCAGCTATTATCACCTGGTTTCATCTCAATGACTTATTTCTTCAAGGCAGTTTAAGGTTGTGATATCTAGGAAGTACCCCGTACACTGTGTGCTTGGGAAGCTTTCTGTCTCCGTAGTAGAGAGTAAATACCTAGACACCAGTGACTAGGCAATATGGTTGTGGGTGCTCTAATAAAGGCCTATGAATAGAAGCCATAGTAGGTTTTAAGGCCTTAATGTTTATCAGTTAGAAACCAAGCAATGTGAACATAGAAGTTAGGGGGTGGTTTTTTTTTTTTTGGTTTTTTTTTTGACTGCACTATAGTACTGAATGTACTGCATCAAGTACTACATGCTGTTTTCCCTCCATCACCATCTGTTATCTTCCCTCTGGCCCTTATCTTTTACTCTGGAAATCCTCTTAGAATTTTCTTCTTGAAAATCGTGAAGGGGGAAAGCTAGCTGTAGGGTAAAATGTTGACTCATAGGGACAAACATTTTTCTGGGAAGCCTTCCTTGTACACTCCACCCTTTTTATTTTATTTAAGGTTCTCTCTTGTAATCCCGTTTTTGATATATGGCTAGTGTGATTTTGTTTGCCAGTGATCCTCAGGCAGTAGAGACCTAGGAAGAGGAACAAAACACAGGAAGCACCAAGATCCACCAGTGCCCATCCCCTCAAAAACAGAACACTGATCATGGGGGATATGCCCATTTAATTCCAACTTTTGTGGTACTTGATGGGTGCCCCAAATATGATGATGTAGCAAGAAGCAAGGCCTCTGGTTGAAATACACACATCTACCCTGCCTCCACATTTGACCATCTCTGCAAGTGAAGAGCAATCCCAGCGGTTTAGCATTAAGTCCCATTTATAAATGGATACTATTTTGGTGTCCTACTAATGATCAGTATTTTAGTGAATTCTGTAAGATAGATTCTGCAAGGGCATAGAATTCCGAACATGGGTTGTCATCCTGGAGACACCTCAGTGTATTTAACTTGAATTGTGTGTGTGGTGGTGGGGGTGTGTGTTTTGCTGATGCATTGTAGTTTCTATACATTGTTTTTGTTGTAAAATGCTCTGCACCTGAGGTTCAGAGGAGTATGAATAATAGTACTTGGTTAAACAGACCCAGTTATGTGTTAGAGTATTTTTAAGGGCGTTAAGCACATAAAAGGGATGGGATTTAATTCATTTTAGGATAAGAAATTCCTCTCAAACTTTACAAGTTCTTATGGCTGTAGAGCTGTTGTGATGTTTCAAATTAAATAGTCATTTCAGAGTACTGACTTGTTTTATGAGAGGTTTGAAAGAGATTATTTGTGTGCACCCGCATGCATGCATGAAGAGCGGCATATTTCTTTCCACGGGTCTGATCATTAAGGATTTTGTATTTTATATGCATCCTCACAAAGAAGATGATTATATGATGATAGCTGAGGACTTTGTGTTCCGATTATAACAATTTTGCTTTCTGTTCCTATCTAGCAGCTTTTCTGAGAGTGGGAAGCCAATGTGTTTGGCCTATGTAACTGCTGTGTGGGCTGCCGTTAGGAGAGGTGTTTTGTAGAGGCTACTGAATCTTACCCTTACCTTATTATAAAGACAGAGCATACAACTTTCTACCCGTAATCAGATGTCGCTATATATTTGGGCCTTAAATTGATCTAAAAACATAGCTTGTCGAGCTTGCATAGTATGTAGCTTGCATTGCAGCTTGGCAAGAATTGATGCACTTGCATCCTAAATCTTTTTTTATTATTAGTTAGGTATCTGGCTTTGAGAAGGGCACCTCATTATTGTGAGAAATAGTAACTTGCATTACAAAGCAGGATTTGCAAATTCCGTTAAGCCAAAATACATGATCCTAAGCCTTTTCTTTCTAAATATTGTATCTTGTGATTGGAAACTTTTGAATAAGCTGGAAGGAAGCTAACAAAGGAAAATGTGGTGAGTAGTTGGAATGTCAATACCATGAAGAAAGATAAAGTTATCAGATCAAAGAATGCAACTGCAAGATACTGTACTTAACAGAAAATGGTGAGAAATATCTTGACATGGCAAATGTCTAGCTCATCGCACAAGATCTTAAGAATTGGAGCATGCCAACAGATTAGTGCTTAACTCATCAAACTCAAAATGAAGTTGTAGAACAAAAGCAACAATGGCCAGGCTTAAAATCACCCCCCCCTCCAAAAAACAAAAAAAAGACCATAAGGTGATTCCACCCTTAATGTCTATGCAAGGTATTTGTCAAAATTTTGGCGGGGTTACAATGTTCATGTCAGAGACATACAAACATCAAAGAAAAAATTAACGGAAAAGCAACTAACTAATAGATAAGCATTGCAAATGTTTAGATTCTTATCTGAGTCTTTTACGTTTAGAAATGGGATTGGGAAATCAGGAGTTTACATGTGGTAGGTTGATTCATTATACTGAAAATAGGCAGAGCAGAATTGCACGCACAGCCAAAAAAGAATATCAAATGTGGTTTTACTTGCAGCCTGTTGAAGAATTTGAATAGTGTATAGGGTAATTAACTGTCATTTGGCCATTTCTACTGTGCTTTGCGATAAATGCATTCCTAATGAAATTTTTTTTGAAAATGCAACAGGAAAAGTTGGAAAACTAAGAATCAGTTAATCCAACTATTAGTGCAGATAATGAGATCTGCTTAAAGTTATCACAGAAAGTCCTTTTGTTCAAGCCTCAAATAGGGACTTAGATTTCAGTTTGGTTCTAATATTGCAGTATTAGGCGGCACAACACTATCATTGGTGCTGTTCTTTAGCCACGGTACTCAACAAAAGTCCCATCTGCCGTTCACTGGATGGTGTTCAGCAGGAAGTTCAAAGATGTTCTCATCCTGTGAACAGGAGTTAACCCCAGATTCCTGGCCGAAAATTCAAATAGAATAAACTGTGATGTCCACTGCTGCATAGAGCACACAGAGTTTGCATTTGCAGTTACTTTGTAGGAGATACACACAAGCTACAGAATGATCTAACTTTGTACCCCTCCAGGGTAAATGACTGACCTAAATCTCTCTAATAGAGTGTGCTCATATGGGCACAGCAATGAGGGTTGTATTACTGGAGTTTTGACCGAAGCATAGTGGTTTCCAGTTCATTTGCATATCTTTTTTTCAATAATGATGTCATAACCATGCACTGTTGAAATTCTTGATCGTTCAAAAGGCCCCCATGCTCCAAAGGACTTTGGGGAATGTGTTCGATACTTTTATAAATTGCTTGGAGGTACCCGGAGGCATAGAAAGTACTGTATGAAGTCAATTTCTATTCTTTTAATACTTCCATCATATGTGAAGGCATTTTGTTATGTAGGATTATTTGCAATAGTAAGTCCTATTGTTTAATAATGACTTAACACACAAAACTGAGATTGTATGTTTAATAAAGCCATTTTAATTTACAGTATTTAAACAGGGCGCAGTCTTGCTGAATTTATTAGACTTTAATAATTAACAGCTGGCTCATTACTAATCCTAGGTAATGAGGTAGCATCAACAGGAAAATATGCCATCTCAAGGAAATTTTGCCCTGGCCTCATTGTTGGGCACAGTGATCCATGCATTTGTCACCTCCAGTCTGAATTATTGTAATTCATTCTATCTGGCAGCAGTGCAAAGATTTCATCTTGTGCATAACATGGCCACCAATAAGATGTCCTGCCATAGACATGTTACCCCAGGTACAGCCCCCTTGGCTGCCATTTTGTTTCTGTTGCCAGTTCAGTGCTCTCTAGATCCTGATCCTGATCTTCAAAGCTCTTAAGTCAGAAATCAGCTACTTCAGTGATCATGCTCAAGATTCTCTCAACACCAACTTTGCTTCTCTAGGATTATATAATTTACAAAGCCCGGGGTGTAATCTGTAACAGAAGGAGATGTTCCTGGATGAAGTTATTTGATTGGGGAATGAACTTCTGGAGGAGTTCAGATGAATTCCAAGTTTGACTACCTTTAAGAGCTGTTCATAAAGCTTTTTCACTGTAACTAGAATGAGTGACAGAGCCAAAAAACTGAAACAGAAAACAGCCGCAAGCAAAACCTCCTGTAACCAGGGAAGAGAGAAGAGTAGAACACTCAGTTAGATTCTCTGTAGTGACTGGTGTGGAGAAAGTAAATAAGGAAGTGTTATTTACTCCTTCTCAGAACACAAGAACTAGGGGGTCACCAAATGAAATTAATAGGCAGCAGGTTTAAAACAAACAAAAGGAAGCATTTCTTCACACAACGTACAGTCAACCTGTGGAACTCTTTGCCAGAGGATGTTCTGAAGGCCAAGACTATAACAGGGTTAAAAAAAAGAACTAGTTAAGTTGATGGAGGATAAGTCCATCAATGGCTATTAGCCAGGATATGCAGGGATGGTGTCCCTGGCCTCAGTTTGCCAGAAGCTGTGAATGGGTGACAGGAGATGGATCACTTGATGGTTACCTGTTCTGTTCATTCCCTCTGAAGAATTGGCCACTGTTGGAAGATGGGTACTGGGGTAGATGGACCTTTGGTCTGACCCAGTAGGGCCATTCTTATGTTCTTTAGGCACCCGACTGTGGATCTAACATATCTGGGAAGTGCTTAGATTCTATGTCGATGGGTGCTATAGAAAACCCTAAGATGTCTAAGTTGTGTTTTCAATACCCCAAAAGTAGAGTAATTGGCTTGTCGTTTATCTAGTTCCTCTTTCTTTATAAAAGAAAAGAGATTGATTTTTTTTTTAAAGTTGTTCTGCCCTAGAAACATCTAACGATTGGAAAGTTAGAATTTGATATGAAAATAGAGCTTATGAAGAAGACTTTCTAAAAATGTTCTGATGAAAATTGTTTAACGCACTAGATCTATTTAGTGTGTGTTCTGTGAACTTTTAGCAATGGCAGCACTAAACTCAAAGTGAGCAGTAGGCCATGAGAAATATATCTCTGCCCAGTGTTCTTGCATATCACAGTGATTGAGTCATGGATCCACAGGAGAAAATGCTCTCTTTGCTCTGTGTGTGTTGTGAGGAAAAAGCTGGATGAGTCCTAAGGTTTTAGGAAAGGAAGATATTTCTTTTGAACCTCATCAGGTATTCTGCATACAGCATTTTGGTAATGTCAGAGTAGTTCCAATCAGGTAATTGTAATGTCATGGGTGTTTTGCATTCCCATTGTGCCTGTGTATCATTAGAATAGTCTTTAATTACGTGATCACACACTATTTTTCCACATACAATATAACATACTACATTTTTTCCTACAACCTTAAATACAAACCTATAGCATCTTGGCATGTTTTTTCATGCTTAATGTACTTTTTTCAGTATCATGATGATCTTGAGTATCTTTATCAACTTAGACATTTTATGAGAGAAATTCTATCAACTTAAATAATTTTGGCAGAACCTGTCTTTTCTGTTTAACCATCATGGTGGGTTTTTCCTTAGGTGCAGTTCTCAGAGGATGAGGCAGTTTGAGATTATTTACCTTCACATACCAGGTAAATAATCACACAGCCACAGAATATCAGCAAATTGTTCTCCTATATCTAGCCCACCCAAATGTACAGCTATGCTTTGGAAATCACCAAAGATGGCTGCGATATAGGGTGACCAGATGTCCCTATTTTATAGGGACAGTCCTGATATTTGGGGCTTTTTCTTATATAGGCGCCTATTGCCCCCGACCCCCTGTCTTGAGTTTTCACACTTGCTGTCTGGTCACCCTATATCGCAGCCATCTTTGGTGATTTCCAAAGCATAGCTGTACATTTGGGTGGGCTAGATATAGGAGAACATTTTTGCTGATATTCTGTGGCTGTGTTTAAGCTGCTGTGTGTTTTATAAGAACAGTTTTTTACTGTATAGTTTTTCCACAGGTGGCTTGCATGCATTACGTTTGGTTTGCAGAGTATGCTTAGCGCTATCAGATGCGAACTGTGCACGTTAGATTGTAGAAAAAAATATTGTATGATACTAAGGTGTGTCCGAGGTGGTGGTTAATGTATTTAAAAACTATTTAAAATAGTTACTCCCAAACTGGGCAGAGTTATGGTTACATGTGTTAGCTGGTCATTTTCTGGCTTGAGTGTTTATTACTGCAACCATGATATTCTCTTAACGTAGTATTTTCTAATGTAATTTACAAGGAGTTGTAAACAAGTCAATGGAGTGGGTGGAAGAAATGTTTTATCTTTGTCCCCAAGATGGATAGAGCAGTAGTTTGACTTGAGGTGGTCACTAATAGGATGTAAGCAAAGCTGCTTGGAGTGCCTTCAATGGCTGTTTAGTTGCTGGTGAACACTGATGTCTTTGATGTTGCTCAGGCAAGTTGTTTTCTGATTCCTGACATGGAGGAAGGTGGATTAGTAGGAGTGAATTATAGCTTTCCAATTTCCCAACTCAGATGAGGGATTATTTCAAAACACTTTGAGGAGCAAGAAGACCTTTCTTCATTTTTTTTTAAAAACCCTTCTGTAAAGGGGACAATTTTGTAGCCTATGGTGATTTGTCTTGAAACAGGTTTTGTCTTTAAAAAAGCAGGGGAAGGGCAAGAAATTAGTTTTGCTGAGACACACTGTACTAATTCTGTAAAAGCAGCAAAGAGTCCTGTGGCACCTTATAGACTAACAGACGTTTTGGAGCATGAGCTTTCGTGGGTGAATACCCACTTCGTCGGATGCATGCCACAGGACTCTTTGTTGCTTGTACAGATCCAGACTAACACGGCTACCCCTCTGATACTTGTACTAATTCTGATGGTAATGATTTAATTCAGAACATAGTATGAAGATATCAGATTATAAAAGCAGGAGCATATTAAAAAACTAGTTGTTATGATTCAAAATCACCAAATAAAATTAAAATAACTCCCCCCTCCCTTCCCCTACTTTTTACTTTTGAGCAAGGGACCCCTTCTGGTGGGTTACGAAATTGTGAACTGTGTGAGGTCTGAAACAAAGGCTAATTTTTTTTTCCATAGCAGGAGCCTCCAGTTGCTGCTGCTTTAAAGTTACAGCTGAAAGAGAGGGCGGGGAAAACTGCTGGAGGAGTGGAGATGGGGGGAAAATGCCCAGGGCTCAGTAGTGAGAGGCCCCTAGCTCTGAAAGCAAGTCTTTGTGTCCCCCACTCCAGGCGCCCCCTTCCCCTAGGGCTGTGCCTATGGCAAAACATTACACAATCCGGCTGTTTGTTTGGGAAAAACTACAGCATCCTATTGCAATTATTTATGGAAGAAAATATTTGCTGTTTTTGTAGGAGGTGGGAAGAGGGTGGGGAAGCTGGGTTTTACCTCTCCTGTTGTTCTTTCTAAACACTTTCCTTTTGTTAATGATGCAGGGAAGCCAGTCTCCTTTTCTTCTCTCTCTCTCACTCACCCACACGCACCTGAATTTGTGCTGCATTAATATTCATATAATGAAAAATATTTGTTAAATACCTCATGTCACACTTAACAAAGGTGCTTCGTGAGCTGCCTCTGGGATCTGGTTAGGGTCCAGTTGTGCGAGATTTGTATGGTGCATTTTCTTTAACTAGGGTTAGCTTTTAAAAAATTTAACTCTCTTTTTCCAACCTTTCCCATAAGTCTCACTGTAGATTCCAGCATATTGATCTGTTGTGTGCTAGCAGCAGGTTATGATAGCTTGGTTTACAATAGAAACTGGCTCAGGTTTTTTCTCGACCATTCAAGGTAGTTCACTAGTTCAGTTGTAGAAAGATTTTTCCTGTATAATCCTTAATTTTTTCCCCACTGCTCCCACTAAACACCCCTTAGGACACTTCTGTTTGGCAAGTGGGCCTGGAAACATCTCCAAGGCAGTTGTCACCTCTAATCTGTGACAGTGATTCTGGGTAAGAGAATGGCAGTTGTCTCTGCAGGACCTTATTGTGATTCCTGATGGATATGTGTGTTCCTGCAATTGGCTTAACCTGGCTTGCCTCTCCTGCCCATCCCATCAGATTGTTTTTATGCTAACGGTAGTTGGGTAGGTAACATTTCATACGCCTGCGGTGGATAGTTCTAGTTTTGTCGTTATATAAGAGCAGGTTGGGACTTTTAAGTTTAGCAGCAAAAAATAATGATGCCAGAGGGAAGGCATCTCTGGCATCTCCCCTGTTTTTTGGGCTCTCCCCTGTGGCAGCTTTTAGCACAGCTGTGGAGGGTTTGTGGTGGATTAGGAAATATTTTTTAAGACTTCTGCTCCTTGGGCCTGTAGAACTAAGGCAGATTATGGATTTCTTTGGAAACCGTGACAGGTGGTGCTGGAAACTGTGCTTGCCATACATCTGACTCCAGAGAGAGTCCTGATGGAGGTACCATTGTCCTAAATGGATGGAAGGAACTGTGAGCTACCTCCTCCTCAGAGTTTACGCATTCAAATGGCAATTTGCATCCAGAGCAACCATACTGTTTTTAGGTGGTCCCGGTTTTTGTAGTAGTGCTAGATGATAGAGACCCTATTGCAGGGAGGCCTGTAAAAGTGTTGGATGCTGTTGGAGTCATTCCTGGTAGCTTGGTGGAGGGGAAAAAAATAAAGCAGATGCACAGATGAGTGAGAAATGGTTGAAGTTTAGGGGCAGGATTATACCTTGTGCATCAGACTTCTTATAATATGTTAATGAGGTGCTGGTGAGTATACGAGGAGGGGCTTAGGAAAAGGTAACGTTTAATATCCTTTAAAAATGTCAGCCCTGTCTGCTAAGGTCAGGAAGAGCTCAATACAGTAGAAAGTTAGCTACTATGCTATAAAGATGTGTACTATCCTTTGTGATAATGGAGGAGAGCGTGCATGTTTTCCAGCAGCTGTATTGAACCTGATGTAGGAGACTAAATTGTTTAAACTTTGAGATCTGTGCTGCTGCTAATGTATGTGGGGTTTACACTAGTAACTTTTTTATTAGCATGCACCGATGAGAGCAAGCTCTGCTTTCTAAATCAACTTCTTGCATAACAGTGGGGAAACTTTAGTTACAGAGCACATGTTTGGCAGTAAATGTCCATTGTTAGCTAGCATGTCTCAAACCACACAAACTAACCAAAATAAAACCACGCTTCAGCTTTTGCTTACGATATTTTCACTAGCTTTTCTTTTGCACATCATTGGTCTAGTGGTTATAATAAGGGCACTGGGGATCAGCAGAAGAGTTCATTCCACCTATTCTGTTGGTGACTGTCACTTAAACACAATGTCTTTCAATTTTCCTATGTTTAAAAAGAAGACGATAGTCCTGTTACCCTCCTTGCTAAAATGTGCAGAAAGCCGTAGGCTAAAAAGCAGTTATATAAAAAGCAGTTGTGTGTGATGTATGACTAATGTACTGTTTTACAAGGGAGAATTTTTAAATGCTTTTGATCCATTAGTATAGAAGACTGTAAAATGGTGTCACACCTTGCAAATGGCCAATCACACTGGTATTATCATGTGAAGTTAGGTGACCGCTAGAGTTTATAATTGGCTTGGGTTTGTGGTGGCTTATAGTACTTTTATGTACAAAGGCACCTCTCAGAATGTTTTTCTTTGTAGCATACATTAAGATAGCAACGCTGTCTGTCTGGAAGTTGTATACTTGCATAACAAGATGCCAAGCTCTCTTTATACATGGAAATGAGACAGGAGAATATGTGCGCAAGACTACTGGAATGATCATCCTTTGGTGTGTTCTTAGATGATTGTATGGTTTATATATAAAGCAGCACCTTATAGACTAACAGACATATTGGAGCATGAGCTTTCGTGGGTGAATACCCACTTCGTTGGATGGATGGATGCATGCATGCATCCATCCAACGAAGTGGGTATTCACCCAACAAAGTGGGTATTCACCCACGAAAGTATAGACTAACGGACGTATTGGAGCATGAGCTTTCGTGGGTGAATACCCACTTCGTTGGATGCATACATGCATACATTCATCCAACGAAGTGGGTATTCACCCATGAAAGCTCATGCTCCAATACGTCCGTTAGTCTGTAAGGTGCCACAGGACTCTTTGCTGCTTTTTACAGATCCAGACTAACACGGCCACCCCTCTGATGTATGGTTTATGTGAGTTATGTTATTCAGTGCATTGTGCAGGAAATATGTGCACAAAATCCATTGTGTAATTACAGGAATTGGTTTTGTGTGCACAGATTGTATGTGCCTAAGTTGGTTTTATGTGTGAATCATCCATACAACATTTTGAGTTTCTACCCTTGGTGTTTGCATTTGGATATTTAAAGGATGAGTAAGGTAGAGTTTTGTTAGACAGTTCCTCCTGGGCTTGGTTCATATTTTGTGCTTATTTGAGCCTCTGATATCTTGCTCTCTCACATGCGCGCACACACATATTTTGGTATGCATATGAGTGCTAAATAAAATAATATAATGTGGAAGATGTATAGAGTGAAACAAGAAGCAGTTTTTTCAATAGAGCATACATTTTCAGGTATTTTCTTGTATATTAATATGTGCTGGAATATAAGGTGATTTTTTTTCCCCCCAGAGGGATTGGGGGGATATTGAGCTACCTCCATTTTGTGTTTCATTAGGAAATTGCTAAGGAAACTAACAAAAATGTTCTTTTTGTGTCAAGCTATAGATTTACAAACTTAGTGCGAGACTTGGTAGAAAGCAAAACAGTCAAGTTAGAACAAATGCCAGCCACGTGGTTATTAAGGGGGAACTAGAGGATGTAAGATCATGTTAGATCTGTTCTTTCTGTTAGCAAAAGCACAGGGTATTCAGTTACTCAGAGTGAAGTATTTATTGAAGGAATTTGCCTGGCTGGTGCACTTCTATGTATGTGTTGTATTTGGTATCTATGTGTATACATGTATGTAATTTTGTGTGTATGTGAGTTTTGTTAACTGAGTCTCATTGTTATATTGCATATGGTTTCCACTCCCCAGTCTTCAGGTCTTTTTTTTTAAAAACAAACTTTCTAGATTTTTACTTTAACCCTAGCTGAGTTGCAGTGAAGCGCTGTCTTTTTTTGGTTTACCTTACCAGCAGTATCCCCTTTCCCCAGCTCACAAACACCATTTAAGAAGGGAAACATAGGGCCCTTCCATTTTACTCATTCCTTTGTTTAATAAAAATCCCAAGGTGGAGAATGCGGCTCCCATATCTATGATGTTGCTGCTTGAGACATGCTTCCTTGCTCTTCTAAACTGCCTTGGCTAAGCTGTGTGAGGTCTGGAGGTCCCTGAAAGGGGGAAGCTGAAGTGCAAGCACAAAGATGAATAATAAAATGATGTCACTGCCAGCCAATCAGCAGAATTAATGTCACATGCCTGGCAGCACTTCATATGCCCACAGAACAAGAGTAACCGCCTAAATTGTCCCTCTCTTCCTACCAATCAGCTGGCAGCTGCTAGGGATCAGGCTTTTTGAAGTTTATTATATGAGACTTTGATGCACATTTAAAAAGGGATGATGCATTTTTCTGTTAATGAGTTGTTAACCTCTTGGAGAACATTTTTTTTTTAATGTGGCAACCTTTACAGCTACTTGTGAATGTTGCTTTTCAAACATATTAAGAGCAAACGATCAGATTTTTCTACAGGACATGCTGTAAAGCTCTGTGCCCTGAGTGGGGTGTCAGTCTGTATACTTGTTTCCTTTATGACATGTATGACAATCTAACCTTTTATTTTTTTTACTTATCCTTTTGATTCCCGTCGGATAAATTAAATTTAGATTTATTTTCCTTTGTTTTCCTGTTGTTCCTTAAATATCTCTTGTTTAGCAGACTGCTCAGATTGGCAGCAACAGCATGCAGAGACCCCCTCTGTTAGATGTGCATTTGTTCCCACCCCTTCTGCCCTCTCTTTTCTCAGTTGATGACATTTAAACTCTGCATCTAACCAGGGTGATTGTAGTAGTAGGTCAACACGGTGAATGCTGAATGAACTGTTTTCTGTTGATGGATCAGATGAAATGACATGTCAGACCAGAAGAATTATGAGATTCTGGCTGATGTCCAAAACCAAGGTGCTACACATGTATTTTAGACAGGATTAAATTATGTATGATCCTATACTGAATTATTTGAGGAGGTTCAAACAAAGATATTCTGATGGAAGCCGACTCTGAGATGGCGTGGCTGACTCTAGGAAGGAAAGAGGCACATATCCTAAATCAGTGGTCCCCAACCTTTATGTCTGGCAGGTGCCAGACGAAGGACCGTGGCGGCAGTCGAGCATCCGCCAAAATGCTGCCGAAATTCGGCGGCATTTCGGCGGATGCTCGATCGCCGGCCAGAACGCGGGCACATTTAGATGCCCCCGCGGGCGCCATGGTGGGGACCCCTGTCGTAAATGTTTTTTTAGGGAGTAGCACATGAGCCTATTTTCATCAGACCTTTCCCTTCATGGTGTACCGTTCCATTTTTTTTAAGAGGTGTTTCATCACCCCTTTCTGATAGTGACCCAGGCAAGTGAGTTTGGTTTATCATCCTATTGTAGGAGGAGATAAAGGACAAACCTCTGAGGCGTTAACTCCCCCTACAAAGATGGCTTGAGTGCATAGTTCATTTGCTTTCTGTCCTCAGGAGTTAAAAACAGCCATTGCTTACTGAGGAGCAATTGCTGAGCTTGTGGTCTGTGAAATATTTGTCATATCCAGACTAAGAATTAGGAGGAGAAATCTGATGAATAGGTGGTGAAAATCCGTAGTTACAGAAAGTAAGTTAATTATTTGGTACTTTTTGAGGGCACAGAGTGGTCTACAGAGATGCTTGTATCACAATGAAACATCTGACAGTATTCAAGGAAAGATGATTCCTTGTAGTTGTAGCCCAGTTTCAAGGCTTTTGACTGACTCATTTAAAATCTGTCTCCTTCTGTTCCCCTTTGCCCTCATTTGGGTCCCTCAGAGGAAGAAGAAATTTCAAGTGACTTCAAATTTAGACCATACGCCTTCGAGAGAGCGATAAGATGCTTCAATCCAGACCATTTAAAACGGTTGGACTGGCTTTAGTGGAATTTGTCACAAAGAGCAGAGAGATCATTTTAGTCCTTCTAGACCAGACAAAAAAATTCAGAACAAAATAGTCTTGGTTATTTTCTCTGTGATGTAAAGAGTTTTATATTCTGCGATTCATAAAATTACCATTGGGGTAGGAGTCGCGTACAACGCTGTCAATGTTTAATTCATTCAAAGGTTATATTGAAGTTAGCATGCTAGTTCTCTTTCTTAAAAGAAAGAGATGTGTAACACACTCTTCTCCCCCCCCCCACAAAAAACCCAAAAAATCCAACAACCAAGTCACAGGCTGAAAGGCCGTGTCCCCCTGTTTACATGTTGGTAGTTGGAGCATAAATTTCATTGCTGCAAACAGGAAACTCAGTGGTGGAACAGGTTGCATATTCTATTGGTAACTCTAAGAGCCATCCGTGTCACGATTCAAAGGTTTTTGTTTTCATAATGCTATGTAAAATGATTTAATGTTCAGTAATTATTTTCTTGAAAGCAAAAATATCTTTGTGAGGTTCAGTGAAAGATGCAGCAACTGTAATTCATCTCTGAAGGACTCAGAATTTTTAAAATGTTTGGAACAACTAAAGCTAACTGTCTTAAGAAGCCACACTGGAGCTATAAATCAGGAGGCATCCTTTGCATTTTTTCTGGTTTTTTGCAGCCAGGTGTTTGGAGATCTCCAGTGTCCTTAACTGTGCTGTGGGAAGATTTTAGATTTCAGTAGTACATTTATAGTCATTTAAAAATATTTGCCATTGTTTGTCAATGACATGTACATATACACAAATAAAATGCTGAGTAGGAAAGTGGGTAATGTTGTTGTAAACACTGCACCTCCTCTTGGTTGTTTGACAACCACTGTGCCAAAGGTAGAAAGCCATACCATATTTTACAACTGACAGGATATCTCAAGTGTTTAAAACATCCAAAGAGATGATAAAACATTCAGTGCTGAGCTGAGAGATGGTTGTTGGGATGTATATATGCAGGGGTGTGTGTGTAAATACATACAACACAGATTTTCCTTTCAAAGTGAGGCTAAAAGTTAAATGAACACACAATATATGAAACTAGTCGTGTGAGGTGATGAGAAGTGGAGAGGAGAGATGCACCAAAATGCAGTCATGAGTTTTAAAATATTAATGATATTTCCTGTTCTTAGCAATAGCAGTTGACTACTCAAATGGTGGGTTTACTTCCTCAAGCAGTAAAGCAACAAGAAACCAAATCAGATTTGAGCTTCCTCACCAAAAAAAGTGTGTGGGCAACAGAAGTGATAACTTTACATGCTCTTGCAAACATGTACTCATTACAGATTGCTATTGGAATATGTGAATTAAGAAATAAACTAAGATTACTGCACACTCTTTATATTACATCTTTCGTACAGTGTGTCCCAAAGGATTTTGCGGTCTGTAAAATAAAAAATTCCCAAAGAAAATCCCATATTAAGTTTAGAACAGGTAGAGAATGTCTCAAGTGTTATGTATACATGTTTAAGGTTACAGTAATTTCTCACTTAACGTTGTAGTTATGTTCCTGAAAAATGCGACTTTAAGTGAAACGATGTTAAGCGAATCCAATTTCCCCATAAAAATTAATGTAAATAGGGGAGTTCGGTGCCAGGGAAATGTTTTTCACCAGACAAACTATATATTATATAGCTATACACACAGTATATGTTTTAAACAAACAATTTAATACTGTTCACAGCTATGATGATTGTGAAGCTTGGTTGAGGTGGTGAAGTTAGAGGGTGGAAGAGCATGACAAGAACACTGATCATAGATCTGGGATTTTTTTGGTTCATGCATCAGCAATTCTGAGCTGTTACTAATGCTGATTTTCCTAATGCTGACTTGTTACATGGCCTTGTGTAGTTTTTGTAGTTAAACCCACTGATTAGTGAAGCAATGGTTTGTCCTGCGGTAGAACTAGCACCAACGTGGGCTGTTAAATTGCTCAGTAGAGACTGTTCCTTTTGCCAGATCATCACACTTACTCGTGCCGCCTCCTCTTCAGTTATACTTACAGTTAACAGGAAAATGATCCCTAAGAAGATTTTAATGACAATGAGTGGGAGGAGGTGGTGAGACTCAGCTCATCTGAAAATTGGGTCACTTTTATTTTGGTGCCAAAACACAGGTTTAGGAGTCTAATATTAGGCACTCAAGAGGAGAAATGTTGGCCTAAGGTGGAAGTTTTGGCCACCCTGTATGTTTTATCAGCATCTTTAACATGTTGCATGGACCTTAGTTTTAAATACTAGGAATTCAACCAAAGCTGTGTTCTGAAGTTGGACTTTGTTTCTGGATAGTCCTTACTACTGTGAAGCTGATGGAGTGAGCAGCCCAAATGGCTTGCAATATATTTTGGCTGTCCCCATTTTCTATGCTTTTGTTTTACTTCATTCTCTGTCCCATGTCTCTTTGGGTTATAAGCTGCAGTGACACCATTTGCAGACATTTCCATAGAAGAGTGGCACAGCTGACAATTATCCAGTCACTGGGTGAATTGGCTGAGTGCCACAAGATTGCTCAACTGTTTTCTCTCTCCTAAATTTTGCCTTACCTTAGGGCATAACTGTTCTCTGGAAGGGCCCCATGGTTGCTTCAACTCACACTGTTGAAAGAGTGAACAATGTGTAAACAACTATATATGCTGATCAAATTGTCCACAGTTCTGTCCCATGTTTGCCACCTGTTTGAAGGTTCCCGGCTGCAGTCCCATGTTGCTGTGTGACACACGGTACTGTGTTTGACAGAGTCACTGTTTTGCTTTACTTTGGTGAGAGCTGCTGTTTCCAGAAAAACTTTTTTCCCTTTCCGTTCTGCAGGTGTTATGCAAATAGATAATTAAACTGTTTTCTTCAAAGAAGATGGTAAACAGGGAGTCTGTTATTTTCAATGCATATTTTGAAAGCCGCTGTATAGCATGTTGATGCACTTGAAGGGTGTTTGCCTGTAGAGGGGGTGATGATTGCTTTAATTCATGTCTTTTTTAAGGTTTCTGTTTAGCACTTGTTTTTAACTATCCAGAATCTAATAAATATTGTTTGAACCCCCCAAAAATCATAGCTCTTGAGGACTCCATGCTGTTTTGGAATATTCTGTGGCTTTTACATCTTTTAACATGTACCAGTTATGACCTTAAAAGAGGGCAGCTATATTAGCATTAGCCCACTGGAAATTTCTTCCTGAATGTGAATGTGCCAGAAACCAAAACCATTTCAAATGGACCAGAGATGACAACTGCCCTGTTATAAACTCATAATGACTCAGTGAAACTCAATGCTGCTGCTTCACTTACATCTTATTTGTGAATTATACTTAAAAAAGAAAATGAAGAAAATCAGCAAAAGGAAGTTGTCAATGCATATCAATACAGAGGAGATCTCATTAGTAGCACTGCAATTAAAATCGGCAAGTTGTAAATTCAGTTACAAGAGATCAGCATGTGGAACCTGATTCTTCCCCCCCCCCAATTATTAACATTCCAAATATTGACGTTAACACTCTTTTTTTATAATTGTTGTGCTTCAGAGATAATCGTATCATGAAAGGACGCTTAATTTTTTGAAAATAAAATTTCTTATGGGATAGCAAAGTTGTATCCTGGATTTACCTTAAGCAAGAGCCACTAAACCACTTAGCTCTCTGAGTAGCAGTTTTCTAAAGTCTTGTAGCTAGGAAGATTTTTACTTAAAAGAGGGATGCGTGAATTTGTAACATTGTCAGGCAGGTGAGTGGCTTACTAAAAAATTTAATTTAGGGATTCCTTCCTTGTTTTATCGTGTACCTCACACATGTATGGCACCGTGTACATATATCTGGATAGAGGTTGTTAAATGTGCGTATAGCTGTAATATTAATGCAATAACTTGCACAGCCTGCTTAAAATTGGAATCAAGGCTAAACAGAATGAGCACTGCCACAACTGTCAGTTACCTTGACTACCTTGACAAATATTCCAAGGTACGCAATCCATTGTAAAGTCCATTGATCGTGTTTACGAATTATTTGCCGACCATTTTCACCTTTGTCAGTGTGCATCATTTTAATTTTACAGTAAGAGATCTTTGTCCGTTTCTGTCTCTTGTGAGATTCTCTGTGGCATAGTATAATGAACCTGAGAACTGTTTCTGCAGGGTTCAGTGCCAGAATTCAATCCATAATGGTGGTCATTGAGCAATGTGCTGCTCACAGACACCTATATTAGTCAAAAGCTAAAATGCACACATGCAGCAGTCAGACATTGGAACGTATTAAGAGTTTTGAGAGTTCAAGGCCCTACTTACTTGAGTGTAGTTGGCTCTTGAATTTTGATTCTGAAGGGACTCAATCGCAAATTGCTGGTTGGTAGTCCATACTGAAGCCTGTGCTTCCCCGTCTACACTATTATTGTCACCCAGGCTAGCTAGATGAATGCAAGCATGGATGTGCCTACCCATGCTACAATCACCTCTTCTCTTGCAGCATAAGATCTACTCTAAGATTCATGACTAAAAGGTTGGCTAAAAATTTTCTATCAAAATTGTTTTTCAATGGAAAATTGGATTTTCAGCTAAATGAAACTTTGCGAAAAGTGTCGGCTTTCCACAGAAAATATCAACTTTTCACTGAAACACTGTGCACCTGAAAACTGTAAAGATTTTGACCATAAACTGAAAACTTCTAGCTGAAACATGAACATTTCGATTTTGAAAATGCTGGCTACAGTGTATCATGAGATTTGTAGTTCAGATGCCTCATGCCCTCATTCTTCTCTGTAGGCAGGGGTTCCTCACCTGGACTACATCTCCTATGATGCACTGTGATGATGGGTCTCCCATGGTGCACCAGGGCTACTCAGCAAGTGGGAAGGCTGGTGCATCCCAGGAAATGTCCAGACGGAGCATGTTTTTGTTGCATCTTGTGTTAAGTCTACTGTGTTCGGTAGATTTGTCAGCTCTTATTTGGGAAACAATCTATTTTATAGCACTGTTTATTTACATTGTATTTCTGTGAATATCAAATAATCATACACTTGCAAATAGCTTGCATTTAAGTAGCACCTTTAATTAGAGGACGTCACAGCTGTTTGCAACCAATTAGTTAGTTTCTCAACACCTGTGAATGTGTTAGGTGAGGTTTTATTTCTGTTTCATATTATGGGAAACATAAGCACATAGGTTATGAGTTGACCAATGTGTTATAGGAAGTCATTGAGTTAGGAATCCTGACTTTAGACACGAGGCCATGCCGCCACTATTACAGATTAAGTAAATAAGTAATTACTTTTTATATCAAAAGAAATAAAAATCCATGTCCATGAGCCATGTAAATTCAGTTCCATGTAAATTCTTGATGTGAGTTTTTAAAATGTGGATTCTTGATATTAGTAATTCAAATTATTACTCAGATCAAAGAACTGTAAAGATATTTCCATTTGTTTGTAACGGGTCTTCTCAAATTAGAAGCTGTTTAGTGAATGAGGGAGTCTCCTGTTGAGTTCGACAGATGAGACCAAAGACCGATTTTGGACCTGCAGCTCTGTCTGCAGGTGAAACAGTTGAAGACCGTTATAGATGAATGTGTGCTGCTTTTAGCTTTATCCCTTATGTGTTTCTCCTTGGTTGCAAGCTGTTGAAATCTGTCAGTTGAAGGTGTCAGAGCTGCCACCATCGGGTCTTGTGATGGGCTAAGAGCTCCCAAGTGCTGAGGTCAACACTGCAAAACTGGAGGTTTGCCTTGAAAGTGTCTTCATTATGCTTTCTTCATCTGCCCCTAAAACAAGTTCCAGTCTCCAGCTCTCCATAAAAGATGGTGAATATTATGTTGTTTAAAAAAAACAACAACATTTTTTTGATTGTGCTGAAAACTATTGAGCATGCAGAGTACTCTCCTTTCACATTAATCAACAAATGTTAAGGTTTTGTCCTCTCTCCAAATACTAGAAGCAGACAGTCCAGGTTTTGAATTAGCTGTACACAAAATTTGCAGTATTGTAAATGAAGGCCTCATGCTTATTCTTGGATGTGGTCCCTTGTTTCTAAGTCAGATGAGAGCTGCATATGTCGCTACTCAGGAGCTGCGCTCAGACTTGTGAAGGGACTTGTCAGCTGCCATCCCTCTAGCCAGATAAGGACTGGTTTTGATTGGATCCAGAGTCTTATATAGTGTTCAGCTAGAAGGATGCCAGGCATGGTGAGGCACCTAGATAGTTGCTGGGGAGTTTGAGAGAAACACTGGGGGGTTATCCTCCATCTGAGTAAAAAAGAAACCCATCAAGTCAATTGAGTTATAGGAGCACATCTTAAACTACTCCATTTTTTTGTTTTTGTTTTTTGCACTCTTGAAACCCACCGATTGGCTAAGCAGGTTTTTTCTTTAAATGTTAAAAAAGCAAATTTCTTTTACAGACCTATACCTATCTTCTATATGCCAATTGTCAGCCTAGACAAAATCTTCTAGGTCGTGTTATAAACTGCTGCGAGAAATAGGTAATTCATGGGAACACAAAGACCCATAACGATGGCATAATGAGAGGCAGCAATGAATTGCCCCTCTGAAGAGAAGATGCAGAGCCTCAAGGTAGAAAAACGTATTTTAAAAAGGCACTATTTCAAAGGCTGAGGTTCTTTTTTAAAACAATTTAGTGCCAAAAGCTTAACCAGTTTTTCATAAACATGGTTGCCAGTTGCAGCCAAAACAAACAATTAGGATCCTTAAATGAACCTAAGTATGGAATCATAGTTACTGAAGCAGACCGCTTAAAATTATAACTGTCGTTAAGTATGATTCCAAAAGCTAGAAGTCAAAGAGCAGGATCCATGAGGTTTAGGAGGCTTTTGTCTCTCCTCAGCGTTTCTTTTCATGGAGGTGTGCAAGGAAGGTGCTTTAGAAGCAAGATTTGACATAGGTCTCCTATGGAGATGATCTAGCATAGAAACTAAGGTCACTTATTCATCTTACAAAAGTGAGAAAGGGGCCAGTATTGACTGGATGTTCATACAAAGGTCAGGCATGTGAAGTAACAAGGCATTTTGATCAATTTCTCCCTTCCAGTAGCTGATCTTCACGTACGTGCCCCTGATTTCCAAGCCGCCTCTCACTCCAGACTCGGTCTGCTCACTTTGGATTTGATCCAGAGCTCCTTGAACTCTGGGGAAAGATGCCCATTGATTTCAATGGGTTGTGGATCAGCCCCACTTTGGGTACGTCTATACGGCAATGGGGAGGGAGCCTCCAGCCCTGGAAGAGAGACTCACGCTAGCAGTGTGGTCATTGTGACTCAGGCCGCAGCTCGGGCACTCAGTCCCACCTGAGCCCCTAATCTTGAGAGCCCGTGCTCCGGCCTGAGCCACTATGTCCATGCTGCTATTAGCCCTGCTAGTGTGAATCTGTCTACCCAGGTTCACCCCCCACGGCAGTATGTAGACGTATCCTTTGTGAGCATCTCCATGAAAACACCTTTTTGGGGATTGGTGCCTTTCATTCTGTCTGTGAGATACTTTAATTACTTTCCAAGATACTGAGGGCTACATGATAACACACACATTAAAAGGTTATGAGCACTGAGGTTTTGAGAGTGTTTTGTGTCAGAGAATATTGTTGTTTCATGCAGTTTTAACAGTGATCCTCCCATCTTTCCTTCCTAAGTATTATTTATATTGCACCATAGAACGTTATAACTTTCTTCCTTGTTGCAAGAATCTGGGTGAGTCTTCTGCAGGTTTGATAAAAACCTGACTTCCTCTTCCTTCTCCCCCCCAAAATACCTCCCGTATTCCCTGCTTGAATTCTTTTTTGGATGAAAATGGAAACTTAGAATCCTGCTATGTGTTATCACTAAACGTTTAGTGAAATTTATTGAAAGAGTTAGGGACTTAATCTTGAGTGTCCTGCCCAGATTCTGACCCAGATCACACACAAATGGTGGTCTTCATTTCCCAGTCTATTATTGATGCTTATTCTTGTCCTGCACCATTAAACTTTTCTGCTCCACCCAGAGATGGTTGCATTTCAGTGGGTGAAGCAATTTTTGGGCTTGTATTGTAGGCACATTGTTCTGAAAACTGTTACTCCCTGGTTTTCTACTGGTGTTAAAATAAGTACTAAAACAAGAAGGGAACTGGTGAACTTGGGCTGTTGTACAACTTGGCTGTCAGAAGGAATGATGTCCTTTTACATCGAGATGCTGCCATTAGCAGGCTTAGAAATATCAGCACTTGATTACAACTTTTTTTCATGTGGAAGAACATTTTGAAATGTCAAGTATCAGAGGGGTAGCCATGTTAGTCTGGATCTGTAAAAAGCAACAGAGTCTAGACTAACGGACATATTGGAGCATAAGCTTTCGTGGGTGAATACCCACTTCAGCAGACACATGAGTCTATAAGGTGCCGCAGGACTCTTTGTCGCATTTTGAAATGTGTTTTGTCTGCGGGTTTTCATTTCATCAAGTGAACTTCCAGATTGCTGTGCTGAGCAAAATAGAGCTACAGATTTTTGTGAGTTTTCCTTCTGCTAAGAGGGCAAATTATTTAATCCGGTGAACAACCTCTTCTTCACCTGGCGTCTTGACACCTGGAAACTAGCCGTGACCACAGGTTTGACATGATGTCCAGTGTACTGCCAGCGTACCAGGTTGCTGTGTAGCATAGGACTCAACTCTTGTAAACCTGTGCTGCCTTTTCATTATGGGTCTGCTCTTAAAGTGGGAGTACCAAGAGGAGGAGATGTTGGCTTTATCCTTCCCTAACTGGCAATTATTCGTATTTTCAGATTGCCACAAGAGCTGGTAAGATTTTCAAGTTTGCGTTCTGTTAAAGTAAAGGCAAGAGGGAGGTTTTCTTGTTGATGCAGCTGCTGCCACTGCATTCTTGCATAGAGAAGTAGGTGTAGAAGACAAAGCTTCTATTAACATGCTATTGATGATCATGGGCAGGATTCTTTTTTTGAATGGTGGAAATAAATTGTTCTCCAGAATAATGTATGCTGGGAAGTCTTCACTTGCAGTTAAAAAAAAAAAAAAGTAAAAAAAGTCACTTAGACTAATAAAAAGGTATTCAGGAGAACAAGCACCCAATCTTCTGCTCACAACTCAAACACTGAAGTATTTATTACTTTGATTATTGTTTGTATTACAGTAGCATCTAAAAGCCCCAGTGGAGATCAGGGCTCCTTTGTGCTAGATACTGAACACACCCATAAAACAGTCCTTGCCTCAAAGAAACATGTAGTTTAAATAGCCAGGTCCGGAAAAGGAAGTATTATTATTATTATACCCATTTTACGGATGGCAAAACTGACACACAGGCTAAATGATTTGCTTACAGTCACAGAGAGAGTCTGTGGCAGAGCAGGCAAGTAAGCCCACTTCTCCCGAGTTCCAGTCCAGTGCATTAACCATGAGGCCACTCTTTCTGAAGTAGAGGAGGGAATACCTTTTAGCTAAACTATTACTAACTGAATGTCTGTAAGAGACAGTGCTTTGGTCCTTTTGGCTTTTACCATCTGTATTTTTAAGATGATGCTATAAAGCTGAGTGCATCTATTGTTTTATATTATAGAGAATTTTTGGGCGGGGGTGGGTGGGAGGGAAGAGGAGTTCAGCTGTGTTCCAGGGAACAGGATTGAGGGTTAGGAGAATTGGGGTTATATTCTTGACTGTCACTGACTTTCTGTGGGACCTCATTCAAGTCACTTCACCGTCTGGTGACTCAGTTTCCCTGCTGTAAAACAACATCTATGTTTTATGATGTTTTCAGATCTACAGGTGAGATACATGTGTTTATATACTTTGCTTACACATAAAGTTTCATATGTTTGAAACAGTGCAAAAAGCAGCCGGGGAGGAGGGGTTAGTCTCAGTCATGAGCTAATACACATTGGGCTTGCTAAAAAATGCCTCATAGTTTTGAACTCTGTAAGAAGCAGAATCCAAGTTGACCATTCCAAAATTTCACTTTAGCCTGTTGTTTTTTAATTATTATTATTCTATTGTTCTGATCCAGGAAATCATCCCCATCAGTTCCTGAAATGAATGGTCTGCAATAAAGCAAAAACCCAGTCTCTGTTGGGTAACTAACCCAAGGGCAATAAAGCAAATGGTCGGTTTTCATTGGGATTGCCACCAGCTATGGCTACACCAGAGAGCTTACAGCGATGCAGCTGCAGTTCTCGAGTGTAGCTGCTGCAAGCCAATGGGAGAGTGCCCTCCCATCAATTTAATGAATCCACCCCCAACGAACGTCGGTAGCTGCATCGGTGGGAGAAGCTCTCCTATCAACATAGTGCTGTCCACACCAGTGCTTACATCGGTGTAATTTACGTTGCTTGGGGGTGGCTTGTTCACACCCCTGAGTGACATAAGTGATGATAGCCATAGCTATGGTGTTTGGCTGCTCTGCCTGCTCTCCTCTTATGAGCAATAGGGGACACTGGAAACAAGCATCCAGCTCTAGGAGGTACCAGAAAAGCAGCTTTCTTACACATTTCAATACCCGTATGCACAAAGGGGTGGGTGAAGCTGAGGATTGCTCATATCCACAAAAGAAAACAAAGTTTGGGAGGCTAATATTAGATCTACCAACCTGAACAAGACCCTTTTTAACATGGTGAAGAAGTAAGGCTATGTTCACACTGCACTTCCATTGTTAAAACTTTTGTTGCTCGGAGTATGAAAAAAACACCCCCTGGATGACAGAAGTGTTAATGATGGAAAGCGCTGGTGTGGACGGTGCTTCGTCGGCGGGAGATGCTCTTCCACCAACAAACCTCTACTGCTGGTGGTTTTATTTTCTCGTCAGGAGAACTCCTTGTACCAGCACAGCTGCGCTGTTGTAAGAATCACAGGGCTTGGCTACACTTGAAAGTTGCAGCGCTGGGAGTTACAGCGCTGGTCGTGCAGCTGTGCAGGGCCAGTGCTGGTGTGTGGCCACACTCACAGCTACCAGCGCTGGTGTGTGGCCACATTTGCAGCATTTACAGCGCTGTTGGGAGTGCTGCATTATGGGCAGCTATCCCAGCATTCAAGTGGCAACAACGTGCTTTTCAAAAGAGGGGGGTGGAGGGTGGTGTACTGTGACAGGGAGCGGGGAAGATAGAGAGAGTGGATTTTTGGAGCCAACACTGTGTGTTAGCTTCCTGGATTGAAAAATCACAAAATGTTTGCGAACCCTTAGTCTTAACTCTTAATTGCAAACAGCCTGCATCCAACGCTGTTTCTCTGTCAAGCAAACTGCTTGCCTCTCATTTGATCGTTCACAGCCAGGTACAGATAGCTCCTGTTTGCTGTGATCAGTGTTTGTTTTTTAGATAAGCAGTTCAACGGAGCTCCGATCGGAGTTCACAACAAAACAAAGAGAGGCTGCATAACAAAACAAAGGAGGTAATTTAGTTAAAAGCATTCTGGGATATCTCCTTATTCCCTGGAGGCCAATAAAAGCGCTGGTGTGTGTCCACACTTGATGAGCAGCGCTGGATCACCAGCGCTGCAATCGCTACACCCCAACCTGGCCAGGTGTACAGCCAGCGCTGCAGCCAGGGAGTTGCAGCGCTGGATGTGCCTTGCAGGTGTGGACGGTTACTAATTGCAGCGCTGGAAAGCCTCTACCAGCGCTGCAACTTGCAAGTGTAGCCAAGCCCACAGTGTAGCACAGCCTGATGGTAACTCCACATCATAAATGCCTCATCGAGGAAAGAGGTATTGCTCACTCTTTTTTATTTCGTAATACTAAAGGCTCCCACAGATGTGCCCTGGTTATCTAACTTTAGCATGGAACAACCTGTGGAAGCCTAAAAATCATCTCAGTGGACTCCCAGGAAGCATTGTGAGACAGATCAGTTGGCTGTGCATTCAGTTACCTATAAATAAAATATTTGTCTTTAAACATGAAGTCCAAAGAGAGTGAGCTAGTGGGAGGAAGTATTAGCAGTCCTCTTTAAAATGAGAATTAAACCACACTGGTGTTCTTTCAAACACAACCAGCTTTTCTGCATTTTAAAAAACTTATCCCTACATGTGGAATGCACTTGGGTTAAACCTGCTGCATGTTCATGCTTGTTGCATTGCTGTTGTATTTTTTTAGCTGGAACCACTTTCCCAGAATTCAGTAGTCCAAGAACTTTTAGTTTCAGTTTCTAAGCACTGCTGGAGAAAATATTGCCTAGATCAGTGCTTCTCAAAGTCGGGCTGCTGCTTTTTCAGAGACAGCCCCTGGCGGTCCAGGCTGGTTTTGTTTACCTGCCGTGTCCGCAGGTTCGGCTGATCGCGGCTCCCACTGGCCGCAGTTTGCTGCTCCAGGCCAAGGGGAGCTGCTGGAAGTGGCGCGGGCCGAGGGATGTACTGGCCACCGCTTCTAGCAGCTCCCCTTGGCCTGGAGCAGCGAACCGCGGCCAGTGGGAGCTGCGATCGGCCGAACCTGCGGACGCAGCAGATAAACAAACCGACCCAGCCTGCCAGGGGCTTTCCCTGAACAAGTGGCAGACTGGCTTTGAGAAGCACCGGCCTAGATAGAGGAGGTTGAGGTGGCAAGAAGAGCTATGTTTGCTGTTTCCCCTGAGAAACACCAGTGGCTGTGTGAGACTTCATTTAGCTGGAAATGCTAGAGGTATCTTCAAAGCCCATCATTTTGGACTGATAGTGCCCCTTGGAGTGACAGGCAGGAGAGACCAGACAGTGGCCAAGTGACTTCATCCTTCCTTCCAGTCACCTCTTTATCTCTGACTGGAATTGCCCTGTACTCACTGTGCCTTAGCAGGGGAAATGGAGCATCATGCTTCTTTCTAAAAGGTTTGTTTCCTTATTGAATTTCCTGGCATTACTGAGGGTGGGGCTTGTAGAGTTGGCATTTCTTCTTGAGAGATTACTGTATATACTCGTTCATAAGCTGAATTTTTTGGTGGTAAAGTGACACATCAAAGAGCGGGGGTCAGCTTATAAATGGGTCTACACCAAAATTTGATGATTTTAAACTCTATGGAATCACTGAATTGAATATCTAATACAGGGGTAGGCAACCTATGACACGTGTGCCAAAGGCGCCACGTGAGCTGATTTTCAGTGGCACTAGGGTGACCAGATGAAAGGGAGAAAATATTGGGACACATCGGAGGGAGAGGGGGTCCACCGGCAGAGGGGAAAAAAACATAATGCTGAGCGGGGGGTGCTGCCAGCAGAGTGAAACATCGGGAAAAACACCTAAATATCGGGATGGTCCCTATTTTATCGGGATGTCTGGTCATCCTAAGTGGCACTCATACTGCCTGGGTCCTGGCCACTGGTCCAGGGGGCTCTGCATTTTAATTTAATTTTAAATGAAGCTTCTTAAACATTTTAAAAACCTTACTTTACATACAAGAATAGTTTAGTTACATATTATAGACTTACAGAAAGAGACCTTCTAAAAATGTTAAAATGCATTACTGGCGCGCGAAACCTTACATTAGAGTGAATAAATGAAGACTCGACACACCACTTCTGAAAGGTTGCCGACCCCTGGGCTAGACGGACCATTGGGCTGATCCAGTATGGCCGTTCTTACGTTCTTTTTGCATGGGTGAATTTTTTCAGCATGGTTTGAGGACTAGGCACACCACTTCTGAAAGGTTGCCATCCCCTGATCTAATACATTGTCATTTTGTTTGCCTGGAGGGTCTGCAGGCATGGAGCCCTCAGCTCCCTGTGGCCGTGGTTCACCGTTCACAGCCAATGGGAGCTGTGGGAAGTGGTGCCAGCGGCGCTAGAGGTGGCTGCATCTCCGTGATGGTGAAGCAGTCCTCACACACAGTCAGATCTAGTGCTGTTTTAAGATAAAGGAACCATATACACATGAATATATTTACTAAGCTCTAATCTGGTTACCTAAGTCCTGCCAATTGTAAAGCATAGCAAGGTGACGGGAATCTTTTGATATCTTTATATCAGAAGCAGGAAGTTTGCCAAACCATCAGTGGGGCCAGTGAATGATCGAGGTGCTAAACAAGCATCGAAGGAAGACAAGGGTGTTGTAGAGAAGCTAAATGAGTTCTTTGCATCGGTCTCCACTGCAGAGGATGGGTCCTTCGATTCCCACACCTGAGCCATTCTATTTAGGCGACAAAGCTGAGGAACTGTCTCAGATTGAGATGTCAGTAGAGGAGGTTTTGGAGCAAATTGATAAATCAAGTTATGAGCAACAGGTGGGGTTCACCGAAGAGTTCTGAAGGAACTCAGATATGAAACTGCAGAACGAACAACTGTGATATGTAATCCATTGCTTAAATCAGCCTCTGTACCAGATGACGGGTGGATAGCTAATGCACCACTGATTTAAAAAAAGCGGGGGGGGGGCCAAGGGGAGGTCCAGAGATGATCCTGGCAATTGCTGGCCAGTAAAGCCTAACTTCTATACCAGGCAAATTGGTTGAAACTATAGTAAAGTAAAGAAAAGAATTACCAGACATAGATGAACATGATATGTTGGGGAAGAGTCAACATGGCTTTTGTAGAGGGAAATCATGCCTCACCAAATGTGTACAAGGGTGATCCAGTGGATATAGTGTACTTGCACTTTCCGAAAGCCTTTGACAAAGTCCCTCACCAAAGGCTCTTAAGCGAAGTAAGGAGTCATGGGATAAAAGGGAAAGTCCTCTCATGGATCAGTAACTGGTTAGAAGATAGGAAACAAAGGGTAGGAATAAATGGTCAGTTTTCAGAATGGAGAGGGGTAAATTGCAGGGTCTCCCAGGGGTCTGTACTGGGACCGGTGCTGTTCAACATATTCATAAATGATCTGGAAAAAGGAATAAACAGTGAGCTGACAGTTTGCAGATAATATAAAATTCAAAGCAGATTGTGAAGAGTTACAAAGGGATCTCACTAAACTGCGTGCCTGGGCAAGAAAATGGCAGTGACATTCAGTGTTGATAAATGCAAAGTAATTTACATTGGAAAACATAATCCCAGCCATACACACAAAATGATGTGATTGAAATTAGCTGTTACCACTCAAGAAAGAGATCTTGGAGTCATCCTGGATAGTTCTCTGAAAACATCTGCTCAGTGTGCAGCAGCAGTCAAAAAAGATAAATATTAGGAACCTTTAGGAAAGAGAGAGATGAAAAACAGAAAATATCATAATACCACTATATAAATCCATGGTATTCCCACACCTTGAATACTGCATGCAATTCTGGTTGCCCTACCTCAAAAAAAGATACTTTAGAATTGGAAAAGGTACACAGGAGGGCAACAAAAGTGATTAAGGGTATGGGAACAGCTTCTATGTGAGGAGAGATTAACAAGACTGGGACTGTTCAGCTTGGTAAAGAGATGACTGAAGGGAGGTATGATAAAGGTCTAAAATCATGAATGGTGTGGAGAAAGTGAATAACCAAACTTCCATACAAACGGACTTCACTAAAATAAGACAGGAGATCTACATTACTCACTTCACCTCTCTACAAAGGAAAAAGGACTGTAAGCTGTCTAAACTCCTACCTGCCACATGGGGCCACAACCGTGGTACCCCTAACCCACCCAGCAATATCGTCAATCTATCCAACCACACACTCAGCCCAGAAGAACAGTCTGTCCTATCTCGGGGACTCTCTTTCTGCCCTGCCACCCCCACCAATATGATACAGTTCTGCGGTGATCTGGAAGCCTACTTTCGCCGTCTCCGACTCAAAGAATTCTTTCAGGACAACACTGAACAGCGCACGGATACACAGTTACCCTCCCACCAACAGCACAAGAAGAAGAACTCCACATGGACTCCTCCTGAGGGTCGAAATGACAGTCTGGACCTATACATTGAATGCTTCCGCCGACGTGCACAGGCAGAAATTGTGGAAAAACAACATCGCTTGCCTCACAACCTAAGTCGTGCAGAACGCAATGCCATCCACAGCCTCAGAAACCATCCTGACATTATAATCAAAGAGGCTGATAAAGGAGGTGCTGTTGTCATCATGAACAGGTCTGACTACCAAAAGGAGGCCGCCAGACAACTCTCCAATACTAAATTTTACAGGCTACTTCCCTCAGATCCCACTGAGGAATACACTAAGAAACTGCACCATCTACTCAGGACACTCCCTACACTAACACCAGAACTAATCAACATACCCTTAGAGCCCCGACCAGGGTTATTCTATCTACTACCCAAGATCCACAAACCCGGAAATCCTGGACGCCCCATCATCTCAGGCATTGGAACTCTCACTGAAGGACTGTCTGGATATGTAGACTCTCTACTCAGACCCTATGCTACCAGCACTCCCAGCTATCTCCGTGACACCACTGATTTCCTGAGGAAACTACAATGCATTGGTGACCTTCCAGAAAACACTATCCTGGCCACCATGGATGTAGAGGCTCTCTACACAAACATCCCACATACTGATGGAATACAAGTTGTCAGGAACAGTATCCCTGATGATGCCACAGCACACCTGGTTGCTGAGCTCTGTGGCTTTATCCTCACACACAACTATTTCAAATTTGCTGACAATATATATCTCCAGATCAGTGGCACCGCTATGGGCACCCGTATGGCCCCACAATATGCCAATATTTTTATGGCCGACCTGGAACAACGCTTCCTCAGCTCCCGACCACTCACGCCCCTTCTCTACCTACGCTACATCGATGACATCTTCATCATCTGGACCCATGGGAAGGAGACTCTGGAAAAATTCCACCACGATTTCAACAGCTTCCACCCCTCCATCAACCTCAGCCTGGACCAATCTACACGGGAGGTCCACTTCCTAGACACCACGGTGCAAATAAGTGATGGTCACATCAACACCACCCTATACCGAAAACCTACCGACCGCTATGCCTACCTTCATGCCTCCAGCTTCCATCCCGGACACACCACAAGATCCATTGTCTACAGCCAAGCACTGAGGTACAACCGTATCTGCTCTAACCCCGCAGACAGAGACCAACACCTAGAAAATCTCCACCAAGCATTCTCAAGACTACAGTACCCACACGAGGAAATAAGGAAACAGATCAACAGAGCCAGACGTGTACCCAGAAGCCTCCTACTGGAAGACAAACCCAAGAAAGAAACCAACAGGACTCCACTGGCCATCACATACAGTCCCCAGCTAAAACCCCTACAACGCATCATCAGGGATCTACAACCCATCCTGGACAGTGATCCCACACTTTCACAGGCCTTGGGTGGCAGACCAGTTCTCGCCCACAGACAACCTGCCAACCTGAAGCATATTCTCACCAGCAACTGCACACCGCACCATAGTAACTCTAGCTCAGGAACCAATCCATGCAACAAACCTCGATGCCAACTCTGCCCACATATCTACACCAGCAACACCATCACAGGACCAAACCAGATCAGCCACAACATCACCGGTTCATTCACCTGCACTTCCACCAATGTAATATATGCCATCATATGCCAGCAATGCCCCTCTGCTATGTACATCGGCCAAACTGGACAGTCTCTAAGGAAAAGGATAAATGGACACAAATCAGACATTAGGAAAGGCAATATACAAAAACCTGTAGGAGAACACTTCAACCTCCCTGGCCACACAATAGCAGATCTTAAGGTGGCCATCCTACAGCAAAAAAACTTTAGGACCAGACTTCAAAGAGAAACTGCTGAGCTCCAGTTCATCTGCAAATTTGACAGCTCAGGACTAAACAAAGACTGTGAATGGCTTGCCAATTACAGAACCAGTTTCTCCTCCCTTGGTTTTCACACCTCAACTGCTAGAACAGGGCCTCATCCACCCTGATTGATCTAACCTCGTTATCTCTAGCTTGCTTCTTGCTTGCTTATATATACCTGCCCCAGGAAATTTCCACCACTTGCATCCGACAAAGTGGGTATTCACCCACGAAAGCTCATGCTGCAAAACGTCTGTTAGTCTATAAGGTGCCACAGGATTCTTTGCTGCTTCTACAGAACCAGACTAACACGGCTACCCCTCTGATACTTGAATAAGAAAGTGTTACATAATACAAGAACCAGGGGACACCCAATGAAATTAATAGGCAGCAGGTTTAAAACAAACTTAAGGAAGTACTTCTTAACACAACATATTGTCAACGTGTGGAATTCGTTGCCAGATGTTGTGAAAGCCAAAAGTATAAACGGGTTCAAAAAAGAATATTAGATAAGTTCCTGGAGGATAGGTCCATCAATAGCTATTAGCCCAGGTGGTCAGGGATGCAACCCCATGCTCTGGGTGTCCCATAACCACTGAGTGCCAGAAACTGGGACTGGACAAATGGGATGGATCACTCCATAAATTGCCCTGTTCTGGTCGCTCCCTCTGAAGCATCTGCCAGCAGTCACTGTCAGAAGACAGGATACTGGGCTAGATGGACCATTGGTCTGACCCAGTCTGACTGTTATGTTCCTTATATGAGGTATGACAATATTAATAAAAACAGTGATTTAGGAAGTACTAACCTTTATGACAAAGCGGAGCATATGCTATAAGACCTGATTATCAAGCATGGATTTCTGATTTTACTGTGTAACAGCACGGAGTTTCTAGCTAGTTGCCATAGGCTTACCAGAGATAGTAATTCCCGACCCTGTACTGGAAAGTTATAAACCAGACACATGCTGAGGTTAGTACAAATGTGAATTTTATGTTGAGCTGTGTTTGCAGTTGTTTCAAAGAAACAAAATATCATGCGTTTCCTATTTTTGTTCACCCCACAGCCCCAGATGTTGCCCTGCTTGCTATGGTAGAGAGAGCCGTGCGAGGGACAGATTGAGATTTGGCAGCTCATGAGAAAATTCTTGAAATACTTTTTTTTCTTTTTCTTTTTTTTTTGTAAAGCAGCGTTTTCATTTTGTTTAGCAAATGGTTGGTGGGTTGGGCGCTTTAACATACAGGAGCAAACAAATGGAATGGTGTAGAGGCCAAATGTCCAGCTACTAATATTGGACTAGTACTTTGTGGTCATTGCTATGGTAGTTTTTTTTCTCAAAGGGGAAAGATGAGCTGCTTTTTTCAATAATAAAATTGTTCTCCCACCTTGGTAGTTTAAAGAAAACATACTCCCCCCCCCCCCACCCACCCCCAACACATACGCTTACCTCCACACGTTTGCTTTATTAACTTGAGCTGACTTTGTGCTCAGAAGAGTTTCTGTCTGGACAGGCCTTTTTTCACAAGGTGGATGCTCTCACTTTTAGGCCATTTTAGTGCCTGAATAAGAGGGCCGTGGTCCCTTCCCCCCCTTGAATATTCAGAGGAGTAGGTCAGACTTCTTAAATAGGAAGTGCCCCAGTGTTGTGCCTAAAATGACCTTCTTGGGAAATGCCATACATGCTGCAGCACATACCTTCCTGCTGATCGCTTCGCGGCAGTGGGGTGCAAAGTAGCCTGGGAAACCAAACAGAAATTCTTGTGTACAAAGGAGGTTCAGAATTCCATGTGTACACACGGGTCTTTTTTGCCTTCCCTCTTTAAATTTTTTTCTTTGCACTGTAATCAGAGGAAACTTTTTCCATTAATAATTTTACTGTGGGTGGAGGGAAGGGAAAGGAGAAGCATCTATTGTTTAATGGAGAGTCAAGGCCTGGGGCAGCAATTGGTTGGCTGAAATACCAGTTGCGGGACTTGGAGGAGGAGGAGCAAGAGGAATATGTACAAAAACAAACTTTGTTACACCAGCAGGTAATCTCCTTTGTTTACCTGAACTTGGGCAGTTGGAGGTGCTTGTTTTCCCTGAAGGACAATGAACAGCAGTGTTACAATTGTAAAAGGATGCCGTCGTTTCTGTTTTAACAGTATTTGTTTGTGGGGTGCTTTTTTTTTTTTCCAGCTTATAGGACATGGAGTTATTTTTCTAAAGCCAAAATCAAAACTGTCAGTTGAAGGCAGAAACAGGCCTCAGGCAATGCTGTTTCTTCTGGCAGCAAAAGACAAAGATCCTTGTTCTTTAGGCCAGTTTTTGTGTGCGTTCCAGAACAATAATAATAATTTCAAATACACTGATTTTTTGTTGAAGAAGCATTCATTACAGCAGCATGTTAATAGAGCTTTAGTTAAAATTATTTTGCTCCTTCCTTTATACACGTTCGTTATTGAGGGGCTTTTAATTGTCATAAAAATTACTCCATATTTACACTTGGCAGAGAGAGAGGTAGGGGTGTGTGCGCGGGGGAGGGAGTTGTAAATTTTTGAAGAAGCTTAGTTTTGCTGTTGTGAAGTTACACAAATAAAAACGAGAAAGGAGAATTTAGAAAAGGTTGAAGTGCTCTTTCCTCCCTTCATCGTTTGTCTCACACATCAAGTGTTATACAGAGCTCACAGCCTTTAAGATAGTGAAGCAGTCATGCTTTGCCAATTAGCTTGTCAAACACCTCTTACCATATCTAGTAATTCTCGATTCCTCAAAATATCCTTAATATTTTTTCACCTTTGCACTTGCTGGTCATGTGCTGACCAGTTACTAGCCCACCAGGATGGCAGTTGGTGGATGCACAAAATGTCTGCCCAGCAAAAGAAGAATTGAGATTTTACTACAGTTAAACGGGGGCATGTATATTAATTATTGTTAAGAGAAGTAGAAGAATTCTGTTTTTCCACAGTTTTGATTTTTTGTTGTGCTGCGTTAATCTCTAACACTGACTATTTTTTTTGGGTGTGTTGGATTTGCCCCTATTCCGACTCTCCCCAACGTATAGCTCCAGGTAGAAAATGTGACATCTCTTACCAGTGTGAACTTGAGCAGTGCTCTTTTTTTTGTTTTTATTTTTTGCATGAACTGTAACTTTAGGATCCACGTGCAACCTATTTTTTAATGTTTTAACTTATCAGAAGAGTGATGTCAATGAAGGGGAATCAGCAATATGTAAAAGATACTTGCCTCCCCTCATACTGATATTACAGGGGCACCTGTCTTCATGGGAAAAGGAAAGATTTTTATTGATGGTTCTAATTTTTGTGGGCAGTTGAGATTTAAAATCCTTACTCTTCTTCCACAGTGGAATCTTTATTATTTTAAAGTAAATAATCATGTTTTAAAATAGTGGTTCCCAGAGGAAATTAACTCTGGCTATAGTTAAGTGCTCTGTCAACAGTACTGCATTGTCATAATAGCAGGAAAGGAAAGACCCATTATCTAAACTAGGCAAAGCTAACACTGAAGAAATTCCCATGAATAGGACTTTCTGTTCCCTCCCCTTTTTTTGCACAGATGGGTCTGTTTGTTTTTGATTAAACATTAATCAGAAATCAATTTATGACTCTTTGTAAGTGTCATTAGATAATTCTCTCTTTATCCATGGTAAATAAAAACATTTATCAAACGTGAAGAAACAGCAGTATTGGCTGGAGTTGTGTTTAAAAATAGACAAAACCAGTATTTGGAGGTATGGTTATTAAAATTACAGATTGTGCAATGTGATGCTTTCTTGATGCATAGAAAGATGGTAAAGTAGTTTGTGCAGGGGAGGGAATTCCAGAAGAATTAAAACTCTAATCTCTGAAAGATCAAGAAAATATGATTTCATGGAATCATTTCTGTAGCATAAATCATCCTGTTTTATGAGTAGGGAGGGGATTCCTGAGTAGAGATAATGTGTAACCTTGAAGATTATGGAAAATTAGGACAGCCCACAGAGTATTGGGCACTGAATACTGTGATTCAGCTCAGGGATGCTATCATCTAGCCTGACTGCTCTAACAAACCAGTTTGTTTTCAGTACAGATGTTAGTTTGGAGATAACTGAGGAGATGCCGTCATAACCTTCATGCTGATATTTTCCACTTTTAGACTGGTTTACCAAACCACTCCAGGTAGGAGTCCTTGTTATAGAAGTACTGTTTTGGATGTGTAACGGCAACAAAAGGGATCTCTTACTGCTTGAGGCTAGAGTACAGAGGAGTAAGATAAAAGTGTAAGCATTGCAAAGCAGCCAATTTTATATTCTTACTGCCAGGGTAGGATGTAGAAGTTGCTAGTGTAATTTCATTAGGAGTCGCAGAGCATAGAGAGGTGCATAACTGATGATGACTGAGCTTTCCAGCAAATGTATATTCTAGCCACTTGCTCCTGGGACCTGGATTTTTGGGGTCTCCTAGATTGATATTAGAAATTAATTTATCTAGCCTGCTGTTTTGAAAAAGAGTTGAAGCAATTTCAGCTTGATCACTGTGGGAGTATGCAACTTTAATGTTTAACGCCGAACACCGAGAACCAGGGAAGAGGTAACTATAGAAGCTAAAATGGAACACTTGAATCTCAGGAGTAAAATATCTCTGTGCAGAGATGATTTTTTTTTTTCTTTTCACGTCAGGTGCTTGCTACAAATGTGTTTTAGTGGTGCTGGGAGATGCTTGGGAGCAAGGTAGTGTCATTGTACTGAAACGATGGAGAACCATACCATCATAGTGGATTCTGTGTCGAATGGGATACGGGCAGAAGGGGGAATGAGGATAGGTCGTCACTGCAGTTAGCCAGGGTGATCAGTGCCTGGGTTGAGAACAGCCACACTGCAAAGGCATATTGACTGATGCTGCACTCCCCCGTGTGTGTTGGTGGGACTTTGGTTGGCATATCCCATCGTTCTTTCATGCTGAAGCAAGCTGAGCTGCTCTGATTTTTACGTAGTGAGTTGTAGGAAGGTATTGGAAGACGACCAGCCCTTGTCCTCACTACAAAGTTGGTGGGTTACCTGCCAAAGTGAAACTGGCACCTGAGCTCCAAGCAGTGCCAACTAGTCTAGGTTGAAAGCATCACTGAACTCGAATGAGAGTGTCTCCTGTGGGAACAGGAGGGGGATTAGGAGCAACACCCATGTAGGAGCTGAGGCTAATTCTACACTGACAGCACACCCTGAGGCATTACTGCAGGAAGAAATGTTCTTGCTCAGTTACAGCCTGTAACCAGTTTGTTGGGAGTGATCCCTTTAGCATGCCGGACCCCCAAGGATTCACACAGGGGCAGGCCCATGACTGCAAAACTGGGCTTTCAGGTGTCAGCCATCCCTGTCTATCTCCGTGTCTCCCTGTAGTGAATCCTGCCAAGCCAGGAGTTTTGTTCCGACCCCTTCAGGGTGCAGTGCTCTCAGTATCTGCAGTGACCCTACATAGCCTTTTAAAAAACAAGGGGGGGGGGGATAATTTGTTGGTCACCTGGCATACAGAATCTGAAAGTCCTTATTTAGCAGAGAGAAACAGAAGTTAAGACATAGCTGAGATTGGCCCAACCCCAGGGCTCCCTTGAGCCATGCTGCTGTAGGAACCATCTCTGCTTCTTCTGTCTATCCCTGTTCCTTTGTCTCAGACCCAGGTCAGAGGCCGAGGCCCTATTTCTCTGTGGGGTCTGCTCTTAACACAGCCATGCACCTTTTCCCTTTGTCCTCCAGCTCGGGGACTTCGCTCTACGTCTCTGCAGAGAGGTGAGGAAAAATTTCCTTCCTCTTCACTGTTGGTCACTAGGTATAAATATCCTGAAAATTGGGTTGTCTATTCTCTCTTATGGATCTTCCATTCACATGTATAGACTTCAATCAATTTGTTAATGTCACTGGTCTCCAACCAGGCAGCTACAGGAGTCTGAGGCATGCATAGGAATCATAAAACTATTACCAGAATTCCTACATTCAGCACAATAGTGCCCTGTTTATTTTTCTTACCATCCAGCTGTTATATTAGCAACTCTTTTTTTAAAAACCCCCTTGGATTGCCTGCTACTGTTGTTTTTTCAGGAGTTGGTGTGTGGGAGGCAATTTCAAAATGTTGATGTGAAGCAATCATTGGCGCCATAATTGTGTTACGGTTTTGGTCATGTTTGCAGCTGGGATGGGGTTGGGGGGGTGGGACGTATTAATTAGTGAGCGCCTTTGACATCAAAGAATCTTCTGTGTGCAATTTTTGTAATGGCAAAGAGCTTCAAAAGGGTTTGTCTTGATCAGAAACACGTCAGTCATCAGGCTGTTGGGCTGGTAAGTTTAACAAGGCTTCCAGTTGTGCCTGGTGTGTGAGATTACCTCTTCCCTGAAGCTGTTTAGGTAGCTAGCTATTTTTAAAGTAGGTTATCTTCAAAGATGTCACCTTTGGTTTATTCAATACAACGCAAAATAACAAAGTTGTGTTAAACTAGAAATAAATTTCCTGATTTTGAGGTTTAAAGTAGATATTCTGGCTTAGTGGGTTGGTATGGAGTTAAGATGGTTGCTTTATTTCAGTATACTTTGTTCAGAAGTCATTTCCTCCAGTTACCTTTTGCCTCAGATGACATCGGGAAACAAGAGATACAGAAATGGTGTCTTTCTTGTTAAGTATTGTGTGTATATATATATTTAAAAGTAGCCAGTTTGAAGACAAACTGCCCAAAAATTGGTCCTGACTTCTGCGCCCCTCCCTTCCCCCCCCATATAAATATATATATATTTTTAAGGGGAAGGGGAAGAATAAAGTGTCCATGTTGCCATGTTGGTAATTCTTTATATTTGATAAATATCAGACATTAAAGGGATAGAAGGACATTGTCAGGGCAATTTTTATTTTAAACTTTGTGTTAAGAAACCCAGATATAGTTTGAGTCTTGGAGGCTCTAAAACAAGAAGATAAACGAAACCCTTTTCCATTATGTATAAAATTTAACTCTTGTTGGCGGCAGGATTTTGCCTTGGTATTCTAACTATTCCAGCACCTTTACTTAGTCCTGCTAAACTAGAAATGAGCACTCACTTGAATGCAACAGCCAATACTAATCTGTTCTCTCATTTGGAGTAATCTGTGACTAAAGTCGATAATATCTCGCCTTTATGACCACTGTATATCTACACAAGTAATTTAATGACAAGAGAAGATCCTTCTAGCAGTGTAGAAATTAGATCTTGAGTAGTCTGTATGAGGGCCATACCCTTAGGTTACTATAGATCAGTGTTTCCCAAACTTGGGACGCTGCTTGTGCAGAGAGAGCCACCGGCGGGCCGGACTGGTTTGTTTACCTGCTGCGTCCGCAGGTCTGGCCGATCGCGGCTCCCACTGGCCGCGGTTCGCTGCTCCAGGCCAAAGGGAGCTGCTGGAAGTGGCGGCCAATTTAAAAAACATAGAGAACCAAAAAAGAGTCACCATGGTTAAACAACAAAGTAAAAGAAGCAGTGAGAGGCAAAAAGGGATCCTTTAAAAAGTGGAAGATAAATCCTAATGAGGAAAATAGGAAAGAGCATAAACTCTGGCAAATGAAGTGTAAAAATATAATTAGAAAGACCAAAAAAGAATTTGAAGAACAGCTGGCCAAAAACTCCAAAAGTAATAGCAAATTTTTTTTAAAATACATAAGAAGCAGAAAGTTGGCTAAATCATCAGTGGGGCCACTGGATGATCAAGATGCTAAAGGAGCACTCAAAGATAATAAGGCCATTGCGGAGAAACTAAATGAATTCTTTGCATCGGTCTTCACTGTTGAGGATGTGATGGAGCTTCCCAAACCCAAGCCATTCTTTTTGGGTGACAGACCTGAGGAACTGTCCCAAATTGAGGTGTTATTAGAGGAGGTTATGGAACAAATTGATAAACTAAACAGTAATAAGTCTCCAGGACCTGATGGTATTCACCCAAGAGTTCTGAAGGAACTCAAATGTGAAATTGCAGGACTACTAACTGTCATCTGTAACCTATCATTTAAATCCGCTTCTGTACCAAATGACTGGAGGGTAGCTAATGTGATGCCAATTTTTAAAAAGCACTCCAGAGGTGACCCTGGCAACTACAGGCTGGTAATCCTCACTTCAGTACTGGGCAAATTGGTGGAACCTATCGTAAAGAACAAAATTGTCAGACACATAGATGAACATAATTAGTTGGGAAATAGTCAACATGGTTTTTGTAAAGGGAAATCATGCCTCACCAATCTACTAGACTTCTTTGAGGGGGTCAACAAGCGTGCGGACAAAGGAGATCCAGTGGATATATTGTATTTAGATTTTCAGAAAGCCTTTGACAAGGTCCCTCACCAAAGGCTCTTAAGCAAAATAAAGCGGTCATGGGATAAGAGGGAAGGTTCTCTCATGGATTGGTAACTGGTTAAAAGATAGGAAACAAAGGGTAGGAATAAATGGTCAGTTTTCAGAATGGAGGAGAGGTAAGTAGTGGTGTCCCCCAGGGGTCTGTACTGGACCCAGTCCTATTTAACATATTCATAAATGATCTGGAAAAGGGTAAACAGTGAGGTGGCAAAATTTGCAGATGATACAAAACTACTCGATAATTAAATCCCAGGCAGACTGCGAAGAGTTACAAAAGAATCTCACAAAACTGGGTGACTGAGCAACAAAATGGCAGATGAAATTTAATGTTGATAAATGCAAAGTAATGCACATTGGAAAACAATCCTAACTATACATATACAATGATGGGGTCTAAATTAGCTGTTACCACTCAAGAAAGAGATCTTGGAGTCATTGTGGATAGTTCTCTGAAATCATCCACTCAATGTGCAGCAGCAGTCAAAAAAGCGAACAGAATGTTGGGAATCATCAAGAAAGGGATAGATAATAAGACAGAAAATATCATATTGCCTCTATATAAATCCATGGTACACCCACACCTTGAATACTGTGTGCAGATGTGGTCGCTCCATCTCAAAAAAGATAAATTGGAATTGGAAAAGGTTCAGAAAAGGGCAACAAAAATTATTAGGCATATACAATGGCTTCCGTATGAGAAGAGATTAATAAGACTGGGACTTTTCAGCTTGGAAAAGAGGTGACTAAGGGGGGATATGATAGAGGTCTATAAAATCATGAGTGGTATAGAAAAAGTAATTAAGCAAGTCTTATTTACTCCTCATAATACAAGAACAAGGGGCCACCAACTGAAATTAATAGGTATCAGGGTTAAAACAAACACAACAAAGGATTTTTTTCATGCAACACATTGTCAACCTGTGGAACTCCTTGCCAGAGGGTGTTGTGAAGGCCAATATTATAACAGGGTTCAAAAGGGAGCTAGATAGATTCATGGAAGATAGGTCCATCAATGGCTATTAGCCAGGATGGGCAAGAATGGTGTCCGTACCCTCTGTTTGCCAGAAGCTGGGATTGGGTGACAGGGCATGGATAACCTATCTGTTCATTCCCTTTGGGGCACCTGCCATTTGCCACCGTCAGAGGACAGGATATTGGGCTTGATGGACCTTTGGTCTGACCCAGTATGGCCGTTCTTATGTTCTAGCTACCTTGTTGTAAAAGCTCCAGATGCCTTCTCTTCATTAAGGTTTTAGAGAGGGATAGGCAGTACATGTTGGTTAACTTCTTGTAGCAAAATCCACCTTTTTGCAGGGAAAATATTGTCTTCATTACATTTAACACCAAATTCTGCATGTCGTAAGCACAGGCCTCAACTTGTATATAAATTTGTTTACTGTGGCATTGTGTGAGTAATGCTAGAATGACATCTTTAAATTCAAGTAATTAGAGTGGCATTTAAGTGTTTATATAGTAACAAATATGGGTATTTTACAGGAATTTCAGTTACTATAAGAATGAATATCAATTTCATTTCTCAGTGAAACTTCAAAGATTCTTAAGGGTTAACATTCTTCTGTGTTTCTGGGAGCTGTAGTTTGTTTGGCCAGATTCTCATTCATTGACTTCAGTGGAGGTTACACCAGTTTATACTACCTGAGGATATGGCTCATGGTAGAAAAGGCACTTTCATGTTCTATGTGCTGTTTTTAGTCACTTATAACTCATTTTGGTCTGGATTTCTTGTGCTTGTTTTTCAGTCTAGAAGATAATTGTTTTTTTGCTAAGTTTGAAGAAACCACTCTTTTATCCCCTTTTTGAGTTAACTGGAGGCAACTTGAAATTAGTCATGCTTAAAAAGAGTAGTTTTGGGTACTTCACTTACCTCAGTGTATATGTCAATTGTGATTTTTACAATTACATTTATTTTCCTGATGTTTCATTTTTCCTTTGCTCTTTAAAATACTCACAAACAGGCAAACCTGATTATATCAAGGAAACCATGAAATTTATTCTTCCCAAAATAAACACTGAGGAAATTTTTTTTCTTGTATTCTTTTTCTCACTTTGGTGCATTAATCCTTAATGTTGCTTTTAACTGTAGTAAATAAACAATTTTCAAACAAGTGACTTCTAAATTTATGATGTCCCTTCAATTGAAAATGGAGACGAAATAATGTGCAACAATAAGATTGGTTACGTTTTCTGTACTTTTTATATGTAGCTTTCTGTAATGAATGAATCTGTCATATTTATGGATACAAAGCATGTGGGAAAAAGTATCCAGAGATGTGAAATGTTGCTCATTTACACTTTATTTTAATTGTGATTTGAGTGAGGTTCCCTTTGATATGTGTATGTTAGATGTACACACATCTGCATATCGACCTAGTGAAAATGCACAATTATTTCAATGGCTAGATGTTTAAATGTTTTTTTTTTTGTTTCACCTGGAGCTATAATGGCATCACTGCAATTCTTGAAGACACATTCAAAGGAACAAACTAGCACATTACTTATTTTTATTTAATTTAAATGCAAAAAATACACCCCTTTAATGCAAGATTAAGGTTAAAATATTGCATTTAAGTCGTAAAATTCAAAACTGTGATTCTCAGTCACTTTACCATCTTGTGCCTGTAGATTTTTTTTATTACTAGATAGTGTTAACTGTAACACTTACGGATATGTAGGTATAGAACTATAGTACCCCATTTAATGCAAAAGACTGTGGGTGCAAGAGGATCTATAAACTTAACTGGCACCATACTTGAAAGTACTTAGTTTGTCTAGGGATTTAAATTTGAGACTTAAAGTTGCATCAAACATAGTTTCTCTTAAACAAAACAAAAACAATCCACCCCCACCATCTTTTTCTCTTAGGGATACAGAACAGGATGTCCTCTTCAAGAAGATGCTGTAAACACAGTTTCTTCAGAATACAAACAAACTGTGTGTGTGACTTTTGTTTAAAGTAGGATCAACAGCGAAAGCAGCATAATGTCATCATCGTGGTACAAGTTGGCACGCTTTTTCCCGTTTCCCCACCCAAATCCCAGAGATAAGTCAGTGTACCTCTGTTACCTACCTGTCTGTACACATCTGATAAACTTACCTCTCTGTGTGTGGTCCATCAGTTCAGCAAGCGTGTCAGATTTCTTTGGAACTATTTACAGAAGTATCCTATAGCACTGCATATAAAGTCCTCACTTTGGTGAATGAGTTTTATGAGGCCATCTGTTTGTGTACAGGGAGGCCTCTTTGTTGTTGCATAGGTTATAGATGTGGCAGAATAACACACGTAGGCATCTTGGTGGTTTCAGGCCCCGTGACTCTCAGTTTAAATGGGTGCAGTTACTGTGTCATCCATTTTGCAGTCATTATTTATTATTGCATTGGAGGATTTTTCCCTCATTAAACTTTTCAGTTTAATTGTCATTTTGTTTCCGTTTGCTACTGAGGGAGTGGGAGGACGGTTAAATTCAACTACAGAATCTTTATAGCTGTTGGGCCACATTCTGCAGGTACTTCCATTAAAGCCAATAGGAGGTTTGTGAGTGTAAAGACTAGGCTTTGACTCAATATACAATAATTGTTTCCAGTGAGATTTGGTAGTAAATTGGATTTTCAAAATACAGATCACATTATAGTGGCCAAAATAGCTGTATTTGAATTTTCCTCACCCTGGAAGCAAAAAAGCCTGCAGTGGTGATCCATATCCATAGCGGATTCCTGAGGATCTCCCTTTTCTCCAGTTTCACCTGTGAAGCCTTGCATTGTAGGAGATAGGAATTGCATAGTAATTCAGGCCAGAGGCTCCCGTAGTCTAGTGCTCTATCTGGTAGAGTGGCTTACACCACCAGAATTTAGTCAGAGATTGGACTCTAGAGGTTTGCAGCATGACGTACAAACTTATTAAAGTTCTTAATGTAAATCCTGTATGTTCTCATCCAGTCCTGCTAATCTCCTTGCTTTTATGATACCTTGTGGCACTATCTCTGCATTGGAATTGGAAAGATTTTTCTTTTTATCACTTCTTAATTTATTTCCATTTCCTTTACTGTCCACTTGTTTTTGTAATGACAAGAGAGGGGTAAATAGAAGTACCCAACATAGTTTATGCACCATTCATTGCTTTGACGCCGCTACTGTGGCCACTACCTTTCAGCCTGTGAGACACGGGAAGTGATTCCTTTTGTAGCCCCTCAGCAATGTACCATAGAGGGAGGGGCTCCGACCTAGCCCTTTTCATCTGTAGATCTCAAAGCACTTTACAAAGGAGTTTAGTATCATTGTCCCCATATTGCAGATGGGGAAACTGAGGCACAGAGGATGGAAGTGACTTGCTCAAGGTGACCAGGCAGACCAAAAAAATCTCAAATCTTTTGAGTCTTATTTTGAGGGGATGGTTTCATGGCTCCTTCCCCCCCCCCCCTTTTTTAAAGATACTTTAGAACGTGATTTTCTTCTGTTCAAGGGAAGGGTGCATAGATCCCTTATAGTGGATCTTCTCTTGTTGCAGCTTGCTGAGCGGCAGAACCAGACCTGTCAATCAGGGTAAGATGGGAGTAGCCACCTTCTTGGGTTCTGTCAGTTCTGTTCTGCTTCTAGCAGCTGCAAGCAGGCTCCACCAGGCCGCCTGCTCAGAGTGGCTGCATTTCAAACAAACAAACCCCACCTTCTAATCTCTCTCTCTTTGGGCAATCCTTTGTGCAGAGTGCTAGTCTGCGGAGGTGATGCACAGGATGTTTTTTCTTCCCTGCTCTTTTCAGCTCTTCGCTGGCCAGAGGCCCTGGTTGTGGCCCCTCCCCGGCTGTGTGGCCACTGCAATGGCGGAGAAGCAGAAATGCAGGGTTAAAAACTCCATTTAGGGTGCTCCACTCCACTCATTGTTTCGATTGGGCTCTCTGTGTGATCTTTAGGGATCAGCTTGTTCCCACTCCCCAACCCAGCAGTGCCCCCCTGCGACTGAAACATTTGGGAAGAGAGTCAGTATCTCCGTTCTTTTAATTAATCCCAGTGCTCAACTCATGGACCCTCAGCTAGGCCACCAATAAAACCAGGGAAAGACCCAGTGATGTGGTTCTTAAGAAAAAAAACAAGCTAGAAAACCTTTTTAAAAGCAAACACCCTTCAGACCTTCATTTGACATTATAAAGAAGCATAATAAAGAAACCAAACCACTCCCCCTTCACTTTCCCTAACTGTGCAAGTTATCTTTAATCGGTAGATAAGCTATTATGCCATATGAGGCACTCCTTTCTTTTGGACTGAATATAGTCTCTCCGTGACAATCCCTCCATGACTGTCTTAGTCCTTGCTACATCAAGGAGAAATGGCCACCCATTTGCCATTTGGCTAGCTGGGAAAAAAAAAAGTGAATCATTCTCTGGGTGGGTGGGGGGCAGGAGAAGAGCAGTGTTTAGTATAAGTCAGGGGTCGGCAACCTTTCAGAAGTGCTGTGCCGAGTCTTCATTTATTCACTCTAATTTAAGGTTTCGCGTGCCAGTAATACATTTTAACCTTTTTAGAAGGTCTCTTTCTAGAAGTCTATAATATATAAATAAACTATTGTTGTATGTAAAGTAAATAAGGTTTCAAAATGTTTAGAAATTTCATTTAAAATTAAATTAAAATGCAGAGCCCCCCAGACCGGTGGCCAGGACCTGGGCAGTGTGAGTGCCACTGAAAATCAGCTCGCGTGCCGCCTTCGCCACACGTGCCATAGGGTGCCTACCCCTGGTATAAGGTGTGTGTGGGGTAGCTCTAAAATAATGCTCTTAGCATACACACCGTGCTATCCTATGTGAATTTACTATTCTGTAAAAACAACCGAGTCTGGTGACACCTTAAAGACTAACAGATTTATTTGGGCATAAGCTTTCGTGGGTAAAAAACCCCCACTTCTTCAAATGCATGGTGTGGAAATTACAGATACAGTCATAAATATACTGGCACATGAAGAGAAGGGAGTTACCTTACGAGTGGAAAGCCACTGTTGATAAGGCCAGTTCAGTTTTCACTCATTGTTTTTGTGGATACAGACTAACACGGCTACCTCTCTGATACTATACTGTGACTCTGTACAGATGTGTAGACTTTTGGATAGCATTTCACTACACAAAATGGTGTCAGTCCCCACAAATGATTGACTTTGTGAAGGAGTCTGCATCATGTGACCTCTTCTTGGCCTCAAAAAGGTCTTGCGCTCCTCTCACAGATTCTGTTTGTGGAGGATTTTGTTCAGACAACTAACCACCTTTGGCTTTATGGGAGGGAAGGTTATATTTCAGAAAGCCAAGGCCAATGTCTTAGGAGCCAGGCGAGGACTGAAATTGTGTTTGGAAGGAATTGACAGCTGAAATACCATACTGTCTTCAGGAAACTTTTTTGTTTTTTGCCCACTGCCTTTTGGGATTGGAGGTGGTGGTGGTGGGGGTGGTTTCTGTGTTAAACCCATTGACTTCAAAGTAGCCAGGGTTTGTTCCTTTGTGGGAAACTTTCGCTACCTGATACCAGGGTTCAAAAGGTGGCAATAGCAAAGGGCCAGTAGGATTCTTAAGCCATGGGTTTGCTTTTCAGAATTTCTCGCATGGATCCTGGGCCTCTGCCCTTTTTTTTAATTTTTACGTTCATCATATAATATGAATCACTTTTTAAAACATGGTCTGGAGTCCATCGTACCTAGAATAGTCTGAATGCTTTCAAAGCTAGCTAGTTACAGCAAAAACACACGGCTCAGTACTTGCCAAAAATAGTCACCTGGATTTGAAATACAGGAGAAGATGAAATTGAGCTGCTGTTTCAGTATATCCTGCCTAGCTGTCTCCCCACACAGTCTTTGCTTGCATGCCCTTAAATCTGGGGCAGGGCCTCTTGAAAGCAACCTTTCAGACTCCTGAAGCTACATTGTGTAAACATCTTCAGCAATAATTTATCCTCCAGAAAGCAGCCAAACTAATGCTCCTATCCTGGTTAGGATTCCCTTAGATCTTAGTCTAAGCACTACATTTTCTGTGTCTCTGCTCATGTGGCATCACACAATTAGCAACATAATGTGATCAGAAACATTTTAGACAACATTTTAATCCTCTAATATTGACAGCTGAACTACTAATTTTCCTCCCCGTTGTCTTTGGCCATATGTTATCAAGCTAACTACCTAAACTTCCACTTTTTGCTGGATGGTTTCTATACATGTGGAAATAATGCCAGTTTCAACACTTAAATTTCTTCCCCAATCATCACAATTATGTCCCTCTCTTTTTAGATTGTTATTGAATAAAAACACAAATCTCTGTTGAAAAAGAAAAGGAGGGGATCCTGGTTTAATATAAACCTAAATGCAGAGAGTACAGATGAAACACTTTCAGTCTAGAAAATTCAGAGCAGCTACAAAAATGCTTTATATTTAAAGTGACATAAAAAGGAAGATATGACTTTGATATTTTTTAAACCTTTTATATATAAGCAGCAATTTTAAAATATAGGCTCATTTGTGTGGTTGGGTTGTTTTTTTTTTTGTTTATAACTCTGCTATGAAAGCTTCTCATTGATTTTTGTTTTGTAAAACTCCAGCCTGAGCAAGGTAAAGGGACATGCCATCTTCGGATATACCTCTTTCTTCAGCCGACACAGAGGTTGTTTACTACTTTCTACTCTGAATAACATGCCAGTCATCTGGAACCTCCCTTCATGCCTCCCAATTGGTTCCTTTTGAAATTCCACCTTTATGCTTGGCTTTGCTACATGACTGGTTTATGGGCTTGTCAGTCAAATGGGCATCCCACCAAGATGCAGTAGTAGTATTAAGAACACAGTTGTTAACCAGGCTGCAGAGAGGTAATCCTTTCCTGTAAACAACAGGATGGTATATCCTGTTAAATAAATAAATTTATAAAAGTAGGGGGGAGAAATGCACCTTCCATTAAATCAAGAATTCTGTGCCAGCATTTAATTTTAAGAGGACTAAACAGTTGAAACCCTTTCAAGAGCATGGTGGTTTTAATCATATTTTTGTTACACTGCAGGTTTTCTAAATCTGATTTACCCTCATTAATACAGGAGCTCTCTTAATCTTCCTTTAAGGAAGAACACCAGGGTGACTGTGGCTTTCCTTAAAGGCGAAGAACTGGGTGGAGGGCGAGGAGGGTCTTGTTTTTGTTGTCCTTTGTGTGGCTCTGCTAGTTCTCGTGCTAATGTACACAATTTGTATGTTGTATCATCTGTTCATCTCAGATTATACTAACGAGGGGATTACTTGAATAGAATGGTACTAATTTGATATTAATAAAGGAGCTAGGACAGGCATGTCTGCTGAAATGTGCATAATGCTTTTTTCTTTTTGTGGGAGGGGGAAGCATTCTATTCTCCTCCTCCTCGTTAGAGGCAAAACCTTTTGTTTTTCTCCACTAAAGTTGTAGGTTTGAGATTGGGGAGCACTGGGAGAAAATAGGGCAGCTTTGTGTTAAAATAAGTGTTTTTCTACCTTTTGCTGTGACCCGAATCACGTTTCCCATTTCCAGTAGCACAATGTGCTTGTATTCAGTGTGATAGAGGAGTAGTGGACATGAATTATTTGTGACAAGGCTGCTTGGAATACGTGGAGTGGAGTTTTGCATGGAATGGAATCCCTGCAGTGTTGGAGGCTTCTGTGTTTGCAGCGAGGCTCAAAGTAGGAAGCAAAGCTGACATAACATGGTGCATTGCACAGATCGGATTTTCTTTTAGGTGGAGATTTCTGTGCTGTGCTTGATCCCTAATTCTGTACTTGGGTATATTAATCTTGCATGCCAGATTGGTTAATTTACAAATATGCTTCCTTTTATGACAGGGTGAAGAGTCACTGATCAGTAGGTCAGTTTCCTAATTAAAAGCCAATGATTTGAATGTTGGTGATTAGTGCTATAGGGCATGGCTATGTAATCTGCCAGTATTTTTCTAATGGCCTGTCTGGCCATTGTATGTATCTAACTTTGATTTAATGACTGGCAAAGACTGGTGTACCTGGCAGATGGATGATTTGCAGAGTTGACTTGCTGGTGCCACGATTTAGGAGCAATCAGTGTGGATCCTTTAGTAACTCCTGAGCAGGTCACTGGCCAAGGTAGATGGCTATAGCTCTTCAAATGTGTCCCTGATAAATTCAGGTAGCTAAGAAGTAGGGATAAGACAAAACATTTAGATAATAAACTGAAAGTCCCATGAGAATATTGTGATAAAAGCAAGTGCATATAATGTACCAAGCGTTTTCGGAACCAAAACCCCGTAGCAAAAGAACAAAATTGAGTTAGTTGTGAAACTTATTCATTTTGTTGACCCTGCCTATTAGTCATTTTAAATTATTTGAGATAGAAATAATAATTGGAATTGCTAATCTTTTTGGTGATGTTTCAGGGCACCTATCTGTCCAGTAATTTGACTTAGTTTACCCCAATTTTTAAATATTACTTAAATTCAGTAAAGCTTTGTTGCTGTTTTGTTAGAATTTTAGAATACTTCATTGTGCCAAAACGATACAATACTTTTTTGGCTAAAGGAAAAAAGCAGTGAAAGCCAGAGTTATTTGAAATCCCTTGTATAAATAATTCTATTCTGTTCCAGTGTGGAAAGGCTGAAAAAGTGGTTGCTGATAAGATCTAACTTACTAACATAGGGATCTTTCTAAATTCCAGCCATGAATGTGTGATTGGTCTTTTGGTGGGCAAGAGGGAATACTCCCAAATGTCAGGTATTGTGCATACCCCGATATTAGCTTTCCCCCGACTCATTTGTTAAATGTGGCTCCTTTATTGCACCTCCTGTTTCTTTGGGAATAACATCTCATTTACATGCTATGGAGCAAAATCACACTTCAGGGAAAAAAAATGTTCTGGTTGGAAAGAGTGTGAGGTGGGGAAAAAAACGTATCTTGTCACAAACGCACTTATTTCTGCGACCAGATGTACTTAGCTAATTTTCTGAATTAAAGTGCAAAACAATGCCTTGAATATAGTGCAGGCTGCCAGTTTACTAGTGACTCTGAAATGCTTTTTCTGTCAGAAATGAATTGTACTGGCTTGATTCTGAGCCAGGGCAATAAGAAGTTTCTGAATATGTGAAGTAACAAGAAGCAAAACAGGCAATGCTTTAGAAAGAAAAGGCCAAAGAGAGGTGTTATGGTTTACACCTTGGAATGGTTATCTTCTAGTGCAGTGATTCTCAAACTTTTGTACTGGTGACCTCTTTCACATAGCAAGCCTCTGAGTGCGACCCCTCCCCCCCCTTATCAATTAAAAACACTTATATAGAGATGGTTTTAACACCATTATAAATGCTGGAGACAAAGCGGGGTTTGTGGTGGAGGCTGACAGCTCGCGATCCCCCATGTAATTACCTCACGACCCCCTGAGGGGTCCTCACCCCCAGTTTGAGAACCCCTGTTCTCGTGTATTTTGAAAAGCCCTTTTTAAAACGTGTGTGGAAAATTGTGTGTATACTAGGTGACCCAACAATGATTAATCCCCTCCCCCCCAGGTGATTTTAAACAACATTTTAAAAAAACCCACACAGTTGAAGTCACGCAGTTAAATGTGTAGCCGAGATAAGAGCTGAACATTGTTGCAGAATCAATAGGGTAGAAATTAGTGTTTTTATTTACTTCTTAATTTTGCAAACAGTGCTAACTTTCCATAAGGGTCAACAACATTTTTTTTCTGTCTTTGCAAAACTGTGAGAGCTAAGTGAGAGAAACAGACATTCCTTCTGGTTTTTGAGACGTTCCTTTTTTTATTTTTCCCAAGAGCGCGCAAGTGTGGTCATATGTTGTTCAGTGCATATACTTTGGTAAGTTTGTGATAGCTTCGTATTGATTGTGGAAGGAGATATACTGTTTACGGAAAGGGGCAGAGTATATAGAAGAGAATGAAACAACCGATAAATACCCTGGTTCCAAATCCAGGCTTTGCTCTTGAAAGACATTAAACAGGCACTACTGAAAATACATATTTGTAATCTTTGCTTGTAATACACATTTTTACCAGTTTAATAATGTATTATTATGTAATTTATTTTTCATTGTTCATGCTTGGTTTTTCACTTCTTTTTCCCAGCATTTTACTTAGCTTGGACAAATAAAACACTGACTTGCCTTTTTATAATGGGGATGTTTACATTAAAAAAATGAAGGTTTTCAAATAAACAAAAACGGATTTTATAACTTGCTCTTTTCTTTAACCCTAAATTGTACACCTCAGCAAAGCTGAGTATTCTGTAGTACATTCTTTCAGCATTGGTATGATGATAAACCTAAACATTTTCCCCTGCCAAATTTTGTACTGGATTATATAGTGCCTGGATTTTCTCTTCAGCCATTTCCTACAGACCGCTGAAGGCATTGTACTCTGGAAACATGCTCCTTTTTCTGTGGTGCTGCATAGCATCCTTTGGCAGTGCTTGCAAATAGGATTCCCATCTAGTAGGGAACAGATTGGGATTTTGGAAACTGGAATTAAGAGTATAGGTTAGATTAACCGGCCGCTTTTATTTGGGAAATGTAAATATTCCCTTCTTCTATGATACATTCTTAAGGAAGGTCCAAAATGTCATCTGCATCCTTAAGTTTTTTTTACACGTGATCACTTTTTCACCACAGTCATTAAGGAAAAACTACCAATTGCCCCAGACTAGATATCAGATCCCAGTAGGTCAGCTGAGCCAACCTAAAGAAAACAAATTCCGGCTTTTCAGACACTGGATTCTCTTCTATCTCAGTCCCCTTCCGGCTTTCTAGCACAAAGGAGGCAGTGGGAGCAATGGGGCAATGTGTCTTGTGCATCTGCATTCTTTAGTCTAGCTAGCATGCCCAGATTCCTGGATGTGCCGTTCAGATCATTAATAGGAGATTTTCAGTCAACATCAGTCTTTTTTTTGGAGGTAGATGTGTTTATAGCTATTAATTGTAAAGAGGATCAGATCTCAACTTGCTATAATGTCCCTCTGAATGTCCACTGGCTGCAACAGGGGGAAAAAAATCATAGCTCAGGACAATAGACCTTTGTAGTTCAGAGTCCTCCATAACAAATGACAGGGTGAGGAACAGGGTGGTTTGATGGTGTCTGGTTGATAGGCAGCATTCAGTGCAGGGAATAAAGCAAAGGTAAAATCTGGTCATGACTTATGAGGAATGAAGATTTTTCACGTCTCTACTAGAATCTCTATTGCAGCTCTGATTTTTAGGTGATTTTATCATTTGAAAATGCCTTTCTGTGTGTGGGGGTTTTTTTTGTTTTTTTTCTTTTGTCTTCCTTTCACCAGATACTACAGTAGCTAGGCCTATTAGTTGAGCTGCTGGAAATGGAGATCTTGCTGCCAATAAAAGTAGGAGTTTTAGATTGGTTTTCTGTTGCTTATATTCTGAATTCACGTGCGCGCGCACACACATTTTCTTTTAAAAAATCCACACCCAAAATCCATTCCCATCCCATAAATATGTGTCCTAATATATGATTTAGAACACTTGCTAATGATATACAGCACATTGCGAACTACAAAAATTTTCAGATATCATTAAATTTAAGCAGCTGTGTTAAAACACAGGCAGAGTTAGCACAAATAACCAACAGCTATTTTTCTCAACCCAGCCTTATGCCCAGTGCAGCATTTATCTAGATGACTGCAGATCTGTGCTTTTTTTTCCTGTTTTCTCCTTGTCTCCTCCCCAAGGCTTGCTTCTACCAAACACATAGCAGGAATGTGCTGTGGTGGATGTCAGAGGCAAACTAATGGATTTTTTTGTTCTGTCTAGACTTCTAAGATCAGTGTTGACAATAAATAAGGCAAGAAAATCAGATGAATTAAGAAAGCACTGTGATAAATGCCTGTAACAATAGCATAGTTTAAAATATAGAAAATACCACGGAATTCTTTTGTTATGGTTGAGTCCTGTGTTTGAGACAGTTCAGGGTTGCTTATGGGACTTGCTGCTATGCCCTTATCGAGAATTTTATGAATATGAAACACAAATGTTGGCTAGAGTATAACCTTTTGGAATTGGAACGGAGTATGTGTTGAATGGATTATGAAGGTGAAAGTCTAAAAGCATTTAATTTATGGAAAACATTTATCTTCGCGTGGAATACTTTAGGGGTTTGTTTTGTTTGTAGAATATTGATTAAAACAGACACCAAAACCAGCAATACCGTTTGGCATTTAATTATTTTTACAGATCAGAACAGTTTTTAATAACTGTGCCTCAGATTTTAATTTAGAGCACTCTGAATAGAAACCCATTACACCACCTTTTTTCTTAAATACACAAAATGGGAGGATGAGATCAAGTGTATACCCCTTGTGGTAAAATCCCTTGCCTCAGTGTGTATGATGTACAATTGTACATCTGTCTTTGTTTAATTCAGCATGTTTTCCTTTTTCCATAACAGAAACAGGACATTTTTATTCCTTGGTTACTGTTGCAGCACGTGCGCACATTGCTGAGAGCTTTTATTATGATAAAAATGGCATACTACACAACTTTCACGGGCACTAACTTTATAGCTTTCAGAGAAAAACAAAGTAATGATACACACACGCGCACACACAAGTATGTATGTATGTGATACATACATACATACACACACACACCCCTACCTACCTTCCTACCTACAAGTAAGTATCATTGCTTTGTGTTTTTCTCTGAAAGCTATAAAATTAGTGCCCATGAAGGTTGTATGCGCCTGTGAAGAGGGTGTGTGTGTGTGTGTGTGTGTGTGTGTGTGTGTGTGAGAGAGAGAGAGAGAGAGAGTTCACTGACAGCGAAGTGAAAACAGTGGGTTAAAACTGACCCTATTAAGGCTTGGGCTACGCATGAAAATTATATTGGCTTATCTTCATGGGTCAAGGATGTGAAAAAAATTACACCCCTAAGTTAGCTCTGCCAACCTGACCCACATGTAGACATAGCTACCTCGATGGAGGAATGCTTCTGTCAACATAGCTGCCTTCATTTAAGGAGGTGATGTTCCCACACCGATGTAAAAACCCAGTTTAGACTCTATCTACACTCCTGATTTATGCAAGCACAGCAACAGCAATGTAGCTATGTCGGTGTAGTCTCTGTAGTTTAGACATACCCCTACCCTCTATGCAATTTGTGTCTGTGTTTCTGAATTGTTAGCATAAAGAACCAGTGTGTTAAGAAATGAAATCACTTTACCTGTACTTATAGTTGTTGTTGTGTCCAAGTAGTGCCACCACATGCTAGGGTTTGTGCAAGTCCACAGAAAGTCACGTCACTATCCTCAAAAGTTGGCAATCTAATATGATAAGCAACATAGCAAGAAGGGTGAGGCTACAATAAATAAAAAGTGGCTTTACAGTTCAGAGAAGAGGTTCCATATGTAAGGGGGGGGGCCTTAAATAGCTCGAAATAACCCTATATGGATTTTTATAAAAGGAAATCTATACATAAGGAATAGTGCTGGAGATGTGTTAGGAGGCTTTTTCAAATTTGTTAAACTGCATGTATATGTTTTTAAAATTACATATCTGCTATATTTCTGCCTTATCTTAAATGAGTGACTTTGTGTAGGCAAAAGCATTTTACTCTGATTGTTCTAGATGTAAACCGATTAAATCTCAAATTGATAGTCATGTTTTAAAATTCCAAATACTGATCTTCCTTTTAAAATTATAATTACACATGTTTAATAGAATGGAATATGTGTGCAGAGTTTTAAATAAGAGATTTCTATTAAGATCTGGTACCCTGTTTGTGTTTGGTGCCTCAAAATCCTCTCAAGGCACCCTGAAAGATGTGCCAAGACTGTCTCTTTCTGCCAGGTCATGGTAAGCAGGTCAGTGCTGTTTGTGTTGGTGAGGCAGTGAGCCTGTGTGTGTATGAAGGGAGGAGGAGGAGGAGATGTCATGTGACTTCACTCCAGACTCATAAACAACTGTCATGTGGTCTCTCAGACCTTCAGTGTTCAGTGCGCAGGAGTACAAAAGCAGCAACAGTATCCCTTTGGAACTCCTCTGTCAGTTGCCATCAGTTGTTGTTGTTGTTAGCATGTAGGAGTGAACAGTGACTGGAACAATGAAACACTTATTATATTTCCATATTGAAATTTTTCCGTTTGGTCTAGACTTAAACACAACCTGTGTCTTGTTCATACTATAAAAAAGGGGAGGGTTGGGGGTGTATGCACACCATTAAGTTATTTTGCCTGGAATAGACATGGGTTGTTGACTCTATACCGAAGTTTGTGTAAGCAGACAGAGCTGACTAAACTGCATCTGATTTTCAGTTCGGGATGAAATAAACTAATATGCATCTCAGTAATGTTAGTCTTGAGTGTGATATAGAGAAATTTTTGATGCACATAGAATAGTGTACATACTCTGGATTTCAAAGGATTCGTTCTGTAAAATTTTCATACTTAACAAATATAGACTTTTTAAGAAAACTGACTTTTGATAGAAGTTTTCGATGTTTGGTTTCTCAGTGAAAGCCTAGCACACTGGATGGTAGATTGTTCATTGGAACGTTCTGTTTACCTTTTATTTTGAATTATTATATTTCAAAAGCGTTTTGTTTCAAGTTTAATCACTACTAGATTTCTCTTGTGTTGAGCCTGTTGATTTACTTACGTGGACATTGAAAATTTGAATGCATTACCATCTGTGAGAGACCATATTCTGTACTTCCTCGGTGGGACATACCATGGATCATGAGATCATACTTTTCTCCTAAATAAATTTCACTTGTAGCCTTTGTCTTTGATGCAACTTCATCCATTGGAATCTGTTTTGTAGTGTTTTGGAACCTGTTGCTGAATGTCAGTAGTGCTATTTTATCAAATTAACCACAACCTAAAAGTACAGAAGCCAGATGAGAGCTTGTCTGAATTCTGCATCCATGCTGTTTATCCGGACTGCTACTATTAATAATGTAATGGTACTCTGTTCTTATTTATTATATATATATATATATAATTTGTGTGTGTGTGTATTTCTATTTATATATAATAGTATGAATGAATCACCCCCAAACTGGTCTGGGTACTTCATAGAAACAGAATAAAATCATTCCCTATCCCCCCCGTAGCTTGCAATGTAAATGGACATTACTATATTGTACAGCCAAAGCAGTGGTCCCCAGACTGTGGTGTGTCCCCTGCTGGGGGAGGGGGGAGGCACAGAGGAACATTTGGGGATGCGTGGCGGGGCCCAGGCCAGCCCCTGTGGTGAGCGGGGAGGAAGCGGCACCCAGCCCTGCTCTGCCCCCAGATCTGCTCTGGCCCCGTCCTCAGCCCCAGCTCCAACAGCAGCTCCTCTCCTGACCGCGGCCCAAGTTGTGGCCTTGGCCCCTGGCAGCCCAGCTCCTGACTGTGGCTCTGTGGAGGGAGCAGGGGGGGCACAGACAGATTCCGGGAGGGGGGACAAAAAGTTTGGGGACCGCTGAGTGTGGGGTGGGGGAAGGGGAGAAAATAGCAAAGATTTGGATTGAGAGATTATAGAACTCCTCCCAAAGATGGCATGCTCATGTTAATTCCTTGATTTTTTTCCCCCCATGGTTTATAGGGAATAATTTAGCAGATCTTTGTTTTGTTTTTTGAGGGTTCATGGCAAGGAAGGGTTTGAAGTTGCAGAGAGAGAGAATCCAGGCCAGTAGGGCAGTCTGGGAAAAGGTTGGGGGTGCTTGTTGGAGGCAGGAATTAAGGGATGTGGAAGGTGGTAGATCTGGCAGCGTGTAGTGAATGAAAAGGAGAATCCTGGAAATGAGGGTGAGTTTGAATTTGATCTGATGGGGGGAATTTGGAGCCAGTGCAGGGTCTGGAGAATGGGGAGAGACGGAGGAGGTGATTTTTGAACTTTAGCATGCTGGGTGGTAGAGGTTCCTATTTTGAATTACTACATTTAAAAGAAATTCAGTCTTGAGTTGTCAGTGCCGGGTTTTTCTTGTGTTGAGCCTTTTGAATGTTTTGTTATCTATTGCACCAAGAGCGTCTATGCTTTTTAAAATGTTTTCTCTGCCTCAGAAGTACTTTACGACTGAACAGCACAGTGACCTGCTTGTTCTCTAAGCACCAGTTTCTAAACCATGTCCTTTTTTGATGGCCCCTGGGAGAAAGGGATGGTCTTGAGAAGAGGACCCTCCACTGAGTCTCCAGAGATCTGGGTTCTGTTCCCAGTTCTGCCACAGCTGCTATGTGACCTTGGGCAAGTCACTTTACAGCTGTGTGTCTGTTACCTCATCGGAGAAATGTTGATACTACATCCCCACCTCTTGGGAATGCCGAAGATTAATTCACCAACGTTTGAGAGTGACTCAGGTACTGTGATGATCGCCAAAGAAAAGCCTGCAAAGGAATAAACAGTATGACTGTCTAGTGGGAGCAATATATACTTTGGAGGATGGATTGGGGGGTGGGGAGGTATCTTTTAAAATTGGAATAATCTTCATCACAATGGGGTTTTAACAGAATGTGTTCTTTATCACAGCTGCCTTCCTGAGATTGGATCTGGTTGATTTTAAGTTTCAGGGGATTGATTTTTATACATTCTTGAAGTCTTAATGAGTCTGTTCATCTGCAGTTGCTGGTAAGAACCACTGACACTCAGACATACATCCCCACCCAAACCAGCCTACTTTTTAAAACTCATTTTTAAATATCTGGCTTTTGCTTTGCCCTGTTTTGACATGTATGTACTGCCAGCTGGGTAAGTAAGTATTCAGACCCACGGGTCCCCTGAGTAGTATTCAGTAATACTACACAATGGGCTGTAATTTGGCTCTTAAGGAGGAGGAGCCACAAAAACATTTTTTATATCAAATGTATTTTGGGGGAAGCAGGAGTGTCAGGTAATAACAGGGGATTGGATATCAAGACAATCCAGCTCTTCTATTCCCAGCTCTGTCACTGATTATGGGTAACCTTGGATAACTGATCCTCTTGTTGCCTTAATTTCGCATTTCAAAATGGGCATAAAAATTCCCACTTGTTTAGATTTAATGCTTTAGAAAGCATTTTGAGAACTGCTGATTAAAAGGCACTGTATACATGCAAAGTATATATTTTCCCGGCTTTAAGCCTTCATGAAGTTTAATTTGGAGGAGTCAGGGCCAGGAGGCTGATACTAGCAAGAGCGTGTTCTTAAAAATGAAAAGAAAGGAACAGAAGTTTTGAAGGAGGAAACATCGGTTTAAAAGAGCTTCACAGTAAAACTGTCAATGGATTAAAAGTTCCCCTTGTGCAGAGGGGAAGATTGGGGTGGGTGGGGGTGGAAAGCAGAAGGGTGAGACAGCCAGTTCTGAGATTCTTTTGGAACAGTTAATCCTCCTCCAATGACGTGGCACCAATGAACCCTACTTCTTTGGGGACCTTCTCATAAAAGATGGGTGGGGTTTTTTTTGTCTTTTTGGTTTTTTTGGTCATCATTTAACAACCCCATTTTTCTCTGGTGTGTAGACAAAATGCATCAAACTAATCTGGGAGGTATTTGAGCTGAATATGTATTGAGGATAGCAGCTATTACCCCTCCTCCTCTGAAATGTCATCTCTAATTTATAAAAACAAACTGCTTAAAAAGAAAGCCCTTGAACTTTGTGCAGAAATCTGTTGCTATGTAATTTGCAATTTAAATGATACTTTGCTATATTTGACTACAGGCAAAATCAGCTATCTTATTCCCATCCAGTTTAATGCTTGTAGCTTTGGGTGTGTGTTGTCGTTCCAGAGAGGGGATGATCTTGGAATATTTCCTCTTTTTCTGACTTTTTGTTGTTGTTGATGCCCTACTAGCAAAGAGGGTCTTGCAAAGAATTCAACCCTTTTCTCTTCATTACTCTTCTACCAAAGTTCAGCCCTGGTTTACACACACATTTGTACTTCGGCAGAGGTGTGAGTTTTAAACCGATTTGTCCAGCCAGGTATTTGTACCGCTTTAGCTAATCGTTGTTTTTTAAACTCATTCTACTTAATCAAGGGACCTGTGTGGTATATGGACACAAGGCCTCTATCGATCCAGGAATTCACAGTTCAATTTGTTACACTGAGCAGCATCTTCCCTGTTACGAGCCTTGGAAGGGAAAAATGGGATTTTAATGGTGAAAATCTCCACAGGCCTCCTGTGCTGTGTGGTGGTATTACACTATCTTGTGACATAGCTAGCCCTGTATAGACTAGACCGACTTGCTTCCAAAAACAAGTCACCTAGTTTCAGCTGTGTAGGTGTTTGTAGGTTTCCTGTAAGTTTAGCAATTTCTTGGGTAAACAAAGCCATGTACGAACCCTGCATGCAGCCTGTGCTGATTGTGACTGCTGGTTTCATACTTTGGTGATATCTTTCTATGTAGTTGAGATGAAACTCTTCCCCCATCCTTGATACCCCTTACCTCTGCTAAACGTGAGACATGTTCACCAAAATGTCAATTTTAAAAAACCAAAAATCTGGATGTATGTAGGTGAAATTGGTAAGCTTGTCTGGAGTTAAAAGTCCCAATGCTTGGAGTTTTACAGCACAGATTGTTTAAAAATATTATACAGTACGCGTGAGTTTCCCCCCCCCGGGAATCTATTACTTCACGATTTTAAAAAGAGATGCTACATCTTGCTGTGCTCAACTCATCAGAAACTTTTTAACAATTCCTTCCTCCCTTGTTTGGATAGAAGGGAAAATGCTTCCAAATACGTTTTATTAGTTCTCTCAAAATGAATAGCACTTGAGCCCCTGGGATAATTTTAGGTGGTTTTCTTCTTGCTGAATGGGAGGTGACTTCTTCAATAGCTTTTAAAAAGTTTGTCTTGTATACAGCCGTGCAAAGCGATGGAAAACAGAATTAAGCCAGTAACTTTATTGTGTAAATGGTGGAAAGGACTAATTTTTTCTTATGAGCACATGACGCATGAGAGAAGCTTGTTACCTTGGCAGCTTTGTTGTTAACGAAAACACAATTTAAAAAAACAAAACAAAACACATACAACCTCGCACTGGAACAAAATGGTAAAACATCCTGCTTCTGTGTACATAGAAAATCTGAAGTATGATTGTATACCTGGAGCAATGACCCTAATCCTAGGATGAAAGGGAAGATGAGCTGGGTGTTTCCATTTTGTGTCTTCATGATGAGAATTGAATTTACAAGCAGTATAGAAGAGTATGACCATGGCAGCAATTAACAAATGATGACTTCAGTCCTTGCCCTTTGTTTCGGGATGTTATAATTGTTTGCAAAACATGATCTGATTTTCTGTCACTTGCTGGTACTTGTTCTGAGTGCATGTAAAACACAAACAAACCAAGGGGGATGCTTTATGCCAATTCACAGCAACACTTCTAACAGCTTGTGTTTTAAAGGCAATGCTTTAGGATGCTCTGCTGAACTTTGAAGACAGCAGTTGCTTCGGCTTAGTATCCAAATCCACCTATATTGCTCTACATCTTTTTATTTTTTTTAATTTTTTGAAAGGAGTTCTAAAACATTCAATATATATGTTTTATGACTTTGGGATAAGGCATCTGAAGGAAGATTTTATGTTTACTAAGGGAAACTTGCTCCATGATTTGTGTAGACAATGCATTTCTTGTTTTAACATCTTTGTTACTTTGCTGATCATAATTTCTATTACTGGGTAGGGACATTTAGACTCTGCCTTAAGCATCCAGAACTTACAGTTCTCATGATATGTAAAACTTGTTGACTCCTAAATAAAATCATTTTAACTGGTGTGCAAATAGACTGCTTTACATTGTGGGCTTTTTGTGGAAATTGCCTTAGTCCTCATGTCAAGGCTGGAATGCCAGACTGTGGTTTAGAAAAAGAAAAATGTTTGCCATTCCTCTCCTTGTTTTCCATTTCATGTTGGAGAGGTGATCGCCACTGAATTGCCATTTCATCCCAATATGACAGTGCAATCTAGTTGTCACACTGTTTCAGGGTGACTTTATATTGGCCTTGGAAACCTGGTTAAAATAGTTGTTCTAGTTTTGTCACTTACTGCAGCAGAATAGAAATGCTAGTCCTTGGTGTGAGTGATGCTTTATCTCATTATGGGGTCCATAGTAGGATCCTCCTGTAAGATTAGACCATTTTAAGGAGTTATATAGTGGCTAGAGGAAGCAGTAGTGGAATTCCTTTGTATATCTGCATCTTAAAATACTCCTGGGGAAATTCTGCGCACAATATTTTAAAATTCTGCAACATTCTGCATATTTTATTTGTCAAAAAACCACAATATAATCACACCAGTTTCAATTATTTTGGAAATTTATTTCAAAATACCTCTCAGCTGGTGTCTGTAACAATACAGACGACAAAAAAGTTTCAGGAAATGTTTTTAGACAAATAGATTAGTTACTAGGCATATTATTATAGAACAGGGGACGGCAACCTTTGTCACGTGGCTCGCCAGGGTAAGCACCCTGATGGGCCGGGCTGGTTTGTTTACCTGCCGCGTCCACAGGTTCGGCCAATCCCGGCTCCCACTGGCCGCGGTTCGCCATCCCAGGCCAATGGGGATGGCGGGAAGTGGCAGCCAGCATATCCCTCGGCATGCGCCACTTCCTGCCACCCCCATTGGCCTGGAGCGACCAGCCGAGATCGGCTGAACCTGCGGACGTGGCAGGTAAACAAACGGGCCCGGCCCGCCCGGGGGCTCACCCTGGCGAGCTGCGTGCCAAAGGTTGCCGACCCCTGATATTGAACTTTAACTAATAATTTGTTTAAACTACAATGCAGAAATCTATTTCCTGCACCCCTCAGAAGCAGTGCAAAAGCCTGGGGGAGTTGAGTAATGGAGGAGTTGAGGGAGAGGGAAATAATTTCTGGGAAGGAGCCTGGGAGTGAACCTGGAGGGTTGTTGGGTGTGGGTGGGAGAAGTATGGAGCAGGTTTTTGGGGGGAGGGAGGAGGGATTGGCTAACCTCTACCCTCTCCCATTCAGTCAGGTACATCTGCTGCTGTCCTCGAGTGTCCCTGCACCTGTCACTCCCCATTCAGCCAGGCATAGCTGCCCCTATCTGCATGTGTCCCTGCACCCCCACCAATGTTCCCTCTATTTTTTTCCACCCATGTGCAGAATAAATTTTATGTGCACCAAGGTACTGTGCGGATGTGCACCACCAGTAGAAATAAAAAACGTAAATGTAATATGTATTTTTACAAAAGTTACCAATAGGGATAATTACGCCAACCAAGACAAGATAGGCATTTTAGAACTCACTACTCAAAAAATTAAATTTAAGTGTAAGAGAGAAATAATTATGAAATGCATAGACCAGTCAAAACACTAAAGTAACACACATTGAAAGAATAAAATGACAGAGAATATGTGCATTGCAGAAAGTACGAAGAAGTAACAAGTAAGTGTGTGTGTGTGTGTGTGTGTGTGTGTGTGTGAGAGAGAGAGACAGACGTACAGAGACTGTGTGTGTGCCGACTGCTGGGGAAGTTTCTGAGCTGCCGTGCGCTGTCTCTTTAAGGCACTCACTGAAAGCTCTCCTCCTTCTGAACCATGTCCCCCTCCCCTGTGCTGCAGAGATGGGGTTGGGGGGATAGTGTGTGTGTGTGTGTGAGAGAGAGAGAGAGATCGTGTGTGCTGGCTGCTGGGGAAGTCTCTGAGAGACTGTGCACTGTCTCTTTAAGACACTCCCTCCCCCGAAGCTTTGTTCAGAGCTGCTGCACGTCCTATCCCTTCTACCCTGCTCTGTGGAGATGGGGTACAGAGGTATGGAGGAGGGGGACACTCTGACCTCAGCACCCTTCCCACCCCCACCCCCACTCTGCACAGCGAGCAAGAGGGTCCAAAGTAGCAGGGGGGAGGGGCACCTGAACACATGCTGCTGGATGTGCCCGGCTCTGCCAGTCAACTGCGTGGTGCTTGAATCTCTTCTGGGCGGCCGCCCAACCGTGCAGCTTACAGGGAACGCAGACCCCCACTCCCATTCAGCCCCTGGCTCAATGTTTTCACGCCACTAGCTCCTGCTCCCCCACTGCAGTCTGCCCCCCCCCACTAGCCCTTCTGAACCCCAGTCTGTGTGACCCCCCCCACAGCAGCCTCGGGGGCCCCAATCTGTCGTCCTCGCCTGGCCCTGGGGACTGGGTGCTGTGAGGATGGCAGCCTCTGCCCCCTCTCTCTCCATTGCTGGCTACACCACCCGGTGAGAAGGGGCCTTCTCTTCCAGCGCCACATCAGCCCCTGGTGAGCAAAAGATGTATTTGCAGCTTTCCTTTACCTCCCCATCAGAATCAATTATTCTGCAGTGGACATTGCTACTGCGCAAGTGCAGAATTACAGAATTTCCCCAGGAGTAATAAAAGGAGGAAGGGATTATTACAACATTGATAACTACACAATTCCTTTAGCTTTCGACTAGTAGGAAACATGGTCTTATGCGGTGGTTCTCATCCTGTGGTCTGTGAACTATGTCTAAGGGGTTCGTGAAAGTCTTAGACTGAGAACTGTCTGAACAGAATTCAACTATATATACAGACAATAGATTTCCAAAGGGTCCGAACCGCCATTTGAAATTTTCTAGAGGTCCACATATGAAAAAAGGTTTTGAACCACTGATCTAATGGATAGAACAATATGCTGGGACTCAAGATGTGAATTCACTTCCCAGCTCAGCCACAGACTTTCCGTGTGACTTTGGGCAAGTCACTTAATCTTCCCTGTTCCTTAGTTTTTCATCTGTAAAATGAGGATAATGCTTCCCTACCTTACAGGGGTAGGTGGAGGGTTTAAAATTCATAAACTGTGAGGAGCCCAGATGCTATGGTGATGAGGGCCACATACGTTGTGTTGTTTTGTGAAAGGCCTGTGAATCTTTCATACTCTTTTACAGCGACTTTTGGTTTTACCCAGTGCTTTGGTGTTTGTTAAATTTCACTTACTGAGAAATCTGCTTGATGAAGCATTGAAGCTGCTCTGCTAAAATAAATATGAAAAGGTGAAGTGTGTAGCAACAGCTGTACAGTGTTGGGTTGTAAATGTGTCTGTACTGTAGATGATGTATCAGTAGCATTGATACATAGTCCAACACCAGTTAGGCATGTAATTGCCCAGAAATGGTCTCTAATACCAGTTTTAAGAGGAGCTGCCAAAACCACAAAACTCAGGGCCTCTCCCTCTGAATTTGAACTCCACTTGGACGAAACAGCCCCCAGTTTGTTCCTCCGGGACACAGGCCTGCCTTGTTAGGAAATCAGTGAAGTTTGGGAACCCACAATACCTCACATAGCTCTGTGTACAGTAACAGTGAGTGGAAATAGGGCCATAAGCATGAGCAACCAGACGAGTTATAAATATAGAATACTCTCTCAATTCCACTTTCGTTAGTCATGGAAGGACAGTGAGAGTTTTATAAACTTATAAGGAATATACAAACAGTTCTGAATTTAAAATAACTCTGTATAATTTTTTTAGTATGTGAAAAGAATATTCTTTTTTGAGACCATCCATGTAAGTATCTGCCATGGATGGTATACGGAACTGTATTTTTGTACGTTTATGTCAGTGCGACTTGATATAACAAAAAAGATATTGGATGGAAAAAGACAAGCATGAAGCTCTTGCTTGAAAACACAGGAAAATGTTTTTTGGTTTTTTTAAATGTAAGTAACGACTTTCAAAATACAAATTCCTATTTCTTTTCTTTTGTAAACACCATCTGATGCCTTTGCTGGCCTCACAGCAGCCAGTGAGCGTTGCTGCATTAGCTGTGCTGCAGAGTAGATTTCCTGTCAGATACAGCACAACTGTCCTTCATTTGCCATCAAAAATTCTGTCTGGCTCTCCCTAATCTGGTGGTGAATCCTCAAAACAGGAAGGGATTTAGGAAGCCAGAAAGAATGGTATGGTTTTAAAATCACAGTAGAAATGTTTTTTCCCCTCTTCATTTCCTCAAAACCATATGTATGTGGATCTACGTAGTAAGATGCAATATATACCCAAGGGGGGGTGTGTGTGCGCACATGTGTGCGTGCATATGTAGTTTTTGTGTTATATTTAGTGTGACTACATTATACACACTTGCGTTTTCTGGGTGGTGACAATAGAAAAAGGTGGCATCCTTCCTCATTATATTTAATTGTGTAGTCAGCGTTGCAGAAGATCTGCAGTGCTTTTATCCTATATAGAGAAGAAATTTCTACAGATACAGTTGTCTAAATATAGCCCCTGAATGAGGCAATGTTATCTAGTGGTTAGGTCAGGGGACAAGTTGAGGACTATCTTGCTTGTATTCCCACCACATCTTCTCCTTAACTTTCCTAGTCTTCCATTATTTTGACCTCTGTTTCAGCAAAGGCCATTCCTTCAGGGTGATAGACTGGGTCAGCAGCGAAAAGATTAAGTGCTCCCCCACACCCATCAGAGGCAGCTCCAGTTTTGAGGTGGTAATTAGAACTAGTTGAAAAGTAAGATTTTTACTGTGGAAAAATTGACAAACTTTTTTCATTTTTGTCAAAAAAAAATCCACAGAGAAATGTTTATATTTTGGTGAAATATCATAAACTGAAATATTTTGATTCATAATAACACCATAGTGCATCATGGGAGTTGTAGTTTGGGTGCTTTATATGCCCATTCTCCTCTTTGGACTGGGCTTTCTGGCCAGGCTAAATTTGTCATGATACATCAGTTTCTCCCCTTGTGATAGGGGGAGGGAGGCTTGCCATAAGATCCCTTACCATGGTGCATTATGGGAGATGTAGTCACCTGAGTTCCCATCCCAAAAAAGAATAGGTGCATAAGGTACCCAAATTACAATTCCCATGAGGCAGTGAGACAGTGTTTTTAATAACACTACTTCAATATTTTTGAGAAAATATTGAAATTTTTCTTGGAAAGCAGCCTCTTTTGTGAAAAGCTTAATTTTGTCCATAACCCAATTTTTCGTCAAAACAGTTTTGACAGAAATTTTTCTACCCGCCCTAGTGTAATACCTTTTTGGAATGCTGGAGATAAAAGGGATCTCAAATGACTTCTTCTTTTTCCCTTGAAGTATTTTGTGCTGTTGGAGTGGGATAAGTATGTATTGCTTACAGATTTCACATGCCACTCAGAACCAGAATCAGAACTCTTTTGTGGGAAACATTCAAGACGGGATACCAGAATCCAAACCAATTCCTTAAATCTAGAATCCTCATTCTCTAAGAAAATTAAGGTTCACAATACAATTTGAGCTGCTTTTTTGGAAAGCTTTCATTTATTAGCCAAATTGCCTGCAAATGATAATGTACTGAATAATCTTAGCCAAAACTACCTTTTCTTGGGTCTAAAAGCCATGTACATCAGAGAACACTGGAGAGAAATTAAAGATCTGAACAAACACCAGTATAATCATTAATGCTCTTTTCAGTGGGAGATATTGGGAGTGGGAGAGAATCTATCAGAATTCTCTAAAGGATGCATGCAAATAGAAACACTTGCTTTCTTAGTTCAATGTCTTTTATCAGGGTTGAAAACTTTGTTCAGGATGTGCAGATAGGAATCCCTGTTCCAAATGATAGGCATTCTGGCCATCTTGTTCTTTTGATTCTGTGATGCTGGTAAATCAAGTGCCAGCTCTGGCCAATGCCATAGGTATTAGCTAAGAACTGATAAATTCATAGCTGGAAACCAAACCAGCTTACCTGAATGTTAGTTTTGTTCAAAATAGGAATTAGTCTTATCAAAAATGTAGTGTTTAGACTCTATGAAAGGCTTGTAAATTGCTGCATGTATTAATCTCACTTGCAATGTCAGTATTCAATGCTATAGGAAAATGTGTAATTTTTGCTTTGCAACTTTGAAAATGTTTGCTCTGTACTTATGAACCCAGGAACCGGAATTGTCATCCCCTCTAGATCCCACGCCCACCCCCAGGAGGCATACCTAGATTAAAGGGGCTGGTAAGGAACATTGCGATGCAAAGAATTGGTGAATGGCCCTATCAAGCCTTGGAAGTGCTATGTGCAAAGGAGCTCATCTCGTGGACTGGAAGACTAAATGTTTTATTTTTTATAAGAGAATTTTTCATCTCTTTGCTGTTTGAACTCTCACAGGGCCAGAGACTCCAAATTGAAGCGAGAGATCCCCAGAGTCAACCCTGGGTTTGCCCTGAAAGACATTTCAAATTGGCAGATCACTGCAACTCTGTCACTCTTAGCATTTAGATGGCAGCTCATTGGTGTGTATGTTTGCTTGCTTTAACCTGCAAATAACTTTTAGGTCTTTGTTCTAGTTTATTACGGAATTGGCTATAGGTGTTGTCTTTGATGTAACACCAATTGACCTAGGGTAAGTGACTGGTCTCTTGGGACTGGAAGCAACCTGAATATTTTGAGATTTTTGGTGGAAGTGACAATGTATCACTAAGTCCGTCTTGCCTGGGTGGCAGGATAACTCTATGGTAAGACTGATATAGTGATTCAGGAGTTCACATTTGATACTGGGTTGCTGAAATCTAGTTATAGAACATACCACCAGTTTGGGGTGTCTGCCCTGAGGTCTGCCCTCATGGTACTGAGGCACTCCAGACGGTGTGACTGGAGCAAGGATGTCTCTCTTACAACTTTGCAGGATGGAGAAACAGACCCTGCTTAAACATCTCAAACAGTCATAGTTAAGAACCATAACGTTAGAAATTGGCATTAAGTCTGAGGAGGAAATTCAGCATTGTTCTTTCTCCTTCTGGACCAGTTCAGTCCACATCAATTTAGTGTGTGAGACCATACTCATTCTGATGATGGAATTTAAACAGTTTTCTCCCTCCTCTTCCTTCTGTCATCTATGCCAGTGAATTTATATTAAAAAAGAATGAAGAAACTATCAGCATGTTATATTCAGTTTGCTTGAAGGTCTTGTGAACACAGGGTGATTTTCTTCTTTGTCTATATTTATAATGGAAGCAAGATTGAGAACAGAATTATTCCTCAACTCATTCAAGAAATAGCTCTATCTTTCTGTGACTGCCAGAAGCTGGGATTGGACAAAATCCCAGCTCATTTTGATAATTACTCGGTTCTGATGGTTCCCTCTGAAGCATTTGTCACTGACCACTGTCAAAAGACAGGATAGAGGGCTAGGTGGCCCATTAGTCTGACCCAGTATGGCCACTCTTATGTCGTTCTTCGTGAATATCAAGAATCCAACCTTCTGTTTCCCATAATATATGGTCACCGTTCTTCCCATTTCTTGCAGTCAAGGGGAAATATTTTCTATACATGTCCATGTCATTTGGTACATTCTTTTCTCCTTAAGTGTTGTAAAAGCTCACATCAGTTTATTTATCCATTACGTCTGCATCACATGGATGATAGCTGAAAATATACTTCTCTCCTTACAGACCAGTAGCAATTTATAATTAAATTTAAGAAAACTAAACTCACTCTCTCTCCTTAATATTCTTTCTAGGTCTTACATCTTGCATCTCACTTTGAAGACAACTTATTTGGTAACTCTGAGATATCAAGCATGCTTTTTACCAGCCGTTCCACTAGTAAAAAAAAAAGTTGCTGTGTCAGTGGGACCTAAAACAACTTTGACTACTATTATTTTCTGCTACTCTGTATTGTCCTTCGTTCTCGTCACCCACCAGTGAACAGGACTGCCTTCATCACTCGTTATCAATGTGGCTATCTCAGTTGCATGACAATAAAATCTTTGTAGCATATACACCGTCATGGTGTATATACGCTTGTAGTTTTATTGAAAGTTCTCTCACTTATACAGTAGTTGGCATTATTCCTGGTTTTCCCCCCAGAGGAAATCTCACTTTTTCTAAATTGTATCAAACTTCATTTATGTCACTTAGTTCCATAAAGATTAAGTCCATTAGCGTATCTTACTCTTGTTCGTGAATGCTCTGAAATGAAAGCAGTAGAGAATGTCTCAGAATTGGTGACCTTTTCTCTACAATATAACATTTCTTTTTTTTTCTTCCTAGCATCAAAAGATCTACATAATTTAGGTCAGTTTGATAATGTTATCAAAGCCCTCTGCCTCCTTTAAAATAAATCTGGAATGAGAATGGTAACTTCCCTCCAGCTGGGATTTTGCCAGCTAGTGAATGATTTATATTCTGTTCGCTTGCTATATATTCATGAAATAGTGTGTCTCTTGCCACCTGCAGCATTTGAAAGAAAATAAGACAAATCTTTACTTAAAAAAAGTAGAACCCCACATATATTGCTTGCAACTTGGATCCCACTAGATGGTATCCTTTTTTCCTCATGAACCCTTCAGCTTGTTTAGTTCAGTTTAGAGCTGTTTTGCTGTAGTCTTTTTTTTCCCCCTTGCTTTGTTGGGGCATGTCTATATTGTATCTGGGAGTGAGCCTCCCATTTTGAGTCAGTTCTGGAGTTTCAGATGTTTCTTTAGGGTTATTAGTAGATTTTAAATAATGGAATTGTGAGCAGCTTTTCCCTGAGGTTAAGAGTATTGTTTCTCTTTGTACAAAGTCCTGTTTTCATCCATGCTGATGTCTTGGTTATTCTTCTGGCTCACCTTTTCAGTAGGAAATTTCACTCTTCCTTGTGGAGGAAATGCTTATAGAGCAGTGTAGCAATCGACATAAAACATTCCCAACTAACTTGTTTCCCTGTATTGTAGATAGAGTAGAATTGGCGAAGAAACCCAGTGTGTACTTGCTTGTGTGCCTTGGTTCTGTTTTGTGTAGGGTACTGATTTGTCCTGGCATGGGAAGTGACTAGTTCCCCCCCCCCCTCCCAAATGCCAGCTACAGCAATGCCAGCGTGAGCCTTATTGGGCAACATAGACTGTTTTGAAAGAGAGTGCAACTCATGCTGCCTGTTTTCATTAAGAAGACTTGTTTGTACCAAGGTGCTCACTGGATAGAACATATTGGGGGCGGAAGTTGAGCAACTAACTGCGTGACATACTGGTTTCTTCGGACTGTCGCGTAACAGCTATTTTCATCACTTAGATTTCAGTTTGTTTCAATTCGTAAATATGAGCTGAGTTGCCATACTGCTCCTGGAACTTTGTAGCAACTCTGAATGCCTCACTTGCAGAATTCCCAAGGGGTTGGTAGGTTTATTATGCCAGCTAGTGTGCCTGAATACCCTGGTCACTCAGACAAAATAAAATGGGATTAACAGGCACATGCCATTTCTTACTGTAGCTTGGAAGCCTGATGCCTTTCCCATATAGCAGATTTGATGTGGGTTTGTGGTGAGGAACTAGAGTCTGTTAGAAAAGCAAGCTAACAGAGAGCCATCACAATCATTCCGCTAGTGGAAATCGATGTTTAATTGAGAGACTCTTGGTGTTTTTTACAGAGCTAACAGTCCTTTATTTTTAGGCAAGATGAAGGATATTGTTTTTGTGAGACATTTGTACTTTTGTGGGATTAGGGGCCATAGCAAACAGCCTCTGATTACTCAAAGGCATGATTATCTGATGACTGCATCCCTTTGAAGTTATCTTATTACTAAAAACTACTCTGAGAGGGGAAGGGAAGATACTATCATTTAGGATAACTATGAGTGACATTGTGCAGGGTGGTGTATGTATCTTTGCAGCAGTTCCAGCAACATGTTCAAGCTAATGAATGGAATTCCAGGCAATGCGCATTTCCTCTCTACACCATTGGCCTCGATTCATGGCTGCCATACTTGTAGTCACAGGGAGAACTGGAGTTCTTTTTAAAGAAAAAAATCTCATTGTTGAGTGATGCTAGTAGGGTGACCAAATGTCCCAATTTTAGGGGCTTTTTCTTATATAAGACCCCTCCCCCCCCCGCACCCTCATCCCGATTTTTTACACTTGCTATCTGGTCACCCTAGATGCTAGAAATTTTTTAACACTATATCCAGTTCCTCTTCCACTTCTTTTATATAGGGAAAGAGAAACTGGAATCTGTAATGGCATCTGAGCACTTCCATTAAGCTACAGGGGCAACCCAAATAATTTTTAATATGGTTTTGCTGTTGGCCATAAAGGGCGTTCAACTTTCCAGCACGCTTACTGTTTTTTGAATGTTTGATTTTTAAAGGGAATGTGAATGTGTGCCTATTTCTGATGGCTTCTGCTCTCAGGTTGATCATTTGTGAGGATTCTGGAAGTTTCCATGCATATATAAGCTTTATTCAAGTCATAGGGCACATTATAACTCTGACAAAACAACCTTGCACAGAGGCCAACTGGATGTAATTATACTGAACTGGAACTGGTGCAGGAGGAGGAAAGTGCTGCCTGGGACAACTTCAGAATAGTTTGAAAATCCTTAGAAAGGTTTGTAGGATAAAATCAGGCTGGTAACAACTAGAACATAAACACAGAAACATGTGATTCTCAGTGGAATGAAGTTGAATCAAATATAACTCACAGGCTGTAAACTGAATGCCCTCATCTTACTACTTGGCCTAGAGTTTGTATGGACCTTTCCAAATATTTTGCAAGTGGAGACGGTTGTATGCAAACTGGGGATTTGACGAGGGAGGAGGTAATCGCTCATAATTCATAGCAACAGCATGGTTTTGAGAGAAACCTTTAAATAGACCTTGGCAGGTAATTTCAGAGAGTGTCGAATTGTGCCTTACTTATCAGAAAGGAAAGGAAGCTCTTCAGCGTATGGGTGCCTGGTGTTGTGACACTTCCCTTTCTGTGGATTTTTCCTGAGACAAGTGTCTGGTTTAGTTACTTTAGTGAAGGGGAAAAAAATGTAACAAGGCAAAAAGTGTGTTGCTGTAACCAGATGATGATCTTGCATAGCTATTTAAAGCAAAAACGTTGCATTTTCTGGAGATGTGGTACCAGTGTTTTTATGCTGGAACATATTATTGTGTGTGTATATGATGAGTATATCTACTTATTTACATGCTAGATTTGAGATTCAGCCCTGGTTGTGAATCACTGGAAGTGGGTTTTCTGGGTAATGCCTGTCATCTCCCGTTAGCTATCACCACACCAGGTAAAAGGCAAGAATATCTCCCGGGTGCTCTCTTTGCTACATTTAAAAGCCAGTTTTTCTTTGAAATGCTCTCTAAAGTTAATGCTTTTTTTTTTAAACCCTGTCATTTATAGGAATTAACATTCAAAAACTACCTGGCTTCCTGTCTTGATTGATACATTTTGACAGCTAATCTTTACAAGGGTTGCCTAGGATAAAATGTTCTTTCCTCCTCAGTCCCTGTTCAATACTACGTTCTTGTTCTTTATGCAACAATACTTTGATGGAGAGAGAGAGAAAAGAAAGGAAGGATTGAATATCATTTTACAAGGAGAGAAAGAATCTTTAAAAAAATACTTATCCTACACTTGGCAAACTTTTGCTGTCCTGCGTGCAGCTGGCATGACGCCAGCCTTGGCAGAGGCTAGGGCCTGCATTTGCCAAGCAGTCTTCCTCCACTTGCTGCGTTTTCACTCCCTGTGACTGACTGTTTATTCACCCGATTGCTCTATTTCAGCAGTGCTGAAGTCATGGCGTCTTGGAAATGATAAGAACACTTAGTCTGTCCAAACTGTAAAACAGCCATGATGTCAGAACTTGCAGAAAGTGATCTCTGAGAGCTTTAGCTTAGTGTACACTTCAAAAAGCTTGAGATATTGGATGTCGGAGAACTTACTGCTACTTTTAAAAAGCTAAACAATCCAAAAAGGAGCTGCCTTAAATTTTTTTTTTTTTTAAAAAGAGTAGTGTGCTAAGCTGTGTGTCTTGAGGATTTTCCAACCTTGCATCTGTCTGGTTTTTTCATTTTCTTTGGTTTTTTTTGGGAGGGGGGAAAGTTGGTTCGGAGTGGTGAATCCTCAAATCAGAATGTTTTATAACTTCTCTTGGTTTTCTGTAAAGTAATTCCCCAATAGGTGTAAATAGAAGTTGTTCACTGAACAAGTAACTTTAAATTGAGTGGTGTTCATTGCATGTAGTATGCATAGTGATCAGAATATTTAGATAGTATTTTAGAAAAACTCATGTATTTTGTTAACTTGGAAATGCCTTGTCTATCAAATTTCTTTCAGTGAAAGGGAAAGGCCCGGAGAAGTAAACATTTACTGTGATTCTTTCTGTTTTGTCCTATACCAAAGTTCTGCATTGAATGGCTTTTTGGGGGAGTAGATTGGTGCTCTCTTTCAAAGCTTTCCAATTTTGGGCAGTGTTCTGGCTGCTTAGCAATTCACATAGCAGGTATATTGGTTGCAGAAGTCTTTTCAGCGTTAAGGAGGAGCAGGGCGGCTGGCTGTTAACAGGTGTCATGATTTAAAACAAAACCTATTACAGGAGGTTGGACACTAGGGACCTCAATTAAGTGGCTGACAATAAATTAATGCATCACTTAAGTACTTCACAGAGGCCTGAAGGGAACATTAGAACATCTAGTCTGACCTCCTGTATATCACAGACCATTAAATTTCACCCAGTTACTTCTGCATTGAGCCTAGTAACTTGTATTTGGTTACAGCATGTCTTCCAGAAAGTCATCCAGTTTTGATCTGAAGACATCAAGGGACGGAGAATCCACCACTTCCCGTGGTAGTTTGTTCCAGTGGTTAATCAGTGTTAAAATTAGTGCCTTATTCCTCATTTGATTTTGTCTGGCTATAGCTTCCAGCCCAGTGGTTCATGTTATGCCTTTCTCTGCTAGATTAAAGAACCGTTTAGTGCCCAGTATTTTCCTTCCCATGAAGGCAGTTATTCACTCCAATCAAATCATCACTCCATCTTCTTCTTGATAAGCGCAGCAGAGATTGAGCTCTGTCTCTCATTGTGTCATTTTCTCCAGACCTCGGATAATTTTTGTGACTCTTTCGTACCCTCTTGAATTTTTCCACATCCCCTTTTTAAAATATGGATACCAGAACTGTAAACAGTATTGGTCCCTCCAATGCTGTAGACAGAGGTAAAATGACCTCCTTACTTCTACTTGCTACCCTTGTTTAGACATTTAAGGATCCAACTAGCTTGTTTTGCCACAGCAGCACACTAGGAGGCCATGTTCATTTGTTTGTCTACCGTGACCCCTAAATTTTTATGAGTATATTACACAGTTACATTTATCAACTAAACTTGTAATCTCATCAAAGAATGAAATCAGGTTTGTTTGCCAAGGCCTGTTTTCCATAAAATCATTTTGACTGTCATTATACTCGTATTCTTTAATTCCTTATCAATTGAATCCTGGATCAGCTTTTCCATTATTTTGCCCATTGTTGATTTCAGACTATTTATTTCAACCAGCCTCCTGGTGGTCTTTTTAAATATTGGCACAACATTAACCCTGTTCCCATCATCTTTACTTTCCCTGGTATTCCAATATTTATTATAAATTAATATCAGCTGGTCAGACTTCTCCTTAGCCAACTCTTTTAGTAATCTTGTGTGCAAGTGTCCCGGACTGCTTATTTAACGGTGTTTATTTTTAGCAGATGTTGTTTATGTTCTCCTTAGTTACTAATGGACTGCAAAGCACTTCATCCTCATGTGATAGAAGCATTTCCTCCTCCTTTTTTTCCAAAGACAAAACGCAAATATTTATGGAATATCTCTGCCTTTTATGTATCATTAACAACAGTTATGCTGTCTCCGGCTACTAGTGGGACTATATCATTGCTACAGTTTTTGTTCCTAATATACTTTAAAAAAAAACACAAACAAAAAAAAACCCACCCTCATTTTTAATTGTCCTTCATCCTGCCAGCCATGGATTTTTTCCTGATGCCTTTAGATTCTCTTGTCAATTAATATTGAATGCTATACCTTTCCTTCTTTTCCCCCAATTGTAGTAATTTTTTGTTTCTAATTGCTGCATTCTTTTCGCCACTGAATTAGGATAGGCTTTTAGCCAAAGGTGTCCTCTTGGTTATGGAATTGTAGCTTTCTGGACATCTGACAGATTCATATTAAAAACTTCCAATTTTAATTAACATTTTACTATGTTTTTCTTCCCAGTCATTTTAAGTTTGAAAAACTAGTTGCTTTTAAAAAAAAATTTTTAACAAACACTGTCAGATTAAAAATAATATAACACAGATTTGTATACCTGTGTTACCATTTACATCTTTGTCATGTAAATTTGTGTGATTTTGCATGCTTCAGCTATCGCCTTCATTGGTAAGGTTCAGAGGATCAGCTATGAGATGTGGGGGGAATGCTGTTCATATGCTAGTTTATTCATGAATGGCAGAAGAATTTAGGAAATGAAAAAGGTCTTTCCCCTGGAGTGAAATAATTTAGACCTCTTTATACTATATTTATCTGCACTGTTTATGCAGCAGCCTTTGTTTTTTGTAAATGTCTGTCCAATTAAGAACAAAAATCATGTGGCACTGCTTTGATAAATCTAGTGATGAACTTTGGTCATGGAGGCGTTTTTCTTAGCGGGATTGTGAACTGGAAATCTAGTTAACACACTAAATCTAAGTTTTGGCACCCACGCGGAACGGCAATCCATCTGCTGATGAGCCACATGGCCTGGGGTTTTTCATGAACTGCCTCAATAATCCTGAACACTCTTTATATTTATATACATTAAAATGAGGCACAGTTTACAGCACTCTCTAACAAGGCTGTTGAATTTACGCCACTCCAGAAACCACAGGCTTTTGTCCTTGTTCAAGTTACAGTAGAACCTCAGAGTTACGAACACCAGAGTTACAAACTGACCAGTTAACCGCACACCTCGTTTGGAACCGGCAGTAGCAGAGATAGGGGCGGGGGGAAGCAAATACAGAGCAGTGCTATGTTAAATATAAACTATTTTAAAAAGGGAAAGCAGCATTTTTCTACTGCATAGTAAAGTTTCAAAGCTGCATTAAGTCACTGTTCAGTTGTAAACTTTTGAAAGAACCACCATAACGTTTTGTTCAGTTACCAACATTTCAGAGTTCTGAACAACCTCCATTCCCGAGGGGTTCATATCCCTGAGGTTCTACTGTATATTCTTGGTCTACAGTCAGTGTATGTGAGTAGTAATTTTTTTCGTTTCTTGTTTTTTACCTTTTAGTGTAAGGTAATTTTATTTGTCTTCCCTGCAGAAAATACATATTTGGATGTATTAAAAGGTTTTGCATCATTTATCAATAATGATCTCTTCATCGCTGTCCTTTCTTTTAAGAAGAATCTATCTTGGGATATATTTTGGTCTGGAGTCAGAAATATTACATATACAGAATCGTAGTTCCCTTTCACAGTGTAATTTAGGCAGAATTGAAATACATCTTAAGGAGTACCTTCCATTGAGACATGCATAGTCAGCTTTATTATTCTAATTATAGTGGTGTCCATAAGGTCCCCTGCAGGGGAGGCTCCATCAACAATTTCATTATAAATACCATTTTGCCGAGATGTTTGTACTGAAGTCTGTTTTTTTTTTTAAACTTTGAAAAGGGACTGTAAAAATGACTCATCTTTCTGTATGTATTCAGTCCTACCTGCCTGTGTAGCAACTAAAATACATTCTTACTATGTTTGTTCCTATTAGCACTGCTGAGCTGTTGTGCAAGTGAGAGCTCTGCCTGATGCTGAGCATCAACAGCAAGATTGTTTTCTAAGTTCCCATTAGTTTCTCCTTTGGAAACCCATTGAAAACAGAGGGCATAACTTGAAGACTGAGGTTGCACTGGTAATAAGTGAGGATAGAATTTTCCCTGAAGAATTGTTATTACTGCTGCTAATTCATGAAATAGAAAAAACCCATCTTGGCCCTCAGATCCCAGGCTAAATGTTTACATCTGGCAATTAGGGGGGAAAAAAATCTGTTAACTTGAGCATATTTAATGCAGAGGCCATTGAGAGTATAAACATGGGATCCCACAATGCCACTATTACAGATAAACTTTTCAGGGTAGAACCGTACATTAAAGCTGACAGTACATATTCCCTCATAGCCAAGGCTTGGCATACAGTGTCTAAATCCTGAAGAAATGTGTGAGGGGTTGTAAAACAAATTTTTTATTTTGTATTGTTGTTTGTTATAGTTGTGCCCAATGGCTCCAGTTGTGATTGGGCTCTATTGTGGTAGGTTCTGTACAAATATGTTGGAAAACATCGTCTCTTTTATCCCAGAGTACATACAATTAAAGAGCGAGATCATCTGTTGGGTTCAGACATTTTTCAATATGGTAAAAGATCTTTATTTGTAAACTGAAAATTTGCAGTTTGTGCAAAGCTCTAGGAAAAAATACAGTTTTGAACTGTCCTGCACTGGTTGAATGTAGTTTTCTCTTTCTAAATAAACTGTAGTTTAATTTACAGCATAGCAGAATGTGCAGCAGATTTGAGGAAAAAAGAGAAATAAATAGGATGGAGTAGAATCTGGTACATCATCTCGGGAATTTCTCCATATCTATTCTTGGGTGGACGCTGCATCCTTGTTCACTTACAATGTTAGCTGTGTTTCTGGTTGTATGCTTTCTAGTCGTGTCGTTTAGTTAAAGTTTCTTGTGTTGATTTGCTTGGGCTCTACTATAGTCCTACTGAAACTTTTGTTTTATGCTGCTGTTACTGATACCATTTTTTAGCTAAGTTAGAAAGTGGAAAACAGTTACCTAATGAAAACCAGATTTCCTATCTTGTGTTTATTTACAGAGCCTCTGGCATATAGCTAGCCTGGCTAAAAGGCCATAAAACATTGTAATCAAAATGTTGTTGTTACATAAATATAAATGCTGCTGCTTCTTTTGATGTAACAATAGTAAGACTGTCTCTTGAAAATCCTGTTTTCTGTTCATTTTTTCCAAACCCAGTGCCCACACCTACAGATTAATGAGTTTTTAAATAAATGTGCTTTTCACAAATTTATTTCCTACTAGTCGGATATTTGTGGATAGGGTGGAAATGTATTCTCTTCAGGGGGAAAATAATAAGTCTATGATTCCACCATATATGTGTAGCAGCATCTGTACTTTATTAAATCCAATTCTGCATACATAAGCAACATGAGGATGCTACAGTGGGGTCAACCTAGCCATGTGTGCTGCAGTATAGCAGTGTATTATTGTATGAATGTAATTAAGTTGTTTAAAGGGAGCTTTTTTTGTTGCCAATAAAAGATGAATTTGAAATACAAATTGGAAAGATGAAAAAACCCTCTCAAAGACAATAAGTCAGCACTCAAAAATGTAATCATAATACCAGGGTTATCAAATGGGTTCCAGTCCTCAGTTGTTTCTGTTATCCTTACGTTGACATTGCTTTCAACGGTTTTCCTCATTACTCCACTGGCTCATATTTTGATGTAAATCTGGGAGAAAGATCTCTCCGAGCGACTTGAAAACGTTGAGAAAATGAAATATAGTTTGCCAGCCTCCCAAGTGTCAAAGTTCTCAAGGGTTGCTCTAGACCCAAGGGGATATGCGCTCACAGAGTGTTTATATTGCTGCTTATAATCTCGCTATATTTTTTAAATGCCAGTTGTTCAATCTTCCCTTGCTCTGTCTTTGCAGTGTGCCCCAGCGCTTGTGGCAAACGGGCTTGCACAGACCAAAATGAATGTTGCCATCCCGAGTGCTTGGGGAGCTGCACTGTGCCCGACAACAACACGGCTTGTGTGGCCTGTCGCAACTACTACTACGAAGGAATCTGCGTACCCACCTGCCCACCGAACACCTACAAGTTTGAAGGCTGGCGCTGCGTTACAAAAGACTTCTGTTCCAAAGTCCCTGCCACAGAGATAAGTGACTATGAGAAGTTTGTGATCCACAATGACGAGTGCATGGCAGAGTGCCCTTCTGGATTCATACGCAACGGGAGCCAAAGGTAAAGGAAATACACAAGCTTGCATTATTATTCATATAGTTCCCTGCGTGATTTTAGAAAGATAACCCCCCAGTTCCATGGCATTAACCGTCTAAGGGCCTGATCCCGTGTGGTGCTGAGCATCTTGGTCTCCCGCTGACTTCAGTGGAGATAGAGTATTGTCAACACCATGAGGACGAGGCCTTTAAACTAGACAATAGCCCGGTGAAAATGGCAATGGAATAAAGTGGGCGGGATGGAGATGGGGAAGAGATGGCAGTAATCAGTGGAAAGGAGATTCTGCTCTTGGTGAGCATTGCCACACAGAGCAGTTTTGTTTCTCATGTTAGCTGGTTGTTTACTGACATGTACTGGCGTTCTGACTTTTCTGTGTGCAGGTCTCTTATGTACACTCACATTCATTGCAGCCTTTAGGTCTCTGCATTTTCTGGTTCACCGTGTTTGTCCTGGAAAATGCCAACTCTACCTCAGTTCAGAAAAATAATACCAGTAGCTGCCATGCTATTTTATGACCTAGGGCCCTACGAAATTCACAGTCCATTTTGGTCAATTTCATGGCCCCCAGAGTTTTAAAATCTGTCAGTTTCACCTTTTCAGATGTTTATATTTGCAATTTCATGATGATGTAACCGTGGGGGTCCCAACCCAAAAGGGGATCGTTTGGGTTGCAAAGCTTTTAATGGGGGTTGCAGCATTGCCACCCTCACTTCTCTGCTGCCTCCAGAGCTGAGCTTCCTGCAGCTGGGGGAGATAGCCAGAGGCAGGTCTGATTTTCCCTCGCCTCCCTTCCCAAAGCAGCTGTGCAGTGGAAGAGGAAGGTCTTATCCCTCCCCAGCCCGGCCGGGACTAGCAGCTAGGAGCCCCCGGCTGGGGCACTCCCAGCAGCACGGGGGAGATTAGACACATCCCCACCTCCGGGAACCTCTGATCTCTTCTCCTCCCCCCGCCCCCCAAGAGCAACCGTGCAGGGGAAGAGGAAATCCTGCCCCTCCCCAGCCCGGCTGGGACTAGCAGCTGGAGCTCGGTGCACAGTAGAGATCCCTGCTGGGGTGCACCCAGCCCTGCCCCTTTCTCCTCTCCTCCAATAGCTACATTTCATGGGGGAGGTCTGATTTCACGGTCCATGATGTGTTTTTCATGGCCGTGAATTTGGTATTTGACTAACTGTTGTAGGGACCTGTTTTTTTTTTTTTTTTTTACAGGAATATTACTCTGATTTTTTTCAGTCATATTCCTGGAATTTAAAGAACTTGGAGTGATAGAGATGTGGTTGACTTGCTCACTTTGCCAGCAGCCAAGGCAACAATCTTAGTTGCCCACCCATTAACCCAGCGGCGCTAAGAACTGTTGTTTCCTAGCCATTGCTAATCTAGAGGAATTCTCAGTAGTGTAGGACTGCATTGAAAAATGTCTCCATATAAATGGTCTGTATCATAGTTTTTCCTTTATTTGTGCAGGTTAGTTTTGTTCAAGGGATGGAAATCTCCACCGTTTGCTTTATAAACCCAGAGAGAACGAGAGAGTATCATCGAAACAAACATCTTCCTAGGAAAATTTCCAGTTCACATTTAGATGCAAACAGTGTTACTGTTTGCTAGCTTGAAGCCAGATGTTTACCTGAGAAACTGTTTCCCTGCTGTCTGGCCTGAGCTTCTAGGAGCGGCTGTTTAAAAACACTCTCATAAAACAGTATAGACACAGCTTATCTCATCCTAGTTGCAAAGGCGGGAAGGCATAACTCAAGGCCAGTGAACGTTTTTTCCCGCGGTTTCCCAGAGCTGGTATTAACCAACAGTTGCAAATGAGGAGTTTCTAGCATTCTTTGTACCCGTAGTTGAATGCCTCTTGCATGTCTTCAGCTCTCAGGCACATTATGCTGTAGCATTTGAAATAGGAGCTCATGACTAAGAAATGAAGGCTCCTTTCTTCCATTACATCAGTGCACGTTTCTCCAAGCTGAAGAAGAAAGTGGGTTCGGTTACCCTTTAGTTTACAAATAACAAATCCATGTTTACCAGTGTGCTGTCAATAGACTTCCTTTTCAGAGCTGGGGTTTTCTTTCCCTTTGCTTGTCTCCCTTCCACCCGCGCACACAGAAGGTATAATGTGCATATAAGTTAAAAATCACTGGTACTAATGCAAAGATGGAAAAGCGGTGAAATAAAACAAGGGATGACGGGGTTATATTTTACCTGGAAGGAAGAACAATCCCATAGTGTCACATTGGTGGCAGCCCATTCGTACATATCGAGGTTAGTATATGGATAGTGTCTACGGTAGAGCTGTCCTTGTTTTGGTTCATGTTTGCTAGACCTGAACTTAAAACTTTGGTGAGAAGGGATGGAGGAGAATTCATATAAATGTTCACATCCCAGCCCTCACCCCAGTTTTAGCATTGAGCTATTTCAGCGGGTCTGGGCTGGTTTAGGAGGTCACTGTGGAGTTGTCTGTCTCTCTAGCTCTAACATATGCATGCTGAGGCTTGAGTTTTCCAAAGGTGCCTAAGGGAGTCAGGTACTGGAGGCTTTACCTTCTTAGGCTCCTGTGAAAACTCCAGCCTTGTTTCGGTAGCAGAGATGTTCGCTAGAGCACTTCCTAGAGGGCCACCAATGTCTCAGAGAGGGCAATGACTTTTCCTGTATTCTTGATCATTTCTCTGTCCGTTATGCTATAGTAAGTGTAGGCATGTAGCAATCATGACTTGCACTTAGAATGCCCTTCATCCAGAGGGATCCCGCAGCATTTCATAACCTGATTTACAGACTGTGTGTGGGGGAGTCATGTTACTCACCACTCCATTGCAGTCACCAGGATGGTGAAATATGGCAGCAGTTTAACAGCTAGCCATGGGGCTTGTAGAATTAACACTACACAACAGTTTAGGATGGGAAGTGACTAGGAATAGCATAATCTATGGAACTGATAGAGTGGTGAGAGTGAGGTTTCTGTTTTCTGCTCAGTTGTACCTTACAGCAATTTTTCCAGTCCTTTGGTACCGCCTTTAAAATCCAAATTGTGACACTGTTTTATTAGGACAATAACCTCATTAGGAGATTTCTCTAATAACCATTTTCCCTAGGGCACTTATTTATGAGGGTCACGTCGGCTCATAGAACCCATGCAGTCCTGCCTGGGTGCATGAGATATTTGCTTTTCTGCTGGGCCTCTTCTGAAAAATGGCAACTTTCCTCCCAGTTTGAAGGATTTGTATTATGTTAGGTTGCAGATAGAGAAGTTCTTGCCTTCCAAACAATGCAGCTCCAGTCTGTTGTGGATTGAGAACCATGTGTTTTTGTTTATTTCTGGTCTCCCTTCCTTCCCAACAGCATGTTCTGCAGCCCCTGCGAAGGGCCTTGCCCAAAAATCTGTGAGGAAGAGAAAACAAAGACCATTGATTCTGTCACATCAGCACAAATGTTGCAGGGATGCACCGTCCTCAAGGGAAATCTGCTTATTAACATCCGCCGTGGAAGTAAGTAATGTTCCTCCTGTCTGAGCCTTCGATGAGGGTCCTTTAACTTTCTGTTTTCTCTTTGAGTGTATCAATACAAAAAAAACCCCAAACTGTAAGCATGGTCCTCAAGAGGATTGTTTGCTTTTTAATGGCACTCCGGCTGCGTTAAGGGTTTCTGCTGGAATCCTCGACATGGCGACGTTCTCTGGCATGTCTGTAGACCAGGTATTTAGCCAGTGGCAAAGCTTTCCTCCCTGCGTGTGAGATAATGAAAACCCCTGTTTAAATTCTAACACTGCTCTGCCCAACACTCGTTTTTACTGTGTTGGTCATATCTGGTTCGTGTCCTAACATAAATGAACTTTGAATACAATTTGTCAGAGTAGTGATTCATCAGCTGGGGAAATTCCAACGGACGCTGATCTTTTAAAACCATTGTAAACTTGGTGGTTTGAAATATACCTCCCTATGCATGCAAAGGAGTGTGTGGGGTGGAGTGCCTTGAATTTTTGTGCCTGTGCTAGATGGATTGAATTGCCTATGAATACCAGGTTTGCTCCCTAATAACCAAGGGGGTCGGAAACAGTTGTATGTGAATTGTTTTAATTATGTGTTTCACATGTTTAAGTAGAATCTTAACTTCTGCAGGGAGATGGTCTGAAGAACTTGTATTTAAGTTAACCCATTCAGCTCACCCACCCTCTGCAGTAAATGATTTTATTCCTGAGTACTATACAGTAACGTAAATTGTCTAGTTTAATGCTTACATATTATCTCAAAGAATTGAAGAGTATTCCTAATCTACACCCTCCCAACTTCTTTCAGGTGATAACTGGCTATATGATATCCGGACTGTACTGCTGTGCACACAGAACTTAATTTAGTTGTAGTGTTCTTCACCAGAAGCAAACACCCAGCTTCCAAGGTCCTTGCCCATTTCAGAGAGTGCCCATTACACAACTACAGTGTAACTATTATACAAGCTGTAGAAAACCTGACCCTAAGCCAGCTTCATTCCATGAAGATGTTATGGCTTTACCTTCATTGTTTCAGCATTCTAGAAGCAATGGCTGCTTAAATGATATAGTTATATCTACACTATTTTTTAAATGGCCAGTAAAAGTCCTGTGCTTTGGAGATTAGTATCCGTGCTGTTTGTTGAGAATAATAGCATAACTCTGTGGGGGTACTCTTAACCTCCAGTCTGATGCCATGCTCTTCAGTGGATCATTTCAGCCTGATCTAATGAATGAGCTTTACCTCTGTCACCGAGAGTAACAGCAGTTGCAGTTTCACAGATGCCTAAATTTACAACTGCACATGAGTCTTTTCAGTCTTGCCAAAAGGTTGGCTGTTGAAAGCTCAGAATTTGGTACTGGCACTAGTATGGAATAGTCATGCAAAGAAAAGCATATCAGTAAGAAAGTTATAAATGGAGTTCTGATAGTGCCTTGTTTTGTGCTCCACCTGTCTGCCTGCATAGGTAAATAATGATACGTGCTGGTCTGCAGCGAGATGAATCTGTATTTTGTTTGCAAAAGCAGTGACAGTAATAAATATTTATTCTGATATGCTAACCATTCATTGAACAAAATGCTGAGTTAAACTTGTATGAACCACAATTTCCTTTTCTTTAATGTAGACAATATTGCTTCTGAGCTGGAGAATTTTATGGGTCTGATAGAAACAGTAACTGGGTATGTGAAGATCCGCCATTCCCATGCACTAGTCTCCCTCTCTTTCTTGAAGAATCTGCGATATATTTTGGGAGAGGAACAGTTGGACGGGTAAGTGTTCAAATACAACAAACTAGTATTTGTAGAGGCAGCTTTGCTTTAACAGAAAGCCATGGAAAATAAGTCTTACTATGAATACTTTGTTACCATGTATATAGTCTACACCTCCACTAATATGCAGTATTTGTCTCCTACTGAACAACCATTGTACAATCATTCATTTGATCCTCTAGCATGCAAATAGTTGGATGAAGATTTTAAATATGTATTATGGTAGCCCTGCTAGCTGCTTTCTCTTGTAGAGAGATTTTTTTAGGGAGATGTACTTTGGTAAGCATCATTTTCTGTTATATTAGACATGTTCTGTTTTTTGATGCTCTAGTGCATTCAGAAATGAACGTTTCCAGAAGTCATTGCTCTTTTGGCATTGCAGTTTGTTAGTGTTGTATCCTTAACAGAGGTCTATGAGATGTCAATTGGAAGAAGATAACAGGTCACTAACTGCAAGATAAGGGAGTGCGGCTGAAACTAGTATGTGTAGCAGGAAACTGCACATAAGTGAGCCAGCCTCAAAATACTAACGTGAAACTAATTCTCCTTATCTAGAGCCAGAGAAACACAATATGAGCCGCTAAAGTAATCATGAGCCACTGAAATGTTTGCTGATAAACATTGTGGATTTGTCCTAATTCTGTAATATTCTGTGTAATATGCTTTTAATAGCACGTCATGTAATTGCTACCTAAAACACCACCTATCATCCTCACCCCTGGAGGTAGGTGCTGAAAGAGCAAAGGTAGGTTTAGCTCCTGCAAAACTTTAGTCTGAGATGCTTAAGTGGGGGGATGATCTTCTGGGAAATTGCTGCGCTCCCTTTCTCTCCCCAAATTAACTTCCCAAGTTCAAAAGAACACTCTGGAGAAGAAATGAGCCATCGTCGCTAATGAGAGATCCAATAAAATAAGAATTTTGGAAAATCATTTAGGAAAAGGTGGTGGGAAGGTCATGGGAAAGGTTGTGTGCCTCTGATTTATCTGCCTTGACAGGATAAAGTTACAGCATAAGGGATTCTTCACAGCCTCCCTCTCTTTCTCAGGCTACTCTTTGGTCAGTCTTAAATTCTTAAAATTCCACCATCTGACAGAGCAAGTTAAAGGGCAGCTCTTCATTCTGCACTTGAAAAGCACACTGTCTTTTTCAATAAGAACATTTGGCTCTTTGGAAAAACATGTTTCTAATTGCAAATCCAAGAGGCTTGTCACTTTGCCTAGAACAAGGCTCTTTCAGCTACTTATGATGTGGCATACTCAAGCAGATACTCCAATTATAAATTTGTTTTTGCTTTCTTTTAGTAAGTAAGTTCAGTAGTAATTATGTTTATGGAATCTCGTATGTCAGCAAGCATAACTGATAAGAAAGAAACAGCAGTGCTATGATTCAGGTTTTAATAATTCTGTTTGCTTGATTCCACAATGGAAAAACAAACAGTGAAACTTAGAAAAGAGGAAAATAGGGGTGCATGTGGGAAGCAAAATCCATGCTAAGGAATTATTGCAATTGCATGCTGCTTGGGTCAGGAACAGTCTTCCTCTGTGTTTGGAATGTACTTACACATTTGGGGCACTGTCACAATTTGAAAGATAATTTTTCAAAAACATTCAGCGTAAGGCAGACACCTCGCATGAAAATTTCAGCCCAAACAGCTAGTTGGGCAACGTTATAAGCAACTGAAAACAGGGTCTTAAAATGGGAGTTGTTAGGCTGCCCTAACTATAGCAGCTGCTGCCAGCACTGCATATAATACATACAAACAATTATATTGAAAAAACTTTAAGGTTGCAAAGTGAAGCCCTTTTATTTTTGTTCCCTCGCTCTCATGGTTGCCTGTGCAACCTTAATTTGGCCCCCTTGCGCTGAGGTAAGATGCATTATGATACAGTCTTTAATTACATGACCACAGCCTCTTTTTTTCTCCACAGGACCCCTCCCTCATTCTGTGCTGAGGGAAAAAAGGCAGCTGTTCAAATTTTTATCCTTGTCATTCAGTTTGTAAACCCTGCTTTTTTTCCCTCATCATCATGCAAAGTTTGCCATTATTCATTTCCTCATATTTTTTTCTCTAAGGGTGCCTGTCACCCTCGTATCTGAGTGCCTCATAAGCAGTGAATTTACCTCTGCTGCACGATATGAGCATTATTATTCACATATAACCAATGGGGAAGCGGAAACAGACTTGCCTGAGGCAGCATAGTGAATCTGTAGCAGAGCCGGGATTCGGTCTCTGAATTTAGAAAACGAGGAATGCACAGTTAGTGGCCACCTGTCAAAATTAATGGTGTAAATGAGTTGGTTAGCATCACACAGGAAGCCTCTGACTGAGAGGGTTAGAACCGAGTTCTCCATTATAGCCTTCATGTGCCTTAACCACCAGATTATCCTTTTGTCCTCTGCCACATTCACTGCACACCTTCCAGAGTGGGTCCTGGGCTCCCTGCCTGCCTCTCACCCCTGGCCCTCTGGAACTCGTTATCGGGCCCTTGCTCCATGCACCTCCCTGGCCGCCTCACTCATCTGAATGCCATCCAGCCTGTCCACCTCTGAACCATGCCTAGGAAACATCTGTAGGTGTTCAAGCTTCACGCCATCCACTCCCTCGTCACCTGCCCTATCACCAGGTAGCTGGACCTGTTGCCACCTAAGGAGGGCAAGGAATGCTGGTAGGGCAGGATATAATCCACTCTGGTCCCCCAGCTTGTTGGGTATATTAGTTGACGGTTCCTTCATGGAGCCGGGAGCACAGGCATTTACTTTGTGAACTGCACCAACTCTCCCAACATCTATCTTTTTTGCAGTGAGAGAGAGACCCTGGTACACATCTAGGTAGAGTGTGTCAGGCTACAACCCCTCTTCCAGAACCTCTTACTGAGGTTCTGGCTTCACTTTTCCCTGCACTTCCTGGTATTGGCACACCTCTCCCATGGCCCCACAAAGTCACAGAACCTCCTTGTGGAGCTGGCCAAGATGGCCATCCAACACACCAGAAGGAGGAAGTTGGATTCGGGGGAGGGAACTCTGCAAAAGCAGGGACTTATTTCTATTGCTTGTTCAGTCACCTCCTAGCAGAGTTCCTCTGAGTCCACTGACTTCAGATGCCTTTGAGGAGCAGTGGATGCTGTTGGGGGTTCTCTGCTCAGTGTCCCCATCTGGTCACCTGATTTTCGCCTTCTGACTTCCACACCTGCCCCTGTTTTTTTTTTTCATTTGTTGTCCCCCACAAATACTTGTGGCCTGGGTTCACTAGTCCCCCCCCCCCCCCTTGGTGAAGGGGGAGGCCGTTAGCGGTGGGTGGGCTTACGCCTGCTGTCTCTTGGCACTACAATAGGTACACACCTTTCAGCTTCTGCCACAAATGAAGAAAAAGTCCTACAAATTGTCCCATATACGGCACTGCTCTAATTCATTCCCTTAGCACTGTTGATCCTGTGCACTAATGAGACAGGTCCTGTGGACAGAATTGTATGTGACCATGTCATTAAAGACTGTGTCATACTACTTATGTCCAAGGGACTGAATTAAGGTTACAAAGGCAACTGAAATTCTTTTCCTCACTTGGCTTTCCAACTTAAGATTCTTTGATCATAGTTTTTTTGTAGGTCATTTCAAAGGTAAAAATAAATTCTATGGGCAGCTGTAACAGCTCCCCCATCATGCCTCATTAGTAGAATTTGAACCCCGAACCTTCAGCTTGAGCTACAGGACTAACCACATAAATTGACATCGGTTATCTCAGTGGTAGGGAATGAGCTACCCAGGGCCCTGTGCTGAGTTCGGGGGGAACCTGCTCCCTGGGGTTTTTGTTGGGAGCCCAGCCTGGTGCACTTTCGTCCAATGTCATTTATCTTTCTTCTGTAGGGATGAGGGGGCGAGCAGTGCAATCTCCTTTTGTCGACTCTGGCCTCTTTTCCCCTAAAAGCTACAATCCAGGGCGCCAATTGCAATGTGGCTTGTGTGTTGTAGACTCTTGTCAGCTTAGAAATGGACACTAAGCAGTTCATTTTTCTTAGACTGCCGAATAGCCATTAGGTAACTTTCAATCAGTGCCAGGTTAGCTGAACTGGCTACAGTCATCTAGAGGTGAAAGTTGCATTTACCACTTAACATTATATTAAACTTCAAAATGAAACTGCCTGGCCCATTGCACTACATCCGAATACATTCATGCCATGGAAGAAGGGGTGTTCCTACCATTTACAGGTCAGTGGGAAAGCTGTGACACAGAAAAAAATTATGGCTCCTCTAGGGGTCGTTTCTCCTCTTTGTTTTTGTTTAAAGGACGTTATGAAGAAACTGAAGCTTTCTCAGAGACTTCTACCAATAAGTGACCCTTCAAAAGGGAGGTAGAGAACTTGTGCAATGGGGCATGACAGATTGAATTTACATATGGGCTCAAGTGCCCCTCTGATTCCCCGGCTAGTTAGGGGAGAGCAAAACACCCCAAAGACGGCCATTGGGTAAAGTGGTGCCATGGCACATTGCATCCAAACCCACACTTTAAATTAAACACAATGAAGCAAAATCTCTCGTTTCTTCCCTTATGTATTTTCCAACAGAGACTTGGTTATTGGTAGAGCTGCTTCTAGCCCATCTACAGTGTACAGATTTACAGCCGTGCTGCATAACGAAGAGTCTGTTGGTGCTTTCATTATAAACCCCATTTTTCTGTTTGAAAGTCCCATCAAGCAGATACTGTAGAAATAAAGGAGAATGTACCAGTATTGTTGTAATATTGGTTATTTGCTGATTTCAGAAGTTTTATTATGCCGTGGCTTGTTGGGGGAAACATTCTAAAATAATGGGAGAGTTTTTTATTTAAATTTGAATGGCTTGTAAACCAGTTTAAAAATGTCTATCTTCGGATGATGCCTTTTATATGCTATTCCATAATGTATTTGTTCGTTTGTTCTGCAATATTTCTATTGTGGTGGTACCTAAAACCCCTAGTCAGGGATCTGGGCCCCAGTGTGGCTGGCACTGTCTGGACACAGAGACACACACCCTCCATGCTCGTGCGCGTGTCACATTAAAAGACAGTCCTCGCCTCAAAATACTCTAGTCTCTTTTTAAAAAGCAAACCAAAAATATTCTAAGGATTAGTCTGCTCTCCTGCTAATGTTTATAAGCAACTTTTCCCGCAAGGGATAAAGTGATTGGCCCGCTCTATGGGGACAGTGGTGACGCTGATGAGAGAGTGTGAAGCTCCTCCCACCCCTCGTTCCCTTCTCTCCCTCATTGGCTGTGATAAGCGAGCTAAAGAGCTTTTTGCCCATCCTAGCCCTGGTTGCTGCAGTACCTTCTTCTCTGGGCCTCCCCAGAGGGCTTCTCTTCTGGTCTCTGCCGGTCAGATTCTGTAGCTGGGTCTTCCCTCTGCAGTCAACTCCCAGACTGCTGGCTTGAGCCTGCTGCTCGCACACACTGCACTGGCCCTTTGTCTGCCAGTCCTTGTTCCTATCCTGTGGAGGTCACTTGCCTTTCCTGGTCATTCTGAATCGCACGTTGCCCTCTCTTAGCAATAGGCTGACCTGGGTTCTTGCCTCTCCCAGAATGAACTGTAGCTCTATCCTTTTCTTCCAGGTCATCCTAAAAAGGAAGGCGGGGGATGCCCAGTAATGATCAGCAGAATTGCTGCCGCATTTTTGTTACAGGAACCGTTATAAATTTCAGTGCAGATGTATGTAGCACTGCGAATGTCCCATTGTGGCTGCGGGAGCTATATAAATATGGAAAATGTGTGTTTTTAAAAACTCAGCCAGTAGTTGCCCAGATATCAGTGTGTCCTATGCTTTAAGGTTGCACATAAGCTGTGTGATGACACTACCATGTGGGTGCTGCAGAGGATATGAACATCTGTTCACGTTCTTTGTCCTGCCACAAAAATTGGGCCTTTAAGGTCCACAGGCTTCTGCTCATAGGTTTAGACTGTCCTCCTTCAGGCCCCAACCTCCTCTCTTTCGGTTAGTTTCTATCTCAATAGCTGTTCGGCAGAAGTTTGTTTTCCTGTTGAGTGTTTTATTCTTTCCATGCTATCTTCCTTGGCATCCTGACATTTTCCCCCCCACAGCTGTAAAGGCCAAAGTCTGATATAATTGTTACTTATAACTTGTATCTCCAGAACCCTGAGTGTGCTTTTAGCCCTCTGCGGCATCTTTTCTGTTTCTGCAATGGTTTACCTATCCTGTGATTGGACTTGTATGCAGTATTTCAAATGTGGTTTCACTGGTGCCTCAGATGGTGCCAGAATAGCTTCTACTAATTTATACTTGCCATGTATATATACATCCGTAGAACTTGTTTGCCTTAAACTGCTACTCGGACTTGTGCAGATGGTTTTAACATACTATCCACTTTTAGTCCTAACTCTTTTTTGACCTCTTTGCAGTAGTCTGAAGTACCAACGAGAATGCTTGACTTCGTCCAGTCACTTGATTGTCTTGAAAACTTAGTCATGCCTCTTTAAAATAAGAAATGCCATATTTCGCTCTGGTATTTCTAACACAAAGTGATAGGAGGCATTCAATTAAACCTCTTGGATTAAAACCTGTTGTAATAACCTTGAAGGCCTTTTATTGTACTAGCTGCATCTAATCTGAGTCCTGCTTTAGGGCCTTCTTTAAAAAAAAAACCAACCTCATCTGCCGTCTTTTATTCCCATGGCTATTGATGATGCACGTTTCATCTCATTAAAGATGTTCAGGAAGTTGCAAGCGTAGTTTTTGCTCATTGACTGCAGAGAGATAATAATGTCTGAACCATCCACAGTCTCTCAGTACACATGGTGAGATCCAAGTGCAGTTTTGCGTAATGCTTGTAGAAGATGTTCTCTTGGTGAAATTTAACTCGCACGTATGCTCCATCTTCAACTGTATTAGTCAACAAAAAGCAGGTGTACTCACTGCTCAACCCAAAGCAGTGTCAGATGTATTTGTTTTGTTAGAAATAAAGTACTAGATATTTGGGGACACTTGGAAGCAGGAGGAGCAGGCTGTTCTTGTTTTGGTATAGCACTGTAAGTGCACTCAGCACTTGGCACTAAGAAGAAAACACAAAGGAGAGAACTGCAATCCTGTCCCAAAGAAATTGCAGCCCCAATAAACAAACGATTCCATTCTCTGGCTGATTCATTGGGTATTCTGAGGTGTCATTGTTGTGTAACATGGGAGGAAACAATACTGAAGGAAAACTATAAATGATGGTGTTGATTTGCTATCAAACCCATGGTAAGTCTGTTACTATCCTGCAGAAACTCTTACTGATGTTGCATAATGTGTTGAGAAAAAAGAAATTTTGACTCCATTGATAGGGACACACCAGTGCAAAACAGGGCTTGCACAAATCACAAGGTTGTAGTGTCTTTATATTAGGGGTTTTCATCAGTGTAGTTAACATGGCTGCAGATTTCCCTAATATTACAATAATCATTTAGACATGCCCTTAATTCCCTCTCCAGTCCCTTCCTTTCCCAACCTCAAAATGAAAATGCTTCTGTAGGGTCTTTTCTGCCATGGAAACTTGAAGTGCTCTGGTCTGTATCCATCTTGCCATTTCAGCCCAATGTGGAATTTACAGAAGTAACTTGCATCGCTGTTCATCACAGTTAAGGTGTACATGTAACTCCACTCGTGCAGTGAGAGAATAGACCCCCATTGTCTGTTAGAAAGTGGCTGCAGCAGGTGATCAGATTGTGATAGTTCAGAGCTTTAAAGCAGTGAAGGTTTGTGCTGTCCTCACATAGTCACATAAGTGTGACTATTTATTACCAGACAGTAATGTACGAGAGGCAGAATACTTGGTGGAGCATACGTAATACTTTGTATTGGACCAACAGATAAATTACAACACACTGTCTTTCGGGCAAAGAAAACTCCTCTTTCAGCTCATGTAACACAATTTAGTAACACAAGAAAGGATGCAGCATTCTCTACCTTTCCATATTATCTTGATGACCTAAAGTACAGCACACGTTTTCTGCTATACAATATGCAAGGCTGTCAAATCTCATTAGCAGTTAACGTGGAAAATATATTAGAGATCTCTTTCAAAGGAACATGGATTGAATGTTGTATGTCAAGGAGTGGGACAGAAATAAAATACTGTACAACTGTGTTTTGAATAGCATCTTCCATACAAACTGCATTGTCAAACCCACACTGGAGTAAGGGAAGGCTACAACCAGTGGCAGTCTTGGAGTCCCATGTTGCAGCCATTCCCTGTCTTACCTGTGGAAAAATTCAAGGGAAACTCACTTCTTAGGGGGAAGAAGCATTTGCTCTCCTCTTTGGAGGCAGAGAGACTGAGCAGGTGTAATCAGTTCATGTCAATAGGAGGATATTTCATTTAAGAAAGAATTGCCACTGTGTTCAGCTAGTTTGGACAGGAACTACCCATGAGCTGATAGTAAAACTAACTTTGCCTTTTAAAATCTCTTTGTAGGAATTATTCTTTCTATGTGCTGGACAACCAGAATCTGCAACAACTGTGGGACTGGAACCACCACAACCTGACGATCAAAGAGGGGAAAATGTACTTTGCATTTAATCCCAAACTGTGTGTGTCTGAGATTTACCGCATGGAGGACGTGTCGGGAACCAAGGGACGGCAGAGTAAAGGAGATATAAATCCAAGAAACAATGGGGAGAGAGCCTCTTGTAAGTCAAAGATCAGAAGGGGAATTAAATAGGAGTGAGGCCTAATACAAACTTTAAAAATAAAGACAACCACCCCACAATCCCACTGAGGAATACAGAATGTAGAAGTTAGTGATTAAAAGACACATTATCCATTGTAATTCAGCCGTTCCCAAACTGCGGTCCATGGTCTACTGGTGATCTGCAGAGCTGACTGATCACATATGGATGACTATTTCCAGCTGCTAAATTACATTGATGAAGAAAATGCTTTGTTTTCCTAATACGATTTTGACAGTGATTTGCTATAGCTACGGGAACATAATTTAAAATGTCCACATTACAAAAGAGTTTGAGGACGCCCAATTCCATCGCTTTGCCACACCACAATATTTCGCAAAATAATCTTTTTTCCTTATTTGTAGTATAATCTGGTTTTTAAAATCTTCAATGATGGAGTTTCCACCACTTCCTTTGCAAGACAGATCCATGACATCATAAATATTAGGGGGGAGAGGGGATTATCTATTTAGTTTCCTGATATTGAGGAGACTGCAGAATTTTAGTGCAAAATCAGTTGCTTTATTTTCATACTTCTGGCTGGCCTCTGCTAGTGCGGATTGCTGCTTGTCAGTTGCTAGAAATATTCTTTAGAATAAATCTGCTGTGATTTGTTTCCGTGTCAAACAGAGAATAACTTGAGAGAAATATTTCCAGTTAGTTCTACAGTATTTCAGAGTTACAATGCCTTTGTGTTTTTGGGCTGTGCAGAAGCATATTCACAAAGAGCGTGATCCAAAACCCATTCAAGTCAATGGAAGTCTCCCATTTGCTTTCAGTGGTCTTTGGATCAGGCCTTTTGATTTACAAACAAATTTAAAATCCCATCTGTCCTTTAAGGATTGCAAAGAAAAGAGGGCTTACAGGCCTGGCTTTGTCCCATGGCCCATAGAGCTGATGACATGTTTTGTCTGTTAGGTTGTTTGTGGTGTTCTTGGAAATGAGTAAATTAAAGCATATCATGTTTATAAGTAAAACCCCCTTGTGCTGGACAGTGTTTACAAAACTAGGACACATACACTGCGGAATGTCTCTTTAGGCATGATGCATAAATGCAGATGGTGCAGATCCTTGTTGTGCAAAGGAAGGAGTGTGCTTACATTCAATAGACTGAGTGCTCACAGTTCTGGAGGAGTTACAGATGCACAGCCAGTCCCTACTACCATGAGGCCAGTGCCAGCCACTGCCTGTTCCTTAAAACGGTTACAAAAAGCTTTCTGACTCTCAAAAGGGAAAAAAGGAGAGAATTAACAAAAGCTAAATTGCCTTTGAAAAGATAGCAGCACCATTAGTGCCAGCGTACATGAGGGTGAAAACCTCTTTATTTTTCAGAGTTCTACTAAGATGTTAAAACTCACTCACAATTGACACTTAACACACAAGTTCTCGGTCCAAGAATTAAGTTTTTAAAACGGTTTTGTTTCAGGACTGGATGCCTGTTCATCTCTAAGTTGCTGGCTCAGATCCAGCCCAGTGTAGTATAGCGACTGGAAGCTGCTGCCATCAAACGGCTGTGCTGTATATGAAATGAGTTTAATCATTCTCAATCCGGCACCTAATCAATAGGAATGCAAAAACCGCTATTGCAGTTGCCAGGGGCTGCATGGGCCATAGAAGCTGATCTTTCCTTTTACCCCAGAGTGCGCTCACTTAAACTCAGTGCTTAAATTTATAAGCAGAATAGAAGACGGAAGCTTGTAGCATTAACTGTACTGGTCCTGTAGATAAACAGGACTTCTATTCACAGAGAGAATCCTGAGCACCTTTTCCCAGCATTCTAACCACACACTTTAAAATGTTTTATTTTTAAGAAATAAATGTACGTGTTTCCACGTATCCTAATGTTACTGAACCCTCACTAAGTGCTTTGGAATAAATAGAACATATGTAGCAACTAGTAGGTTCCTGCAGTACAGTGGTGCTGAGTGCTGTTGAGGCCCCTAAACTACATAATACTGAGGCACACAGTTTTAAGAAACACAACAAAACCCAATAACAAAGTTGTGAATTGAACTAATTTTGCCGTGGTTACTGACTGTCATTTGTTTATGCTGTAGGCGAAAGCCACATTCTGAATTTTGTCTCCAACACCACCCTGAAGAACCGGATTAAGCTCACCTGGGAGCGGTATCGCCCTCCGGATTACAGAGATCTTATTAGCTTCACTGTTTACTACAAAGAGGCGTGAGTATACGTGTTCTGAGACTAATGATGTCATTCAGGAAATAACAGGCACAGTGGGTAGGATTTCTCTCTTGACCGTTGTGTTTATTGGCTGAATAAAGAATAAAGTGAGTCAGCAAAGTCCCTTGGGCAATTCTTATTCTGTGCAGAGTACTCACTTTGTTCTCGAGTGCGCCTTTCTTACAAGGTTCTGTTTTGATACTATGCACTATCCCAAAGTGCCTGCTAACGTAGAGGTGTTTAGGACCTGTTTTCAGGACACTTTCTCATTTAAAAAACCCCAAGTGATATAAAATGCTTGCCTATTTTCTGGGTGCTTTTCTGTGTTTATTGGAATCTCCAAATAATATATGTGCTTTTATGCCAATTAGCTCTTTCTCCTCCCAGCCATGACATTGGCTAGGCAGCAGCATGGATCGGGACACACCCACCCACCCCCTTTGTATTGGAGATGGGCCTGAACCAGAGCTGAAATCCGAATGTCTCTGTCCCCCTGTGCTCCAGTGTTTTTGGGAAATGTTTTGATCCAAACAGTGACTTGGGCTCAATTCTCTTTCTCCTTCATATTCAAATATTTTTCTGACTCGTGTTCCCATGTTATCTGTCACTAAGTAGCTTTTCTAAAGAGGACCTATTGCCAGTGTCCACACTGACCAGCAATTCTTGGTACATCAACCACCAATAAAGGGTCTAACCCTACCTTTTTGTAGTCCTTTCCCTACTCGATTATATCTCTAATCTCAGACCAGGTTTCCTCTCTGCTGTCCAGAGCTGTTTCACAGTCTCTGTGGAAGTAATAGTTAGAGTGAGCAAGAAACACTTCCAACCAGAAACATAATAAATCAGTCAGCTGCATTGAGATTCTGCTTTGAGAAGAGAGAGCTGTAACAGAGACAGAGCCTGGTGAGCAGGCTGATTGCTTCAACATCCTGGAGCCGAGTTGTGAGCAAATGAAGCAAGAATTCTATTAATACCACAATATGAGTCTATAACATGGTATGCCTTCAGTATTGACATGTCCGTGCTAAATAGTCATTAAATAAAAGTAATACCTTTGTATATAGTTGTACCAATAATACAATTTAAATTTAATCAACTGTACAAATTACAGGTCCAAACTTGGTTGTTTTCCTATGTCAAGAACTAAAGCAGCCAGAAGGCTACTGAGCTACTAGTCAATGTGTAGCAAAATCTGGATTCTTGCGGCTAACGTTCAATCACTGCCCATAATTATTCTGAGTCGCATCTGTTTAATTTGAGCCCAGATAACCTGTGAATATAAAGTCAGAAACATTTCACTCTCTGCTTTTGAAAGTAAGATAGGGCAATGGAGTCGGCGTCCTTAGAACAAGTCTTGTTTATGTTTTAATTGACACAGTAATCTACAGCTATGTAACCAAACACATTTATATTGAGTACAAGGAGTTTCCCTTTGTACCTACATGTGAATGTGATTGCTTCTTATGGTTTATCACCACTACCACAAGACAATAACAAACTGGCAATTTTTTGTTTTATGGTTCGTTGTATTTATATAAGAAGAAATAAGGGCTTTTTATTATTCCATTATATGGGGAAGGGATTATTTGTTTGGCATAGTCTACCCATTGTATAATGCTAGGTACCCTTATGGAGCTCTATAAATAATAAATTAATACCTCAGCAGGTTTCTTCTCTCCAACGCTTATTGGCCTATCGCTGAAGGTCTGTTTCTGTTTCTCTCTGCTGACAACAGTTACACGTTATCTCTCCTTTGGCAGGGAGTGGTTGAATTGAAGATGTTTGTTCATACTGATAAATTAGGCAATAGCTTTCCTTTTGTGGGAAGGGAAAGTAAGCCATGAGTACCTATTTCCCTCAGTTTCCTGACATCTCAGTAACTACAGAGGCTAAATCCTGTAGCTAAATCTGAACTCCCTAGTTTTATAGCAGTTGGAAATAAAAGACAAATCTAGGCTTTGGGATTCTCTTTTATTCTTCTATAAAAAAAACGAATAATTTTTTTATTAGTTTCATTGGACAAAGGCTGATGTGAGATTCCCCCGTAAAAGTTTGAGTGTTTTTAAGAGGAAGTAAAAGTACAATCAGTGCCATTTTCTTTTAATATTTCAGACCATTCAAGAATGTGACAGAGTATGATGGGCAAGATGCTTGTGGTTCTAATAGCTGGAACATGGTGGATGTTGATCTGCCCCCAAACAAAGAGAACAACCCTGGGATTTTACTGCAGGGACTGAAACCTTGGACTCAATATGCCATTTATGTCAAGGCTGTTACTCTCACAATGATGGAGAATCATCACATCCATGGAGCAAAGAGTGAAATAGTCTATATACGCACCAATGCTGCAGGTAAGGCCTGTGATGCATGACACTGCAAAGGTATCATAGGCTGGGCTTTCACCCACTCAGATGGGTCTTTAAAGCTGCACGTGTAATTTATTAGCCCTGGACTGTGGAAAAAACTAAGTGCATTGGAAAACATGAACAACTTTAAATGCTTGATACTCAGGAAATCCATTAGAGGGGCCCAGTGCAGTTTAAATATATTGCAGTCTCAGTTAAGGTCACTTGTAATATTCCTCCCAGAAAACATTGCAATGAGGGCAGACAAGGGTCTGTTTGTCAGCTATACGGACAGGAACACAGGGTGTACTTGCCTTTAAGTCATAATGCTGACCACTACAACACAACATCAGGTGAACGTGTTTGATTGAGCTCTACCTTTTGACCACAAATAGCTTCCAAAATGAGTGGGACATTTAAATAGCCTGGCATCAAAGATGAATTATTAAAAAAAAAAAAATAGCGTGATAAGGTAATTTCTGAAACAAAAGATGGGAGAAGCTCAGGTACCCAAATACTACAGTGAGGTGCATAGGATAAAAGTTGGCTGTTACTTTTATCCTATGCACCTTGGCTGCCTTTTGAATAGACCATAGTTTTGAGATCTACAAACACGTTGCTTTTAAATGTTTGATTTTTGGAAGGCACTGAACATCAGGTCATCTTGTCTACCTGTTAGTCTCAGCTGTGTTCCAAATTGTTATATTTCAAATGTGTGTAACCCTATGTGCATTGTTATAGGATTTGAAGTCTCTTTTTTGCCCTATATCTTATAAAGCAATTGGGATTTTGCTCTTATTTTAAAGCTCTTGGTTTCCTAGTGCATGCCTTGGAGCAAGCATTGGAGACCTTAAGCTGTAGAGATCCTCAAGATGATGGTGCTGCATTGGTGAAAAGGGCTCTTGCACTATCGATAAGGAGCCTCTTTCACCATTTGTCTGTTGAAATGTGTGAGGGCAAGAGAGAGAAATTTGAGAGATGGACATGTTTTTCAACCTTGAATTCAACAAGTCTCTGGCAACGCTGAGTGAGACGACTCAACTTTTTGTTTGCTCAAATTCAGGAGAAAACCCACCCTATATATTTTGAGGGTTTTTTCAATGTATTCTACACAAATGCTAGCTGAGAACAGCCACCATTATTCATATAACATAATAGCAAACATACAAGATGTGTCTATTTTCAGGGTGTGAATTAAACAAGGAGAGAATTACGTCAAATAATTCAAAATTTTGCTAAGTGTGAGTTGCCTGTCCAAGACCATATAAACTCTCTAAAATATTTAGAGGTGGGAAGTCCAGTTAGAACCTCACTCTCATCAGACCTCTCAAGAAATGTCTGTGTATGTTTTTGGATATTATTTCGTATGGAAATTCATCACACAGGGTTTGCTGCTGTTGTTTGTTTACTCCACGCCCCTACATTTCTCTCTCTCAACATAATGCCATTCATAATTTCCCAGATTGGCATTCTAAATTTTCTTTGCATAAACAAATTGCTTTTATTTAGAAAGCAGCAACTAAAAAATACGAGACAGTGCTAGTCATAAATTGAAACTTTCTGGATTACATGGAGTAAGGAAATCAGAATGTCATTTAATAGTCTACCAGGGCATGGTTCCATACTTCAGGCCAAGTTCTTTGGTCATTATTCAAGCAGTATTCCCTTTGGAAATTAATGGGAGCTTTGTTGGTTTAAGGATTGCAAAACTTGGCCCTTAGACATTAAGGAAAGTTGTTGAGTACATCAGATCACTGCTGTAGGGAGGTGGCTTTTAAAACATTCACATCTGTTAGCCAAGGGGAGTCAGCAGCATTCTTCGTTCCCTTGAGGTGGGACGAGCTGTTTTTCGGAGTGATGTACAAAGCAGTTAATTGAGGCATTGTTTCTCAGCTTTTTATATTTCAATGAGTTGTGTGTAAAAATGCCTATTATCTTTTTTTCCTGTTCCTTTTCCCATCCTAGTACCATCTATCCCACTGGATGTTATTTCAGCATCTAATGCCTCCTCTCAGCTAATAGTGAAATGGAATCCACCCTCTCTCCCCAATGGCAACCTGTCCTACTATATTGTACGGTGGCAGCAGCAGCCTCAGGACAGTTATCTTTACCGACATAACTACTGCTCCAAAGGTAAGGGAGCTGAAAGCAGTTGTGTGAAAATGCCTGAGATTCATACCTGTCAGTCCTCATTATTCACATGACCAGCAAATGCAGCTGCAGCTACCTATTCTCTGATGTTTCTGTGAATAACAGCCAGTATGGGGGAAGGGTGAACATGGATTGTTAATACACCCACTGGCGGTAAGGGAAAAAACCTCAACATCTGGTCTTTTCTTTTAAAGATAAAGTCCCAATTCGGAGATATGCTGATGGGACCATTGATACAGAAGAAGCTACCGAACCCACCAAGCCAGAGGGGAGTGGGGGAGAAAAAGGACCTTGCTGTGCTTGCCCCAAGACAGAGGCAGAGAAGCAAGCTGAGAAGGAGGAGGCAGAGTACCGGAAAGTCTTTGAGAACTTCCTCCATAACTCCATCTTTGTGCCCAGGTAATAGAAAGCTGGATCTTTGCTGTCTTTATAGGTGGGGACTAGTGGTAATATCATTTCCTGGGGCCCTTGATATATACACATGGAAACATTTTTTTAATCAAACCATAAGCACATAAACACTGCCTCATGTAAGGAGAGAGGTGACCTACAGTCTTTCTATTTCATAGCTTCTTTTCCTCACTGATTTTTAGCTCTCTCCCTATTTTAACTAATCATAATAGTCCTTACCTACGTTTGTCCAAGAACCTTCTTTGTGGTTGCTCCTTTGTGGAATCAAAGGTCATGTAAAAGTTCTTCACCTGTAAGGGTTTCAAGGATGATCAGCCCACGGCAGAGAACTGGCTTCAAACCTGTTTTTTTCTCTAAATAGCCTTTTAAATGCGTAGGTGTCATAGGTCTCACCCCCACTTGGAGCTGTTGGGCTCCAATGTGGGGACCTGACTTGGTTTCCCTCTAAACTAAAATCCTAGTTTAGATCTAGTAAGCTGCCACCACTCAATCAGGAAATGTGGATTGAGACACAGTCCTTCCCCAAAATCCTAGGGGATTCCAAGAGCCCCAAATCCATGGAGTTCTTACACCCAGGAGAAATAAACCATTCCCCCTGCTTCCTCCCCCCTCCCTTTTCCTAGGAGAGATACCGGGATCTAACTACAGAGGGATACCTCCCCCTTCTCTTTCCCTGAGAATCCACCCAAGGAAAGACCAAACAAGTCCTTAATAGAAAAGAATTTATTAAAGAATAAAAAGAAAGTAACTTGTCTCTGTAATTCAAGATAGAACAATACAGGGTCTAAGCTTATCAATCTCTGGAGAGAATTCCCCCTCCCCCTTTCTCAGTAAAAGCAATATCAGCAAACAGGAATAAAGCATTTCCTTTAGCAAACACACAATTGCAAATATAGAAATCAAATCATAAGACTAATTCGCCTTTCTAATTAATACTCACTATTAATTAGTAGAAACTACTCCAGGAGAACTTGGAGACATGACTGTCCTCTCTTAGATCCAAAAAGAGCTCTCTCAAAGAACACAGACAAAGGCTTCCCTCCACAGAGATTTGAAAAAATCTTGTCTCTGATTGGTCCTCTGGTCAGGTGGTCATCAGGTACTGCATGTTAACCCTTTACAGGTAAAAGAGACCTTAACCCTGATCTGTTTGTTTATGACAGTAGGTAACTCATCTTGAAGATGTATCTGGTTTGGAAATTAAAGGAATATTGGGGCCTTGCAGAATTTGAAATGGTTGTCGGTTCTAATTTGTCTCTGCACTAATTAAGGAGAGTGTCTTGGTTTCCTGGGCTTTGACTGTAACCAAGAATTAAATGTACACACTCTTTCATGATAAAAGGTGCTGCTTACATGTTAAGTAGAAACATATCCATTAAGCTCCGTTTTATATGGCATCATGGAGCAGGTATTATTGAATTCATCAGTGGTTGTGATGCTTGAGTTTCTAAATTACCTCTTTTGTAAGCTGTTTTTACTTAAGATAATTGGATCACAAGGCCAGCATACTGTGTGTAGCTGTAACACTACTATGTAAGCAGTCAGCTTTCAGCTTTGATCGTACATGTAGTCTCATTCTCTCTCTTGGCTGGAGAGGAGTAGGTGGAGTTGGCATTAAATGGAGCTTCGGAAAGTGTTCAGGTGTGGTCTTCATGAAAAAACAAGACTGAGTGATAAGTTTGAGAACAAAAAAAATTTCTTTAACTTGTAAAGATCTTATTTAAGACACTTAGACTGTGTAAGGCAGTGAGGAGCCAAATTACCGATCAGCGTTACTCAAAAGAGCCACAGTAGTGTGAATTAATTGTTTAATTTGACTCTCTCTATAATATTCTCACAGCAAAAAGACTGACCAACTAGTCTACAGTTGTCAGAGTAGCAGCCGTGTTAGTCTGTATCCGCAAAAAAAACAGGAGTACTTGTGGCACCTTAAAGACTAACAAATGTATTTAAGCATGAGCTTTCGTGAGCTACAGCTCACTTCTTCGGATGCATAGAATGGAACACACAGACAGGGGATATTTATACATACAGAGAACATGAAAAGGTGGAAGTATGCATACCAACAGGCAGAGTCTAATCAATTGAGATGAGCTATCGTTAGCAGGAGGAAAAAAACTTTTTGAAGTGATAATTAAGATGGCCCATAGAAGGTGTGAGGAGAACTTAACATAGGGAAATAGATTCAATTGGTGTAATGACCCAACCATTCCCAGTCTTTGTTTAACCCACAGTTAATAGTATCTAGTTTGCATATTAATTCAAGTTCAGCAGTTTCTCTTTGGAGTCTGTTTTTGAAGTTTTTTTGTTGCAAAATTGCCACCTTCAAGTCTGTCACTGAGTGGTTAGAGAGGTTGAAGTGTTCTCCCACTGGTTTTTGAATGTTATGATTCCTGATGTCAGATTTGTATCCATTTGTCTACAGTTGGTTAATAACATAGTAAAAGCATCCTGATTGGTTAATAATTAAATCACACAATGTTTTAAAATCATGTGCTGCAGAGAGCCACAGGAGACACAGTAAGGAGCCTCAGTCTGAGCATCACTGATGTAAGGACTTCAGGGCAGGGGCCATGTTTACCTGGGAGGTTGTACAGCAGCTATTGCAGTGGGTCACTGACCTTGATTGAGACCTCTGTGCACTACCCCAGTACACATAATATTGCCTCTTGGTGGAAGTGTCTAGTTGTTGTCCTGAACTGTTGTTGATTTACTCCAGTTTTGTGTGCACTGCTGATAAGTTAGCAGACCAGATCCTGAAATAACCAGTGGTTGTGTTAATCCTGAGCAACACCTTATGATGTAAACAAATTCGGACTTCGGCCTACTGCACGACAGGTTTGGAAACCACATGCATGTTATAAATTGCCTGAAGTGACATGATATTAGTTTTGTGGAGGAAAAGTATTTTTCCATTTAACCAAAGCTTTCAGGCATTTGAAACATGACATTCATTTTGTCTGATGGTAAATTTTCTAGGACTAATTTAAAAAAAGAGAGAAAAGTAAACCTTGAACAGAGGCAGGAACAAATTGCTAGCAATCTTTTACATGCTGTAGATTTACCCAGTTTTAAAACTTAAATGGGAGCAATTCATAAAGAATGTCTTCAATGTTTTCCAGTTTTCCCCCTACTCAGCTTGCTTTCATAATGGGTATGTTTTTCTTTTCAGTGATTTAACAGCAGGATCAGATAAGATATAAGACTTGTAAATAGCTGAGTTAGTTAAGTGACTTTTAAGAAGTCTGAATGTCAGGGAAATGTGAGATTATGACCTGGTGAGATTTCTCCATAGGACAAATCTGAGCAACTTCTTACTTGCAGATGTCTATTTTTTTTTCTTTTCTTTCCCTGAGGGAGAAGTTAATTCATGTGTCAACACAAGCCTCATTAGAAGTGTATTATGTTTCCAGCTTTCTACCTGGGTCTTGTCTGTCTTTGGGATGTTATGAAAGAAGCACAGCACGTAAATAGAAGGGTCTGACCGTGCGGTTTTCAGGCTGCTTAAAAACAAATACATCTGTGTCGTTACATCATCCTGCCCTGGCCTGTTTGTGATTTCTAAAGGGCCCAGTGTACAGCATTGCAGCAGGAAGGGTAGGGCTGAGACAAGATAATTTTTATTGCTTTTGGAACTGCGTTTACAGCACTGCAAGAGCCATTACTCTGCAGCTTTCCTTTTGTTTTCTAGTGGTAACCGAGTAACAAGCAGCATCTGAGAAGCTGTAACTTAACAATTAGCACATAGTCAGAGACCTGGGCTGCACTTAAAAATTAAATTAACATAGCTACAATGCTCTGGGCTGTGAAAAATTTCACACCTTTAGCTCCGTAGGTAGGTCAACATAATCCCTGTCTAGATATGGCGATGTTGACAGAAGAATTCTTCCATTGACCTACCTACCTACCGCTTCTTGGAGAAGTGAATTACCTACATCAATGGAAAAAAACCCTTCCATCGATTTAGGAAGCGCCTATGCTATGGCACTACAGGGGCAGAGCTGTAGCATCCTTGTGCTGCTGTATTGACAGTAGTGTAGACACATCCTAAGAAGGTAATTAGATTTTGCACTGACATCCATTTCTTTTAAAGATCTCCTTTCTCTTTTCAGTGATTTTATTTTCTCATTGTTTGTTATCCCCTCCTCCCTATGTCAGAAAATAGATGGATTTACTTGCCTTTTCCCCCAAGACCTTCCTTTATTTTTGGCTGTCTAGTTTCTTGGGTACTAATTTTTTCCTCGTTTGGGTGTTCCAGCAAAGTCGGCAGCTTCTTGACAGAAAGTCATTGATGTCAAATCCCTCAGTATTTTAGTTATGTTTGCCTTGTGGTTAATATGTGGGTCTCTGTCTTTCCCTAACGTGACTGTATTTTTTTGCCCACGCGTTCTGTGTTTTATTCTCTTTTTCAAAGTAAATGTAGGACCGTGCTTTTCAGACTGTCAAAGAGCGAATCTTAACACATCCTGTAAACATGGTGGTAGGTAAGGTCACTCCTTCTGGTTGTTTGATGTCAGGATGTGTTCTTGCATCAACACATGAATTTGTAGTTTACTTCCAGTCTCACTGCTTTTTGTCACAAGTGCAAATGTTCTCTAATTCAAGAGCGGGGATCCTTGTTCTTTTATGCTGGTCCAAAGGTTTATTCTCTGCAGTGAAATAAGGAGATGAACGATGACTCTACCAAAGCACAGCAAACAGGCCTAGTGACTTCTCCAGTGATACTCGTTGTCAAAGAGACGGTGTGTGTGCTTTTGTTTGCTATGAAATTCTCCCATTTCATGCTGTAGACTTACTAAGAGCTTGTCGCTACCAACACTTCGTTCACAGCAAGCTGGGATGTAAATCTACCCTGTACCAACCTGCCATGCATTACGTCACCATGTGGCACCTGCTGCCACCTCGCACTAAGTTACCTAGTGTGCCGTGATCTACTCAGCTTTGAAATGGGAGTAGGTCAGAGCACACTAGGGAATTTCTAGAGCACGGCAGCAGTGTGTCCATGCAGCAATTTAGCACATGGCAGGCTAGTGCAAGGTAGATTTGCCCCGCAGTTTGCCTTTGGTCGTATAGACAAGCCCTGAGTTGAGTTAATCACGTGGGGCGTGTTGCTTGATAACACAGGTAGTCCTTTCCTTGTCTTCATACTTGTGCTACGGTTTGCCTGCCTTATATATGCAACCTGAGAGTCATTAGGGTTTTGGAGAATCTAAGGCCATGTGTACACTAGTACTTGTGTCGGCAAAACGTTTGTCACTCAGGGGTGTGAAAAGAACACTCGCCGAACCCCACAAGTTTTGTTGAGCTGGTTTTATTATGTTGACGCAAGAGCTCTCTCTCATCAGCATATCGCGGTTACACGAGTGCTCTTCCAGAGGCGCAGCTTTGCCTTGGCCTTAGTGAACTCCTTACAAATTTCATCCAGCCTCTGCCAATAGGTTTCAAAACCGAATGTGCCCACAGTTGTTTGGCATGTAGCTCTGATGAACTCTTTGATATGGCTGAATGTTCTAAGACTATTTATTTCATAGTGAGCTATTTCTCTGATCTAATATGTTTCCTAATTGACGGGGCACTTCTTCCGCTCTTAATGCCCACTCCTTGATTGGGAATGTGTTGAAATCATTGCCTCACTGTAGTAATTTGATATAGACCCAGCACTGACCTAGTAATAGACGATCATTGTGTAAGTGGTATAATGTGAGGTATGGTACAATGAAGGAAATATTTCTGGTGTAGATTCTTCCCTGATTTCTCTCCCCGCCACCTCACTCTTTCGGTGTTCTGTTAATTCAAATCTAAATCAAGAACACTTGATGGATTAGGATTGGAGCATTTGAAAACGGTCATCCTGTTTACGTGGTCTGTGTTCCTCTGTAGAACAAAGACCCAAATCCCAAACTGAAGAACACGTGACACCTCTGATGTGTAATGGTGATGTGTGACAGCTAGATTCATTCTATCGTGTACACCGTGTCTCCATGTTGACAACTATACTAACAAAAAAAGGCCTGTCTGCACTGCCAATTCTAAAACGTGAAACAACAGAAACTGCAGGATTGTTGCAGTAGATCACTCGTTGTTTTTTAATTCAATACATAGATTACTACAAATGTTCGTTTTATTTCCATAGTTCCATAGGTGCACGTGCACTTTACAGACAAAATTAAAAAGCTCCCTTTTCTGGGACACATACATACTATTTTCTATATCTTTTAGATGTCCTCTGTTGTGCTAATAGAATGCTCATGTTCCTTTGCCCACCACTTCCCTTTCAAAATGAAGAAGCTGTTAACAGACTTCTCTCAAAAGCCAAACATGTCCAGTGACTAATTGTTGCTAGTAAAACACAGAACAATGCAAGAAAACCAGTGTCACTAATGTACACTGGTTAACTTTAGCTCTCATTCTGTGTTGAGATGCTCCTTGGGTTGCTAATTTGCAAAGCTGCTTAGTGGCCTCATTTCAGTGCACACCTGCACTAGATGGTGCTGATTTTTCTCAAATCATAAGGTTTGTCAGTTAGAGACCTCATTACAGATAGGTTTGAGAAATGGTGGGGAAATGACGTCCGTAAGGGCACACCTGTTATCTTCCACAGTTTTTAGTTTATCCCTGGTTTGCCTCCTCAACACAGTAAATTAAGCAGCCTTTAATTGCTTTCATCCTAACCAGAAAATCAAAAACTGGACCTTGGAGCTGTACAATTCATATCCTTTCAGATTTTTGTGGGGGGAGCTTTTTAGACCTGTACCATCTGATTTTATTCTGAGCCTCTAAAGCAGGCTTCAGCATCACCATCATTAACTATGGATCCGGTTTGCTCATGTTACAACCTTGGGCACATTTTTGCCATTCAAAACATTGACCTCAGTGGGGCCTGCACAGTGGAAGGTTGTGCATGTTTATCTTGGGTTAGAACTTGAGCCTTAGACAGCTCGGGTCTGTTTCCAAAGCAGTCAGAAATGGCATGTGCTGAACATATAGTAGATTCAGATAAAGAATGAAGTCCATCTAGTGGCTTCCTTATTCTTTCATTTGTATATTCTGTCTATCTGTAAGCTGAGTAGATATGTGTTTTCTGACTTAAAATTTTCTCTGCCTTCCCTGACCATCAGTTGAGAAGTTTAATACATTAAAACGACCTGTTTCCACATATTGCCCTTTGTTCTCTGCAGACCGGACCGGAAGCGCAGGGATGTGTTCCGAATCGCAAACACCACTCTTGCCAGTAGGAACAAGAACACAACGGTGCCAGATCACTTCGCCAATGTGTCTGATGTGGAGGAGAGCGAGATGGAATATCCATTCTATGAGAGCAAAGTGGAGGGCCGGGAAAGGACGCTCATCTCCCACCTCCAGCCTTTTACTCTTTACCGTATTGATATTCACAGCTGCAACCATGAAGCAGAGACACTTGGGTGCAGTGCTTCCAACTTTGTCTTTGCAAGAACCATGCCTGCAGGTACGATCTCCAGAGTTTCAAACTTTACATTTCGTTTTCTGGGCAGTAAAGTGCATCTTAGATACACACAGGGAGAGAGAGCTTTGAAAACCAAATATAAAATAGGGTTTTTTCAGGATTTTTTTTTTTTTTGGTGCAAAAAATAAACATTGTTTTTAATGTGAGAGTTATGTAAAATGTTATCTTACTGGATCAACACCTTCTATTAGTCCATAAACTCCAGGGTCCAGCTTTGGCACTGCTCACTGCTGCAGAGGAAGGCAAATAATCCCCATTGTCTGCCCAGATAACTCTGCAAATCTGTCGACAGGTGCAGGGAGGGAGTGGAAATGGTTTCCTGAGCCCCTAGGACATCCTGATGCAGGAGGATTGAGTATACCTTTCCTGACATGCTGTAGTCCATAGATATTTGTTCGCAGTTTCTAATCAGTTCACTTTGGCCTGGTCACAGATGTTTGAGTTTTACTTGTGTGAGTGTTTGCCATGAAAACAAAATGTTTCCTCTGCCACGGAATGCTAGTGCACTCCTCCAGTCTGGGACTGGAAACAATATTGTGTCACTTTTCATGACCAATCGCACACAACTAGCCTATCTCAAATAAGGAATACTGGGTACTCTCACAACTGTTTGCAATCACTGGAGTAAGGCTTCAACTTAGACAGATTGCTCATCTCCTGAGAAGAAAAGACCTTATTTCAGTATAAACCCATATGCAGCCATAACTCCAGATGTCTGGTTTCTTTTTGATGCAAAATGGTAGTGGTTTGGCTTTCTGGAAGGAAATGTTATCATAATCCAGAGCCAACCATTGTCTGTACAATGCAGAGGTATTGTTTATTTCAAGTAAGTAGGAAAATCCATGAGCTCAGGGAAAAGGAAACAAACATTCCTAAATTCTTAGCCTGTGAATTCTCAGAATTGAGGACCTTTGTGATCATGTGGGCTTTTGAACCTAGTGCATATATTGCTTGACTGGACCAGTATTCATAGTCCCCAGGCAGCCTGCTGAATAATTTCGGAAACCAAAAGCACTGGGGATAAGGCAAAGAGCACTGATGTCTCTCCATCATAAGCTGGGACTGCACACATTGCAGATACTGTCCCTACACTGACAATCCAGACGCTGTGACAGTGGAGCCTGTTTTGACCTCCGTGCAGACCCCAACCTGTGTCTGTGTTTCTGACAAGCCTCTGTCTGTGCATCCTGTGACGTGGACACTATACTGCAAGTAGCTCTGCAGAGATGCAACACCTAATGCTGCTACTTTGGGCCTTCTCCAGCCATTAGATCAGAATGACTTTCACTCACTACCATGGAGAGTACTGTGGCGGTCTGAAGAAAGAACCAGTCACTACTATACTAAGTTCTTCAGCCTGTACTTCATATTAGATCACTTACTTATTGTGTCCTGATGTTTTTAGGCCTATGCACTGCATCAGCTGTAACAGTATTATTCAGGCAATACTAATCTCTCCAACAAGCCTTCAAGTGCTTACTCCTTGCTCTCTGGGGATTTGAACAGTATTTATTGTGCTGTTCTGGCGCCTCTGGAGTAGTTAGGAATTTTGTTTTTTGATCTCTTCACCTAGCTTCGTCCAGCAGTTGTCTCAGATTCAGACAGGCTGCAGTGCTGTTTGCGTTACATCGACTCTTGTAATTATTTTGTAGAAGGAGCAGATAACATTCCAGGAACAGTAACGTGGGAAGGCAAAGAAGATAATGCCATCTATCTGAAGTGGTCAGAACCTGTAAGCCCTAATGGATTGATACTGATGTATGAAATCAAATATGGGCAGCACGGAGAGGTGAGGATTGGTCAAAGACATGTTTGTTTGAGGGAGGAGGAGGGGTTCTGTTGGAACTAATGTCACGTGTAGTTTGTTCTTTGTCCGGTCAACTCCGACCAGCGTAGAGGGTCAGACTGATTCAATACTTGGATGGAAGTCCCATTGAAATACCCTGGTGTGAATACAGTAGTCTTTTCTTTGTTTTGTTTTTTGAATCGGTATTTATTGAACGGCTTAACACACGGTATAAGGGTCTCAGCGACTTAAAGCTGAGGTCCTGGGCACGTGTGGTTATTGAAGCTCATGTGCTACGTTTCACAAGACTCAGAGCATTACCTTCCAGTGCCCGTGCTAAATTCATCTCCTACATTAGTAAGCGTTGGTGTGCATTGTTTAAAAAAAATTATTACTTGATTTCATTCTGGATGAGCCCACATTTTCTAGGTGGGAGGGTGATTTTTGTTTGTGTAAAGTTTGTAGAGTGCTTTGGGATCCATGTGCCTAGGAGATGCTTTATTAATGAGATCACTCATTTTAAAGAAAATAAAAAGGACCTTTAGGATTTAATACTTAAAATACAACTAAATTTTGTATTCCTCCCATGCTTTCCCAAATTTCCCCCTTTTTAATTCTCCCGTTAAGCTGAATACTTTTTAAAAAAAATAAAGGTGCTTTGCTTTTTATGGTAGACTTTGATATACTTATGAACAGTTTTTAATACTAAATAGTACAGATACAGCACAGTGGTCAGTATTGATGTAACAATTCGTTATTTGCTAAAGCAAAATAAACAAATTTTTGCTATTTGCTAAAGCAAAATAAGCAAATTTGTAAGGGCAGTCATTGTATAGCAACAAGTTTTCCCTTTATTTTAATAGTGCTGTTAGCAGCAGCGTTCATCCAAGGATTTGTAGATACTGAGTCTTGCAACATATCTCTTGAGACAATTTCTAAGTATTATGCCAAATTTACAGGTGGGTGAAGATTTAAGTGACTTGTCCAGCAGCTGTGGCGGTACTTGAAATAGAAACAAGGAATCCCGGCTCTCAGTCTCTATTTCTAGCCAATATGTTACAATCCTTCCCTTGTTTTATTTGCTTTTACCATTGTTGGATTCCAAATATCCTTAAATTGCACAAAGGGAGAACTGTTCTGATTTTAGTTGAAAAAACAAGTTTAAATCATGAATGTGATGCAAAGCCCAGCAAAATCTGTGACCTTACTGAGTTCCTGACAATTACAAGTATAAAAATATTTACATGTAGTACAAGCCGTTCTTCTTCTTTCAGGAGAAACGGGAATGTGTTTCTAGACAGGAATACAGGAAGTTTGGAGGAGCCAAACTAACTCATCTAAACCCTGGAAACTATTCTGCCAGAGTTCAGGCCACCTCTCTAGCTGGAAATGGATCATGGACTGAACCAGTGTCTTTCTATGTACAACCCAAACGTAAGAGGAATTTTATAGGTTGCGTCAAACTATCTATGGTTACTAACTTACTTCCTGAGTTATCTCACTTATTCCTGTTGTTTGCATGCATGATTGGGACTTCAAACATCCTTCTTAAGTTCTCCATATACTTCCTCAGTTGTGCATGTTTCTGTGGGAGCTGTTCTGCATTCTCTTCATTGGAAAGTGCATATGAATGAAAAGTACCTTTTGAGACTAGGTCCTGTTCTGTTTTGCATGTGTATACACATGTATAGGCTAGTGTGTCTACAGATTAATAATAGTAAATGTTGTCCCTGTGGTATACTAATCTTGGGTGAAAATGTACTGCTAGGAATAATCATGCAGCAGTATTATGAATTGGAATCTGGAACCCATGTGGTAATATGGAATACCTATCGCGTGCATTAATGTGATACAAGAAGCCGAGTTTATTTGCATGGAACTTTGTTACAATTTCATTTTTAGCTGTTTTATTCCTACTATGGAACTCAAGTGGCATTTTGACAGAAGATCAACATGTTGACGCAAGAGGAGGTAGTGATACTGGAAATGAAGCAATTGTTTACCAATTTGTTTCTGTGTAAAACACGTTCCACCCAGTGCTTTTATGGCTACCATAGACATCTCATCTTATTCTTCTACATCTGCATGTCTTACTTTTGTTTCTGCTTATTTGCAAAGCAGATACATTTATTTCCCTCAATATAGCCAGGCAAAATACCCATGTGTCCTCTTCTCCCATTTGTAATAAAACAAATTTTGATAGAATTTTGAGGTGAAATTGGAGCAACAAAATATTTGTGTGCATGCTGTCCTTATATATAGATGTGTATATATAGATTTAAAAGGATAAGCATGCATTAATCATTTAAAGAAGAACATCAGACCATAAACATACCTAGTCAAACCAAAACTCAATTAAACAGAACACTGCTCTTTTACAATCTTAATGCTGTCCTCTTTCTCAGATTTCTGATTCTCTAGTCATTTATTGTTAGGGAATCTTCCTGAAGAAATTTCTACATTTCAGATAAACTGAATTTTCTCATTTTGCACTATGACAATATCTTGTGTAGGCTGAAAACGCTCATGGTGGTAGAAATTCTATAACAACGGAAGAATTCTGTTTTCTTGTCTATTTCAGCGGCAGACTATGGGAATTTCCTGCATTTGATAATTGTGCTCCCCATTGCGGTGCTGCTAATCGTTGGAGGTTTGCTAATAATGCTGTACGTCTTTAACAAAAAGAGGTGAGATCTTGCGTACACTCGTGAATAAACTGGGAGGAAATGTTCATTTTGAACTCAATGCCCAAAGGGAAAGTTTGAATTTGAAACCAAAGCGGTGTTTGGAGGACCATACAGGATAGACTAAAGCAATTTTTTCTCTTATCCGGAGATGATGTTTCAAGTTACTAATGAGCATCTGTCTGCTAAGGGAGTTGTGGAGAGGCTTTTCATTACCATGCTGAGCTTGAGAGGAAGGAAAGTTGGGGTGGGATGGTCTTTTGGGGATGTATCTCCATTGGGACAATGATAGCAAAAATAGAACCTTATAGTCTCTGGTTTAGCCAACTATTTGAATCACTTTGGAAACCACAAAACCTTATTTGCTGGACAGATTATAGTCAATCCAAGTGAACATACTTGGTATTTCATATCTCGGTAGCCTCTTCACAACTGCTGAACATTTTTTAATGAAGAAAAGGAAAAATTAGAATTTGCACCAACGTTTAAATAAGCTTTGGCTGTTTTTTGCATGTAGAGATTTACGTTAATCCCTTCTCCCACCTCAGATATAGAGGCACTCCTCGGACTTACGACACAATTGGTTCCTGAAAATTGCGTCGTAAATTGTAACTCGGAACCGCAATCCACTCTATTGCGGGACCGAGCGTCATAAAGTCGAAACCAATTGCCGTAAGTCGAATCAGGGTGTCCATTCAGAAAAGTCGTAAGTGCCGTTGGTCATAAATCGAACATTGTAAAGTCAAGGACTGCTTGTATTTCCTGAAAATGTTTACCTTCACTTTACACATAGCATTTACCAAATCTCTATCTGTACCAGATCGATAGTTTTTAGTGGCACTGTTTATTCTGGCATTATAGGTTTGCTGATTAACACCCCTCTCTCACCCAACCTTTATCTTGTACAAACCTTGCCAGCTCATCCCAAGCCTGCTCCAGCCCAGGGAATGAAATGTTTGGTCACGTTTGCAGAGGCTTGATGATAGTTTATTAATCTGCCAGAACTGGACCATAAAATAGGTTGCATGTAGCATGTTTCCTAAAATCAAGACTATCCCAAACCCACCTAATCTCCTGCAGGTTGGGAAGCATGGAGTCCCAAGAGTGATCCTGAGCACAAATCTCCTGCATGGCACATCATCATATAATCAGTCCTGGGGGAAGAGCTTTTGGATACTTTTCTAAAAGATATGCTCTAGGAATCATTTTGGGGAAGTTGCATGGCCTGTGTTATATAGGGGGGGTCAGACTAGATCATAGTGGTTCCTTCTGGCCTTGGAATCTGTGTTTACATTCACCCATAAAAAGAAATGTGAGAACCTAGCGTGTTACAGCCTTTCATATTCATTCTTCATTCTGGTGCAGATATGGTGTAAAGAGGACTGGAACAGAACTGGGGAAGGGGGCTGGGGAGGGAAGGGGTCTCCCATGAAGACTGTTCAGGCCATTTTCTAAGTTGGTATGGCCCGTGTTGGCATATGCAGGTAGAACAAGAACTCGGTTAGATTAACAAAGTCAGTTCCTCTCTCATCTTGTCCGAAAACCCCTCCACATGCCACATGTAAGAAGCAACAGGACAGGTGGTGGAGCAAATAGTGAAAAAGCCAAGGAAGAGGAGGATTGGAAATGTTAGTTGTGTTTTTAAGGATGAAAAAAAATACATCTAATGTTTTAACAGGAACAGTGACCGACTAGGCAATGGAGTGCTTTATGCTTCTGTGAACCCTGAGTACTTCAGTGCTTCTGATGGTAAGTGTGGCCTTGAGCTTCTGATGCTTTTACTTTAATATATTCTGTTGTGTGAGATCAGGTCAAGCCTCATTTTGAAAGATGCAGAGATATAATACCACACAATCAACCTAAATCTCAGCTTGCTTTACCTATATTACTCTCATATCGATAGTCTGTCAGTGGAAATGTATAATGCCACCACGGTTAATAAACTGAAACAATATTTTTAAAAAGTTTTTTTTAATGTCTTCTTGCAGTTTGTTCAGTCAGTCAAACTAGACAGAGCAGTTTCACTTTTGGATTCTCATCCGCTTACTGTTCAGTTGTTTTAACTGCAATGAAAAATAATTCATGAAAACCTCTCTTTGATAGTGGGCTATATAAGCCTCTGATGTTTTAAAACAAACCTAAATACTAAAACTAGTTGTTGTTACTCCTTTATTAAACTGCGGGCCCTTCGAATTTGTAGAACGATAAGACAGTCAAAAGATGTTTCACATTTGAAGATGCATCCACACACTTCTGTGAGCCATCAGACACTTCACGGGTGGAAATTGTATGTGGAAACAAGTACATATGTTAACATTGTGTTCATATCCTGTAATATAAAGAAAGAGGGTTGTTCTCTAGCTGATGAAACAATTTTTTAGTGCTAGTTTCAACTTGATTTTATATAGTTGTAACTGTTCTTAAATTCTCATCTCAAAATATAGCAAGATATTTGTATTCTGGTAGCACCTAAAAACCCAAGTTGAGATGAGGACCCCATTGTGCTAAGCACTGTGCCATTGGACAGTGAGATATAGCCCTTGCCCCAAAGTCAGATACTGTATTGGGCTTTTAGGGCCCCCTCTGTCCCTTTTGTCGTGTATATGCCCTGCAGTTAGGGGGCTGAGGGACCTCATCTTTTAAAGATGGGGAGAGGTTAGAAGGGGCATCATAGTGACTGCCGGTCATGACTTTAAAATAAATAAATAAAATTGAGAAGTCCTGCGTCGGATTTAAGTTCCATTTGCTTCAAGTGAAATATTTGCAGCTGTAAGTAGCACAACCCCTCCCCCCTCCATAAGAAACCCCATCAAGATTTTCATAGAACTTGAGGGAGCCAATTTAAAAAAAAAAAAAAAAAAGATTTCTGTAGCTCTAGGCCAGGGGTCAGCAACCTTGGGCACGTGGCCTGCGAGGGTAAGCTCCCTGGTGGGCCGGGCCGGTTTGTTTACCTGCCGTGTCCGCAGGTTCGGCCAATCGTGGCTCCCACTGGACACGGTTCGCTGCTCCAGGCCAATGGGGGCTATGGGAAGTGGCGCAGGCCGAGGGATGTGCTTTACAACTCATGTTTTGTATACTGAATTTGCACAGAGTTGTTTCCTAGTCATTTTCCATTATTTAAGCACCATAGTTATGCTTCCTTTTCTCCACCACAGTCGCCATCCTTTAAGATTTGTGTATCCTTTAGGCTGGTAACAATCAAGTAATCACAATCCTAGATAGAACTGACACTGGCCATGAAATTGACGGCCTCTGCTAAAGGTCATCTCAGGCGAGCTAGCTTGATAGTCATGATGGCAACACAAAGCACTGACATTATTAGGGACTGTAGCTTGTTCCTTTGACTGCTACGGCTGGGGTTTCTGCAAAGAGGGAAGAAAAAATCTTGAGTCTTTAGGTGCTATATAAAAACCTAAGGTAGGTAAACTGTCTGGGAAAGAACATGGAAACAATTGCATATGTAGCTTGATACTTATGTCCTCATGCTGTGTGCATTTTGCTACTCATAATTCATGGTTGGGGTTTTTTATCTTGAAGCCACAAGTCTTCTCCCCATTTCCACAACTATGTGTGGAATATCATTGTCTGTTCTCTCACACTCTAGTGTATGTTCCGGATGAGTGGGAAGTGCCCCGTGAGAAGATCACCATGTGCCGGGAGCTTGGGCAGGGCTCTTTTGGAATGGTTTACGAGGGAATAGCTAAGGGAGTGGTGAAGGACGAGCCAGAAACTAGAGTGGCCATCAAAACTGTCAATGAGTCTGCAAGCATGCGTGAACGGATAGAGTTCTTAAACGAGGCCTCAGTCATGAAGGAGTTCAATTGTCATCATGTGGTAAGTTGCTTGAAATTGAGCATAGCTTCCCTTAACGTAACTATAGTTACTGGCATGATGGTATCAGGTGCCAGGCTTGATTGACTCCATGATACCAAGAGTCAAGACCTCCTTAAGGCAGCATGCTAAAGGAAAGTGCTTCCTCATCACACGGCTCTCACGATGTGCGTCATGATAATGCGTTAATAGGAATGGCTGCTGCCACAGAGTTGGGATCAAAATCTTTTTGAAACTCTTCCCAAGATTTGTGGGTGTTGGTTCCAGACAGGGGCCACTCCCAGTTAATAATTGGGCTTTTAATTGGTTAATAATTTCCCCAGTAATAATTAACATATCTGCTGGGTAATCTTAACTTTTCCCTTTCAGGTGCGGCTGCTTGGAGTCGTCTCTCAAGGCCAACCAACACTGGTTATCATGGAGCTCATGACACGCGGGGATCTCAAGAGTTATCTGAGATCTCTGCGGCCGGACACAGAGGTGAGCATGTAGGTTGGGGTTTTTTTCCTCCACTTGCAAGAAAAGGTAATGAGTTCAACACACCAAACTTGCCCATGCTGTCAGTCTCCTGCCTTGTTGAGAGTAGCTGTCCTTGTCAGTGGTTTCTGATGTAAACCTTCCTCCCGAACATTGGCCCAGTTACGTGTACTGGCTTGGCACAGCTGCTGAGCCTCAGTGGTCTGTGCTTTAGTACGCAATACCCCTGGCTTTCTGATGCGTAGGTTAGCAGGTTTCTGCAGACCTTTTTGTGTGTCTCATTTTTATCGTATCTTCTTTCCTCCACCCCATTTATTTTAAAGGTTGTGGGCCTGTCTTTGTTAAATTACACATTATTTAAAAAGAGACCATTGCAGAAATCCAGGACTAGCTCCAGTTCACTCCTCGTGTTAAAGCCAACTGGTATCTTCATTGTGTCCCATAATTTCCCTCATTCTTTTTTCTTTTTAATCTGTGAACTAAGTGTGGTGCCTAGTTTACTTGCCCTGCTGGCAGCTAACCTTCATTACTAGCTATAATAGGAGGCCAGTAACTGAGCAATCAGCTTCATCAATTCATTGCTGTCTTTTCCGGGGTGTTCATGCCCAGGGCTCTTCAGAACCTTCTCTGAGTTCCTGCTACTCTTTGCTCACTCCCCTGTGTCCAACCTGTGCCTTTAAGGAGTTAAATACTTATACAGAATGAAATTTATCTTCTTTCTCGCAATTATCTTTTTTTCTCTTTGAGCTCTGTTAATGAAACTCCAGCTGTTCTGTGATCTGCTGCTCCTTATGCCAAAAGAGCTGTTTTCATGGGGATAGTAGAATGTGTACAATAGCACACTTCTGTCCCACCTCTGTGTCACTAAGTGCCTGTTTTTCAGGTTTGAATTAAGTCTTCTTGCCTAATCTGACTCTTGATAAAGCTGCAAAACAGGACAATCATTTTAAAAATGCACAAGCAGGGTAATTGCTCTTGGATGAAGCCCTACATGCTGCCCCTTTGTTTTTGACATAAATTATGAATGAGCACTTTGCAATAAACACTAATATTTAGTCATGCTCATGTTTAATATTCAGCCCTGTCAGTCTAATAGATAAAATCACTCACGTACATTACAGGGTCCGAAAGGTTAGGAAAGAACGTTAGAGGTCACTTCCTGCTCAAATTAAAGTTGGCCGTGTATAAAACGTGCTCAGCACTTTTCTGTGACCCTCAATTTCACAATGCAGCATTTGTGATGTAAATAATTTACAGCAACAGAGAGCAAACACCTGGTTTGTGTAAATGAAACTTAGTGTAAAACGAAGGGCATTTTATGAAACAAAAGGCGGGTTCTTAAAAAACGCTGTTCTGTACCCCATCATTCAATGGGAATGTGGATTACATGAAGATTGGGCTAGCTTCTGAGCACTGAGACCAAGGCTTTTTTATCAAGGTACAGGTCCTGGGTCATATTAGAGAGCTTATCAAGAGCGAAAGAAACGAAATTCAGTAGACTTTGGAGACAGGGAGCAGTGATGATATAAACAAGAGAATGACCGAAAAAGAGTATTGCCTAGTTTGTTTTTCTCTTCTGTATGCTGATTTATTGTTCCCCCAACCTTGAAAAGTGATTGCTGCGAGCGGGAGGTGCTGGGACAGAGAGGGGAAGTTGCTGATCCACAGGGCTGCTGGCAGGCGGGAGGCGCTGGTGGGGGGGTGGGGGAGAGCTGATGGGGGGGCTACCGGCCCACCCTCGTTCCAAGCCCCTACAGCCAAACAGCGCTGTAATCAAACATTGCGCAACTTTAAATTAGTATGTTTCTCTAATAGATCAGCAATGAAACAATGTTAACCAGGACGACATTAAGTGAGGAGTTACTGTATCTTACAGTGCTTCTCATACTTAACTAATTGTTCTGGAGAGATGCAGTGGATTGGCTCCTTCCTGACTTACTGCCACAAGTTCTTGAGCCACTGATTTCACCACACAGTCATGGCCCTTCCACAAAGGGTTCCAGCTTACATTGGCCCTTGCTGTCAGTAGGGTATAATGATTGCATACCTTCAGATGGATGAATTTTTCCAGGTTTCCTTAGATCCATCCCTGTAGGTCCTTTGCTGTGAGAGCTGTTCCATTTAGGAATTGGGGAACTTGGAAGGGTTCCCAGAGAAGGAGTGGAGAGACTCATAATGATAAACATGTGACACACATTTTGAAAGTGCTGAACAATCATAATAAACCCAAACACCATCAACTATAGATAAGTATCATTAACACACCCACCCCACCCACACACACAGTGAAAGTTTTTAGTGATTTGATCTACTTTTTCTGCTCAAGAGTTCTGCCTTCTACTTTCCTGCTCAACCCACTATCCAACACTGCTTATCTTGTAGCTGGAGGTATAAGTCTTAGTCAAATTTGCACTGGCAGATGTTAAACCACAGTGTGATGTGCTGAGGTATATGCAACCATCTCAAATGTTGCCTTCCAGCATAGTACAGCTAATAGCTATGGTAGTAAAAGCTGCATATACCTTTAGTTGATCATGAGCAAATCTATTTTATGAAAATTATCTGAATGGCTTTTTTTCCCCTTTTGCAGGAATATGTAAGTAATTCAAGAGGCGTCACGTCAGGAGAAATAATTTAACAGTATCTTGTAACATTTTCTGTTTTGTTTATGCTGATAGTAGCGCACTCAGTATAGAATTCTGAAGTAACGCAAGAAGGTTATTTCTTCAAACTTTTAGGAGAACTTTAATAGCAAAAATGACCAGTTTAAAGCAAAACTTGTTTGTATTTCCCAAAATAGAATGTGCTGCTATACAGGAGCTAATTGTAACCAAGCTTTATGTGGGTGGAGAGAGAAGACATGATTTTCCCACTAAGCAGATGCTATGGTCTTCATAATCATAAGTTTTTGTTCAGACTGGTCCTGGTGTCGTGTCAGACTGACTTCTGCTGATCTGATTAAGAAATGCATGTTGCAGTTTTTGAAGTGGAAACAATTTCTTCCCTTCGCCTCACACTTCTGTCTACTTATTCTTGCTCAGAATAACCCAGGCCAGTCTCCTCCAACTCTGAAGAAGATGATTCAGATGGCAGGAGAGATTGCTGACGGCATGGCATACCTCAACGCCAACAAATTTGTGCACAGGGATCTCGCTGCAAGGAATTGCATGGTGGCTGAAGACTTCACTGTAAAAATTGGAGGTGCTTTTTCTTTCTTTGTTCCCCACCCCTTAAACTCAGATGAAACGGGAGTATAATCCTACGGTTAGCATTGAAAAAGGCACCTTAATTTCCTTAAATTGTTACTAAGCCAAGTATTTGATTCTGGGGGATGAATATGTTCCACCTGAGGACTCACTTAAATGTGCTCATAGTTAAGTCCATCTGAGTTTTCACTATCAGGGATTTGGTCCAAGTTCAACACTTACCTACTTGAGCTTTCTGGGAAGGAACAGCATAGTCTTTCATGAGCTCTGAACTAGAAGATATGAAAGGAAATTGAATTAGCTTTTGTGGGGAGAAGGGGTTTATCTCCAAAAAATGAAAACCACTTGAAGTCATGAGATAAAAGTGATTTGGTAAAAAGTGCAAGTTTCTTCTTGGATTTTTAGGGGGAAAAGAATCAGAGTTCAGCATACAAAGAGCCCAGCTTGTCATCATGTAGATATATTGAAAAAATAATTTTGCTTATTTTATCTCGAGTGTGAATTTGTGATAAACTGAACGTGATAAACTGAAGGCACTGGCCAGAGCTGTCCCTACAGTAGGCAGGAACTGTTCTTGCTCTTCCATTGAGCTGTGCAATGCTAGCCCTGACCCTACAGTACTCCTAGAACTCCTATAAACGCAATCACTCAAACCTACTCATGACCCAGTTCTGTTCCCAGAGAAATCAATGGGAAGATTCCTGTTGGTTTCAGTGAGAGTGAGACCAAACCCTGAGGTAAACCATTATGCTCACAAATACTTTGTGTTGAAGCAGTGATTCTTGGTTGGGCAAGTTCTTTGGGACATGTTAATTATCCTGGCCTGTAGACACATGCGTTTTATTCCCCTATCTTCCAGATTTTGGCATGACCAGAGATATCTACGAGACAGATTACTATCGGAAAGGAGGGAAAGGTTTGCTTCCTGTCCGCTGGATGTCCCCAGAGTCACTGAAGGATGGAGTCTTCACAACACATTCAGACGTCTGGTAACAAAACAGGGGCTTTTAAAAACAGTTTAGATACTCTTCTTCTAGCCTCCATCAGATTTTTATGGATAAAAACAAGCACCTAAGGTCTACTAAGTCTTCAAAGGCTCTGCTTTTTCCCCGCCTATTTTACTGACCACGAGTCACTCGGTTTATGCCGTCCCCATTGCAAATTGTCCATCCAAAACCCTTTATCCCATATTCTGTTCTCAGATGCATGCATAGCTCTCATTAAAAGGTGTCTGTCTGAGACTGAAGGTATAATCGGAGATTGGAGAGGATATGTGCTTCCTTCAGGGATAGGGAATCAACCACTCACAGCAAAAATTTGTGGCCTATTGACTACACTTACCCAGAAAAGCAACTTGGTCATTTCCAGTCCTCCTCCTCTGAGAAAAGCATTGAAAGGTGTCAAATATACACTCAGATTCTTTGACCTGATTCTTATCAAATTCTTCTTTGTACGTATCTCTGTTTTCTTACATAGCAAGTACAGAAGCTAGAGTGCACTGACCTATTCTTTGGAATCATCCGTTATGTATTTTCCCCTTTAGTTTTTTCATACTGTTTCACTCCAATACTACAAGATCCTTTAAAGAAAAAAAATTGCATAATAGCCATGCCCATGAAGTTAATAATAGAGCTGTACAGGGGAAATCAAAATATGCCTTTTAGAAAAAAAATACTCTGGGAATAACTTTTTTTTTTCTTTCTCAAAAGTTTGAGGATAGGTGCCCAGCTTCTGAAAGTAAATGGAGGGCTTGGCAAGATTATAATATGTACTGGCAAACCTACATTTCTAAGTCTTTCTTGTTTTCTCTGCCTTCCTAGCAAGAAGTTTTACAGCTGGTGTGTTACAGAATTGGCAGTTGATTGTCTCCAAATGTCTGGAAGTTGGTAGAAAAATTATTTAAGTAGTAAACTATATGGTTTTTAAACAGCTTGGACGTTTTGCAGTCAGTGGATTGCAGTTCTACGCAGCATCAGCTTTGAGTGAAAGTTTTATCATTGAAGTTATGACAAAGGAAAGCAAGAGGGGTTTTTTGGCATAGTTAATAACTTCTTTATAAAGCTACTAACCCTTCAACCTATGAAAATGTGTATTGCTTAGAAATGACACAGACTGAATCCAGCCAAATCCTCTAACTACTGTAGGGAAAAGCAATCACTGTAAAAGTTAAATTTGCCATTTTAACCGCGTGTTGTTATTGTACATGCAGTAATAGTTGCATTCCTATAGCACCTTTTATTACAACTTAGGTACATAAATAGCACCCCTGAAAACAGCCTCCTCTGGGTAGAGGATGACAACCAGCTAACATGATAAAGGAGTGGATTGCTAGCAATCTTACTCTTATTACACACAAAAAAAAGTATTTTGGGACCAGTGAAGGCCTCACAGAGTAGACAGAACTTCAGTTTAATATATTATCCATAAAACCTAACCACACCGAACCATCTGGAATTGAGCTGGTCTAGATTGAAGAGCAGAGTAACATGATTTTGACCTATTCTTATTGCCAACCAATAATTTCTAAATCCACCAGTGGTTCTCAGCTGTCACTTACATCAAGGACTGACTATAGTTCATCAGTTCTTACACCTTGGTAAATAAATGATCCAGCTCATTCCACTTGCTTAGCTTTTCTCTTTAAAACTACCACGTAAACTGCATATTGCTTGAACAAAACCCAAATGACAGACAAAAATTCTAGACAAGACATGAATTTAATCATCAGAAGTAAATTAGTGCTAAAATACATGCAAACTGGCCGAGGTGTGCGCTCATGTGTTATCTAACTGCCGCATATCAGTGTCCTTAGAAATACCACTTCAGAAAGTTTTATGAGTGCTTAAAATGCAGCCACTTCTGCCATTTAAACATCAGTGGCACAAAACAAGTGTGTGATTCTTTACCACAGCAGTGTTGTGAGGAGCAGAGGGAGAATAGGCATCACTGTAGAGCTATATAATCCATTACTCAATCCAAAGCAAGGTTAAACAAACACTACTTCACTTCAACAGTGGCACAACCATGTAATCCCAAAACATAGGTATCTTAGCGGCAGCTGCAAAAGAAGTGGAGGGGGAAAGCAAATCACCAAAGATGAGGCTGGAAAAGACCAACCTTAAAAAAAAGATTATTTCTTTGGCATAACAGACTTCTGCTTGTAAAAATAGAAATTGTCATTTGTGTGGTACCATACTACGGCTCTTACAAGAGGAACTTTAGAGCATAGAAATATTATAAAAATTATGACACTCACCCAGAGAAAGAAATGACCTTTGGGGAATAGTTCATCACCGTTGGGCACCACATTTCAAGAAAGATCTGGAGAAAGTCCAGAGAAGAGCAACAAAAATGATTAAAGGTCTAGAAAACATGACCTATGAGGGCAAGCTGAAAAAAATGGGTTTGTTTAGTCCAGAGAAGAGAAAACTTAGAGGGGATATAACAGTTTTCAAGTATATAAAAAGTTGTTACAAAGAGGAGGGAGACAAATTGTTCTCCTTCTCCTTTGAGGAGAGGACAAGAAGCAATGGGCGGTTTAGGTAGGACATTAGGAAAAACTTCCCAATTGTCAGGGTGGTTAAGCACCAGGATAAATTGCCTACGGAGGTTGTGGAATTTCCATCATTGAAGATTTTTAAGAGCAGGTTAGACAAACACAGTCAGGGATGATTAGGTAATACTTAGTCCTGCCATGATTGCAAGGGACTGGACTAGATGACCTCTTGAGGTTCCTTCCTGTCCTATGATTCTGTGAATATTTATTACCTTTCTAAAATATTTCTTTCGGGATTATTTAATGTCTAATGCTAGAAACAACTTAAACGTTTTTCTAAATCCTTCTTTGCAGGTGTAATAGTCAAGATATGAAGGAATGGTTAAATATGGGGAATATAGTGGTGTGTGTCTGTGTACACAGTGTGTATCAATAGACTGAGTATATTTCATACCCGCGCATTCAACCACACATATCCAAAATAATTAAATTCAACAGATTTAAACTTTGAACATCTCAAAAGCATTGAAGTCCAACTTATCACTGTCATGAAATACTCAGTGTCTTGTTATTTGATCTGCTTGTGAGTAAAACAGCCATTCCAGTCTGTTTTAAATAACATAGAGAGCAGACCAGATGCTATACATTAAAGACTTCTCCTTTTCAGTGTTCAGGCTTTGAAGTTGCTTCATAAAAACAATATTGTTTGGCTATTTTTTGGTGGGTATTTTTCTTGCTTCCAAAAAAATGAAAATACTGAGACTATATTTCTGCCTTTTTGGTAGTATATTGTGACATCAGGTTCCACATTCTTAGATGCCATTTTTAGAAGCCAAATGTCAAAATGAGAAAACTGTACATGGCCAGACATCAGGATTTATAGGTGTCAGGTGAAATGGCAAACTGTAAAGATGTGTCTGGAGGGTTTGAAGGGCGAGGGTTTAGTTTGGTAATTCACTTTGTTATTGTTCTTAAAGACTGAGGAATGAGGTAACTAGGGAAGACTTTTTGTTGGGCTGCAAGGAGAGGGCCAAGATCTTAAAATTAATGCAGTACCTTTTGGGATCCAGAGCCACAAGGTGTCTTTCTGTATGATAGGTCTTTGCCATGTACAATTTCTGTTAGATCTGCTAAACTATTTTAAAGGAGCAATGCAGGTTTGTTCCTTGCAATGTAATGGCTAGTGCTGTAGTAGCACTCAGGAAATAAACTCAGTAGCCTCTTTCCTGTGGCTATCAGAATAGCAGTAAGGCACCAAGAAGTGGAGCAGAGATTTGTTTTGTTTTGTTCCAAGTGTAACTGCATAGTTGCAAAACACTTTTTAGACATTTCTGGTTTAAACAAGAACCCATTTTAGATACAGTGGATAACCTGAGATGTGAAACCACTCTACCATAACCGCCTAATAATACTGAACTCCTATTTTCACAACACAAACCTTACTACTAGCCCACACATCCTTGCTTCCCTATAACAAGTTGGGCTGGGTGCAATAGTGGTGAAAACAAGGATCTGATTTTGAAAGCATAGAATTGTTCTTCTTTGCTGCTCAACAGTGTGTAAATGAGATGACGCTTCAATCCTGTAGAGATTGTTGATACTATTGTCCATCTTGATCTCATGTTAGTTTACTAAACAGACAATTTAAGAAAATTTCTGTAGGCATATCGGGCATTAAAAAATGTTAAATTTTATCTGTAATTACATGAATGAGCTGCTTAGTTCTGGGTAAGATTGTCATGGAAAAGAAACGTGACATTTTTCACAAGTGCTTCTAAATCATAACTATTCTGGTCTCTATTACCTAATGAACAGCTCACGCTACTAAGATCAGCACCTTTCTCCTACTGTCCTTTTGCAGATCTGTAGATAGGTTCCCTGTATCTTGCAAAAGGACAGTTGATCTTCCCAAGATGGTTTAAACGTTCTAAATCGATCTTCGTAGCTCAGCGTTGGCTCTTGGTGCAAGAGGCCCGGAAAGATGTACATTTTTGCATCCTATATGATTAAACAGATCCAGGCATCTTCCCCACATCTACTCTAAAGCAAGCGAGTTACATTGGTTACTGTCATGTCTCAGATATGTCTTGTTGTTTGCATTGCGTCTGTAAGTTGGCACATGGGAAAACCTAAAGCAGAGTGACAAATGGGGAAACCAGTATTAACCAAAAAGTATTCCTGTGCCACAAGCAAGTTTTTATATGGAGAACAAACCATATGGCATTTGCAGGCTTAGCAGCATACATTTTAATAGGTAGCCATGTCATGGCTGCAGTGGGAAAAACTCAGGGTTTTTTACTGTTTAATGTTTCTGTTGTTGAAGCATGTCAGACAAAATGAAAGGGAAAAAGCAGCTGCCTTCAGAGGAGGGCTATGCTTCTACATGCTTGTCTTCCTGAGCTCCCTTTCTTTCCCCATTTGCCAGAAGTACATGAATATAAGAGAGAAGAAATGTCCTGATTTGTTTTGGGGGTTTTTTGTTGTTTTTTTTTCCACATGTCAGGGTTGCACTCATCATTTCAGTGGCCTTTCAGGCTCAGCCTCATCTGTCACTGCAGCAGTTTTATATTCAAATGTAATTGTTATGCTAAAAGAGTTACACTATTTTAAGGTTCTTTTTATAATGAGTTTAGTGAAGGGTTGTCTGCTGGACAGCCCTGGACACACACATCCTCTACACACAGAAACGGGACGTGAGCAGCAACAGTGCAAGTCTCTTCACTGTTGTCTCCTCTACACCCCCTCCCACAAATGCACCTTACATCTGAACTTAGAAGGTCTACCAGTGGAGATGAGAACGGGGTCCATTCTCCTTGCCATTTCACCACCTGGCACTTATGCTGACAAAGTAGCTAGACTGCTAGTTAGAGTCAAGAACAGTGATGGCTTTTGTTGATGCAGAGCCAAGACAGATCCCACCAAACTCATTAACATTGAGCAACCAAGTAGTTATCCGATGTCAACAGCTTTTGGTCACCACCAACTCAGAGTTATAATGATGGCTTAGCAGTGAAAGTTTTCTTATCATGTTATCAGTATCTTGAGCAGTCAAGTTGGTGGGGGTTTTTTTAAGAAAATTCCTCCCCATATTCTAAACCAAAATCTTGCTTGTTTGCGTAACACTTTTTAAGTCGTAATTGTTTTCCAGGTCCTTTGGTGTTGTCCTTTGGGAAATTGCAACATTAGCAGAGCAGCCATACCAAGGCATGTCCAACGAGCAAGTTCTTCGCTTCGTGATGGAGGGAGGCTTATTGGAGAAACCAGACAACTGTCCTGATATGCTGTAAGTATCCCCTGTCATCTTTATTTTTCACTTTGAGCTAGATTTGATGTCCTCTTTAAACTGTGATGCTGAGTTACCAAGGTAAATCCAACTGTCAATTGTTATTTATGTTAAATAAAATAATTATGGGCTTGAGTCTGGTGGCAGTTGGGAGACACGTTCAGACTCTTGTGAGCTGATGGGATTGTTTTTAATTCATTGATGTTGTGGTATAACTAGTGGCAGCGTCCACAGTCTCTCTTGGAGCATGGGCTCCATCTTACTCATGGATCAGCCTCGCTCTGACCTCTACTGTTCATTGGTTATGTAACCTCCCTTCTCCTCTCCTCTCTCTTCTCCCATGTAAATCCAAATAAGCAACTAAAAAGGCAGTATGAAGGATTGTTCTAGCAGTGCTAGTTTTTATTTGAACTCTCCCTGTAAACTGAACATGTGCCTTAAAATAACTTGACTAGTAGCAAGAATCCTACATTAGCTAAAGCTAGGTTCTCAAAAAAGCAGCTAAAGCTCTTGTTTTCTATATCCAAGGAAATATAAATTATGTAAAATAAATGTTTCTATTTGCGGAGTTTATCCGAGTAGTCTGTCTTAAACCTTTCTATTTGATTTAAAATAATGTGGTTGGATATCAAAAGAGAAAAGCAAGAGTTTGGGACAGCTGAAATAATTTATGAATTAACCCTTTGGAATCCAAGCTTTCCAATTAAGCATGCAGATAAAATAATGCAATGATTCTTCTTCCCAGAGCGGCTTGGACCCATTACCGCAGTTGATAGCACTCATTGCATTGAGGTCAGCATTTTCTCCTCCCTTTACAATGTCCTTTCCTGTAAGCAGAAAGAGAAAGAAATGTCCAAATACCTTTCTCCAGTTCTATTATCAGCGTTTAATCAAGTCTCATTGCACCAGAGCTTCTACAGCTAGAACAGGCTTCAGCCTTTCGCTTTACATTGTTAACATACTTCTGCTGGGTTTTGTGTACAGTAGTTTCAGTTGTTCGGTCTTTTACTACTTTGATATGCTTCCCAAACTAGCTTTCTGGAAGGAAATGCTGTGTCTTGCAGTTACTGAAATTTGTTGGAGGCCTACAGAAGGGATGCAATCACTTACGGACATCAGCTGCTTGGGATTCTTAGGAAAAGAGCCTCTGGCTGGAGGACTTGCTTTGGTTTCAGATGACAGTCAGTGTTTTGTTGTTGGAGGAGGATGGGCCGTGGGCGGAGGAGGTCTGACTGCCATCTGACGCCCCCATCTCACATTCTTTCCCTTCCATGATTCTGTGGAGAATTCCTGGCAGTCAGATGGCTTTGAAATTATGCTTGACATTATGGGAATTATACAGCAGGGGCTGGGCATGTGGAGAGACCTAGGTAAGGTGATCTTGTTTCAGGCAGCAGTAGGAAAGCAAGTTGTACAATGGGAATGAACTTGGCAAGGGATTTAGCATTAGAAATTCCTCATTAATCTGGCACTTCGATAGAAATTATAGAACCATAGGGCTGGAAGGGACCATAAGAGGTTATTTTTCTATCCCCCCGCACAATGAGAAAATCTCTTCCCCTCCCCCCCCCCCCCCCAACTCTCGGCCCCTGCCCAACTGTCACCTCCTCTCCCCCAGGGGGGAGAGGGAAAGTAGAATCTTTCCTGGCAGGGAAGGACGGGTAAATGTTACCTCATAGATTGGATTGTGCATCTTCTAAAATGCAGGAAATTAAAAGTGCTTTTAACTTTTGAAACTTCAGGGCCTTACCCCACCCTCCCTCGCAGCCTGCTCTGTTTTCACATTCAACGGACTCCTCAGTCTGGTCAAATCCACATGAAAGCACCAGAGAGGTGCCCTAACCCAGCTCCCCACGCAGACATTTGCTTGGCTGTCAGTGAGCGTCTTTGGAGTTGCTAACTCCCTGCCGAGCCATTTCTTCACATGTTCCCCCCCTTGCCCACGCTGCAGCCCATCAACGTGAGATGTAGATGTACCGTAAAACAGTATCACCAAACAATGTCCCATGACCACAGCCAGGGCTGATGAGTGAGGAGGAAAAAGAGGGCGATGGTACATCGGCCCTGAGGTATGAGGGGCTCCCAAAATGTCTATAACATCCGTTTAAATAAAGTGAAATGGGGGAGGATGGGGTCCCAGTCAATACGATGTACTGGGGCCCCACATTTCTCTCGACAAGCCTGGTCACAACCGCTCCAATTAGTGAGCTCTTCTTTCTCTATCACCATGGGTACATACAGAGGAATGGTCAGTATGCAGAGATCTCTCTTCCTCCACCTTTAGTCCTCCCTGTATATCAGGGGTTCTCAAACTGGAGGTCATGAGGTTATTAGGTGGGGGGGGAGGGTCGCGAGATGTCCACCTCCACCCCCACGCCCTGCTTCGCGTGCAGCATTTATAACAGTGTTAAATATAAAAAAGTGTTTTTCCTTTATAAGGGGAGGTGCACTCAGAAGCTTGTTGTGTGAAAGGGGTCACCAATACAAACGTTTGAGAACCACTGCTGTATATCCTGTTTCTGGTCATCACCGGGTACATCGGGAAGAAAAAAATCCTTGGAAAGTACATTTTTGTGCATTGTACTGAGGCACGGGTGGCCCTGGAATTCAGTACCATTCTCATTGCACATCCTCAGTTTATGCAAGGCAATTGTTGGCAAGCGCTCTGTGAAGACCTATATCGAATGCGGGAAGTTCCTTTTTAGGTGGAGGGGAATAGGTGTAGTGATCTTTTCCTCTCTGGTTTTGACCCTTAAGACTGTAAGGTTTTTCTTGCAAAGCATCGTGTTCCCTGGCACATCAGCCCCACTGGGAATTGTTGTAGAGTGCAGTCACCACAGAGATGCATCAACCTTAATTTTGTCTGCCTGTAGATGGAAGATATTTTAATATTCAATTCAAGGTGTCCAGGAAGCTAAGTCAGTCTGCTGCAGGAAAGTCAGTACACTTCTTGCGCTCAGCATAGTGAACATGGCAAGGCCAGAAGGGGAGCTAGGAATCCGGCATTATAAACGTACCTTTGTAGCCGTGGGGCCTCCTCCTCCAAATTTGTATGTCTCGAAAGCAGCTAAAATAAAATGGTGTGTGGCTGATGTCTGAGGAGGCAGCCTACGTGTTTACCCTTTGGGCACAGTGTAGTACAAAGGCTCCCCCAAAAGGATGCAGGGGGGTAAAATGCTACACAGGAAAACCCACCATGACCCTGGCTTAATAATAATCTATAACATTAACTATCCAGATTGCTCACATGTACCGTTGCGTTACTGTAATGTTCAGGGCTATTGTCTAATGTCTCTGTCTCTCTCTAACACACACACCCACACCCACCCACCAAGAAGCTCTGAGGTTCCATCTTGGGTGGATGTTATGCTTGTATGTTGATATGCTTTGCTACCCTCTAGCAATAGAGAGACATTAACTTCTAGATCAGTATTTCCCAAACTTGGGATGCCGCTTGTGTAGGGTAAGCCCCTGTCGGGCTGGGCCGGTTTGTTTACCTGCTGCATCCGCAGGTCCGGCCGATTGTGGCTCCCACTGGCTGCGGTTCGCTGCTCCCAAGCGACATCCCAAGTTTGGGAAACACTGACCTAGGAGATGTGTTGCTGCTTTTCCTCCTTTTGCCACCTAAGTAGCATCTTATATACTGCAGTTGTAATAGCAGCGTGCTGTGCGTCACGCTGCGACTGTACGTCAAGGAGTTTTGTTACTGTTAAAGCTCATAGATAGCGTGTTCCCACTGGGATTTTAAAAGTTAGTTTAGTTGAGGCGGGAGAATTCTGTGTTTGAAGCAAGAATGCTTTGAACACTGGCTTCCCTCATCTGTAGCTTAGATTACCAGCCAGTTTAAACTGTTCTGATTTTTGCTTTGTCTGTGGTTACGGCTCATTTTAGAGCCAGGATCTACTGCTTGCACCACTTAAGACAAATACAAAGGGTCATTCCTGCTTTTTACAGGATGTAGTGGACAGCGGGATAGTAACAGCCCTTACTCTTCCTTCTAAGTTCCTAGCTGTCATCAGACCCAGTCATAAGGCATCAACTCTGATGCATATTACAAATATATATTGAGTTGATTATAGTCTCTGTTAGTCACTCAAAATATTAAAAAGAAATACGGCTTTTCTAGCAATTTATCTATTTAATGCCCCAGTGCAGAGAGCACAATGACTTTTGCTGCATTTTTGTGTAAGCAGAAAGTGGAAAATTCATTTCAAGGACACTCAATATTCTGCTGCTTGGTGATTGCTGTAACTTCCCAGCCCGGTTTGCCATCCCTCAGAAACATGGGTATTTAAAATAAAAAGAGTTTAATCAGTTCTTCCAATTGTCTACTGGAAAGTTTTCTTGTTGCGATAGTGTAAACAAGGCCTCCAATCCCACAGAGTAAAAAAACAAAAAGAAAAAAAAACTTCCTTTTATGGGAAGCACTCTTAAGGTTTTTGATTCTGGAATGGCTTAAAAGAAACATCACATGTTCTTGTTTGTGCTGATGTCACATGCATTACTTCACTGCTTGTGGTATCTCCTTAGCATTGCCCCTAGGCCACAGGGCTCTGAGCCAGTGAATATCCAGTGTTCTTGGCCCCAGCTGATGCTTCTATTCAGGGATATAGCAGTCAACTGGAGAGGAAACAGCAATGAAGTAACAGAAATGGATTTTATATATTTGTGTGTGTATTGTGTGTGTCACAGACTTTCTCTTCTTTTTTTAGGGGAGGGGAAGATGCATTTTTATAGGTTGACTTCAATCTAAATATAAAAAGGTTTTAAAAATTAAAAAAATTATATTTGCATATGTTGTGATGCAGCGGCTAGCAGTTTACGTGATTTTTTTCATGCTACAGATTGTTTTGCTAGATTACTTTTAGTCTTTGCATTAAAGGGATATAATCAGGTAGTTGATTTTTGTTCTTGATAATATCAAGTTGTGCCCAGCCTAGTATTAATAGAAATATGTTCGTAGCTAAAAGAAACCTTTCAGTGAAGATAATTTTTGTTTGGATTTAAACATTTCCCCCAAGCTGTTTGCAACCCAAACGTGGCAGCATACTATCTAGCTCAGAGGTGAGCAAACTACAGTCCATGGGCCACATCCGGCCCGCAGGACTGTCCTGCCCAGCCCCTGAGCTCCCGGCCGGGGAGGCTGGCCCCTGGCCCCTCCCTCCCCCATAGCCTCAGCGCATCGCGCCGCCAGTGCTCTGGCTCACCGCTCCTGCCAGGCAGCGCGGCGGTGTGGCTGGCTCCGGCATGGTAAGGGGGCTGGGAGTCTCAGGGGGCAGTCGGTGGACAGGGAGCACGGGGCAGTTGGATGGGGTGGAGTCAGGGAATGAGGGCGGGGGTTGGATAGGCGTGGGAATCCCAGGGGGCAGGGGTGTGGATAGGGGTCAGGGCAGTCAGGGAGTAGCGGGGTTTTGGGGGGCGGTTAGGGGTGGGAGGTCCCAGGAGGGGACGGTCAGGGGAAAAGGAGCGGGGGGGTTGGATGGGTCGGGGGTTCTGAGGGAGGGCAGTCGGGGTGGGGCGTGCGAGGGGGCTGATAGGGGGCGGGGGCCAGGCTGTTTGGGGAGGCACAGCCTTCCCTACCCGGCCCTCCATACAGGTTTGCAACCCCCATGTGGCCCTCGGGCCAAAAAGTTTGCCTACCCTGATCTAGCTTATGTTTCTTTTCTCCATAGTATCAGTGCCTCCCACAAGTAAAAATAACAATAATTCTGTCTGTCTCTCCCTTGCTGACAAGAAGCAGATTTACCGGGTGTTGATTTTGTTTCTTTTTGGAAGTACAATACCCATGACTATGAGGGTGGTATTGCAGAAAACCCTGGGTGAGTGCATGAGAACGAGAAAGTGAAACTAGCTAGTCTGCTTTCCTTGCATGTGGAATATACTGCAAAAAATAAACAGAGTAAATGGTGAAAAGTAAATTGGATGTTGAAAATTCTTTCATTGGGGTTAATTTGAGTTACTGGGGTATTGAGGATTATAGTATCTTTAAGTCCCCTTGTACTGTCCCAATCCTGGGCTGCTCTGGAGACCAGAGGACATCCTAGCGTAATTTTGACAAACCTAGGGGCCCTTCTAAATTATGGAGCTTCCCTGGGCTTTCCTACGGGCCACAGCACTGCCTGAAATCTCCACAGTACTGTTAGCTGTGGTCAAATCTCAATATACGCTTCCACCTCAGGCATGTTTCTGTGAGGGGGTCCTCGGGAGGCAGCCTCTCACTGTCTTCCATAGTGTCCATACTGGGAAGTAGTCCTGGCCCAGATGTGGGGGTTTAGAGCCTGTTTACACTGCTCTGGCATGAAGGAGCCAGGGGTGAGGCTCTTGCCCCAGATTTTTAACCTGACAGTGTTCGTCCCTTTAAAAATCAAAATGTATTTCCTCTGAAATAGTTACTTTGGTAATGCATTTTCAAAAGTGGATTCTCCTCAGCCCAGATAACTCTAATATTGAACCTATATAACAGGGAACACTTTTATAGGCATTTCAATTTGATTTGACTTGCTTTTGTCAGGAGTAGGTGTGAACCAAGCTTGCAGAGGGTTAAATGCCTTCTTGGACATCTGATTTATTTCTCTTTAATCCTTTATTAACTTGGGGATGTTTTACATATTGATCGAAGCCCATAGATGACATAATTTGGGGAGTAGGAATGCTGACTATATGATCTAGGAAATCCATGTTGCAAGGCTAAAGTTTTATATAAATAAGTCAGATCTCTGAGGATAGTCTTGTTTTCAGAGGCTTAGGCTGTTTAATTAGCATAGTTGAAATCCATGTTGCTATTACAACGAGTAGTTGCCCCCAAACCATTCGGGGCTATCCATAAATTATGTAACACATCCAGGTGGACCTTAATTTTGCGTGAGTGTGTGTTTGAGTGTTGCAAGGGGATGGGTGGATCTTGAAAATAATCAAAAATATGGAACATAATTTATGGACAATCCCTTGTAGTATCTGAGCACCTCATAAACTCAAGGATTTATTCTGACTGCACCTCTGTGAGCCAGGGAAACGTTATCCCGGCTTTACAGAACTGAGGCATAGAGATTGTGATCTGGCAGAAAGTCTAGCAGAGCTCGGAATTGAACCCAGGGTGCCTCGGTCCCGATCTAGTTGCCTTAACCACAAGACCACTCTTGGAAAGAAAGAAAAATCTTAACGGGTCCCCAGATCACTCTTCTGGGTGCTGCTCTAGGATTGTTCTCTACTATGTATTTTCTAGTGTGTGTTCTGTACTCTGTCTGGTCTTGATTGAAGGACTCTTGGATTTGCTTCATACTTTGCGATCTCTCCTTACTTCAGTATAGTAAAACTTACAGCTTGGACCAGATTGTGTTTTTTTTCTGACCTGTGTTGCCATGTGCATTGGTTTGAAGTTTTTAATATTTATTTTCCTTGTCTCGTAATGTTGCCCACAGCCTGTTTGTACCATAAGAACAAGAGACATCCCTGCCTCTGTGAGGGCGAAATACTGAGTTGTGTTGCATTCAAAGTGCAGACTGATCTGAGAGGAATAACCAGTCTTGCAATGTCATGAAAAACACTATTTTCATTATGCGTGTGTTGCTGTCGCATCTTGTGGTTTTGTTTTGCCAGTGTGGGATGCTGTCCTGGCAGATATAACCACAGATGTATTAAAACAGGTGATCTGTAAAATATTACTGCATCGCCAGCTAAAAAAAAAAATCAATTCAGAGTTTACAAAAACAACAACGAGCAGAAGCATTCAAATGTACAAGGCATTCAAGGTGATCGTTGTCTCTCTGAGAAAACATGGTATCACCTTTTTACTTTCCAGGAGTTTGACCTGGTATGATTTTTTCTTTCTTTTTTTTTTTTCTTTCTTTCTTTAAGGCCAGACTTACAAGACAGGGCACTATATTTGAGAAAGCGTTGACTCTGAAAAGTGCCAACTAGTCAGAGAAGTTAACTGACTGAACGTGATCTCTGTGTGATGTTGTGGCAAAGAGGACTAACAGTCTCTGAATGACACAGGAGAATGTTGAGTAGAGGTAGAGAGGTGATATACAGTGAGATGAGAGTGCTGCTGGTGTCCATAATGTACAAAAAATATTTAAAAACTGGAGACGATTCAGATAAGCACTGCAAAAATGAGTGCATGGTTGGGAAAACACTGTGCAGGGAAAGATGTAAAGAGCTCAGTCTGTTTCGCTTCTCTATTCATTTTAGGTAATTTCTTCCTCATTCTTCCTTTAATCAAGATTGATTGTTTCTCTAAAATATATGCTCTAATTCATTCATAATTTATTGGGCTCTATGCAGGAATTACTGGGTGAAGTGTCAATGACCTGTGGTGTTCAGGAGGCCAGACTAGACAATTAGAGTGGTCCCTTCTGGCCTTTGAAATCTATTAAACTATCTTCTCCATAACTTTGGTGCAAATGATCTGCCTGAATCTCTCCCGTATCCTATAGCATATTCAAACTTGCCAATTCAAAACGGGGCGGGGGGAGAGGAGGTCAGGTTGTAATTCCGCCGATGGTATTTCTGGTTTTGGGAGACTTGTATTTCATATTATGAATGCTTTTGTTCAGTGCAATTAAGCGACAGGACCTTTGCAATGGCCGGATGTAAAGGCATGTGGTGGCTGCAGTGTGAAAAGTCAGAATGGAGTGTCTTTCAGGGTTCAAAAAGAACTTATTTATGTAAATATATCAAATTGCATAGTTTGCTAGGATTTTTTTTGGTTTTATGGGGTGTTTTTTTTTCATTCCAGGTTTGAGTTGATGCGGATGTGCTGGCAGTACAACCCCAAGATGAGACCCTCCTTCCTGGAAATAATCGGCAGCATTAAGGATGAGCTGGATCCAGCATTCAAAGAGGTCTCCTTCTTCTACAGCGAAGAGAACAAGCCTCCAGACACCGAGGAACTCGATCTGGAGACTGAAAACATGGAGAGCATTCCTTTAGATCCCTCCTCCACCCTCCAACCCACTGACAAGCACTCAGGACACAAAGCTGAGAATGGCCCAGGCGTGGTGGTGCTGCGGGCCAGCTTTGAGGAGAGACAGCCGTACGCGCATATGAACGGAGGGCGCAAGAACGAACGGGCCTTACCTTTGCCCCAGTCTTCGGCCTGCTGATCCTTAAAACCCAGAATCTCACAAACACACACACGTTGGGGGAAGAAAGAAAGAAAAAAGAAAATATATTCAAAAGCCTACTGTACCTCAGTGGATCTTCAGAACTGCCATAGCTGCACACGGGAGAATCCTCTTTTCAGTAAACACATTAGTTTTTTCTTTGTTCAATATGCAAGCAGGTGTTTATTTCAGTAAAGGACTCTGTTCAGTGAGGCGCACAGTCAGCCTTTTAAAACTCTAATGTTAACACTTAATAGCAACAGAAAACTTGAGATCTGATGTGTCTCTCTTCTCTCTCTCTCTTTCTCTCTCTCTCTGCTTCATAATGGGAAACATATCTGCGTGCAAGTTCAACCATACAGCACTTTTATCAGATCAAAGAAATTGCAGGCCAGGTGGCTCCCCGTTAGCCCTTGAAACACCTGCTTAACACTGTAGGTCTTTATAAAACCAGAATTGGAAGGGGGGAAAAAAAGACTGGATTTTTAATGTTACTCTAACCTTTTTAGGAACATGTTAAAGAATTAAACAAGGGGCATCATTCGTCCAAGGTTGTTACCATTTTCAGCGCTGCCAAATTTTGCCAAAAAAAACCCTGAACTTTTTTGGGGTGGTGGTTTTGTTTGATGGGGGGTGGGGTGGGAGGTTGTTTGTTTTTGTAGGCTTGGAAGGAGCACAGTAATCAACTGCTCCATTTAAAAGAGATACTGACCAATACACTCCATTCAATCATACACTGGTATTTTAAAAAAATCAGATTGTCTAGATCTTTTTGTAAACTGGACAAAACGCGATTTGTTTTCTCGTGATGGAGAGGAAAGGGGGCGGGGGTTTAGAAACAGCCCTCCTTCCACCCGCCCTCCCCCACCAAGAATTCTGGACAAAACTGGCAGTGGTGAGCCAAATATCACACACACATTCTCTCTCTCTCTCTTTCTCTCTCTCTGTCACACTCTTATATATATTTTGTGCAAAAAGTCGACGGCACGCCAAAAACAGCAAACCAGCCTGAAATGAACCAGAAGGAATCTCCATCGTTGCAGCCTGCCCTCCTTCTCAGGCTTGCAGGAAAACACATGTCGAAACAAAAATTGGAGAAGACAAAAAGCGGTAACAGATTCAAGCATATGATGCTTTGTTGACCTTTTTTCTCTGTTATTAAGACTTCTCAAAGGTCTTGCAGTTCTATGTTAGACCATGGATCATTTGCATACACATTGTCTTTTGTGTCACTTTTATAACTTTTTTACGGTTCAGATACTCATCTATATGTCTGTACAGAAAAAAGCTGCTATTTTTTTTGTTCTTTATCTTTGTGGATTTAATCTATGAAAACCTTCAGGTCTGCCCTCCTTCCCTTCCCCCTACTCCAACAAATTTCTTATGCTTTGTACTATAGTGTGTAACTTTTACTTCCTTCTTCCTAGTAACTGATCCCTGTAACATGATTTGCCATGAACTGTTTAATGCCTTTTTATAAATACATTTCCTCCTTTTTTTCCCCCATTAGTTGTTTTACAACATCTTGGCTGTGTGGGATACAGAGCTTTTGAAGGGACTCAGGGGAGAAGGGGTACACAGCCACCACCACTCCAGTGGTCTGTGGTAGTGGTGGTTATAACTCTATCCTCCCTCCCTCCGCTAACCTCTGCCCATGCAGCACGCGAGTCTGTTACAGTGCAAAGCACGATACAAACTCAGGTCAGAAAAAAAAGGTTACATATTGAGTACATTCTTGTTCAGTGTTCATATGCATCCTTGTACAAGAGTCAGCCCCCCTCCTTCCCTTGCCTTTTGTTTTGGTTGTGACACACGCATATATATATATTTTTTTAATTGTTGGGTACAACAGCGGACACCAGGCGCTTGGGTCTCTATTTTTTAAAATGAATATTTCAACCCTTCCATCCCATGAACAACAGCTGCGTTTAGTCTACATCAGTTGAGCTGTCGGTGCCAGGCGTTTGGATGTAGATGGCCATTCAACGCTCTGATCTAGCAGACAAGGCCACAGTCTGGGCTGCACCTTGTTCAAGATCCCCCGATTTGCCAGCAGCGTCGATGATAGCATGCTGTGGAGATCAGGCAGGGAGGATGAGTGTGCTCTCAAGTGGGCCGGGGCCACCAGATTTGCTAGCAAACAATTCAATGCAGCAGCTATGGAAACCTGTACAAATACAAGCTTGTTGCTCAGACCATAGACCAAACTTCAGCACAAAAGCGAAATAGTAGCTTGCTTGTTCGGCAGAGGAAGCTTTATAATGTGGAGGGCAAGGAGGCAGGGTTTAAGGAGGGTGTGGTGGGGGCCATGATGCAAGTCTAAAACAGAGGAGCCATAATCGGTGCTCATCTGAAGTTAGTTATAGCATCTAACCCCTTGGTTAGCACTGATCCAACCAAATGATGGCAGTAAAGAGGTTGTTCTGGGATGGAAATGTTCAATTGTTTTGATTAAGAACAAAGAATTAAAATATACTGATTGCTCGTTGTGACTGGAGATTTAAAAAAAAAATGTTTGTAGTGCTTTTTGCTTGTGTAGTTTCTAGGTCCCACTATCTTCTCTTGCCTCTGTCCCATAGTTATTTTTCCCTTTAAAGAAAAGACAAAAAAAAAAAGTTAATTAAGAAGGTATTCTATGTAGGATTTTTTTATTTATTTTTGTGATATCAGTTTAAATCACTGTAGAGATGCCCCATAATACATTTAAATACTGAGATAAGGGTTTTCAAGTATGACAGGGGGACAGTTTTTGATTTTTTTCAAACATTTATCTACCTCACTCTTATTTTTTTATATGTGTATATATAAAAAAAATACATCTCACATTTCTCAGCAGCCGATAGAAATGCCGTTGATACTGGTAACTCCTCACTCACTCTACAAACCACATACTCTAGGTTTTGGAGAGAAGCGGTAGCTACTTTTCCCAAAGGGTCACTTCGGAGGGTTGTTCTTACGTTATTTTATAGCCGTTTGCCCTTTTCTTGGTAGCATTTTTAATGGGGAGGGGGGAGGAGACACACCTGAGAATCATTTGACTTAAGACCACCATTCTTTAAGGAGTCTCAGAAGCTGTGAAATGCACCGTCATTGCAGTCATAGCACAGAAAACCATTGTGTTATGCTGATTTGGGACAGAGCTGACCACTGTAAGGGGATTGAATATTTGATCAAATTCATTATGGAAGCCAATTGTTTACAATATTTGAAGGTGTAGGGTTGTTAAAATGAAATAAACGGCCTTTCTGTTAATCCTTAAGAGTGGGCTAAGTCATTCTTGCCAATTTTTCTCAGATGCCACAAGCACCAAAAGGACACTTGACTGAATCAATACCTAAAAATAAATTGGCAGTAGCATTGCTTTCTTGACCAAATCAAACAGGGCAAAAAAAGTCACAGGCTACCTGAAAACACTACACTGAGTTTACAACTTGGGATCTTTACATTTGCTGCTTCTGTTTGGCGAGAGCCCTGATTTCTCAAAACTAAACGTTAAATGGGAAATTTGAATATGCCAGTAGAAATCCAGTCCCTCCCAACCCCCTCTCTATGCATACTTCATCACTCTGGATTTTCTGATGGACCAGCCGTCAAATTCTGACTTCCCTCTGACAGTGCTTAACCAGTTTACAAGCGGACAGTACTAACATAACACAAGCCTGCCATTAACATGATGTATAATGTTTCTCTTTTTCTGATTCTGGCAGCTGTTCATGCAGGTGTTAGTTGTGGTATCTGAATAATGTGGCGCTTGGCTACTTTGAGATGTACAAGGACTCTTGAATATACAGTGCTGCAGTTAAGTCCGACAGAGTTTGTCTTTGCAGGGAGTGTTTCCCCTTAACACCAGAAAAAACCAACAACATTTCAGATTCACTGGGTTTCCTTTTTGTTTTTTAATTTCCCTAGTTTGACAGTGACCTTTTGGTGTAGTGACTGCTCCTCTCTCTTGCACATATTGATTTCCACAACTGGAGATCCTCAGATCTTTCAGCTGGCTATGAGGGTTTTGTTAAAACTGTCCAAGTTAATGTTGTTGTTTTTTTTAAATTGTTATGTAGGTGGTTACAAAAAAATATTAGGAAAAAACACTAACAATCTAGTACCCCATCATGATAAACATTTCAAAAGCACCTAAATGAAAGGCAGTCATGTGACTAAACGAAGTATGCATGTGTGATGACAAAGTCAGCTCTCTTGGACCAAACCACCTTAACAATACCATTGTATTCTCTGCTCACAATTCTAGCCTAATTCCATATTGGTTTCTACAACATTTTGTTGTTGTGTTTTGTGCATTCTGAATAGCTTTATCCACATGGGTTTTTCATGCAGACCTCCCTTTGACAGTAAATAACATTGTTTGTGCATGTGAACAACGGTGAATTAATGGCTTGATATTGGCATAAAATAGTGTGTAATGCTTCCTTTTCCTGAGAGACCACTGGCTTGCTGGTATGGAGAATTTAGAACTTCAGCTGTGTTTGAATAAAACTGTAGTAATCCCATTTCTGAGCATGATTCAAAAACCAAAAACCCACCCAACCCACAAAACAAGCGTTCTGACAAATGGTACGAAGATATCAGTAACAAATTGGCATCACTAAGGGAGCAAGAAACTTTGATTTAAGTATTTGGGCCATTCTTTTCCTCTGATTTTCTCATTGTTAAATCTTTCAGTGGTACAGAAGGTGGTTTGGTTGCAAAGGAAGGTGACTATTGTATAAATACAGAAGCATCACATGCTTGGTACTAAATCTGATATTCTTTTTGTTGGGGTAATAGACTAGACACAGAAGCCAAGTATGATGCATAACTTGAGGCCAGCATATGTTCCACCAAGCCTCTTTCTTGGTGTGATGCCTCGGTTCTTTAAAACTGGTTCTAAGTGATGTATGACTCTAGATTTGTTTGCACTGATGCTCCTGTTGGTGTCAATAAAAAGCCCAGTTTGCCCAGGATGACTGGTCACCAGATGGAACTGTTATTAGATCCTCTGGGAACTGCTGAGGGTTGTTAAGTACAATCCAAGCCTACATGAATGACGCTCCTGTTGTTGGTATACATATATGTATATTTTAAAAACCCTTTTCATTCCAGTAGTACAAGTAACACTTTCTTCTGTTACTCTTTTTATTTTGTTTGTCAACAATGTATTTAATCACTGGGCTAAGCAACAATGGGGGAAAGTGCAAGAGATCCACTCCTTATTAACCAGTGAAAGCCGGATATTGCAGCTCCACTCTAAGTAGTTGATGCAAACAATAATTAAGGGTGATGCAGATTAAACATTAATTGCCAGAGGTGCTGAAGATACAGAACTGTGGGTAGTCAGGGGCTTAGCAAGTGCCTTGATCCAGAAGACAGGTTGTTCTGAGTAAAGGCATTTAAATTACTTTTTGTGCTTTTAAGAAACTCAGCCAGGTGAGTTGGAATTGAGAATGGTAGTGTGGAGAGATGAGAACAAAGGATGTAAAAACATATTCACAAAGACACGGGGCTTGGCAGAAGTTTGTGATAGTTCCAGAGCTTGGTATGTGGGACAGCATCGAGGCTCAGGCATAATCATTCTAATCATTTGGTACTTGTAAATAAATCTCTTAATTTCCCAGCTGTGGAGGAAAATTCATTACCAGGAGGTTTACAGAGGTCATTGGTCAATATGAATTGCTGTGCATCAGCTCTCAGTCAGTCTGTTTGCAAGTACCATATGACTATCTATAGTACGTGTGCATGTGCGCGTGGTCACCTTTTTTGTATGCATTATGTTGATTAGTAATCCATTAGCATTTTCAATAGGGCTTTAAAGTCCAGTAGATTACGGGTAGTCAGTTGACGGAGATCTGGTTTACAAGAACTAATTAAATGTTTCATTGCATTTTGTAAGTACATGGAATAATAATACATAGAATAATTTTATAAAATGTTTGTAGTTTATAAATGCCTATAAAATAATTTAAAGGCACTTTCGTGTGTCTCTGTGTGTGTTTATATATGATCAGTTTTTTTTGATGGTACCAGTTTACTAGCTAGCTTTACAATATGCCAAAAAGGATCATTAACTTGTCCAACTCATGGTTCATCCCTTTTTCCCCAAGCTTTGTGTCCCAGTGTACAGTAAATGGGTAAATAAAGAGGTTGGGAAAATGTTCTGTATCTTCAGTATCCTGGTCTTCCAGAACCCTCTGGTTGGGGTGGGATCATCTTAACTGGTCATTTCACTTTACTGTATAGTGCAGTTAATGGATTGAAAGAACCTCATTGGTTATGGAAACAGAATAGGTATTGCTGCTAAGCAGTCTTGGTTGTGTTATTCAGTACCGGTTTTTCTTATTGTTGCCAGGTGGGTTGAAGGATGTGACTGCGTAATAGACAGCATGATAAAAGGCAGTTTTCATAGTTATCATTGAATTAAAGAAAACTATGTTTACAGATTTCTTATCACTTCAAATACAATGGTTTTGTATGCAGCCTATACAATTTATGTGGATATCTGGCATCATTAGAGCTTTGTTGAGATGAACAAGGAAGGGTCCCTATTTATTTTTATTTAAATAAGAATACCGAAGATCCTATTTTTTTTTCCAAATTAGACTGAACATTTCCCCTCCCCTACCTTTTGAAGGTTATGGATGGTTTAGATGCCTTCGAGAATTATCTTTCTGTTTTCTAAACCAGTGAGGTTTGAGTTGAAAGGATTGGCCAGAGTTTGTCTACCTCTGGGACAAAAGCAAAACTAGAAAGTGCTATGGAACTGATGCATTTGCAAATACAACATTTACCAAGTTTTCTTGTTTAAAAAAGCTTTTTTTTAAAAAAAAATTAAAACAGTAATAACATGGCCAATTTATTACATTAAAAAAGACTTGCTGTGTATAAATTATTCCTAAAGAAATTCCTGTGTTTATATTAAAATGAATCAGTAGATAAAAAAAAATTTCAAAATGTTTTTGTATATTCTGTTGTAAGAATTTATTCCTGTTATTGCGATATACTCTGGATTCTTTACATTATGAAAAAAGAAACTTTGTCTATTTTGAATGGCTCCTTTAGTTTCTCTTACTCTGCTTTTTTCTAGTAGTTACAGTACTACATGATTTAAGTTAAATAAAAGAATTCTGTATGCATTTGTCTGTCTTCTGATTTTTATTTGCTAGCCCGAACTTAAGCAAAGAAAGTATAGTCTCAGAAAACTAAAAATTCCACCTCTCCTGTAGTTGATAGCCTGCCCCCTACAGTTTTTCTGTTAATAATAATAATAGTAATAAAAAAAAAAGCTAACTAAAATACTCCTGTATTGCAGGACAGGTCAGTTTTAAGGTATCACACCCGTGTAGTGTATAAATGCTAGGCCTTCCCTGTTAGAGTTCCAGACAGTGTCACTGAGCTTGATTGTTGACGCCCCAGGAGTCTGAGTCCTTTACTTGTGAAGGTTGTAGGCTTCTTTGAAGAAGGCAAGGTGCTGATTTCTTTGAAGGAAGCATATGTCCAGCCACTGCTCAAAGCCATTTCTAGACACAGGTAGGCTAATTATCAACCAGTACCTATGTGCATTTTCTACTAAGACTATGGAAAAGGTTCTGGCAATACAGCTGTTGATATCTTCATGCTTTTGACTCATTTGACCCTTGTCATTCAGGGTTTACGACACAGAGACTGCACTTATGGCACGATGACCATAGCTTGGAGTTGGATAAAGATCAGGCCTCTGTGCTGATATATCTATCTGCTGTCTTTGTCACTGAGGTGGTGTTGATATGGTACCGGATGTCAGGGCTGGGCCTGCTTTTAGGTTGTTCCTATATCTTTCCTTTGGAGAAATCCCAGAGGGTCCAGTTGGGTGATTCTTCTCCCATCCCAATGGCTGTTCGGTCTCCTCTCTTATTATTCAGCATGTGTGTGAAGCCATTAGTGAGGTTACCAAGGAGGATATGGGCTGAGGTGCTTTGAGTGCAACAGTGACACCCTACTGCATGCCTGTGTCCCGTCCAGTCCAGAGAATGTAGTATGGAAGTCTATTTTAACGTGTTTGTCTGCGAATGAGACGTGGATGAGAGCAGGGAAAGGATTTGGCTGAAAACATGTCACTGTTCGTTACCAAGGATTCTGGTTTGATTCCCAGTTGCTTTTGATGATATAATGGCAGCAGTGACCAAGACTCCGCTTTCCCTCAGTGTGGCTAAAAGGTCATTCTTTCCTCTTACATGAGACGGTCCTACCATGATCCGTGCCTTTATTGGTGTGAGCTTGGATTGCGGCAATACTTGTCTTGAGAAAGGACACCTGTAAATCCATTCAGAAGCTGAAACTAGGGTAGAATGCAGCAGCCTACTCTTTTTAAATGGGATAGTCTGCCCTGACAAAGCATGCAGCACTGGTGCTCCATGAGTTGCCCTTCCTGTGGGAATGTAAGCTGTTGGGTTTTGATCTATAAAGCCCTGAATGGCCTGGGACCATCTGACCTGAGAGTCTCTTCCCTGTGCTATCCTGTGTATAAGTATTGCCTCTTTCATTGACAGCATGGATACCTAGAGCATGGGATAAGTGTTCTTTTCTTGTGATTAAAATCCAGCCTAATAACTGAATTGTTGTTGTTGCCAAATTGGAAAAATCCATTTTCTGTTGTAATCCCTAATTATTAGGAGACGTTTACAGTCTGCTTTGGATGCGCAGGCGCACAGTACCAGCAGGAAGTGATACCATCTCCTTCGTGCCAAACGACAGCTCTCTCCCTAAAAACACACTAACTGAGCCTTTCAAAGATGGTTCCTGCTAATGCATCCTGAAAGCAAATGCAAGGGTCACCACTGAAAAGCTTTGTGAGTTTTTGAGGAGGGAACAGTAGTTTGGCATATAAAGGGAAACTGCTGTGTGTGTGTGTGTGGGGGGGGTGATTTTAAAGGCCCACAAGATGGGAGCATTGCATGTGATTTTCCACAAATGAGAGCTTTCGTATGGCTGATCTATTCTGCTGGGCTTGGGGGAAAAAATTCTCCCTTGTGTATATATGAAGTTGTAATTTTGTATGGTCGTAATCATGCACATCACTGCAATTTATTATGTAAGCTGTACGAAGTCTACCTGCATATCGGACAGCAGGAACAAACTTTCAAAGTGCTTTTTAAAGCAATTTGTATCTTGACATTTCATTTCACAAGTCTTTGGGGGTTGGGCAAGGTAGCCTTTTAAATACCATTTTCTTGAGAATTTTCCTTGTATCCTAAATCAGAAGTAAATTTGTTACCATTTAGCAAGATAAATCACCAGTCACTGGTGTTCCCCTAAGATTGTTTACATTTTTTCCTTTGTAATTTGTTTTACTTTTAAGTTTTTTATGTAATGAAAAATTTGCTAAAGTTATTGTAGGATTTTGGAACATATTTTAATTCTGCACTCCCACGCTATGAAATACTTTTTTTTTAATCTTAAGGGTTGCCTCAGAGGAAGGTAAAATAATTTTACTGTATTCTGAGAAACTTGCATGTCTTCTGTAAACCATCTTGATTCATTTTTCCCCACACTGCTTTAACATCTCTAAGATAATTATTTGTAGTGCTTTTCCTAGAAAGTCTGCTGTTACCAATTTGGATAATGGCGGCACATGTATAAAAGCTGCTTTTCCATTACCATAATACAGAGAGGTATAATAGGCATAATCACAGATGTACCTACAACATTAAAAAAAAAAAGGCAGAATTAAGGAAAGCTAAACTTGGATTTAATTAAACACAGTTTAAGCACTTAAGCCAGATTTGGTTTATGTGCTTTGTATTAGGAAAAATGGAAATTAAAAAAAAAAAACCAAAACAGTTTGAGAAACAAACATTCCTTGCGTGCTGGCTTGATTTGATGGACACCCACTTAATAGCTTCTGCAAAATAAAAATCACAATACATGCATTGCTTTGTGAGATCACATAAACGAAATTAGATTGGAAAATTACCCAGCTGTATGTGTACGCACACACATACACACAAACACACACAACTATAGCCCCACTTCCCAGCCCCCTACATAAAAGTAGCACAATTTCAAAAAAATGTTGTCTGTGTAAGATACTTGCTGGATAAATTCTTCCCTTTTCTCATATCACATCACTCCAAGACCCAAACACTCTGAAAATAACCTTCAAGAATCCTGGTTTTTGTTTGTTTTAAAGATTGGTTAAAGAATCACATTAAAAAAAATTGTTAGTTACCATAGACACTTTTTCTTTTTAAAGAAACAAATTTAAAATGAATTTGTTTATTCTGAAGGCTGCTCCTTCACCTTTTGTCTGCCTCGCCCTGTTTGGACAATGAAAGTAGATTAAAGTCAGTGGCTAGTCAGAATCGGTTTCTCATTATCTTGCACAGTGCTGAAAAAATTGGGTCACTGTCATATTTTGTTTTAAAAATCGTTTCTACTGGAATTTACAAATCCAAGGAAACATTTCCATTGGCCTTACTTTTTGTGCAAATCATCAGTCTAAATTTTCAGTCCCTTGTGTCCTTTTCACACCTGTGATTGTTAACTTTAAGTAGAGATGTGTATTGGTAGGGGAGCAAGTACTTGTAATGATTCTTGAAGGTGAAATGAGCTGCTTTCATTTCCTCTCCCACTAATAATGTGTTACCTTCCTGCATCTCTGGAATAGACGACATCAATTCCTTCCACCGAAATGTTTTTCCAGAGAGTTTTCATATTAATTGTAGACTCAATCTTTTCTGGGCCGTCTAACAGACAACAGCCATCTTCTGGGCAAAAACCACAAACATCCATCTCTTTGTAGCCTTTGTTCTTCCCACACTGTTCAAGGATGATGATCGCTTTGGAGGATGAAGCGAGTCCAATGTGAACAGTGAGCTGGTTTTTTGCCCCCACCAGAGTGAATAACAGGAAATGAAAATGACAGACCTGTTTTTAAAAACATCCAATGCAATAGCACCAAGCAGTTTATGAAATACCAGCTCCAAGGTGGAGTGTCTTACTTACAGCTCCTCTTCACAGAAAACTTAGATAACCCTTTGTAATGTAGACCAAATTTGGACTTCAGATAAAACAAACGACGAATCAGATTAGGAAACCAGCACAAGGATATATGCAGCACCTTTTTGTAATTTACAGCGGTTCTTTCCCTGTTCTGCATACAGCACCATTGTTAAAAGCTAAACTATTTCCTCATTAGTATGTGCATCAAGTTGCACCAATTTTCATCATAAATCTTTAGCTGACACTTTAAACTGCACCACCACAATAATGTCTGACATACACAGATATTTTGGGGAGTTTTTAAGGACCTACTCCAAATTATATTGCCCTCAGGACAGAGAATCCTCTTAATCAAGCTATCAAAGTCAGCAGCTTTTCATAGAATGTCAGGGTGGAAAGGGACCTCAGGAGGTCATCTAGCCCAACCCCCTGCTCAAAGCAGGACCCATCCCCAGACCCTTAAATGGCCCCTCAAGGATTGAACTCACAAGCCTGGGTTTAGCAGGCCAATGCTCAAACCACTGAGCTATAGTTTTCCCAACTAAACAAAGAAGGATTTTTTTTTAAAGCCTCATTTTAAAATGACAAATACTCTATTGGATGAAAATGCTGGAGTAAGAAATACTTCCTGTAGTTCTTCCTTTAGAGCTGAAATCCTGAGTTTCTTGCACACCCAAAACTTCAATTTAATGGATTGCAAGGTTTGGCCCCAAATCTGTATTTATCAATGGGTAGGCCAGGACTATTTTATGCATATATATTTTATACCATGCTCATCACTATATCAAAGTGTCATTTGATCACTTGATACCAGATAAATGCATCGCTATTAGGCAGAAGTGATGTTCTTTATGTTCCTCATTCTCATTAGGTGCTCCTGATTGTCTACTGAGAGGAACATGCTTTAGTGCGGTAAAATACACATTTCATAACTATCAAACAATTACAACTTTACCAGTCCATGTAATACCTCAAGATTCAATAATGAACTCTTTTCTTTTCTAATTTTTTTTTAAAGTGTAAACATTTTTTCCTAGTGGTGATATGTATACAACTGATTCAAATTTATTTCACAAAAACATTGTTAAAAAGCCTGACATTCTGTGTTGATCTAGTTTCCTTTCATAAGAGGAAGGTTTTTTTATGGGGATCCAGTAAAAACCAAATCGATCACTTGCCCAAAAATGTATCTAAGGTGTGTACATTCACCTCTTGAACAATAGCTGTTCCTTTAAACTTCTCAAACATTCATGTGGTAGATTTCTTACACTGATATGTAATGAGTAATGGTTAGCAGTCATCCTGTCCTATAAGGCTACACACTCTAATACCCTGATCATGAGCATCATCTAAGAACCTAGATAGATGACTAGGTACTGTAGGAGATGTTTGTTTAGCACGTAAAGGGCTCTCTTCAGCTGTCATTTGATTGCTGTGAAGGAACCAAAGGATTCTGTATCTCTGCACCACCACCACTCCATCTAAACTAGATACAGGAGAGAAATATTCCTCCAACACCCATGCTTTCTCAGATGTGCATGCCAATCTCCCCGTGTATTTTTCCATGTTTGTTTTTCTGAGCTTAAGTTAGCTACTGTCACAGAATCCAGCACTTCATCCCTTTCGCTCTTTGCCCAGAGCTACACTAGCTTTGTTCACACATTCAGCTACCTCTGCTACAGCTCACACTCTGAACAAACAGGCATTGAGTCCATCTGTGGTCTGGCTAGGGTTCACTTTTGGGTCATGATCTAATTTCTCTTTACCTCTCCTTCAGATCCTTGTTAAGAGCTGCCAGAAGCCATTCTAGCAACTGAATGGCTTCTTTTGGGAAAGACCCTCCTCATGCAGGTTGCCAGCATAACTATTTCCAGTGGTAGATCACCAGTGGTTCATGAAGTCTTTGGTGATGGTCCACAGAATGGTTCTCATATTGTTTCACTCAGTAAGAGGGTGGGAGGAGAAAGTGAGATCATGTAAGGGCTCTGTCTCTGATGAAGTGGTTCACAGAATGAAAAATACAGAGAATCATTGGCACCAATATTCTTGGTGGCTGTAACTATGAAAACACTCCACAGCAGTGTCCTTCAAAGACCTGATTGTCCATTTTGCCTGTCTCAGAGGGACAAAATTATATTCCATTGCTCACTATCATTTCAGGTGGTTGAAAGATATTACCCTTTATTTCATGTGCTGAAAAGAGGGAGAGGTTTTTAAAGCTCAAATAGGTTTCTTTGTTCCATCTACCCTACCTCTCGGCACACGCTCAGGAGTTCCACCCTCTTTTTCTATCCTGTTTTTTTCTGACTATATCTAGTGGACAAGCTGTATCCACATTCTGAACAGACATTGTATTATTTGGTTCAATTTTAATTTAAGCGAAAAAAATTCAACTATATAATGATCACTCACTAGTGGTTGAAGAGTCCCCCATATCTTACAGATGAGATCCTTTGCTTTTTGGTAAGCCACTGGCAGTTGCATGATGTGTAGATCTATGTTTTCACCAAGGCCTAACTTGGACATCTCCTGTACATAGAAAGAAGCAACACAGGGTTGAAAAGCATTAGATTGTCTCAAAGGACGATGTGAAAAATCAGACTTTGGTTCGATTCAGAGGGTATATCGCAATGCAACGTATCTACCCTAGCAGTTCCCAAATAGTCCATGGACAACTTCCCTAGTACTGATTGTGTGGACCATATCCCTTCCCCCTGATAACCAAACATCTCTTTGGCAAAAAGCAATGGCTTACCTGAGAAAGTGACATTAGGAAAATATTTAATATATTTTAGCTACTTTTAAAGTGATTTAGCCACTGGAAACAAGGAGAAGAACTAAGCCATCTCTATGGACCAGCCATCTCTATGGACCATTTGTATAATGTATATCATCTCTCTCAAGATGTGCAATTTATGAAAAATGTTTTATAACCCTTGATATAACCAACACTGTCCCTTCAGAGGACTTGAGAGCCAAACTTCTGCTGAGACACACATCATACAAAATTCCCACAAGGATATCTAATCCAACTTCTGCCAAGGCAGCACGCTCCCTTATGCTGTTTTCTAGGGCTTATTCTAGTTTTAGGTGCTTTGGACAAAGAGGAATTACCTCACTGTCGACAAGGAAAAAGGTTGGCCCTGGGAAATATCCCTGGTGTATATGCAGCTTTATTTTATTAATAGCAGAGAGTTGTAATCAAATATGTGAGAAGGGGCCATATTTGTTGTTTGATTACTTATTTCAGGCTTGGTGATTTTATCAGTGCAAGGAACTCCAGATGTAACGGACAAGGTTTCCCTGTACTGTGGAACATCTGCCTAGCTGCTGTAGGGGGTTCCTCAATATAGGGAAATGCCACCTATTGGGATGGGATTCTCCTTATGCTTTGCCTATAAAAGACATGAACCCCAATGCTTTCCCTGAAGAATTTGGTTTCTTGCTCTGGATTTGGAGTGAGAGAAATAATGGAACCATCTAAAGAGTAGATTGGTGGAGGGGCCAGCCAACCACCCTCAAAAGACAAAATGAGGAAATTGTCATCGAAAGGGGCATCCAGAAGATTCATAAGGATTCATATGTTATAAGGGCAGAAGGGACCATTATGATTAACCAGTCTGACCACCTGTACTCCGCAGGCCATAGGACTTCCCTGAATTAATTCCTGTTGGAAGCAGAAGTATATATTTTAGCAAAACATCAATCTTGATTTAGAAATTGCCACTGATGGAGAGTCCACCCTGATCCTCGGTAAATTGTTCCGATGGTTAATGGATGAATCATGGGGGGATTCTGGTCAGGGCTTAAGGGCAAGGGAGCAGGGGAGTGGTTGGTAAGCCATGAGGTAGGTCTGCTGTGAGAAGTAGGCATCTGCAGAAGGAATCTGGTCTGTGTTAGGGAAGGGTCTGGTGGGAAACTAGGTGTGTACTGGGGAAGAGGCACGGTGGGAGAGCATCCCAGTGCCTTTAAGGGAAAGTGGACCTGTTTCTCACTAGGGTCGCTTGCATGGAAGGAGCCCAGGTCTAAACTGTGTGGACTGGGAAATTTGCCCTTGAACACTGGCTTCCTAAATAAACGATTCCAATTTTCTTGTCAGCGGAAACATTGATTAGCTCTGCTCAATAAACTATGTGACACGAGCAAGGAAACAATGCCTGTGGGGAAGTAAACACATTTAGAGAACACTGCCAGCCCTTTTTCCTCTGGGCACTGACAGTCTTTGAGAGGCCGTTGTATCGTCTTTGCTTAAGAATGCAGTGCTGTCTCTCTCCTTCCAAAAAAAATAAAGCCCGAGCCAATTTACGATTAGCATTTTATTTTTTAACGCATATTTAATTTGAATATTTAATGAGATTTTTCCTCTTTTAACTGCAAGGCCTTGGTAATGTGACTGATTGTAAATTCTCTGTAAGACATGGGGACCAAAAATAAATGTTAAAGCTGCTGCTGTCATTCACCTCTTGAACTCTTAGTTTGAATTGTAACCGACTAGGCCAAATTCATTCCTGGTATTGCTCCATCTATATCAATGGCGACACACACAGGCGTGAATTTGGCCCATAGTTTATACAGGAGAAACTCTGATCAGCAGCAAAGTGCTGAAGACTGTATCGGGGACAGAAAGGAAGAAACATTCTCTGTTAGATCCTTAATAAGTGCTTTATTATTATTTAGGCTGATCTACACTACAGATTTAGGTTGACGTAAGCCGCTTTGCGTCAGCCTATCTGTGCATGTCTCTACGCTCAAATTTCTCTGGCTGATGTACCCACCCTGTCATTGCAATGCAATAACACCACCTCCTCAAACAGCATGGAGCCATGGTCAATCTACTGAGGTTAGTGCAGTGCTAATGTAGGTACTGTGTGACCTGTGTCGACCCTACGAGTCCTCCAGCAGCTGTCCCAGAATGCCACATTCCCTGCGACATTGACCGCTCTGGTCTCAGTTGTAAACTCCGCTGCCCTGGAGTCATGGAGACTGGAAGCTACCCCCTCACCTCCTTTCAAACCTCCTGCTTGTTTTTAAAATGCCTTTTCCTGATTGCCCAGAGTGGCAAGCACACCTAGCAGCTCTTCCTTTTTCTGCGCAACCGTCCAACCAACAGGCTGGTTCCACACAATCCTGCCAGGAGTAGATAGGAGGTATTGGGTCTCCTGGGCCTGTGGTGAGAAGATGCTGTGCAGGCACAGCTATGGACCAGCCACAGTAACGTGGACATCTATGAGCAGATTGCGTGGGGGGAGGCAGGCAAAGGGGTATGACCAGGATCAGCAGCAGTGCTGCATGAAAGCAAAGGAACTTGGCTAGGCATGCCACCAGGCCAGGGAAACCAATCGATTTAATGCTGAGCCAGAGACCAGCCGCTATTACAACAAACTGCATGTCCTACTTGGTGGAGACGCCCCCAGTACCCAGCACAGCATCATGGATACCCCTGAGGAGTCCCAGACAGAGACCCCTGCCACGAACAGTGAGGTGGAGGAAGAGGGGGAGAGAGACGGCAGGAGGCTGCAGCCCTATCACGAGCCAGGACCTGTTTGAGACTGCCCCAGTCTAGCCAGTCCCTCCAGGTGAGCACGACTGAGCCTGATGAAGGGGAAGGGACCTCAGGTAAGTGTGTGCATGCGTTTTTCTTTACAATGGTTAAATTTAAGGATGGCGCCCAGCCCAGGCCCCCTTAACAAGGCAGGGGTACTGACTTTTAATTGTTTTACTCCTATTAGAAGAGGTAGAGGTACAACAAAGAGAGGTAGAGTTGGCATGTGCTTTTCATTCTCCTGTAGGGTTAAGCTGGGTGTGAAGGAGGAGCATGTGGAGCAGTTTGTTTATGTACATAGGGATGGTCCCTTCCACCCTCCTGAGACATCTCGATTAAACTTTCATAGAGATACTCTGCAATCCTCTCCCAAAGGTTTGTAAGGTTTCTAATAAGGACGGCTGCCTCCACGGAAGGATGCTTTTCCACGCCACTTTGCGATGAGTTCAGCTGGCACTATTGCAGTAAACAAGTTAGCGACATATGAGCCCGGGCGGCTTCGGCATACCAATAGCAGCTGTGTGCTCTGTGCTTTTGTTAGCCGCGTCAGCTAAAACTGCTACTGCCTGTGGAAAACAGTGCCAATATTCAGTGCCCTTTGCTCATACCTGTGGAATCCGGACTGAAATTGTATTGCTTCAGGCAACAGAAATCCTTCCCCGTCCCCCAGCTCCTGGTAGGCCAGACTTACTGTAGCTGGGGCTTTGCCTCACAGACATTATGCAGGGCACAACAGGCAGCTATAACCAATCTAGCCAGTGCACAGCATCAGCATCCCTTCAGTCTACAAAAAGCATATTCAACAGTCATTCCGTGCCTGCTGAGCCGTTAGTTGAATCTTTCCTTGTGTTGTTGAGGTGGCCAGTGAATGGCTTCATGAGCCCAGGAGAGCAAGGGATAGGCTGGGTCCCAGAATCACTCTTGTCATTTCAATATTGCCAGAGGTAATCCACCACTCAGGAAAGAATGTCCCTGCTTACAGATTTCTGAAAAGTCTTCTGCTGTTAAAGTTGCACACGTCATTCACCTTCTCTGATCAGCCCAACCCGATAGCAGTGAAGCATCCGCAGTAATCCACCAATGCTTTGCACATCTGTACAAAAATAGCCCTTTCTATGGTATTCTATGGCAAGGTGGTCAGATGTCAAAATAGGGGTATGCGTGCCATCAATCAGCACACCACAGTTGGGGTCTCCATAGGTGCAAATCATCCACAACATCCAGCACATTGCAGAGAGTCACAATCATGCACAGCAGGAGACAATTTAATGACCCTACTCACTTGCCTGGCAATGGCCCAAACTTTGGATTTTTCAACTCCAAAATGATTTCCCACTGACCAGTAACAATCCAGCATTGCAGGCTTCCACAGTGTGATCACCATTCACTTCTCTGCTGTCAATGCAACATTTTTCTCATGTCCCTGGACTGCATCCAAAAGTTCTGCAGCCACTGCTAGTCATCCCATACCTGCATTACAATGCAATCCCACCAGTCAGTGCTCATTTCACAGGCCCAGAAGTACCACCGTCATCCATGAACACCCCTGACAACCAGGGCCGGCTCCAGACCCCAGCACGCCAAGCGCGCGCTTGGGGCAGCGTCCCGCGGGAGGGCGGCAGGCGGCTTCGGTGGACCTGCAGACGTGCCTGCGGAGGGTCCGCTGGTCCCGCGGCTCCGGTGGACCTCCCGCAGGCATGCCTGCGGATGCTCCACCGAAGCCACGGGACCAGCGGACCCTCCGCAGGCACGTCTGCAGGAGGTCCACCGGAGCCGCGGGACCGGCAACCGCCAGAGCGCCCCCCTCAGCGTGCCGCCCTGCTTGGGGCGGCGCAAATCCTAGAGCCGCCCCTGCCAACAACCTTGGACTGTTTTTCCCTGTCAGCAAATTCTCTTTGAATAAATTCCCATGTGCCCCGTGGATGTGGTACTTCCTGCAGGTCTGCAAATACAGGAAAATCGTGTCCTGTACTTCCAATGTTCATGAGAATAGTGCAGATCTCTGAGGGCTCCGTGCTTCTGTCAGAGATGGTGGACACTGAAATTTGTCCCCAGGTTTTAAAGTGCAGAAATTATGGGATATGGATGGTATTAGGGGATGGAGAAATTGCATGCTGGGAATTTGACCCCTAGTTCCCAGAGATCCCTGGGTCATTTCTATCCCAAAAGAATTGTGCCAGATGGCAGCATGTGGCACTCTGATACTACCCATAGTGCACTGCACTTTGCACTGACACAAATATACCAATGTTGGTGACTACGCCAATGTAACTTGTGTTGACCAAAGTTTGTAGTGTAGACATGGCCTATTTCTGTATTACTATAGTTCCTTACAGCTGTAGTCATGGACCATGACTTCCATTGTGCTAAGCATTGTCCAAACACAGAATAAAAAGACAGCCCCTGCCTCAAAGATCTTACATCTTAGTATAAGGCTATGTCTACACTACCACCAAAAGTCGACCTACGCTACGCAACTCCAGCTAACGTAGCTGGAGTCGACGTACCTTAGGTCGAGTTACCGCAGGTTCTACACTGCGGGGGGTCGACGGGAGAAAATCTCCCATCGACTTACCTTACTCTTCTTGTCGGTAGTAGAGTACAGGGGTCAATTGGAGAGCGATCTGGAGGGTCTTCACTAGACCCACTAAATCGACCACCGGTGGATTGATCTCAGAGCATCGATCCCGGCTGTAATGTAGACCTGCCCTAAGACAAGAAACAACAGATGGATACTGACAGGGAGTACAGTGAAACATTGAGACACTATTGCTGCCCGGGGTCCCTAGGGACGGCTCTATCCGCCATTAGGGAATTTTTCCCCGAGAACCCCCTGTAACATTCACGAACCCGAGTTTGGGAAACACTGCTCTATAGGGTTGCTATGAAGATAATAATCAATTAAATATTATGGGGCACGTTGATATTATAGTGATGAGGACCAAATACATACTGTTATGATGGAGGTTGGGTGTGATGTGGTGAAGCTGGTGGGTGTAATTATCCCTTCATTCAGAATAAATGTAAGAAGCTGTTAAGGTCCTTTTTTGAAGTAAGTTAGTTGAAACAATACACAAGCGAGGCTGCTCAGAGAGTGAGCTATGGGGATGGAAGAGTTTTGCTGGGTATTGTTTGGTGGTGTGTGTGTCTAAGCAGCAGCCAGAGAACAGGCAGAGAGAGGCCAAGCAGACAGCAAGAGATGCCCTGGAAAGACAGCCCGAAGAGAAGGGAGATTTTTGGGCAGAGGACTGGCTGGAAAGAGGCTTGGAACCATGAACAAAAAAAGTGCCTCCTGTTTGAGTCCTATTGTGTTTAAGGAAACAGGACTCCATTACCAACTTCTCTTAATGGAAACAATCCACAAGACTCCAAATATTGGCTAACTGCTCAGGTCAAAATAGGGTAGCAGTACCTAGATAGATACACAACTGCATTTTCACGCACATTCACCATGATTTCACACACATTTTAAAGTAACTGTTCATGCAGATTAGGCCCAGAATCATGCTGGCATATTTGCACATGCTGTGTTATAAAAGATCCTAACAGTGTTGTGCTGGGGTAAGAATAAGGGAATTAAAATATATATTTACCAAACGTAAATAAATGTAAAAAAGTTTTTTAAAGGGCTGCAGATATACTTTTAGCTCCTCAGAATGTTTTATAAAAAAAAGGAAACTTGAAACATTGAAATTAAAAACCTTTTAAAAATAGCTTTCAATTCTCTGTATGTGTTCACTGAAGGATTTCAAAGCACTTTAAAAACATTAATTAAGCTCCATGAAAACCTTCTGAGGTAGATAAAATAGCACTCCCTTCACTGCTGGTTAAAGTGAGTTAGAGAGGTTAAATCAGTGACACATTTCCTAAAATCACAGAGTCAATGGCCGAATAAAGAACAGGGCTTGAAGTCTGTCTCTCAGCCGCTGCTAGAAAAACTGGCTCCTAGAAGTAGTTGCCAATTTCTCTTTTAATGCAATCATCATAGACTAATTATGCTGAGTTTTGCCACTGTGTTTAGGCTTGAGTCCTGTTATGGAGTTGGGACCCGGAGCTTGATCCTGCATTGTGCTGACTTGGTAACTGGCTGCTGTCACATGGCAGACACTTGACCTTCTTTGGAGGAGAGTTAGAAACAGGGTCAGGTGGAGGGGACTAGGTGGATCTATAGTATGAAGTAAATAATTCAAGACATTTGTGATTCTGAGGGAACTGTGAATGACACTGAGCAGCCAACCTGTCATAATCACTGACTGTTTGCAGTGGTGTTGTAGTCATGCTGGTCCCAGGATATTAGAGAGACAGGTTGAGTGAGGTACAATCTTTTATTAGACCAACTGAAGTTGGTGAAAGAAACAAGCTTTTTGAGCTTTCACAGAGCTCTCCTTCAGGTCTGCTCCAATAAAAGCTAGTACCTCACCCACCTTGTCTCTACAATCACTGACTGCAATTTGCCAGCTGAGCTGAGGTAAATATATTGTGTGTGTTGCTTTCCCATAGAGTGAAAATTATGCTCCACGTTTCAAGAGTTAAAAGTTGGTGCTGCACTTTCATGCATATTTTAAGAGGGTATTTCAGGTGACTGGAGTTATAAGAGCCATGAAAGACTTTACAAAGACAGATTTCTAAAAGGAAAGCTCAGTCTTTCCAGCACTAGTCAACCGTGCCAGGCCATGTGTTTAGTAAAAATTTTGAAGCATTTCTCAGTGACCCTGAATTGACGGAACCACTTATATCTTCACTTCCTTTTGATTTGTCCTTTCCCCTAAATACTGAAGCAGTATATTTTCTGATGAATGGGACATCTATGGATGCAACTCCCAGTAATGCTGATGGATGCCGTGCGTGTGTATCTTCTCAAACTGAGATGTGAACTCATGCTAATGCAAACGTGGCAGGTATTCTTCACATGCTTTGTGTATTTTATTTATATCACAAAATAGGCAATCAAATGCAGTGTTTTACCAACTAGGAGTGCAAAATCCTTTTAGCTGTCTCGTGAGCGTCTCCTGCCCCCTCTCTCTGCTCCCGGTCCCCTCTGTTGGCTGTCGCTCTTGTCAGGCAGGTCTTCAGTGGCTCAATCCAGGAAGGAACCACTTCCAGGATAAAAAGTCCTGTCCTTGTGCCCTTGTTAATGGCTTCAGCCTTGTCTCTGGGCTCAGTCCTCAGTACCTTCTTGGCCATGCCTGTACTGGTATAGAGCATTGTTCCCAGGGCTTTCTCCCTGGTGACTTTGTCCTCAGTAGTTCTCTGGTGTTCTGTTTAAATTCTAGCCCGTTTCTCAGGCTTTTAATAAGAACATAAGAACGGCCATACTGGGTCAGACCAAAGGTCCATCCAGCCCAGTATCCTGTCTACCAACAGTGGCCAATTCCAGGTGTCCCAGAGGGAGTGGACCTAACAGGTATTGATCAAGTGATCTCTCTCCTGCCATCCATCCCCACCCTCTGACAAACAGAGGCTAGGGACACCATTCCTTACCCATCCTGGCTAATAGCCATTAATGGACTTAATACTGAGTCTTATCACTTGGGCTTAAGCTGCTTCCCCAGGAGCCAGTGGGAGTACCAGGTCCCAACTCTAGGGACCCTACAAATAGCCACCACCTGTTGCTTTCTTTAATAGTTGTTGCTGCATTCCCTGGACTGCTTCCCTTGTAGCCCCTTCCTCTTCATCCTTACCTCAGGGCTGAAGTTCTCAACTCCTTCTCTCCCTCACCAAATGCCAATTCCAACAGAACCCAACCCTGGAGCTCCAGCATCAAGCAAGAAGCACCCTTCCTTACTCCTCTGGTCCCAGCCCAGAACTGACTAACTCAAGCCCTGCACTCCTTTTAACTGTGCCCGCTGTGCTCTGATTGGCTGCTTCCTTGCAGCCTTTCTAGGCAGGCCTGGAGGACTTACCTTCACTGCTCCTTTCCTGGGTGGGGTGTGGTAGGAGCAGGGGGCCTCGAAGGGCCTGGTACACCCCATCACAATGTCTCTTTCCAGAACAGTATGAATGAGTTTCAGAGCCTGGTAGCATCATGGACCTAGACTGGCTAGTTCATTCTTGTGTTCTGGCTCCTCAGGATGGCAAAAAAGGAGAATTCAGCCTAGTCACAGAAAATAGAGAGGCACTGTGCTCCAAAGCATGACTAATGCTTTGAAATAACAGAAGGAAAGACTGCTCTCAATGCATCCATGCGGCTGGGATGGGGGAGTGTATCCTACAACTAGCAAGGAGAAGGGCTCAGTAATCATGTGGAAAAGCAAAGTACCCGCCACTCCCTGAGGAGAGAGGTTTGAAGCTGCCAACCTGAGATGGAGGGCCTGGCAGCTGGGTGGTCTTAAGGAAGCAGGGCTTTAAGAGGAAAGGTATGGCCCAAGGGAGAGAAGTCTTTGCTCCCAGGATGAGAGGAATCTGCCTATAATGCTCCATGCTAAAGAATCTTGACGGTGAAACTGCATCGATGCTTTTTGGTTCTGTGATTGCTGCCATGCTCCTGCAGGAACTGGGGATTAAGCTAAACTCTGACCTACAAATAGGTGGCAAGTGGCTGCCCTGCTGGGACTGGCTTTTTACAAAACCCTCATGGTGAGGCAGTGTTTAGGGGAGAGCCAGCTAGTTCTAGATAGCCAGCCAGCCAGCCTGAATGGATGTGGTCAGTAAAACTGCTACTACTGTACAGTCCTTTTTATATTGAATCTGGGTGTGTTAATGGTTGGTCCTCTGGGGTGGCAGGATTGCCTTGCATCACTTAGTGATCCACACACATATTTGGCCCCAGATTGCTATTTAAGCATAGGCCAGCCAGAACAACTCACTGGTCTATCAAACTTCCAGACTCTTCTTGTTTTGCTGCATAGTTCTTTCCATCATCTAGATTTTGCTTCCTTGCACCACAATGGAATCAGAAACCGAGGCAGTATCTCCAATACAAGCAGAAACTAATCCCACATACAGGGTGTTGGAGCCGAGGGAAGGGGATTTGATCTCTGTGATCCGTGACTTAGCTAAAACATTCTATAATTAAAAATACCTATCGTTACATAATTTCCTGGCACAGAAGGTACATGACATGATGTTACAAAAACTTGTTTCATCAGCGTGTTCTGGCCTTAGGCTGTTCTGCTTGCAGATAAAGAACGTATTTTATTTTCAACCAGGATAAGATGATACTGTGTCTAAAATTAGGACCAATGGAAATCAGGTGGTGATGACCAAGCATATTGTCAAGTGATAAATATTTGTGGTTTGGGGTGTACATCAAGCTCAGGTTGAGATAATTTATAAGCCTCCTGATATGCTTGGGGTACTGAAAAGTACAACCGAAGTATGTGTTCTGCTTTTAGTAGCCTACGGGGATTGGATTACCTTCCTCCTCATCACTTCACTGAATGCCTAATGGATTTCTTCTTCCAAACGCTAAGATCCCCCTCCAGTGCTGATCTGTGTCCCCATCTCCTGCCCTCTCCTGTACACATTCATTGAAGACAACTGTATTCCTAGAGGAGTTGGTTTCTGCTTTGATCCTGGAGAAAATTTGCCAACAGGGAGTATCTCAATAATCTTGGCTTTACTGCACTTCAATTTAATTAAAGTCAAATCTTCAATAGCTATCATTACAGCTTGCATAAAGGATGTAATCTTGTAGCAGTGGACACTGCATCATCAACAAGTACAGTTATTATGGTGCACAAATGTCTTACTTTTGCTGTTACTCTATTGGCGCCTCATGTATTCAATGATCCAGATGAATCTTGCACCGATCTTTCTCTTTTTCTTGTTTTCTTTAGGACATGTTTCAGCCAACCTATCAGACCGTGACCACCACCTCGGTTCATCTTTCCCTGGGCTCCTCTCAGCCCTGCTGTGCACACTCACTATTATTCTCTGCATCTTCCGCTTTTCTATCATCCAGAACCTGTTCTCTCCCCACCCTTCAATCTCTCCACCTCATCCATCTTCCATCTCACTTCAAATCACATTTTCATAATCTCTTTTCTGTTTTGCAATTCTGGCTGTCCATGTGACTCAGCAAAGTACATTGATATAGCTTGTACAATTAATTTAAGAGAGAGTCGTTCACACAAGTAAATACCCAAGGAGAAGAAGTGGAATGGGGGTGAGGTTGTGCATTGAAACCTGCAGCAGCCATTTTGTGTGTTACAAATGGCTGGAAATTGTACTGAACAGAGATGATGCGTATACACACTCAGCAGAAATCTGTAGCTGCTCCTGCTGCTCAGAAATACATACAACAGCCTTTAACCTTTTTGAGAGCGCTATGGTACTAAAATACCCAACTAATAAATCATATAAAACCTGCTGGTACAATAAGTGCAGTTTTCAAATATAATGGAATAGGCTATTATTTTACAGTTAGCCACATGCCTGCTGCTGAAATTTGTCAAGTTCAGCCTCCCCTTATGTCTGAGTGCAACAACCCTAAATCAGATTAGAGGAAGTGAGGTTTGGTTGGTTTAACACCAGATGAGCCTTTTAAGTTATGCTTTTGAAACATAATCCGAAATTTACCTGAACTTATTTGGGGAAATGGTGCTTGCCAGGAAATATGGACTCCTCCAAATATTAATTGAAAACCACCATTTTTTTTAACACCTGCAGTAGATTGATGAAATGATCAAATGAGAGTCTCCTAGATGTGTTCAGATCTCCCATGTGGTTGGGGAGCAAAAAGGAATTTCCAAATCTCATCTTCCTTGGCTGTAGCAAGGTGGAATTCAGGGATGTTTTTGTTACAGAGTCCAGCAGTGGGAAAACCCATAGCTAAATAATTTTGTTTTTCAGTATTAACAGTGGAGACTGGTAACAACTGAAAGTGGGAAGGCAAAGTTGAGCAAAAAGGCACACTCAGAGCCAAGGGACACTGCATGATCTTTGCTCGTAGCGATCTAACATGACGGTGGGTAATGAGGATCCTCCACAGACTATTCGGGATTGTTGTAGTAAAGTGATTATTTTCCAATTTCTATAATTAAGGTTGTTGTGTGTGTATATATGCGTGTGTGTAAATATACAATTTTAGTTCTGTTCATTTAGCAGATGTCCCCCGAAATACAATGAACGTATTGCCTTTGCATTTGCTTTGATGGCGGAAGGTGGTGTTCTGGCACTACAGCAAAAATATGTCCAGTTTTTAAATTCTTCAAGGCAAGGCTGTCACTTAAAAGCAGATTTTAAAACCTCAAAGCAAAATTAAGCATTATAAGTAATATGTGCATTTTCATCTTTTACTCATTCAGCAGTTTCTGCTTTTTCCTCTGCCCTCTTTTTTTTTTTTTTTTTTTTTTTGAGTGTATTACAAAAGAAGCAGCTTTGGGCTATGGACAAACAATGGAAGGAACGAAGTTATAGTCAAAGCATCCCCCCTTCTTGTTTCCTACATGGACCTGCATGAAAAAGCTCTTCGGTTCTTACCTTCACTGCTTCCCAGCTAGAGTTAACGAGGTGTTGTCGAAACGGACCAAAGCCTGAAATCAAAGAAAAAAGTGCTATTAAACTGTACTTTAACTCCAGGTACCATGAGTTGGATTATACGCACTCGTGTACTTGTTCTTTTTGACCTTGATATTCTTGGTTGTGGACTATGAGTCGACTGGATAGACACAGCCTTTGTAATACTTAAGGGAATTCTATTACATCTCTACCCCGATATAACACAAATTCGGATATAACGCGGTAAAGCAGCGCTCCGGGGGAGGGAGGGGGGGGCTGAAAAAGATATTGACTTATTGAAAAAGGTAAAGTCTATTTCATGATCATGTTTTAATGAATTTTCTTTTAAATGTTTTGAAAAAAATTGCTTTGTTTTGGTAGGAAAAACCTCCCCCACTTTCTCTCACTTATCTTTTTTCCATGTGGAAAAGGTGGGGAAAAAGTGAAAGGGGTTGCCCATTGAGATGAATGGACAGTTTTTTGAAAAAAGAAAATCAATTTCTTGTTAAAAATTTTCCATCAAAAATGAAAAAAATACCACTTTTCTTTTTGGTTGAAAGGGCATTTTGTCAGGAAAAACATTAATTTAAAAAATTCCCCACTAGCTCTACACATCCCAATCTCTGCATCCCCATCCCAAATCACAACAGATAGTATGCACTTGTGGATTGTAGGCAATGTCTTAGATCCTGGTCAGTGGAACAACGAATACAGGTAAGCCTGTAAAGCTATTTTAATCCCCATTTTTTAAAGCACATAATTTTTGAAATAAACAAACCCCAATGAAAAAGAGTATAAAAAATGTAATAAAATATCTGTAGACGTGTGTAAAATTTGCCCTTTTGGTTCCTAAAAAAGTACGTTACTTCTATGAAAACTATACAGCCTTAGCTATAGTATAAAGGCTGCAGTGACTCTGTTTTTAAAAAAACAAACAAACAAATATTTTTTTAGGCCACCTGCATGGTACACCTGCCTTAAATTGCTTCCAGTATTTGTCTTTTCCTTTTCCCTTTCTTTTTTATTTTTCTTCCTTTTTTTCCCCTTTTCTTCCTACAAATATCTAATCCTTTTTTTAAAATCATACTGATCTTTTTGCCACAAGTTATCATTGCGACTATGAGTTTCACAGACTTCACTGTCGTGTGTGTGTGTGTGTGTGTGTGTGTGTAAATAAAGGACCCCCTTTTCTTCCCGAAAAGGAAATATAGATCATTCCATGCTTGTTCCACTTCACTTTCAGTGAAGAATATAGTGGGACCAAGTCAGAGTGAAACGCTGTTTATAGTAAAATGTAAATTCTGAACTGGATCACAATGCAATATGTAAATTACAGCTGTGGTCAGAAAGAACTATTGCTTAGAGTAAAGCTGTTTTATTAAAAGAAATCACTGTAAGAAGGTCTTACTGTATTGAAATAGTTAAGCCAAAATAGAAATCAAATTGGCTGAAATATTATTAGGTAGTTGATGATAAAGCTGTGAGCAGCGCCAGCAAGTTTATATTACAAGCAGGTGAAAATGGGATTGTTAATTATCTATATTACCTCTATGATAATTATCTATATTACCTCTAAGCGGCACCTATGCATCTAACAGACACGTCATTCTAAAGCTATTTCAACAAGTGGAGTCTCTACCTAACGACCATGTAAGGGGAAAAGCTAACAAGGAGCTCATCATGGGCAAACATGTTGATGTAGCTTCAGCCTCATCCCTACGTCCTCAGATGCCCTATAGTGGAAAATTATCCAGCAACTCGCATGTCAAGAGCTACAGTGGATAGCAGCATTCCTTAAGAGTTTTAACCTTTTAAAGTTCAAAAACCTCTCTAGTTGGTGGGTCTGCAGTTGTGATTCAGCATTACCTATAGCTAGCGAGAAAACTTTCAAATCTGGTGCCTTGACCTGCATGCTCAGGTGTGCTTATCTGGTATATTTAATTTTAATGGGCTAGTTTAGCAGTGATGAGACTGTGATTTTTCTCTTACCTTGCCATGAAACCGAGACCCTGAAATTTGCCATGTGTTGTTCTAATTCTAGACCCTGATTATGTGGCGGCTTGACGCAACCTAGTTTTGCTCCTTTTGGGTCAGGTTCATCTAACAGTTTATACTGCCGACAGCTACACAACTTGGACAGGAGAAGATGTCGTCAACGATTTCTTTTTTAAAAGAGAGAGAAAGGGAGCAGCTAACCAAACTGGTTGGCAATAAAGGAGAGAGATGCATCTGATTTTTCTTAGGAAGGCACAGCAGTGAGATATTTTCCATTTGGAATTGATACAATGACCAGTTGCTACTGTATTTCCCTCCAGGGAATCATTTATGACAAAGATCGGGCATGTGTGCATTCCATGGCTGGCTAAAAGAGGAAGCAAATGTAAAAAAAAAAAAATCAAACAAAAAACTTACCAGTCACAACCACAGTGTTGGAATTTGAATCCATGAAACTTAGCTCCAGAACGTGAAATCTGGTAGTCTTTCAGTTCTAAACAACAGTATCGTCATTCAGACATCTGTAGTAATCTGCCTGATTTGGAACACCCTTTTTTTCCAAGCCGTTCTGAAACATGCAGGTTCCTATTGGACAGTGAAAAAGACTTCATCAGACTGAGACAAGTTTGGATTCATGTGACAGACATGATTTGGGAATCACATAACTCTTTCAATGTGTAAATTATTATGTCTCTGTTTAGAGAGAGGTCTGACCAGTACTGCCTGAAGTTTGCTTTCTCTTTTCTCTCTTTCTTTTTTTAGAAGTCTTAAAACTGTGTTTAAGAAACAAAGAAGAGCCTGAAAAACATTTTTATAAAATGTTCAGCTACGTTTTAGATCAGAAAAATGTTAATGTACAAACTAATTAGACTAAGTTGTTACTTGTTACAAGTTATTTATAGCACATTTGTAATCCACTGGGTTTTTCTCCCCTTAGTTAAGCAGAGTGACTAACTACAAATACATATCTATCCATTTCTACCCCACTTAAATTTTCTTTCTCATTGTCTTAAATGTTTTGTTTGCGAAAACCCACATATATTTATAGATACCCACTCCTCACTATAGCATCAGAGTAATGATCTGATTATCTAGCTAATCTAACTTGATTTTTATACTATGCTCAGCACCATAATGTCTGAGTTCCTTACATATTTTAAAATAAACATCAAATAGATGAATGCTATGTATGGTAAGTTGGATGCAAGCAAACAATATGGGTTTTAATGTGTTTTAATATGGGTAAATGTATACATCTAGCCACAAAGAATGCAGGCCATACTTGTTGTATGGGGAAATCTATTCTGAGAAGCAGTGATTGAAAAAGATTTTGGGGTCATGATGGATAATCAGCTGAACATGAGTTGTATAATACAGTGGCCAAAAGTGCTAATGCAATTCTTGGAAGCATAAACGAGTGTAGTGAGGTGGTGTGGCCTCCCTCCAAGCCAGAGGGGAGGAACCACTCTCTGTGCCCAGGTAGACAGAGTCAGGCCGGACTCGCCCCTCCCACCAGAAGTTGAGAGGTGGGACAGGAAGTACAAAAGTGGAACCTCCAGCTCAGTTAGAGCCCAGCCAGGGAAAGACTGTCTTGCGGCAAACCTCTGTCACTGCTGCCGAGCCAGGCAGCGCCCTGACCCAGGAGGAGACAGAGTCTGCAGGGGAGCTGCCGAGGGAGACAAATGCCTCTCTCTGGACCACCACTGCTGGAGCATTGGGTTGCCAACTTTCTAATCGCACAAAACCGAACAGCCCAGCCTGCCTCTTCCCGGAGGCCCCGCGCCCGCACTCTCCACATGCCCCCTGGATGGCTTGTTCTCCCCCACCATCACTCACTTTCACTGGGCTGGGTTGGGGTGTGGGAGGTGGTGAAGGCTCTAAATGGGGGCGCAGGCTCTTGGGGTCAGAAATGGGGGGTTCAGAGTGAGGGAGGGGGGGGTCCAAGCTGGGGCAGGGAGTTAGGATGTTGGAGGGGGTGAGGGCTCTGGCTGGGGGTGCAGGCTCTGGGGTGGGGATGAGGGGTTTGGGGTTCAGGAGGGGGCTGCAGGTTGAGGCAGGGAGTTGGGGTGCAGGAGGGGGTGAGGGCTCTGGCTGGGGGTGCAGGCTCTGGGGTGGGGATGAGGGGTTTGGGGTTCAGGAGGGGGCTGCAGGTTGAGGCAGGGAGTTGGGGTGCAGGAGGGGGTGAGGGCTCTGGCTGGGGGTGCAGGCTCTGGGGTGGGGATGAGGGGTTTGTGGTGCAGGAGGGGGCTCCAGGCTGGGGGTGGGGCTGAGGGATTCAGAGAGTGGGAGGGGGCTGCAGGTTGAGGCAGGGATTTGGGATGGGGGGGACGAGGGGTTCAGGGTGTGGGCTGGGGCTCTGGGCTGGTTCAGGGAGGTCAGGGCTCTGGGGTGCAGGAGGGGGCTCTGGTTTTGGGGGGGCTCAGGGTTGGGGTCCAGGAGGGGGTACTGGCTCTGGGCTGGGGTATAGGCTCAGGGGTGGGGCCAGAGATGAGGGGTTTGGAGTGCAGGAGAGGGCTCCAGGTTTGGAGGGAGGCTCAGGGCTGGAGCAGGGGGTCGGGACTCAGGGTTGGGGCGCAGGCTTACTTCGGATGCTCCCGGTCAGCAGTGCAGTGGGCCTAAGGCAGGCTGAGATGGAGGACGACCCTGGGATCGAGGTACACCCCAAGGGGAGGAAGAAGCCCAGGGACAGCTGACTACAGTCAGGCTGCGTTGCTGCCAGTATCCAGGTCAGTGTGTTGTGGCTGGAATTCCTGCTGACCCGGTGGCCGAATACTTCGCCACTGCACCACTCTTAGGGCCCTGGGCTCAGATCCAGTGAAGTCGGGTGGGTCCAGGTCCCCCAATGCCACCCCCCAACCCTGGGGTGGCAGCCTCCCCACCACAGGTCAAAGGGCCTGCATTGTCTGCCATCTGCCAATGCTAGGACAACAGGCTGCTTGATTGCTCTGCCCCTGCCTGAGGACCAGAGCCCATAGACTACCCATTTGCTCTTCCCCTGACTGAGGGCCAGAGCCCATAGTCGTCTTGGGAGGTTTGCCCTGCTTGAAGGTCAGGGCCCATGGTCTGCTTAATTGCTTTGCCCTGACTGAGGGCCTGAGACTATAGACAGCTTGTCAGCTCCGCCCTGCTCGTTAGCTCTGTCCCCACCTGAGGGCCAGAGCCCACAGATTGGTGCCCCGCCCACTGAGAGCAACTGGTTTTCTAATCCCCCCTGATATTTGGCAGTGATCCCGGTGACGTAGTGAGGAGATCCAGAGGGGGAGGAACAACCGCCGCTGCACTGCAAGGGGAATCTTGAATAGGAGTAGAGAGTTATTTTACCTCTGTATTTGGCACCAGCATGACTACTGCTGGAATACTGTGTCCAGTTCTGGTGTCCACTATTCAAGAAGGTGTTGATAAACTGGCAAGGGTTCAGAGAACAGCCAAGAGCATGATTAAAAGATAAGAAAACATGCTTTATAGTTATAGACTCAAGAAGCTCAATCTATTTAGCTTAACCTTCTCTCTCTTAAGGGGTGACTTACCTATATAGGGGTCAAATATTTACTAATGGGCTCTTCAATCTAGCAGAAAAAGGTATAATATGATCCAATGGCTGGAAGTTGAAACTAGACAAATTCAGACTGAAAATAAGACGTAAATTTTTAAGAGTAATTAACCATTGGAACAATTTACCAAGGGTTGTGGTGGATTCTTCATTACCAATGATTTTTAAATCAAGATGGAATGTTTTTCTAAAAGATCAGCTTTAGAAATAATTTGGGGAAGTTCCCTGGCCTGTGTTATACAGGAGGGCAGGTTAGATTATGACAATAGTTTCTTCTGGCCTTGGACTATATCAATTAATGTATGTGCTAAAGCTAAACGTTTACTTAGTGATATTCCTGAATATGCAATATGTTGCACAATATTCACCCAGAAACGTACAGGTCTGAAGAATAATATATTGCAGTCGTGGAGCAGAGTCCTTGCAGTCCTAAATGAGCCAAAATTTCCCATTGACTTCAGTGAACTGACCCTGATGTTGCGTATCTCATCTTTTAGGTATGTGGCCTATCTACTAATTCTTTACTGGTGTAAGTTCTCAGTATAACCAGTTAGTAAAACTTTTCCCTATGATACTCTGCCTGTAACCACAACATACCAGAGTCGTCTTCTAGTTAGGGTCATAAAAAGTTATGCAATTTTAAAGTTTTTCATCAGTTCTTAGTTTAATAAAGATGATCTCTGAAACCTCTCTTGAAATTCCAGCATAAATGTTCTACTGGGCAATACAGTCTATTTAACTTGCTCTGTGGTAAATCTCATAATTGCTCTGTATCTGGCATAATATCTACCTTGTAGGTGTGCACTGAGGACTAGTTGAACTGTGCTTTGAAGCCATGAGATGCTAATGTTTATTATTACAGATATTCTAGTGTAATTCAACTTTGTTCAGTATAACATCTGTGCATCCTGAAATAACAATTGACTGGGCATGCTCAAGATCTACATGCTATTTTTTTACAATGTTAATGAAATAGGTAACTGATATCTGCAATACATATAGCAGAGAAGGAGGTCATCTATGTGTATTTTCACTTATTTGTAGTCTTTCATGGAAGGTTCACTGGACGTATGCCCTAAAACGCAGGACACTTCAGCTCGGAATTGTCTTCAGCAGTTTCCCAAATGACACTGATAAGAGGCTGCTGCTTTCGGAGAATGAATTAATAAAATTGTTGAGGCTTGTGATTTCATATATTTGTGCATGTTCGAAGAATGTTAAGGTTTCATTAAATTGACAGTTTTATAACGGTTTATTAAAAATTTAGTTTTTATTAACTTGAGTGCTCGAACCATTTGGTGTTCTATGCCTGTATATACATTTATAGGAGTGTTGCAGTATTTAAGTGTAATAGACAGTACATGCGCCACACACACAAATGGAAGATTTCATAAATGAGTTAGTTGTCTTTCTAATGAGGCCATTTTTGTAGAGGATTTTTCAGCAGTGGGAATCTTTCTCCCTTTACACCATTGTTAGCGGGAGCTAAGGTTACTCCTTCACCTCTCATGGTAGTCTTAACCCTCACCCTGCATGTGTGTATACACACATGTAGCACTACAGCGCCAGGACATAGTTTATGTCAATGCGAATCCAGCTTCCCGTCCATCGTTAAGAAGCCGAGCCTAGGCTCGGGGAAGGCAAATCCCAGACCCGGCTCCCTCAGTTCCCGCCGGCTGTGTCTGCTGTTCAGCGACACAAATACACTTGCCCTGGCCCGCAGCGTGAGGTACCAAGCGGCGCCGCGAGGCACCTTGGGCTGGTTACTGGGGTGGGGGAGGGGGCTGTCTAAGGGGGGAGGAGGCGGGGGGGGGGGGGCGGAGAAGGCCGCTCGGAGGAAGTGATGGAAGCTGAGGAAACAGGAAGAGCGGCGGCGGGTAAGAGGGAGGGAGAGAGTCGGTGCCGCCCGGCGTCCCCCGCCCTCGCAGCTTCGCTCCCCCCCGCACGGCACTGCCCCCGATACTGCCCCACCCCCCTGCATGGCACTGCCCCCCTTCCTCCTGCCCTGGCACTGCCCCCCCCCGCGCACGGCACTGCCCCCCCGCACGGCACTGCCCCCCTTCCTCCTGCCCCGGCACTGCCCCCCCTGCGCACGATACTGCCCCCCCGGGATGGCACTGCCCCCCTTCCTCCTGCCCCGGCACTGCCCCCCCCCTGCGCACGATACTGCCCCCCCCGCACGGCACTGCCCCCCCCTGCGCACGATACTGCCCCCCCCCGCATGGCACTGCCCCCCTTCCTCCTGCCCCGGCACTGCCCCCCCCTGCGCACGATACTGCCCCCCCGCACGGCACTGCCCCCCTTCCTCCTGCCCTGGCACTGCCCCCCCCGCGCACGGCACTGCCCCCCCCGCGCACGATATTGCCCCCCCGCACGGCACTGCCCCCCCTTCCTCCTGCCCCGGCACTGCCCCCCCGCGCACGGCACTGCCCCCCCCGGCACGGCACTGCCCCCCTTCCTCCTGCCCTGGCACTGCCCCCCCGCGCACGGCACTGATCCCCTTCCTCCTGCCCCGACACTGCCCCCCCCTGTGCACGATACTGCCCCCCCCGCACGGCACTGCCCCCCTTCCTCCTGCCCCGGCACTGCCCCCCCTGCGCATGATACTGCCCCCCCCGCATGGCACTGCCGCCCTTCTTCCTGCCCTGGCACTGCCCCCCCCACGGCACTGCCCCTGATACTGCCCCCCCCCGCACGGCACTGCCCTGGCCCTGTCCCCCCGTGCGTGGCACTGTTCCCCCCCTGCACGGCAGTGCCCCGATACTGCCCCCCCACATGGCACTGCCCCCCTTCCTCCTGCCCTGGCACTGCCCCAGCACTGCCCCCCCGGCACAGCACTGCCCCCGTTACTGCCCCCCCTGCATGACACTGCCCCCCTTCCTCCTGCCCTGGCACTGCCCCCCCGCACACGGTACTGCCCCCGATACTTCCCCCCCCGGCACGGCACTGCCCCCATTACTGCCCCCCCCGCACGGCACTGCTCTCCTTCCTACTGCTCCTCCCACACGGCACTGCCCCCCTTTCTCCTGTCTTGGTACTGCTCCCCCCCGGTCTCTTATCCCTGATAGTGCCCCCCCACACGGTACTGCCCCCCTTCCTCCTGTCCTGGCACTGCCCCCCCCGCACAGCACTGCCCCTTCCCCCACGGCCTCCTACCCCCGATAGTGCCCCCCCGCACGGCACTGCCCCCCTTTCTCCTGTCCTGGTACTGCTCCCCCCTCGGTCTCCTATCCCTGATAGTGCCCCCCCCACGGCACTGCCCCCCTTTCTCCTGCCCTGGCAGTGCTCCCCCCCGGTCTCCTACCCCTGATAGTGCCCCCCTGCACGGCACTGCCCCCCTTTCTCCTGCCCTGGCACTGCTCCCTCCCGGTCTCTTAGCCCTGATAGTGCCCCCCCGCACGGCACTGCCCCCCTTTCTCCTGTCCTGGCACTGCTGCCCCCCCCGCACAGCAGTGCCCCTTCCCCCATGGCCTCCTATCCCTGATAGTGCCCCCCCGCACGGCACTGCCTTCTTCCTCCTGCCCTGGTACTGCCCCCCCCGCACGGCACTGCCCCCCTTCCTCCAGCCCTGGCACTGCCCCCCCCGCATGGCACTGCCCCCCTTCCTCCAGCCCTGGCACTGCCCCCTCCGCACGGCACTGCCCCCCTTCCTTCAGTCTGGTGCTCCCCCCGCACGCCATTGCTTCCCTTCCTTCTGCCCTGGCACTGCCCCCCCCCACAGCACTTCCCCCCCTTCCTTCAGCCTGGTGCTCCCCCTGCACGCCACTGCTTCCCTTCCTTCTGCCCTGGCACTGCTCTCCTCCCCCACGGCACGGCGCTGCGCCCTTTTCTCCTGCCCTGGCACTATTCCTTTGCACGGCACTTCCTCCCCCCCCCTTCTGCAGCCCTGACACTGCCCCCCTGCATACCACTGCACCTCCTTCCTCCTGTCCTGGCACTGCCTCCCCGCAGAGCACTGCACCCGCTTCCTCCAGCCCTGGCACTACCTCTCCTGTGGGCCCAAAGGCCTTTTGCTGTCCCTGTGTCCTTCACCGCACTATACCCCCTTCTTTCCTACTCCTTTTTCCAATGCCCACTTATAGTCTCCCAGTCTTATCCCTGCTTCCTTTGGTGCTCCGCCTCCCCCGTCACCTTGCCCCCTGGCATTGCTGTCCCTTCCCCCCGGTTCCCAGGCAGGCTCCTAGACTGAGCTTTAATGATGCTACCAGGCTGGTCCTGAAACAATATTAAACTTCTGGGCACCACCCAGCCACAACAGACCGCTCTGGTGGGGCTTTGTGAGTGACTGCCTCTCACAATCTGCTCTGGGCTGAGCTGGCTGGAAAAGGACCAAGATTAGTTTCCAGCAGCATGTTAACCAGCCACTTCCGCAGAAGTCTGCTGGTCCCTACATAAGTTATCACACCAGACATGCTGTTTATTAAGGATACTGTCTTTCAGTAGTGTGTGTATTGTAGACCACTTGAATGGCAACATCTAGCTAGATTTAAAGACCTGACTTCAGGTTTTCTATAAATTACCAAAACACACAGCAACAAGTTTGTGCGTGCCTGGGAAATTTCGCTCAGTTCCTGTGCAGTCACAGTCTGACTCTAGCTGTCCTTAGAGTTTTTATTGCAAGGTATCCATCAGACTTTTTCCGGGTCCACAGGTGATAATTTTTTCTGGTCTTATAGCCTGATTCAAAACCCATGGAAGTAAATGGGAAGACTACCCTTTACTGCGATGGGGTTTGGATTAGAAAGCAGTTACAGTCAGAAAAATAGCACTGTCAAAATGGCACCACTTCCTTCACACGCCTGTTCCTTTAGTGTGTTTAGAGCCCTATCAATGAATATAGTGGTACTGTGGTTTAGTAGATGAACTCAGGAGAGACAGTAAAGAGGAACAGAGGGAGCACAGTATATAAAACAAACATCTTCAAGTCATAAATCCAAGGTTTGAGTCTCACGCTAAGGACAGTGCTGTAATCCTCTCATCCAAACTTCGCTTTTGGTTTAAGAGGAAGTAAAGGAAACAAGAATAATGGAGAACAGAGTAGTAACTACGTTGTCTGTTGGCCACAAGACAGTAGCTAATTCGATTAGTATGATATGGAATGGAGATATATGGAGCCTTTCCTGCATATTGTTGCAGAGTTTATCCTTTGTTAATCCCTGGTGAATGGAATTACAAATAACTGTAGAAATAGAAATGTTTGTTGTAAAGTAATGTTGGAAAATTGAAAAAAAAAAAAAAAAGCAAAAATTAATTACGAATATTTCTAGTAGCAGGCAAAAGAGTATCTCTCTCTAGCAGAGGCTGACAGAGAGAATGAAAAAAATAACGCTAATATATGTGGCAACTTTCTTTTGCCCTAAAATAGATACTAATTTAGATCTATAGCAGTAAGCGAAACAATAATCAATCTAGCATTTGATGCTTGGCAATAGATCTGATTTTGAGACAGGTGGGCCTTTGTGCATGCTCAGTAGTGGATCTCCATGAGAGTCTTGAGTGAATAATGTTCGTGGTTTATATTTGACTAGGAGCATTTCCAAGAATTTCTGTTCATGCACTCTCTTGGATAAGGGCCGATTGCATCACCTCAGTTAACTTTTGCACTGCTTTCTCTCATGCTCTGTCTTTGCACTGTGCTTTCTTAATCTGTCAAGCTAACAGGTAAATGGAGAGAAAGGGAATTTATCTTCTGAAACACATTTTAAGTTGCTGCCATTTATCTAAAGCACCTACTTCATCCCCTTCAGTAAAATAATGATGATGATGTTCATTAGTTCTTCTAGCTGCTCGTGGCTAAATGTGCTGAAATCAGATAGGAGAAAAAAATAGTGCAGTAGGGCAATCAGCCACTTATGAAAGTCAAACATTTGTAATAATGATATTGGCTTTTTTGGAAGACTCGCTATTCTGCTGATGCTTTTAAATGAAATATCTCCAGATGAATGCAACTTGGTGTTCCTTGTCCAGACAAATCTTGTGCTGCCAAGCACTTTAGGTTTTGTAAACATTTCTCACCCCTCCCCCTGTCATTTTTTATTGCTCCAACTCGTGTTTTGAATGGTTCTTCCCACACCCCTACCCCACCCGGCCCCAATCCCCTCTCTCTTCTGGAAAACATGTTAGCATTTCTAGCTATTGTCACTGTTCTGCCTTATTTCTTTGATTGCACATACTTAAGTTTTAAAAATATTTCAGCAGCAATTGGCAAGTGGTCGAATAAAAAATGAAGTCTCTGAATGTCTTGGAGCCAGCCTTTGCTTGCTCATGCTGTGTTTTTGGATCTTACATTGCTCTATGACTGAGATGCTACAACTTTAAGTGTTCTTGCGGTCTGATCTTTCAACTCTTACTCCCAAAATAATCCCACTGACTTCAAGTGACAGTAAAGGTTGTTCATGTGCCATAAGGCTTGCAGGTCTGTCCATCTAAAATTAAACCTATTTGCCCTTTGTGTAGATCCTGTGCCAACCCTAACATTGAGAAATGAGCCAGCTGCTCACCTGGAACTTCAGCTGTTTCTTTTAAATACAGTCTGCTGTCATGTAGGTTCCCCCCCCCCTTTCTTCTTCAAGGAGCCCTGAGGTTTGCATGTACCCACAGGCCCTGGGAAGGGCATTTTTGTGGGTAATACAACTTATGATCCTGGGGCCTTAGTGATAGTTACTAAATGACTAATCAGTGTATCTAACTCAGGGGTCGGCAACCTTTGGTACGCGGCTCGCCAGGGTAAGCACCCTGGCGGACCGGGCCGGTTTGTTTACCTGCTGCGTCCGCAGTTTCAGCCGATTGCGGCTCCCACTGGCTGCGGTTCGCCGCTCCAGGCCAATGGGGGCGGCGGGAAGCGGTGGCCAGCACATCCCTTGGCCCGTGCCACTATCCGCTGCCCCCATTGGCCTGGAGCAGCGAACCGCGGCCAGTGGGAGCCGCAATCGGCTGAAACTGCGGACGCGGCAGGTAAACAAACCGGCCCGGCCCGCCAGGGTGCTTACCCTGGTGAGCCGTGTGCCAAAGGTTGCCGACCCCTGATCTAGCTTACCAATTGCAGTAAAGGAGCCTTAAAATTACATCTGTCCTGCAAAAAGATTTTTGTTATTTTTGTTCATGAAATCAGTGTTAATCAATAGAGTTTACATTCTTGTGCGGGAGATCTGCTGCAGGACAGGTGGAATTTTAAAACTCCAGATCTGAATTTGCAACATCAGATGTGTTAGAAACCAGGTCAGTATGAATTTTCCACATCCGGTAACAGTGGCTAAACTAAGAGGTTCCTGAGCTTTTTCTGTGGCAACACACAGTGCTTTGTGTTGCCTTTGCAAAGTGACTGGCAGCCCCTTGGGTCACACATATCCAAAGTATACAGTCTCCTGCTCGGTTACCAAGAGGTCAACGGATGCTTAAAAATGTTGCATTTTTAACCTTTGAAACTGAAGTCTGGTGACTGGTCTTTGCAGTATTACTGACAACAGATGGCAAACAGCTCCACTGATGTAATTCTTATTTGTAATTCATTCCTGTGAAGTTCCACAAACAGCTTCACAAATCTCAGAGAATGCCTCCATGTTTTTTTTTGCTGTGTTACAACATCAAGCCAAATTAAATAAAAATTCCATTTTGTATCATTCAGATTCCCTTGGTGTCATGTGATGTTTTTGTCAAGGTTGCCTTGCAGCAGTTTCAGAGAAGTGCACGTTTGGTAGCAATTTAAGGCCTGTGTCCTTTAAGTAATGCTTATTAGTACGTAACAGATGCTGTTTAGAAACATTATGCCTTTTAATAGGCTCTGCTTTGAGGCTGTATGTTCTCTTTTTCAAGGCAGATCAGCAAGCTTGGAGGTATGCTGTCGTTTATGCAAAGCCTAAGTCAATTTTCTGCTCTGAAATCAAGCCATGTGTTTTTCCTTGTTTTTTCCATTCTGGTCATAGCTATCTTGCTGTGTTTTTTTTCCCCCCACATCAGATCTTTGGCTGTTTGTCAAGGCACTACAGTCAAAACCTTTTGCATTTTTAACCACCAGAAGTGGTCTTTTCAGATGAGACCATAGAAACCAAATTTAAAGAACCTCATATTTGATGTCAAGTGCACAGACAATACATTCCCACCAGCCCCTTAAAAAATAGCTATGGTGGTTTTGGCGCAGTTTCAAAGACATAGACTAGCTGACACAAAAGCACAGAAAAACAATAGCTATATTTACACATTTCCTTTCACTGCATGCAGTTGTTTATTGAAGCAAGAAATTCAGGACAGGCTCAGAGAGCTATGATAGGTAGCACAGGTATTCACTTTCATATAATAAAATTGGCAGTATCAAAATGTCTGGATGACTGTAAGGCATGGAAGAACATTGGGGAAGAATGTTTCTGTTCCTTCCCTCTCTTGCTCAAATTAAATGCATTTTAATTTTGAAAGGAATCTCTTTACAGATTGATTCTTGCAAGTAATTTGGAGTGGAGGGTGTTCACCACCACCTATGAGGTATTTGGTACCTTACAGGATTGAGGCATTAGATTATACATTCTTTGAACCAGGGATGTAGTAAGCCTGATTTTTCAGAGGGGCTGAGAATCCACTGTTCAGCTGAAATTATTGGGGAGCTGAGATTGCTTGGTGCCACTGAATATCAGGCTCATTGCCTCTTTCGTATCTGTATTGCTCCATGGCACTGTGTAAATACTGACAGTAATGAGGAACTCCATTGAATGTAATGCTAACTCTTAGCCCCAATCTCAGCTAGCAAGAAGTGATGGGTAGCTCTGCAATAATTTTAAATGCTATGTGGCTTTAAAATATGGATTTTTTTTTAATATTTCTGGCTGGTGGTCTTTCTAGCATCTCCCCTATGGATAAAAGCATCTCCGAACTGGACTGCTTTCCAAACTCAGATGTCAACTCCTGTCTCCCTGCTTTTTCCTCCTTTATCACTATGGGAGGATTTGTCTTCCCCTTGTAGGGGAACTTGTGGTTTTGTCCTTCAACCTCCTCTCTTTCTTCCATCTATCTTTCCTGTGATGGTAAAGGACTGAGCCAACCCTGCCTAGATTTGGACCTGTGGTTCGTAAAGGCTCCACTGTTATACAGTGTATCTTTTTATTTCTTTTCCTTTCAAATCATCCTCTCTCTCTATACAGAAAATCCTTCAGCTATACATTCCATTATTTCCCAGCTCCCCCTCTGCATCCCTTTTTTAGTTTATACTCTGCGGGCCAGACACCAGTAACACCATTGTACACTTGGAGTACCACCCTTTACTTCAGTGGTGTAACTGAAATAAGAGTACGGCCCTGAGAATTTTCCACACATTCCTGGGCTCTGTGGGAGGACCCAATTCTCACTGCACTTTTATAGCGGTATATTCACGAATGTGAATGCCAACCTCAGGGCAGAGTGTCAAAAAGCAGGGCAGACACCCTTAATTGGTTGTATGTTCTACAATGAGATTTCACCAACTCGGTAACAAATTTGAACTCCTGAAGAGCTATAACAGTCTTATGATGGAGTCACAAACAATCACCTTGGGCATTCTAGTCTGTTGCCACCCAGGCAAGTGGGACTTAGTGATAGTTGGTCGTTATCCACCAAAGATTACAAAAGATTCAGGTTGTTTTCAGTCACTTACCCCAGGCCAATTTGTATCTCAGATCTCATACCAAAGACAATGCATGTAGCCAATCCTTTAGTAAAATAACTAAGGATTTATTAACGAGGAAAAAGAAATGAGAGAGTTATTTACAGGTTAAAGCCAGCAAACACATATACACAAATGAGTTACAGCTGATGGTTGCAAAAGGTGACAGAGCTGTAGCAATCTGTCAGCACTGAATGTGTTTTAGGGCCGGAGGTGGTGCTAGCCCATTGGGGGCCCTAAACAGGAACATAATTGACCCTCTCCCCCAACATAGCCTCTTCATGGGTGTGAAGGGGCAATTAACAAAGACTTTATGTTGTGATGGCCCATTTAGTTTTGATAGCCTTCTTAATGAGCAGGAGATGATCCTTTCTGACAGGTTGACAGTTTCAGGGCAAACATTTTTTTACAGTTATAAATCAAAAACTTAAATATTACCGTATAGCATATAATATAGATATTGTAAGTGAGATTAATGCATGTAGCAATTTACAGGCATTTCATAAAGTCTAAACACATTGTTATAAGTCCAATACCCGTCTTAACCATATTAACACACAGGTGAAACAGACTGGTTTCCAGAAATGAATTTGTTAGTGCTCAGCTGAGGCCTAAAGCGTTGGCAAGAGCTGGCACTGGTTTGCCAGCGTCACAGGGAGTAGTCCCACAGAAGGGACTACTGTGGAAATTCAATGGAATTTCACTGCTGTAAGTCTGGTGTGAGGGAGGAAAAAATTCTTGTTAGTTATAACCTTGGATGCTACTTCTTTTCATACCTACATCTCCTTTGACCCACTCTGAGATCTCTCTCTCCATCTTACATCTCTAATCTCTTTGAAAAGAGAGTGAAATGTTCTGTCACTCTTTGCTGCTACACTATAGCTGTACCTGGTAGCACTTCCATAGTTTAAGGGTGTGTCAACATTTTTATTTATAAATCTTGCTTTCCGAGTCATCATACCTCAGCCTTTTTCAAATACTTCAGATTGGAACTTTGTACAAAGCTTGTCAGTCCAGATGTTGTGTTTTATGTGATATGACAGGAGGTAGCATGCTTACACAGATGGATTTCTATTTGTATGTGCTGTGAGTTGGGTGTGGTTTTCATGTTTTTCTTTTTTAAATGTAGCAGTGCTGCAAAGAACAGTTTGAAGAAAAATAGACGCAGCTGGAATCTTTATGGTAAAACCTACAGGGGGTTGGGACAGCGCAAGTTAACTTTAAGATCGAATAAGCTCCTGTCTTAGTTCTATCATCTTATACCCAGATTCCGAGAGTTTAATATTTAAATTTAAAATACTATGAAACTCAGTAGTAAATATGTTGTTGTAGATGTAGTTTTTCTTACAAAGGAGAAAAAAATAGTTTGAATTAAAATTGATTAAATATTCATTCTATTTCACAAGCTTCTGATCACTCTTCTAAACTCTAGGAAATAAATACAATGCTTGACATACAGGGCCCAATTTTCTGAGTTGCTGAGTGCATTCAGATTCCACTGAAATCAATAACAATTGAAGGTGCTTAGCACCTCATAAGAACATAAGAACGACCGTTCCGGGTCAGACCAAAGGTCCATCTAGCTCAGTATCTGTCTACCGACAGTGGCCAATGCCAGGTGCCCCAGAGGGAGTGAACCTAACAGGCAATGATCAAGTGATCTCTCTCCTGCCATCCATCTCCATCCTCTGTCGAACAGAGGCTAGGGACACCATTCTTACCCATCCTGGCTAATAGCCATTTATGGACTTAACCACCATGAATTTATCCAGTTCTCTTTTAAACACTGTTATAGTCCTAGCCTTCACAACCTCCTCAGGTAAGGAGTTCCACAAGTTGACTGTGCGCTGCGTGAAGAAGAATTTCCTTTTATTTGTTTTAAATCTGCTGCCTATTAATTTCATTTGGTGACCCCTATTTCTTGTATTATGGGAATAAGTAAATAACGTTTCCTTATCCACTTTCTCCACATCACTCATGATTTTATATACCTCTATCATATCCCCCCCTTAGTCTCCTCTTTTCCAAGCTGAAGAGTCCTAGCCTCTTTAATCTTTCCTCATATGGGACCCTCTCCAAACCCTTAATCATTTTAGTTGCCCTTTTCTGAAACTTTTCTAGTGCTAGAATATCTTTTTTGAGGTGAGGAGACCACATCTGTACATAGTATTCGAGATGTGGGCGTACCATGGATTTCTATAAGGGCAATAATATATTCTCAGTCCTCGCGGGATCAGATCCATCTATCCTTTGCCTATGTCCAGTCGCACATCTGCTAGGCATAACCTTTTTAGGCAGTAACAAAATCCTATGAACATGAATGGGCTCCCTAATGCCATAGCCTCTTGTGTTGGAGATGCATAACCCTTATCTGTAATCCATTTGCTGAAGTGGTAGAATGGTGGCAGTTGCTTAAATAGAACTCATCTATTTAAACTGCCCAGCCACTTAATCAGAAATTGGATTATAATTATTTACTGCCGGAGCACTTTCACTTTCACTTACTGATTTTCACAGAGCAATGCCTTTTAGACAGAAATTCATATTTTGTTTGCCCTCCTGGAGAACTCTTCATTGTCAAAATGCTAATGGAAAATAGTACAGGGATGGTATTACATAAAAACCCATTTAAACCAATAAACATTTTTTCTGTAAGTTCCCAGGTTATCCTGTGACAAATGGGTGAAAAGTAATGCAGTGTGAAAGAACACTGTTCCTGTTAATGATGTACAGCATGTGGTTAAGGGCTGCCATGCCATGTTGGACAGATATCACACCACAGTATTTATCCATCAGTTCTATTGCCACCACACATTGTTACCGTGTTACTGGAGGTTTCATTTACACTAGAACTTGGTTTTTTGACATGTACTTGCTCAATTAAATTCAGGATATGAGAGTCAGGTTCTGCATGTACTCCCGGTAACATGCCAAAGACCTCTTCCTTCCTTTGAAAGGTTAAACAAATATGGTAGTCTAATGATAACCACATGCTTAGAACTGTACAAGCTCAATTAAAGCAATGAATAAGACTTGGTACTGAGTGCTGCTGTTTAAACACAGTGCTTCTGCTCCTGTGAGAGGTTAATGGCAAGGCACAGTATTCATATGTGCCTCATTTAGAGGAGCAAAAAAGTCACTCTCTCTAGAACCGGTCACATTATTGAAGCCATAGTATGGATATTAGAGAGAGAGAGAGAAGTGGGTGGCTACAGTAACACTGCATATAGTATAGATATGACAGTCTATAGAGGGGGAGGGAAGGGGGCTCTTTATAGTATATATTATATTACTCCTATGCCTTTGTATGTAGCACTTTTCATTCAAAGATCTGCAAGTGTTCTACAGACATTAATAGATTAAGCCTGTAATGAGGTAGGTATTGTATGCATTTAAATGACTGGCTGAGGTCACACATCCAGCCAGTGTCAGGAATAGAACCCTGATGTTCTGATTCCCAGTTCCCTGTTCTAATCACAGGACCATTCCCTCCTAAATTGTAATGTGATGTACATAGTCTTTTCTGTGTCAGTTCACCTAAATTTATGTGCATAGACCATCATAGATATCTGGACAAATGATTCGTTCACAAGAAAAGAGAATGAAGCTGCAAAGTGGTTTGTGTTTAGAACGATAAGTTAAAATGTAAAATACTGTTATGCCCAAGACTTGGATATAAGGACTCCTGATACCGACAGGAAAACTTGAAATAAATCTCCTGTATATTGTGGATTTCTGCATATATCTCACGCTGTTTATTGCTGATCATATTAGCATAAAAATAAGACTTTTTCCCCTTTTTTTTGAAAGCAACGCAGTAGAACCTCAGAGTTACAAACACCTCGGGAATAGAGATTATAACTCTGAACAAAACATTATGGTTCTTCTTTCTAAAGTTTACACTGAACATTGACTTCATACAGCTTTGAAACTTTACTGTTCAGAAGAAAAATGCTTTTAACCATCTTAATTTAAATGAAACAAGCACAGAAACAGTGTCCTTACCTTGTCAAATCTTTTTTTTAATTTTCCCTTTTTTTTAGTAGTTTACATTTAACACAGTACTGTACAGTATTTGCTTTTTTTATTTGTCTCTGCTGCTGATTGTGTACTTCCAGTTCCAAATGAGGTGTATGATTGACTGTTCAGTTCGCAACTTCTGGTGTTTGTAACTCTGAGGTTCTACTGTAATGCCATCCCCAAGTGTTCAAAAATGAGTTAGGTCCCCCACAAAATGATATTGGCTTAAAAATCCTAAATTTTAAAAAATAATAAATGTTGGGTTCTTTTTATTTGCTTTTTGTTTCTGAGCCGGTAGGACTCACATGTTCAAGCTTTTCTCTTTCATGTGTATGTGTGAATGAAAATGAATGATATTGGGGGTGGGGGTGTTTGTACCTATGTTCACACATAGATAGTTCTTACTCTCAGTAATGTAAACATGTTCCTTGATGAATAAGGGCACTTAATAAGTGCAGTTCTTAATAAATGCATGTAGTTTAGTTCTCTACAACCTGTTTGCAGAACGAGCAACAGCAATCACAGGGGACATGATTAATTACTTAGTACAGTGCACTATGATTTTTAATTCTTTATCTACACTAAGGCTAGTATGTTTTTTGCTTTTCAATCATACTGCAACAAATAGTCGCCTGCAATACTACTGCATCAAACAGCTATAATGCTTGAAATGCTCCATTCAACAAATAAAGGTTTCTTAGGAGTATGATCAGTATTTAAGGTGTCTTAATTACCTCTTTGATATGCTGGAAGCTGAAACAATTCTATTACCAACTTGTTAAGGAAACTACATTGATGTAGATATATATGGATACAGTAATAGATTGCTCTAACTGAAGATAAGGCAGGTGTATTTTGTGTGATAATTAAAAGATATACACCTCTACCCTGATATAATGCTGTCCTTGGGGAGCCAAAAAATCTTACCACGTTATAGGTGAAACCGCGTTGTATCCGAATTCGTGTTATATCGGGTCGCGTTATATCGGGATAGAGGTGTATTGGATTAATTGCTCAAGCAGAAAATGTGGTTTTGACAATATGTACTAACTTTTAAATTAAACTAGCACCAGATTCAAAATATTTGAGATTGTGTAATAAAAAGATCCAGCTAATCAGCAAAGTTAATTAGTAACTGTCTCACTATGGAGTGACAAATTAACACAATTAGTGTATAAAAACATGAGATCCAGTAAACTAAATAAACTGGACTAATTAAAAAGCTCTTGAAAAGGGTGGTGGCAGTTTAATACTGCTGCAACACTATTGTCATATGATGGGGTTATAAATAATATAAAATTACTATTTAAATTATTTGTGGTAGGAACCAGGATTAAGCTGCATCACTTTTCTCTGATTGTGCAAGTTAGACTGAATCCTTATTATAGTTGTCTTGATTGGGGGGATTTGGTTTACCTTCGGTATTATAACAACTTATAGTTTCATTTGTAGAATTTCACATACAAGAGGGTCCACCATGTGTTTTCTGTTGTGCTGAGAAGAATAAATTATTTTGGCTATGGAAAACTATTTCCTGCTTACTTCAACCCATGCAGTGAAATTCTTGCTGGTTCAGTAGTGACAAGGTCTGTGTCTAATGTACAAAACATCACAATTTTAGTTCAAGATGGAAAATGATCTCCCATCCTATAAGTGACTAGAGCTATGGCTTTAAAAATAGACCTTATGCATGTTGTTGTTTCCCATCAAGAAACCTACGTTATGATCTGCCTTAGATCCCAGGTGAAGTGAGTTTGGCTGCAGTTTTTCCTCCAAGAGAGAGGTATTTGTTCACTTCACAAAACCACCACATAATTCAGCAGTTAACTATTTCTATTCTGGAAAAAGCTAGGGCTGGAATAGCAGGGGTGTGTATTGGGAAGAGGGGTGCTACAGGAAAGAACTGAGGTGCATTTGGGGTTCAAGACTGAAACAGGATAGTTTAGGTTATTTGACACAGCTATATGGGATTCCAGGAGTACCAAGGAGTGCTGCAGGTCAGGTTTTAGTGCCTACTTGCTTTATATTCATCTCTAACTATTACTTTTAATTTTAAGGATCAAATCCTCAGCTGGTGTGAATCAGTGGCGCTTCATTGACGGAACGAGGAGACACTGATTTACACCAGCTGAGGAGCCGGCTCAGACTTTTTTATGAGAACAAAAAGTGCAACAAAATGAAATTGCCACTTGTTCGTGTTTAGTTTAAAATGTGGCTTTGTCTGTTTGTTTCCAAAATAGCCCTGTATGCTCAAAACAGGAATCTGAATGCCAATATAGCTTTATAGAAAGATTAGCTATCTATATTTTTTTTATTTCTCTCCTCTCCCCCCCCCCCTTTTTTTTAAAGAAAAAAAGCACAGTTGCCATGTAAAAGGTCAAGGCTGATACCTACCTGTAAGCTCTTGTTGATACTGTTGCTGTAGAATCTATGTGATGTCATGACCTTGTTTACCAGCTTTGGCTATTTAAGATGGCAGCCCCTTTCAGCTCTGCAGCCTTGCTAAAGCTGGAATGTCTGGAATCCCTCTAATGCAGTAGGCCTCCCGTTCTAAATTTACTCTCCTTATGGTTATATGGTACCTCCTCTGTGGCTGCAGTGAGAGGCCCCCTTTTTATGACTCTTTTTTTCCCTTTTGGCTGGTAACCCTTTGTGTGCGTTGCCTGTTTAAAAACCATTCCGCTTCGGCTAGTACAGTGTACTCTTTTGTTGTTGCTGCTGCATAGGATCAAACTCGGTAATGAAATCCTGTAATTTAAATTGGTTTTATAAAGCTGTCCTTGGAACTTAAAGTTCTCAGTCTCCTGAGCTGCCGAAAGGGGCCTCAAGCCCCAGGCATCCACAGGAAAACATTGCTTTGAAAGGAAAGCAGCAAAGTTAAACTCTTCTAAAACTGGTGATTAGATTTTTAAAATCTTTATCGCTTCTTCTTACTTTAGCCAGCCGTAATTATTTGCTGTGAATAAAATGCGTAATAATAATAATCATTAATAATACTTAGGACTTTTGCAGCTCTTTTACATTTGTGCATTTGAAAGTACTTTATGTAGCAGGGTAAGTGTGATTTCTTCCTCTCTCCCCCCGCCCCCCTTACACACATGGGAAGATTGAGGCTCACAGAGGTTAACGTGAAAACCCAAAATAACTCGATGGCCTCTCCTCTACCTGCATTTGGCAACTAGATTTCCAAACTTTTAAAGATGGGATTTTCAGAAGTGCCTAAGTGAGTTAGAAGCACAAGTCCTGTTGACTTACAAAGGAACATGTTCCGATCCCCGTTGCTGCTTTTGAAAATTGCAACCTAAAGTGAAGAGGGAGTTGAACAAACAGAACAAATTATTTATTTGAGGGGAAAAAAGTGACTCATCTAGAGGGCTGTACTGACAAGATGTTGACCAGCATTGGTACTTAATGCTTCAATTTTTGGCTTGTGTCATTAACATCTTTATTTGATCACATAACTCTACAAATGATCACTTTTAACTTGCAATACAGACCTACTAGGTACTGGAAAAGCTTGTGTAACTGAAAGGTACTAGGTGTTTTCTCTGTGAGGAAGAAGGCAAAATCATGTTTATTCATTAAGTAACAGGATAGACCATTATGAGTGCTGCGCTCATCAGTTGCATATTTTGAAAGGCCCAATATCTTGCTTTCTGTGTCAGCATACATCCGGTAAAATTAAATCCTTATGTACAGATTTTTTTTTAAATAATTGAAAACAATCATACAGGACATTCCTGTATTTAAAAATAAATTACCAGAGCATTTAATAATAATCCTTCATTTTGTTTTTAACATACTACATGTCCTGTTTTCCTTATATGGATTGTTATTGCAAAGTACATGTGTGGGAGGCCACTGCAGCAAGCTTTCTTTCTGCAAAGTGCTGGTTAGGATTTTATAATGTGAATTGACTTGACAATGTTGTAACGCTTCTTCCTTTCTTTCTCATTTTCTCAGATACAAACGTGACAAAAAGCATTTACACATCAGCCTTTAGAGATTTACTGTTCAGCATTCTGACTACATAGCACTGCTATCAAACTTCAGGATGTAAGCTGATCGCTTGCAAAGGCCAGGAGTGAGTTTTTAAACCCCCTTGTATAGCAATGAACATTGATGAATTAGGGGTTTTGGTTTCTTACATTCTTTTTAAGGAATTGGGTAACGACCACTGCCAGAGCCCAGATACTGGACTTGATGGACTAATGGTTTGATCTGGGGCATCAGATCCTATGTTCTTATTTCCATAGGGAAAGCATTATTTCCGTCTATCATACTTATATAGTCTCCGTTAGGATAGTATTTGATTGCTTAACAATTGGTAATATATTTATCCTCTTGTTTGCAGAGGAATAGTCCCCATTAGGGTAGTATTTGATTGTCTAACAATTGGTAATATATTTATCCTCATGTTTGCAGAGGAGGACCTGAGGCCACACAACGTACAGTCAACCTGTGGAGCTTCTTGTCAGAGGATGTTGTAAAGGCCAAGACTATAACAGGGTTAAAAAAAGAACAAGATAAATTCATGGAGGATAGGTCCATCAATGGTTATTAGCCAAGATGGGCAGGGATGGTGTCCCTAGCCTCTGCTTGACAGAAGCTGGCAGTGGGTGGCAGGGAATGGATCACTTGGTTGTTGCCTGTTCTGTTCATTCCCTCAGGAATGAACTGTTGGAATACAGGATACTGGGATAGATGGATATTTGGTCTGACCTAGTATAGTTGTTCTTATGCTTGTCTACACCGGGGTTCTTTTGCGGACCGTGTTTTTGCATGTACGCTTTTGTGGATTAATTTATCCAAAATAATTAAAGCCAGGTGGGTGGACACAATCTACTTCCCTCTGAATCAGTGCATCCACACAGGTTTGTTTTTTAAAAATTTTTTATTAAGAACTCTGCTAAAGCTCCTTTTCTTTGTTGCGGCATTGAAACTTATCTTGGGAGTGATCCCTCCCATCATTTGCTTTGCTATATGTTGTGTAGCCTGGCACTCTGGTGGCTGCTCTTCAGGCAGTACTGGACCAACATCTCTCTCCAGATCTCAAGGGAATCCATGGGTCCATGCGGATGCATGAGACATGGCTGCTTTAATGCTGAGAAGGGTACAAGAATCCAGGCATGTGCAATTGCAAACGGGTCGCTCCTAGTTGTGCGTCAGTAATTAAACATGACCCTAGAGTAGTAGCGGACACACAGAGAGACAAGTAGATCCAGGTGCAAAGCAACGTAGTGTGGGATAGCAGTGGGAGGACTGCCAGAGGCAGAAGTTATGCTGAAAGACAGATGCGTCCACATACACTTTTTTCTGTACTAGCTCATCCTGAAGTGAACTAACCCACTTTCAAAGTGGGTTATCCAATTTACAACAAATGACCAGTTAGTTTGAAATAAGAATTGGTCGCAAGGCATTTTCATGAAAAAGAAAACCCACAAGTGAATGAAAACCCCTGTTTGCCCCAGGGTGGTAGACAAGACCTGAGTGCCTTGTCCAAAGTCACACAGGAAGTCTTTGCCAGAGCAGGAAATTGAATCCAGGTGCCCAATCTCAGGCTAGTATCCTAACTACTAAAAAATCCTTCCACTCATTCCTTACTGTATGCTGCCTTAGTAACTATGTCATTGTTATTTCACTTTATCCTCCTAAATGGGAACTGCCATGTGGGAGCATAAATATCATTGTGAAAAAGAGGGGGGATTCAAGGCTAAGATCCACTTTCCCTAAATGTAGCTTCGCGGTGGAGCTGGTTTTGATATTCATTTTGGGTTTACAGCAGTTGCAGATGGAGTTAGTCAGTGTTGAGCCCCTTAAATTGGGAATATTGCCCTCTGGAGTTGAAGACTTCATAAGACTGCTGATCCATCTCACAGGATATTCAGTCTCCAAGAGTGGCCCAATGGATCTAATTAATTATACTGTATTATAAAGAGGAGCAATTGTTTCCTGATCCTCTGCAGGCAGCGGGTTAACACCTTGATGTGTGGAATTTCATATCCCTTGTAATAATTGGCATCTAAGATGGTGTGAAAATTAATATTCTTCTTCATATATATATATTGCATACTACTAGCTTATATCTTTAACTAATATCCTGCAGCAGTATGGCCCATAATTGCATAAAAAGATAATAATCATTATGGGAATGCCTCTATGAGTACTTTTTCTCTAGATTATATTCATCATCATGACTATGACCAGTAGAAATGACTGTACAGAAAGAGAGAGTGGTGCTGTAATTGTATGCAGCACACAGATTGACTTGTAAAAGGCCTTCCAAAAATGGCAAAAGCACTGAGGAGGTATTTCCCCCTGTTTTATTTTTAGATAAGCATTAACAATCAGGGGCTGCATTTTTAAGAAAACCACTTTGATCTGTGCTCTCCCACTTTAAGTTGAGCAGGAGGCTGAATTATCTACACACATTTAACAAAGTCCCTGTTGAACTGAAAGGCAGCGAATGTGGACTGATACTGCCATGGTTCTGTTCTGCAAAAATAGCTTAACTAACATGAGAAGATAGATGTAATTTTACTCTCTTCCGTTTTAGGCCGTGATTCTACAAAAGGCTATCGGGGTGCATAAGGGTCCACCCACTCAGATCCTTTTGCAGGTTCAGGGTTTTACAATGTATGTAGCTACTTTCATTACAAAAGAAATGACCTTGTGTATTATTTTATCCATAGGACACCTTTATCCAGTAGATATTTTAGCAGGTAATCCGGAGGTTATCCAAGAAGCAGCTGAGGCCTACTATGAGAAACTTTTGCAGCGAGCTTCATCATCTCCTGAGTTTTTTTCCATTCCTGGTGGAGAGAAGGTAATATAATTACATTTCCCAAATAGAAAGTGTGTTTAGATATTGATGAAAGGCAATTTCAAGTGCTAGTGGCCAGAATCTGTTTGAATATAGCTAGTGTGGCAAGGATAAAAATCACTTAAAGTTTCAGATTTAATCAATCAGATTGTAAATATTTTACCCTCATAGACTAGAGGTAAACGTAAACCAAAAGACTAGATCTGAAAACCACCAAAATTTGAAGTCCAAATCTGAATTTTGTGTCTGGACCCTACCTTCATATTGGGATTGAACCAAAATTGAATTTGGAGGGTGTCTCGGACTAGATCCAAAATCTGCAGCTCTTGCAGTTCAGGCTAGTTTAAATGATGTAGTGAATTTCCTTATTGTTGTAGAGATTTGTTCTTTCTGTTGTGAGTCAGCAATGAACACAATGAAATTTTCTAATGTGTGCTCTTGCACACAAGCTCTGATCAGAAATGGTTAACAGATTGAATAAAAACTCTTCAGTGATAGAGCTGCAGGGACCAATCCTGCATTGGCTGGGAGATGGGCAGGATGGGCAGGATATGACTAGATAGGTCCTTTTCATTTCTAACTTCAATCATTGTATGAAACCTTTCACTATGTGGGCCCCTTTCTACACAATGAACGTTTCTGGTTGGAGCAGCTGTGTCTATATCGTTACACAGTGCTGAAGCAATGCCACTCAGCTGAAATAACGTTTTGTGTGGAATATGGTGGCTTCTAAACAGTTTTGGAAAATATTTTGTAGTAATTTCTAGAAAAAGTCAGTTCATGTGGGTGGGGTAACTTTCATATTGTCTGAGAAGTAAGGGTGACTCATCTTATAGTATTCTTTTAATGCCCTCTAGTGGACCAAGATCATAACCATCTGTAAGGTTAAATACAAAGGGCTGTTACTCTGTCCTTAGCTTAACCCGTCATGCAGGGATGCAGTGTTACCAGCCCATCTGGTGTTCAGTTAGGGCAGGGGTGACCAACCTGAGCCTGAGAAGGAGCCAGAATTTACCAACGTACATTTCCAAAGAGCCACAGTAATACGTCAGCAGTGAGCACCCCCTGGCACATTGGAAAGTTGGCACCTGTAGCTCCAGCCCCGGAGTCGGTGCCTATACAAGGAGCCACATATTAACTTCTGAAGAGCCGCATGTGGCTCTGGAGCACAGGTTGGCCACCCCTGAGTTAGGGGGTGGGGGGCTTAGAACACTACGCAATGCTGAGTCTCCACAATACCTAGAGCTAAAGAATGGAGTTTCGGCTTCAAGTCTGAAGTATGTTGATTGATATGTAGTGAGACCTTAAATATTACTTAAGACTTAATTTTGTATTTAATTTTGTTCTTGTCTGATCTGCACATGCAGAATAATACAGTTAACAAAGAGCATAAGTAACAAGAATTTTCTAGCTGTTTCTTTCTGTCCTATAAACTGTAATAAAAGCTTCAATGAATTCTGATATTTTATAAATCAAAAATAAACAGAGCTTATCTCCCTCCAAGAAGACCGTAGATATCTGAGCTAACAACCTCTATTACCCCTACTCTGGGATAATATACACCTAAGAATTTAGGGATGAAGATTGCTGTGATTGACTAGTCCCTAGTTAGTCTGACTAGTCCCTGAGCCTTTTGCTGCTGTAGACCTAGGTTAAAACCTGCCTCAGGTGATGGGGCCAATGGTTCTTTAATGCATATTAGATTGTTGTCGTTCCATTTACTCAGACCACTGTACAGCGTGTCATAGTTGGCAGCCTTGCTCAAGAGGATTATTGCAGGTCAGGGTGGAAGTGCATTGGCAGAGTTCTGTGCAGGGAAAGCTGGTCCAGCTATGCCAGATTCATGCTTGTGCTGTTTGTCTCTCACTTTCACGAGTGCTAAATTAACTCACAAATCAAAACCAAAACAGTAGGATTTGACATAAAAACAGCACCTGACTTTTACTTAAGGCGGTGTTCACGGGTACCACTGTGATGTCTGATGATGATGTATTTGTAGCATGCAAAGAAAGAGATCGAATCAACAGAAGATACTAAGATTTCTCAGGAAGGTCACATGCAGTATGTGGAGTTACATTTCCTAAGTAGCTCAGAGGCGAAACAAATATACTTGTCCCTAGTGTTCTGACATTGATGAATTGGTGAACACTGGTTCCAGGTGCAAGTTTTTACCTTGAATAGTCCACCTTGCTTACGTGTAGTAAGACCTACTGTATGTGCTGCTTATAATTCAAATGCTTTTTTGCCAGCTCAACGGCTTAAAACACCTAAATGCCTGTTTTTAGGTTAAACTTGAAGATTCCTGTGTGCGTTTCCTTCCTGTGTACCGAGAAGACCCAAAATATAAAATTTTGGTGTTAACAGATCCACAGGCTAAAGAAAGAGGTGAGATTTGTGTCAATATATCTTGAAAATGGAATGATTATACTTTTTGTCTTACTTAAATGATGCCCAGTGGATGTAAGCAAATTTCTAGAACAGTACTTTAACTCCATGCTGTGTTTTGAACATGAAGTAGATTTAGCTAATATGTAAAGAAAATGTTTTAAAAGGCAATCTGTGCAGGCAACCTAACAGCTAGAATGGGAGATTGGCAGTCAGGGCTCTGGGTTCTGTTCCAAGTTCAGCTGCTGACTAGAAGACTAGCCTTGGGTAAATCTCTCTTCCTCTCCCTCTGCATTTGTACAATGGGGATAATCATACATTTCTATCTCACAGGGATGTTGTGAAACTTAATTAATGTTTGGTTTGAGCTTTGAGATTCTTGAAAGATAGGACATATAGAAGTGCAAAAAATTCTGATATGTTATGATAGATTGTAGCTTACTAACATTCCTGTATTTTGTATTTTTCCTTTGTGGTAGCCACCTCCTCAGTTCTAGGTTTAATTGGCCCATATTTCTGGACTGGCTTGTGAGAGGTAAATCCAGACATGCAGTCAGGAACTGAATTAAACTCATTTTATTGGCAGGTCTCCAGCAGTCTGCTTTAAACTCTGTGCCAGTTTATGCACTGCTTACTAGTAATGCTTGAGTTTTTCTTGTTACAGCCATATGGTGACCTTAAATGGGCACATCACTGCAGTTATTATTCCTAGAAATGGGTGTGTGCTTACTGGCATTTCTACTCCACAAGTCATTGGCTGGGTTATCACCAGATCCTAGAGATTTGGGTTATGATTACGTCTTAGTTTTTTTGTCCACCCATCAAGGATTACTGCTTTACACAGTGTGTGTTCCTACACACATCCTGGTTTCTTTCTGTTTAACTCCATCAGTCAATAGACTGTGTGGCCATAACCCTGTCTGGGACTTACAACACTGAAAATAAATAGCAAGCTATGATGCCATAGTCTTCAGCAGGGATTGAATCCAAGTCATTTAGCACCAAAAGCACAGGCTTCTACTGCTTGAACTAAAAGAGAGCTCTTTGAGCTGCTGGAAAACAGGAGGTTATATAGTCTTGGGAGAAGCTACTAGAAAGAAACTGTCATGTACACCAGGCCAATGTATTAAATAGTCCCCCCGTTGAATAAGCTTGTCCCAACTGTCTAAGATCCACAAGAGTTCAAGTCCTATCTAGGGAGGCAAACTTTTATGTAACCCTTCTTTAATATATATGTATAAGGGTATAATATGGGAGTCAGAAAATGTTAAACCAAGGTGTCTTTTGCTCACTCCAAACTCTGTTTGGAACTCACGCCACTCTACAATCTGTGCTTTTGACTCTCTCTCTTAGTCCCTCTTCTCCTACAATACAGCAATAAGCTAAAAACATCACTGCAATTCAAAGTGCCTCTGAGTATTTTATTTCTGAAGGTATAAGCTATACATTTTCAGTAGAAAAGATTTGCAGCCAATATTATTGTTATAAGAAATATTACAAAGAAAGACAAGGCAAGCTAGTGTTCAGGGTCCAGTCCTTAATGTGTCAGATAACTGTCCTATGCTATGTTAAAATGTGAACTTTATACTGTGCTCTGTTATCACACGCTGGTTCAGTTGGCTGACTCAGACCCCATCACAGCTAAACAACTGGAAGCTGGAAGTCTTCTCACATGAACAAAAAATAGATTAAACTCACCTGCGGCTGGTTTTATATTGTACTTCAGAACAACTTCCCATTCCATGTGCTCTCCCATGCTGGACTGATAATTTACTCACTGGCTGGGATTCAGTCAGCAGAAAGAGAGAAACTTCCTGGCACACAGACACGGCCAAAGAACTGTATGGTTCCTTTAAAGCTACAGATCCTTTCCTGACAGTGGTTTACACATCAGCATTAACATTTGCATGAATGGAATATCATTTTTTTGCACTGATACCATTTAGGGGAAAAAATAACTCTACCTACTGCAGGCCTAATTCTGAGTGTAATTGCCATTGCCATTGTGCATCTCTATCAGTTTGACTTCAAATGGGAGTAACTGAGAACAGTGATGAGGCAGATTGGTTTGTTCAAGAAGGGGGATGCATAGGTATAATAATGCATAACGATATCCAAAAAGGGATCATGAAGAATCACTGACTATATACAGGTGGAAGAAATAGAGTGCATGCAGCATGAATATTTAGCAACTTAGTCAAGTAGTACTAGAAACACTATGAATTAATGAGATCTGTGTTCACAAAGAAACAAGGTCTATCACCACGTCAAACACATGAGTTCTAGAGACTAAACTTCCTAATAGTTATCTACAATAGATGCTTAAACTTAGCAGAATAGGGACTTCTCTGTGTAGTAAGCAGCAGGAGGACTTTAAATCTCATGTGTGGGAGATGATTCTAAAAAATTCTTGCAAACCTTGGGTCTGATCCTGTAGTTCCACTGGAGTCAACAAGATTGCTCATTTAAGTAAGGGTACATAATCTGTTTTTAGTAGTACCCTTTAAATATGCATTTAATAGGACTTTACTTGACATTCTCTCTCCGTGGTTTATGTACTGATAACACATGGCAAAACTCCATGTATTTTAAAAATGTTTCCTATTTATACCAAACTTTATTTTTTTCTTTCTAAAGAATGCACAATAATACATATTCATAAGCTCTGTGAAGTCTCCCCGTAGATCCTTTCTTGTATACAGAAGCATTTTAACTGTTATTTTTCAAATGCTTTTCTAGGTAGCAGATTATTTTTGTCAGCTTTTGATTTCTCCGGGTATAAAATGCCCCCCGTAACTCCACATGTTTTAAGTCTGTCCGTTTTATGTAAATTGGTGTTTTCATAAATGCAAAGTTTAGTGCTTATTTCATTATTGTATTTTATATTCATATGACCATATGAGTGGTTTGATTTGAATGAGCCATGCCTTTTTTGTAACATTCAGCCTAAATAGTTACTTCACAGTCAGCTTTGCTAAATGCCATACATTTGACATCATTCTGAAGTTTCCCTTACTCTTTAATATTATTACAGTATGGTAATGATATGTGATAGGGTGCAGGGATATAGATTCCAGTCTCTATGTCTAAACAAGATCTGAAGTGGATGGTATGCAGTGGAGAGAAATATTTGGGTTGCTCTTCCACAGAAGTCACTCTCAGTCTTTATTTGGGTTGGAGATGTATGTTTGTTTATGGTGGGCTGTGTGTTACCATGAGCATTTATATGAGAATGTAAATTGTGTTGCAAGGGCTACTAGAACATAGTATGGGGTGATTAATATCTTTACAGCCCTAAATTAACATTCTAAATACTGAATGTGCTGTCCCTGCTTGAAATATTTTTCAGTGAGCATGATTTCTAGTAACTGCTAGATACCACAGAACATTTATCATAGGATAGTCACAACAAATCACTGGGAAAAAAATTAATTGTAGTGGGAAAACAGAATCTGGTTGAAGGGAATCTATTGCTGGTACTTATTTGGTTCCCATTACTAGTATCTCAGAACCTCCCTATCTTTAATCTATTTACTCTGAGAGCACCCCTGTGAGGTAAGGAAGTACTATTAGACTCAGCTTACTGAGAACGGAGGCAAAATGAATGGCAGGTATCTTGAAGTCCTGTGCACACCATAAAACACCAAAATATTTCCAGGAATAAATAGAATAGTAACTGCAAGAATTGTGGAATGTCTAGCTTGGATATTGTAAGAAACAGTGCAAATACTGTATACCTCCTTTAAAAAAAAATTCAGTGTTGGCTTCAAATGAGATTGTATCCCATGCTTCCCTGGGGTCTCAAAATGTATGTTTGAGGTCAGATTCAGGGGAAGAGTGGAGAAAAAGAAACCCCATACTGGATGTTGCTTGAATTTTCTCGCTTTTCTCTGTATTTGGGTGCTGATTGGGCATCTGATTCAAAGAGATAAAATGGAAAGACTTGTATATGACTGTAGCAACATTTGGCCACTGTACAGTAGGAAGAAAATTAAATGCAGTCCTGTGCATGGGGGAAAATTCTTCTCTTTGCCAATCAATAGAAGAGATTGCACAATTAGAGTCACAGATTTTTTTAGGCCTCGTTCAGTTCAATGTTGTTAAGCACAATACTGCCGAATATCTAGAACAGCAACAAAAGGAAAAAATGCCAGTGGGTCTGATATTTCACATACTCTCCATTTTCCATGAACCATATATCCGGTAGTGGAATGGCTGATCATCCCTTCTGTCCTCTACTCATCAAATGTCAGTTTTGGGGAGAGCGATAAAACATGGAAAGGATGAGATGAAGGAGAACTCGATCTTCTGAAACTTACCTGTGTTCAAAACACAAAATTGTTTACAAGATGAGAATGAGAGTGTGTGGAAACATCCATAGGTTAAACTGTGAACTGGATGTTTACTTTAAAAATGATAATTTTAGAAGAAAGTACATACATTCACATGGAATTTGGGGAAGTGTTTTTCTCCAAGGGAGGCATCTCTGTAGATGAAGTAGCCCAAGTAATATGATGTGACAGTTGCTATGTCAACTAGTGTATCCACCCCCCCCAATTCCTTAAATTATTGAATAGCACAGTAAATGTTCCATAAAAGTCAAGTAGTTCCTCGCAATGTGTTTATGCACCTCCCTATTTTCAGCAATGTTTTTTCAAACTTTTCTGATCATCACACTCTGTGTTTAGTGTGTGTGTGTTGGGTAATGGTGGGAGTGTAGGTTTCACGCCAAATCCGTTTTGGGGTTAACCTCATGCAGCTGCTAATGGAGTCAAAGTTTGGCCCATTATATCCCTTTGTCTGACTGTGCTTTCTTTGGTAGCTGCATGTTTCATGGATATGTAATGGAGCAGTCCCGCTTGCACTGGAAAGTGGGGTGAAGGGATTGAGGGAACAGATTGAATCCCTCATAGAAAGAGTATGAAACCCCTGTGCCAGTAAGTGCATAATATTTAATTAATTGGATCTGGTGGTATACACAGGCAACTGCAGTTGGTCCTTTCTTGTTAAACTCAAGGCACAAAGTGTAACACGTTTTGGCATGTACCTTAATAATTTATTCAAAATATAGGTTAACTAAGCAATAACCCTGGACTCAAAGCCCACTGGGAGCTAGTAAAGCTTGAAGCAAAAAAGGGAAACTAACCTATGTACATTAGAAACATTTGTCTAACCTGGGGCTAAAACAGGTAAATGATGACACTCCGATTAAAGCCTTTTCACTTGCTTGTCTGTAAATTTGTCCTTGGTTGGGTAGATGGTTCTTCGCTCCCTGGTGCTTGTCCCTGGTAGGATGGTTTAGAGAGGGACACGATGATTAAGGTTACGTTTTAGTCACGGGTACTTTTAGTTAAAAGTCACGGACTGATCATGGGCAGTAAACAAAAATTCATGGCCCCAGGACCTGTCCATGACTTTTACTTAATACCCATGACTAAAACTTGGGGAGAGGGCTGCCTGAGGGCCCCGCAGGTGCTGGGGGAGGGCAGCCCAGGTCCTGGGGGGGCATGGGTGGTGGTGCGTGGCCTGGAACCCCCATTGGTGGGGCAGGGTTGGCAGGGCCGGCACGCTCCTTACCTGGCTCTGCGTCTTCCCCTCCCCGCCCCCAGCAGCAGCAGACAACTCAGTTTGGGTGTGGGGAGGGGGCAGACGATTGGGGCACTGGATGGGATGAGGCAGGCTCTGGGCAGTGCTTACCTTGGGGGCTCCCCGGAAGTGGCGACATCCCCCCTTGCTCAGTTCCATCCTAGGTGGAGGTGTGGCCAGGCAGCTCTGCATGCTGCAGCTGCCTGCAGGCACCGCCCCTGCAGCTCCCATTGGCTGTGGTTCCCAGCCAATGGGAGCTGCAGGGGCGGTGTCCTGGGCAGAGATAGTGTGCAGAACTGCCTGGCCATGCCTCTGCCTAGCAGCTGAGCAAGGGGGATGTTGCCATTTCTGGGGGGTCCCCCAGGTAAGCACCACCCAGAGTCTGCCTCACCCCACCCGGTGCCCCAGTCCTCTGCCCCCTCCCACACCCAAACTTTGCTGCTGAGGGTGGAGGGAGGGCAGAGGGGGCCCAAGACTGCCCCAGCAATGGCCAGTGCGACTGGCACACTGCCTTGAGCTAGGCGTGCCAGCTGCTGCAGAAGTCACAGAGGTCATGGAAAGTCGCAGAATCCCCGACTTCCATGATTTCCGTGACAAACTCGCAGCCTTAACGATGATCTAGTGGTTAGGGCTCTCGCCTAGATTTGAAACCCGTGTTCGGTTTCCTGCTGAAAAATCAGGCCACTTTTATGTAGGTAGCTAACTTCGGGCAACCAGCTTTCCAAATGTTGAACTTCCTTTTACTCTTACCAGTGAATTTGCTTGACAGTGGTCTTTGCAGCAGCTATTTTGAATTAATGTGTCCCCGTTTCTTCTTTTAGTTTTGGCAATTTACCTTAACCAGTCCTGGTGGCCCATTGAAGATATAGTGAAGACAGCTGATTCCTCTAGAGAAGGGCTTATACAGGTACAGACAATTGCCTTTATTGTGGAGCGTTCCAGCTGTGGTGACCATATATTGCTCTGTGTGTTTGGATTTGTCTTTCATCATATTATATATCTTTTGTGCTTTATACTGTATACTCCTCTGGCCTGGTTTTGGTCTCCCTACTGCACAGTGCCACCCCCACTTCCTGAATTAATATTAATTTTCTATGTCCTATTCATGATTCATCTGTTGGTCATTCTCTCTCTCTCTCCATTATTTTTGAGGTTGCCCCCTTTAGCAGGTAAAAATAAACTGAATTATTGCATTAACAATAACCCTACACAGTAGTGTTGCTTGATTGACCATCTGTTGTGAAGATCAGTCTTCTTACCCTTTGGCACAGTATCTTATCTGGCCATTTACAAAGGTTTCTGCCTTATATGTTTTTTAGATTGCATTTAATTTATTGAGCTGTTCTTATTTAATGGTGGATTTTTTATTTTATTCTCTCTGCAAATAAATACCCTTGGTCTGATGCAACAATCTTGTTTTGGGAGAATAGATGGAGAGATATTACTGACTTTTAATTTAATCTAGTCACAACTGCGAAGAAGTCAGTTGCTTAGTGTATGTAGGATTTGCATTGCCATGTGGCAAACAAGTTTGTCTTTCTTTATTCACGTTTCCCACCTACCCCTCCATCTCCCAGATGGGTGCTTCCTGGCTCCTTTCCTGTGCATTCTTTCCCTGATTCTATGACATTTTCAATCATGCAGGGTTTAATTCAGCCCTCCCCATAGGCAGCCTGATTTAACAGGTTTTGCATAGGGAACTAAGGGGGGAGGTTTGGGGAGTAAACCCATCCCCCAATCTGCAGGTAGGCTTTTGGACAGCAGCACTGGCTCTACGCAGCTGTTTCTTAAGCTTCTTCTGTAGAAGTGGAGCATGAAAAAAGTATTTTGGCTCCTTGATCCCTTTTAACATGTTTTGAGTAATTTTGTCTCAGGTATATGTTGTTTACTGTGACATGCAATACCCACACATTTCGGTCAATAGAGACAGGGTAGCATAGGTATTCTCCTTTTAGTACACTTTTGAGTGTGGATAGTCCAGGACACTCCAGTTCTATATCCAGCTAAGCCACTGGTTCACTGTGACCATGGGCTAATCACGTCACCGCCCTGTGCCTCAGTTTCCCCATCTGTGAAAGTGTACTCCGCAGGTGCATTGGCAAGCTTTATAAATGGAGGGTGATATCTAAGGGCAATTATTATTATTTCTCTTATACCATCTTTAGTCTCGGGAAAGGAAGACGGGGGGGGGGGGGGGAAACCTAATAACAGTCTTCAGATACATTAAGGGCTGTTGTGAAGGGGGGGTGGTGATCAGTTATTCTCCATGGCCACTGAAGGTGGAACAAGAAGTAATGGATTTAATCTTAAGCAAGGGAGCGTTAGGTTAGCTATTAGGAAAACTCTACTATAAGGGTAGTTAAGCTATGGAATACGTTTCCAAGCGAGGTTGTGGAATCCCCATCATTGGAGGTTTTTAAGAACTGGTTGGACTGATTTACTTGGTCTTGCCTCAACACGGGGCTGGACTTGATGACTTCTTGATGTCCCTTCGAGCCCTACCTTTCTATGATTTGAACTGGTTTACGAGGCATTTTTACCCCAAATGAGTGGGACGCATTCACCACCCTCTTAAAAAAACAAAACAAAAAAACAAAAACAAAACTTTCTTTTGAAGGCAAAATCCCTGAAGTCTCTTCATTTTTCTTTTGTCTGTTTATTTTTTCTCTAAGGTCCAAACATCTGGAGAAAGGATTGTCCTCTTTGTTCTCAACTCCATTATTTTTGGAATGTTAGAAAGGAGTTCAGCTAATGATACATTCTTTGTATCTCATTCCGCCAAGGAGTCTGCCAAAATATTCTGGAGGAATGGAGATGCTGTTGCCTTTTACACAGTCAAAATAAAAGGTAAGGTCATTTCAGAGAAACATTCCCATCAGTTCTATATTGCCAAAAATGTAGTCCCCCCCAATGTAAATAATCCTATGCTTCCATTTTCATGTTTAGATAGACATCACCTGCATACCATTGTAGAGAATGAATCAGAGAAACTAACCCTCGTAGAATTTGAATGCCATTCCTATTACTTCCATTAAAACACAATGGGACCAAATTCTATTCTAGGTTACACTGTGTGATCTGGACTGTTTGGAAAGCTGCACCCCTTCAAATTCCAGCAGTCTCCAATTCCTCCTCCTTCCTGGCTTTCCTGCTTTTGCAGACCACACCCAAGCCGTATCTGGCTGGCCTCAGGTTTCTGGCTTTGGCTGCCAAACCCCTTTGTATCAGGGTCATCTCTGCAGCAGCAGCAGTAGCCTTTCTTACTTCCAGTAATCTCCTGAGCTTCCCCTTTCACTGAAGCTACCTGCTGCCTTTTATGGGGAATTACCTGATCCAACCCAGGTGTGCCTATTTAATAATCAGGGTTGGCTAACCTCAGGCCTCCAAGTCCCTAAGAGGCTTCACCCTGCTACAGTGCTGAGAGAGGCTGCTGCCTGTCAGAGCCTCCCTGAGGAGATGGAGACCCGAAGTAGGGAGGTCAGAATACGTTAGCCAGTTCTGGTGTTCATATTCTAAAAAGGAAGTTGAAAACAGAATCAGAGAAAAGTAGGGTTGGAAGGGACTTCAGGAAGTCGTCAAATCCAGCCCCCTGCTCTGAGGCAGGGCCAAGTAAACCTAGATTATGTCTGACAGGTGTTAGTCTAACCTGTTCGTAAGACTCCACAACCTCCTTTGGAAGTTTATTCCAGAGTGTAACTACCCTGATAGTTAGAACATTTTCTATGATATTTAACTTAAATCTCCCTTGCTCCCTTGTGGTGGATGGGGAAAAGAACCACAAAAATGAGTCAAGGGCAGCAAAAAATGCCATACAGTGAGGAACTTAAAAGCTCTGTTTAGTTTAACAAAATGAAGATCAAGATGGGACTTGATCACAGGGTAGAAGTACCTTCACGGGGAGAAAATACTTGGGTACTAATGGTTAAAGGGATCTTTAATCTAGGTGAGAGAGGTATAACAAAAAACAATGGCTGGAAGTTAAAGCTAAACAAATTCATATTAGGCACAGATTTTAAACCATTGGAACAAAGTACCAAGGGAAGTGGTGGATTCTATATCTCTGAATGTCTTCAGATCAAGACTGGATGCCTCTCTGGAAGATAGTCTTTAGTCAAACACAAGTTATTAGGCTCAGTAACTGGGTGAAATTTAATTGCCTCTGGTAGACAGGATGTTAGATTAGATCAGACAGTCCTTTTTGGGCTGAAAAAAATCTATGAACTGATAAGTCTGATATAAGTCCAGACCCATTGCATTGATTTCAAGATATCTACACTGCAGATATTTGTACCACGGTAAGCCACAACAGTGGCTAAATTGGTGCCAGAAGAGAACAGTGTGGAGAACATCTCGCTGGAATGACTCCACATTTGCAGTGGAATGTGTCTCTGGGTCAGTTACTGGTCCCAAGTTAAAGTGCACCGACACTAAAACTGGGCTTTGGTGCTCAAATGAAGTTGCAAAATAGGTACAGAGAAATTGGTGATGGAACCTCTTTTTGGAGGTGAATTGGGTTGCTTCAAGGCCATCAATCAGCACGGTCCCAAAAGTGGGAGGCGAAGGCTCTGGGGGAGATGGGGAATCAGGCTTGCTGTGGATTTCAGACAATAGATTAAAGTTGCCCTCCCCTGGTAGCCCTTCCAAGGGATGAAGCACTAGGAGAAGTTCTGCCCTCCCTCCCCACTCTGAGGTGTAGTTGGCTCTTCTGTATGCTATTAGTGGTGAATCACATCTCAGGCGATGATTAAAGAATCCTGGCTATGTCTATGAATACACTGTGTTGAGCTGTTTTATAATTTGCAAACACTTCAGTTACAACTGTACATTTCCCTTTTAAGTCCATAAATATTTTGGAGCAAAGCTTTCGGAGAGAGACATTTGGTTTGTAATGATTCATGCTTCAGTAAAATAAGTTTTCAGAGTAGACTGTTGTGGGTGGAATATCAGACAACCTGAACCTGTTTCCGGGTAAACTGGGAGTCACATTTTGGTTCACACTAAATGCAAATGCTTAAAGTCCAGACTTGTCAGCATCTGGATCTTGTTGCCAGTGTTTTTGTCTTTGGCAGCAGCATTTGTTTGTATTTGGTCCATGTCATAATTACTAATAGTTTTCCAAGCTCTTTTGGGGAAGCTTGAAACTGTGATTGTTCACTTCCCTCTTTGCTCATCACGTAAAGCTCGCTTGCTGTGTGCATTGTGCAATCTCGCTCTCTGAGGTTCTGTAATTGTGTCATACTAAACATGCTCCTGTTGATCTGATACTCTGTCTCTTACAATAAACCACCTAGGAAGGGACTCTGGATTTATGAAGCCCAAACAAGTTCAGCTAGTTCTGCCTGCTTCTTTGAAAGTGGTATTCCTCAAAAAGTTTGAATTCCTTTTTAATACTATTTAAATGGTGCGAGTTTCTTCTGTTGCTGCCCTGAGTAGTGTACATTATATATCAAGTTTTCTCTGTGTAAGAAATTTCATATTGCCAGATCTCCTGCCACGTGATCCCAACTGCATTTCCACTCTCTACAACAACTTATCCACTGCTCTTCGCCCTCCGCTGAGTAATTTAGACTCTACTGCTCATTCTGTACTCATCTCTCTGTGTGTCTCTTCTGTGAACTTTCCATTAGCTACAGTATGACAAGATCAGAAACCATGGTTCAGTGGAGCTAAATACGGCAGAACTACATTTGTAGGGGATGGACAGTTAAAAGCACAAGTCTGGGTGGCTGGATATATAGATGGGTGGAGTCTCTTCCTGTCTTCGCTACAGATTTAGTTACAGCATGTCTTTGTCCGAGGCAGATTTTCACATGGAAGTCACTGAGTCAAGTTTAGCTCAGGCTGGAGATGTCTGAAAGTCGTTCCTGTCCACCAACTCCTAAGTGGCCTGAGTTTGGTAATAGTCCTGTTCTTAATAGAGATACATGCACATCACAGCTAGCACTTATTGGGATCTCTTTTGATAGTCTCATGAGAAAGGGAAGGGGGACTGAACACCTATGTTGCTCCTAGAGACAGTTCCTTCAGGTCAAGCTTGAGACATATTGGCAAGGCAATGTGAGGAAATGTCTACTGATACTGACCATGCTACACCTGTTGAATGGATAAACACAAGACTTTATTTTCCAAGACCTTGAACCTATCATCTTTTATGAGCATTAGACTTATTATATTCACAACTGTACAGCTCACCAACCGGTGTGTGCCTATTTCTGTTTAGTGGAAGGCATGTGGCATTTATCACTGGTACTCTGGCGATTGACGGGACATGTAATAAGGCATTAATGTATGTTGATGAGAGACTTTGTTGTGTGTCATTGTGGGTGTGGTGTTGTGGCCCATCTAGAGACCACTTAGAGAGAGTTAAATGAGTCTGCTTTACAGCCTGAGTTAAGAGCCAGTTGCCTTTTGGCTCATGCGGTAGAGGGTCATACACTAAGCTCCAGAGCCAGAGGTGCCGGTTTGATCCTGCGGCCGACAATGACCGGGGTCTGTTGGCATTACACCAGGACAAACGCCTCCAGTTTGGTTTATGTCAGTAACTTCAAAACTCTGCTCTCCATACCAGCAGTTAAGGAGTTCAAACCATACTTAAAAAATAGAAAAGAACATCGTTTCCTGTTCTCTAAATTCTGTCACTGAAACTGCCTGCAGATGGCAACCATAACGGAATATTTTGCAGGAGACCAAACAAATATCTTCCCATGGAGCCACTTTGGTGCTGAGAACCAAAGCGGCTTGTTTCTTTGTCATTTTTCTTTTGGGATTTTCATGGTATGCTCTACACTTGTTAAAAACCTGTTTTTTAAATGGATTAATAACTGTAATACTTGACCCATATAATTCTTTGAAATGTTTTCAGTTTGCTTAGATTTCGTAATTGTTAAAGATGGAGCTTACTGCCTTCACTTGAGCGTAAAATAATTGGGAGAGCATAAAAGATTCATGAGGAGGCAATATGGCTTAGTGGACAGAACACTGGACTAGACTCAGGAGACCTGGATTCTATTCCCAGCTCTGCCGCTGGTGTGCTCTGTGACTTTGGGCAAGTCACGGCACTGCTCTGTGCCTCAGTTTCCCCATATGTAAAATGGGAATAATGCTACTGACTTTGTTTGTAAAGTGTTTTCAGATCTACTAATGAGCTAGATAATTTTTATTATTATTATAATGCAAAGAACAGTTGATGCAGAAAGACACAAAAAGTGTTTTAGTCTTTGGGTTAACTACAGGTAGAGAAGTTCCTTTAGCTTTTGTTGTTGTTGTTTAGTATTTGTATTGTGGTAACAATTGTGCTAAGTGCAGAACAAAAAGATGGTCACTGTACTGAAGAGCTGATAATCTTAAGTATCTTTCTCTTCCTCTGGGATCTCCATGGTATGAGGCTTGAGGAGGGCAGCTTAGCAATGCAGCCATCAAACCAATTGTAAAAAAACATATACTGGGGGTGAGAGAAAGAGAGCTGTGAAACGTGGAGTCGAACCAGCAGCATTTCCCACTGGCTCCCCACAGAACCCCAGCAAGAGCTCTGTGAACCACATTTTGGGAACCACTGACAATAGATAGATAAAATTGGAGATGTAGGTACTGTCTCTGCCCTTGTTTTCCCATTAGCTAAATTGATCTAATGGCAACTTAATGGGCTGTTATGAGGACTGATTAGTTAATATTTGTAAAAATGGTAAAAGCGCTTAGTAGTAATTTGACTGAAGTTCTTCAAAAGGGATGATAGGCTTTATTTAATTTGAATCAGACACCAGAAGTGCTTGCCCATATGGTGGGATGAAGTCCATTTCAGACTTTTTCACACAAGCCTCTGTAGACTTGTTTTTTTAGATATTTCCCCCTTGAATTAGATCCCTACAGGGATACTATATATGTTTTCCATTGATCACATACATTTGCTATACATAAAATGAGATCAGAACAGAAAGTTAACCTGCTTGACACCTAACAAAAAGTTTGTTTTGGGATAATTGTTCCCCTTCCCCACTCTTTTCTAGCAATAATATTTGTAATGGGCATATTTGAACGAGTTTGAAGGTTCTGGCTTTAATAAAATAAAAAGAACACATACCAGCCAAGACATGTGTTCATTTAATTTTATTGAAGCCAGAACCTTTGCTCCCCTTTTCACATCGCACAATGGGTTGACATTGGGTTCTGTTCAGCAGAAATATTCCCCACCCTTTACACAAGCATGGACCCTGCAGAAGGCCTGTCTGAACTTGTGTGTGCAAAGCCAACTTGTTCAGCAGGGATGCAGTCAGTATGAACAACCTTGTTTTGTTTGGGCCCTTTAGATGTGGGGACAGGGTTGGGTTTTCCCTGGTTTGTGGATGCTTGGGAATGCTAATGGCTGCCTGCTTTCCTGCCCTGGTAATTGCTGTTTACCATTGTGCTGGCTCATAAGTTGGTCATTTGGCACTCATGACCTAACCAAACAGATCAAAGGCTTTGAAAGGGCAGACTGCATAAATACTTCCATCTCCCCTGCCAATGCCCTAATTTCCTTTGTCTCTTCCCTCACCCCAAGACTCAGGCTTTTATATGGCTGAGCAATGAAAAAAGGGGGCACAGGAACCTCAACTCAAGGCCACCAATACTTATTAGGAACCTGCTCCACTATTAGAAAGGACCCTAGGGGTAAAATTCACTTCTCCCCAAAGTCTATGGGTGGTGGCTTCTTCTCATGTATTTGCTCAGGGGTAAAAGGAGAAAGTGGCTTCATGATTAGTCTATTTATGATAACCTTAGACTTTACAAATGTCTGTCTTCCTTAGGCACAAAATTAAGAGCGCAGAAATTGATCAGCCAGCTCCTGTCCATTAGGATGGCTGCACATGAGTCTCTCAGTCTGATTTCAGGGATTTGTAAGAAAGAAATAATGTGAGATGCCAAGAATCTCTCTGAGGGACAATATCAGGGTTGAAGGGTATCACGGACTCACAGATTGTGCCCACTCTTGGCCCCGTGCGGTCCGTGGGGGTGCCCCTTTCAGTGAGATAGCCCTTCTCGGGGGTCCACTCTCTCTCAGGGTCAGGCCCCTCCACCTCCTGAAGCCGCACCTCTCTGAGTCATAGCACACCTGTTTCTCGCCGTCGGCCCCCTCAGGGAGTCCACACGCTCTGGACCCCCTGGGCCTCCTCACCCCTGAAGGGGTTGATGCCCCCTGTTCTCTAGACCGGAGTGACTCTCAGCCAGCATAAGACAGAAGGGTTTATTGAGAGTTGAACACAGCACAGGAAACTCTCAGGGCCTCAGGCCAGGCCTCTCACAATAACAGCACATCCCAGTCCCCCTGCAGCCAGGTGGGCTCTGCCTGCTTCCCCAAGCCCCCCTGCTTCCCAGCTGGGCCTCTGATATCCCAAAGCCCCGCCTCTGTCCATTGTCTTCTCTCCAGGTAAACAGGGTTGTAAACAGGAAGGCCTGGGTCTCCTCTCCTTTCAGCCCTTCTCTGGCTGGAACCGGCTGGTCAGGTCACTGGGGTCCTCTCTCTGCAGCCCATTGTCCTCCCACTGGCCAGAACCGGCTGTGTCTCCTGAGCTGGGTCTCTGGGTCACCAATCACCGGGGTCTCCGTCCTCCAGGCCCTCGGCTGGGGTCTCGAGTCCCTCTCCGGTCCTCTGTAACAACAAACTCCCTCTCCCCTCACCTCGTTAAACCAGTAACACCCAGGGACATTGAGTCCCACCCCCTGTGCATGCAAACCACTGGAAAACACAGAAAACCCCAAGAAACCCCCCCACTTCGTCACAAAGGGCCTGAAACTGATCCTATGATATTTGAAGAAGCTGTAGACTTTGTGATGAAAAGTTTGTCAGCTGCCCAGAACAAACACTGCCAGAGTCTAACATCTCTGGTGGGCTGCCAGCCCGCAATAAGACGAGGGTGTGCTCAGGTCCTTGGCTCACATAGGTGAATCAGACTTTTCTTAGCTGTGCCTATCTGCTCTGTTCTTTTGAGTAGGAAAGGGGAACTGAAACCACCTAAAACTGCTGCCATTGTAGTGCTTCAGACAGAGAACAGGATTCTGGAATGTTTGAGTGCTTGGACTGTCCTTGTGACTGGAGGAGAAAAAAGGGGGATGCTGCATGCTTCATGATTGCCAGTTAAACCACCCACGTGCAGGATTAGGCCAAGAACCTAGGACTTTCTGTTCCAAAATCACAGCTGTCTCCCAGCTAAAGGAGGGGTTTTCTTAGCAGTTATTATTATGGTAGTGCTTAATGACCAACCAAGGGTGGGCCTCACTGTGCAAGGCACCATGCAGACACCGAGTATTAGACAGTCTCTGCCTTGAAGGGTTTACAGTCTAGAGACAGGACAGATACAAGCTGGGGGAAGAGGTAGAACACACAAGTAGCAAATGCCGTATTAGTGCCACGATTTTTTGGGAGTGGATTTAAGAGGGGATGAGCTCCATGGAAAGAAAAGTGAAAGGAGAGGGGACATTGAAGGGAAGAGAGGTGAGAGCGTCAGGGCAGGGGAGAAGAGCTTATTGAGGGGCAGATTTGGAGTGAAGCGGAGGTGAAGAGACTGAGAAGGAGGGGAAAGGTTGGACCAACAGCTGAGCATCCCAGGACAGAGAAAGTCAAGTCAAAACCATAGAAAGTTCTCTGAATGTTGGCAGGCCCCTGCTTTGACTGCTTCTGCAGCAGCACCTTCTGGCTGGAGTGTCTGGGTAGCTCCTCTGCAGCTTCCCCCTAGGCCACATGTTGGAGATAGGCACCATCCGAGTCCTCATTTCCCGGTGTGTGTGTGTGTCTCCCCTGCAAGTTCTGGCTCCAGGGGGCTGCTGGTGAGAGGGGTGGCCCCAGTGGGACCCCATCTTACCCTCTCTCTGCTGCTGCTTCTATTGGCTGGCAGTTAGTAATATATATTTTGCAGGGCAGGGCTGACATAATCACATATACTTGAGGAGGTCTGACATTCTGGCCAATAGATGCATGTACATTACATAGGGCATGCTCACCATTAAAAACAAAAGTCTCACTATGGAAGCATTAAAGTCACTTTGTCATGCTGAAACTGCCAGTGTTCAGAGTGCGATCTGAGATGTATATTTTTGGTCTTGCCTTGATTATAGACCATGGCTGGATTATTTATGGCTGGTTGTGGTGGTACAGGGAGGGGAGTTGTTTATACAACCTATTGTGGTCAGTTTGATTTAATGTACAACTGCATGTGAATAATTGCATTAATTTCTGGGCACTTCATTCCCAGGAAAATTTTGATTAACTTAATGGAACAAACTGAATGAACTTCAGAGAACAGCCAAAAAAAAAATTAGAGAGATGGAGGGATTGGCCTAAGAAGAAAGGATAACTACTAGGACGTGTTACAAATATTTGTAAACACCGAAACAAACGGTCTGTATTCAATAAAGCACTTGAGAAGTCAAGCACTTCCTCAAGTCTCATTGACTTTATTCTGATTTAAGCACATGTGTCTTGCTGAATTTGGAGTCCAAGGAAGGAGAGCAATTCAAGTCAGACCTAGTGGCAAAACTCCAGTTGAAATCAACAGGAGCAGAAGCAGGCCCTTATTTAAGATAACAAGCAGATGACTAGAAGAAAGGAGTCACACTGAAAGAAGGGAAGCTGAGTTTGAATATCAGGAAAAGTCTCCTGACAATTAGTTCTATTACGCTGTGAAGGAGACTCCCAAGAGAAGTGTCAGAAGATTCATGACTTGAGACATTTAAAATGAGGTTGGATGTTACACTAGTAAATGTATAGTAGCGAACAAACTAACTGTGAGAGGGACTAGATTAACAGGGAAAGCTGGCAAGAAAATGTTTTTTCCCTCTCATGCAAAATTTAAACGAAAATGTTTTGTTTTCATAGAAATTTTCCACAAAATATTTTGACTTTTCATCAAAAACTAAAAACTTTTCAGTTTTCTGACAGAAAAAGAAAAAAAACAGAAAAGCAGATGCTGTCATGAAAATGTTGGTTTATAAAAAACTCATTTATTTCTGGGGCGGGGGGCAAAGGAGAAAGGTTTGATGGAAAATTGTCAAGCAGACCTACTAAAAGGCCTCTAATTTGTATGATTCTATGGATTTTCAGTTGTATTTAATCTGTATGAGCCCAGGCACTACAGCAGTGGGCATTTCATAAATGATTAAATACAAATCAATCAGGAGGAGACATTTGTAGTGCTTTTATCCTACAAAGTAGCTAGATAACAGATTGATCTCAACATGATTGAATGCTTATGTTTCTTATTCTTTTGGGTTCGATTTCTTATGGCATTTTGAACTTATGTGCATGATATACAAAGAGTTACTCATGTAATTCTTGCAGAGTGAGGCCCTTAGTTAATTGATATGAACAGTAGTTTTGGACTCTGCATTGCTGTACTCAACCATATCTCCTCTTGACGACAGAGGGTGTTTAGCCTGGGTGATGACTGCAGAGTAAAGGTTTGAAGTGCTGGGGCACGCTCTAATACTTTCTGACAGTTTTACTGAGAAGTGCTTTGGTCCAGTAGGCAGGACGCTAGGCTTGAGTCACTGTTTTGGCCTCAGCAGCACGCAGGCCCTTCGTTAGTATGGTATCCGTCTCCATCTTTGTGCTGGGGCTTCGCTTTGTTGGCAATGAAACATAAACCTGAGTCTAAAATGTCTCCCTGACCTTGGCATTTCCTAGGCTTCTACCCAACACCACCTTGGTCTGAATTCAAACTTTTTTCTTTGTAGAATGCTAAACCCACTTCCCTTCTGTGTAAAATAGAATTAATGAGCCCCTCCTACCACAATTATTACTATTTGTTGTCTTGGAGAGTGAGCTATTTTACTGTGTACTCCCAGGAAGCCTATGTGATGTTAACACCAGTCAATGCTACCTGCTTCCAGTTCTGGATACTGTATTTGTCCGGAAAAAGTACAGACGGTGCGGCCTAGGGATGAAAATTCTGCATGATTTCTGTCAATCTTTTGTGACCGAAGATGCCTTGGGGATCAGCTGCCCTATTTCTGCTGACATGTACCAAGGTAAAACACTTGATGTGGAAACATTAGGTAAAAGGTCATGCATAATTTATGCATTTCATAAAAATATTGGAAGAGGCTTCTTGGCTGCAGGAGAGTTCAATGCATTGGAATGAACACAAAGATAATGTCCTTGGTGTGCAGTCTTCCTAGTAACACATGGAGCTTCCTGTGGGGAGGAAATCCTGTGTTCTTATAAGATATTGAGTGATAGAAACTTAGAATGGTAGTTTGGTATTTATACTCTTATATAATTATCTCCAAGAAATGGAATAATGGCTTTGTAATCCAAGAATGAATTATCAACTTGTTGTTTGACAGGAAAGAAAAAGAAGAAATTGTGTGGATGTCCATATGTACACACCACACACGTGCCACATCTGTGGTCCTGATACTTTTTGTGATAAATTGCATTTGTCAGGCACCACATCTGAACCGTGCCCTCTAATCCGACTTGTCAGTACTACTGCTTTCATTCCAAATCTCTGAGCTGCTTTTGAACAGCCACAATATATTTTTAAAATTAATTATAATTTTCACTTAGTGGCCTGTACAGTTGGATTCGTGGTAACGCAAGCAAGCCTGGAGTTTCAGGTGAAAGCTTACATAAAATAGTCCTAACAATAAAATAATTTTTAAAATCTCTAAAACATATATAAAATATTTCTTTGTTAAATATGTGGCATAAACCAAATACACGATGATGTGGTGTGACATAGTGGGCCTTACTGCAACTTGTTTGGGATGTCTGTGTTACCCACTCATGACTTTTACAGTCATCCCTAATTAATGCCAATAAAACCTTTATTCCCTCTAGTCTGTCTCTGTTCCTCAACACACATAGTTGTACACGGTTCTGTTTGTCTGAAATGTATACACCATGTACAACTAACGCATAGATCGGGGTCGGCAACCTTTGGCATGTGGCTCGCCAGGGTAAACACCCTGACGGGCTGGGCCGGTTTGTTTACCTTCCCATCTGCAGGTTTGGCCGATCGCGGCTCCCACTGGCCGCTGTTTGCTGTCCCAGGCCAATGGGAGCGGCGGCCAGCACATCCCTCGGCCTGTGCCGCTTCCCGCCGCCCCTGTTGGCATGGAGCCACGAACCGCAGGCAGTAGTAGCCATGATCGGTCGAACCTGCAGGCATGGCAGGTAAACAAACTGGCCAAGCCCAGCCACGTGCCAAAGGTTGCCGACCCCTGGCATAGATAGTTATGTATATTATACATTCAAATCTCTCCCTCCTCCCCCAGCTCTATCTAGGATACTGTGCCCTCTTAATACAGGAAGAAGTAATACAGATACCGTTATTTTTCTTCACCCAACAAAAACAGTTTCCCTACTGGCATGCATTGTACAGTTTATACATGCTGCATTTTGAGATTTGTTTATAAATACTAGTGGTACATCCTAAGAGTTAGTTTTTCATCTCTGGTAGGTTTGGGGCTAAGGTTCAGGGATAGGACTGCGTCTTTGCTTGTGTTTGTAGAGTCCTAGCACAATTGATCCCTGATCCTGAGTGGGATCTCTGGATCTCACTGCAAACATAAATATTAAATACCAAGAGTGAAATCCTCGCCTTACTGAAGTAAATGGAAATTCTTCTGTATTAGACTGAGGACTGCAACCCAGTGCCCTCTAAATATCCTTCCACTAAATGTGAGCAGTTCTCACCAGCATTTCTTATATAATATTCCCACTCTGTGTTGTACAGGTCTAAAAAGGAGCAATAAAGCCATGAACTGAATATTTTGCTGTCACTGTACTCTGACCCCATGGCATTGGGTGCTGTGCAAGAGGCTTAGCAGAGAGAGAGAGAATGAACGGTGGGAAGAGAGAGAAAACAGCCAAATACAACACCTGTAAGAGAAAATAGGTCTCTGAGAGAACATCCTGAGGGCTCATGCTTGGTGCCACCAGCTGACACTTAATTCACTAATGCTTCCCCTTCTCTCTCCCCGCTCCACTCCCCGCACTTGATTTTCCTGTTCAGTTTGCCAGAAATTCTTGCAGACCCATCCAGAGGAGCAGAATCGACTGTGGGAGGTGGAAGCACCAGGGGACTGGAGCCAGCGTGTTAGTATCTGGTTAAAGATTCAGCTGGAACCCGCCCTTTCAGAAAGTGAGTTACAAATAGTGCGGCTTTCTCCTTGTCATGTTCAGTTATTTAAACTTCACAGTTAAAAGCTACGCTTCCTTAATGATGACAAAATGCTGCTTCCTCTCATTGGCAGCACACGGAGAAAGTGCTAAGCAAGTGCTTCAGCACAATGTCTTTTTATCTGACTCAGAAATGATAGGTACCTCTCAGCTATCGGGGTGGGTGGTATGTGTGCAAAAAGTCTACGATTAGACCCCAAAGCGGGTATCTCAGCTCTAGTATGTAAAAAACCAAAATGCACAGGTTCATTTAAAGGCAAATAGAAAACATTTCTAGAGCCACGGGGATGTGAGTTACTGAATTTGCCGTTCAGAGTCCATTTTCGTGCCATTCCATGACACAAACTTGAAGGTTCTGCCTCCTTTTGTGTTCAGTTGGGGGGGGGGAAAAATCTGTGTTCCTTACTGTACAGCACAGTACTTGGTAATCCTCAAGAGAGGACCAAAATATCTGGTAAACAGGGCCAGGATTAGAGATTCTGAAGTAATGAAATCAAATTACAGAGACTCCTAGGGCTCCTGACAAAATGCAGCCCTGGCGTAAGAGGATGGAACTCCCATTGCAGTGCATTACACCAGGGCAGCAAGTAGCCCAATGAGGTTAGCACCATATTTGCGTCGTAGAGATGAGTTGGTTGGTTTGTATAATAAGAAAAGGGACTTGTAGGATTTAGGGACAACATGATTAGCTTCATTAAAATATGCTGCCAATGCCACTCTTTGATACTAATCCAATCCATGGAGAACATAGACATCCACTCCATGGGGTGCAGCGGTAGGATTCAAAGTTCCTCATAAAGGGCAAAATTCTACTTTGTCCAAGTTTCTTCTCCTCCCCTACCTATCCTTCCCCACAATAACACCCAGGCAGCAACAGAGTAGGAAACGCTCATGGTGTTTTCTTAAGAGCTCATAGGAGGATCTCGCTAATGCACCTAAGGTCATGTGTTCAGATGGCTTGGGAGTACATCAGGTCCCTAGTCTGCCCATACACTTACTACAGTCAGCAGCAGGTCCTAAGGAAGGGCTTGTTCCTTTCAGGGTGAGCAAAAGAGAGTGCTGAGAGGAAATTGCCCCCATGCTTTCCCTGATATGTTCTGCCCTATACAAGCAGGATGGCATGGGGACCCTCAGCTTAGCCACTGCATTTCCTCTCATCACCAGACCCCATCAGAGAGTTTGGACAGGATTTTGCCCCAGTCTGGGTTCCTCCAATACCGTCACAGTGCAATGGTCTTCCATGCTCCTCTTTAGTTTTAAATTTTAAGCTAACAAGAACGGGTGTTGCTGTTTCCTGTAATCAGTCACACTCAGTTCAGTTTGTACCTGAGTGGGGTAAATTCAGATGAGCAGACAGACACCGGCTCATGGGAGGATGATCACTTCCTCTTCTTTTTTTTGGCCTTCACAAACTGTTCAATGAGACCGCACCTAAAAGGGAGTCAGTAAAAATCTGAATAAGACCCAAGAGCTGCCTTGGGCAGTTTTGCAGGTGCGGGGAGATACTTATATTTGTGGAGGCTGCAGAGAAAGAGTATAAAACACATATATGTCCTCCTTTTATAACTTCTGAGATGCAATGTGATCTCCATAGTGGAAAATGGCAGAAGCAAATTAGCTTGGTAACAAATAGTTAGAATCTTTTTAAAAAGCATATTTTACTCAGCTTATGGCTCACAGCTCATCAGCGATCCCTTTCCTAGAGGGTGAATATGCTGAGTTGACTTTAACTTTACCATCTTCAGTGGAACTTCAAACTATCATAGAAATGGAGTGTTTAAAACAATAAGGTGTTTGTAATACATGTATTAGATATACATATATATTTGTATTATGTATAACATCTGTGTGTGTGTGTGTGTGTGTGTATCTCCCAGTGCATGGTATATTACATGTTACAGGAGTTAATGTAAAGGGGAGCATGGGACAGATAGTACCTACTACCAGGAGAGGGACAGCTTCCCCAAGTCTCACTGAGCTTGGAAGAAGTGCTGATCCCACAGTGCTCCCCCTCTTGGCTGGTGAGGTAGCAGCAGAAGAACTTACTTTCTGCTAGTAGTAGGAAAAGCAGCAGCTCCTCCTAGCTCAGGTGCACCATATCCATCTCCTCTACAGGAAGATCTGCTCCCCTGTTCCATGGTTCCCCAGACTCTATCCCTGCTAAGGGAGACTGGAATTGGAACCTCTGTAACCAGCACTATACTTTCGCAGGAGAAAAGTGAGGCGAATGATATGTCATAGAATGGAGCTCTTGAGGTGTTCCCTTACCCAACTCTACACACAGATGTTTGCTTGGATCTCATAGGCGTATTTGAGGAGGTGACTGTCTTTCAGATCTATTTCTTCTGTGTCCCCTTCCCCCTTTGCTGCATCCCACCAGCACATGCCAATATAGCTCAGCATCACCAAGTAATATTGGTACATATTACAACAGCCAGCAAGATTAATGAGCTTCCCATCCTGTTCTGGACTTCTTGAACAACCCTTCTGCCCCCTTTCCACACCACTAGGCACTGTAGAAGAAAGCTATTTAATAGCGTTAACTCTGAAGCTCTTCTCCTGCATACTATGTAGTTTTTCAGAGAGTCGGGAATAAATTCTTGTCATATAATGTTGTAGGGCCTTTACAGCAATATGTGTTCCGGAAAGGTTCCCACAAACCTGAGATCAGACTTTGAATTTTGCAAGGATATAGAGCTGCATCTGGTGGCAGCACGGATGAACTACAGCACTCTGTACACCAGAAATGGTACGTGGGCTTGGGTATGCACACATCTGTAGATATGTGTGAGAGGGAGACTTAGATGGATATCTTCTTTTCAACATGGTTGAATTTTTATCAGTGTGTAGCTATAAAAAGAAAGCTCTTTGGTGCATGGTACATGGAACTGGAAATATTCACTTGAATTTAATTTTTGTTGAAAAATCAGCCAAGGTTAAATTATATCAAATAGTTCCAGTAACAGAGAAGCAGTAGCATTTGCCTACAGAGGCTGGCTGAAATGTGAAAATAAATGTAAGATGAATATGCAGGCAGGGTCCTAGTTGCTGAACCAATCAAGCTCTGAAATGAGCAGTTCTAGAGTAATTGAGTGAAAGTATGTAAGGTCTACAAATAGAAAGTGAGTGCGAAAAGATAAGGTGGGAGAGGTACTGTCTTTTATTGGTCCAGATCCTAATGAAGAGTTCTGTGTAAGCTCCAAAGCTTGTCTCCCTCGGCTCACCAACAGAAGTCCAATAAAAGATAGAACCTCCCTCACCTTGTCTCTCTAATATCCTGGGACCAATATGGCTCCAGCATCACTGCAAGTGAAAAGAAAAGCAGATTCAGTGGGAAATAACTGCTTTGCAGGCTTTATGGGAATCATGAAAAGTACCTTTTATTGTCTAAAGGGCAACTTACAGGCCAGTGAACTCTCTGAGAAATGGTTTCCATTTAGCGGAACAAACTTTCAACCTAAGGCTAGAAAGGTTTTCAATGACATTTTAGTGCAGCCATTCACATGACAATGGAGGAACGTTCTGAGATTTTAACGCTGTCTGGGAATAGGATCGTGACAGCTTAAGGGCAGTGTTAATAATTTATTTTTCTGGTCTTTCCGCACTCATTTTACCCCAATTAATAGTCATAAAATCAGATTCAGTCAGAGCTAATTTGTTGGGCATTGGAAATACTAAACACCGTGCTTCAGTCTCAACCATTACAATTATTCTGAAATAATCAGAAAGGATGCAAGTTTAGAGTCACCCCCAAATTAGCCTGACATGCTGTTGTTGCATATCAGGACCCTTTATGTAAGATAGTGGAGGCTCAGAAATGCCAAATATAATTAAAAACTTTTTCAGATGTAATTTATACCTGGCAAGAAGTGCGGGTGTGGAAACAGAGGGCTAATGGTTCAAATTGCATCTACAGCACTAGCAGATGCATCTGTTTGCAGGTAGAGGATGTGATATTTACCCACAGAAAATTTTGTGTGTGAAAATGCCAGGTGTGGGTTTTTTGCACATTCAGATAAATGGACCTGCAAATATTTCAGGTGTATGCGGCTGTCAGAAAATGGGGCTCTTCTGACCAAACCTATGCATTTTTATTTTGTGGCATTGCCACCCATTGCACAAGGTTCTTTTTTGTTACTGGGCTGGGTAGTTAATTGTCACAATGGGAGGAGAGGGATTGAAATTGTACTAGGACAGCATCTTGTAGGTATTTTTTATTTTTTTTAATAAACTTGCTACGGAAGTTGTGCCAACATTCTTTCATTACGATCTTGCCCTCAGAAAACACAGTTCATCAGACTGCTTCAGAGGAGGAAGGAGGCTGTCAGGTAGAGAGAGCTCAGGATGATGAACCCAGACGCTTAGATGCAGGCCAGATGAATGAGGTACAGTGATTAATTTGTCATTTTATGATCCACTTTTTCATAAACATGTTGTCCCTACTTAGTGAGTTAGGGGGCCTAAATAGGAGAGTGACACAGATAACCATGGATGCTCTTCTATCACTGGGCCATTGATTTATATGGCTAATCTGTAATTGCTCTGGGGGTGAAAGGTGTGAAAGTTTTTACTTCGCTCCTCACTGAGATCTATGAACTATAACAGAGCTGGAATGCTCAAATAGCAGCTCTGCAGTGGCTTTCTGAACTGACCTGCATACACAGTAGGTGGAGGAGTGGTTACAACGCCTGTATCGAGGTTGCTTAGCACTTTGCAATTAGAATGCCCTCTTTTTAATTGCTTCAAGTGGGAGTCTGTCCCCACACACTTCAGTGCAGGATCGTGGCCTAAAACAATCGTGGCAATTTGAATGGACCAATTCTCCATAAACACTAAAACAAATCAAGGAAACAAATCAAAATAATGAAGCTCGTCAAATAATAAATAAGGAGGGGGCAGAAACAAAACAGAGTAAAATTAAGCACCATGGTTATTGTGTTTACTTCTCCCCTTTAGGTTGCCACCCAACGGTTACTTGAACTTAATCAGTTTGTTGTTAATGCAGACTGTTCGAACTACTTATGCAGAGCATCAGGAATCTATTATATACAAACACAATGGCTATGTTTTGGGGTTCCTTTTGCTTTGTAGGGTGTCTCGGATTAGGGTCACATCATAGCTTTTACACTGTATGTATGTATGTACCTTTCATAACACCAGGATGATCCTTGTGTCTCGGTTCTAATTTCAGGGAGGCGAATGCATTCCTGATATTAGGAAAGTGCCACAAGAAGCCAGAGACGACAAAGATAACACAGCAGGAGAAGCAAGGACGTTACACCTCCAAGTTCCCAAGGAGGAGGACTTTAGTCAAGGTACAGCTGATACGCAGCAATGTAAGGGATCTAGGAAAAGAGCAAGCACTATGGGTCTGCCTGAAGACAAGACTACTAAGCATCTCCGAATGATGCCTTAATTGCCTCACTCAAGAAACAAATCCACTGTGTAATCATAAAAGGCTAAAATAGTTAGCGAAAATAATCAGAATCTCTAACCACACTGAGATTTCTCCAGATTAGTTACAAGGGTTTTGCAAGGCAAATATTCTGAATCTTTAAAAAAATAAAAATAAATGATTGTTCTTTTAATTGTTCTTTTCTTTTGCTTCCTTCCAAGAAATTAAATAGTAGTCGAGCCTAGTTATTTCCCTGGTTTGGAAAGATTTTAATGGATCGCGTGAGATGTCTAGAAAGGAGTAATTAGGTGACTTGTAGATACTGATGTGAGAAGATATTTCTATGGAAACAACATCCTGTATTATGCAAGGGAGATACCGCAACACAGGTTGGTATCAGAATGACGGCTCTGTAACCTCCCTTTCAAAAAGAACAGTTGATCTGGAAATTCTTTCAGCTGAGCTTTTCCGGCAGAAAAATCTGCCTTAAGCTACAAAGTGGACAGGGGGGATGGGGACAAAAAACCCGCATGGTCTACATTAATGCAGAAGTTTGTTACAGAGAGAAAGCTACAGGCCATACATTGCCTTTAAGTTTAGACACTGAGGGTACGTCTACACTTACCTGCTGGTTCGACGCGGAGAGTTCGACTTTTTGGAGTTCGAACTATCGCGTCTGATCTAGACGCGATAGTTCGAACTCCGGAAGCGCCGCGGTCGACTCCGGTACTCCACCTCGGCAGAAGGAGTTGGCGGAGTCGACGGGGGAGCCGCGGAGTTCGACCCCGCCGCGTCTGGACGGGTGAGTTGTTCGAATTAGGGTACTTCGAATTCAGCTACGCTATTCACGTAGCTGAATTTGCGTACCCTAATTCGAACTCCCTTCTTAGTGTAGACCAGGCCTTAGATCACATTGTGTATATAATTTAAGGCACAGTTGCAGGAACTTTGTGTGAATTGCTTATCTCATGTATTGTATTTCATGTGGACCAATTCCTAATGCTTTACAATAAAAGAAAATATATTGATGATGTGTCTCGCCAGCTTGCACAAGTTACAGTGTGGTTAAGAACCTCCCCCCCACACCTTTCAGCCCCTCCCTCGCAAGGTTAAGTCAGTGTGGGGGGTGTTGTTCTAGCTTGACTTACTGATGTATCGGGAACGCTGTATTTATAATACATAAATCAATGCAAGGCTGTGCTTAATTCTACCTTTACAACCAGCCTCCACTGCAGCACCAAATGGGTGCACCAGGTTCCATGTCACCACAGTGGATGTTGCATTTAAGGTTGGACACTTAAAGGTTTTCAGCAGTTGTCATGGATCTAATCTTCTCTGAGGGTAAAATTTACCCCAATGCAGAGAGGCCTGCCCATGGCTGTCTGTGCTTCTGGGATCCCTGGGTGCCATGGAGGGGGGGCTCTGAACTATCCTCAAGAGGCAAGGGGAGCAGTGGTGAGCTGGGGTATGGTCTGAGTCCACACATACTCAGATCCAGTTGCCTACAGTCCCCACATAGGGGTCATGGAAGGGGCAGAGGAATCTATTCCAGTCCATGGACTGATGCAGAATTCATAGAGGGGGCTGCCCTGAACCATGTCCACAGATGACAGGGGTGAATTCTTTCCCTTTCACACCCTCCATAGGTCCCCACATGAAGCCCTGACACTGGTTTTGTGTAGGGAAGAGTGGATTTCACTCATGGACCCTGATTTAACATATCACTTAAGCATGTATTTACATCGATCCCTTGATCAATTCAATGCGCTTCAGTCCCATTGAAATCAACCTTTTCTGGACATCTTCTACAAAAGACGGAGTTATCTACTGGTGCTGTAATAGGAAATTATATTAATTTTGCCATGAGAGGTGAAATATTGATCACTGAACCAGCCATAATTCTGACGCAGACATGATTAGCAACCCCTGACAAAGCTAGCCTATCTTAGAGAGTAAGATTGGCCCATCCATATGTGGCTGATCTGTAGAGGATAGGCTGGCCCAGTGCAATGAGTGTATGAAATGGGGATTCGCTTGGGAAACAGTGCCCTTATCCATAGCATCTTTGTTTCTCTGTACCTAAGTAGGGTACATCTGGCATCTTTTATAAAACATTGTATCAACTGTTGGATGATAGCTGGCCCAAGGCAAAATAGAAAATAAAGGCAGCTGTAATCTTCGTGACAGCTGATCCCATGTTTCATTTTAGTCCACTATGACAGCTATGTTTGCATGTGGTAGTCTGTATTCTAAATCTCATTGTAGCAGATCAGAATTGTTCCAGCACACTGAGTGGATCCTAGGTTCGCCTTAATTGTATCTGCCAACTTAAATATATTTAAATAAAACCAGGTGAGCCCTATTTGAACTTGTCAAGTTGGAATAAAAGGGATGGACAATATAGTATATGTGGAGTGGGGAGACATCTAATTTGGTGAAATTAATTCCATACCTAGGAGCTCTTGCAGTCAAACAGGAAACATCAAGTTGTCAGTATATCCAGGTTGAATTTCTGTTCTCCCTCTTTGGCTCCCAATGATCCGCATACTGGTTTCCTAGCTGTTGTACCTTGATGGCTTTTTTTCCATTGTGAAAGGATTTTCTTTCTCTGCTTCTGCTGATCAAGCCCTTTACTTTCCAAGTAATACACCTTTCAGGAGAAATGCATAACGAGATAATGGGCGTATCCTAAAGGTGAGCCAAGGTTCAACTCTGATGGGACAGAGTTCTCTGCGTGTTGACAGACCAGCAAGTGCCCCAAAACTAGTAAACTCACTGCAGTTTCTCTAACCACAGACAAAATGCCAGCTAACCACAGGTAACAATTCCCCTCCTGATTGTGTGATTTAAGGAGGTCCCATTTTTGGCTCATCTGTCCTTCCCATCAAATGAAGGAGACCAAACGCCAACATTGAAAACAAAGGAAGCTGGAAACTAGCCCATTATTTACACCCAATAGAGCATCGCAGCTGGTGTTCTAAGTTAGCAGAACCAAAGGTGCCATGCTGCAGGCTGCATTTGTCTCAATGACAAATGCTACATAAGGAAGTAGGCTTCCTCCCCCTCACATCATGTGTGTGCTCTCTCTCTCTCTCAATAAATAATATATCTAATACAGGAGCTGTGGAACCTACTATAGAAGGAGTCTTTTTAGGACATCTGACTTAAAGGATGTCCCAGTCTGAGTACTAACCTCTTTTGTGTGCATTAAGGTATCTGATGCATTTAGAAGTTCAGACCTGCAACTGATGCTTGGCTAGTCTTAACTGTTTTTGTATAAAAGCCTTAGGTGCTGCATTGGTGGAGGGATAGCTCAGTGGTTTGAGCACTGGCCTGCTAAACCCAGGCTTGTGAGTTCAATCCTTGAGGGGGCCATTTAGGGCTCAGGGGTAAAAATCTGTCTGGGGATTAGCCCTGCTTTGAACCAGGGGATGGACTAGATGATCTCCTGAGGTCCCTTCCAACCCTGTTATTGTATTATTCTAATGGGGAGGGATAGCTCAGAGGTTTGAGCATTGGCCTACTAAACCCAGGGTTGTGAGTTCAATCCTTGAGGGGGCTACTTAGGGATCTGGGGCAAAATCAGTACTTGGTCCTGCTAGTGAAGGCAGGGGGCTGGACTCAATGACCTTTCAGCGTCCCTTCCAGTTCTATGAGATAGGTATATCTCCATATATTAATTATTAGGTTAATGTGCCAGTCTTTCATTTTTGGACCCATTTGTTGAGCTCTGTTGTCAATCACAAATGCAAAGAGTTTGATAATCTCAACTAGCAATGGGACTGAACTAATTTTTGTTTATTTATAGGTTTTGTACAGTACTCATTACTGTAGTGTCTGAGCACATCATATGCGGTAATGGATTTATCCTCACAACAGTTCAAAAAGGTAGGGGAATAGTATCTCTATTTTACAGCTATTGAATTGTGGCACAGAGAGGTTACGTGAAGTCACACATGCTTTCTGTGGCAGAAACAGAACCCGCATCTTCTGTGTCCCATCTCAGTGCCTTTAAGGCAAAAAAACCTTTCCTCTTAGAACATCCAGCACAAACTTTACCTTTCACTCAGGAATAAAACATTTTGTATGAGGGAGAGCTGAATGGTTTAGAGATAGAACACTTTGGTAGTGGTTGGAAGTTGGTTTAAGCATCCAAACCTTTTGATGTTCATCTTGGCCACTAGACTACCCCAATGGTGTCCACATCTTCATCATCACAACACAATTAGTGATTCTGCTTTGGGGAGAGAGGAGAGAAAGGGCCATGTGTGTGAGGGCAGATCTGAGGTGAAATTTGCCCTGGATTTGCCTCCTGAAAGTCCTTATGAACGTTGGGGCTAAAAATTCACCCAGAAATAAAACCGTTAACCTCTGAAATATGCATTAGCAGAGTCATCTAGGTAGATACCCATGGTGGATGCCAACAGAATCAAGGATCTGAGATGTAGATCATAGATTCTAAAGCCAGAGAAGACCACTATGATCATCTAGTCTGACCTCCTGCATAACACAGGCCAGAGACATCTGCCTGGTGATTTCTGCATAGAGCCCATAACTTCTGGTTGAAATAGAGCATGTCTTTTAGAAAGACATCCAGTCTTGATTTGAGGCCTTAAAGTGATGGAGAATGCACCATATTCCAAGGTAAATTGCTCTAATGGTTAATTGCCTTCACTTTATTTCCAGTTTGAGTTTATCTAGCCTCAGCTTCCAGTGATGGATCATGTTATGCCTTTTTGGCTAGATTAGAACCCTGCACTATCAGATTTCTTCTCTCCATGTAGGTACTCACAGCCTGTCATCCAGTCACCTTTTCCCTTTCTCTTTGATAAGCGAAATAAATGGAGCATCTTAGGTCTGTCACTGGAAGGCAGGTTTTCCGGACCTCAAATCACTTGTAGCTCTTTTCTGAACCCTTTCAAGTTTTCAATATCCTTTTCAAAGGGTTGGCACTAGAAATGGACACACTGTTCCAGAAATGGTCTCACTAATGCCGTAGACTGAGGCAATCCCACTCCTCCTTGATATTCCCTTGTTTATACATCCAAGGGTTACTTTATCCCTCTTAGCTATGGTATTGCACTGGAAGCTCATGATCAGCTGGTTATTCCTCAGGACCATTACATCCTTTTCAGAATCACTGCTTTCCAGACTACAGTCCTCCATCCTACTGGGGTAGTGTGAGCTAAGTTGTGGTACCCACAGTGTCTTTATAACACAGATCCTCAGTTGTCCTAATGATGAGCATGCACTGTAAAGTTTGAACAGGATACCAAGAAATTTGGAGCTATAAACCATTTTCCGTGCATTACTTCTATGGCCAGAGTTGTCACAGTTAGTATACATTAAATCTGGTTCTGTGCCAGTGTTTTATTTAGTATTACCACAAGATGGCACCATTGTACAGCTTAAAATTTCAACTGTGCCTGGCATGACCTGTACATGACAGTACCAAGAATGCAAACATGGCTGTTTTACCTAACTTTTTAGCAGCATTACTGGAACAGGGAAGGAATGAATAAGGTAGAAAAGAGACTATCTCCATATTTACTAATTTGATTGTTATAGCTATTGAGTTTGTCTTTTGATAATGAACAGACTTTCTGTGTCTATGAACCTAAGGTAAAGTCACGGAGGCAGATTGAATACAAAATATACTTGGACTATGCCCTAAAGAAGGAAGCCTGGTTTGAAGTTTTTCATAACCGCTCCCTTCACAGTTTTTTCAGGCCAACCAGTGGATGGTATTGAGAGATGCAAAATATATTTTGGAACCTCATGTCTACTCTCTCTAAAGTTCTCACCTGATCAGTAGTCTGATATGGTTGACAAGTGACCGTAGTATTATATCTGTTTCTGATCCTTCTCTGCTAACCTCAACCTTAGCTCCAGAAGTCATAAAAATAATGTTGCTTTAATATAGTAACTACCCTAATATGCTATGAATCCGAACTCTGTATGAGAAAACAAAGATGGGTCACATGGGCCTTTTGATGACATTTTTTCCTTTGCAACTAAACCTCTTTTGTGTCCATCCCATCAGGAAAAAACAACATAGTGTGTAACCAGAATGATATAATTAAATGGAGTTTAATTCTGGTTCTGGTGGATGTATTGGCTGTTGATTATTACACCTCTCTCCCCAATCATCTTCAAATATTTAAGGCAGACATTCCAAAATGAATAATTCTTTGCGCTCTTGTTGCCCTTGTTATATAAGGATCTTAGAGATTTAGAAGCATGAACTGAGCTCCTGTGAGTTCAGCAAATACATTTTTCATATGGGTCAGTTGACTCAGAGAGGTGAGACCCTCAAGGTCACATGATGAGTCAGTGGTGAACCTGGACTAGAGACTAAACATTTCACCTTCAACTTGTGCTACTTCCCAAATAAAAGGTACAATATTGTACTCAGAACGGAGTGTCTTCTTTAATTGTGATTGATTTGTGCTGACCCATTTTCCTAGGTAAGGTGTATTCCAAAAGAAAACCAGATCATTTAGCTCAATAACCAAATTGGAATGGTTTAAATATGAAGCCATGAAATCACATCTTTTGGTGTCCTTTGCTATGGATGAAAAAGAAAAGAGAGTTTCAAGCATTGTCTGCCTAACAGGATCGCTGCCAAGATTTACATATTAATGATGCTGTGGATAGAGAAGAAATGAATATTTCCAAGTAGAAAATCCTTTTCAGCAAAACCAACACTGAGCTGTGTAAATAAGAATGCTGCCGGCTAAAATTAATGGTTAGTTATTGGCTTATTTTGTCCCTTATACTTTTGCTGTTACAGATCATGCAACATAATTTAAATGCACTAAATACAAAACTACAATTTCATTACAAGCCTCTTTGTTAGTTTTCACTTGTTTTTCGATTTAATGCTAAAGTCCCAGTTTAATTACCTGTTTGCCTTAGCCTTTGTCATTGTTCTATTGAGTTTTTCTGTTGTGAGCTTATTTCAAACCATCTCTTCTGATTTAAATTTAACACGAAGATATCGTTTTTAGAAGATCAATAATCTCCATCCAGAAAGATTCTTTTCTCCCATCCTTTTGGTGCATAGACAAAGTTGAACTTTTTTTTTCTGCCTGAGTGGATCACCCTGGCTGAGAAATGTTGTGTTTGATGTAATCATAACATCTGATGCTGTAAATATATTTTAAGGTAAATAAATATACTGCCAGTGGCATTTGATTTGAAAGTTAATAGCTCAATCCCTTTGTATCACTCTATGTTCAAGTTTGGTGACCTGGAGGGAATGAGCATGCCTCATCGGCAGCCTCTGGTCAGCTGGACTGACCTCCATGGAATGTGTTGCCTTTGGAGAATATGGATGCCCAGCAGGTCCATAAAGCTCACTGCAGGGAACTTGGGGGAATGAGGGGAGAAATACATCTTCCTAACAATTATCTAGACTGGCTAATTTTCCAAGTTATTTCATTTAATTTTTTGTCTTGGTCACCAAAGGAGCTGACCATCTTAACCCAGATGTGTCTAAAGCAAATTCAGTCTCCAAACTGCACAATATGAAATAGCATCCCAATTCCACCACCCCCTATTTCCCCCACTCCCTGCCCCTGCCCCCGCCCCCGCCCCCAAGATTCTGGGGCTGGTTCAATCGCTTTTAAAGCTCTTTCTCTTGTGCTGCTTGCAGAGCCCAGCTGCTGTAATACAGGCTGAAATGCTGCTTTTATCCTAGTTTGCGTAGCTGGCTGGTGGGTAAATCAATTGGAGTGAAAGGCTTGTATTGTCTCTCTTTGCTTCATGTCACAAGCACAAATATTTTCATTTTCATGCTTTGCTTGGAGGAATCTGCAGCCTTTGGCACAAGCCACTTCTGCTTGTTTGACCTCCTTTGTGTGTACGGAATGGTGAGGAGTAGCTCTGAGAAATACCGAACAAAACTATCAAAATAGCAAGAGAAAAGGTCAGGAAGGGATCCTGCTCCCCGTAGACATCAGAAGTATCTGTAAGCAATGATATTTAGCATGTCCTGCCTGAGCAGTTAAGTCATCAAAGACACTAGTACCTACAGGTAGGAAATATTCTTGGAGGAAGTCGAATGGATTGCATTGTACACTGCTGCCATGCTGGAGATGGGAGGGAGGCCAGAGCCAAGAACTTTTGGCCTCCAGTAGACGGATGCTGCTGCCCTTTCCAAGTGAGGTTCTCTATTTATAAGCTGGGGCCCATGGGGTAATATTGCCACCTTGGAGGAGAATGTTGATGTACAGTAAAATGGAGTTGTACCAAAGACAGAGCTAGAATTAGGCACAAGCTATGCAATGGTCTCTTGGGCCTCCATAGGCTTGTGCTGACTTAGTTACTCAGAAGCTGGGCCAATCTCTCTCTCACTCTGGGATGAGAGTGAGGGAGGTAATTTTCCCTCTTCTCTCTCAGCAGTGGGGTCTGAAGGGGATGTAATTGTTATTTATTTTGTGTTTTATTAAAGCACCTAGTAGCCCTAGTTATATACCGGGATCCCATTGTGCTAGGCACTGTACAAACACAGAATAAAAAAAGTCAATACTGCCCCATTGGACAACTGGGGGAACCTGTCATTCCAACCCTTGTCAAGGGAAAAAGGCACTGTTCCTGGAAATGCATGGAGGAGGCCAGCGCTCAGTTGCTCAAGGTCTCCAGTGTAAAACAACCCCTTGTTCTGTAGGTTTGCTACTAGAGTATGCACACAGAACAGTGGATCTGTGTGACTCAGATCAGAAACAAGCGACTTTGCCAAATCCCAAATATGAATCCAAACCCAGGACAATAAGGTGATTTAGTAAGGACATGAGCTGAGTCTTGTTTTATTGTTAGAGATTTTTCATGGTCCCTTGGTTTCATCTGCCTTCTCAATGTGCTTCTGCTTCCATCACCTTGTACTGCGTTCAGAGTCTACTCCTGGGGGAATTCTGCATCACTGTACATCCACAGAATTTATGTCCCCTGCAGATTTCTTTGCTTTCCCGCAGAAAAATAACTTCTGATGGGGGAGCAAAGAGAAGCTGCAAGAACAGTCACGCACCTCTCCCCGGCAGCACAGGCAGCTTGGGTACCTGGAGCCGCCAATAGAGAAGTGGTGTGCAGTCATGCATGAAAGAGAGAGAGAGAGACTCTCTCTCTCACTCACTATTGTGGCACACTCAGCATGGAGGGGCAGGGCTTCGGGGTGTGTCTGAGGGGTAGGTGTGTTGCAGGCTGTCCTCTCAGGCAGAGCAGAATGTAGCAGCCTCCCTGCTTAGTGAATTGTTCCCATTGTCTTTGTGAATTTCCCCAAGAGCATAAAACAGGTGTAAAAGTTTTAAGGCTCCCTTACATGGCCAGAGTGGACAGTGTGGCCTTATAAATGCTTATGGCGCTTTAGTGATTAGAACTGGTTTAAATTTTTGGACTGAAAAAATTTCTTATCAAAATGTACTCCATGAACTGTTTGCTACTGGCCTTTCTGGAGATGGTCAGTAGCCAATAGAAATTGAGTTTGATTCCCCACCCATCACTTGCTTTTCAGTGCCTATGATGTAACACTGAGCATATGGATGCATATATTTGTTGACTAATAACTAGAAATAAAGGGTTAAACCTAGCTACATTACTATTAGGCAAGGGGGGTAGGGGATTTCCTCCAATGCTCCCCACTCCCATTATCTATCCATTATATTGTAGTTTAAATAAATTACCTAAATAACTGAAACCAGCGTGATTATATTGTGTTATTTTGACAAATAAAATATGCAAAACTTAGTAGAATTTTTATTTTTTGGTGCAGAATGGTACATTTTTTGGCACAGAACTCCCCCAGGAGTAAGAGTCACCATTATCTGCCATTGATTCAAAATTCCTTACCGTGTATTCACTTATCCTTATTCACAGGGCTGCCAGTCTGTACACATAATGCATCAAAAGCCTCAATGCAGCTCTGTGGATATAAAGCTTCATGGAAAAATGCCAGTCCTCCTAAACATAAAAGATTTTAATGAATCATAGAATATCAGAGCTGGAAGGGACCTCAGGAGGTCATCTAGTCCAATCCCCTGCTCAAAGCAGGACCAATCCCCAGATAGATTTTTACCCTACTTGGCCCCCACAAGGATTGAACTCACAACCCTTAGTTTAGTAGGCCAATGCTCAAACCACTGAGCTATCCCTGGTTACAACTGGCTAAACCCCAGGCAGGTGCCATGCTATGCCCCCCAGCCTTGCCAATGCACATCAGGCCTGACATTCCAGCTTTTGACCTCAGACGGTTGTGAATTGTGCCACATTGTATGGAGATAATTGGGGCGGAGGGGGGGGTTTGGCTGGGGGATGTCAAGAGAGCAGCTACAACGCTTCTCACACTTGGGATGAAGAACTGGCTTGAACCCAGGTTTGCAGGGCTGGTGCTGTAACACTTAGGGCCACTTTGCACTGTGCCCTAGTTAAGGAATGCCATTTAGGCTCAGTGGCTGGGTCACTTGTGCAGAAGGAATGAGATTTCTAAAGACAAGAGTAAGTCTGGAAATACCCCAGACGTCATTAAAGTCCTTTAAGATTTCCAGTTGTTTGCAAAGAGGCTGCAAAGCTTTAAATAACTAGTAGGTTAAGGAAAAGAATGAGACCCTGGGATTTTGGGAATCCAGGGTGGTGGATTAGTAGGCCACTGTGCTTCTGTGAAGCACAAGAATGAAAGTAAGTGTCTCTGCAGCAAACTGATGGGACCTTCCTAATTAATGTTGTGTTCTCCTTCTTGAAGTATAAGCTGTCCTAGCCTGACCTCCCAGTTCACAAGAGAAAAAGGGGAAGCCAATCAGAAAGGAGATCCCCTCAGCTGGCTTATCCAAATCTTTACTAAAACTGTAATATGCATGCGCACAGGCAGAACAACACATCTAAGAATTATGTATCTGGGAGTTTAAGAACTGGGGGGAAAAGTCAATGTTGCTTTGAGGTTATTTTTAAAACTGAAACTGAATAGGTCAATACCCCTTAAGCTTTTTGGTCTTTAATTCTCTTAATGGTATGGCAACAGTCATTAATTGTATTATTAAAAAAGCTTTGAAGACTGTATTAATGTAATGTGACCTCAGATCAGTCAAGATCACATTTTCATTATGATTAAAAGATTCCTTGTCCTGGAACATTGATCTCATCTGCAGTTAAATATGTTAGATGAAGAGCCAGCGTTTTCCTGGATGAGCAGTAGATGGCAATATTGCACTTTGCTCTAGTGTTCCCACTGCTAATGAATCTTCACCTTAGAAAAAGGGGCCATGAACTTTTCCCCTCAGCTTCCAAGAGTATTTTTCACTTACACGGTGTATTAAAAATTCCAGAAGCGAAATAATTTGAAATTACATTTTGAATCCAAAGCTGCTTTGATGATGGTATGAGGAGCTAAGTTTGCCAACCTAGGCACCCAAACTGCATGGCCTAATCCTGCACCCAGGCCTATAAAATGAGCATTTGATTGTTTGGTAATATTGTAGCATCCGGAGTTATTGACTGGATCCAGTGTAACTTCTGTAGCATCAAGTAAGCTACCACATGAGTCCTGGAAGCAAGATCACTGGTTTGGATTCAATTATGATCTCTGTGTTTTCTACCTTTGATTGTGTCAGCAATGGGTGAAAACATATGTATTCAGAAGGGAAAAAAAATAGAAAATGTCAGAACATCCCATTTTAATATTTTCTGAATGAAAAGTTTTTTGATTTTTTTGTTTTTAAATTTCACTTTAGTTTATAGTAAAAAAAAAAATCAGAAAGGATTGAAATCAAAACGAAATGTTTTGACTGACCTGGAATTTCATTTTGTGAACATTTTTGAATTTTTGGGTTTTTTTGTCCTAATTTGAGATGCTTTTTTTCCCTTTGAAATCTTGAAAATTTTTCACAGGATGGAAAATCTGTTTTCTGACCAGCTCTGTCCATCAGTTTGGTTTCTAACATGAGAGAAAAAGTTCCCACTGGTGCTCTCCATAGAATTCACAGTTAGCATGTCCTCTTCTTTCACACTTCTGCATTCAGACAGATCCCGGTCGGGGTGCCTAGACAGCATGGCAAGGAGTGCTTTACAAATAGCTAAGATTAATTATGTGGTTACCAGGTCTTAGCGGGCTAAGTGTGCTGTGGCGTGATGCGCTATAAAGCTGAGCAGGTGGACAAGGATTTCAGAATGAAAGTGACATCTAGGGTCAGCAATGTATGAAAATTCAATATGCTGTGGTAGCTGACTGTGTCATCCAAACAAAATGGATGGCACATAGCTGCTTTTGTGGGTATATACAATATATCTCCAATTTTTTGTCTGGCACTAAAGGTAGTGTCCCAGAACTCCACCCTATACATTAAAATGGTTTATACAGGGAGTTCTGGAAAGCAGCAGAGCGCGTAAAGCGGTGTTAGACCACAAATGCTGACTGACTTATCTATAAATAGCTACTGTCTATTCAGTCCCTGTGATTGTTCATAGAAAGGGCCAGGGTGATTTTTAATAGCTTCACTGGCTGAAGGAAAGTTCCTGGGGCATTAAATAGATAGCAGGAAGATTGTTCCATCCCCCATCACTTCATCCAGCCTGTGCTGCCCCAAGTGGCATAACTTGGTGAAGCAGAAAACTAAAATAATGCAGAATGTTCCCCAGCTGGAGTGAAGAACAGATGTTCCACCACTGAAATGACAGCAGCAGGCCAGATCTGGTGCAGAAGGCTTGCAATGCTGGATACCTCTGAAAGAAGAAATCTTTGTAAGATGTATAGCGATGTCCTAAAGCATTATTCTTTTTTTTTAATTTGTTTATGGTAGTACCCGCAATGTGCTATGTATTTTCTAGCCATTTAGGAATGGATGGTCTTTCCCAAGGAACTTGCAGTCTAAGGGCAGACAGAAAAGTAGGCAGATGTTGGGAGGAGGGGAAGGGAGGAGAGGGATGTATGCATGAATGAAGGCATTTGTGTATAATAAATATACCCATATATAATACTGTCACAGGCTGGCCGGCCCCAGTAAATGAAGTAGGTCTGTCCTGCTCCCATGTGCCAGAGCAGATGCTTCAATTTGGCCACTTAAGAGGGCAGGGCAAACACCTGAGGACTATGAAGGCTCAGGGAATGACCTGGTGAGAGGGAGCCCCAGTGAGTCAGAGCAGACTGGTTCAGTCAGAAAGAGCAGTTGCGAGCTGCCCCGGGGCGCAACCAGAATTTTGCTAAGGAGGGTGCCCAGGTTTCCTGCCTGGCCACCCCAATTTGAGGGGCATTACGACCCTGTGTGCCAGGTCACAATGCCACTCAAACTGGGCTTTGCTGGGCCTCCATCATGACAGGGGGCCATCCAGGCGAACTCTGAGCAATTGGCGTTGTGTCCTGGAACATGGAGTCACAACGCCACTCACTTAAATTTGGCCCGGGCGGCCTTCTGACATGTTTTCAGGAGCTGGGGAGGGGGAGGGGTTTCCCCTCCCTCCTGTTGGGCCCCTGGAGCTACCAGGGAAGAAAGAAAGCAGAAGGTGGTTTGTGTGAGAGGGCTGAAGGCAGGGGAGCAGCAAAAGCGGTTTGCTGGCTGGTGTCCCTAAGCCGGAGAGTGCTGAAGGCAGGAGAGCCAGAGGCTCAGAGCCAAAGGCTGGAGGGGGCTGAAGGCAGGGGAGCTGTAAAGGAGCGTGTCTGCTGACTGCTCCAGGGCTGGAGGAGCTGGACTGAGACGGGGAGTGAGGGATGCTCCCCTGGTAAGGGTGTTCCCAGCAGAGAGGCTGAGGGTTCCTGCTAGGAAGAGCAGGGTTGCACTCCAGCTGGAAGAGGCTATTCTGTACAAGGACAGGGGAGGACTGACAGAGTCCCAGCATGGTCAAAGGTCCCAGTGTGCGGTATGTGGGGCATCAAGGGGTGAGGTGTCTTGAATTTTAATGTCTGCTTGCATGGGGTGAGAAATGGACTCATGTTTGGGACTTTTGTTATGGACTGTTTGGACTACATTCTTCTAATTAACCAGCCCCCAGCAGGGGTGGTATTGAGACAAGAAAGCCCAAAGTGAAATTATTGGGTGACCTGAGTGGGCATGTCATGCTACAGTCTGCCACAAGAGGGCACTCCAAGCCAGGTTGCCCTTTGACAGATATATATGCGTGTGTGGTATATTGCATCCTGATGGATTCCAAGGGCTTTACAGACCAAGAATAATGGACTTGTCTCAGTCATTAAAATGCAGCCACCTTTGGGGTGAAACAGAGCAGCTGTGCAACAGCTCATAGCAACAACATACAATAATTTTAGACGGTGCAGAAAAATACTGTATCCAGTTAAAAGTTCAGAGAAAATTGTAGATGGACAGAGTGAAATTAGCTATCTTTGGCCAGGACACAGGAGTTTAGCATCCCTCCTCTTCTGAAAAGTGCCACAAGTGCTTCAACCACCAATGCAGAAGATATGGTGGGCGCATACGGTATAGCTCAAAGGTCACCGGGTCAGGTTTTTTGGAGTCAATGCATAATTTCCAGCTCCATCTTCAACTGCATTCACCCACTACAATACGCACTACCGTGCTTTACACGTACTAGAGAACGCATGCTTGACTGACTTAATAACAACTTCCCTCAAGTCGGCAAAGATTTTATTAGAACTGAAATATTTCCAGCCTTACACAAAAGCTGGCATTGAGACCAGGGCTACGGAGGGACTTGGCAACAGCCTTTCAATTGTCTTCCACTGACTGCTATCTCAAGATTGGGTGCTATCCTAGGGCATTTAATTTAACAATGAATTGCTGCAAAGTCTTGGTGTCAGTAGATAGTCTATATGTTGGGTATCTGCTGTCTCTGGCAATTCTTTGGTTCCCCGTTAAATGCATGGTTTGTGCTTTGTGATTTGGAATGAGCAATGAAAGCCTGTAGAGGTATGAGGCCAGAACCTCTCCTGCCCAGCATGGTTGGGGAAGCCTCATGTATGGAAAAGGGGTAAAAAAAAAAAAAAAGTGCAAATGGAGAGGAAAGGCAGCAGGGAAGCATGTTCCCCCAGAGCCTCAGAAAGCCCCATCGTGTGAACAGTGCGGACTTGGGGTAAGGTGGCAGTGATACAAGTGAAAAAGGATGCTGATGTCCAGGAAATAAGCACACTTGAAAATTGCTCTTGAGACCACTTAGTCTTACCTAGTAATCAACACATATAGGAGCTAGACAATGCTGAAGCGGTGAGTTCTGAAGACATTGGTAACCCACACGCTGTGGAGTGGATGCAATTCTGTGTCCAAGAAGTTAATAGTGAGGCCTTTCTCAGCAAATAAATTGATGTTGTAGCATGCCCTGATACCCATGAGAGACCTCCTCAGACACATGAGAAAGTGCAGTGCAGTGGATAACCAGATAGCAGGGCAGAGGCCACTCCACCTTGCTGAGGTCAAACTTCTGCTTTCAGGGAGTGATACCTTCTGTGCTGTCATACCACAGAAAGACGAGTTGTTACAGGCTGCCTGGCCCTTTAAAGAGAGCTGGGCCCATCCTCACCTATGGTGGATCAGCTACCTCCCAGCTGAGGCTGATCAGGTGATAATAAAAGCCAGTAAGTGGCTCCCTTGGGGTAGAGAGCTGCCAGGAGCAGGAAGTTGCTAGACCAAGGGGGAGGAGGTACAGGAAGCAGTCCGGCTCCTGTGGGAGGTCCTGGATCAGGGTGACTCTCAGGCAAATGTCCGGTAGAGTGGAAACCCGTAGAGAATAGACAGCCCCTGCAGAAGACCCCAAGTTAGAGAGAAAAGATGATGGATGTGTTGCACTAATTTTATGTGAAAGAAATAAAGTTGAAGCCCCGAGTAAAGAGCATGGATCCGTTTCCCAACATCCTGGGCTAAGGGGACAGGTCAGTAACCTACAGATGGCCTCAGACAACTAATAGTAAGTTAGCGAGATACCTCTCGGCCTTCTCTAATTAGAATCAGATGCCAAAATTCTCTCTCTTGGCTGGTTAAGGTTCTTCTTTTGAGTACCTGGCCCCTTGGTTTCACAGCTCCTTGAACAGTAGTGCATAGCTAGATTCCCCCCCCCCCAAAGCTTTTCACTGACAATTATTGATGCTCTGGTCTTCCAGTTGCAGGGGGGAGAAATGAACAAACCCCTCTGATACCAGTTTGCGCCCTGACAGTAATATGAGTAGAAATGGCTTTGCCTACAAAATAAATAAATAAATAAAAGTTGTACGAAAAGCTTCAGTTGGAGCTGCCATGTTTCGTTCTTGTTTCTGAAGCCCCTACAGGCCATGTCACATATGCGGGTCATCAGGTCTATTGATTAAGTGTCAGGCCCTTAGGTGTCAGTAATCAATAATACTAACCTACAGAAAACATGGCTGAGATTTGCTAACCCACCGCACTTTCCCAGTCTTTCTTTTTCTTCCAAGCAAGTCATGTTAATCACTAAAAATAGCAATCTGTACACAAGTTACCGTGGAGGAGAGAAAAAATATCATTTGGCTACCAACTGCTGGCGGGAGGGTGCCACTTACAATACTTAATCATTTGATCTCCCCTTCCCAAGGTGTGGGGGAGGAAAGGGACAGGAAAGAGTAATTCCAGTTGAATAACTCTTGAGAAGTGGAGCTGAATAGTGATTGAGTCTGGAGGAGCCAAAGAGTTTTGACCCTGACAGCTTATTAATATTTAATCAGGTGCCAGATTTTGGTTTACTGCTAGAAATCTCTGCAACTGACCCTCTTCAGCCAGGGACGCTGCACTTTCTCCGTATCTAGTGCTCTATCCCCTCCACACCTGCTCCTATGTGGAGTAATTCTCAGCCACGAGGCATTCCATTTATTCCGTATTTGTGGGACCAAAGAGGTGGTGGGGTTGTCAGTTTGTCAGGAATTATTTCAGTCAAATGTCACATCTTTTTGCATTCTCAGTATGTCTCCAAACAGGCTTTCTCACATCAATCACCTTTTCGGAATCATTCCCCAAAGAATTTCTGCCAATAATTCTTGGTTTGCAGATTTTGTTGTGAGTAGTTCGTTGAGAATTTGATCTTTTCAATTCAAGCTGTTTTGACGGGATGCATAGATCACATGGTATGTTTATCCTTCCTGATTGGTTGAATTTAGCAATTTGGAATCTGGCTGTTTCTTCGGTGTCTTTGTCGTCTTCATCTTTTTCAGGGGCCCATTGTGCTAGCCACCGTACAAACCCATACTGAGCAGCAGTCCCTGCCCTGAAGATCTTACAACCTAAAAAGAGAAAATAGGCAAAAGGTGGGAGCAGGGGAACGCGATTATATCCCCATTTCTGCCGATGTGAAACTGAGCTCATGGAGGCTAAATGACTTGCCCAGGGCCACAGGGAATCTGTGGTAGAGTTGTAAATTGAACCTAGATCTCCTGAATCTGTCCAGTGCCTTGAATACATAGGGTAGGGTTTTCCAATGTGCTAGTGCTGGCCTGTCTTTGCTTCCACTGAAGTCAAAGGAAAAACTCTCAGTGGGAGGAGAGTTAGAACAACATTGAGTGTTGCCAGAGATATGCTACTTGACTAGATGGGTGTTGTTGGGTCTGATCCAGTATGGCAATTCCTGTGAATGCTTTAGAGAGTCCCACCCAAGATCATGCATTCTGCCTTTCCGTGAAAGCTCTACAGTAGCTGTTCGCAAGCAGAGCATTCAGTGTGCTCACTGGCTGTAGTTGTCTCCATCATGTCAGTCCAGTTTGGTATTTCCTTCGTCGCTTACCAGTATTGATTTTGAAGCACTTCTGTTTGCTTTTATGGTTCTTAGTAACGGTCCAGATCATCTTTAGGGTTTTGTTTTATTTTTTGCTGCCCTGGCTATTCTATTTAGACTAATCTAGGTCTGTTGATTTATTTGTTTTCCCCTTAATATGCCTGTGGAAACATTTGGAGACTGAGATTTTAGTCTGTGTCGATGTGCCGTCACTGGGGAATCTGCTTCTGCTTTACATTTAGAAAGTTTGTATCTGTTTCAGTTTTTAAAATCAAAATCTGAAAATGGTAAGGCACCCTGAGACACACTGTTCTTGTCATGAGATTTTTTTGTATTGCATAAACATCAGTTAGTTTAGCAATAACCCAGTTACAACTGCGCTCAATTACCCGCTGGTACTGTGAGTAACTTCAACTGCCAAGTATTTGTCTAGTTGCAGAGGCCAAAATTGGTTTGGAAAATTGCTAATTAATTGGGTGAGGTGGGAAAACCCAGAGAGGCCAGCTGGGGACTGGAGACGAACTTGGGACTCTGAGGGCCCAGGACCACGGAAGGAGGGACAGGAGCAGTAGGAGTTGAGAGCAGGTGTGAGGGGGACTGGACAGGAGAGGGGAATAGAGGGATTGGTGGTGAGGGGAAAGGAAGAGCAGAAATCTTGAAAGGAAAAATCTGAAGGAGAAGAGGGGGAAAGGAAAGGGCATGAAATGAAGCTGAGAGGAAAAAGTCAGTTGCTGAAAGCGACTGAAAGACGCACTCAGATTTAGGTAAAAAGTAAAGGCCGGGAAAAGCAAAAGGAAAGAAGGGAGAGGAAACTGACTGTGTCCTTGGAAATCACTGTCTGGAGCTATATAATTTAATTCAGATTTGCTTGTGTCCAGCAACAGAGACCCTACCTATGTTACCAGCCTATGAACAGGAAGGGATACATTCCTCCTGGAATCTGGCCCTCATTAAGTTTGACTCCAACCTCCTTTTTGCTGAAGTAGGGAACGATAGTACATCACTCGTAGGCAGGCCCTGTGCCCTGCTCACACAGGCCCAAACCCTGCTGATGTTTCTGGCCCACCCACTGAGGGAGTCAGCCCTACAGATCAGGGCCCAAATGGGAAGTTCCTACAGGCTCTGAAGTTGCTCTCCTCCGGCACCCAACTGGCTGTGTGGTTTTTTTGGTGGGGTGCTCATCCTTAGCTTGCAGTATGATGAGTAGGACTGGAGAAAGAGGGTCAGGTTTCAGGAGGGGCCTACTTTGGTATGAGACATGGAGCTCAGGGATGCAAGCTGGGCCAGTCTGCTACCTGATGAACACAGGCCCATTGTGTGATGGGCCTCTCCGCATGGCCAGCAAAAATCTCATTCCTACACCTCTCCCTGGTGCATCACACATTATTAATGAGCACAGCCCTGACAGCCAGGTCTTTGGGGCACATTGCCTGCCTGTCTCCAAGGGGGTTATTTTGGGGAGGACTAATTGAAGATGTGTACTGTCCCCTCCTGCCTACTGGGTGCTTGATCTGACCCCCAGCTGGTGCTAGGGACCCCTGGTGCTTTTGCCCCATCAGCTATCAACAAGAAAAAAACAAATCAGCCTGGGTCCCCATCTGCTGCCGTGAGGGAACTTATAGTACAGCTGTGTATCCTCTGCTGGGCGTATTGCACATTGGACAACAAATGGAGACAATGTGGCCTAGCGGATAGATCACTGGACTGGGATTCAGGAGACTTAGCTTCTGTGCCTGGCTTGGCCACCATTCTGTAGGGTCACCTTGGGCAAGCCACTCTCCCTCTTTGTGCCTCAGTTTCCCCATCTGTAAAATAGGAATTGTGATCTTTCCTGTTCTTTGAGATGCACCCTTTAAAATCCTAGATAGGAGCTACTGTAGCTCTGATTATTATTTATTATCATCCCCTTGCTAAGCCTAGATTTAACCAGTGTCGCTTTGCCCTTTTACTTGCAGGAGAACGAAAGAAAGAAAAACACACTGCTCCCCGGCTCTCTTTCAGGAAGGGAGGGAAGCTTTTAATTATTTATGCACCTCCTTTTCATGTTGTGTCTGCTTTTAGAATCGTTATCATTATGGCTGTGAAGGCCATAGGCTCTACATAAATCATCAAATAAATAATAAATAAGTCATCATTAAGTATTGAGCTGGTAATATTTATGCCTGTCGGGATAGGGCAAGAATACTATAGATACCACTGTGCTTAACAATGAAAAAATCCAATGGCTGCCTACATTAGTGGACTTATCATTTAAGAGTGAGTTTCACAAGTCCAGGCCCCTAGTTTTGGGAAGACTCAATGAGAAGATGCCCTTAGGAATATTGAGAGAATTAGCCAGCAAGGCATTATATATATGTATAATGCACACTGGCAGCCATATATATATATATATATAATGCACAGTGCAGCACAGTGACAAGTGGCCACAGGGTTGTGAGACTTCAAGTCACTTGAACACACATGGGCTCCTGCTCCACCAATGAAGGCCTCGATTCTTCCAAAGACTTATGCACATGTCAACAATCCCATTGTTTTCAATAGGGCTACGGATGTGCTTAAAGTTAAGCATGTGTACGTCTTTGTGGGATCGAAGCCTAAGCTGCTAAGCTACCTCTGATTCACAGCCCTCAAGCTAAGGTCTAAGTAGATACATAATCAAAGGTCCATGGACTCTGGGTTCGATCAGATCTGTTGGGGGAAAGAATTCCAGAAGTGAGGGCTCTCCAGTGATAACCTCATGTCTCCTGCCCTCTAGGCTGAGGGGTTCTGGGCAGGGGCAGCCCAGCAGTTCTCAGTTGGGTCAGCAGTGTGTGGCATGGCTCGAGGAGGCATAACAGAGGGGGACATGTGCCCTCTCATAGAGTTTTAAAAAAGCATAGAGGGTTGGATGTTAGTCCTAGTCTGGGCTGGAAACATCTTTGTGTCTCTAGTAACAGTGAGCAGGAAGGAGGAAGGCAACGGATACCTCAGTCATCACAATACGTGAGGGGTAAATTTCAGCCATCAGAGCCGAGGGGCACCCCAACTCCCCTCAGCTTCTGCTTTGGTTAATTCTCTGTAGTACTTGGTCTCCCATCTGTACCCATTTTACAGCCAAGACCGTTGTTGTTATTATTTTGCAGAAAGGAGCTGTTAGCAAAAGCAAAAGCTGCCCCCTGCTCTTAGTGTCCGGGTGTATCGCTATCTGCACGAAGGAGCATTCACCTTCAAACATTGGCATCCCCAACTGCCTCCAGATTTTTTGCTCCCTGCTGCTCATTTCTAAGGATGGGCTCAAGCTACATAGGAGAGATCCAGGGCCCAAGTTCAGGGCCGATTGGATCCAAAGTTTCTTTTGACCAAGTGCAGATATTCAGGCAGCTGTAAAGGCCAGGATCTGAACTTCCCCAGAGCTCAGAGGGAATTGGGTTTTGACTACGTTCCAAAAGCAAAAGGAACAAAATCCGCCTGAAATAATTCACGAGGAACAAGGTGGAGCCATTAAAACATTCTGACTTCCCAGCAGTCCCCTCACTGGGACTACGGGGAGGAAGCATGGTCTGAGGAGGACCTACGGCAGGATGGGAGTCAGGAAGGAAATCCTGAATTCTGATCTTGGCTCTGCATTGACTTGCTGAGTGGCCTTGGACAACTCCCTTGCACAATACGATACCCTGCGTATCCAGGGCCTGTGAGGACGCTAACCATACAAGGTGATATTAGGGCTAAGAGGTGTTACTATCCCTTCACATGACCCTTTGGTAACGTTTTGTCTTCAGTTGCCATTTAGGTATAAATGCTAAACAGCTTCACAATGGGACTTAAAATGAGGGTAATTCTCTCCTCACCTACCCAGATCAACTTCACTTGGGGGAAAACCCTGGAGCATGGAATACCCTGGATGCAGTGGAAATGGTATGGGACTGGTGGGCAAGACGCTAGAAACATGTGAACATGTTTGCATCCACTGCATACTATAGAGTGCAGGGCTTTTGGAGGTAGGCTGGAGGAAAGACAGGCCTTGTGGTCTGCAACTGCATAGATCCCAGTTTTGGTGTCAATTCCATTTCTCTCTCCCCCCTTTCTGTGGATACTCTGGCTATGTGCTGGGACCAGGATTTTTCCCTGAGATTCGCTGACAGATACATTACACTGCAATGAAAAAATGTGGGACTGACTTTCATTCTACTTCACAATAAAGAGAATTCCCCTATATCTAAGCACACTGCAAACTGATTCCACTACATAGTGTATTTATTTCACCAGATAATACGTTATCCATGAGATGATACATCTCCATTTCAAGGATGTCCTAGACCAGTGGCTCTCAACTTTTCCAGACTACTGTGCCCCTTTCTGGAGGCTGATTTGTCTTGAGTACCTCAAGTTTCCCTCACTTAAAATCTACTTGATTACATAATCAGACATAAAAATATAAAAGTGTCACAGCTCACTATTACTGCAAAATCGCTGACTTTCTCATTTTTAACGTATAATTATAAAATCAATTGGAATATAAATATTGTACAAACATCTCAGTGTATAGTAGATAGAGGAGTATAAACAAGTCATTATGTGAAATTTTAGTCTGTATCCCTTCGCTAGTGCTTTTTATGTAGCCTGTTGTAAAGCCAGGCAAATATCTAGATGAGTTGACATACCCCTGGAAGACCTCTGTGTACCCTGGTTGAGAACCACTGGCCTAAGGCAACAGGAAGTTGAAGACAGTGATACATAATCTCATCCAGGCAATTGTATGTATGAGCTCATCTGACCCCTCATTGCCCCGTGGCACAAATGCATTTTCGCCCTCTGAGATGCTATGCGATCCTGGTGGTTATCTGGCAGTGCACCAAACTCAGGAGTGGAAGACTCGGAGGCATCACCGGTGTAACTTCGTTGAAGTCAAAGGGGTTCGATCTACCTGGTTTGAATCTGCCTGGGTTTCATTTATTTCATTGGAGACTTTTTTTTTTAAACTAGGTATCAGAATCAAGTTCCAAGCATCTGCCCTGCTGTCCTTTAGCTACCAGGAGTTACCTTCCCTGGTAACACCCATGACTACAGTAGCCTCTGGCATTAGGAAAGTCCTGTATGTCAGGATATATATATTTGTTGGCCTTTGCTCACTTTTGAAGCAGCTAAGTGCACCTGGCTTCACTGATATGGAAAAACTCTGAAGTTTCCTTTCCCCCAGGGGGTGACCATCCATCTCATTGCCTGTGAGAAATACCACCAAGTCAGCATGACTAAAATTCAGAAACTTACTGCTGTCCTTACTCTTAGTGCAAGTCCCCAGCTGGGACTCTAGTTCACTGCACTTGAAGGCAGAAGTTCAGTGCACTAAAACAGTTAGTGCATTTAGCCAGCATAAAACCTACTCCTTCCTGCCCCTCCCCCACCACTCATGTGGTTTGTTCTTGTTCAATATCAATTGGCTGGTAAATTCCCTTCATTTTTTTTTTCATTCTAAGTGTAATTTTTACCAGTACAAGAGTGGGAACACTGTGACTAATTATAAAACCATTACATGATTAAACTCAATTAACTTCCAATAACCCTTGAAATGTGCTTAATGCTAGCTATTGGCCCTGATTGAACCAATAAATACTGCTCACCTTTTGCAATGTATATGAAAAGAGGTGGTTATAGAGTATGCTCAGACCCGGCTGCTCCAGGGGATGGCTGTAGTTCGGATGAGGTTTTGGCAGCGTATTATGGAACGGAGTTAAATTAAACGGGTCCCAGAGGTTCAGATGCTGCCATGTCAGGAAGCTCGAATGAAGCGGCTAGAAGCCCCCAACGGTTGGTACATTTTTTTTCACTTTCCCCATCATGCAATAATACTTAGCACTTCTATAGAGTCCTCCATCTCATGATCCCAATCTGCTTTGCAAAAGTTAGTCATACCTCACAAATCTCCCGAGAAACAGAGAAGTATTTCTAGCTCCACTTTATAGACAAAGCCAATTGAGGCACAGAGAGAGATTCTGAGATTTGCCCAAGCTTATCCAGTGGCAGTGCCAAGATTAAAACCCAACGGTCCTGATCCCAAAGCATGTGCTTTATCCATTAGATCATGCTACCTCTCAAATGTGGTGTAGATTTGGCATATCCATCTCCTCCTTCAAAATAAAGTGTGGTTTTATAGTAACTCCACTGCAGAGCCATTTCCATTTCAAAGTGTAAGTACAAATCTTTCTCAGTGACTAGACACACCTGGATGCCCATCTTTTCAGCTTCCTGCCTGCAGCCTAAAGTTCTTACAACTGGCAATAGACTTCTGACAAGAACTCGGATTGGCTAATAGAGCTGTGTCACTATAGGCAAAGAATAGATGCTGGACAGAGTTTGTGCGTTAGGTAGTTGGTTGCAGAGTCTTTAACTAGGCAGGGGCCAGATCGTCTCATCAGTAAGACGTCATTCTGTCCACTGATCTCCATCATGCTGTGTGTGAGGTTGCGCTCTATATGATTTTATGAAAGTATGCTGATGAGTGTGAACATAATGTAACTAAAATACGCTTCATGCAAAAGGTCTCTTGTAAGGTATCATTACAAACTTATAATCAACTGAGTGTGGTCATCCTATATGTATAAATGTATCAGAAACTAGAAATATGAAATATAACTCTGAGGACCTATTGTAATTATGCAAAGTGTGGGCCATTAATGGTGGTTTGGAATCTTGATGACTCCCATTAACCAGGACAATTGACTGTAGATGTCTGTTTTACTTTTAAGTCTTCCTGTATACCTGTGTGCTAGCAAGTGGGCAATGAAGTCTTTCAGTGACATGTGATCATGTCACCTGCACTGGAATCCATCTTTAACCTAGTGCTTTTCCATTGAGAAGGAGGGGGTGGGAACCCAGAGAGGGACAAGGGATTCCCGCCTTATGCAAAAGATATATAAATGGGTGGAACGGAACAGAACAAAAGGGGCAGCCATCATGAGAAATCCCCTAGCTACCACCTGAGCTCGAACAAGGGCTGTACCAGGGGAAATGATTGTGCCCAGACTAGGAAGGTGTCCAGTCTGTGCTAGAAGCTTATTGAAACATCTCTGAGGGTGAGATTTTATCTGTATTCAGCTTTCTTACTGTATTGGACTCAGACTTGCGTGCTTTATTTTATTTTACTTGATAATTCACTTTGTTCTGTCTGTTAGTACTTGGAACCACTTATCCTACTTTCTGTATTTAATAAAATCACTTTTTACTTATTAATGAACCCAGAGTATGTATTAAAAGCTGGGGCGTGGGGGGGAAACAGGAGTGCATCTCTCTCTATCAGTGTCATAGAGGGCGAACAATTTATGAGTTTACCCTGTATAAGCTTTATACAGGGTAAAACGGATTTATTTGGAGTTTGGACCCCATTGAGAGTTGGGCATCTGAGTGTTAAAGACAGGAACACTTCTCAGGTTGCTTTCAGTTAAGTCTGCAGCTTTGGGGCACGTGGTTCAGATCCTGGGTCTGTGTTAGACGTCATTCTGTCCACTGATCTCCATCATGCTGTGCATTAGCCGCACTGAGTGACCTTCATAATCTTATTGACTGTCCTCCCTTTAATACCTTTGCCTGTTGTCTTACGGTCACCTTGTTGTGTCATGTCTGAAATTGGTTTGGAAACTCCCTGAGGAAGGGCTCTTGTCTTTTATCTGCTTTGAGAGGCACCTGGCACACTTTCAATTGCTGTTATAATAAAAATAAAAATAAATAAATAATAATTCATAATAAATTAATAATTGGGCTCAAGGTCTTTAATAAGCTATACAGTTGGAAGGAACATGACCAGTTCACTGAGGCTGATGCACTAGGCTGAACATAGTCAATGGAGTTGGACCCATTTGTGAATTTGACCCTCAGTATCTCACAGATCAATTTTTGTCCAGTCCTGATAATCCCAGCCACGCCGGGTCACCAATGGTAGCCTTGTTGACTTTCAGCATTTTTTCTCTTCCCTTTGAGATGCTCAGATCCCTTTGGATAATCTTGAAGGACAATCATAGGAGGTCTCAACCAATCTGTTAAACCATGGGGGGGAAAGGCACTGTGCTACAAAGTGTTTGACCTCTAGGTTATTGCTTACTACTACTACAAAACTTCTTTGAGTCTGATCGACTTATGTTATTCATGTTGTGTCATACCTTCCTCCATGAGTGTAATGGGTGTGAGGCCGGAAACTTTGGGTCCAATAGGATCAGTTAGGGGTGTGTGTTTAGATGAAATATTGCAAATAACACTGGAAATGTCTAGCTGCCCTTAGCGCACATGTCAAGGTGGGTGGTCTGCCCGTTGTCCATATGTTGGGTTAGCCCTATTTAGCAATGCGAAGGGCGCCTTTCCTTCCGGCTGCTGTTGTATGACTTAGGAAGCTTCACTTTCTCCTTCAAAAGGAAGTGAACGTCATGGATCCTATACCAAAGCATTGTGGTCCATTGTGAAAGAGGATACTGCAATTTGCAGAGTGCAGGTAAAGGTTCTTCAGGATCCAACAGCTTGCTCTGCAGAATTCATCCCGAGCAGCATGGGTACATTGCGTCGACAAGGGGTTGGGCTGGTAATACATTCCTGCTGTCCTTCCACCAGCATGATACTGACCTTTGGTTTTCCTTTCCACTGCGTAATTACATGGTTGCACCACCTCCAAATACCCTTTCCCCCTGCCCCTGGCCTGCTCTTCTTATTCTCCCATCTCTTGACTGTTTGCTCTTACCCCTCTCCTGCGGTCCTGCCCACAGGTCCTCATTACCTTGCGTGATGTTTAAGGCAGCTCACTCCCTGTGGACCCCTCACTAATATCTCCTCTGCGCGGGCGGGTGGGGGAGTGAAAATAGGTGCTTCCTGTTTAATTTTTGCTTTGTTGCTGCTTGTTTAACCTTTAAGCAGGTGCTTGGCTGTTGTTCGCCTGGTGCTGGTTTTCATGGGATCACCCCTTATAAATAAATAGAGACAGGGCAGGAGACCAAATGCAGATGCTCACCACTGTATTATTTCCTGTGAGGCTGTTAAAGGCCATTTTCAGCTTATCCATCCATCTTTGTCGATTTGCCTCCTGTGTCCATCCACTTGTGTATTTATTTTAGTGATAATACAGTATTAGCAACTGTATCATCCCCTCGGATTGTAATGGTGCTTTTCAGAATAAAGCCAGAGATGCAAAGTACGCTGAACCCATTATAAAAAAATAAAAGGCCTTTCCTTGATGGCATTTAGCTCAATAAACACAGTTTGTCAGAGATGTCTTTATCTCCTTGCATTTAAACGATTAAATGTTGGTAAAAATAGCTTCAGAAATAAAACATGAAGAGAGCTTCTGGCAAAGCCCTGTCCAGTTTAATTCATACATTAAATATTTGCTAGTAGGGTCAAAAGCTGAACGCTTAGATATTTTGCCCTTTGAATGAACCGAGCTAAAATAAAGGCAAGGAAATCAGTTCTGTAGAAGCTCTCTCCAGTATACTGGGATCAATTTAAACATCAAAGGTTTCATAGATCATACAGACAGACAGCTATATTATTATGGGCAATTAATGCTCAGAGAGGTGTTTCCTGATTTCTGAATCTTGTGCAGGGAAGATAATATTAAAAATGCAGAGTTTTAATTATGGAAAAGGTAATCCTTGATCCTTCACTACTGAAAAATGGAACAGTTTATTTTGCATTAATTAATGTACGAAACCCCACATCTAAATCTCTGCATTGATGCAACATTTTTACAGTCACATTAGCATTTATATTTCTAAAGGTGGTTTTTAGACAGCTCGATAAATGATATGCTGGTCACCTCCAGGTGGATGGAAAGACGCTCATACAATGCAAATTGGCACAAGATTACATAACAGTCAACACTCTGTTGGTCTCAGATCGTGATGAACGGGTATATACAGTGCGTTGGAGCTAATCCTTCGTTTAACACCTCTCAAAACCCATCCATGTCTTGGTAGGTATGATGGTGTGTGAAAAGAGGTTAGTTAGAGTGCACAGCAGGTTATGCACAGAAAGGATCTCAGTCCAACCTCTGTCTCCTTTAGGTTTTAAACTAGGAATATCTTCACTGTAATATACTTGGCTTGGTGGGGCCAAAAGCACCAGATACAATCAGCTTTGTAATTAAATTCTGCGAAGGCTTTTCCAAAACAGCTTACTGATTCTGAAGTTGAATTCTTTGATTTTGGTTTTGAGATTGAGGAAGCGAGCAAGAGTCAATCACTATAAGTAACTTGAGCTAAAATTCCTTTAATTCTGCTGTAAGTCTGCGTATATCTTCAAAGACACTTTGTCAGACTTGCTCAGACACCAAGTTTCAAACATCAGCTTTTTCTCTGGTTCAGTAATCTCTTTACATTGCTTACTTCTACAATCGGGTGCCAACCAGGATCTCAGCATGGGAATGAAAGACTCACATGTAGTGTGTAAGTAACATTGTAATGTCAAGATTTTTTTTTTCAAAGTGATGACCTAAAGCTAGGCTTCTTAGTTGAGCCACCTAAGGAAGCAGCCTGATTTTCAAAAATGCTGAGCACCCAACAGCTCCCATTTATTTCAATGGGTGCTGCTTCGTGGTCATCACTTTTGAAAACCAGGCCACTTGTTAAATGAGCTTTAAAGACCTATTTTTGAAAATCATGGCTAGAAAGTTCTCTTCTCCTACTGTAGATGTCCAAAACCATTTCATTCAAATAGTGGGATGAGTTGCCGACCAGGTATATTTCATCTCTCCCTCATATACTAATAAAAAGTACAATTGCCATCAAAAGGATCAGTTGCCACATCCAGGTCCCACTGGGCATTTTGCCATTGATTTAAATTGGATGCATCAGGAAATTTTTATTGTGTCAAAGAAGCTCTTGGGCTAATAGTTTTTTTGTTGTTGTTCTTAATAAGTATTTGCCTGATTCAGCTTGCATTGAAATCACTGAAATGATCACTGACTTCAGTTCGAGGAGAGTACAACCTTTCCCTATGGTATAGTGGAGCTTTTACATGTTGAAAAGTCCAGAATATCCTAAATTGTGATTTTCTTGCCAATCCTGTCTTGGCCCCTTGTGTTCACACAGCATTTTGTATTGCTTTATGCAGTGGTAATTTCATTCCCTTAATATTAGAGCTGGGTGAATACCACAAATATTTGTATTTAAAAAGTACTAAATAAATAAACTGAAGGTAAATCTGTGTTTGCTTTCTGTGAATATTCTACCGAAAAGACTTGGGGGGCACGAATGTTTGGGGAAGCAGACAACTTACAAACGAGAAAAAGATACATTTCATTGATAACACTGTTCACTGCAAGTTTATATAGCTTAGCAGACATGGAGAAGACTTTTCTGAATGAAGTCATGAAGTCTTCCTCATGGCTTTGGGTTGACACTGACCTGGTGAGCTGGGCAGCTGTGGACATGGTTTACAGGAACTTACACCACTTGTAGACAACTTCCACTTTGGGGATTTGTGACTCAGGGATCCCACCTGTTCATGTTTGTCTGGTGTTAGCGTGAGCATACTCCCTGCTTGCTGTCCTCAGGGAGAACCTGGTCCTGTGCTCTCCTAATTAGGAGGACTGTGGGCATTGTTTGATGTCATGTCTAGTTGGAGATACAGCCTCCTCACCTTGTGGTTAGCATGTGTGACCCTAAAAGCACTCCAATGTGAGATGGCAAGGGGCTCCCGGGTATGTAACAGTAAATCTCAGCTGATCTGACCAGCTGAGTGCATCTTGCACACTGTTGTCATGATATTTATTTAAAAGGTGTCTTATACGATATAATCTGAAAACTGATGACACGCTAGTCAGTACTCTCACTGTAAAATGTATGTAACAATACTGTATGAGAAATTATAGCTATTCTCCAATATTATGTCTTGGAGTCGGTCAACAGGCAAAGGAGGCAAAACATTTTTTTCTAGACGAAGGAAAAAGGCAAACACCTCTTTGGCTCAATTGCAAATCGAGCCAAGTGTGGCCAGGGCTGGGGCCAATGGGCTATTTATTTGCATCGGAAATTGCAGGAAGATCACTTGCATTATAAATTACAGGAGACTGCAAAATTAACATGGCATTGGTTCACTGGTGGACACTAAAAGCTGAGCCCCAAGGAGGGCTTCCTGACTTCGAAGACAAGGAAAACTTTGGGGATATATGGAATGGCTGAAATTCTTTGCGGGAGCCATCACCTGACAAAGAAGCCAGTGTTTTGTATCTATGAAAGATGGGTCCTCCTGCTAAACAGGCTGGAGAATGCTGCCAACTTGGTGTGAGTAAGAAATAATGTCGGGTGAAGCTATATTTTGCTAGAATTAAGTTTTAGACACTAGAAAGCATGTTGTGTTTGTGTTATCTGGAACCCTTTTGTAGCTCTTTCATTGTTGCTTGAAATCACTTACATCTAGGTTCTTCGTTAATAAACTCGATTTTAGTTTTACAACAAACCATCTCAGTGCTAGCAGCAAAGAATCCTGTGGCACCTTATAGACTAACAGACGTTTTGCAGCATGAGCTTTCGTGGGTGAATACAACTTGCATCCGAAGAAGTGGGTATTCACCCACGAAAGCTCATGCTGCAAAACGTCTGTTAGTCTATAAGGTGCCACAGGATTCTTTGCTGCTTTTACAGATCCAGACTAACACGGCTACCCCTCTGATACTTGACATCTCAGTGCTGTGTATCAAGGTGGAGTATATACTTAGGGTTGCTGATCTTGGTTGGACGTATTCCTGGAGGTTTCATTGCATGACATAATCTTTAATTAAGGATTAATTTCTAATTCCTGGAGACTCCAGGACAATCCCGGTGGGTTGGCAACCCTATATATACCCCAGCTGAGCTAACAAACTGTTGTGTGTACTGACTTTTTGGAGGCAGCAAACTTGGTAAGATAAGAGAACCCCACAGGGGAAACGGCTTTGGGGAAACTTGGGACTAGACAGGTTGTTGGGGTCACCCTGCAAGGAATAACTGGGTTGGTGGAAGCTCAGGGTGAGCCACCTTTGTGTTGAGGGCAGACTGCTGGTGTTACGTCTCTGAGCCTAAGCTGCATAGCCTAACGGCACCTAGGTTACAGGGCAGGCAGGGACACAACCCCTTGTTTGTCTGGGTGAACCCCCAAAATGACACAGCGTGACTACCAGCCTGAGAGAGCTCTCCTTACTCTCATTCACCTATCTGCTCACTGGATATGGCCACCATCAGCTCAAGGCGGATGTGTTTAGGCTCCAAATACCCTATTCCTATACACACATAACTGGGCCATATCCTCAGTTGGGCTGTGTTGGTGTCAGCAGAGTAGTGCCAGTTTACACCAGCTGAAGGTTTGGGCCTCTGCCGATATCTCAGTCTGGCTCAGTATCTTCTAACCTGGTGTAAATCCTTTTAAGAGCTGGTCAAAGTCCTCTCTGCGCCTTTCGGTTACAGCTAGGTGAGCTCTCGGATCAAATTCTCTTACCTGAGATGTGTTTAAATAGGGATCTGCATCTATATTGGGCCAGTGTATATAAGAAATTGAAACTCTAATAGAAAAATGTAACCTTATCGCAATTAAAAACAGAAAAAACCCCCTCCTAAAATAGCTCAAATGTAAGGTTAATTGGAGCCAGAAATGTCAAACTAATGTAGCAATTTACCCTGGGAGATTGCCCTGGCCTTTGAATATAGCAATAGTACTGACTACTGAGTAGAGTAGTGAAGAAATATAATAGGGTTTTATGTAGTCCCCTGTCATATTAAACATTCTTTGCAATTAATTTCTTGTTGCAATATTATTTTCATTGACCTATATTATTTTTGACCTCCCACATGCTTTAAGCTACCAAAGCAGGGCACAAGGGATGTCAGATTTCTTAAAAAAAAATTATCTTAAACCAATATTAAGATACATTTTAAAATGTATATTGATATTAATGAGAGAGGCCTTAAAAATGCCATTGGCTTATTCTAGAAAAGCATCTGGGTGACTAGCTGCACTGATTCATTCAGGAATACATTAGTTTTGCACAGCTTCTACTCCTTTTCTACTGGTAGACCCAGTTCAGGGGTTTTGCTGGAATGAGAACTTCAAGACTTCTCTCCCATGCATGGAAACCTGATGTTCCTATTCTAGGTGGCACTTTCGCTCGGCCAGGTGGCTGACTCTATTTTTTTTACACCGTTAACTGGATACAAGGCTAAATAGGCCAGTAGATTGATCTGGTATGATATAACCTAAACTCCTATCCTACCATGCTGCATGTCCTTATAGCACCTTTTGCAAAACAATAGAGGTGTTAGCCTCGGAGTCGTGATCCAGTTCCAGGAGTTCTGTCTGTCTAAATGCCCCACGGCAGCCTCAGTTGGATATAAGGATCTTTTTCACTTCCTGTACGACACTGCTGCAGTGATTTGGCTGTGTTTCTGTGATTGGTCAGGTGATGGCTGGAGGCATCTATGGTCATAAATGGCAGCAGGAGCCTTTGAGATGGGAAGTGATACACAAACAGAAGATACTGATATCTTGTGTCAAACTTTCCAGTTGACGTGATGGTAGGTGCAAAGAGAAGAGAATAATAAAGTGGCAGCAAAGCAACAGGTCGCTAGTTTTGCATTCGTTTATAGTAACTCCTAGAACACAAGCATAAGGCTTTTCCAAACAGGGCTCCTTAAAAGTTATACCCGGTGATTGTGAGGAATGTTCCCATAATGGGATTTGAACCAAACATTATTGAATCAAAGAACAGCAGCTCTAATCAACGGAGGTTAAGTAGGATCCTCTGTAATTGCCTGGAGTAATAGAACTTACAGTATATCTTCTTTCTTATTACATTAAACATGGGGAAATTCAGACAAGGAGTTTTGGGCTATTTAAGTCAGTAACTCTCAGATCATGGCCCAAGAAGGTTGGGGGGGGGAGGGGGAGTCTTCAAAAGTAAAGCTATATAGTAGTGTGATGAGTCATCTCCCGTCCATCATAATTTAGAGTTCAAGACTCAGCTTTTTCAAATATCTTTCCTGTTACAAAAATCAGTTGGAGCTGCCTTTAAATCAGAGAGGAGACATAATACGGGGAAGCTGTTTTCCCATCTGGACCAAGTTGCTCAGCCATCTCTCACCCCAGGTTGTGTGTCTATGCTTCTTCCCTGGCCAGCAGGCTAAAATAACACTGAGCCTACTAACCAATAGCATAATGCCTGTGAATGCAAAGGATTGGATCAAACTCCATTATTGTATAATTTTCATGTGATTTGTCAACAGATGCATTTCATTCCTAGCTCCTTTCTTAGCCTAGACAAAATCCTCAGTGGGTAGCAGGAGTAGCCATCTCAGCAGATAACATTTAACTGATTATTTAGTCCAAAAAACCATGCTCAGCTAAAGACAGACATTCACACACACGTACATATGTAGTTTCCCATTAATACTTTCATGCTCACAGGTGATGGATTCTAACACCTGCTTGAGCAGGGGATAAAATTTTCACCCGCAAAACCCATTTGTCCAGTGTATGGGGGTTGGGTGCAGCAGCAATATTTAATTCTTCCTTGACAGATTAATAGAAATTTCATCTTGGCTGCATTCACCAGAAATAAAATCCTGCAGCTGATCAGCACTGCTCTTGGTCTGCAGTTTTTACATTGAGGTTGGGACCATGTTTTATGGCTGTGCGGGTCACATGTTGTGCACCTCTGTCTAATGGGTCCCAAGGCATTTTACGGAATGTATACATACAGCCTCAGCTCACCCATCCCTGAAATACAGCCACCTCTGGGATGTAATGTGTTGGCAATTCAGCACCAGCGACACTACACCCCAGTTGTTAGAAGAGGAAGTGAAGAATATAAGTTCTCCAATTCAAACTGCAGGGGGAATTTTAGTGAGGCAGAATGTAATTACCCAAACTGGAATTTGGCCAGGATCCTGGAATTAATAATACCCACTACTCTTGCAAAAAGTGCCATGAGATCTTTAATGACCATGAGTGGCTGGACCACGGTATTAGGGCACATCCGGAAGATGGATATTAATTGGATCAGAAGAGTGCAAATTTCATTCTTGCATACATATGTCACCTTATGGCTGATGGTTGCTGTTGCAGCCTATATTCTGGATTCAGAAGGGAATTTAGGATTGTCGGCAGATAGAGATTAGAAATTTGTAGTAGTGACAGAACCAAGTAAGACAGGAGAGCAAAACAATGAGGACATACACAAATGGTGAGGAAGAGTTAAGACTTGTGTGGAGGTGCCAATAACATGTTACTTGGGCTCTACTGCCCGTGAGGTCAGGAGAGTACCTGATCTGTGAAATCTGCAGGGATGAAATGGATAGAGTAGGCTAAATTCACCCCTGGGGCAAATTCACCAGTGACTTAAATGACAGTGTAAGTTACATGATGGGTGCAAATGGGTTGGGAAATGAGTGTAAATGGGAAGGGAGTGTTATCTTATTTGGCGTGGCAGTCATGAGTGTGCAAAGCCAGGGTAACTTCCACAGCAGAAGGGGAAGGAGTAGGAGTAGAAATTGCTTTAGCCACTGGGACTTTGAAAAAAGCTATATTTTTTTATTATAGTGCTGCGTGAAAAAATAGTTTTTTCAACAGATTTCAAATGATCTATCTAGGTTCCTGTCCTGAAGCCCATCATCATAGCACCTGTTTAATTGTCTGTCTTGTCCATTTAATTTATAAACTTTTCGAAGTAGGACTGTCTTTTTATTCTTGCTTTGTACAGCATCTGGCATGATGGAATCCTGATCCCAGTTGGGATCCCTAAGCACTATCATAATACAAATAATAGTATCTGACTGAGAGACCAAGGAAACCTGTATGTCTGTAGTTTAAATATTTTTGTGTGGTGCTTCTCATACATAGAGCCATGGTACATTGGTAATTTCCCCATAGCACAGTCTTACCCAGGGGGAGTCTAGTGTGCTGCAGGATATTGCCAGTTTAACCACCTGGACTGCCTTTAGTGCCAGTTTCAGTGCTGTGTCAGAAATATTACCCCCATTTAAGATTAATTTGTGACAAAATGTCATATTAATACAGCTATATTTCCCAGGGGATAAATATGGCCTTTTGAAGAGCAGCTATGGCAGCGTGCGATATAGTACTACAGAGAGTTATGAAGAGACTTCTGCTCTAGCAAATGTCAGGCTACCAGAAGCATGGAGCAGTTTGCTGGCGACTATAGAGTAAGGACTGTCTTATTATAAGAGTGGGGTTGTGATATTTTCCTCCTCTTAATCCATAGCTCATCCCTAATTATCTTAGCACCTTTTCGTGACACCCGATTAAGAGTCTGATGAGGAAACTGTCAACTAGCTATACATCTGCATAATTTATCAACATTGCATCATGTTTGTCTTTAGGGGTGGGGTGACTTCCCTGTCAGAGGGCTGATTCTTACCTTTGGTTGTCAGTGGAGTTGCTTCTGATTTACACCAGTGTATGTGTAATCAGAATCTAAGTCCCCCCCCCCTTTTAGGGGTAAATTCAGCACTGGTGTAAGCAACTGCAGTTCCGGTGACCCCAATAATAGTTGCACCTGCTTGCGCTGGGCTGAATTTGTAACAATATATCGTATATTCTCTTTGTATTGAAAACCTTGTATTTCGTTGCACCTCACGTACCTGCAATGTGCCTTGGATATATCTGTGCTATTGAAACTAATTGAGAGACAAGGTGGGGGAGGTAATATCTTTTATTAGTGAAACTAAATGTCACACCAAACTTCTTAACAGTCCTTGGATGCAAACAAAGTGAAGCTGAACTCTCTCTCCCCTCCCGCTCCCCGCCAACTAATCTTTTGTCTCACAGCGTTCCACCAAGATGACTCAGAAAATGACAAGGGAACCAAACTACAAATTAGGCTCTGGTGTTTGTTGGAGACATTTGCCACCGGTAAAAATGAGTTATTGGAACAGTAAAGCCAAAGACTGTAGAGAAGCTTTGATTGACAACAATAATTACAGCTGTCCTTGTCCTGCTAAGAAATGTAGTGTAGGCTGGGTGTAATAAATGTATCAAAACAATATTCTAGATCTTGGCAGAAGTAGATCTAGGTGTACGTGGTCAAGAATGTACTCCTCACAATGGCACGTGCATTTACAGTCGCAGCAGGTACACGGTGGGTGTGAAAATGTACTTGAATGACCAGTCTGACGACTAAACTGTGTCATTGCTATGATTGCAAAGGAGGAATCTTTCTTGTACCTAGTGTAAATATTTATTTATGCATTTAACATTTTCAGATGAACAAGCTTGCCTGAGCAAAAACTATTTTGCATGCATATTTTGTAGGGTCAGGCCATGGCAGTTTGGGTAGAATAAAAGCAAACCCTAACTTATGAAACACATTCTGACATTCAATAAGAATCTTTTCAAGACAATGGTCTATACCAGGAGTTCTCAAACTGGATGTCAGGGGGGTCATGAGGTTATTACATGGGGGGTCAGGAGCTGTCAACCTCCACCCCAAACCCCGCTTTGCCTCCAGCATTTATAATGGTGTTAAATATATTAAAAAGTATTTTTAATTTATAAGGGAGGCTTGCTGTGTGGAAGGGGTCACCAGTACAAAAGTTTGGGAGCCACTGGTCTATACAGTATAGTGCTGCACCATGGGGATTTAGAGCGGCGACTGTGTCTTTTGTTAGGTATTTGTAAGTGTATGACACAACGGGGCCGTGGAACAATGCAAATAATAAATAATAATAGTCTTGGTGGTAGTCAAAAGCCTCTCTCTTTGTCCCCCTTGGTTGATACTTGCCTCTTATTTTCTTCTCCTGCTTTTGCAATTATGCTTGTTACCCAAGGACTCTCGCATCCTTCCGACCCTCTCACATAGTGAAGGGACCTGCAGCTGCACTCTGCCAGCAAACTGCTCCAACAGATGTTTCTGCTGTGAGATCACTTTCCCTCTTCCACGTCCCAGCCTGAGATCTGGCTTCTTTTTTCTGACCGCGAACTGGGTGTTGTAGAAGGGAAAGTGTGGCTGACCCCTGTGCCAGAGCCAAGCCAGAGGTAGGAAAAGATTGGTAGAGCATCGGGCGGCTTTATTTAACCCACTGAATCATGGTAAGGGGAGTTGAATGGAAAATGCCAACTGCTAGTCAATCCATAACTGATGGGAAAGAGTTAAGTTAATGGGGGAAAAGTAGGAAAAAAAGTCTTAATGCTGGGGAATGCTGGCTTACTTATCGGGATCATGCTGAGCCCAGTCGTAATTGGAATGTATTCTTTGTAAAGTTTATTGGGTCCTGGGGCAGCTTGTTTCTGAACCGGTCAATTAATCTATTTTTTTAAATGAGTTAGGGGATTTCCTTTTGCAGAAAATCACCAGGAAGCCTGACCAAATGCCCAGATCTTGAGGAAAAAATGACCGTAACATGTTGAAAACCCTTCCTGCACAATTAGGAGAGGAAATAGACACCTCCCACTACAGGTGGCAAATTGGACCAATCCAGGGACAAAATAGATGGGATTTCACCATTGACTTGGGGGTCATCAAGGGAGGATCACCATGAAACAAGATTATTCGAATATGGCTTTGAGTTGAAGGAAATAAAACTGTTGAGTCTCCCTGCTGAGAGACAAATGATTTCTATTTAAAAACCTGTTTGTTCCATGTGGTAACTCCCAATGTAGCAATAATTAATGATATCAGAAGGTTACAAAAGACATTCTGTTGTGCTTGCTCTGTTCTAGGCATGAAATTGGATTAATGTGAAGATAAACTTAGACTTTAAATCTGTTGAGGAAATCAGTAATTATGTCAAAATTCACAAATATTAAGCTGGTTAAGTGAGTCAGGTTAATGCTCATCTATCAGCTCATCCTCCTGCCTTATCAGTGTTCTTCAGACACGTCAATTTCTTAAAATACTTTTCGGTTTTTAAGTAATGGAACATCATGAACGATGCAGCCTGTGAAATTCATAAGAACAGCCCTGTTCCCAGAAACATTAATATTGCTATTTCAGTAGCATCCTGGTTGGGGCAAAATTGTGTTTGCGCTGTACAAACACAGGGTTCCTGCCTCGAAGAGTTTAAAATCCAAGCTAAAAGTGATATCCAAACATGCATAGAGGATCAGAGTACCATCAAATATACATCACTAAGGATACTTACTAAGGGGATTGAATTCTTCATTGAAATGCACTGGATTTGAGGTGATATCCATTTTTATATAGGTATACAAAGTTTGTGTGTGTGTGTATAACATTATTAGATGTAGAAAATATAATCTTTGTTGCTCAACTCCCTAGTCACTGGAAATGTAGGCAGCAGGAGTCTGTATAAATCCAGTAATATCAAGTTCTTAATTTAATTGGATACAAACACTGAAAACAACTTCAGATTTAAAAATAGGTCTAGTTGCAAGGTGCTTGTAATTTGAAGATAAGGTTGTTCTTATTTATGTCACTTAAAAATTGCAGGTCAAGTATAAAATAACAGAAAAAGGAGATAATAAAGTAGGAATTGCACTAAAGAGGCACTTAACTTCTAAATACCTTTGAGGGCCTGGGTCTAAGTGACTTACTTAAGGTCAGACAGGAAGTCTGTAGCAAAGATGGAAAACTGAACCCAGGATTCCTGGGTTTGCAGTCCAGGGTTGCAACCACAAGACCTTTCTTGAAGTTGCACAGGTGTAAAGGAGTGGAGGTAGGGTGGGTACACGGAGGCCCCGAAATACTGTATAAAATATCTGGACTAGTCTAGCTGATGGGTTTGTCAGTATGAGGAGGCCAATGAGAGGTTAGCTGTCCCTCATTTTATTTATTGTTGTTTGCTTTATTATGCACTGTTTCTCATTATCCCACTTGCTTGTCACGTTCTACCACCATGCAAAGTCCTTTTCATATCAGAGGCTGAGTCTGTAGCAGACTCGACTATCAAATCCTCTCTCTGTGAAAGAAACATCCTTCACTTATTACTTCTATTTTATTTATTTATTTATAAGGGCTTCTAGTTTGAATTTCTTTAACGATACTCTGGTTCTTTTCTTTTACTGAATTTTAACAGCTCCTTCCTGTGTCGTTTGCAACTGGACAAAGTTGGCAGCTCTCAAAATTTCTTTTTCCTCTTTGAAATGTGCAGATACTTTCTCCTTCAGTGATAATGGGCATTGTGCTTCCTTAGAAATATTTTTTTGCGGGCCTATTATTTCTCAGCCACTTCAGTTGGCAAACTGAAGGCTTGGAAACAAATTAGCTTGGACGGCAGCCCAAGCTGTCAAAATGAGCCTTCCATTCATTAGTGAATCATCCACCTACTGTATTTAGAGCTTCACTCCGACTTTTCCAGACAGCTTCTCGGTTGAGTTCTTGGATTTTTCCCCCTGACTCTTTTAAACTTGCTACTCCAGTCTACTTCACTTACACCCACCCAGCAAACCTCACATCTCAGTTTTCTGGAAGTAACTAACTAATGTGCGGTATACAAGGTGCAGTTGGGCATCATTGTAGAAGATATTATAATTATATATGACCTGTGCTTCATTTCTCTTCCAGTTGCATGAGGCTAGCACTTCAATCACTTTGTCAGGCGAGAACAACCAGTGAGGAAAATGTCTGACTCCTTTGCAAGCATTAAAATCCTATGCTTGAGGCTTCCGTGAAAATTTCTGGGAGTATGGTAGGAAAGTCTTCGGCCTCCTTATCTGTTCAATTATCTGCTTAGCTCCTTTTTTGTGTTTTAGTCCCTCTTTTTGCCTCTTTCCTGTCTGCCATCGAAGAGCCACTTAGAATATTAAACACTGCTAGGAATGCCTTGCAGCCTTCTTGTCTGCAGATATTAACCTAGGTGGTAAATGACCATTGGCCAGGCTAGGTCCATCTTACTGTGTGGTGCTCTTACTCCATTCTGCAGAATGACAGAGGGCATTTATGATTTTTATGACACTAGTATCATTCAGAGGAGAGAGGAGGAATGAGCAGTGCAGCAGACCAGTCTTGGATATGCAATACAAGAAGTATCACTTGTAGAGACTTGTCGTATCAAAACTGTAATCTTCCTTGTCTTTGTTAGCAGATGACTGTGTTCAGGACGTACTGTGGTGTGATGGGGTGGACTAGGCCCTGAGGCTCCCTGCTGGAGGCCTTGTGGTCATGCCACATTCCCGCCCCAGAAAAGGGCAGTAGAAACGTCCTCCAAGTTACCTAGAGTGGCTGTGTGGGAAGCAGCCAATCAGGGCCCAGCAGGTCAGTATAAGAGGAGCTGCAGGGACAGAGCGAGTTCAGTTCCTTGCTAGAGCTGGAGGAGAGTGGATGGTGCTCCAGGCTGGTGGCTGAGGTAAGGGTGAAGAATGTACAGGAGCCATGGGAAAGTGGCCCAGGGAATTATGGCAGCAACACAGTTTATTTAAAGGGACATTGCAGATGGCTACTATCTATAGGGTCCCTGAGCTGGGACCTGGAGTAGAGGGCAGGCCTGGGTCCTTCCCCTGCCCAGCCACTGGGAAAATGGCCTGGACTTTGAGGCACCCCAGAAGGGGAACTGAACTGTAGTGGCCCAGTTGAAGAGCTGGGGCCAGGAAGGCCCTGAGAGGGTGAAAGATATTGCCTCCAGGGAAGGAGCCCTGGGGCACCGCTCTATTCCAGAGCAGGGACAAACTGAGAGCGACATTACAGGGGGCACTGAGAGGGCACTTGTACCCCAAAAGGAGTTTGCGTAGCCTTTATCTCAAAGACAGACTGTGTATGACTTGGCCAGAGGGCTGAGTCACAGAGGAGCCACCACAAACAGAGAGTGCAGGCACACACACTCGGCCAGGGGGCAGTCGCGAGAGGTGAGTATGACCCCATTGCATGTAGTAAAACAAATTAACACATTTTATAGCAAGCCAGGTGTACCTTATTCTTACATTTTGGACCTGTAGTAACTGCATGAGGAAATGCACACTTTGATTATGCACTAGGAAACCCAAATAACTAAGTCGCATTTATTTGTTCTGAGATATTTGGAAGCCTCTCTGAGCACAGGTACAAGAACTCCAAATCACAATAGAAAGCATGTTAATGAAAATCAATGCAAACCAAGAAGACTTTGCCCCCTGCTCCATATCCAGGGCCGCCCAGCTTTTTGGTCTGGCTCAGCTCTGCTCAGCACAGAACCTGAGGAAGGGAGGTTAATGTGACTGCATGCCATCTCTGTCCTTCCCTGATTTCTGAGGCAGCTGGAGTCAGTTTGGCTCCCAGTGGAAGTTAGAGCAGCCTCAAAGCTGCTCTAACTTATACCAGCAGGCAATGATGCTGAAGGCGGCCTTTTGTTAGCTGGGGATTGCAGGAATGAAGTGGTACACTAGCCACAGTCTCTTTGCAAGGCATACTCCTGACACACCACCTATAAAGGGCCCCAAGAAAAGCGGATGTAAGGCTGACTCCCCCGGCTTTACTCTACTTGGGGATTCCCCCAGTCTGAAGAAATCATCAGTTGCCAATTTAGGGCAGTTTTATAAGCCAAAGGGGCTTATAAAGATTTCAGTGGAGTGATGAGAAGGGGCCATATCGAGGGCCAAGATGGGAACCCGAGATCTGAGCTGAAATACCCGTGCTCACTTAGTCTTTGAAAACAGAAGTCCTTGAACCATAGTCTGAGGGTCAACAGATTGGACTTCAATAGACTGCTGAGGCGAAGTAAATTCCGGGGCGAAGGCTCGTATCTGCAGCACCTAGACTACTGGATCTAGGGACTGGAAGCAGAAGTGCCTCGTTGGGCTTAGCTGCTGGGATGTTGCATAAGCTGAGAGGCAGGCCTCGAACCATAGACAGCCTCACAGAGTGAGGTTTGTAAAAATGAGTTTGCACAACAGGCTGCAAATCTAGATCCTCCATCCCCAGGTTTGGTCGGAACTAAAGGCTGATTCAGTGCTTCCAGTGTTGAGAAACGCAATTTTCCCTTTTTTGTTTTATCTCTAGAAATACTCATGCTCCCTTCCACTTAAACAGCCATGTGACACTCTTGTGATAGCTGGGAGAGTGAAAGTCATGGACAAAGGGGGCTTTTGTGAAATTAAGGTCAAAGGCACTTCAGACATCTGGAAAAACATGGGGAGAGTTGGTCATACAGCCTAATAATTCTCCTCTGACTGTCCCATGACCTAGACAGCTCCTGGCCACTACTATCCTGTCTCAGACCAGGAGGAAATATTTTATTGCTCCTCAACCCATCCCTTAGTCCAGCATTCAGTGTAGCTGCTGAACCGTGGCTGGGAACAACAACCGTGGCAATGGCTAAATTCTCTTTTTGCCAAGGTTGTCAGTAGGGAACTGAAGGATAAGCTGGAAAACAGCTTTTAAGTTGTTTGATTCATGACTCAGTTGTAAATAAGTGCTGCCTTACGCAGAAGATCAGCATGCTAATGGCAGGGGACGAGCAGAATAATGGACAAGGTTTATTAAGCCTTGATTTGAAAATAACGGACTCCTGGGTATATAGTAGAAAAGGTTCATGAAGAGCCAGTGTTTCAATTATATGCAGTACATGTATCTTCGCCAACAATGTAGGAAAGTAACTCTATCATGTACAGACAGCATCCTTGGAATAGGAGGTGAAACCAAGTGGGAAGCCAGACACACCCACAATGCTCTTCTAAGTGCTAGTCTCAGAGCTGTTCTTAGATTACGGCTTGAAAGCACCGATGACTTCAAGACAATGGGAGCTGCAGGTCTCCTTGGCTCCGAAAAGCGGGTGATAAGTGCATTCACCACTCAGTCAATAGTGGGAACAGAAAAGCACAGCATGATACAAACGCTTTTTAGTTCTTGCAATGTCCTGTGCAATCTGGGTCCTTGCTAGTCTGCAGACTATCGGAGACTGTGATAAATCAGCAACCTCTCTCCATGTGTACCACCTTCACAGTGGAGGTCAGCTGGGCACATAGCAACTCTGCTACCCATTCCAGATGCTCCCCTAAGGAACCAGCACCTCCTCTGGCTTATCCGCTCTGATTCCCAGCTAGGCGTTGGGGAAGCAAAGGGTTTCCTTATTGGTATCTGATGCACAAGAGACATAAAGTCAGTTGCTGGCAGCAGATGGAGGGGATCTAAACCAACTCACTCTCTCTCTCAGCGTTCTGAAATACAATGTAGATAAGGTACAACAGAAGATCTGGTGGTGGCTCCCTGCACAAAAGAGTACTGCTAGCCTGGGGCAAATGAACAGACTTGTGAACACCATCAGAGGGAAAAGAACAGAGTCACTGAATGCCTCTCTATCTATCCCTGCTTGGCGCTTTTCAGGAGTCCCAAACACAGACATGTACTCATGCAACTACTCATTATCAAGGAACTCTGATCCCCCTTTCTCCCGGTGGAGTTGAAACTCCTGGTGTCTTTTTTTTAAAAGCCTGCCTGGGAACTCTGGTTACTTTAATCAGGGAAGTTTTTGAGGTTCATTCTTTTAGGCAAGTGAGTTAGTTGGTCTGTTTCAATTTTTGGTCAGCAAGAACATGCCTCCAGAATTGGTTATGCATTTAGCAGAAATACGTAACAGTGGGCATTGCAAGTCAGGGACTAACAATTTGCATTTCCTCTGGCTTTCCTGCTAAGCCATTGTGCTTCCACACTTACAGCGGTGAATTAACTCCCTGTGGATAATGTTGCCTTGTTCTCTGCAGATGTCAAGACTCTTTATTATCCAAATCTACCGGGTGACAGGTTCCCTTAGATTTAATAGGCGAGGGGGAGAAGACTTTTCTTCCCGAGCTGCTGCTTCTGGCCTTCCCCTCTGATTACCCACAATGTGCATCTTTAATATAGCCTCTTGAGAGCAATTTTATCTAGGGATCTGCAGAAATATTGGATTAAAATAGAGGATGATTTTCATGAGATGAAAAAGTGAGTGAGGGATGGCCTCACTCAGCAGCAGCATTTTATTTGCAAAAAAAGGTGCCTGGGAGTGAGCATTTACACTCCATGGATGTTACAGCAGCAGACCATGTAAGCTGAGAAGGCATAGTACTTTCCCACTTGTTCTGCTTCCCCATAAAGCTTTGGGAGTCGCATTAGTTTTGCTAATAGTGTAGGTTACTTAGTATTTTCTTTCCTTTTTCCTATTCCTTTCCTCCCTATCTGTAACCCCAGTTATTAAAAAAACACACCAATCGAGAACTACAATACATGTTACAAATCTGTGCCAATGCTCCATCCTATTGTTTGCCCATATATTGGGTCCACGTCCCTTACCCTTGTTTGTCTCTTCAGGCTAAAAGCCATTCAGGGGGTATTGTCTCTCTTCTGTGTCTGTACAACGGGCCCTGATCCGGAGTGAGCCCTACGTGTTCTAGCATGATATAAATATTTACTACGAATAATTTGTACTAGAAGTGTACAAAACCCATCATTCCTTTTGGTGCCTCCTGTCACCCTTTTGCATCTGCCTGCTCACTGCCTGCCTCGCTGTCCTAAGTACTGGCAGAAAAGCAAACAGTCAGAGTCCAATAACGAAGTCAGGCCAGCAGCTGTTCCATCGAGCTTGCGTGTGTCTTGAAATCTGTGACTGAATGGGGCTGGGACCTCCTGCTTTAGAAATTCTCTTATTTATTATTTGGGGGCCTGTTGTGGGCTACGCCCAGTACACACTCTTCACAAGGGCAAGGCCCTCCTCTGGAGAGCTCCTAGACAAGAAAGACAAAAGGTGGGAGGAGAAACAGGGCAAAGACACTTGTTTAAGGTATTAGAACAGGTTCGTGGCAGAGCTAGGAATAGAACCCATGTCTCTGGAGTCCCAGGCCACTTGCCAGGATCTATGGGCTTGAGTTCCCTCCACTGAGTCTGGAGCTAGTTGCCTCAGACTAGTTAATGAGCCCAGCTCGGCCATGGCAGATTGGCCAGCCCAGGTGGCTGCAACAAGTCAGCATTTAAGCTCAGCAGCAGTGGCTGGTCACTGGCTGCTTAGTCCTTTTGCCCATAGCTTCTAGCTCTTCTGTGCCGGCCTTGTTCCCACTCTTCCTCCAGACCTGCTCCTGCCTGTAGTAAGATGAGGTCCTGAAACCTAAACTCTTGTGTCAGAGGCCCAGTCTGAGACCTGAAGCCTGAACCAAAGTACTTCCAGGCATTGCTAAGCAAAAGCTGGGCTGTGAGCCAGAGGCAGGCCCCACTCACAGAAGTTGGCGAGAAGAGGGTTGTTAGAAGCAGGTGCATTTACATATAAGTGCTAATAAGAGGAACTTGTGCCAAGATGGCACCTGGACATCCCAATATGAGGACACTCCACAGAGATAACAAGGGACAGGCAGGTGCATCTTAAAGACAGGTTAAAGGGACAGCATGATGGATAGATCTGTTTGTTTGAATCAACATGATCAAAGGGGGAGACAACACCCTAATGAGCCAAGGGGCTGTACCTCAATACGTCAATAGGGATGAGTAATCTGTCCTGTAACTGTATAAAAGTAGGTCCTGGAGTGCACATCTCTGTCTGGCCTAGGGGGCAGTGGAAAGTCCCGCCACCGACTGAGCCGGTCCATTGCCAGGGGTCACACATTCATAGTATGTCTTGTAGAGTCAACGGAAAACTATTACTGTGCTTCGTTTGACAATAAATCTGGCTCGGGTTCCTTCGTACCTTACTAGAGTCTATGGCCTATGGGGGTTCTCTCTGGGTTTGCTGTGTCAGCTATCTGCGCAGAGCCGGGGCAGCACGCAGAGGGAACACGCACACAGCCGACTGTTATCATCATCGAACAAGAGCAGAGCACGACACCGGTATCTACTGACAACACTACCTTCTTCCTTTCCTGCTCCATCCCTGCTCCCTTGCCTGGCATCTGACTCCAGCTCTGTCCCTTGGCTTGTCTACTGGTTCCTGTTCCCAGCTCTAACCACTAGGCAAGACAGCTCAGTCCCTGACACCAGTATCCTATCCACTGGACCACTTTGCATCTCTTGGTAAGTTGCTGCTTGTTGACCTTTTTTTTTGGTATGGAACGTCTACTGAGGGGCAGGAGTTCACAGGGCTCAGAAGGTGATCTTCTTTCCAACTGATGTTGCTTATATATTGATCATACTCCAGCTGTTGATTTATTTTATTTCATTGTTTTATTCCCCTTCACTTTTAAGCACCTATCCTACCCTCTAGGCCCTTTACAATACTGAATACAAAGAAATAAAATATTGAAGTGCCTGTAGAGTAGTATTACAGGCCCATCATAATAATCCGAAAGCTGAATAGCTATCCACCTTAGCCCAACCCTCCCCAAATGCCTGACCATAAATCACTTTTTGGTGGGAGGAATAGCTCAGTGGTTTGAGCATTGGCCTGCTAAAGCCAGGGTTGTGAGTTCAATCCTTAAGGGGGCCATTTAGGGATCTGGGGCAAAAATCTGCGGATTGGTCCTGCTTTGAGCAGGGGGTTGGACTAGATGACCTCCTGAGGTCCCTTTCAACCCTGATATTCTATGATTTGCTTTGCAGCATGTCTTGCAGCAATCTGGCTCCAGCAGACCAAGGGAGGAAGTGAATTCCAAAGTACCCAGTAGAAACTGACCTACCAGCAGACTTTTAAACCAGGGAGCTGCTAGCTAAAGTATCTCTGGTGCTGTTGTTGCCTGAAGGACAGAAGAAGCTACTTGGGTAACCTGGTCCTACACATTTTACACCTTAAATTCCCCTTGGCAGATTATAGTCAGCACCACCTCTGCAATGTCACTTGATAAATGGGGGTGCTGCACTCAGCTGCACAATAATGTCAAGGTGTAGCTCCATATAGACCAGGGATCAGCAACCTTTGGCACGCAGCTCACCTGGCTCGCCTGGTTTGTTTACCTGCTGCGTCCGCAGGTCCGGCCGATCGTGGCTCCCACTGGCCGTGGTTCACTGCTCCAGGCCAATGGGAGCTGCTGGAAGCGGCGCGGGCCAAGGGACTTACTGGCCGCTGCTTCCAGCAGCTCCCATTGGCCTGGAGTGGCGAACCGCGGCAAGTGGGAGCTGCGATCGGCCCCACCAGAGTGCTTACCCTGGCGAGCCACGTGCCAAAGGTTGCCGACCCCGATACAGACTGAGTTATGGCAATCTAGTCTTTGAAGCACCAATTCATGGCTAGTTGCAGTAGTGTCCCTGAATGCTAGGGGAGCACACCAGGGAAGTGCCCCTTGCTTACATCTGTGCAGCAGGCATAAGCAGCACTTTTCCAAGTGTAGCCCTGGGGCCACTCAGGTGTGCCCCTCTGGAGAGTTACTTCTGCTGGAAGCAGTAGCAGACTGTTCCCTCTCCACCACTGAGTGGCAGATTCTCTCTCCAAGTGGGTGTGCTGTGGGGTGTGCGCCTATCCTTTTTATGCCCCACTTTGTTCGCCCTGTGTTGGAGAAGGCATAATTCGGTTCAATATGAGGAACCAGTTGTATAAGTTTAGGAGAAATAACAGTCTCTGTGAGCATATACGCTGATATATTTAATCCTGTATTGATGGCGTCGGTTTTAAATCCATGCTCAGCACTATGAGACGGGATTAGTTTTCCCCAGAGTTTGTAGATGTTTTCCCTATGAAATTCAGAAAAGGTCCATATTGCATTAAAGTCATTCTAGGTTATCTTCGATCACAAACGTAACCTTTCAGTATGAGACTGCTGTTGCAAGATCTGTCAAAAATACATTTATAGATGAATCTCCTTCTGGTTCTACGGACTAATCCTTTTAGCAATCACTAGGCTGCCAGAGATTTTGAGCATGCTTTAGGGAGTCCTTCAATAAATTCCTAAAAAATCCAGAAAAACACAAACAGGAGATTCCCAGCATGTTTTGTTTTTGACTGCTTGGCCAGTTCTGACCAAAATTTTGTAACCTGTTTGTGATCCCTAACATGACCTAAGTGATTCCAACATTTATTACTATTTATTAACACAAGCATGAGGGCTTTGGAGCAGTCCTGTGATCATTTACAAATGTGGTATACTGGTCTGGTTATTGGGATGTTTACTGTATGACTGGAAGACAGGCAGGAAGGAAAAGAATGGCTCACGGTAGACATCTCTCAGCAAACCCTTGAGAGCAGTTAAGGGATGATGCCAGAACCATTAGCTTTCATGTGTTGCCTCAGTCTCCAGACAATTTAGCCAGCTCATTGGTTTTGTCCAGGACAGAAAAAAGTCCGATGGACGTATAAGAACAAAGGAAGTCTGGCAGGATGAAAAGGAACACACTCTTCAGAGATGCTGTTGTTGGGGGGGAAGCAAACTGAGTCACAGCACCCTACTGGGGGATGTCTGATGGAGTTTCACCTGCCTAGATGACCATCAGGGGATGGTAAGAATTTAGGAGAGAGAGACTTGAGTGCAGACTGGTTTGTTTAATGCTTTATTCCTGTTGCTAAATATACCTCCTTTGGTTTTAAGAAGGCTGTGTGGTCACTATATACCCTGAGTCATGGGCTCTGAAAGGGAGGAACCACAGGTGCTCAACCTCAGGCAGATATGCAGCGTCAGAATGGTTGATAGATCAGGCCCCTGGGCTATAGCCCCTCTACGTAAGAGCTGTGAAATTGCACCCCAGGACTGGTAACACCTGATGGGGTGCTCTCAGAGAGGCCAGAAAGAGGTCCGAGATTCAGCTATCCTGTAACCATTGACAACCATTGACAACAAGTTTGTGCATACATGGATGGGACTGCATTTGCCTTCAGAATTGTATTGGCCTTTATGTGATATTTCTTGATTACTTTAAAGCCTTCGCAGAGGGCTGTACCTTCGCCTAGCAGAATTCTTAGGCCTTACCCTTTTATTCCATACCCTAAGTGGAGATCAGCATCTCTCCTAGTGGGTATATAAAGCAGTGGTTTTCAAACTTTTTGTCTCGTAACCCAGTGGAAGAAAAACACTTGTCCCCGTGACCGAAAACAATATCTTCTGACTTGAGTTTTCATAAAATCACAATAAAGGGCAATACATGCTAGCTTTAACCACTTCACTTCAAGTAATAACTAAAATTAGACATCAATGTTACTTGTGAACCATTTTTAAATACAGTAAAAAAGACGATTAGGTTGAGTTTCCCTTAGTTAATGCGACAGGTGGGCCTGCCTGTTTTTCATGATCTCGTTCCAATCTGGATCACAAGATGAAAGTGCTACCCTCGTACCAAATGAACTGTTGAGTTGGTTTCTTTCTCTTGTTGTTAGTCTTGTCAAAGTTGAAAATCTCAGTTCGCACATGTAAGTTGTGACCTGTAGCAGCATCAGAACACTAAGCATACATAACACTGGATATTCTTTGAAAACACTTATCCAAAACTATGACAAATTTAATGACTTGTGGTGATATGTTTTGAGTGTGTTGTTGTAATGCTGACAGTCCCCAGTCATTGGTATTGAACCTGGGGCCTTTGGATCTTAGTACATGAGCCTCTATCGCATGAACTAGAAGCCACATGGCTGTTAGCTAAGGCTGCAGAGCATACTCATTTTACCTCTCTCTCTAAGTGGTCTCTATGCCACTAAATGGGACAGAACACCACACCCAGAAGGTGTGTGGGTTGCACTGTCACAGGTGAGTTACGGCAGCTCTTTTTCTTGCTCTGGGATCAAGTTTAGCTCCATCTTCGATTCAGGATTTTCGAAAGCAGAAGGGTCTTTCACCCAACGCTTTTCCTTCAAATTTTCACCCCCCTCTGCAAGGAAGTAGTGACTAAAACTGTCAGAGCAACGAGATATAACTGTATGACACTTTTCATTTCGTTCACTTTTTCCTCACTGATGCTGTTCTCCTCTGTGTGTCGTAACAGTGTTGGGAACATGTAGTAGCTCAGACAATTACTTTTCAGCCGTGCTTGTCACAGTGCTAATGACTTTTGGAATGCTTGTATCTGTTCAGAGTGTCGAAATAAATCACTGCCTTTTCCTTGTAACTTCAAGTTCAGTTCATTTAAATTTGAGAAAATGTCAGCTAGATATGACAACTTTATTAACCAACTATCACTGTCAAACTAATTTGTCAAGTTAGACTGTTTCTCTAACAAAAAAAAATGTGAGTCTAATTCCTGAGTTCATACAACCTTGTAAGCACCCTGCCCCGTGACTTCAGTGTGAAATGGTAAATGAGTATGCTTCGCTCCCATTTCTGAGCTTAACACTTAAAAAAGCCTGCAGTTCAGTGAGCTTCCTTTAATGAAATTAACAGTTTTCACTACTTCAATTACTGCCATAAGATCTGGGGAAATACCCTTGGACACCAAAGCTTCGCAGTGAATGAAACAGTGATTCCAAACAACATCATTTCCCCCCCACAACTCTGCTATTTCTACCTGTCAGATTTGCTCCTTTGCAAATAACCCAGTCCAATTTGTATTTTCCAACCACATAGTCATGCAGTGCTTTGAATATCTGTGCTCCTGTGGTAAAGTCAGACAACACAGCAAATCTTCGCTGAAGTCATCTTGCCATACATACCTCACATAAACTAACAGTATTGCACAATTTGAAATATCAGTACTCTCATCAAGTTGGATAGCAAAATCCCTGGCTGATTGTAACCGAGTAGTAAGCTGGCCTTCCAAAGGCTCTGCCGTATCACATATTCACCAGACGTGTTATCACTGAGAGGAATACTGCTCAATTTTTTAGCAGACATTTCATCAAAAATTAGTATGTACCATATCCAGAGATGCTGGAAGAATAAGCGTTTTGGCAACTGTATGGGCTGTTTTCTCTTATGCAACCAAATATAATGCCATTTGTGCCTTATCATTCAAAGTAGTTGGCTGACTAACAACGTGCGCTGATAATTTTAATTCCCGTTGCTTCCTTTGAAAATATTCAAGAAGCTTATCAACGAGTTCTCCATGTTTTGTTTCTAAATGTCAGTTTTAAACGCTTGTTTGCAAGCACCTCGCTGCAAAAACCACCCTGGGGCTTTGGATCTTGGTTTGCGTTAGCACAATTGATGAAACCGTATTTAAAAAAAAACATCACTACAGTGCCTTGGCCACGATTTGGTTTTCTTTTTAGTGGGTGATTCAGATGAGGTCGACATGGCAGAAGTCTGTCCGTTTAGCACTTTCTGTTGCAAGATGATGTACTTACACTTGTATTTTCAATTTCAGATGTATATGGATTTGATGATTGTGTTTACGAACTTTTCTCTTATTACAAAATTATACATTTTTCAGGATGAAGGTTTGTTGATTAAGCCTCACAACTCAAGTCTCCACAGCATTAACAAAACTGACTGTGTAGAAAGCGGTCTCGTCAGGTGATTACGTTAAAAATGGTGACATTGTGTATGCAGGTAGTGCATGGTGCATAAGAAACTCTGCAAACAAGTATGTCTTACTGAAAATAAGTAAAATGTCCTACATTTACATGATTGTAGTGTTGTTTAAAAACTATAATGAAAGACATTTTAAGAGATCATGACATTTTAAATTTGCATGTGACCCAGTACCTAATATTCCATGACCCAGTATTTGTTGTAATACATGTTTAATCAAAAATGAATCTATTTGTGAAAAATGTCATTTTTTGGCTACACTTTTAATGGTAATTGTTTTTTAATTAAAAGTTTTAAAAAAATTAAATTATTTGAAATTTCAAATAAATTTTCATTTCAGAATAGTAGGAAAATTCCCACTTACTCTCGATTATGTTTTCCCACAGGAAATAATTGAGGGGGGGAAAATGTGAGGGCAAAGAAAGTCCTTTTCTCCTCTTCTCCCTCACCACTTTCTTTCATATTACCTCCTCTTTTTTCCTCACTGTAAAAAAAAAAAAGGGGGGGGGAAGGAGGCAGGGGAGTAAAAGAAAGTGATAGATATGAGGAGAGGGAAAAAAACAAACCAAAACAATCTCGCCCACCCTCTAAGTTCAAAACTCTTGGAGAATGGTTAAGCCAGATACACAAACTTTTGGTGTGTTAAAAACCGCCCAGAAATGCCTGTGCTTTTACAGAAATTATCTTTCATCATCAAAGTACAAAATACAGTGTACTGGACAGCTCAGCCCACTCCAATGAATATTTAGCCACCAGCTGACAAGATAATTGAATAAACACCACTGTGTAGCAGACTTGATGCTGCTAAAAGTAGTTCAGCATGTTGGTCTTGACATCTAAAGCATTTAATGGGCTGGGTTCAAGATACCTTCCTGCTCTTCTAACTCCTGACGTACCATCTTGCCCTCTGTGATCTGCAGGGTTAACTCTTAAAGCCAGGTGTATTTGGAGTCAAATCGGGTACTGTCTGTATCTTTGCCTCTGCTGTGGCTTCAGCTCTATGGACTTTTGCTCCCACTTGCTCAAGGCCTTACATCTTAGTGTTGCGATAGCTGCTTTTAAAACAGATTAAAAACTCTTTTTTATTGAGCATGGCAACCTGATTTGTTTTATTTTCCAACTGCATGGCGGACCTAAGGCATCACTTGATGGAGAGGCACCTAATAATTATTATTGCAGTGTGGGAACCTGCTTCTCTTTTCAGATGAATAGAGCCTCTAGAACTGATTTCCACTATTGGGGTAGCCTTCTGTGCATCCCTGTCATGTCACACTGTGTTCTCTGTATCTTGCCTTTTCAGTGTGCCTTGTGTGTGCAAGAGCTTCAATTTCTTTCTTTCTGAATATCTGCTTCTCAAAAACCTTGTAGTTCATGTCAGGATAGACAATGATTTTTGGCCACAATAAATAATGTAGTAGGTAGCTTCAGTTCTGCACATGCTTTGCCTTGCTTGTTCAATGCTACTTTTGTATTTTTTTAACATGGAGGTAGAGGACCTTGTTGAGGAAATAGTTGTAGGGGACAACCTTGGCTCGAGTGATCATGAGCTAATTCGTTTCAAAATAAATGAGAGGATAATCAATATTGCATCTGAGACTAGGGTTTACGATTTCAAAAGGGCTAACTTTACTAAATTAAGGCGACTAGTTAGGGAAGTGGACTGGACTAACATATTTAGGGATCTAAAGGCAGATGACGCCTGGGGTTACTTCAGGTTGAAGTTGCAGGAGTTGTCAGAGGCATGTATCCCGAGAAAGGGAAAACGGCTCGTAGGTAGCAGTTTTAGACCGAGCTGGATGAGCAAGCGTCTTAGAGGGGTCATTAAGAAAAAACAGAAAGCGTACCAGGAGTGGAAAATGGGAGGGATCAGCAAAGAAACCTACCTTATTGAGGTCAGAGGGTGTAGGGAAGCAGTGAGAAAGGCAAAGCGACGGGTGGAGATGGACCTAGCAAAGGGGATTAAAACCAATAGCAAAAGGTTTTTTAGCCATATAAATAGGAAGAAAACCAAGAAAGAAGAAGTGGGACCGCTTAAAACTTTAAACGGAGTGGAGATTAGGGATAATCTTGGAATGGCACAATATCTGAACGAATATTTTGCCTCGGTCTTTAATGAGGCTAATGAAGGGCTAAGGAATAGTGATAGAGGGACCGATGGGAATGAAGATATGTGGGTAGACATTACGGTATCTGAGGTAGAAGCCAAACTTGAACACCTTAACAGAAGTAAATTGGGGGGCCCGGATAATCTTCATCCTAGAATATTAAGGGAATTGGCGAGTGATATTGCTAGCCCGTTAGCGATGATTTTTAATAAATCTCTAAATTCGGGGATTGTACCGTTTGACTGGAGATTAGCTAATGTAGTTCCTATATTCAAGAAGGGGAAAAAAAGTGACCCGGGTAACTACAGGCCAGTTAGTTTAACATCTGTAGTATGCAAAATCATGGAAAAAATTTTAAAAGAGAGAGTGGTTACAGAGCATGAGGCCGATGGCAACTGGGATAGATTACAGCATGGATTTACGAAAGGTAGATCGTGCCAAACCAACCTGATCTCCTTCTTTGAGAAAGTAACAGATTTTTTAGACAAGGGAAATGCGGTGGATCTAATATATCTGGATTTCAGTAAGGCGTTTGATACGGTACCGCATGAGGAATTACTGGTTAAATTGGAAAAGATGGGGATCGAAATGAAAATCCAGAGGTGGATAAGGAGCTGGTTAAAGGGGAGACTGCAGAGGGTAGTATTGAAGGGGGAACTGTCGGGTTGGAGGGGGGTTACCAGTGGAGTTCCTCAAGGTTTGGTTTTGGGTCCGATTTTATTCAATCTATTTATTGCTGACCTGGGAACCAAGAGTAGGAGTGGGCTGATAAAGTTTGCGGATGACACCAAGTTGGGAGGTATTGCCAACTCGGAAAAGGATCGGGATATCCTCCAGGGAGATTTGGATGACCTTGTAAACTGGAGTATTAGTAACAGGATGAAATTCAATAGTGAGAAGTGTAAGGTTATGCATTTAGGGATGACTAATAAGAATTTTAGTTATAAGCTAGGGACGCACCAGTTGGAAGTAACGGAGGAGGAGAAGGACCTAGGAGTCCTGGTTGATCGTAGGATGACTATGAGTAGGCAATGTGATGTGGCCGTTAAAAAAGCTAATGCGGTCTTGGGATGCATTAGGCGAGGTATTTCTAGTAGGGATAAGGAGGTGCTAGTCCCATTATATAAGGCGTTGGTGAGACCTCATTTGGAGTATTGTGTGCAGTTTTGGTCTCCCATGTTTAAGAAGGATGAATTCAAACTGGAACGGGTACAAAGAAGGGCCACTAGAATGATCCGAGGAATGGAAGGCCTGTCGTATGAAAGGAGACTTGAGGAGCTCGGTTTGTTTTCCTTAACCAAAAGAAGGATAAGAGGAGATATGATTGCACTCTTTAAATATATCAGAGGGATAAATACCAGGGAAGGAGAGGAATTATTTCAGCTCAGTGCTAATGTGGACACGAGGACAAACGGATATAAATTGTCAGTCAGGAAATTTAGGCTTGAAATTAGACGAAGGTTTCCAACCATCAGGGGAGTGCAATACTGGAACAGCCTACCGAGGGAAATAGTGGGGGCGAAGGACCTCCATGACTTTAAGATTAAGCTAGATAAGTTTATGGAGGAGATGGTATGATAGGATAACGGGCTTAGTCAATAGGTCAATTAAGTGCCACACTGGTAAATAGTACAATGGGTCAATGATATGATATTCTTAACCTTTTTCCAGGGGGTATGGCTGGAGAGTCTTGCCCGCATGCTCGGGGTTCAGCTGACCGCCATATTTGGGGTCGGGAAGGAATTTTCCTCCAGGGTAGATTGGCAGTGGCCCTGGAGGTTTTTCGCCTTCCTCCGAAGCATGGGGCAGGGGTCGCTTGCTAAAGGAGTGGGTGGATCGGCTTATGTGGCCTGCATCTTGCAGGAGGTCAGACTAGATGATCATAATGGTCCCTTCTGATCTTGAATTCTATGATTCTATGATTCTATGAGAACTTGTATCTGATTCTGTCTTTCTTTTTAAAATATCTCCTCTCTGAATCTTACAGAGTTCAGATGAGGATAATGTGGTTTCATTTTAGTAAATAATATAGTAGATGAATTCATTCCTACATGAACTGTGCTGTGCCTTGTAGATAATTTTTGTGGCTGAATCTACAGCAGTGGTTCTCAAACTGGGGCCATCGCTTGTATAGGGAAAGCCCTTGGCGGGTCGGGCCGGTTTGTTTACCTGCCGCGTCCACAGGTCTGTCTGATCGCGGCTCCCACTGGCCACGGTTCGCTGCTCCAGGCCAATGGGAGCTGCTGGAAGCGGTGCGGGCTGAGGGACATACTGGCCGCCACTTCCAGCAGCTCCCGTTGGCCTGGAGTGGCGAACCGCAGCCAGTGGGAGCTGCAATCGTCCGGACCTATGGACGGGGCAGGTAAATAAACCGGCCCTCCAAGGGCTTTCCCTACACTAGTGGTTCTCAAACTGGGGCCGCCGCTTATCTACAGCATAGTACCACATTAATGAGATCAAGGCTTATTAGTAAGGCTCTGTGTTTGCCACATAGGTCACGGATTCAGTGACTTTCTGTGATCTCTGTGACTTTTGCAGTGGCTGGTATGCCTGGCCTGGGGCCCACCTTATCAGCTTGGGCAGCCCCTGGGCCAGTTGCACCAGCTCCTGTGGGGCAGTCTCGGCTCCCCCCCACCCTCCCAGCAGGAGGAGCTTGGGTGTTTGCGTGGCAGGCTCAGGGTTCGGGTACGGGGTGGAAGGGCGACAGGAACTCCCCTCCCTCAGTTCCTAGCTCCACGGTCTGCCTCTGCCCACAGGCACCGCCCCCACAGCTCCCATTGGCCGAAGTTCCCAGATAATGGGCGCTGCAGAACCAGGGCTTGAGGCAGAGGAGAGGCAGCACGTGGAGCTCAGGAGACGGGTAGGGAGCCTGCCCCAGCCCCGCCAACGATCCCCCCCGGAGCACTCGTGGTGCCCCCTCCCCCCGGCCATCCATCCGAGCTCCCCCTCCTCCCCAGTTTTAGTCAGGGATATATAGTAAAAGTCATGGACAGGTCATGGGCTGTGAATTTTTGTTTACTGCCTGTGACCTGTCTGTGACTTTTACTAAAAATACTTGTGACTAAAACGTAGCCTCACTTATTAGTCACAGGTTAGTATTGTGTATCCAAGAAACTGATAATCAGCAAATTATGGAAAGCATGGAAAGGAACTTTATCTAGTGTTTAGAGCATGTGTCTAGAGTTTTTTCTGTTTGGTTATTTTTTTGTTTTGCAAGACAAGAGGGGCTTTTTCCACATCTCCATTTCAAACTAACTGCAAGCAAACCTACCGTACGTGGAACAGACCTAAGGGGAGGCCAAAGCCTTTTAGGACCTTATTTTCCCAGTTCCCTGTAGCTTGTGTAAGAATTTACCCCTGTGCCAAGTGGGTGGAAAGTGGTAGTGGCCAGGAACTCGCTTTGGTCCAGCTGTGAATGGCCAGGTAAGGTACAAGGCAGTGGGACATCAGGCCTATTCATGTTTAATAATTTTAAAAAAACGTAAACTGTCTTTTGTTATCCCGCCCACGGACCCTACAACACACACGTGTGCTCACATATTCTCTCATTCACCACATGTAAATGCACGTGAGCACACTCTCTCTCTCTCTCTCTCTTCATAGGGGACGTGGTATAACAGGTTGTTTTGAACTGGTATTTTGGGCTGTGGGGACGGATCTGATTTTTTGGGGGGGAAGGAAGGGGGAAGAGGGGGTCATAGTGTGCCAAACCCATCAGGCATATGAACCGGCATTTCCTTGTCTACAAGAAGGGAATTCGTAGCTATGACTGTCCTATGTTTAATAGTAGTCTGGGTTTTTTGGTTTTATTTTTTTCAAAAAACTCTGTATATTTCTATAGTGCCCTTTGATTCCAAGGGCCTGATTCTGAGCTATCTGGTCAATCACAACCAGGAGTGAAACCACTGTAGTCAGTGGTCTGTCAGAGCATTTTCTTCTCACCCCAGTTGTTACCTGCTCTTGGGGAGTTCTATCCATTCAGCATAACTAAGCTTGAAATCCCCATTACAATCAGTTCTTATAATTCAGTAAGCTCTTGCTTTACACAGGAAAGTGCATGTCTGCATTTTGACTTCAGAAAACAGTCTTGCATTTTTAAGCGACACACTGTTCAGCCAAAGGCTTTAACTTGGTATCTTTTTTGAGGGTCTAAAATAAGTTTTTGCTGATTTCTGGTTGGTGATGGCTGAAGGGGACAGTTATCAAAATATGCCTGACCAGCACCTACTGAAAGTTGCTTTTTTACTTTGCACATGCTGAGCACGCCGTCTAGCTTTTCTCATTCATCTTGGGTAAGCTTGCTTAAATGTCCCTTGAATATTGTAATGTCATCAGCTGTGAGAGCTCAGACTTTTAGCACCTTGCTCTGTGCTTGTGGACCTTGCTGCTGAGGGTAGCCTGCATTAATGATGAGTTTCCGCAGCCTTGTATGGGAGACTATACAAAGAAAGTGATGGGAAATATGTTGATGACAAGCTCTATTTTAATTCATCAGGTTAACCAGGGTACCATGCACCATGGCAATTGGTGTCAGCCTCGGGGTGAAATACTCGGCTCAATGACATAGCAGTTTAAGCAGAAGTGCTTCTACACAAAACTCCAGAACTGCTAGGCTAAAGCTAAACAAACAACAAATGGAAATTCCATGTAATGGAAATAACACACATGGGAGACAAGTAAATATAGCAATGGGCACAGGTAGCTCATGGTGAGGTGGAGGCTATCACCAACATGCCTGCCATTACAGACAAGGAGGGTGTACAAATATTTCCTCAAATGGTGAATTATGTAGGGAAACTTGTGTGTAATCTGGCTACCCAAATCAGCAACCTGACCCAGCCCTACTGTGCAAAGAAGGCCAATGAACATGCATCAAATCATAATAAAGAATCTGAGAAACTGAATGCTTAATTAGAGACCCCAAACCTGAGGTACTATGACAGTAAGCACAAAACGAGGTTGTCCATGGACACTTCCAAGGAAGGGACTGGTGCAGTCTTCTTACACAGTATGGTCAAAACTGGAGACCAGTCACAGATGTTAATAAAATCTGAGCGTCACTTGTTCAAATGGAGAAGGTGGCTTTGGCATTAGTCCAGGGGTATAAAAAGTCTTTATTTATGGGAAGCCTGTAGTTGCTGAAACTGATGATAAGCCACTTATTGCCATTGTCAAAAGGGGCCTGGCAAACACGCCCCAACAATACTGAGATTATTTTTTCAGTTACAAATGTCTGATTTCTAAATTGAACACAAACCGGGGAGAGATTTGGTGGTTGGAGACACACTTTCTCCAGCATTTGACAAAAGTGCAGTGGAACAAAGTCCAGAGCTAGATTTTGTACACGCCAATCTGATTAAAACAAACCTGTCTGATCTCAGAAGAAATTTGGACTGTGATTGGCAGAGCAACAGCTCCGGATATGAACTTACAGCGAGTAATTAAGGCTATCAGCACAGGGAGGGCAGGACAGCATGTTCCCAGCTCCTATCACCAAATCAAGTGGGACCTCTGAGTCTTAAATGGGATGTTGTTTAAAGGCACCTGGATGGTGATCCCTACAGTTTTACAGAAAAATATGTATATAAAAAATATTAAGGCTGTCAGTTAATCGCGGTTAACTCATGTGATTAACTCAAAAAATTAATCGTGATTAATTGTAGTTTTAATTGCACTGTTAAACAATAGAATACCAGTTGTATTAAATTTCATGTATTGGATGTTTTTCTACATTTTCATATATATTGTATTCTGTGGTGTAATTGAAATCAGTGTATATTATTTTTATTATATTTGCACTGTAAAAATGATTAACAAAAGAAACAGTATTTTTTAATTCACCTCATACAAGTACTGTAGTGCAGTCTTTGTCATGAAAGTGCAACTTACAAATGTAGATTTTTTTTTTTGGTTTGAGTGCAGTTATGTAACCAATGTAAAACTTCAGAGCCTACAAGTCCACTCAGTCTTACTTCTTGTTCAGTCAGTCACTAAAACAAACACATTTGTTTACATTTACAGGAGATAATTCTGCCCTGTTCTTGTTTACAATGTTACCAGAAAGTGAGAACAGGCATTTGCATGGCACTTTTGGAGGTGGCATTGCAAAGTATTTACGTGCCAGATATGCTAAACATTTGTATGCCCCTTCATGCTTTGGCCACCATTCCAGAGGACATGCTTCCATGCTGATGACACTCGTTAAAAAATATGTTAATTAAATTTGTGACTGAACTCCTTGGGGAAGAACTGTATGTTCCCTGCTATGTTTTACCCAGATTCTGCCATATATTTCACGTTATAGCAGTCTCAGATGATGACCCAGCACATGTTCATTTTAAGAACACTTTCACTGCAGATTTCACAAAACACAAAGAAGGTACCAATGTGAGATTTCTAAAGATAGCTATAGCACTCGACCCAAGGCTTAAGAATCTGAAGTGCCTTCCAAAATCTGAGAGGCACGAAGTGTGGAGTATGCTTTCAGAAGTCTTAAAAGCGCAATACTCCATTGCGGAAACTACAGAATCTGAACCACCAAACCTTCTGCTGGTGGCATCTGACTCATGAAAATGAACATGCGTCGGTCCACACTGTTTTGGATTGTTATTGAGCAGAACCTGTCATCGGCATGGACACGTCCCTCGGAGTGGTGGTTGAAGCATGAAGGGACATGAATCTTTAGTGCATCTGGCAATGTTGGCTACAACAGTGCCATGAGAACACCTGTTTCAAGTGACATTGTAAACAAGAATTGGGCAGCATTATTTCCTGCAAATGTAAACAAACTTGTTTAAGCGATTGGCTGAACAAGAAGTAGGACTGAGTGGAGTTGCAGGCTCTAAAATTTTATTTTTGAATGTGGTTTTTTTTGTACATAATTCACATTTGTAAGTTCAACTTTCATGATAAAGAGATTGCACTACGGTACTTGTACTAGGTGAATTAAAAATACTATTTCTGTTTTTTTACAGTGCAAATATTTATAATAAAAATAAATATAAAGTGAGCACTGTACACTTTGTATTCTGTATTGTAATTGAAATCAATATATCTGAAAATGTAAAAAACATCAAAAATATGTAAATAAATGTTATTCTATTATTATTTAACAGTGTGATTAATTGAGAAATTTTTTTAAATCACTTGACAGCACTAAAAAAAATATGAGGCTCATTTAGGGACTGAAAAATCTAAGCGAAGGCTGGGAGATGTTTTTTTTCTCTCAAGAGAACAGAGACATTGAAGACGTTGTTGAGGCTTGTTGCATATGCCATGTGAAGGAGCCCATGTTGGTGGCATAGGAAAAATTGTCTCCCTAGAGCAAAGTAGGCATATATTTATTTACATAGCTTTTACCAGTCAATGTATTCATTCTAGACTATTATTTTCACTTCTATTGAGTTGCTTTACTAGAAGGTGCTACAGTGAAACATCATCATGTCTGATAATGGGGCGGCAGTTTAATGAGCATGAATTTAAGAAATTTGCAGTGAAATTTGGCTTTAGCTCTGTAACTGCTAATCCCCATTATCCCCAGTCTAACTTGTGAGGTCATCAGTCCAGATGGACGTACACCGAGAAAGAATTGGTGGCACCTTTTCCAACTTCCAGACGGGAGGTGGATAAGGGGTGCTGAGTTTGCTGTTTTGCTTGAGAAGGTCTGAGTTAGGCAACAGTCACAACAGGTCTAGATAACTGTGTAGTGAGGCGGCGTGGCTCCCTGCTGCCCTGGAGGGGGCAGAGCCCATCTGGAGGCCAGTGTGAGTGGAGCTAGGGAGCTCTGAGCCTGCCCCTAAAAGGGGCAGGCGGTGACCCGAAAGTATAAAGGCTCATCCTCGGAGCTCAGTAAGGCCGGAGCCACCGGAGAGGCCAGATGCCTCCAGCCTAGCCCGCGACTGGGAAAACCCCGTGGCCCAAGGCGGCCGCCAGGACTGGCCGGGCCTACCCTGCGCCCGCTACCCGGAGGAGTTGCCGGGCCTGCCACTCGCTGAGGAACCTATGGTGCTGGACCCCCCCAGAGGACAACACCCTGACCCAGGTACTACCCGACGGGGAGTCTGGAAGCAGCGCGGGGGCAGCCGACCCTAGTCTGGCTGCAGCACTGCCAGAGCCCATATCGGTGTGTTGCAGCCAGGATCCCCACTGACACAGCAGCGGGTCTTCTGCTGCTGCTAGGGCCCCGGGCTGGGACGCAGTGGGGTGGGAGAGCCTGTGACCCCCCCCGCCACCCAACTCATGGGTGGCATCTTCCCCTTTGGAGGCTTGGGGCCTACTATTGTTGCTCAGCCTTGTCTGAGGGCCCGTGCTCCTGACTTTGCCCTGCCCTTCCCTGGCCTAGGCTGGCTACTAATTGTACTACTGTTGCTCAGCCCTGTCTGGGGACCTGAGTCCTGACTCTGCACTGCCCTGCCCTGCCCTGACCTACGGCCTGGACTTACGGTGTTCGTTCCAGTACCGCAAGGGCTGCCGAGGAAGACCCCGCGGACAGACTAATTCCCCAAGCGTCAACTGTGGTTAGTGCGCCGGTGTGGCTCCCCGCCGCCCCGGAGGGGGTCGAGCCCCGGCAAACCGTTGTACAAACTGAATCCCCCCAATATTACACTGCCAGGACAAATGGACTCATCACCTCCTGATGACAACAGCACTGATATTTCAAGGGAGACCCGCAAGTCTGAGCGACAGTGCAAAGCACTTCACAGGTTGATCGAATGTTGTCAGTAAGTTTTGCTAGTAGATTGGTTATAGGTACATATAATTGTGTGTTATATGAATGTCGTTTAAGTGCTGCTGTTCTGTTTTGGCCAGGAAAAGAAGATGTGACAGTGGGGAGAGAACCTTTACATGGCTTAGCAGCCCAGACAGGAAATCTGGGAATGGGCACGGCAGAAGCCTATGTTCTGGTATGCAGAGGCAGTTGGGAACTGTATCATTGACTAAAGAGTCTCTTTCAAGCACCTTGGGCCTGGAGTGATTCCTGAACATCCCAATTGCCCTAACATCTGTAGAAAGGGGCAGGGATGGGATAAGGATTGACCCTGTGCTGCTTGCGTCTTCACTGCATCTACCTAGAATTTGTTTGGGCCTGGTGCAGAGTACGGGGTCTGCACAGTTGCTGCTCCCCCTGAACAAGTAGTAGGAAGTGGATGGAGCCATGTTTCCACCTCCCCTATGGACCAATCAATGGAGCTAGCTGGATAGTTTGGGGAAGGAATAAGCTGTATCTTTGTCCAAGCAGTAGTAAGTTACTTCTCCCAGTGCAAAATGGATGCCCTGGGAGGCATAATGGCTACCTGAGTTACCCTTCTACCATGGAGTATACCTGGGGCACTGCAGCTTATCATTGGCCTTTAGTTGGGGTTGTGCCTAAAGGCTCAGCCTAGCCCTCAGTTAGTGAGGGCTGCGTGTCTGTATTAAGCAAGCTGTTTGTTTTACAGCTCTAAACGGTTTGGATTTGGTTCCCTGAGAGATGACCTCTCTTCCTAGGCCATGCCGCTGGCGTGCCCTCTCAATAGGAATGCCAGACAGGCAGTCTCCTTGAGAAGTGTCTACTTTGGAACTTGCTCCCTGCTCTGCTTGGTCTGCCAGAGCCCAGATTTGCTCATTTGCCAAGTACAATACAAAGCTCCTCATTTTTCTCAGGTTTTGGATGAGGGCATGGGGAAGGGTTGAGTGGATATTTATGGGCAGTCTGCTATTTTGTGCGCTTTAATTGATGGGATAGGATGAGCGGGTATGGAAAGAAACCAAGATTTATCTAAAGTGTCCAAAGACTTTGGATGCCTCCCTTTCAGGTTGCCTAACCTGAGACACCTCAGGGTTTTGAGAAAGTGCTGGCCACCTGCCCTCTGTCAATCAGCTCTTCTTAAAGTGTCTCCAGGTGGGCACTGAACATTGAGACACTCAAAATCCCTAGTTACTTTTGAAAATCTTGCCCTAATATTTTTATAAATTTGAAGAAATAAAACGCTAACCATCAATATAATGAGAAAATATCTGCCCAGGGTTAGTAAAAGGATGGCATTTCCTGGGTAGTGTGTCTCTCTTTTTAAAGAAAGCACAATTTTTCAACTAGTTGCTTTCAAACATGCAAAGATTTAAAGATCGTTGGGTCGAATGTATCCCCCCTGCAACTCCATAAATTTCAACAAACTTGTACCAGAGATGAGCTGAACTTGACCCATCTTTTGCACCTGATTAATTTATGTTCACTTTACTTCTCCAGTGCCAGTGAAAGATTCTTATTGTTCCCTACATAAACCCCCTCCATGCTTAGAGGCATCCAGCTCTTCAGTGAGTTGGTATTGTTGTCTTTTTCTTTCTGATTTCCTCCATGTAACAAAACCAGATTACACTAGGGGAATTAACTGTGTTCTTGGCTCTCTGGGGAATTCAGTACACGCCTGCAATTAACCTGCATTTAACTGGCCATTGGATGTTGCTGTTCTTTCACAATAAACACAGATGGCAGACCGTTTTGACTGAGTATTTGTATACTGCAGGTTGGCACAGCTCTAGTCAAAATAAATAAAATTTCCAGACTGCTCAGCTCCTTGCTTCTTCTTTTTAGTTGTTGACAGGGGAGGGGGAAATCTGTAAAAAAAAAAAAAAAAAATAGGTCAACCTCAAGGTCAACCCCCAAATAAACGTTTTGCTCGCATGACGCTATCCAGACTACACTGACTACAAATCAGCGCCGTAAATATGTTACGGGGGTAATAAAAGAGAGAGAATTTTTTAAAGAAGATTTAAAAGGGGAAGGGAAGTTCAATGGGAGAGAAAATAAATTGTGAATTACAGGTAACATCTAAGGGCCGATCCCACAAAGACTTGAGCACCTAGCTGTTGCCACATTGAGCACTACAGGGATAATCAATGAGTAAGAGTCTTGAGAGTTTGCAAGATCAGGGCCTAAGATGTTCTCATCTGTGTTTCTCAGGCTAGTAAATATGTAGAAATACTGATCAGTGTAGCTTTTGCTTGGTTTGTAGGGTTTGTTTAAGAGTCTCATTACTTATTAATTTTTTCCCTCATTCACAAATACAAGATGCTTCTGTTTTTACCATCGCTTGACCAAAAAGGTGTTTTCAGTGGGAAAAATCTGATCTCTAGGAAGATTTAAAAAAAAAAAAAAGTAAAAAATAAAATAAACAGTATAAAAAGCAAGGTTGTTAAGTTTAACGAAATTGAGCTAAGCATATAAAAAATCTGCCACCAGGGTCAAACTGGATGCCATGTGTATTTTTTTTTTCATTAAAGGAGTGCAGATTTTGAGCCTGAGCTATTATTTCCGGTGACTTGAGGCCCTCAGGGGGCAGCAGTGAAATGGAAAAGAGCACGGCAGCCTGCTCTTGGAACTGATGCTCACTGAATCTGAAAGGTCATGTCATGTTTTCTGGCAATTGACTCAATGGGTTTGGATTCTACAACATAAGGTCGGGCCGTTTTCACTCAGCACATGTTTACTGGGGAATGTGCCTTCCAGTTGTTTTCACATTGACCTTATTACCCTGACGCACTGATGAGCCTGGCACGAAAACTACTTTTTGTATTACTGTGTGCACCATTCTCTCCCTTACCATTGCTACTTTGTGAGGCTAATGTGGGATTTGGTATGTGCCTCCTCCCCTCCGCCCCCCGTCCCCTTCCTTCCTTCCATGCACCTATTACAACACTGTGTAGCAGAAGCCCATTTCAATCTCACTTGAGCATGAGGAGAGAGAGGGAGTAATGGGATTGACTGATGTATGGGGTTAATGTTCCTTTTGGTGTGTGTACTGGGCGGGGGGGAAGGGGAGCTGAGGTGTGTAGAGAATAAGGTGACTAGATAGCAAGTGTGAAAAACAGGGACACTTTTTTTTTCTAGGGGTGGGTTGGCGGGGGGGGGAGGGGCTAATATTGAGTATATAAGACAAAGCCTCTAATATAGGGATGGTCCTGATAATATTTGGGACATCTGGTCAGCCTAGTAAAGAAGGTGAGGGTGAGGATGGCAGAGAGCTTATACTGTAAACTCTGTGGGACTGGGTCCATCTTTTAGTTTTGTGTTTGTACTGCACCTAGCACCCTGCCCGGGGCTCCTAGCAGCTACAGCAATACAAATAATAATAAGGGAAAAGTTAAGTTTTAGGAACAAACAAAGTGGCTACTGGCTCTACAAACAAACGTTTCTCGGTATCTCTTATCTGGGACATGGAAGCCTTTGTTGTGACAACAAAATATGATATCTTTGCAATCTTTTCAGACTTGAAAAAATGCTTTGTCCATCTGTAGCATCTGGGAATCACAAATCCATTCACAAGGAATGTGTTTTCTTCAAAACACCCCTTCTTGAAGTATCTCTCCCCCACTTTACAGCTGAGCTGTATAACCGCTTGCTAACAGTGCCTTCCTGTCAACCCCTACTGTTCTATAATGACAAGAAGTGTATACACTGTTTGTTTATTGGGTATCACTCTGTCAGGAAGACCAAGGCAGGGGGTTGCAGATGACCTACACTACACCAGGTATAATGCATTATGGTATTATAGGGGGAAGTTTGATCATGTCTATTGGATAAGGACACTGGCCAGGGACTCAGAAGATCTGGGTTCTCTTCTTGGCTCTGCTGCTGGGTGACCAGTTCACTTGTGCCTCAGTTTCCCCATCTTTAAACTAGGGTTAATGATACTGACCTCATTTCCAAAGCACTTTGAGATCTGTGGGTGAAAAGTATCGTAAGAGCTTGGGATTATATTAATTATTAATTTCCTATCCCTCAGAATTTCTGAGAAGTCTTGAATGTGGAAGCCGTGAGTGGGACTTTGGATGTGCTTCTGTCAACAGAACAAGAGCTTAACTCCTGAGGCTAGTATCAGTGGTGTTGGCCTCTTTCCTCAGGCCCTCAATTTGCATAACTATTTTATAAAGAAAAATGTGTAATTGACTAGTACGCCTCTTCAGGATAGCTTTTGTATTGTGAGTAGTGTTTCACAAGTGATACAGGTAAGAGAGCTTCCCAGCTTTGTTTTCTGGTTGGTCCACCCATACCACTTACAGGATGACACTCAGGGGCTAATTGTCACAGGAGCCTCACTCTGACCTCTCACTCTGTGGATGCAGTTTTGTACACACATGTATTTGTGCATCCATTTTTTCAAACCTTTGCTTTTGAGAGTGCATGTTGAATAAACATCTTGCCTGAGATGTGCACTCAAATACAGTTTGCTTAGGCAAAATCCTAACTTTTTCATGGCAAAAAGCTGGAGAGAAAACTGTGTGCTGAAGAACATGGTACATGTAGCAACACAGGTACTGGAAACCACTTCTAAAAATGCCCTTACAGTATATGGGTTGAAATGTACCCCTTGCAAAAGTGCAATACAAAGCTGATGCACCACTTAGCACCCACCATAACCCTCAAAATTAGACTTAAATGATATGTAGTGAATTTCACCCAGTACGCAAAGTGTAAGATGAGACTGCTTGAATTCATTTATATAACATTGTGAGATCAACCTGCATCTAATTTCCTTATTATTTAATGGATGCTACATACATATCCAGCTGGAATGGAAACCATTTAAATGGGTCAGCTCATGAATGATGACTTCACAGCAGTTTGAACTTGAAGCATAAAGGCTCCTTTAAAGGGCTGGGCTCTACATTGAGATTGTTTTCAACTTGGAGCTAAACCTCTGCGTTTAAACTATACTAGTTTTCAACTGCTTCACGGTTGGTTGTTCTGTTCTCACTTACGGCCATGGCTGTGGATTAAGAACTACAGGCTTTGGCTAACTTCTGACTACAGACAAGGCAGCAAATCCCAAGGGTCCAATTGAAGGAGAGTTGTGCAGGTGTCATAATTAGCAGTTTCCTGCTAGAGCTCCATAAATAAGCTGCAATCCTCCAGGTACCCGTCTCCCAAACCCCATGCAGTTTTTTTTATCCAGACCAAATAACATTAATCTGGAACCTGTTTAATTGTCCACGCTGTTTGTTTAGCTACCCTGGATCCAGTGGTCCAGATCTTACAGAGAATCAGATGTGAGTAGGGATTAATAGTTTCAGTTGTTCATACCATTCAGCCACCATGCAGAGTGCAGCATGCCCTTAAATGAGGCCTCACTGCACAATAGGTGAGTTAGCCCTACACGGAGGAGCTCAGTTTCCTATGTTATCCCTCCTCCCACTTCAAGACCAATAAACATGTCATAAAGGGACAAAAAATGTGCAAAGTTAGGAAGACAAACATTGCCATTAATGGGCTCTACATGTGCTCAAGTGAAAGCTGAGGCACTTGGCATCAGATTTTGTAGCAATTTGACAAAAGAACCCCGATATTTTTCTCATTAGGCTTTGGGGAGGCAGGGATGGAAAGGCCATGTGTTAATTTCCAATTTAAGTGCTTGTCAAATGGTACAGGAAAGTTTCTCAGATTCCATAATCAGCAGGGCATCTGAGGACTTTAATGCTTTTCACAGTACAATACAACTACCAGTGCCAGCTGGAGTCGTCAGCCAAACTGTATGCCTTAGAGCTTATGTGTTTCACATCACGGAAGGGCTACAGAATACTTTCAATTGGCATTTTATTCCATTTGGTATGTCTAGGGATGGAGCTCGTTAGAGATGTGTAGCTCAGACAATGATTCCCTCCCTGCTCTTTAATATACATTATTTGGCCTATTAGTTTGGGGAGCCGGGCACAACAGCTTTGCATCTCTGTTTTGTTGCTGTTATTCTGTCTGTTGCTCTGTTTAGCCTCCAAATGTTGACAAGCTGTGTCAGTGGTAACCCTCCCCCGCAATCCCTGTCCTTTGAGCAGGGGTGTTTTTAGTACTATAAAGAAGGGTCGGGCAAAGTTTTATAAAGAGATCACAGCTAAAGCAGGGAGAAATAAAATCTTCAATGTTGGTTTATTCTAAAATGGAGGTTTTAGAATAAATATCATGCAAAGAGGGATGACTATAACCAGATTAAAATAAACTTGGTTTGTACTGTCTCTTCAAGCAGTAAGTAAAAAAGCCAGAGGTTATGTATGTGGACAGCACGTGGGAAGAGAATCCTAGTTTTACTGTGGCTGTTTCCTTTTTTAAATTTTCACTAAATATAAACTGAAAGTTTGTCTTGGTTAACCAATCTCAGTATCTGGTTCCTACCTTTAAATTCTGAGTCCGGCACCTTCAGACACACAGGTGTTTATAGAAAGCCGGTCTGTGCTGTTGTGACTGTGTGGGATGATCATTATCAAAATGTACAAGACAGTCTGTTTATTTAATCATAAGCTAAAGAGAGCTGTAGAGAGAGATGTCGTTTGTTTGGCTGCTGATCATCAATATTGCTGCATTAGTTACTATATTATGGCTCTGTTCAAGTTTACCGTAAATTTTAAAAAATGATTTGGGCATGCAAAATTGCTTGACAAATATTTGGACTTGCAGTTTTGCCTGTGCAAATTTAGAAGCTGCTTTGAAAATTTGGCCCTTAATTCATTAAATGATCCATTTATGTTCTCTTGAACTATATAGATCAAGCAACCACATTCTCCAGACTGTACTGTGATACCACATGGCTGACTATTGTTTAAGTTAGTGGTGCTTTCAATATTGTGGCTGCCAACAAGTGGCCAGGTACTCAGTGCGCATGCTAGTTAACATAGAGGAGTTGCCATCTGATGGCTTCTCTTGCTCTATGCATGGGAGAGAGAGAGACTGTCACGTCACTAGAACTAAAATAAGTTTTTTCATAGCCCATAGCAGCTATACCAAGTGGCCCGCAAGTTGGTCTCCTTATGAGCCAACTGGAAGGGGCTGGGTTTTTCTCAAATTGAAGTTTCTCTTGCATATGTTACCCTTGGCAGTGATTTAATAGGGTCTAATGGCCCTCAGCCACAGACGGAAAGAAGCAAGAATTACCGAGGTGAGACTTCTAGTCACCGAACACAAAACGTAGTTGTCAAAACTAAGGTTCATGATGACTTATGTCCACATGGGAACTTGAACTCTCCCCTTCGCTTTTGTTTTGTAGCCCTTGGATCTTGTTGTCCAGGAGAATACGGCCAGAAGAGAGGAAGGCTAGTCCGGAGATTAAGGGCCTGCAATTTGGGAGATCCAAGTTCAATTCTTTGCTGTCACAGACTCCTTGTGTGACCTTCAGCAAGTCACTTCACCTTGCTATGCCTTGGTTCCTCATATTTAAAATGGTGATGATAATATTTCACTACCTCGCAAGGGTGTTGTGTGGATTAAAAATTGCCAGGTGCTCCGATACTATGGTAACGGGGACCAGAAAAGGACCATAGGTAGGCTTTTATGGAGGGAAAACCTAAATAAAGAGGCAGATTCTGCAATATGTTCTGATAAGGACTTTGGGAGGTCACCCTGATCTGGGGGGAGAGCTCTGGCCTTGAGAGATTGACCTTGTTTGTGAGGCACATGCAGCATGAAGGGATGCATTCAAAAGAAAAGCATCAGAGCAGAGACTTAATTTGAGCAGCAGAAGTGGGCTCAGGAAAGGGTCTGCTGGATCCTGTCACCAGGCCCAGCTGCTGCTTCTAGTGATCTGTGTCTCCAGTAGACAAACTGCCTTGAGATGAGACAATGGGGCACACAACTTCCTCTCAAGAGGAGTTTCACCAGATGCATTATGTTACTACATAGCCTCCCCACAAAAAGCAGTTGCTGGATGGAGCAGACAGAGTTATGGGTCTCCTGACAAACCCACTGCCTGCAGATCATCAAAGGTAGGGGAGAACTGGGATCTGTTTAGAGGAGTGGGGAAAGAGAGAATCAGGGAGCAGCAGAGAAGAGCTCCAAAAGTTAGCTAAACAGTCCACCATTTTGATACCTAACTGAACTGAAGCACGCCTCTGAACCTTTAGGCTTAACCTAATTCTAATGCTGCTTTGAAACTTTAAGCAGAATTAACCTTAGAATCCAAGGCTCGCTCTAAGTCGTGAATGACAAAACCCGGCCAATTGCAGAATTGTTTTGCCATCTTGCTATTCTGCCCATGAAGCCTCGTGGGGGACGCCATGCCCAAAGGTTTGTGTGTATGGTATAGGTTTCTAAAACCCTAATGCCATTCACTCCAGATGATCTCAACCAGAATTACCTACCATAAAAAGGGTAAGCTGATCCTTAATCTTTCAGCCTCGTCTGTCACATATAGCAAAAGCACTGGGCAGATGGACAGGAACAGATTCCAGCTCAGCTGGGCACCTGCAGGGCAAATGTAACACCTTGTGCACATCTCTTCTTTATAAACTTTGGGAACTAATCTCCAGTCGCAGCATGAACGATGTGAAATTCGGGTCAGATTTTCATATGGATGTGATAAACGAGGGTGTGGAATTGGTTGGGTTTCTTGGTTTTTGCTTCATTGTTAAAACTTATGTTACAAACCAGCTGTTGTTGCTCTTTTAATTGCTAATTATTAAATGGAAACATGTCTGTGTTAATTCCAGGACCAGAAACAATTGGAATAGAAGGCAATTAGGTTCACCTAATACAGTGTTTTGCAAAATGTGGGTTGTGCTCATGGTGGGGGTGAGGCAGTGCAAGAGGCACTTGGGGAAGAGGGATGCAGAATGGGGCCGTGCAGATTTCTCCCATGCTGCCTTGCTAAGATGACAGGGTCCAAGCAGGTTTATTTGTGATTAGTCTGATTTTCCTGAAAGGGGGCGTGGCTTTCAAAAATGCCAACCTAATCCATCCTCTGCTCTAGCAGTGAGATTCTCTCTCTCTCTGTTTCTCTTCTAAAGTTTTATACCATGCTCATCAACATGACCTCTAAGCACCTTTCAGGATTTGTTGAACATCTATAGATAAAATGAGACTAAGCAATCAAACTTTTGTGTGTTTTCAAAAGTTTGCTTTCTACTCCCCTTCCTCCTCCCAGCATTACCCTCAGCTAAAAACATCCAAAACGTTGGTTTCACCCCAACACAGAATGTAATGCTTGCACATTTTATTGTCAGGATGCAAAACCTAGTGGGTGGCAACCCTCATGCAGCTCTTTGTTTTTTCTGATGCCTTTTTCCCATCCATGAGTCTATGTATCCTCCCACTAATAGTCCTTTCTGGTTTCTATTAATAGCACACAAAGACTACCCTAGAGCTCCTTGGTTCTTTGTTCCTCAGGAAGTTCCTTTTCTATACTCCCTCAAATCACTGTTAAAATAAATCAAAATAGTGTAACAGCTATTAGGGACTATATTACTGGCTGCAGGACTAATTCATCCCCTCCAGATTTAGATGCAAAAGCGGATGGGCTTACCTTGCTATGAGGAGAACCTTTTGAAAAGAATACTGCGCTCCAGGGCTATCACAATGAGGAGCATCGGACTTCTTAGTCTTGGAGTCCTGCTGTGACACCAAATATGCAGTGTGCCTCGCCCCTAGGATCCACTCTTTGTATAAGATAACGGTGCCAGCTGTATATGTACAATCACAAACAATGCTGAGTCTTGGCTGTAAATGATTGCCGATGGTATTATTGAAAATATGGTAGGGATGGCCTATGTGATCTGAGAACACTTTGCCCATTCGCCGAAGGCTGCTAAGATCCCAATTTAGCTCCAGGAAGAATAAAACATCACCTCAAGTCGGTGGTTTCCATTTAACAGGAATGGTACATACTCCATGTGCAGAGGTGTTCTGGAGCTACATGTGCCTGTGCTGGACAGTGGAAGCTCTGGAAGCCACTGTTCTCAGACCTAGCTTCTGTAATCACTGTACCTGCTTAGTTAACTTTCCCTATCCCTTGATATGGTCTAGCCAGGAGACTGTCGCAGGTGGGAAAGCGAGTATAAACCTTGGGTTGCTGTAACTTCCCCACCTCAGGATTAGAATCTGGGACCTTCCGCACAATGCCCAGACCTCTGGCTTTGAGCTAAAGGTGAGTCTGAGAAATGTGAACTGCTTAACGCTGAAATCTACCACCATTCTAAGTGGGGGGGCACATGGTTCTGGACCACAGCATGCAGGAGGGGCCATTGGGAACCTATGGGGTGTGTACTGAGGGCCCAAGATTGCCTTCATTCGGCTTTAGTATCTAGCCTGAATGGAAACAGCTTCTCCAGCTTTTCATATTCCTGTGTGTTATGCCAAGTTACATGTCTCTGGAAACCCATCAGCCTGTCCTTTGTTTATTTATGAATTACACTGTCCCATTTAAAAGGCACAGCCAGCCTGTGGCACTCACGGTCTCAGAGTCAAATGCTATGGCTGGATTTGAACATCAAAGTCTGAATCATGTAGTGGTCACTAATAATGTGTGTTGCTAGTGATTCATGCAAGGGTAAGGGGTACCCAATGTCAGGCTTGAGATGAGTGGAAGTGAACCTGTACCAAGCACTGGAGTCCACACACCTCAAATCAGAGCCAGAATAAGGCAATCCAGGGCTCCAGGCACACCACCATTTAGATCCCCCTATAGCCTAATTGGGCGGGACAGTCCTGGAATGGACATTTCCAGTCCTGGTCCTGGGCTGAATGTCTCCGGGATAGCATTTGTCCCAGACTCCCTGTGGTACCGCTCTGTGCCTCCCCAAGGCTCAGGGTTGGTGCCAGCTTCTTCATGGTGGTGGTGGTGGTGGGGGGCAGGGGGCTGAGGTGAGCCTTCACTCTCCCTTGCCATGAGGCCCTGGCCCATGCTCCTCCTCTTTCCCCTGAGACCTTACCCCCTGGCCAGGATGGAAGCCCGATCTGGGCAGTAGTAAGAGCTGCCCAGGGAGCCTGGGCAGCTGTGGGGAGCCCTGGACCCTCCACCTGCCCTGGGTGGAATGCACAGGGGGCAGGGACATGGGCTGGGGGCTGATTTGGGGCATCTCTGCCCAGGACAGGTGGAGAGTTTGGGGCTCCTCACAGTGGCTTGGGCTCCCTGGATGGCTCTTACCATGGCCTGGCTCTGAATTCCGGCCTGGCCAGAGGGCAGGGCTTCAGGGGAGCAGAGGAGGCAGGGCTCCTATATGTCTTCCGTTTTTGCATTTGAAAAGGTGGTCACCCTATGCTGAGGTCCTACTCCACTGCTGCAGGAGTCATCGCACAGAAGCCACTTTGGGCAGCCTAAAATTAATAGATTTTCAGGCAAAAAGGGTCCATTATGATGGTCTAATATGACCTCCTATGTCTTGCCCCTTCCTGGATACCACTCTCTGCCTTTAGGTGTTTGGGGTCTACCCAGGAGAAGGAGCCCCCACCAACCTGAGGACTCAATATGTGTGTAGGCCCCTGCTCACACCACTCTATCAGAGTCATGGCAGGGTGATAGCAGTGAGTCTTCCACAGTAGGGCAGCATCAGTGGCGGCCTCTCGGGTGTAGTGGGTGTCAGTTAATGAGTCATCATGATGAATGGGGTAGATCTAACTTATTAGAACTATTATTTCAAACTTTCTGCAGACTCAGGCAGAAAATACAGCATTGTGTCATGATTTTAATCATTATGTTCGTAACCATGAAGGCTGGAGACATAATTCTTTTTTAAAATGAAAGCAGAATTTCTGAAGATGACACGTGACTCCAGGAGCTGAGGACATAGTCATGGGCCAATGGTGCCCTAGCCTTAATCATGCCCTTTCTCCAGTCCTTGGGGAAATTTGGATCTGGATTCAAATTTTGCAGCTGGCCCACTCCTCTATACTGGGCTAAAACAAAACCCCAGATCCAAAGACTCTTGAACTTAAAAGATGTTTGCGCTTTGCTTCTTAGGTCTGTCTCTAAAACTGACCACTGCGGGGATCAGGAATTTCCTCCATGTGTCCCCTGTATGGCATTCCACAGTTGGCTAGGGGCATTATGGGTGCTTCTTTTTTGCCTTGTTCTGAAGCTGGAGGCAGACTTTGTTTGGTACCAGTGGAGAAAATCCTGTGTTTTGGCCCACAAAGCCATTCTTACTAGTGCTCTGTGTTGCTCCCATAGCTTTCCCCCCTATACTGTATATCACTGTGTTACTATGCAATGGAGTATGCAGCTGTCAGCTCAAAGGCACACATTCACAGAAGACTACACACATAATTGGGTGCACGCATCTTCTAGCTGTTGTCATTAATGGAAGTTATGTGAATAATAACCTCGTTCCCCAAATCTCACAATGAAAATGTACCTCAAAGGGCCTAGAACATATATATTTGGAATCTTCAAATCTTTGTCGTGTTCGGGAACCAGTAAAAGTTTTGAATAATTTAGCACATCTCTGCAGCTAATGTGATTTTTTTTTAAAGTTCACTAAACTATTGTGATAGCGGCTACAAGTTATCCTCCCATGACTTCAAGACTGTTTAGCTCCAGGCTTAGTATGGTCCCTGCTATTTAAACTAAACATAGAAAGCCTTGGATAACCTGACTTGACTCTACTAGTGATGTACAGTACTATGCTGTGTCCCGCTATTTTAATTATGAACCCTCTATTTTCTTACATGAAAATACCATGTGTGTCTGAGAGAGAGAGAGATCAGTGATGGAACCACAGATAAGCCTGACCTGCAGTTGCTGTCTTCTGTACTGATGGGGAGAAAATGCCCAATTTCTACAGAAAATTCCACCTACTAATTACGTTAATTGAATTATCTTCCTGAATGTGAATGAGAAATTTTGGGAGGAGGAGGGTGGAGTGGGAACTAATGGGACTCATGCATTCCTTTCTTCTCTATCTATGTATTTTAATACTCTGATGAGTGCCCATCACTCACCTCATCTAATGGTGTTTCTGTGGGGCTTGTAATAGCTTCCAGTCAACCCACAGTGAGTGGACTCTTCTTCCACTGTCAGTCCTGTTTGGATTAGTCTCCCTTCTCTCTTCTGAACACCCAACAGCCTGCCTTTGTATATGGAAATCTGGCGTCTTGTGATTTCTGCTATGGTGTGTGATCTTGTCAAATAGTTCAAGAGCCTTGGCTTCATTGGGGTTAGAAGGTGGGAGAGGAGAAGGGTAGTTTGTATGATCCTTCTACTTGGTGACTCTGAGAAGTCCTGATGAAATATAATTAAATAATCAGGGTTTTTTGGGTCCTGGGTAGACTGAGTGACCTATTGGGACTGGAGAGTCAGGAAATCTATTTGGAATAGGGGACTGTTGAGGACAGTATGTTGGAGGGAGTTAAGGGTCGGGGAAGAGGTAGGTAAATTCAGATGGAACAGAGGACGAGGAGAGGAATAATAAAGAAGAGTAGGATTTTCTCATTTGTTTTTTTATTAAAGCATCTCAGTATGAATTGAGCAGTCCCATTAGCTTGCAAGACCTCGGTCTCAAGATTATTTTCAGGGTCCATACAGCATTATCACTTCATGGCAGAACAATGGACAGGGCACATAATTACAGGTGATAACGCTAGGGGAGATCTCAAAAGGTTCCTAGCATCCTGGTCCTCTAAATGTCCTTCTTGTTTAGAGGGAAAAAGTATTGTTTCTACAGGAACTCCAAAGTTATTCAGTTGAAATCTCTGACATGACAGGACAAGTGATAAAGGATTCTATCTAAGATCTGAGTGTTTGGCACTTAGGTTCAGAGGTCCGGTGCACCTTTCAAACTCCTCCCAGCTGGAGGGATATGGAGGAACGTGCAACACCTGAAGCAGGGTCTCTGGAGGAGAGAGTGCCTTGCACAGTTCAGCTCAGAGTCCAGTGACTCATAAATGTCATTGATGTGCTCTGAAGGGAAAAACCCCAGGCTCTTGAATGAAAGAGTCTTTGGTTGGGGAGAAAGCTGATATTCACAGAGGTGACTGTAAACTAGGCACAGCACCTGTGCTCATCACTACTGTTAGTCTAATGAATCTGGACTGGGAAAGAATAGTATTAGTTGAAACAAACGAACAGTGCCTTAACGATGCCTTTAAAATGGCACCTAACCTGTACTTTTATTTGAAACAAAACTATGTATTCATTAAGGGCCAGATTCAGATTCCTATACTCACCATGAGCAGTACCTTAGTCCTCAGATAGTCCTAGTGAAATCAAAGGGACCAAGCAGGGAGCGAGGCAGTAGCTAGGGTGAGCAAGGTTAGTGAATCTTTCCCTTTCTAAATGGTGGTTCCTACCTGCGAGAATAGGAGGAGCTCGATAACAGTCAACCACTATTATATCTGAGCCAAAAAGTGAGCCACTTGGCCATACACTACCACGCTTCATCAAAGCACAGGGTGAAGCTATGCAGGTGTCAAGTGCATTGAGTAAATAAAAACATCCATGGGTTATGCCAAAAATCCTCACTCTAAAGCAGGGATTGGCAACCTTTGGTCCGCGACCTGCCAGGATAAGCACCCTGGTGGGCTGGGCTGATTTGTTTACCTGCCTTGTCCCAGGTTTGGCCAATCGCGGCTCCAACTGGCTGCAGTTCACTGTCCCAGGCCAATGGGGGCTGTGGGAAGTGGTGCAGGCCGAGGGGTGTACTGGCCGATGCTTCCCGCAGTCCCCATTGGCCTGGAGTGGTGTACCACGGCCAGTGGGAGCCGCGATCGGCTGAACCTGTGGACGCAGCAGATAAACAAACCGTCCCAGCCCGCCAGGGTGCTTACCCTGGCAAGCCACGTGCCAAAGGTTGCCAACCCCTGGACTAGATGATCATAATGGTCCCTTTTGGCCTTAAAGTCTAGGGATCTTTTTGTTTTATTTTATTTTTATGGTTAAAATATCTTATCCCCTCACATTAATCCGTACCCCACACTGTCAGGTCTTTTAGGATGTCTAACACAACAAATGGAATGTAGAAAGAATAATAATAGTTTTCATTATTATTACCTAGCACCTTCCATCCTCTAAAGATCCCAAAGGATTTCACAGACATTAGTGAGTTCATCCCAGTGTCTTGATCCCTAAGGTAGGTAGATAGAACACTCCTGCGAGATTGGTAATTAATATTTCTCCTGTTTAACAGGTGGGGAAATGAAGTCAAAGATATGTTAAAAGAACTGCCCAAGGTTGCACAGGAAACCTATGGCAAAGGTGGGAATAGAACCAATATCTTCTGGACCTGGGCTTTAGCCATAAGGACATCCCAATGGCTCCAGGCTCCCAGTCAATCACTGCATAGAAAAAGCACGCTTCTTCTCAAGAATGTGTTGTGTCAGTGATGTAAATGTGACCCCCCAAATTGGATTTTCCTCCTTAAACATAGAGGCAATGGGAAGAGAGATGCAGGAAAAAGCTGCAATTACGTCATCAGCAGAAGTCCTTGAGAGGAGCTTGGGCTGACAGTCCTGAGAACAGTGTTGTAGCCGAGTAGGTCCCGAGGTATTGGAGAGGCAAGGTGGGTGAGGTAGTATCTTTTATTTGTCTCTCTCACCAATGGAAGTTGGTCCCCTAAAACAATGCTTCCCAAACTTAGGATGCTGCTTGTGTAGGGAAAGCCCCATGCAGGCTGAGCCGGTTTGTTTACATGCCGTGTCCGTGAGTCTGGCTGATCGCGGTTCCCACTGGCTGTGGTTTGCTGCTCCAGGCCAATGGGGGCTGCTGGAAGTGGCGGCCAGTACGTCCCTCGGTCCACACTGCTTTCTGCAGCCTCCATTGGCCTGGAGCAGCGAACCGCGGCCAGTGGGAGCCGTGATTGGCCGGACCTGTGGATGCGGCAGGTAAACAAACCGGCCTGGCCCACCAGGGGCTTTCCCTACACAAGCGGCATCCCAAGTTTGGAAAACACTGCCCTAAAAGATATTACCTCCCCCACCTTATCTCTCTAGTACTGAGAACAGTTGTTTTAATTGGATGCACTGACAGCCTTGACCCTGCTAACCAAACATCTGCAGCCTAGGTATACTAGGTGCTGGGCTAATCTTATTCAGCTTTTGAAGTCTAGGTGTAACATTTAAAAAAAATTCAAACATTTCTCTCAGTTACAGCCCTTTGCATGCAAAATGTTGTAAAAGTGCAAAGCCCGTGACTGGCGCAATGTTCTTTTTTTGCTGCCAGTGCATCCCCAGAATGTGGATGAAGTGCCCTAGTTTAATTTTCCTGTGGGAGTGTTCATTCCATGGCAACCAAATACAATTTGATCCCAAGTAATGTCCTAACCATTAAAGGACTCTCCGGCTTGCCTGCTGCTAATGGAATCCCCAGCCCCAGTGCTACTTGTTAGAAACCCTTAAGCTAATAAGGCATTCATCCAAACTCTGACCTTGGGCTGACAAACACAAGAAACTATCCAAAAATGATACAACGTCTGTTTAAATGTTGAACCTTGGAACATTTAAAAGAAAAAACAAGTGCTGAATTTTGAAAACTCTGCAAACAATGGAGCAGCCCGGGGTGGTGTTAATAAATTAAAACTGATCCAAAAGCCCCAAAGTTTTTATAGGTAATCAGATCACTTAGCTTTACTAGTAGGAGATGAAAGTTAGACTCAGTGGTGATGGACAGAACAAGAACACATTTATCCTGGCATTTCTTTGACCAGAGTAACTGATCAAGGCTGGCATTAGAGACCAGATATGTCAAGGAGTCAATACAGTAATAAACTTCACTTGCTGAATGAGAGAGGGGATGAATCAGGTCTATACTACTGCTCAAGTTGATCTAATATAAGTCGCTCAGGGGTGTGAAAAAGACAGCAAGTTATAGTGACCCAAGTGCTGTCCACACTGGCACTATGTTGGCGGGAGACACTCTCCTGCTGACATAGCTTCTGCCTCTTGTGGAGGTGGAGTAATTATGCTGACAGGAGAGCCCTATTGTTATAGGATGAGACAAGAGGCAGGGCTACAAGAACACCCTTTACCTATACGCTATTTGCCTTTAATATAGACTCACGGTGAGTCTGAACTAGAGCCTGATGAAGCCACACGCAGTAATGAGCCATTTCTGTGCTAGACTCCAGCCACTCTACATGCCCGGAGCTGGTTTAGGGACTCCCAGAGCAGGTATACAAGCCTCACAGGAGAAACAGCTCAGTCTGCCAAGTGTCACTTCATGACATGGGACTCTCCCCTGCCTGACAGTGCTGACAGACTCCACTGGCCTTAGTCTACTCCAGCCTTGTTCCTAGTCTTGCTCCAGCCTGGCTCCCAGCTTGACTCTTGCTTTGTTCTGAATCCCATCCTGACTCCAGCTGTAACTTCTAGGTCCGGTTCCTGGCCCACCACACCAACCAGCAGGCCTGACGGCGACTGCTCCAACTGCTACACCAGACCCTCTGCATCTCCGTTTCCGACACACCCCATTTCTTGTCTGATTTGTTGAGTCCTCAGTTCCATGGGAATGGTCATCCCGTATCCTGTGTAGCCATTATCATGGAGCTAAGGTGTAAGCAGCTCACGCAAGAAATGGACACGGCACTGGATAAGGATTTGCAAAATCTGGGTTCTGTCATTGCTATGTGAACTCGGGCAAGTTACTGCACCTCTCTTTTCTGCCACCTCCCTTTTTGCCTGTCTCTCTATTTAGACTGTAAGATCTTCAGCATCGGGACCGCCTCTGACTATGTGTCTCTACAGTGCCTAGTCCAATGGGTACCCAGTCTCAGGTGGGGGTCTCTTAGGCTCTACTGCAATATAAATAATCAATAATTAATAAATATTTTAAAATTAGATACATATTCTGAAATATTATGATTATATTTACCCCTTGGATGTAGCCTGATTGGCTGGCTTGCATCCTGATGGACCTCAAGCATTTGTACCTTCAGCCAGTCAGCCAAACAAGTTCCCAGAGTCCCCTCCCCTCTGTCATAGCCCCCATTGGTCATCTCTTTTCTAAGATGTACAGTCTTTCTTTCTTGTAAGGGTTTTCAAACATATCATTTATTTGAGAACAACAAAGTAGGTGAGATAATATCTTTTATTGGACCAAATTCTGTTGGAGGACAGTACAAGCTTTTGAACTACACAGAATTCTTCTTCTAAGGAAGGAAATCAGAGTGCCTGAGATTTCCTTCCCCAGACCTGCTCTGTGTAGCTTGAAAGATTTTACCTTCCACCAATAGAAATAGGTCCAATAAAAGATATTACCTCACCTACGTTATGTCTCTAATATCCTGGGACCAATATGGATATAACAACAATGCAAAAATAATTTATTTGATTCATTGTTGTGCATCGGAAAGATGTCTGGGCTCTTGATTTCTTTTTTGCCGTGTGGTTTAGAAAATAAAACAGAATGTATATCCAGTGATCAGTCTGTCTAGCAAAGGTATCTCAAAGCTCCAAGTTAAGAAAGCACTTTTGCACATTCATAACTTTAAATTTCTATGCTTAAGTCCCATTATATTAATTAAATTTACTTCCCATGGGTATCAATGTGTAAAGTAAAGCATGTTCTTAACACTGTCTTGAACAGTGTTCCTGAAATGGGGCTTTTATAATCAGATTCTGGTAAAGAAAGGCCTTTCCCTTTGACTTCAGTGAGAATTTTGCCTGGGTAAAAACAGAGTAAGGATCTCAGGATTTATCTCAGGCTGTGGCTACACTTAGCACTTCAAAGCGCTGCTGCGGTAGCGCTGCCGCGGCAGCGCTTTGAAGCGCTAAGTGTAGTCAAAGCGCCAGCGCTGGGAGAAAGATCTCCCAGTGCTGTCCGTACTCCACCTCCCTGTGGGGAATAACGTACAGCACTGGGAGCCGCGCTCCCAGCGCTGGGGCTTTGACCACACTGGCGCTTTGCAGCGCCGCAATTTGCAGCACTGGAGAGGGTGTGTTTTCACACCCTGCTGCAGCGCTGCAAATTTGTAAGTGTAGCCAAGCCCTGAGTGGAGCTTAATAATAATACTTTAGAGAAACACAGCAGCTATTTTGTACTTGGCAATTGTTCACAGCCTGGGACATGTTTTATTGAGTAGGAGAATGTTGGCCAATACACTGGGCTATCCCTTGCACTCTTTGAAGAGTGTCATGGGCTCTTTATAACATCCACCTGGACAGTTATGAGAGGTGTAGATCGGACCCCTGTTTAATACTCATCTGAAGGAAGGTCCGTCTGATGACAGCCCCGCTAATATGATGCAGCATTGGGTAGAATCCCACCTCCTGCTGTGGGGCTTGAACTGTGCTATTTTTTGACCCACAGGTGAGACATTCAATAAGAGTAATTAAAGGGCTTTTAAATTATTTTTACTGCACACATACAGTATTCCCTTACTGATTATCCCCTGATCTGAGTTTAAATGGAGGGCAGGAAGCCGTGGCTTACAAAACAACGATATAATAACTCTGTTTTCAGATTCCTTTCCTTAGCTATGTATTTAAATGTCTAACTAGTGAAAATATGAATTAATAATGTCACCTGTGATAGGGAAGCCTACAATCTCTTTAAAGCTATGGGGACAGATCCTCATCTGGTGGAAATCAGACAGCTTCACTAAAGACAGCCCTTAGTTTGTACCAGTGAAGGGTCTGGTCCATTTTGTCCTTTGTCGCTCTTTTGCTCTATAAATCTAAATTGAGGCTTTTCTTGTTTTACCTTGCCTGATTTCATTTGTTACCTTGGCACTGCAGACTGTATGACTGTACATCTTTCATAAAGTGCCTTGAGATGTCTCAGCATGATAAGGGGCTAATTAAATTGAAGTTGCTGTCAAAGGAGGAGAGGGAGTGAGAGTTCAGGGTTAGCTAGCTGACACACTGGTTTATTTGATGACTTTAGTGAAACTAAACGGGAGACCTTTAGGCACTTATGAAATCACTAAACTTTATGCTAAACCATGGTGAATGGCTCTCCAAGGGCTCAGTGATTTGGTTTGGATGCCTGCTCAAAAGCTGGAATGACCTTTAGGCAAAAATCTCTTGAATCTACAAAAAGTGTGCTGAAAACTTGTCATTACAAGGTCCTTTGTGGGATAGTCAGTATTTCCTGCTTCTAGTTGGGTTAGAAATTTCACAAGTACAACCCTTCTCTTTTTTCTGTCTTACAGAGTATGCAATATGGCTAGGCTGACATGAGAACTCTTCACTATAAGGAAGCTTTTCTGATTGGCCATCAATGAGATCCTACTGAAATGCTAATGGACAACGGATGTGCTAGTTCAACTACCGCTTTATTTTGTCCATATATTTAGTTTCCTAAGATCAGGGCTGCCCGGGGGGGCAGGGGGGGCGGCAAATAGGGCAATTTTCCCCGGGCCCCGCAAGCCCTGTCCCAGCGGCGGTCCGGGTCTTCGGCTGGCATTTCGGCGGCAGGGGGCTCTTCAGTCACTCCGCGTCTTCAGCAGCACTGAAGGGCCCCCCGCTGCTGAAATGCCGCCGAAGACCCGGAGTGACTGAAGGGCCCCCCGCCGCTGAAATGCCGCTGAAGACCCAGACCGCTGCCGGCTGAGTACAAGCGCTGCAGCTCCCCGCTTTGCCCCAGGCCCCCTGAATCCTCTGGGCGGCCCTGCCTATGATTTTCCAAACTGTGGATTTCTCACTAGGCCTTTGTATCTGTGCCTTACATTACAACCTGAGCGTACCTAGGTGTGACAATGCACCCCATAAGGCTTCATGGAAATATGCTTATGAATGTATATATTACATAACTGGAATATGTTTTATGCTACATATACCATTAAAGGTTATGATCTACTGAATATGTTTTATGCTACATATACCTTGAAAGGTTATGATCTACTGAATCTATTCATCCTATTTGTATGCATGTGTCACTGTTGTTTTTGAAGTTATGAATATTGGCTGTGTACTTGCTTGCTTTCTTAGTAAAGCATTTGGTCAGCTTCTTGAGAAAGGAATGTGCAAATTAAGTGCCCAATCAAGAAACACTTAAAGGACAATGAATCTTCGATAGTTCCAAGCCACATAAGAAGTCAACCTGAGGACGTTCAGGGTAACATGTAAACAATGTCTGCTGCCTGTAAAAACTGAGTAATGCATGAACATGTGACTTGCCCATGTGACTCTAAAACTCCATCTTGGAGCTGGACTTTGCATAGGAGAGAGGAGGGAGTCTCCACCCACAAGAGAAAGTCTACTTAAACCCCTGGGAGACCCCTCCATTTTGCCTTCAACTGGCTCAAGAGATAGCCTCTCCACCCCCAAGGATACCTGAAAGAAACTGGAACAAAGGACAGTAACTACAGGGGGGGTGAGTGATTGCTGGGCTCAGAGTAGAAGGAGACTAGTCTGTAAAAGGGAGCTTACTGGAACACCACTGAGGGTGAGATTTTGTCTGTATTCAGTTTTCTTACTGTATTAGACTCAGACTTGTGTGTTTTATTTTATTTTACTTGGTAATTCACTTTGTTCTGTCTATTATTACTTGGAACCACTTAAATCCTACTTTCTGTATTTAATAAAATCTCTTTTTACTTATTAATTAACCCAGAGTATTCATTAATACCCGGGGGGGGGGGAGGGAAACAGCTGTGCATATCTCTCTATCAGTGTTATAGAGGACGAACAATTTATGAGTTTACCCTGTATAAGATTTATACAGGATAAAATGGATTTATTTGGAGTTTGGACCCCATTGGGAGCTGGGCACCTGAGTGTTAAAGACAGGAACACTTCTTAAGTGGCTTTCAGTTAAGTCTGCAGCTTTAGGGCACGTGGTTCAGACCCTGGGTCTGTGTTGGAGCAGACTGGTGTGTCTGGCTCAATAAGACAGGGTGCTGGAGTCCCAAGCTGGCAGGGAAAGCAAGGGCAGAAGTAGTCTGGGCACATCAGTTGGCAGCCCCCAGGGGGTTTCTGTGATCCAACGTGTCACACTAGGAATGCACTAATGTCTTGTTTGACGTACACTTCCATTCAACAATGTTATCTTTACTCTCAAAGCTTTTATGATGAGACGTAGGCCCTTGTATTTACCTAACAGCTTACACAAATAAATCAATACCACTCTGATAGTGAAAATGATGCCACTGGGTCAAGATACTGATGACAAACTTCTGAAGGGTAAGAGATCTGGTTGAGATAAGGACCAAAAATTCAGAGTGCTTATGCAAGCCTTACGTGAAACTAACTGTGAGGTGCCTCAACATGAAAACAGGCAGGCTTTGGAAACTAACATTTGGTATCTACTTAGTAAGTTGCACCTGCTTCTGCTTCTTGTCTGGCTAATGAAGAAAAATGGTAAACAAACTTCTTCAGATCTTTGACCTGCATTTTGTTTGAGTTCTGGATGAAGTCTTAAGTCCGTTCTTACTTTATATGAATCATTCCTATAATATCAGTATGTGGAGTTAAAAAGTAAGTATCTCAGGATTTAACGCTATATTTCAATAGTATTTGGATAATTGAAATAGAACTCTCTTTTGGGTAACAATCAACATATAGCTAGCTCTACCGCATCGTACGAATGACTTGTGAAAGGGGCAAAGATGATGGTTTGAAAACCATGGCTAAAAATGCTGTTTGGGAAACTTCCTTATACATGATGGAATGATTTCTAAATACTGTCTAGTAGTACTTGTGTTTAAGTGGGCGGTGTTTATATTGTTACCTGCATGAATAAGTACTAGAGTACTTTTTGGCTGAGGAGGGGAAAGGAGCATGTCCCCTTTCCTCTGTATTTGAATGCTCCTTCCCCATGCAAAGACCAAACAAATGGCCTTGTACACTTTATACACGAGGGGCTGGTGGCTTAATGCAGAGAGGCTGGGAACGCTTGTTTTTCTCCCTCTGTTATGCCCCTGGGATGCAGTAGCAGCTGTGGTCCCTGTGCGCTTCCTACTACATGTGGCTTGCTAGTCCCTGGATCAGAATTCCACAGCATGCAGGGATGGTGCGTCCTCCTCTCAGCTTCCTCTAGCCCCTTGTGCTGCAGGACTGTGGAGGTTTCACAGTGTTTAGCACCTCCTACACCTGAGGATGGCAGAAAGTTTGGCCCTGTGTAAGTGCATCTTCTGTTGACATTGGCTGGGAGATGGACCCTTTTTGTTGTAGCATAAAATCCAATAATTAATGAGTTAGGTACTGGTATGTGGGCAGTGAGAGATTTGGGAAGACTGATGTAAATTACAAGTTGATGGAGAGGGACCTCCTGGGTCACTGAGTCTAGTCCCCTGCTATCACAGGCAACCCTGTCATATAATCCTGTTCAGAAACTTATCAATGGACATCGTAAAACTGGTGAGGTTGTTTGCCCCCATTACTCGTGCTGGGAGGCTGTTCCAGAACCTCCCTCACCTGATGGCTAGAAACCACCTTCTAATTTCCAGCCTCAATGCATATTCATGGCCAATTTATACCTGTTTGTTGTTCTGCCACCATTGTCCGTCTCCCTCCCCGCTGTTTACCCTCCTGATGTATTCATGGAGAGCAATCAGCTCCCCTCTCAGCCTCCATTTGGCCAAACTAAACAAGTCAAGCTCTCCTAGGATCATCCTAGTGCCCTTTCTCTGCACCTGGTTTGGTGTGAATTCATTTCTTGAGTGGGATAGAGCTTCCGGCCATTTTAATGATATTTCTTTTGTGGAATTAACAAACCTCTATGTTAAAATCTAAGAGCTAAAAAGAAAATGTGTATGAAGGGATTGAGGGGTTGGGGAGCTTTATGCATCCACTTTGAACCAGCCATTTTTGTCAGAGCTCAACTCTCACTTTGACTTTTACCTAACCCGGCTTTTACACCTGCACATTTCCCTCTCCTGATGCTCTTGGTAACTGACATTGTTGTTTTTCTGCAAACACATTACAGCTAGAAAAGTATGCTCAGTGCACTGCTTCCCCATGGTGCAGCATTCGAGTCCTGAAATCACTAGATACAGGGGCCCAGAGCTGTTACGCGAGGAGAGGATCGATTCAGTCAATCAGAAGGAAAATCCACTGTCAGGCACTCAGACCTTTAACCTGCTCCTCAGAATTATTAGAACTCCCAAATCTCTTTGCAGGGCTTTTCTATTAGATGGATATTCCCATGTTTTGATTTTTTTGCTCCAAAAGTAATTTTTTTTATAATTACCTGCATTGAACTGCACTCACCATCTGGGAAGTGATAGGCACTTAAATGATTTATTAGCCTGGGTTCCTAAATGTGCTGAACAGCATGGGATTGATTTGGCGAGTGACAAATACAGGGTACATGACAATGGGTAGGTGGCCAATGTCTGATGGAGCATCATGCTATACTTGTGGGATTGCACTGCGGGTATGCCGGCTTCATTCCATCCATGCAGTAGATCAATAAAAGGCAGGTGTGCCTGGGATCAGAAATACAAAGAAATATCTTGAAGTGCAGTTCTGATCTCAAAGAGGGCTGTAAAAATTGTTGAGCCCCATGATTCTTGTCTCTGAATAACTCTGTGTTAAATTTAGTAAAAAGACAATTGACAACCTTGCAAGCCTTTGTACGATCTGAAAGTTATCTGGGTTCCTTCTTTTTCATGCACTGGTTGAAATTCTGCAGGCTGATTCAGGCCCTCAGTTATCACTGCTATTATTATTTACTATTTGTTTTACCTTAGCATCCATAATGTGTGCAATGCTTTCCAAACACATCCCGGGGCAACCCCGCTAGCAGTCAGGAAGGGTGAACAGGTGTATCACAGGATATAATCAGAAGACAATTGAGCTGCATAGGTATAACTGCAAGCATGATTAGTAGACAATGGGAGCTTGTAGGTTTAAGTGAGGGCATAATTTGCCCTGCAAATGCATTATTAGTAGTGATGAAGTATGGGAAACAAAGAACCCTTTGCTTTTGCTTTACTTTCACTGTGCATCTCCACTGGAAAAATGGCACCTGTCATTCACGATTGGTGTCCACCAATGCACCTTCCAAGTGGAAACTGTATTGTAGACAGCATTCTGCTTTTTTATCATCTCACCACACCGCATCACAATAAAAATGCCTGAGCCCAGAGCTCTAGTCACATTACAACTTCCACCTGTACTGCCAGTTAGGAAAATCATCTCTTTACCTGTGAACAGAGCAGGGCATAATTTACAGCAGCCTTCCTCTGCTCTGAATTGTGCCGAGATCAATCTGGCCCCAGGAACATAAAAATGGTGTCACCTTTGCCCCAGGTCTTCTCCTCTTCTTTGTGCTAAGCTGGAGCCAAGGATCTATCCTAAGAAGAGAACTCCACAAAGTTATGATCCAAGGGTTTGATCCTGCTAGGTGCTAAGTGCCCTTATTTACTATTTAAGTCAATGGGAATCCTGTGCAGGGTCATGTTAATCTTCTCTCCACTGGTCTAATTTAGTGTATGTGCCATACAAGCATGCACCAGGCATTCAAAATCAGGCCTTTAACCCGAATGGGAACTGTGGAATAGCAAATATGCCAGGAACTAGCAAGCTGGCTTCCAACACCCGGATATGTATTTTGATGGCAAATCAAAATGGACTACCCCAACTGGCAGCTGGCAGAGGAGAGTTTATGCCCTGCCAGCTACGGGGCTCTCCAAGAAATGGGATGTGTATATTAAAAACAATTGTTTTCAGTGACAGCTGAGCTCACCTAATTGCTGAATAGCAAAAACCAACCCACAGCATTCCTGGTGCCCCTACAACTCCCTCCTGCCTAGTGATGGTAACCGATGAATCCTCTGCTTATTTCTATTCTAAACTGGGCCTTCTCTGTTATGTACGGTATGTCTGAAGCTCTTGCCTTCATGTCTTCAGGATTCTCCAGCAGCACATGCTGAGCCTCTTCTGGCTTGGTCCTGATACTTGTCAGGCCTTGGTGAAAGGGATGAAACAGAGGTGGTAAAAGATACTAGGTCTGAACCCAGGGCATGGGCTTCTAAAGGGCAGGCGTGGGTTACAACAAGCCTGTGAAGAATGCAATGCACATGCAGCTACAGGCCTTACACTGGCCATGGTGCAGGCTACACCATACAGAACTAGTGGGAGCTAATGACTGTTGCTCTAGTGCCACCTGGTGGTTCAAAAGTGCAGAAAGCTGACCCTTTACTCGGAGGAAATGGCCAGTGGTGTAGGGTTGCGCTAGGATGGACACACAGCAAAAGGGGTTAAAAAGATTGGGATAGAACAATGAGGGAAGATGGGACTGAGAAAGACAGGCGTGAGGAGTGATCTGGGAGTTGGGCGGGGAAGGGTCTAACTGGCAGAGAGCTTGCTAATGTTAAGTTTTCCTGCTCATGTGTCTTTTGGGGCCTGGTGCCAGCTGCAGGCTGGGTGAGAATATGCTGTCCTGCCATCGTGTCTTTGGAATCACCACAGGAAATTGTGACCGGCCTGTGAAATAATTGTCAACCAAAAAAGTGAGGGGGGAGAGGCACTGAACGGGTGTGGAAACATGGGGAACTCTGGGGCGACAATGAGCGATGGCCATGGCCCTCAGCATGAGGGACAATTGAGGGGGATGGATCCTATTCCTGTAATATCTCCATTTGTGGCCAGTTCCACTGGAAATTTGTGGGTGATGAGACGGATTTGAACAGCTGATCTGACATTTACCCATCATTTGTATTTGCCCAGAAAAAGGAAGCAGGGTTGCTATTCTTTGGGTGCTTTTAACCAAAATGTGACTGGATTCTGAACATAAGTACTAGCTTATAATATGTATTCTTATTACTACTGTTCCAGTCAGTGCCAGTGAAGATATGCAGTAAAGTACCCACTTTCCCTGTGGTACGTGTCCCCTTTGGAATGGCCCAAAGATGTAAATATTGGTTATCAATTCCGTGTCCATTCTATTCCATGACTGGGGTTCCTAGGGGCTACAATAACACAAATACAAATAATAATTTATGTAGCTCAGTGTTTCAGGGTAGAGCAGGCCAAATAATGGAATTTTTGGTTTGCCGGCAATCCTAGGCTAGATGTATAGGGCTGAAGGGGATCAAGATCCCCCGAAACTATCTACCAGCTCACCAATTTTAGCTGAGCCGCTCCAAGGGCATGCCCAGTTCGGTGACAGGAGAAGCCTCACACATGGCGACACTAGGGCCAGGAAGGGGGCAGGGTGGAAGGCCCTGTCTGAGCACAGATGCATGCATCACATCGTGATGCCATGATGGTGAGGGCCAGGAAGACAGTGGGGTAGGCAGGGGAGGGCCCCTCTACATGGGGATGACGTGGCAAGTTGGAGGAGCGGGAACAGGAACTCTGCCATTGTTGGGTAAGGGCAGGATTGGCTCCCTCTCCACATCCACATTTCTCCCTCCCCCCAATCGAAGCTTCCCCTCTGCCTAGTGATCTCCATGCATGGTCTCCCCTCCTCTCCCCCCGCAATATTTTGAACCACCATCTATGTTGGCAACTCTGAAAAATAAAATAAAGTGTTTTGGGTTGAACTGAAGATTAAGTTTTTTGAAATTTTCAGCAAATTGAAAAGTAACAAACACCTTCCTTTTGGCCGAACGAGATATTTTGTTCGACCCACAACTAAAGTTTGTTTTGATTTCAAGAATTTTTTTTTTAAACTTTTTTGAATTTGTTTTTTTTAAATAGAATTAAAGGACAATTTGAAATGAAAAGTCATTTTGATCCAGAAAAGTCAGCATGAATTCATGCAATGTTTTGGCATCCCCGAATCTGTGTTTTTCACTGGAAACAGTTTCAGTGAAAATATTTTGCCCAACTCTATTTCAGGCTTAATTCTGGACCCAAGCCCAACCCGCTGAATATTTCTGAACTGAGGGTAAATTCAGACATGAGTCTAATTCTCTATCTGAATGTCAAGGTTTAGGCCCATCTATATTCTAATTTCAGCTTCTCATATCTTGCAAATCTGGCCCTCCTCTATGAAATTTCTGTTCTTTCATTATCAGACCTGATCAGATTTTTAAAGAGATCTTTCAGCTATAGTCTAAAAATTTAAATCTGGTCTTTTCCTTTTCCTGGACAATCTTCTCTGTATCATTCCATGCTTAACGCATGTGCTTCAGAAGCAAATGTCCCCCGTGCATCTGTTTGCCGTGCTACTGGAGTAATTGTTCTTCATCTGATCTACAGTATTTATTTCCTGAATGACCTAATACATTCCTAAATACTGTTTCTTGTCTACCTCCTGCAAGCAGCTCCCCACAGTCGGCTTGTTCTTCCTATCTTGTATTGAGCGTTGCAGGCAGTCAGCTCTGATCTAAGGTGCAAAAGGCTTAACAAACTGATCTCTTGTGGGTGCTTGAGTACAGGAGGATGACTTGGCATTATTGGAGCCAGGGCTCGGTGTTGACTGAAGAGTAAACAGTTAGGGCGGATTTGACTGGAACTGACAGCTGATTGCACTCTAGCTGTTTACCATCCCCATAATCGGAGGGCTTGGAAGTCTGAAAATAAAAAAGAAAGAGAAAGAAAAGGAAAGAGAGAAAAGAAAGATTAAAAAAGTACACAGGATCAAATGGCAAGTGAGAATGGGAAGGGCACAGTCCAGTTTAAACTGGCTTTGGGAAGCCAAGGATGGCTTAATGATTAAAGGAATTATGCACTCTCCTACCCACTGCATTTAAGATGAGTGAGGTTTTAGCTCTGTACTGTTAGCAATGCCACTGACATGATCATAATGCTGGAACACATTTCCCTGCACATTATCGCAGCGAAGGCGACTTGTGGCAGTGGGCCAGAATCACTTAGATCATTTTACCAGGGGCACAGCAGAGACCAGAGGACCCCATCAAGGAGCTGCTCTTTCCAGTCCATAGCACCCCATGTTGTGACATTTCTCTCACAGTTGTCCCCCTGCATTACCGCTGACGACATACAAAATGATCGTTGTCTTTAGATATAAAAATCAGTTTAACTAAAGCCGGGGTCAAACTGCTGTCAGTGTATTCAGATGTATGTTTCAACTTAGTTTTGTCACCCTGTGAGATGGAAAATTGCAGCTCTGGGTAAGGTCAAAGCAGGGTTATAAACTTTCTTTGTGAGCAATTGACTATGAAACAAAATCTGATTTGCTCAGATACAGGTAATGTTTCTTTTTTCCCCTTTAAACCACAACCCTACTTCTTCGTGCTGGTGTTAAATAATTCAACGTTCTAGTGCGGGAGGACTTGAGAAATTTCAGAAATAATGCATATGGAATGCTTGCCTTCATATTAATAATAGCTGTAGGTTCTATAGCAGCATTATTTTTGTGTGTGTATACACTCTATGAATTGATTATGTAACCCAAATGCCTTCTAGGGATGTCTTCTGTCTCTATGGGGATCTGGTATAATTTGTTCTCTGAATTACCCTGCCACTTGTATCCTCTTATACTAAAAAAACCCTTATATGGATAAACAGACAGAACGGAAACTGGCGAGCAATAAAAAGTGGCTGTGTTTAGATCCAACAGCTACCCTTTTTCTGTTGCCAAAATATTTGCTCCTAATACTGTTGCTTTTAATTTTCAAATTATCACAGAAATATTAAATAATCTCAGAGTCCCTCTTCCCTCCCACAGAGAGGTAGGTAAGTAAAATTATTCCTTTTGTACAGGTGGGGAAACTGAGGCATGGGGCGCTTAAGTATCGTAGCCAAGACCATAGAACAGGAAGGAGACCTGATTGCAATTCTTCAGTTCAATGTTCTCGGTCCTATGCTCAAACCACCAAACTACAGGCTAGATTCAGCTCAGTGCTAGAGTAGTACTGTTGGCATCACCTCAGGTACAAGGCCCCAAAGTGGACTATCAGCCAGCAAAGCAGCTGCAACCTCCCCTTGGCAGAGGATCCTAAAGAGGCCAGTACAGCCTCCAGTGTGTCCAATGCTAGACAGCGAGCAGTATGCCAAGGGCACCAAGTTTAGAACCCCAAGAAAGGGCAAGGTGATGCCAGCTCCCTCATGGAGTGAATACCCTCAAAATGCAGGCGGTGGTGGTGGGAACACGGTGGGCAGGTTGGTGCAGTGAGGTGTGGCTTACCCCTCCTGGCATCAGCAAGAGTGACTCTGGCCCTCTGATGATACCTCTTTCTCCCCTCTCTCAATATAGCAAATGTGTTAACTATGATCGCCCCACACATCCCCTTTTGAGGTGAGGCCTTTAAAAGAAAACTGAAAGCCGGCAGGGGTGGGGAGAGGTTTGCCAGGAAGGATGAGCAAGCAAGTTTCAATTAAAAAACGTAAAAAAAAGAAAAAAAAAGAAAGAAAAGGAACCGACCCAAAATATTGCACAGAACTTTTACTGAGCCATTTTTAAAGCTCAGAGACGTCTGAGCTTTCCATTATTTTCAACGGATCAGAATTAAAGAGGCTAACCCAGCTCCCATCCCGTGCCCTATTGGTCTCATTTTTCCTTTCAAAGGGATGCCCCTGTTTCTGCTCAGGTACTGGACATTTAATCCCCCAAAGTGCCCCAGAATCCTTTGCTCTTATCCTTTGCTCTGGCACTACTACAAGATGCTGAAGCACTTGATATCCAAAGACTCATCCCAGCTAGACTGAAATAGCAAACACTGGAAGGAAGACCTTTCCTTCCTTGCTGCTATTTCCCTGGGCATACATTACAGCAGTGGTTCTCAAACTAGGGCCGCCACTTGTTCAGGGAAAGCCCCTGTTGGGCCGGGCCGGGCCGGTTTGTTTACCTTGTACGTCTGCAGGTTTGGCCAATCACAGCTCCCAGTGCCCGTGGTTCGACGCTCAGGCCAATGGGGGCTGCGGGAAACAGCGACCAGTACGTCCCTCGGCCCGTGCTGCTTCCTGCAGCTCCCATTGGCCTGGAGCGGCGAACCGTGGCCACTGGGAGCTGCGATTGGCCGAACCTGCGGATGCAGCAGGTAAACAAACTGGCCCAGCTCACCAGGGGCTTTCCCTGAACAAGCGTGGCCCTAGTTTGAGAACCACTGCATTACAGGGTGGCAGACTCAAGGATCCTGCCTAGGGATTCAGACTTCTCTGGCTAGATTATCCTGTTAGCAGGTGCTTGAACTCTACCTGTAGAGCAATTACTGCTGACTCTTATTAGCAGGTGGGGCCAGTTAGGTCCAGTGAGAGTATAGGAAGGTTTACAACAAAAGTCTGGGACAGAGAGAGACCCTGCAGGAAAACTTTAGGAGCAGCCACACTTAGGGAGAAAGCTTAAGATGAAGTTTGTTGTGGTATTATTTATCATTTACATTTACCAAGAAAGTCATACCCCAGAGAGGGATTTTAAATAGTGAAAGGTGTATTGTTGTCTGCTCCAGCTCCTGTCTGCTCCCCCTCTAAGAGCTACATTCATCCAGTCAAAGAGGAGACCCGTGAGCCAAATCAAAACCATCCACTGCCACTCAGATCTGAATGTCAAATATTCACAACTAACGGCTCACATGCAAGAATCATTTGTAGAAATTATTCAGCAAAATTTTAAGAAAATCATGAGCTGTTCATAGACAATTCACACAGGAAAAAAGAGGTGAAATTCATCAGTTAAATTATTCTCTAGGATTTGCTCACCCAGTGCTACTAATTAAGTATAACAAGGGAGCTGCTGGACGTGTTGAGCTTGTTTGTACCTCTGAAATCTTCTTGCACCAGTATGTTTTGCATCATAGAAATTCATACTAGAAACAGACCCGATCTCATCAACCTTGAACTTGAGGTGGCTTCGGAATCTGAACCAACATCTGGATCAGTGTTTTGCTGCTGGCGTCTATTTCTGTAATGAACTGACTCCAGAATGGAACCCTTCCAAATGCTGAGAATCTTTGAAATCTGGATCCTGATCTGAAGTTGGTGGGCCTCTCTAATCAATAGACATTTTTGGGTTTGGAAGCCCTCTACTTTCTCTAAGAAATCTGTGTAAAGGGCTTTATTGTGAGGTTTTTATAGTTTTGCTGTCTTCCTTGGCTATATTCTAGGCCCCTCCTCCACTAACCAAAAGACAGGCTACAGCATGAGATATGAAGACCTACTTGAATTCAACACGTCCTCATATCCTGCTAAGCATTCTACCATTGTGCCAACTTTGCTATATTAAGCTGGAGGCAGGGAAAAACTGCAAGCCACTCAGTCCTTGCGGCAAGGAAGGGTTTATTTTATTTAAAGCAAATTGAGCCATTTTATGGCAGAACTGGGTTGCAGTTCCAGCTGAGCCCTTTCAAGCTTGCACACAGCACACCTCTGGGATCACGCAGCCCAAAGTATAAGTTAATGAAGATAAAGAGGGAAGGTGTTCTAGACCCTGCTGCCCTGCTAGCATATGTGATTTTTGAGCAATGTGTTATATACTGCTTTATCCAACCACAGTAGAACGAGTTTCTTGTTCTTATTTTAAGTTTTTCTTAGTGTAAACTGTGGCCAGTAACCACCTTTCAATTTCTCCAGCACTTCTGTCTCACAACAAACTCACACATGGGTACTTTGATATGGTATAAACCAATGTGAGAAAATATTCCAGACCGACATCCATGACAAATATAGGAAGTAACCTAATATATTTAGAATTTTGCATATTCAAGAAAAAAATCAGAAATATTTCAGATACAAGAGTAGGTTCATAGTGAGAAAGTATCTCAAGCTACAAAAGTCAGATTCAGATTTCAAATTCCTCAAAGTTTGAGGCTGCTTTGATCTGGGGTTCTGGTTCAAGAGAAGGGGCTACTTTCCAAATCTGGATCTGATTCTGGGTTTTGATTCTAAATAGCTCTGAACTCCTTTTCTCCAATCATTGTATTAGAAGATTTAGAATCTTGAGTATTGGACCAGCCTGTTCCAATTAATAATATGACCATTTATAAAATGTTTTCACTGATGTGGACTTTTCCCAGCACCCGTTTACTCTCTTCCCCATGTTGCTTTAAGAATTAGAAACAGCATGGTCAACAACAGAAGTTTTAATGTTGCAAAGCCTCAGATTGTATCTAAAACCGAAGCCCAAGCCAGGTGTGGTGCCGTTCTGAGGAGAGCTGCGTGAATGACTGATTTTTTCGCTTTGGTGGTTTAACTGAAAAATAAAATAAAATAAAATAAATCATTTAATGTCAACCTGAAACCCAAATAATTCAAAACATTTTTAAAAGTGTACAAAAATAATAAAGTCTGGGATTGAAGGGAATATTTTAGTTGACCCAAAATTAAACATTTCCATTTAAAAAAAAATAAAATTGAACTAACCTTTGTAATGAAAAGTTGTTTTGAATTGAAAAAATTAACCTTTTTGCTTAGAAATGTCAAAACAAAACATTTTGAGAGTTTTCTTCGGTGATTTTGATGTGAATTCACAGAATGTTTCAGTCAACCTAAATCTGCATTTTTTGACTGAAAAAATGTTTTCTCTGGAAAATTGCGGTTCTCGTTCTCGGTCCAATTTTATCCCCACTAGGAAGTTCAGAAAAGGGGTGTGGATAAATGCATCCTGTTTTTGTCCACCTCTGCAGTGAGTCCTCCTTACCACTCACTCATTCTCTTTCAGTTGTTCAACTATGTTGACTTCTACTGTCCCAAGTTGGTCAGAACATTTCAGCTGAAATGAAAACAATATTTTAAAATATCTCCAAAAATGTTTTCTCTTTTTGAACCAGTTCTAGTATTTTCTTTGGGGCTGCCCTTGGCAAAAATCACAGGAGACAATGGGCCCAAATTAAGCACTAACATAAGGGAATTCAGTAGTGATATACACCTGCTTAGGTGACTGATGAATATGGCCCAAAATGTGTGTTGTTTTTTTAACTATACCAGCCTCTTCTGTCTCATGTAAATCATAAATAAGTGAAGTGTCTTGCAACCTGTAGAATGTATTTTTCACAAAACCACCATCTGGGCTAGCTTCTTGTGACCGGAGTTCTGTAACTCTCCTAGTTGACTGAACTTCTAGCTGTTGCAGAGGCCATTGCTATCTGTTTACTTAGTTGGTGTCTGAATTTTGCTTGTGGGCTTTCCTTGAACCTTCACATTTTCTTCCATAGAAGCTTTCCACAATGACACCTCAGACTCTTTCCCGGCCTCGTTGCACCTCATGTAGGACCCAGCGTGTATGAGTAGCTTGTTATTCCTCCCAGTGCGCATTACCTTTCACTTTTCAGCACTGGATTTCAAGTGCTATCAACCTTGCTTTCCCTTTGTAATGTCCAGTTGACTCTTTCAAAAAAGTTGATAGTAGGCCAAATTAATTCCTCGTGTAACTCCACTAGAGATAGATTCACCTCTAGTGTATCTGGCTCATTGTGTATGAAATGCCCAAACCAATGCCCACTGAACTAGATGGAAACACTCAATGATTTCCATGGGCATTGGATCAAGCTCTAAAATCATTGTGTCGTAGAAAAATGCGTTGTATCCCGAGTAGCCATTTCCTTAACTCTTCTTATGTTGGACCCCCCCCGCATTCCACATTAATGTCTATTAAAGGAGCATCATGTCTTTAGCCAGTGAACAGGGGTTCCTTTCAAGGCATTTGCAATTCAGAGTCCAGGAAGTAGGTGGGTTTTTGCACAGCAGAGGTCAGTCTTCCTTCTCCAACCAATGGCATCCTGGTGATCTTGGCTGGAGAACAAGAGACTCAAAGCTTCCCATAGACCTAGGGAGCCATGTGTATCAGTGTGATGTGCTGCTCCACTTGACTGGCTCTGTGCATTGGTAACTCGATAAGTGATAAACATGGCCTACAAGGTTGCCAACACTGTAGCTCATGCCATACCCGCTCACGTCTTCATTTTGCCTGGGAAAGCCATTATGTCAACTACTGGTGGATTTCTTAGCTTTCCTTGCTGAAAATAAGCACCTGTCTCTTCAGTGGGGAAAAGACACTTTATCATTTTAATTTTTTTTTAAATGTAATTTATCATCAGAACTTATGCAAAATCCCCTTAGCTCACACGCAGGAATACATAACATGGCCTGTAATTGCTTTGGGGAAAACAAAAGCCTAACAGTTGATTAAAGTATAATGTCACTCAGAATTTATCATGTTTGGTAACTCTGTTTACAATAAGGGTGAGCGAGAGGGACGAGAAAGGAACCAAAATTGGAGGCTCTAGAAATGCTAAAGAAAGAAGCAGCATCTTTCTAGGTTAAAGGAGGGAACAGTTCCAAATATGTAACTCAAGACTAATGAGGTGTTCAGGTCCTATGAACAGTTTCCTCCTTCTGAATGATATTATTTGCAATGAAGTTGCAGCTAATGGCTATAGTAAAATCTCCGGCAATAACAGCAGCATACAGTCCATCCTCCAGTATCAATGGGATTGCTATATTTTATTGATATGGAAAATTAATTAGAAATTTCAGAGAACATTTAAAAGGGATTTATTTTCAGGCAAGCAAACCTCAGATAGCTAACCCTTGGCTTGCGTAAAATGAAGAATTAGTAAAAGAACCTAAATGAAGAGCAGTGAGCTGTCACGTTTATTGCAGCTGGAATGTTAAGACTTTTTCTGTAGAAGCAGCAAAGAATCCTGTGGCACCTTATAGACTAACAGAAGTTTTGCAGCATGAGCTTTCGTGGGTGAATACCCACTTCTTCGGATGCAAGCAGAAGAAGAAATGGGTATTCACCCACGAAAGCTCATGCTGCAAAACTTCTGTTAGTCTATAAGGTGCCACAGGATTCTTTGCTGCTTCTACAGAACCAGACTAACACGGCTACCCCTCTGATACAAGACTTTTTCTGGGATTAACTTCATCCTTTGCCTTGGAAAGAGGAGAAAAGCATTCCAACAGATATCTTTTCTGGGCTTCTCATTCCCCAGCTGTAAGCTGGGGCTGATCATCATCATCAGAATAATTAATACCTAGCTCTCATATAGCTTTTTTCATCAGTAGATCTCAAAGCGCCTAACAACAGAGATCAGTATCATAATCCTCATTTTACAGATGGGGGAAACTGAGGCAGTGAAGGTGAAGTGATTTGCTGAAGGTCACCAAGCAGGCTAGTTGCAGAGCTGGGACTAGAACTAAAGGTAGTTGTGCAGAGAAAGGTAATTCTGTTTAGTGAAAGATTCTGATATTCTGAAATTTTATTTTGTTCTGATTTGGAACAAACCCCCAACATTTCAAAATTCTTCAGGAAAAAGTATGGAGTCATGGTTCAGAGCTGTCTGCCTGGTGTGTGGGCCTGAGAGCTGGAAATGTCATTGTGCCTGACTCCATAAACATTTCAATTTCAACACATTGGCATTCTCTGATGGAAAAACCTTCTGTCAGGGAATTTCCAACCAACTGTAAGTACCAGTCCAATGATTTATCCACTAGGCCACACTGCTTTGCAGAGTGTGGTGAGGCCAACTTCCTTTATGTTTGTAAAGTGCTTTGAGATGCTCAACTGGATTCTCCACTTTGTATGTTTATTATGAAGTTAGCATTGTTATTATTAGATTTGCTTGTGGGGAGCGGAACCAAGGAACATGCACCTATTTGACTTTGGGCTAGAATCAAGCCTAGGCAATTTTTAACTTAGCAGATCAATTTTTTTTATGAATCAGAAAGCTTTGAAGATCAACTTTACATCGTCTTGCTGCCCATCTACGTTACCTAGTGAGGACATGGCTGAGTGAGCAGTCGCTCAAATCCTCAGTCAGCCAACGGGTTTGTGATGGTTGGTGGTAGAGAGAGAAAAATATTGGTAGACGGGCTACCCAGGAGGAGTGTGGTACATACAGCAGCAGAGCGATGTGATATAAATGGCATGGCCATGTGGGAGGAATTGGCATGGCAGAGATGCAGTTGCGAGGTACAGGGGAGCTGTGAATGGGTCCTGGAACAGAGAGGGAAGGGGGATTTGAAAACAAGGTTGGGAGTGGGTGTGGATGGAGATTAGGAGAAGCCCTGAGAGTAGAGAGGGAGAGACGGTCTGATTAAGCAATCAGCTCATTGCAAAGAGTTACATGTGCTGCCCAGATGCTCTGGAGACGTGTGTTTTAGAAACACACTGACGATCACAATTCATCATACAAGGTTTTAAAATCTACAAATGTCCTGTTGATGTTCCCATCCCCTCCCTGCTCCTTTCCTATTCCACGCGAACGTCCTCTCCCTTTCTTTTCCTCTTCCTTCCTACTCTTGCTGTCCTTTCGCCTCCTCTGCCTTCCCCCTTGCATGACCTCCCTGATCCCCCCTCTTTCATACATTTGTTCCCACCCTTTATTTTTTTAAATCATGATGACTATATTTTAATTCTCATGGAACTGGGGGACCTAGTAGCACTGAGTTGAGGCAGGCATTGTTCAGCCAGGTCCTTCGCAAGCTCATCCTACACAACTGTGCCAATGCACCTCACTCATGACTTTGCACCCCTGCTACTCCAGTTCTGTGCCTCTTATGACAACAGACTACCGTGCATGCAAACACAAGGCGGTTTAGCTGTGGTAGCTAAACAGCACAGAATAGGATGTGAAGGTCTTATGGTGCACCTACAGACATTGGATAATCAGGGTGCAAGCTCTGCAGGTTGGCCCCCGAGCACAGACTCCAATCGTGCAGTTCTGACACCTTCACTTTTGAGTAGATGTGAAGCCTGTAGGTACTTACAGACTTCAGCCCAGCTGTTTAAAGCTATTTAGGCATTGCTGCGCTCAGTGTTACAATGCCCAACGGATTTAGGAACCTATACCTCCTTTTCAAAAGGGATTTAGGCAGTTAGAAGTCTGAATGCCATTGGCTGTCAACTAGAGAGACAAGATGGATGAGGTAAAATCTTTTATTGGGCCAATTTCCATTGGTGAGAGAGACAAGCTTTCGAGCTTACATAGAGCTCTTCCTTTTCCCCCCAGACTGGAAGAAGAGCTCTGTGTCAGTTCTAAACCTTGTCTCACTTACCAAAGAAGTTGGTCCAATGAAAGATATTACCTTGCCCACCTTGTTTCTCTAATATCCTGGGATCAACATGGCTACAACAACACTGCATCGGCTGTCAATGTAATATTGGCTCCTAAATGCCTCAATCTCTTTTGAAAATGAGATTTATCTTCCTAACTCATTAAGTGTTGCAATGCTGAGTGCAGCAGCACCAAAAATCTGGGTCTTCACCACCGATTGCTGGTCAGCTCAGTAAGACCCAGGGGAACCTCACTTATATGAACCTTATTAAAATGCCTTAGGGTGCATGACCCCATTCGGGTTGACAGGGGTTTCTCATCAGTTAGGCTTGGTTAATTTTAGTGCATTTCAGGTGAACGATTAAAAAAAATGTATAGCCTGGCATGTGTGATATACAGAGATGAGATCCCTGTACTTCTTTTCACATATCTGTCACCTGAAACTGAAGGCTGTGGAGGTGCAGAGCTGGCCAGCAGAACCCCTTGTATTATAGAATTTGTCTTCTTCCCTGTGGGTGTCCTTTCTGGATGGCCATTGACATCACTAAAGAGTGATCATCACCAGAGGTGATGCCAGGAATATACACTGTTTTGGACTTTGAACTCTCCCTCCCACTCTCCTAATCTGCACTGCTGCTCGGAGTCCCAAGGACAAGCAGGCTGCGGGAAGAAAGTATTTCTGGCCTCAGATACGATTGTCAGAGTTGTATGATGATTGATGTTCACCTTCAGTGTGCACTCCCATACAGCAGAGAGTAGCGATACATTTACCACAACAGATTTTTTTGGGGGGTAAGAGGGTGGGGAGGTTGGTTTGATTGGAACAACTTTTGCTGATCAGAAACTAAATTGAACTTCCTGGGTTTTTCTGGGTCTACAGAAATGGGCTGGAAAGGTCAAAGAAACAGACTTTAGAGAATGGCACTGAATGGGTTAAAATGATCAACCACAACGTCTATATATCTCCTTAGAAACACCTAGAGTCTTTAGAACCACAGAGTCAATTCTGAACCAGGGGTTGGTTCAGCTCGTCTTCCTTTGCACTTCTAAGGTAGCTTTCATTGGAGATTCTCAAAGGGCTCTACAAATATTCATTCATTAACTCTTCCAACAACCTGTGAGGCAGGTTAATAACTGTTGTTATTCTCACTTTACAGATGGGAAAATTGAGGCAGGGGGAGGGCTATTTGTTCAAAAGTGTAATCTACATTTTGGGTGCCTCGTTTTTGCGGCCTGTGGTCTGATGTTCAGCTATCACAATGCACATCACTGACAAAGCTGGAGCTAAAACCCAAGGACCGGATCCTCAACCAATCTAAACAAACAGGGCTCACTTGAAATCAATGGAGCGGTGCCAATTTACTCCAGCTGAGGAGCTGGCCTGTGGTTTCCTGCCTCTCCTGTAACCACTAGAGCACTCTCTTGTCCTGAGTAGTGTGAAAGAGCTTCTTGTTAGAATTCATCTGCATAAACAGAAGTGGAAATATTTTCTGCCAATGAGAACTCCTGCAAACTCCAAACCTGAAAGAAGTCTGTCTATGCAGCTAGGCTCTTTCACCAGCTTCAGAGCTTTGATAATGATCTTCGGGCTGGAGGATTTTTCTTGTCAAGGAAAAAAGCAACAAGAGAGGGTTTTGAAGCGCTCAATATGAAGGATAAGGACACTTGAGTCTGTTCTCCAGGACAACAGAGGGATTGTATCATTCTTTTTAACACTAGAGGTCACTCTGTGACCAGGGATGGGAGATTGTCATTTATGGGAGTTGGGAAGGTCAGCTGCTGCTAATCCGTATAAATTGCTGAACTACATGCAAAATTTGTACCTAATTATTAACCTCTTTGATGCAGTATCGCTCTTATCAAAACTTCACAGTGCCAATTTTGTCCCAAAAAATTAGAGGATGTGATTCACAAAGTATGTGACTCAAACCAAATGTTTCAGATGCAAACCCTGTAACTCTTAGCAAATTGACGAGCTTAGTTCTAAATACTATCCCTCTTCGCAGCCCCATCTGCATCTCTCTTTGTCTCTCCTGAAAGCACCTGTCAGTTATGTTATCAGAATGGTCAGGAATTAATTGAGTTGATGCTGTTTGACGAGCCTAGGGGTAAAGAAGGATTTAACACAACCACTAGACATCTGCCTGCTAAATTCACTGACTATGGAACCTGCATGGAAAGGAGTTGGTTTCATTCTATAATCACCTCTTTTCTCTCAAACAGATCAAGCTAGAAAGGGCTGTTGCTGCTGCTTTCGGCTTAGTCTATTTTGATGTTGTTGGCTTCAGATTTGGTCAGACACCCAGCCCAACATTCACATGCAACTTTTCCCTTAATATGTTATCAAACTACTCAGATCTAGCACTTCACAAAGGATTTGTAGAGTTCTTATTTTTAAAATTCCCTGTAAATTCCATGTGGATTTACGAGCCTTTTATTGATCTCTGTGGAAGCTTTTCATTTTCTTATGGGGGGGGGGGTTGGAATATGCCCATCACTCAGCTATAGATTTATTCTCTATGGAATCATGTCATTAGTGACTCAGTTTTGCCGGGGGGTTCTAATATTCTATGTGATGGGTTTTGCAGCACTGATAGCTCTTCACCTTTCTCCTCCTGTTAAGGCAGGCACCTGCATTGAGGCTGGATGCCAGAGTAGTGCAAGCATTGCATTGCATGAAGCTAGATAGAAATAATTGGAATAACTGGGAATCGTTAGTTTTCATTCAGTTGCAGGGTCACAGGACAGCAGATTTGAACTTCCTATTGAAGTCAGCTAATCTACTGGAAATAGCCTGGTTTTCTCCTCCAGGAGCCTGGCTCAAATGTATCATGAATTACAAGTGACATGAGTTCAGTGGTCTCAATTAAATCCCAAGCGTGCATCAAAAATACTAGCACAGGCTTTGAAGCAGCTATGGGGCAGGGCTAGCTCTTGCATGGCCTGAGTGCACAGGGGAGCAGGGTTGAAATACATTGGTAAGAGTGGGCTTGGGGAGTTTGCACATGCCCCAGCCAGGTATCAATCTTTTATTGAATGTGCAGCATGTATTCCGCTTACATTGAAAGCATTCAAGCCTGTGCAAGAGCATTATTCTGTGAAGGGAGATAACAAAAAATCCTCTATGGTCAGTTATCTCCAGCACCTCACCAGCCTAAGATTCATTGATTTCCAACTCAGTCTCTAAAGGTGCACAATGAGGCTGATCAATTTAACAGCACTGATGTGAATAAAGCACGCCCCATAATCTGCATTATCAACGGCCCGCTTCCTGATATCCTGAGCTGACCTGGTCACGACTGCCTCCGACTCAGATAAATAAGCTGGCTGTTGCTAACATGGGATGAAAGCCTTTAAAATAGGAACCAATCAGATTCAATGCAGACCTTCCAGGGAGGGGCTAATCTTTCCAAAGCCACCTCTGAGCTAATGCTTTTCTAAATGCACTATATGGCCCTAGCATTCCCCTTCATTTGGATTTAAATTAAAAGCTCTAATTAATTTCCTGATTTTTCCAGCAGCATTTTTTTTAAAGGCCCAACAACAAGCCATTTAGGGAAGGAACTGTTTGGAAAGCAGGTTTTTATTTAATAAACAGTGATCAATTGAATTGATTAACCGTGAACACATTACTGCAGGGTTTGTTGTTGCTGCTGCTGCTAATTGCAGTTCATGCGCACGAGAATATTAAATGGCTGTTTGCAGGATCATTTTCCTGCTCTTTTCATTTAACGGAATGGAGGAAACAACTGTTGCTAGTGATGTTTGGGTAGGACTCAGCTGATGCAGCATGTGCCCTCAGGAGGCCTCCACAATAACTCTATCAATTGTGGCCGTTTACTCGGCAGACATTTCTGCAAACCTTGCAGCTGTTTTTTTTTTAACTAATTCACTTGGTAATTAGATCTTATCATGCTGGCTCCATGCTTTACATAAACTGTAAGCGTTTGGAGCTGCCACAAACAGCATTTTAGGGCCAGCTGCATTGGTGTGCACAGCTTTACAAAGACGGAGGTTCTCTCCGAAAGGAGCAAGAAGGTTCAGCTAGATTAGCTCCCACTGAAGGAGTTTTGTAGGGCTGAATTAAGAATGTTTCCATAGAGGAGAAGAGCTCCTTCACTCAAAGTTGCCGTTGAAACCAAAGTAGCATTAATGGGCGTTAAATCTGAACACCCACTGGAACCATCCTCCACCCTTTGACTTCACATAGGAGTTGAGGGCATTAAGAAAAATATGTCACCTTGCTTGATATATCGTAGATTTTAAAGTCAGAAAGGACACTTGTGATTATCTAGCCTGACCTCGTGAGTTCTGATCTTTAAGGTCTGGCGGTTGCTGCTTCACCCTTACTCCTCGAGTAGTCCCACTGATGTCATTGTAAGTGCTCCCTAAATGACTGCACCCTTGGGTCCTATGAATCCCGTTTCCAGGTCTGCTTAAACACCATGGAGACTATTGTCCCTTCCATAGACAGGGGAGCGATGCAGGTAATTTTCAGGCATGCTAACAGCATTCCACTGAGGGAGTGTGATTTCATGACTAAAGGTGAGAGTCAGGTCTCCTACATTCTGTTCTCAGCACTGACACTCATGTGCTGTGTGACCTTGGGCTTAATGTCTCTGACTCAGTTACCTTGGTGCAATATTGGGTGTAACAAGAGGGATTGCAATGCTGGTTGTTTAGTGTATCCAGATCAGTGTGAGATCCCAGGAGGAAATTGATTATGTAGGGACAAAGTATCCTTAATAACGACTGCAGGCATCAGTGAGAGAATAGATTTGCCTTGTGCTCTGAGACAAGTTACTAATGAACATTCGGTGAGATGGGAACACTTTTACACTGCAATGTTTGTGGAAACATGTCAGGGACGAAGACAATCACTGTGATACTGAGGAATAAGGGCCAGTTGCCAGCCACATGCCACAGGGGCTGGGAAACATCATGGTTTAATAGTGCAAAGCATTTTTATTTTATGATCAGATGGTCTGAAAACTTGTTACTCCCTTGTTGGCAGGAGAGTGAAAGTGACAGAATGGGCTGACATCATGGGGCAAATATGACTCTCATGGCCCAATCCTGCTTTCCTTTCACACTCAAGTTTACCACTGAAATCAAAGGAAAATTGAATGGGCTTGATCCTGTGAGGTGCTGAGCACCTGTTGGGAGCATTCTCCATCCCTTTGATTTCAATGGAAATTGAGGGAGCTAAGCAATTTAAGGATTTCCCCTATGACTCTGTCACATTCTGGCTAGTGGTAGCCATAAAGATACCTCCCTCTTGCAAACTATTCCCATTCCTTCCAGGAATAATCTTTCAGGATGGAGATGCATATGTAGTAAGAGGAGGCCCTAAGATATAAACCCCGATAAAGGCCCAGTATGAGGCCTGAGGCCTGAACTAAAGTAATGGTCAAGACTTTGCTAACATAAAGCAAAGTTAAGCTGTGAGCCAGAGGCAGGCCCTGCTCACAGAAGCTGGCAAGGAAAGAGCTGATGCTGCAAGAAGATACGTACCTAAAAGGTACTGAACACTAGATATCAGAACATTCACATACTTACACATTCCACACAGATATCAAGGACAGGCCGACCCATCCCAATGACAGGGGCAAAAGGGTAATATGATGGATAGAGGGGTTGTACCGTGCTACGTGGAAAGGTTGCACCTCATACGTCAGGTGTGATGTGTAACTTGTTTGTATCTGTGTATAAGAATGCATTCCTGGGGAGGTGCTCTTTGTCCAGCCTAGGGGGCAGTGGAAACTCCCGCCACTGACTGAGCTGGGTCCATTGCCAAGAGGCACTTTCTCGTAGTATGCCCTGAGTTAGGCTAAGAAACCTACAGGGAACTGCCATTGTGTCCGAGGTCGCAATAAACCTAGTCGACGTGACTTTGCATCTTACTGGACTCTGTGGTTATTGGGGGTTCTCGTCGGGTCTGCTGTGTCAGCTATCTGCAGAGCTGGGGCAGCACACAGAGGGAACTCACGCACGCAGCCGAGTGATATCAACATTGGAGAGAGCAGAGCACCACACCGGTATCACTCTGACAACAGTTGCTATTGCTGGCATATAGGGTGTCAACCAGGAAAACAATGCCCCTGTCCATGGACCCCAGCCAGGAACTCTTCCAGGGCTCCTCTCTTGGAGGGGCTGCAGAGAAGCCTCTTTGTAGGTGAGTTGTTGGGGGTGGAATACTTATACTTCTACCTTGGGTTTCAACTAGTCTGCCAGGTTTTCTGCTGAGCACATAAGTCCCTGGGCAAGCAGAATCTGACTCAGTGTCTGTTTACTGCAGATCACGTAGCCCCAGCATGGCTTTCTGTTGTGCGCTCTGCATGCATTGCACATGTGGCACACCCATTGGCTTCCAGAGGGAGTTCAACATATCCCTTGAAAACTATAGAAGGGTATTTTGGCCCATATGAAGTGAAACTTGTTACTACTACTGTGCAGAGAGAGTTACCTAGGAGACCCCATAAGCTGCAAGACCCATACCTTTAAAACGCTATGGTTGCTTATAGCTACTAAAGATGTTCAGTCATAAGGATACAGAAAATATACTGGATAGAACTGATGTCAATGCAATGTTTTTGCATTGGGTTAAGTTAATGTGAATCCTTTGTAGTCAAAGTTATAAAGAACTGGATACTTTTACTGGGCTTAATAATACATGTGGATGGGTCTTTGCAGTTGTATCCTTCATGTGAAACCTCCTATTGCTTTTGTTTCAGTGGAGATAAGCTGGAAAATTTTCTGCCTTTTACAAGGGAGACGTTTATTCTACTATCAGCATTTGTGACTTTAGGGATGTGTCTGGCTCATGGGCCTGTAAATACACAGATCCACTGGCTTAGTGGAGTGGGGAGGATGTAATGGCTGTAGATAGGCTAAGTCTGGTCTATATCAGTTCTTCTGCTGTTATCACCACAGTCCATGGGCAGAAGTGGTGGTATCTGAGGTGCTGCATATGTTCTCCAGAACCTGCAGGAAGATTCTATTCCCTTGAACTCTAATGAACCCCTAAGGCAAAGTTCATTTACTTAGGGATTGTGCAGGGTGAAAGGCTTTGACCTTCAGTATGCAAAATTTACAAAAGTTACATGTGTTTTTTTCCCTTCCTGTGACATCAATTGTTTGTTTCATTAAATTCACCCCCTGTTTAACCTCATTCAGTTAGGTTTGTTTATCTGCCGCATCTGCAGGTCCGGCTGATTGCGGCTCCCACTGGCTGCGGTTCACTGCTCCAGGCCAATGGGGGCTGCTGGAAGTGGCAGCCAGTACGTCCCTCGGCCCGTGCTACTTCCAGCAGCTCCCACTGGCATGGAGCGGCGAACCTGCGGATGCAGCAGGTAAACAAATCAGCCCGGCCCGCCAGGGGCTTTCCCTACACAAGTGGCATCCCAAGTTTGGCAAACACTGATCTAGTCATCCGTTCAAATTCCACCGGGCTGGTAATGAATGAAAGTTGCTAGAATCTGATGGCCTATATGAAATGTGTTTAGCGGCTCTCATATCAATTTCCAGTGGACATTACCAAAAACATGGCCATAAGTAGCCCCCGATAGGCACTAAAACTGCTTGGAGAAATTTCAACAGAATCATATTTGGCTGGAATATGCATTTTTGTCTAAATGGAAATGCTAATGAAATAGGGTAGATTTTCATAGACTCATAGAAGATTAGGCTTGGAAGAGATCTCAGGAGGTCATCTAGTCCAACCCCCTGCTCAAAGCAGGACCAACTCCAACTAAGTCATCCCAGCCAGGGCTTTGTCAAGCAGGGCCTTAAAAACCTCTAAGGATGGAGATTCCACCATCTCCTTAGGCAGGGGTGAAAGTAAGCTGGTACAGCGTACTGGTAAAAAGTGGCTGTTGGTACCAGCCCATACAGCTGACTGGTCTATACAAGTAGCCCATCGATGGGAGGGTGGGGTGCAAAAGGGGCAGCAACGTTAAATCGCTGCCGCGGCAAAGGACCCTGCTTCAAGCACTTTAATGTTGTTGTGCCTTTTGCCCCCACCCTGACGATGGGGGGTGGGGTTGGAAAAAGGAGCAGGTACCCCGGGGCCAGCAATTTAAAAGGGCCCGGGGCTCTGGCCACCACTGACACTACCGTGGCATCGGCTGGAGCCCCAGGCCCTTTAAATCGCCACTGGAGCCCCAGGCGGTGCGGGCTGGGCAGCGTGTGGATAGGCTGGCTGGTGGATGCTCATCCCCAGCCCTGCCCCTTCGCGGGGCCGGAGCTGGCCCCCGTACTGGAAAGTCTTTGGTGTTACAGGGGCACTCCGCTTGATACCAGCTGCCAACTAGACATTGAGCCATTGATCACTACTCGTTGAGCCCAATGATCTAGCCAGCTTTCTATCCGCCTTATAGTCCATTTATCCAATCCATATGTCTTTAACTTACTGGCAAGAATACCGTGGTAGACTGTATCAAAAGCTTTGCTAAAGTCCACCACTTTCCCCATATCCACACAGGGCTGCCCAGAGGATTCAGGGTGCCTGGGGCAAAGCAATTTTGGGGGCCCCTTCCATAAAAAAAAGTTGCAATACTATAGAATATTATATTCTCATGGGGGCCCCTGTGGGGCCCGGGGTCTGGGGCAAATTGCCCCACTTGCCCCCCCCCCTCTGGGCAGCCCTGTGTATCCTCAGAGCCAGTTATCTCATCATAGAAGTCAATCAGGTTGGTCAGGCATGACTTGCCCTTCAAAATGGATTCCATGAGGACCTGCTGCATGATTTTCCTGGGGACTATGGTGAGGCTGACTGCTCCATAGTTCCCTGGGTTCTCCTTCTTCTCTTTTTAAAAAATGGGCACTATATTTGTCTTTTTCCAATCATCCGGGACCCCCTCCCGATCACCACGAGTTTTCAAAGATAATGCCAATGGCTCTGCAATCACATCAGCCAACTCCCTGAGCATTTTGCCGGAATTTAATTTTGGAAGAAAACTGGACAAACCAAGTTCCAACGATGCTGTCATCTTTTGAAAGAAAAATTTTGATTTTTCTATATTTTGATTTTTTCTCCAAGCCATGGAGACTGAACTCCTCTGTTACTCCTAGCAGAGCGGTCCCTTCAGAAGAAGGGTGAATCTCATCTATGGGTTAGTACTGCTATCAGTTGTCATTGCATAATCTGGACTAGAATTTTGGAATGGTGTCTTTAATGGCACAGGTGTTTCCATTTGAAAAGTGGTTGTTGTCCACATGGAGTAACGTTGCTTCTGACAGCAGTTCAAAAGAGCTGTTAGAATGTGGATTGCACATATAGTTGCTCTTCAGTAAGACTGTGGCTTGAAGGGAGAGTATGCCCGTTAGCGTTCATGCACGGGAGGCATGCCATGCAATAGACTGTAATGGCTTCTTCTGAGCTATTATGGGCTCTTGGGTCAATAATTCACAAATTAAGCAGGATTTACATGATCAGTTGTAATAGTAATATTTTCAAAGAAGGCATTGAAGTCTATTTGATCAAAAGAAAGCGCCTTCATGTGCATTTACACTGTAGACTTGACTTTATTGGGGGCAGCCCCAATAATTCATGGTTTAGAAAAATTCCAGATGCCTACAGTATGTGAATGCTACACATTACTTGGAAATCCATGGCTCCAAAGTAGTAGAAAACTAAAGTGTCAAAATTATTTAGAGAAATGTGCTAGCTCTATCTATCTATCTATCTATCTATCTATCTATCTATCTATCTTATTTTTTCATGCACAATAATTGGAGCTCTTTATTAATAACAATCCCTGTGGAATCTTTTATGTCGAAGGACTTCAATGTGCTTTCAGAATGTCTTGTACAGGGATTGCTTCATTCTCCAGTGAAATGCAGCCACCTCTGTGATGTAGCCATGGCAGTCATTTTGCTCCAATACAGTGACAGATTTACTTCTTGGTGGGATAATAATTTAATTACAGATACATAAATGTTAGACTTTAGCTAGGGCATCAGGGTTAACCAATTGTGGCATGCAAATAGCTAAGCTTTTGTTTCACATTTCAGGTATAAGGCTCCAGCAATACAGTGAGCCCAAGCACCATTCTGGGATATTGTTTCAGTAGTGACTCTGAAGAGTGTCACTGATTGACTCACTTGAACAACTTCATATAATACCAGTATGCATCCATCTGTGTATGGGCCAAATTCTGCTCTCAGTTACAGTAATGTAAACATGCAGTAACTTCAGTGAAGTGTGTGGACTTACTCTGGATTTACACTGGTTTAAGCAGAACTGGACCCTATACGTTTTGTTAAAGTCATAAATGAAGGTGTGATGGATACTGGGTAAATAACTTTTTCTCTGCTTGTTAAATCGATCATATCACAACAGATGGGCGTGAACTAAACTCCCAGTTCCAAAGCTCTTTAAATGCTTTGGGAAAAGTCAGGATTCAGCTCCATCTCCAAGTGTCAAACTAAATACAGTAGAACCTTAGCATTACGAACACCTCTGGAATGGAGGTTGTTCATACCTCTGAAATGTTCGTAACTCTGAACAAAATGTGATGGTGGTTCTTTCAAAAGTTTACAACTGAACATTGACTTAATATGGCTTTGAAACTTTATTATGCAGAAGAAAAATGCTGCTTTTCCTTACTTTTTTTTAGTAGTTTGTCTTTAACACCGTACTGTATTGCATTTGATTTCCCCATTCCACCTCCCCCGTCTCTGCTGCTGCCTGATTGTGTACTTCTGGTTCCAAAGGAGGTGTGTGGTTAACTGGTCTGTTCATAACTCTGGTGTTTGTAACTCTGAGGTTCTACTGTATTGGATCAAAATATTCCCAAAGTTTAGGAAAATTTGGATCTAGATCCAAAATTCATGGCTCAGGTCCACCTGCACAGCAGATTAAATAGACTTCCTCTTGGGCAGACTTTAGAGGTCATCTTGCCAACTTGTACAGATTCATGAAGAACACTTCCATTTATTGTTAAATTAAAAAAGAAAATTAACAATCTGTTTCACTCAAGAACATTATGTGTCAGGCTGACAAAATTCAAAAGTTAAGACTGGCCAACATTCAACCCACAGTCTGGCTCATTTATTCTTAGGCGGAATCTCCAGTTAAAGCATGATAAATATTGTTTAGTACATACTGCAAAATCTAGGAACAAAGGGAAGAGTTAAGGCCAATGAACACCAGCTTTAACTTTGCATTTCCTTGGCTTTAATAAATTGGTGCCTCAACTTTAATTTTTAATGCTTTTTATAATGTTAATACATTTTTTACCAATATTATTTATATGTATTTTGTGAACATTTATAGGATGCAATTGAGACTGAGTTTCTTTTTGCTAGGCACATAGTAAAACGCAGTCCCTGCTTGCAATCTAAATTGATAATACAAAGATTGAAAGAAAAGAGGTATTATTATGGCCATTTCACAGATGAGAAACCGAGGTGCAGGGTAGATTATGTGACTTGCCCAAACTCACATAAGAAGTCTATGGCAGAGCTACAAGGAAGATTGGTCCAGTAGTTTAGGTCTAGTCTAGGACTTGGGAGATTGGGGTTCATTTTCTCACTCTGGCACAAACTTCCTGTGTGATGTTGGGTAGGTCACTTAGCATCCCTGTACCTCAGGTCCCCATCTGTAAAATGGGGATAATTTCATAGATTCTAAAACCAGAAGGGACCACTGTGATCATCTAGTCTGACCACCTGCACAGGACTTCCCTCAAATAATTCCTGTAATAGTACTTCCCTACCTCACAGGAGTTTTGTAAGGATAAATCTATTAACGTTTCTGAGGTGCTCAGGTACCACAGTGACGAGGGCCATATAAGTACCCATGATAAACAGAGCCCCAAACTACAGATGGTCAAAAAGAGAGTAGCACATTTGCAGAGATTAAAAATAATATGTATATTTTTAAATGTTGAAATTTCACCAACATGTTTGTCAAAAATGATGGCCACCCCCATAGCTGGACATTTTTTTATTTAAAAAATTGTGTGAACATTTTCAGGGTGATTTTTTTTTAACTGAAAATCAAAATTTCAATGAAAAAATAGGTCAAAAACTCAAAAGTGGGGAACTGTTGAGTTGCAGCTCTACCTAATACTGACCCTAGACTTCCTGAGTGTCAGTTCAGGGCTTTTAATCCCAAGATCGTCCTTCGTCCTGATGAACAGGTACAGTTCCTTAAATGTCCTGGGCAAGCCATAAGGGAGGGGTGGCGTATTCTTCTTTCCCTTGTGCAAACATGTGGAGGGAGAATTTACTCCCCAGGTTCTGAAAGCTCTGGATGAATTTCAATGTGACTGTGCATATTTTAATCAAAGAAATGTACTGTGGCTGTCCACTGTATTTTTACTCAGGCCTCTTTGACAGAAATAGAACGTAGAGTTATGCTATAGAAAGAAAGCGGGGGTGGCGGGGGAAAAACCCGCCTCTAGATTCATTTTGCTTGCTGTTATTCTGCTAGCATAATTACCTATAAATGTAATTACAGGCAAGACAAATGATATTTTTAGCTCTGGTCTTTAAAGACAGGACTTAATTTCAGGCTTTGACCACAGCTATGTTAATTAGCCTCCCCTCACTCTCTTTGTATGGAAGTACATCACCCTGGACTTAGCATAGCTTGGCTTTTCTGTATCTTTGAGTAATGAAAGGACACAGCACGTCAACCAAATCAAGGGCTGCTGCATTAACAAGGCCACTTTTCCGTCCATTTATCATCTATTAAAGGTGCACTAGTTTGTAAAGTAACACCACCTTCAGCAGGGCCGCCAGGAACGGCTCCTCATTTATTTTCTGCATGGTTTAAGTTGGAGTTAGACCCACCTTGTAGCACAGAGGTGACAGGCAGTAAGAAAAAGTACACTAATTGAGACATCTCAAGGGAGAAATAGAAGAAAACTGAAAAGGTAATTAGAATGAGAGGGTTTCAAGCTGGGTAAGTAAAATCGAATGGAGGTGCATATTAGGGGCTGTTACAGATGGGAAAGAAAGCACTTGGAGAATAAAAAAGAGAAATGAATATTAGAGAACAGAGCACCCTTTTCACACTTGAGGAATAGAGAGATGATAAAAAATAATGTAATACTGGAGATAGAGGTTGGAAAAAAACCCAGAAATATGAAGGACATATTTAAATACAAGAGAGGATGAAAGGGGAAAAAATAATAGAGCAGATCAATTACCACAGCCCTAGCCAAGGAAATAAAAATTGTCAGGAATATTTTTCAAGCCCTGGAAATGTCTCTGTTGCTTTCTGAGGGATGTAAAGTTTTGTTTTTGATTTTTTTTAAAGCGGAGGAGTTCTTTTGGTGGTTAACTTAATGTCTGAGTTTGTTGCGCAGTCAGCAGCCAAAGTAGTGAGTTGGAATAAATGTTTGCATTGGTATAATGGATTAATTGGATGCTACTTAGTCCAATCCAGAGCTAGTGCTAAACTTGGGGTGGAAGGAGTTCCATGGCCCCTAAACGATCACCCTCATGATGTAGGTCTAGTATTAACTTAAATTGTTGGGGAAATCCCGTATTTTCCCTTTTACACCTTCTCAAACAGCGGAAATATGAAGAAGACATTTTCAGCTTACTCACAGAGATGCTAGCTTTGTCATATTAATTTCCCCAGACAAACAAACACAGAAAGACAGGTGAAGAGGGAAAAATGAAAAGAAAGAAGTTCTCTTATGGTTCGGAGTAGAAGATGACAATTATTGTCAATTCAGGCCATAGCTGATTAGACAGGATGTCTCCTTTTGGTCCCTTTGAGGTCAGAAGGGTGGCAGTGGGGACAATCTCTTCTGGTTCTTGGGTGAGATGAATCCCTCCTCTTTCCAGGGGTCAAGCAAGAAGATGAGGGCCAAAATCCCAGACTGTCTAGAGTGCATTGTTAACCCTGAGAAACCCTCTGGCCTGAACATCCTGTAGGCTCTACACCTATTACACCAAGGGATGTGCTGGCCGCCGCTTCCTGCAGCCCCCATTGGCCTGGAGTGGCAAATTGCAGCCAGTGGGAGCCGCGATTGGCCGAACTTGCGGACGCGGCAGGTAAACAAACCGTCTTGACCCGCCAGCGGATTTCCCTGATGGGCCGTGTGCCAAAGGTTGCCGATTCCTGATCTAGACCAATATCCTGCTTTCTGAAAGTGGCTCCTGCAAGATGCTTCAGAGGGAATGAACAGAACCAAGCAATTTCAAGTGATCCATCCCCTGTCATCTAGTCCCAGCTTCTGGTAGTTGGAGGTTTAGGGACCCCAGAGGATGGAGTTGCATCCCTGAGCATCTTGGCTAATACCCGTTGATAGACCTCTCTTCCATGAACTTCTCTAATTCTTTTCAGAACCCAATTATACTTTTAAAAATCAGTAAACAAAACCCAGACATGGTTGCTTGTACTACTGAAAATGAATACAAAAACCTATGGGGAAATTGAATTTTCTAATCAAAGTACAGTGTTTGTGATGTAAGATGCCCAAATCTGTCCCTTAACTGGAACATTTTCTCTAATTTATTAGCAGTGAGATCTTACCTTTAACTAGAGCTGGTTGAAAAATCAGTAAACAAAATGTGGGAGGGAATTTTTCAGCGATTGTACTGAAAAATTTCAAAAGTTTGAAAAATATCAACATTTCATCAATATTTTTTACCGTTGAACCATTTTGACTAACTGGTCAACCCTCCAATTAAAAAAAATTAATTGAAAATCACATTTTTAAAAACAATAAAAAAAAAGTAGTTGAAAACTCAAAAAGTGGGAAATTTCAACCTGCTCTACTTTTTACTCACCCTGATTCAAATCTGGCTGGGAAATAACTAGAACTGGTCAAAAGTTTATTGACATTTCAAATCAAAAGAGCACAAATTTCAGATGAATTCTTATGTAAACATTTTCTGAGCCGCCCCAAACCTTCTCCAAACATTTCGCAGGAACTTCAAGAATGCTCCATTACAGTTTTTTCAATCTGTGGTCCATGGATCTCTGGGGAGTCCGCAGACTGTCTAAGATTTCTAAAGGGATCTGCACCTCCATTCAAAAATTTTTAGGGGTTCACAAATGAAAAAAAAGGTTGAAACCCACTGCTCTACTAATTCAAACACACAGACAAACAAGATCTCCCCCCGCAAAGGAAACTCCTTGAATATAGGAAAATCTTTGCATATTTCATATTATTAATATTTATTGTTTGTATTAACATAGTGCCTAGGAACCTCTGTCATGGACCAGGGCCCCATTGTATTAGATCAGGGGTGGGCAAACTATGGCCCACGGGCCACATCCGGCCCGTGGAAACATCCTGCCCGGCCCCTGAGCTCCTGGCCCGAGAGGCTCGCCCCCGGCCCCTCCCCCGCTGTTCCTCCTCCCTGCAGCGTCAACCCGCTCGCTCCGCCGCCAGCCGTGATGGTCTGGGCGGCCGGGCTTTGAGCTCCTGGGGCAGCGCAGCTGCAGAGCCCGGCCTGACCTGGTCTCTGTGCTGCATGGTGGTGGCAGCGGCGGCAGCGTGGCCAAGCTCCAGCCAGGTGGCGCGGCTGTAGCACTGCTAGCCACCAATGCTCCAGGCAGCGCGGTAAGGGGGCAGGGAGCAGGGGGAGTTGGATAGAGGGCGGGGGAGTTCAGGGTGTTGGTCAGGGGGCGGGGGTGTAGATGGTGGTGGGAGGAAATGGGGGGGTTGAATGGGAGCAGGGGTCTCGGGGGGCAGTCAGGAAGGAGGAGGGGGTTGGATGGGGCAGCAGGGGGCAGTCAGGGGCAGGGGTTCTGGGGGCAGTCGGGGCAGGGAGAAGGGGTGGTTGGATTGGGCAGGAGTCCGGAGGGGGGGTGTCAGGAATGAGAGGAGGGGTTGGATGGGGCAGCAGGGTCTGGGGGCAGTCAGGGGACAGGGAGCGGGGGTGTGTGGATGGGGCAGGGGTCCCAGAGGGGCTGTCAGGGAACAAGGTGGGGTTGGATGGGGCAGGAGTCCCGGGGAGGGGCAGATAGGAGGTGGGGGCTGGGCCACGACCCCCTCCCCTACCCGGCCCTCCATGCAATTTACGAAACCCGATGTGGCCCTCAGGCCAAAAAGTTTGCCTGCCCTTGTGTTAGATGCGGAACAAACACAGAACCAAATGACAGCCCCTGCCCCAAAGAGCTTGCTAGCAAATTGCTTTAATGACACAAGTGTTCTAAATCTTCTCTGTCATTACTACAAACTAGTGTGTATTTTACTTCTGCATGTGCATTGGGTCCCATGCATAAGGAAAACATTAGGGAAAGTGCAGGGGAAGTAACAGGTATCCCAGTCCTAGAGTTTCAAGGATCTCAAAGTCACTGTGAGGACTTAAAATAAATAAATAAATACATTAAATAATAAAAAAAATAAAACCCACCAAACCAAACCAAACCTCCCAAGGATACTCTTCTTCATTCATCATTTGAAAACATGTATCTAAAAGTGATAAGAACAAACTATTTTCAATATGAGTTAGCCTATGAGGACCTGATAAAAGGGGCCTTTTCTTTTCCAGCTGGCTAATGAAAAGTAGTCTACCGAAGACCTTACTGGCTGGCATGGCAGTTCTGAAATGCCCTCAGACTCAACAAGCTTTTGCTCATCTGAGGAACCAAAAACAAAGACGTGTCGCTGGCCTGAATGAGTATGGGAGTTGGGTAAAGAGTGCTCATTCATCAGTTCTATAGGCTTAGAATTCTCCCAGGAAAATGTGGAAAACAAATTAATATCCTTTCTCCAAGTTCCTGTAGGCTCTTTAGCACTGAACTAGTCAAAGGGAGGAAGGTAAGTAACAAAATACAGAAAAATCTGTTTTTCTCCCACAGGACAGTTACACAAAGTGTTTTCTCAAGAAGAGTGCTAGGTAGGAGTTATGTTCCTCGGTGTGTATCTACCTTCCTTCCTTCTTTTAGAGGCAGCTTCTGCTCTGAACTATACCACCGAAAATCCGGAGTAATTCCACTGATGTCAAGCATGTTACTTGGAAGTTACAATGGGGTTACAGAGCTGGGAAGTTAGTCCTGAGAGTATCACACTTACAGTTATATGTAGAGTTGTGCAAAATATCAGAGCAAGAGTGCTGCGTTAATCCACTGTCCAAGTGAGTGAGGAGGGCCTAACCTCTGACAGATACTCCTAGAGCCACTGTGAAGAAATAAGAGGTCGCAGTCCTACGTTCTACAGGGATGTGCATTCCCTTCTTACCCTCTCTGTGCCAGACCAGCTCCATTCCTCAGTGCAGACCACGAATGGGGCCCATGCTAAATTCTTCCCATATTTTCACAATCCCTTTGGCAATAACTCTAGGCCAGACTGTTTCCTTCTATCACTGCAACATTATCCTCAGTGTTCTCCGAGTCCCCCATGAGTGCCTGTCAGGAAGCAGACCCCATGAAGAGGAAAGAACGCTGCGGGGATGCCTGCTCTCTGTGACCTTGTGTTCTCCTTTCCTGCTCCCCCCTGCCCCACCTCCAAGTGACCAGTGGGAAATAAACGGGACAAACTATGCTATTCCTGGCAGCATTTTTCTCCCTCTCCTGCTCCATGGCATGAGTCACCTCCCACTCCCTGGGGAGTGTCTGGGGGCACAGTAGTGAGCAGCGGAGCCCATTTCCTGTAGGAATCATGCTACCATGGAAGCTGGGTCAAGGGAAAGAGAAAACATTCGTGATTGCTCTGAGGATAGCCCTGACCTCCAAAAGGTCCCTGAAGCCTGTGTGAGTTGTGGAGAGCTGTGGATTTAAGAGGCCAACTCTTGGGGAGAAGGGAAAATATCGCATCTTTGATCCCCTACTGACAGTGATGAGTTTGAAATGTTCTTCATAGGAGTGTAGGTGGGTGGGGACGGGGTGGAGTGGGACTTTTGAGTAACCTGCCCTGTCTCCTACATGGGTTTTTCTGGCAGTCTGCCCCTCTCTGTTTTTTAGGAAGAACAAAAACCAAGGACTTGCCATATGAAAAGCGACTGCTGGTACCTTCTCTTTGACAGTGGCCAATGCTGGCTGCTGCAGACGGTGACATAACTCCCCTCATATTTTCCTCCCCAAATGCAACTAATTCTATATCCCGATGGACATTTCGTCCTGATTCCAGCTGGTTATCCACTTGAATCCTGAAGCATAAAGATTGATAGCATTGGGAAATGACATACAGCAGGCCCTGGAGTGAGTGGTTCCCAAAATGAAATAGTTTTGAATACAAAGGACAATGTAAAATTCTCTTCCATCATGACAACATTTTTTGTATTAATTTATTTACATAGCTTCAAAAAGTCCCCTTAAAATATTTAACCAATGAGATCGCATGTGGCACTTCTTTCATGCTTGCTCCATGCAATTAACCAGCTAATCACCCAGTGGATGGACATGGATATACAAGTATAAACCAATTCAAATTAGCTATGTTATCAATTAGTATCAAGCTGTGCTGTTTTCCCCTTCAAAAATTATTGCTTGATTATACTCATAATAAAGCGAAATCAGCCAGAAACAGCCAGAATAGACCCAAACCTTTCAAGTTTCAGAGTGGTAGCTGTGTCAGTCAGTATCAGCAAAAACAATGAGGCATCCTTGTGGCACCTTAGAGACTAACACATTTATTTGGGCATAAGCTTTTGTGGGCTAGAGCCCACTTCATCAGATGCATGGAGTGGAAAACACAGGAGCAGGTATAAATACATGAACAGATGTGAGTTGCGTTACCAAGTGTGAGGTTAGTCTAACGAGACAATTCAATTAACAGTAGGATACCAAGGGAGGAAAAATAACTTTTGAAGTGGTAATGAGAGTGGCCAATTTCAGACAGTTGACAAGAAGGTGTGAGTAACTGTAGCGGGGAATTAGTATTGGGGAAATTAGGTTTAGGTTTTGTAATGACCCAACCACTCCTAGTCTTTATTCAGGCCTAATCTGATGGTGTCCAGTTTGCAAATTAATTCCAGTTTTGCAGTTTCACATTGGAGTCTATTTTTGATGTTTTTTTGTTGAAGAATTGCCACTTTTAGGTCTGTTGTTGAGTGACCAGAGAGACTGCAATGTTCTCCTACTGGTTTTAGAATGTTATGATTCCTCTTGTCAGATTTGTGTCCATTTATTCTTTTGTGTAGAGACTGTCCGGTTTGGCCAATGTATATGGCAGAGGGGCATGGCTGGCACATGATGGCATATATCACATTGGTAGATGTGCAGATGAATGAGCCCCTGATGGTGTGGCTGATGTGGTTAGGTCCTATGATGGTGTCTCTTGAATAGATATGTGGACAGAGTTGGCACTGGGGTTTGTTACAGGGTTTGGTTCCTGGGTTGGTGTTTTTGTTGTGTGGTGTGTAGTTGCTAGTGAGCATTTGCTTCAGGTTGGGGGGGTGTCTGTAAGTGAGGACTGACCTGTTCCCCAAGGTCTGTGAGAGTGAGGGATCATCCTTCAGGGTAGGTTGTAGATCCTTGATGATGCGCTGGAGAGGTTTTAGCTGGGGGCTGTAGGTGATGACTAGTGGAGTTCTGTTACTTTCTTTGTTGGGCCTGTCTTGTAGAAGGTGACTTCTGGGTACTCTTCGCTCTGTCAATCTGTTTCTTCACTTCAGCAGGTGGGATTGTAGTTTTAAGAACGCTTGATAGAGATCCTGTAGGTTTTTGTCTCTGTCTGAGGGATCGGAGCAAATGCGGTTGTATCTTAGAGCTTGGCTGTAGACAATGGATTGTGTGATGTGATCTGGATGAAAGCTGGAGGCCTGTAGGTAAGTATAGCAGTCAGTAGGTTTCCAGTATAGGATGGTGTTTATGTGACCATCGCTTATTAGCACTGTAGTGTCAAGGAAGTGGACCTCTTGTGTGTACTGGTCCAGGCTGAAGTTGATGGGATGGAAATTGTTGAAATCATGGTGGAATTCCTCAAGGGCCTCTTTCCCATGGGTCCAGATGATGATGATGTCATCAATGTAGCTCAACTAGAGTATGGGCGTAAGGGGACAAGAGCTGAGGAAGCGTTGTTCTAAGTCAGCTATAAAAATGTTGGCATACTGTGGGGCCATGCAAGTACCCATAGCAGTGCTGCTGACTTGAATGTATAATTGTCTCTAAATCTGAAATAGTTGTGGGTGAGGACAAAGTCCAGCCACCAGGTTTGCTGTGATGGTATCAGCGATGCTATTCCTGATGGCTTGTAGTCCATCTTTATATGGAATGTCTGTGTAGAGAGCTTCTACACCCCTAGTGGCAAGGCAGGGCCGGTGCAACCATTTAGGCAAACTAGGCGGCCACCTAGGGCGCCTAGTGGTTGGGGGCACCTAAAAGCCCCCTCAGGCGAGGAGGTGGAGAGGAGGTGAGCTGGGTCGAGGGGCACGCGGGGAGGGCTGCACACAGTAACGGGGGGGCGCACAGGGGAACAGCTCCCCGCCCCAGCTCACCTCCACTCTGCCTCCTCCGCTGAGCACACAGCCCCTGCTCTGTCTCCTCCAATCAGCGCCCTGGGCGGGGAGGAGAATTAGAGCAGCGCGGGCGTGCCCAGTGGAGGAGGCGGGGCCGAGGTGAGCCGGGGTGGGCTACCCAGGCAGGCTTAGCTGCCGTGGTGGGGGAGTCTCCCCAGGCAGGGTTAGCTGCCGTAGTGGGGGGGGAGGGAGTCTCCCCAGGCAGGGTTAGCTGCCGTGGGGGGGTGAGGGGGAGTATCCCCAGGCAGGGTTAGTTGCCGTGCGGGGGGTCCCTGGGTGGGGGGCTGAGTTAGCTGCCGTGGCAGGGGCAGGGTTAGCTGGGTGGGGGCGGTGGGAGCGTGCAAAGTGGAAGTTTCGCCTAGGGCGCGAAACTTCCTTGCACCACCCTGTGGCTAGGATGGTGTTTTCTGGAAGATCACCAAAGGATTTTAGTTTCCTCAGGAAGTCAGTGGTATCTCGAAGATAGCTGGGAGTGCAGGGCCTGAGGAGAGAGTCTACATAGCCAGATAATCCTGCTGTCAGGGTGCCAATGCCTGAGATGATGGGGCATCCAGGATTCCCAGGTTTATGGATTTTGGGTAGCAGGTAGAATACCCCTGGTCAGGGCTCTAGGGGTGTGTCAGTGTAGATTTGTTCCTGTGCTTCTTTAGGGAGTTTCTTGAGCAAATGGTGTAGTTTCTTTTGGTAATCCCCACTGGGGTCAGAGAGTAATGGCCTGTAGAATGTGGTGTCAGAGAGTTGTCTAGCAACCCCTTGTTCATATTTCGACCTATTCATGATGACTACAGCACCTCCTTTGTCAGCTTTTTTTATTATGATGTCAGAGTTGTTTCTGAGGCTGTGGATGGCATTGTGTTCTGCATGGCTGAGGTTATGGGCAAGTTATGCTGCTTTTCCGCAATTTCAGCCCATGCGGGTTGGTGGAAGCACTCTATGTAGAAGTCCAGTCTGTCGTTTTGACTTTCAGGAGGAGTCCACACAAGGTTCATTTATGGTGATTTAATAAAAAGAGAACCTTCAGATAAACTTCACTGCTCTTAGGAGGGACATCTGGTGACTAGGGATTACATTCCTGTCATCGGCTATGCCTTTCAACACTCATTTTGTATGGAATCCATGAGGTAAGAGAGAGAACCATGTTCCTAGAAAGTGTCTGGTTTAGCCTGCCTCTCCCTGTTAATGGTATTTACATTATGCAACCTCATCAGTTGCATTCCAAGAGTGTTTTCTATCTGAAGTGAGGATTTTTCTTCTTCTAATTTTTCATGTAGATCTGTCTTTGTCCATGTCATAATGTTTTTCTCTTTGAGAGTCCAGATAAAGACTGACAGATGAGCTAAGCAAATGACAATCAGTGATATTGGATACCCCAAACTGCCTTGCCTGAACATTCCAAACAGCTGCTTAGAACAGATGACAAACTTTTCTGCTGCGCTGGAATACTCACAAAAGGAGTTTCAATGTCTTTCAACTGGTGGTCACTCTGATTCCTCATCAGCTGCCCTGATTTTGATATAGTAGCTACAGTAGTATAGTATCTGCTTTGAGGTAGTGCATTTGCTGCCTCTTGAACTTCAGCATTAATTGCATTGTAAACAGTGTCATAATTATTAATACTGGGCTCCACTGCATGCTAGCTTCTCCATTCCTAATGTACCTGTGAATAGCCTCCTGTGGCCTTTTTTTTTTGTATACAGTGGAAAAAAACACTTGAATAATTCAGCAAGAACCTTTTACATGATGAAAAATATAATCAGCTGGCAAGGGTGAGATATCTTATTTCCACAGGCCGTTAACTCAAGTGTTACAAGTCACTGCCTGATTAATGCTGAAAGCCGGTAGGTGTGGATTACATTTTCCTCATTGTTAGAGGAAATCTCCCCCAGTGCAGGTGACTAAGGGAAGACCCTGTACTTCATGCAATGCCTATGTGCTGCTGTTTAATCATTTAAATCCATTAATCGTTTAAGATGAAGACTTAGTGTTGCTTGACTCACCACTGGCAGGGAGTGTATTTTTCCAGCCTAAAAATATTGTCTGATTGCAATATAACTGAGTGAACCAAAGCTTTCTCCTTAAGTGGCTAGGGCTTTTAGTGGGGGTTACTGTGCCGAAAGTAGTTAGATAAACAATAATATCAGACCATCATAAGTAGATGTCTCACAATATTAGCTGTTTATTTCGCTGACATACTCTGAAGCGTCTACAGGGGGCTTTTTCAGAAGTCAGGACCTCAGTGTAATATACAAGCTTTGATTCTGATATTTCCCTTGATATCTGTGCTCTACCATATTGGGGTCAGAAGTCAGCAAAGGTTCATTGGCTGCTGTAATGCTCACTGTCACCAGTAATAAGTACAAAGGACGTGCTTTAAAAGCTGGCTTATAAAACTTTAAGGAAACTTGGATCGCTTAAGTGAACTTCCAGGGCTCTTCAGGGGCTAAGTGCACTTTGGTTGTCTCCTTGTATTAATTTCACAGAGTTTAAAGGGTCAAGCAATGCAATTGGTGATGCTTATTAATTTATGAAACACAGAATCTTACGCTATCTAGCTTTGACTACTTTTGCTCCCCTTTTAGAAAATTTAATATAAATTAAAGCTTACCAGACAAGAGAGCCCTAAAGGATTAAGCCTAAAGTTCACAGCTGGACTTAAAGGTTCAAAGATGTTGTACCCACAACACTGATTTGATTTCAAATGACATTCAAACAACAATACTAAATTGTAGATGTTAGAACATGTAAGGAAACAGCAATTAGAGGAATACCACAGACAGGCAAAGGATTAGAATTTATTTTCCTTAAAATGGTAACACTGATTGCAGCCTTAGTCTTTCTCACATAGAAGGATGTGTTTGATCAAATCATCCTTTTGGGTCAGTGGTTGTCAAGAAGGTTTTTTTTTTTGGGTGGTACATAGATCCTGCTGAGCTGTAAATGTTCACACAGCCCTAGAAGCTTTGCCGAATTCATCTGATTGTTGTGGTGATGCTGAATTAAGTTCCGGGCATGAAAATGTTAGCCAGAAAGGAGAAAAGAAGTAACAGGATTAAGAATGAGAAACCCAAGGAATCCTGTTCTGGGATATTTCTGCATTCTGCATTTACTTGCTTTGGAATGCTACGGTGTGCTGTCCAAGGAAGATAATTGTAGGAGTCATTCAGTACAATTACACCCTAGCTGCAAATGTGACACTGCATTCATGTGACAAATGGACTGTGAAAATGATTGTAAAACCACAGGGACAATAGAAAATCAAGTTGCCTATGATGGTTTGACCATATGGTCTACTTTGGGAAGGCCCTACAAAGGGGGAGTTAATGAAGACAAGGAACGCATGCCCTCCTCTATAGATGATGGTCTACTTTTGCTACAGTTGATGAAGGGGATGCAAATTACACAGCTCTGTGTCAGCCTGACTCCCAAGGACCTTGGGTGTTTTTACCTTGAGGAAGGGCACACAGTGGTGTCTCCACTTGTTCTCCTTTGGAGGAGCAGCCCCAAACTACTCTATGGCACCCCACCACCAGCAGAAACTGCCATGAATGAAGTTCTAGGGCAACCCTAACTATAGCTGCTTTCTTGGTAGCACAGCCTACTTGGTGCAATCCCATCTGGGATCTCGGCCTGGCAGAAGGAAGCTTGTGGTTGCTGTGTGCTGTCATAAACTCCTGCATAGTGGAATTTCCACTGCTGAGGCTCTAGGCCCATGCTTAACCCTGCTTCCAACACTGTAAATACAGGCTGGATCAGGTCCCCTGAATAGGAATATGAGGAATGGATTTAAAGGCAAAAAGGTGCTTGGATTAGGGGTGGACTAACAGATTTGGAAAAAAATGAGGTTTCCCATATTTAGAACTGAATCTTGTTTCAGGTTCTGAGATCTTCAGGCAACATAATGCTTTCATTTCCACCTGCCTTTGCAGTACCCTTCTCCAGCCAGAAATGGGACTGGCACGAGAAATACCAGAAAACCCTCCCAGCAAGTCTGTTCTTGTGATATTCTCCAGGCAGCATTGGAAATGGAAATGCCAGAAATCTCATGAACAAGACAGTTCTCTTTGGATTTCCTGACCAGCTCCAGAAGACTCAATTTTGGATAGTCGAAAGGAGCATCAGAGAAACATCCAAACATTAGTGTGTTTAATCAAAGCCATACCCGCACTTCTTGAAGTTCCTTCATCATTTGCTGAAACACAAGGTGCTGAACTGAAGTAAGCAGGGTCTGAATGAGCTTTCTCTTGACATCTAGTGATGACTGGGGAAAAAGATTTCAGGAGTCGACCATATTTGCATAGACACATCCCCTCTGCCGACGTGTTCAGCGGACTGAGCTGTTTGCCAAAGTGATCTACTATGGCTTGTTTTAGGGTTATAATTCACTTTAGTATTGCATGCTGGAATAATGCAATGTTATCTTTACTGTATGAGTAAAGGGTAGCAGAACTGTATTTAGCATGCCCTGATTAAGTGGGTCGCCCTAAACTGAACCTCACTTGCTAAGCATGGGGTAGGGATGCCAAATCCCATTTGATCTTTCTCATCCAGTGTTTAAAGACTAGAGGGCTCAACTGAGAGTCCTTGCTTCTGTTCAGTGATTATTAGAGCTGAGATCACCGATAAGCAGGTCTAGTGGCTAAGCCTTAGACCTAGGGTAGGGACAGTATTACTGTGAAAGACAATGCAGAGACTGCATTAGCCGTGAGGTTCCCCACTACCCGGAGAAATCACTAAAAGCTGAAATCACTAAGTGGTGGAACCTCGCATTGCAGAAGTGGCAGTGAGCGGTGAGCAGTGGCAGTGATAATAGTGGTAGTCAGCCGCAGTGGAGAGAACAGCAGTGGTAAGTGGCAGCAGAGTACAGCAGCCATGACAGAAGCAGTGGCAAGTGGTGGCAGAAATAACAGCTGGAGCAGTGAGCCAGCATTGCTCGATGCCCTCCCTCCCCGCTTACAGAGGAGGGAGGTGAACCCATGTGAATGCACCTCTGGGTCTTCACTGACCGTTGGCAACCAACTGTGAGTGGGGTGCAGCAAAGGGAAAGGGGAGTGGCATGTAAAAGGGAGATTTGTTCATCAGAGAAGTGGCGCGGGCTGAGGGATGTGCAGGCCGCCCTTCCCACAGCCCCCATTGGCCTGGGTCGGTGAACCACGGCCAGTGGGAGCTGCGATCGGCCGAACCTGCGGCTGCGGCAGGTAAACAAACTGGCCCGGCCCGCCAGGGTGCTTACCTGACAAGACAGATAACGGGTTGGGAGGTGAAGTGATTTGTCCAAGGTCACACAGAAGGTCAGTGGCAAAGCTAATAATTGAACCCTCTCTCCTGGTCCAGTGTCCTGCCCAATAGACTATGTGGCCTCAGTTCTGATTTAAACAAGTTTCAAAATGTTATTTTGTGCATGAAAAGCAAGTGTGTTAAACTGGAGGGAATCATACGCAGTGATCTCTCTGAATACTCACATGCCAATATGGGAAGGGGTTTGTGCTGAATCCTTTTGCTTACGTTGTGTGGGTTTTTGCCTTCACTTGCTAATGAAAAGGATTTTTCTTGTAGAATGATCTCTGAGTTTTTACACTATTGCTGTGCTTGGATTAAATTTATTGTTACCTTTGGTATTTTCATTGATCAGACTAGGCTTGAGCACTCAAACAATAATCCACCAGCTCAGACTATTGCCTGAGGATTTAGAAATTTTAAATATGTATTCCCTGCTTTGGAAACCAAGGCATAAAAATGAAACCATCATTCTAAAGTGTATATTGTTGGAGAAAAATTAGTGACAGCTTATATTTTACTTGTCGTCTTAACGATGGGACGTTTTTGCAGAATGGACTGGATTTGGAAAATACTGTGCATTGTGTCGCTGAAAAGGATAATGTGTGTGAGAGAGATTGAGAGACAAGGTAAGAGGCTCTAGTGGCTTGACCATCGCCTGAGAATCAGGAACTACCAAATTCTAATTCTGGCATTGGTCTTGGGCATTTCAGGCATGGTTTTTATTAAACTGTATTTACAAATACGGGCATGTGATGACATGCCTAGTTTGCATACACAGATACCACAGCCGTTCAAACAAAATTGGTAGTTGCACATACAAGTGGCCAGATGTGCATCCAAGTAGTTGCTTAAGTTCCTGATAAACAACAGGTGCAGGAATGCACACCTTTTAAATCTCAGAACTTTATTGTGCCTGTCCCAGTGTCGCTATTTCTACCTGTTGAAGCATTTAGAGAGACGTTCACTGTGATATCTGAGCCCCATGCTTTCACGGGGCCTCCCAGGGATGTTGTGAAGGTTGATTAGATGTTTGCGAAGCTCTTTGAACATGAAGCGAGAAGTGTGGAGAGACAGACTGGGACTGAGCTGACTATGAATGTACTGAAAGTTTTGAGGTTGTTTATAGGTGAGTTGGTGGTTTCAGCATTTCTCTAGTGCTAATTATTTTATTGTTGTTAAAGCTTCAGGGAGGTGTGATGTGGTATTTAGTAATTTGCTGTTCATTCTGCTAAGCCTTGAGCAGAAGTTGGTTTGTCATATCAGGAATCTGGTTTCCCTAGAAATCCTGCCACCTGTGGGCCAGATAGGCATTTAACTAATTCCCTGGGCACATGACAAGAAGTTTCAAAACAAAGGAAATCTTCTTTTCTCGCACTGGTAGCCCACAAGCCAAAGCCATGTCTTTGCCTGGAAACTTGAGTTGCAATTAGGTGGCATTCTGTAGCACTCTAGGTGCATGGGAAAGCTTGTCAATGGCAGTTGTCAATCAAATACGTTTGATTTGTTTTCCCTAACGGCAGCACCCCTAAATATGCCAGACAATGAAGTCAACAGATTTAAGAGCTAATGAAACCCTATGATCACTGCATCTGCAAGGGATTGTCAGACACACCTCAATGGCTTCTGCTCACACAAATATGATGTAGAAAGATTATCGTTATTACAAGTGGCCGCTGCAAGCCCTGCCAGCAGATAATAAAGACACTGTCACAGTTAGTGGACCTGCCTTCCAGGGATCACCAATATGAATTGATGTCTCAGTGGTGTTTAGGATTCTCATTTGCCCGACTGCATTAGAGGGATAGAAAAGTCTTTTCTCTCTTGTTACATAATTAATTTTATCCCATTCTCTGCAGCTATAAACTCAAAGCTCTGTTCGTCCTGAAAAAAAGTCTGCTTATTCCATGCAATGATGACCCCTAGAATAAGAAACAGTGAAAGCCCTTTAAAGCAAAGACCTTGATTCTGTATGACACATCTACTACATTAAACATCGCCGGTATATGACTTTCCTCTAGTAGCACTTTAGGTGCCGATGCAGGGGAAAAATTATGATCCCAATGAGTGGGAGTCATTAGTTGTACCCTGTGGATATGTAGAAATAAAATATTCTTTCAGGATTTCAAAATCTTTGAAGAGGACAGACTGTTCCCTGGGTTGCTAAAGGAGGTAAAGAATTGTGCAGAGTACACAGGATACATTTTGTGCATCTTCCTCTACCTTAATCCCTGGCTTAAATAAAAGGCAGCCGAGAGCTGTCCAGATATATGGTCCCATCTATAAAAGGCATAAGTGAGGCATTTTAATTAAAATGTACTAGTCCATTTTCACTGGACTGGGCAAACTTGGGGTATGTGCTACCATGGGAAGCAAAGGTGACTTCCTGCCACATTTAGGGTGACCAGATGTCCCAGTTTTATAGGGACAGTCCTGATTTTGGGGGCTTTTTCTTGTATAGGCACCCTTAACCCCCCCATCCCAATTTTTTACACTTGCTGTCTGGTCACCCTAGCCACATTTCTGATTCCCAAAGTCTGGGGGCACCAGGTAGCAGTCTGAAGGCTCTTCTGTTTTACACTGGTTGCCTATGATGCTGATGGATGGTAAGACTGTTGGGGATCAGCCCCGGATTGGGGTGCCCCACTTATGCCCCTTTCCCTCATTAGCCCTATTAGCCTGGTGGCCAGGAATGGTGGCATAGCAGAAGGGGGATCCCTCCCCTAAACCTGCTTAAATTGGTCCAAGGTTGCTTTGTGCTGCAGGAGTGGCCTTAACACACCAGAAAATCTGGCCACCAATATACATGAGAGATGTGTGAAAACATTGATTTTTGCTTGGGCATATTTGCAATGTGCAAATAGTTTCTTTAGTGAGTGCATTCTTGTTCGATCCAGGACAAAGGGCCAAATTCTCACCATGCATATAATCCCAATGGGCCTGATTCTGATGTCGCTAATGTATATAACTCAAGAGTGAGTCCACTGAAGTCAGTGGAGTTACATTGTTGCAACACAGTTGGAAATGCAATCGGAATCAGGCCCTTTAACTTCCAGAGTTTTGTTTCTGCTTGGTCTTGAGGTTCTTTCAGCCTGGCATATGTTTTTGTGCAGCATAAGCGAGTGATCTGCATTGTTTGTGCCTAGAAAGTCAACTATGTGATTCCTGTATATAAAACTGGAGTGCAAGCAAAAGCTGTTGCACAATCTGTTTCACAAGCCAAAATGGATGTGGAAAATTGAGTTTGGTTTGAGAATGGTTGAAAAGTTGTCCCACCTTGTCTGGACAAATTGGGCACCAATTTGATTTTATTACCATATCATTAGCTGTCTTGCTCATAGCAAAACCGATTGTTATTAATGTAATAAAATGGAAAAGTATAAAGAGATTTGTACCCACTCATAGGGTTGTAGTTCAAAATTCTTTGTGTGATAGCTGAGTGAAATTCACAATATCTTCCGCAGTATATTGATTTGAATGTTTGTGTTTAATTTCACATGTGTTCCTGGCTCCTTTATGTTCACTTTGAACAAATAGTCTCTCACATTTCCTGGCAGGAATGTTGGTGGAAATAGCTAATTTCAAGTGACTATTGAAAAATACTCGTGGAAAGTGAATTTCGAATTAATAAACACAAGAATTCGCACTGGAAACCTAATTCTGAGAGTCATGTTCATCGAGACCCAGATTTAGAAAAATACTTAGGTGCCTAACTTTAAGGCTGTGAGTAGCTCCACTGACTTTAGGCGCATGCTTAATAATCTGTCTGAATTGAGGCCCTGATCAGGGAACAAAAACACGGACCTATGTGCCCAGTCAAACAGTTCAGATTTCAAATGCTGACCTCTTGCGAATAAGCTACAGATTGTTTGGCTAAATAATTTGGCAAATAATTTCAAGTCAAGGATAAATTTGAGAAAATCATAATCTGATGGGTTGAAAGAGGTGAAATTTGTGGAATAAATTATTCACTACAAATTACTCACCTGGTTTAGATTATTCAGAACATTGCCTTTTTCCTGCTATGTTACTCCCAACAAACAAGTTTTGACATTTTAGTTTGGAAAAAAGGAAATCTAAAGTGACACCCAACTTTTATATCAGTCCTGTAATTTCATCATAAACGTGGTACAGTGCATAGAGTATGTATATATGGGTGGAGGAAGGTAAAGAATGAAACATTATTTTGTAAGTTACACTATTTTTTCTCAGACCTACATCTGCTCCTGTCCCTCTTCTGTTCTCAGGTCAGTGCTTGGGCTCCCACAGGAATACAGCTGTGTCATCACATCACTTGGCATTCTAATATTTCATACTAACTTTTAAGCCAATTAGGAATGACTACTTACCATGCTGAATCATAGGAAGAAAAAAGGGATAATGTGTCCTTCATATAACGAACCTCTCTTTTTGGCCTGTGCACACACACACACACACACACACACACACACACACACAAAATAGGGCTTATATAAAATTTTAATTGGGGACAGTGAAAACAATACAGCTTATATATATATATATATATATATATATAAGCTGTATACAGCATATATATATGTATACAGCTTATATATACACCCATATATACATATATAAGCTGTATTGTTTTCACTGTCCCCAATTAAAATATATATATATATATATAGGTCTGAGAAAATATATATATATATATATGTAGGTCTGAGAAAAAATAGTGTAACTTACAAAATAATGTTTCATTCTTTACCTTCCTCCACCCATATATATATATATAAGCTGTATTGTTTTCACTGTCCCCAATTAAAATATATATATATATATATAATTAGACCCATTGTTTTTCACTGTCCCCAATTAAAATTTTAGCCCTATTGTTTTTTACATTGCTTCCATTTTTATGGGAATTGTTTACAGAGGGATGCTTGCTGAAATAGCTGACCTGGTACCAATATACTTTGTATTTAAATAATGCCTTTCATCCTAGGATGTCAAAGCATTTTACAAAGGTGGTAGTGTCATCCCATTGGACGGGTCAAAGAAGTGAGGCCTAGAGAAGTTTAGATAATGTCCTCAAGCTTCCACGATGAGTGGAAAAAGGATCTAAACCCCATTACCACATACAGAGCTGATAGGTGGTGTTTATTCAGTTCAGACTATAGAAGCTTTGGGCAGGCTTAAGTAGGGTGACCAGATGTCCCGATTTTATAGATATTTGGGGCTTTTTCTTATATAGGCTCCTATTATTCCCCATCCCCGCCCTGATTTTTCACACTTGCTATCTGGTGAGTCTCGGCTTAAGAGACGAAGGATGGTCCAGTGGTTATGACACTTGCCTGGAAAGTGGAAGGTCCTTGTTTAATTCCCTGCTCTCCCACACATTGCTTGTGTGGACAAGTCATTTAGCCTCAGTTTTCCATCTATAAAATGGGGATAATAGCATGGCCTTACCTCACAGGGGGGTTACTGGGATAAATACATTTGAAGATTGTTAGATGCTCAGATGCTACACTGATGAGAGCCATAGGGGTACCTCAGAGAAAGGTATTGAGTTATTCCCCACATTACACTCATCCATGGACTCTTATACTAAGTCAGTGTTTCTCAAACTGGGGTCGCCGCTTGTGTAGGGAAAGCCCCCTGCGGGCCGGGCTGGTCTGTTTACCTGCCGCATCCACAAGTCCCTCAGCCTGGGCTGCTTCTAGCAGCTCCCATTGGCCTGGAGCAGCGAACCGCAGCCAGTGGGAGCCGTGATTGGCTGGACCTGCGGACGTGGCAGGTAAACAAACCAGCCCAGCCCACCAGGGGCTTTCCCTACACAAGCGGCGACCGCAGTTTGAGAACCACTGTACTAAGTGGTGAAGAGGCTACAGCAGGTGCCCATATAACACCAGGGTAGACAGGCCAGTGTTCTGGTAGTACAGAATGGGATGAAAACCTAAGGTATGATTTTAAGTGGACGTGAAGTACCGTCAATCCTGGCAGGGCACTTATATATTTTATAAGAATCAATGTTAGATAGCCTATTTCTGCTTTCCAAGCTGCTAAGCAGCCTGTGATACTTTTGACCTTGAGTGGGTTTTTTGGTTTGTTTTTAAAACTCACCTAGCAGGTGTGGAAGCTGGAGTCATTCTTTGAAGGCCCTTCGTGGCCTATCCCCACACTACCAATCATCTCTGTTATGCCACTGAGATGTTGACACCCACACCTGCTTTGCCAATGATGCCAGCCTTCATCATCCACTTGTTACATTGGCAAACAAGCACCTTCTGCTGCCTCTCCCACTTGGGAGGAGCTCTCTGTAAACATCCACAATACTACCTCGTTGTCCACCTTCAAAACCCCTCTTGAAACTCTCCTTTGCTGTGAGACCTACAAAACACTTGACAATGATTACGCAGCTGGTGGGATGACGCTGCTGCCTCTTATGTACAGCTGGTCCAGATGAACTTCCAGTAGAAAAAGAGGCAGGTTCCAAGGGGCAGCCAAGGTTTCATTGGGAAAGAATCACAGAGTGCTCATTTTATTGCAGTGCTCAGAACTGTGAGATATTTCCCCAGAAGTCGGGCGAGTGCAACACCAGACTGAACCTAGTAACTTGGGTATGGTTTGTAATGTGACCACGCACACCCAGACTAGGCAAGCCAGGGTGCTCAGACCTGCATGCCAACCACCTGGGTTAGCTCCGTAGTGCTAGCATACCCAAATATGTTATAGAGATTGGAAGCTACTAGAAGACAAAGACATGAGATATTTCAATTGCTAAATTACTGAGATGTGTCTTTGTCAAGCAAGTTGAAAGGAAATGAGTACTGGTATAAATGTTTAGTGCTTAATCTGAAATATAGCCTGTTTTATGGTCTTAGAAATCTATTGGCCTTTAGGAGAAGACTGTCTGTTTAGGATCTGTAACACTCATATTGTTATTTAAAATGTCTCACTTAGTTAATCATTGTAAAGGGCCTCTCTAGCCTACATTGCAAATTCCTTTAAAAATGCACCATGTATATAATTCACGTGGCTCTTCTTCATGTAGATAAGGACTCGTCTGAAATGTCAGAGTGGGGGAGGAAAGGGTACCTGACCTAGGGGGCAAGGATATTGAATGCACCCAGTGTCATACTTGACATTCCCCTAGTATTCACTGTGATAACATCAATCACAAGGAACCCTCCTGGCATTAATATAGAGCTTCTGCATTTAATATATATTTCCCAAGGAATGTCATAGTAATAGAGCATTAAAGGATGTCCACTTATTGTAAAGTCTTAATGTTTTTGTTAAAAATTAAAAATGGGTTTCAACAGAACAGAATATGCCAGTTTCATGCCAGTCTATATGAGAGTTGTTACGCTATAATTGTCATGAACTGTCTTTACTGTATTATTTCTAGATAGTTCATAATTTTCTCAGCTGAAGATTTGTGAACAAAGACTGGATTACCTAGTGCTATTGATTTTATTTCCCTAATTTCACAGAATACATATACAAATCCTACCACTCATCTATGTTTTGGGCATTATTAGCTCTCTGAAGAGCTGAGGTGGGTCTGGATGATGACAGTGCATATTGCTCTGCTAGGTTAGACATCCAAGAGGCGATTTGAGAGTTGGCCTGGGGACTCCTGCTTGTCAGGAAGGAAAAGGGGAGGAAACTCTGGTCTCACGGAAGATTGTAATTAGACTATCAGCTCTTTACGGCAGGGTGGTTTTGTTCTGTGTCTGTACAGTACCTAGCATGGTGAGGTCCTGGTCCATGACAGGAGTTCCTAGGCACCTGGAATGGAAAAGAGGGACCCTAGTAAACAAGTCCTTTCTAGCCTTCGAGGATATAAACAGTCACTAAAGTTGGTCAGCAGAGGGAGCTGTCAGTCAACCCTCTCTACCAAAACAGAGGCCAACAACAGAGGTGGGGAAAAGGATCGGGGCTGTGAGACACCCGTGAAAGGAGTGTGAGTTATTTTACAACTGTGCAAAGAGATACAGGGAACAGTCAGGCTCTGAACTAGCAGGAACTGCTGAGCTTTCCTCAGAGACTACCCATTTTTCAGGGCAGTGCCTACTAGTGAAACAACGGCTTGAGACTGCTGTCATCTGTGCATAACCTCTCCTTGTTCAGGTTAAGGATGAGATGCCAGTTGCAGTACACTTGTTGCAAACCCCAAGCAGCCTGCCTCTAAATAAATCTCTCACATTCCTGGAAATAAAGGATGTTAGTACTTAGTAGCAAAAGTTGAGACTCAGAACTGCAAATTTCACTTGTAAAATTGTGATGGATTGATCATGGTACCATGGCAACTACCAACCCAATCTCCATCTGCATTGGCTCTTTCGTTGCTTGTCAAGATTGGGAAACATTAATTGCATTTACCATGTGGTTAATAGCAGCACAAAGTTCAATATATTTAGTGTCCCTCTTGACAAACAACTAAACCGGCTTGAGGTTCCTCCCCACCCTCAAGAGACCTGGGAAAACTAAATACAGCCTCCCTGGAGGCAGAGCTTCCTCATTCTTAAGCACTCCCAGGCCAATGGGGGCTGCGGGAAGCGGCGCGGGCCGAGGGATGTGCTGGCCGCCACTTCCCACAGCCCCCATTGGCCAGGCCAGTGGGAGCCACGATTGGCCGAACCTGCGGACGCAGCAGGTAAACAAACTGGCCTGGCGAGCTGCATGCCAAAGGTTGCCGATCCCTGCACTAATCCTTCAATTCCAAGTTCATGTATAGTTATGATGATATTGTAAATGTCACTAGATGAACTGTGCATAGAGCTGGGCGCAAATTTTTATCCCTTTCTTTTTAACCAAAAACTGCAGATTTGGGTTGATTGAAACATCTTGCAGATTTCTGTCGAACTCACAGAATTGTTTCAGTCTTAAAAAAAAAACCTTTTCAAAAGTCAGTAAAATTGAAACATTTTGTTTCAGTATTTTCGGAGCAAAACATTTTGATTTTTCTATTCGGAATGACTTTTCATTTTGAAATTTACTTCACTTTTCTTAAAAAAAAATTAGAAAAGCATTTAAAAAAGCTGTAATGAAACAAAATTTTGTTGAATCTGAAATGAATTTTTTTGACTATTCGATTTGCTGAAATTTCTTTACGACTTTTTGGAACAGCAAGCAAACTGAAAAATCAGTTATTCGCACAGTTCTAACCGTGGGGTAGGTAGACTGTGCAAATACAGCTTGCTGTAGTGGCACTTTTCCATCTCACCAACAGAGGGACTTCTTCCACTCTGGAGCTTTTGGCCATAGGATTTACATCTATGAGAGTCATTTTCACTCTAAATGTAAATTAGTCTGTTCTATTTTGACTAATGTAAATAAGCAGTGAGTAAACTGGATGCTCTGGTTGTGCAAACAGGTGTGAATGAAATAGCTCTCTCACCATATTACTTTTGCCTCCTCTTCCTTTTATGACACCCTCCTTAACTTTCCTCTAGTTTTACTCGTGTGTGTGTTGCGATTAGTCATTCCTGCTCTAATCAATAAGTTTTAGGCACAGCATTCTCTTTTAAAAGACCTTCATTCTTTTCCACCACAAGTCAGAAGGTGAAATCCTGGTTCCACTGACGTCAAAGACAAAACTCCCATTGAATTCAACAGGGCCAGGATTTCACCCATAGAGTTTTTATCGGCCTAAAGCAGATAGCAGGAAACGCCTGTGAAGATTACTTTCCAGGCAGGGCAAAAATGAACACACCCAAATAAGTGCTTACCCCTCAACTCCCCCTTTGTACGAACAAGGTCAGTATGATATATTTCTCCCCAGCAGGGATCATTAACCAGTCATCATCCATTGTACTGATATTTCTGACCATTCAAATTGAGAAGAAGCACTTTCCTTTCATGCATCTTACTGTATCCAGAGCCCACTTAATCCATGTTCATTCTGAAAGCTATAACTGGCTATATGTTCTAGTTTATATACAGAGCAAGAGAAATTACCCAGCTCACTCCACCGACCAAACTTTTCACACAGCTTCAGTGGAAATGAGTCCCCGGGGACACACAGGATGTCGCCGTTGCTTTTTAAGCCTTCTTCACAGGCCAGCCAGATCTCAGTTGTTAATCCTAACACGTCATCCAAGACACTTTTTATCTCCTCCTGTAACGTTAATGCAGCTGGAATTCCATAAATCAAATCTCAGCAGTAAAAAGGTTAATAAGTTTACACTATATAATTGAAAGCCATATTGGTGATTAAAAGGATTTTATATATCAGTTTTCTGGGTCACCAACTAATTATTTTTGGTGGCCTGCAATAAAACACAGAACCATAGGCAGATAGAGGCTGTAATCACATAATATATGGAAAAATGCATTTAAGTGAATTTGATAAGAAGGCTGTGTGATACTAGCTTGCTGAATTTCTTTTCAGCTATATTGTAACTAATTCAGGGACAACAGAAGGACTGCACATTCTGCGTACTCCATTAGGTTCATAGAAAGTTTTATTGGATCAAGTTTTTGAGGTCTCTCTCTCTCTCTCTCTCTCTCTTTCTGTAGTGCTAAGCCCAAGGGAACTAGACTGTCACCCATGATGGAAAGGTTCTGCCGAGGCACTGGGGATCAGATTGCCATTATAATTCATTTTAATGCATTATCTGCACATACTAATCCTTTATTGGAGCAGGATCTTTTGTAATAGGAACATGGCTATGGAGAGACACAATTGATCATCCTTGCATAAAAGGGATGATTAAAATACAAACAAGAATGTCCCCTCTGCAGCAGAGGGACAGGTGTGCGTATGTGAGGTAGATAGGGTCAATTTTGAGGTGGTTCCAGGCCCCTAGCTCTGAATTCTGAACCCGGGTGGTGTTTGAGATCAGAACTTGGATTCAATTTTCTATCTTTGTGATACAAAACCTCAGAGCCATAGTCCTTCAATGTGTATTTGAATCCAAATCCAAATTTTATAGCTCTCATGATGTAGCGTATCTTTCCAGTCACCATTACCTCTTTATAGACACGGGAGCAGATTTTGGGATGTGGCCGATCTGCAGAGTTTAGGTGAGGGGTTTGGAGCGCATAGGTAGCTTAACGGTTTTTATATTTGCACTCTCCTGATCCACAGCACGTGGATCTGTGCAGAGCCAGCCCCACTGTGCCACGTTGCCCCATGCAGCCAACAGTTGTGCTGAATCATGCTGGTTGTTAACGGAGGGGCCAAAATGTATCAATGGAGCAGCATGGTATATAAAGCCCTAGTTATGCATCTTTTCCTCCATCAGAAGAGGAGTTGAGGTGGGATCAGAAAGCCCTTAGAGGCTGAGGTCCAGATGAGTCATGGCCACCATTCGCAGCATTGTGGATCACCTTTCAAGGGTGGGGCTTGGATTATTTGAACCTGCTGTAGTCTTCCACATAGTATTTGACACATAGTATATCTGCAGTATTTCCATAGCATCTGCTCATTATTAACCCTTGAATGTCCATTTGATAGGAGCAGTGCTGTATCATAGTGGAATGTACATGTTCAGTATGCTGATGGTTTTAAATACTGCGCTATAACCGTCTCCAATAACTAAGCCAGAACTCTGCAGCACCTTGAATGTTTCAGAAAGACAATATGGCCTTTACTCTCCACATTTGAGTTTCGGGTCAGTTTTTAAACAAGGTTTTATAGTTCTACAGCAATGGGGCCAATGGGTTTTTAACACAGCTTAGTGGGGTTAAAAGGAGAATGGCAATTGTGTGAATAATGCTGATCTTTACATCAGAATCTCTATCTGCCTCTGAGTCCAAAGGCACTGTTACGTGTCTGACAGTTCTAGGGTAAAAAATATTAATGTGCTTTAAGGCTCATCATACTGGTAGTGTCTCCTGGTAGATGGGTTTATCAGGGTTTTTTTGTATGGGGACTGGGAAGGAGCAAAATAAAACTAAGAATAATAATGAAAATGAGGCTAGGGTGCTGATAAATATTATGAAGTGACCAGGCTAAATGATGCAGCACTTATTTATGTGAAGTCCCCTATGAAGAATAATGGCATTCTGGGTTGAAAGATTGAAAGAAAGAATCCAAATTCAAAGAAAATACACATGCATATACACAGACCTGCTCAAGGTCAATGGCTGCTTTAGAACTTTAGATTAAATAACTCAGTCTTCGTAAAATGTGGTCAAGAATATAGTCGAAGAAGTCCATTTTGTAAATCCATTTGACAGAAGTAAAGCAAAATAAGACAATGGATCAGATTCCCAGCAGCTGTCATTTGGCTTAGCTCTGCTCACGTCAGGAGAGTTTATGCTAATTAACACTAGCTGAGGATCTGGCCCAATGATTTTTTTACTACTGTACTACCCCCTACTACTACTAATTAGTTAGTACCTGACTCTTATCTATCACTTTTCATCAGTAGATCTCAAAGTACTTTACAATCTCTCTCTTTCTTTTAATGGACTTAGCCTCACAACACCCCTCTGAGGTAGGGAAGTATTATTATTCCCATTTCACAGATGGGGGACTGAGCCACAGGGACACTAAGTGACTTGCCCAAGAGGACACAAATGGAAACTAAGGACTGTCACTAGACTTGAATCAGGGCATTGACTTGAACAGCTCTGGGGATCAGTAGTGTGTGATGTAGGGCCCAATGTCACACTCAGATTAACTCCATTAACTCCAACGGAACCATGAGATTAATTTATTTGGAGTCCTTCACCTCTAGGTTACCTTATTCAGCTCATGACTATGGGCCAGATTTTATTATTTAACACCGATTAGCTGCCCATGTAAAATTAGTTTCTAATGGGCAATGCCCACATCGTTAAGAAAGCACGACCATCACTGGCACTGAAGGGCAACCTTGTTGGAAGTCAGCCCAGAGGAACTAAACAGTGAACAGATCTTGGGGTACTTTACAGGTTTGTGGCCCACTGGCAGGCTTGTGCAGGAAAAGCTTCTACTGTTGCTGCTGCCCTTTTTTGAGAACTTCTAAAAGTTCTTTTGTCTCAAGCAGGGTCAGTCCAGCACCTCTTGTGAGCAGTAAATGCACACGCAAAATTATTTAAAAACTGAGAGAGAGAGAGAGAGAACCCTGACTATGTCCTGTTGAAATGTTCCTGAACTAACATTCTTACAGTGCGCAGTGAGAAGGAATGGCACTGGAACTTATGTATGATACGCATTACTTGATGGGTTATCTGTGTCCAGAGTGGTATATAATGCCATTCCACAGAGAGCTCTTTTGTATGGACTGTTTTGTTTGGAGCATAGAGGGAAAAGGCTGATAGTCATAAAACTGCACAGTAACTACCCTAGTACAACAGGTCAGGACCATGATATAGCCTCTTGTACTCGCTGTCACTGAAATCTTTTCACTTCGTGCCTTATTGCGCAAGTTCAATATACTTACCGGCTAATGCTCTCCTGAGCACTTAGTTCTACAAACTCCCTACTCAGCAGGTGGCTTATTTAAATGTGGCTGGTGGATTGGCTAGTGGCCAAGAGTGAATCGCTCAATACAGGAATTACAAGTGTTTGGGTCTAATTCTGTTCTCACTCACACTTGCACACACCCATTGGCTCCTGTGGGCACAAAATTTGGCTCTCTGTGTGAAACTGTTTATAAGATAGAATCTGAGGGCCCATCATTTGCATCAGGTTAAAGTAAACATATTTCTAGCATTCTCCAGCATAATAGACGAAGAGTAGTTATGGAGTGTTTGAAATTAAAACTATCATCAACTCTCATTTAAGGAATCAGCATTTCTTCTGTTGCATGTAAGTAACTTTTATTTTACAAAGCCACAATCACCTGCCTTTAAGAGGCAATGTAGATTTTCTCTAAACACTCATTGCAAACAGGAATATCGGTGGTTTAATTGATTCTCCAGAATTTAGGCTTTTGGCTATAGCATCTAGAAGGAGAGAGTGAAAGAACATGGTTCAAAGTTATTTATATATAGAAAATAACTGCTGAATGTTACAACTATATTTTAAAAGTAAGCAAACCTGTTTTCCCTCTGCCTTTCCATTCAGCGTATCAGGAAAGGGCCTTTAAAATGGGCTGGTAATTAGGGAGGAAAAAGCAGAGCTCTGCATAGCAGTCAATCCATCACATCCTGCAAAGTCTAAATGTTACCGGCAATTAAATAAGTTAGTGGGGGAAAAACTTGACAAGCAAATTTTATCACAGAATCATCTAAGTGGCAAAGCATGTGAAGCAATCTGATTAGATTCCCTCCTCCAGCCCCAAAGATTAAAAGAAACCCCACAAGTACCCATTAAAAGCAAAATGGAGATTTCTTCCATACTATCTCTAGGAGCGTGGGAGATTAGAATGATAAAAATAAAACAACTTTTCCCACCTCCCCCTGTCCAAAGTCAAATCTATCCAGGCTGACTGCTCCATTAAATTCAAGAACAAAAAGTTATAAATTGAACATACAGAGAACAGTGCCTTTTCTTAAAGTGATGTTTCCTCGCCTTAATGGATTTAGCTGTGGCCCGGAGTCAGAGAGAAGCTGTCTTAACTAAATCTTTGACTGATTATGCATTTTTTTTTCTATTCATACAAGATAGATTCATCATTCCAATTTGTCAAGCTGGCGAAGTTCCAATTAATTACACCAGGAAAAGCTCAGGCTGCATTAGGCCTCTGTCAGGCCTAATCTAGTGCCTCATTTACTGGAGCCCCAAATGAAGAGATATCAGAGGTGTTGTTCCTCTTGGTACTTAATTTGATGAATGCCCTACCAGCGCGATTGGTGGCAGAGGTGTATATGTGTGTGTCTCTTCATCAGCCGCCACTAGTATAGTCGTCATGCTTCCTGTACTAATTTGAGGGCTCATCTGTATAGTGGATGTTTTTGGAAGGCCTATCCTTCATAGATATGCCAAAAGGTTTCCTGGTTTTGTGTGACTGTGTGTGTGTGTATGCATATTCTGGGCCTGATTCTGATCTCAGATGTGTAACTATATTGCCTACAATGGAGTTAAATCTAATTTACAACAATGGAAATGAGACCAGAATCTGGCCCATTGCATATAAAGATTTTATATTTTTGTCATCTTTGCCCTTGCCAAGAAAAAAAAAAAAAAGGAGCGATTTTTCCTGAAGAAGAAACCCTCTTCAAGCATTTCTCTCAATGTGGATGTCATGGATAGTGTTTGAGGGATCGTTGAGGCCAGGTTACTAACCTAGATATACTATGTAAATGCCAGGATCTCATGATGAGTTTGTTTACTATGCGTTTATAATAGGTGTGTGTTGCATCAAAACTGACTAAAGATAGGTACAGATATAGATTATAGACATAAAGAAATGTTCTGACTTTGCACAGCAGGTTACTATTGGACATATACATCTCATGCTGTTTCTTAAAATTGTACTTTAAAGTTGTGATGGACCAAGAACATATGTTTCTGTTCTGCAGCACTTTACGTATTATTCAGCATGTTATGCCAATATGTTTAACTTAGTATTGGCTTTTAACCAATCTTTGTGATTAAAGATTTAACTGTGGCCACGATATCATTCTGCATGTAGGTTTGGTGCCTTAAAAAGGGTGCAACATTAGCCAAGAACAAAGTAGCAGTGTTAATTGTCTGCCATTGAAGAGCTGACATTTGCCAGCTGAGATACCATGCTGAGATATCACATTCATTTTCTGTTCAGCAAATAGATTGAGATAGATGAGATACCAATATGTATAATGGTTGGGAAATGTTGATTTTTTTCAATGGCATACAGACTTGTGCTGCCCAGTAAAGAGATCATTATTTCAGCAAGGGATGAGGGAATTGTGTTTGTGAAAGTTGTCCTCACCATTAAGGGGCTGATTTTCAGAGGTTCTGGTTCACGCTGGAGAGGGGCACAAATCAAAACTCTAAATCAGTGGTTCTCAAACTAGGGCCGCTGCTTTTTCAGAAAAAGCCCCTGGCGGGCCGGGCTGGTTTGTTTACCTGCTGTGTCCGCAGGTTCAGCCAATTGTAGCTCCCAGTGGCCACGGTTCGCTGCTCCAGGCCAATGGGGGCTGCGGGAAGTGGCAGCCAGTATGTCCCTTGGCCCGCGCCGCTTCTCGCAGTCCCCATTGGCCTGGAGCGGCGAACCGTGGCCACTGGGGAGCTGCAATCAGCCGAACCTGCAGATGTGGCAGGTAAACAAACTGGCCCGGCCCGCCAGGGGCTTTCCCTGAACAAGTGTCAGAACAAGTTTGGGAACCACTGATCTAGAGCGCAACAGATGCCGACTTGAGGGAAGTCTAGATCCAGATCAAAATTATGCAACTTGAAACTGTCTCTAGTTTGCAAGTGCAGATTCATTTCAAGTGCATCACTAATGGCGGGTTTGAGGGCATTTGGTCTTTTACAGAAATGAAAAGTGTCCATTTGTCCTTCAGTTGAGGAGGGAGTGGCTGAGGGTTGGATGGTTGTATTCATAGGTCAACTTTTTGTAATATGTGTTTTATCCTATGGCCTAGGTACCCATTTTACTATTTTATCCATTTACCCATTTTACCATTTTAGGCATCATATTTTACTGTTTTTTTAAATCTCTCTCTCTCTCTCTCTCTGAAGTTTTGTGAAAGCTTGCACAGGCAAGAGTGGAAACTGACTGATTAACTGACCACAATATGATACCAAATGCACAAAGGAAAAAAATGCGCCCTTGATCAAGACCCAAAACAAGGTTGATGCACCATTCAAGTCACACTTAATCATTCAAAATAAGGGTTAAGCAGTACATTAGCTTAGTGATCCTCACCCTCTCACAAGAGAAAAAAAGAGTTTTTGGTAATTGTTTTTGTTCTGAGGTAGAATGAAACCAAGACCATTTGAACGTTTGGTGGGGGAAAACAAAAACAAACAAACAAAAAGAGCGAGCGAGAGCGCATGCAGTAATTCAGTGGTTAGGATACTCATTTCCCTCCTCCCCCAAAATAGCATTTTTGTTTTCTAGTTACCTCTATTATTTAGTTAATAGGAGAACAGGGTTCAAGTCTCTGGTCTGCCAGATTTGAACTAGGGTCTCCCATATGATTACCCTAACTACAATGATATTAGCTATTTCGGCTCTCTTGTGCTGTCTTGTTTTGACCATAAATTCCTCCCGAGAACTTCCTCTAGAAAGTTGCATCAAAACGGAAACATTTTTGTGAAAAGTCTCGGTTTCGATGAATAGGCATTTTCCAACAGAAAAATGTGTTGTTGAAAAGTTCCTATCCAGCTCTACTAAATAATGGAAGGGCAGGGAAAAAGAAATTCCAGTGGCTTAAATAGCATATTAAGAAGACCAAAATCCAGCAAGATTTTTTTCTTATATACTCATGAACCAGGAAGCTGAAACTGATGTTCATCAAACTCTAAGTAAATTTAGATTCAGATCCAATTCTGGATACAAACTTTGCAGTAGTTTAGGTTATGTCTCTAACAGGTACCCATGGGAAAAGGCTGTGGATGATGAGTATGTCCTTTAGGTCAGGAATTATTCACACGTCCAGCTCTTACTTCAGTTAAAGGATTTTCTGATAGAAGAAAAAGGAATGTGTTGTGATTGTACTGATAATGTCCTTTTGGGAGTTATTGGCAGAAATTCTATGGTGAATACTTTTGAGTATCAAATAAACTTGAGAAACTTGCGATATGTGAACAGAAAAAGAGGTGTCAAATTATTCAATATGAATTATTCTGCCAGTTCTAATAATAACCCAGCTGGTGAAAAAGAGAAAATAGCTGATCTGTCAAACAGACAGCCACTTTTGGGCTAACTTCATCCCCTTGAGGCTGAAAAATATAAACTTCCTCTGAGAAGAGAAAATTAGAAAAGACAAGAAGAATGGGATCCGTGCTCCAAATCTATCTTTTTAGCTTAATGTACACTAATGGATATTAAAAGATGGGAGATTAATGAATGTCCGGAACACCAACCAGCTGAAAAAACACACTTTATTTGGCATTGACACTCACAAAATCCACAGGTTAGAGAGTAAGTCAGACTACATCACTCTGTCTAGAGCTATGGAAGAGTGTCCTTGTCAAGGTAATCATGTCTTCACGAAGCAAGGTGGGATGTATATATCTTGGTGGGCTACTCTTCACACAGATTGTGAATGGAAGTGTTTGGATCCATTGCTCGTGAGGACTTGAAGTAATGGAAAAGATACTTATTAAACAAGGTCTAGTAGACAGGGCACTAGAGTGGGACTCAGTGACCTGGGTTCAATTCCTGGTTCACCCATAAGCTTCCTGTCTGACTTGGGGCAAGTCATTTAATCTACCCTTTGCGTCAATTACTCAGTCTATACAATGGGAATAATCCTCCCCTCCCTCCCTCACAGCAGTACTGTGAGAATAAAGTCCTTTAGTGATTGTGAGGTGCTCATATATTACAGTGATGAGGGTCATATGTGAATCTTGGTAGATGATGAGAGGACAACAGTCAGGAAGATCTGGCAGCATACCTGTGAGTAATTTAGCAGGGGTTTGTGAGAAACATTTATTGTTTTAGTTTCACTCAGCAGGCGTTTGCATCTCCAGAACTTTAATCTGGTGGTTCAAGCTCTCATGACACCCAACATTAAAACATCTGTAACCACTGTGTTTTGCTTGGTTTCCACCCCAAACCCTCCTAGATTTGCTAACTTCATGCTGAATTTAGCACAGAGTCATATGAAATTCACCTTGACTTTCCTGAGAGCTTGCCCAACTTTGACAAACTCTCAGTTAACTGGCCTGACATGAAGAGTTTGACACAATTTTAACCCAGTTGAGTTTGGGCTGGCTTGGGGATTTGATCAGTGGAGGTGGTAATTAGGAACTTTAACTAGAGCGTTGTATGGTTTGAATGTTGGCTAAAACTCCACTTACAAATGGGGAGAGGAGAGAGGAAGGAATGTCTGATTGCTATGCCGTGAATAGTCAGTTTCCTCATTATCATTCCAAATAGGCCTGAGACCTTAATTGTCCCTTTCTTGACAGCCAGAACTCTTCTCCAAAATTCAAACTAAACTCATGGCACTCCCTTGACTGCTTTTCATCTCATCCCTTCCCTCCCTCTTTGTTCATGTAGGATCTTCAGGGAAGAACCCTGTTCTCATTCTTTTCTGTATAGCACTTAACCTGCTACTGGTGCTATATAAATAATAACTTGTCGTGAGGCAGAGTGGCCTCATTCTGGGACAGAGCAAGTTAAATCCCCTTGCTGCGCTCTGCTAACCCTGCCCCGCCCCTCCTTTCCGGAAGTACGGGGGCACAGCAGGAAGTATAAGAACTGAGTCCTGCAGCTCAGTTGGAGGCAAGCCTGGGAAGGAACCAAGACGTCCTTCCTAGGGAGCTGAAGCGCCAGCAGAGCCCTCGACTGGCTGTGGCGGGTGACGACTCTCCTGAGCCGGCCTGGAGAAAAGGGCAGCACTGTCCCAGGAGATGGAGAGACCCAGAAGGGAAGTGGAGAGTGACCCGCTCGACATGGAGACGTGGAACCGGGCTCCAGCAGCCATGGAAGAGTCCCAGCAGATACCAGTAGAAAGTATGCCAGAGAATCGAGACATTGACTCAATGCTGTTGCTGCGGCACAAGGCAGTGACCCAGGCTTCCCCACTGACCCTGTGGCAGGACCACCCATCACTTCTAGGGCCCTGAGCTGGGACCTGGTTGAGCAGGGCATGCCCGGTTCCCCTACCCCTCGGTCCCACACTTGGGGCTGAATGAGTGCTAACCCGTAGGCCATGAGGCCTGAGCTGCAGACTGCTTACTTGCTTTAGCCCCTGTCCAGGAGGCCAGAGCTACCAGTTGCCCAGTGGCTCAGCTGTGAACCAGGACACTTGATCGACCCACCCGGCGCGAGCATCAATTTCCCTGCCGCTGCCAAACATGTGCCCTGGCCCTGAGACCCAAGGAATGTTACATAGCTATTCAGTCCTTCTTGAACCATACAAGTTAACCACTTTGGGCCCAGTCCTGCAAGCCCTCGTACTCTTGATAGCAATGGAAGGTCTGTGAGTAGAGAGAGCTTGCAGATTTTGGCACAGAGATGGCGTACCTAAAACCTCTCTGAGCTGCTAAATGATGCACTTCCCATTTGCCTAGTGCTGAATGGTCTTAATCAGAAGCTGTAGCTTGATAACTACAGCAAATGGGTGAGAGAGTGACAGCCTGAGCATTGTCTTTGCAAAACTGAACTCTAGCATATTAAGAGTTTGCCAAAGGCATCTCAGGGATAGGTTTCCTTTCTTCATCAATAATTTAAAACATTCCCAAATCTCCTCTGACTAGCTCGGAATGAAAGCTGAAGGCACAATGTGCAGAAGGCACAATGGCTCCCCAATTAGTCAGACAGAGAGCTTTTTTGTTGACTCAGCCAGGGCAAGGGTGGCTATGAAACCCAGATTTAAGTCCTTATTGGTTTCTTAATTTTTTTTTAAATTTGTGGTAATTTTTGTAAGAAATGAGTGAGCAGCCCAGCTCCCAATCCACCTGGGTATTCATTAGCATCACTGAAAAAACATATGGGCAATTGCATAAGCTGGTTCCTGTAGTCACTGACAGAGAATGGGTTGAGTCCTCAGTACCATTGGGTGTGTGACTGACTCCCATGGAAGGCTAGCAGCTTTCAAAATCGGCTACAAACTGTGCCGTGCCCTCAGAGTATAATCAGCCAGTGAGAGTTTGATTGGATTGAAGTAAGGCTTCTGAACTGGTGTTTCATTGTTTGAATGTGTAACCATTAGATATCCTGCTGGAGAGTCCTATGTATATGGAGTTCTGAGGAAAAGTATGGAATTTTCTCCCCAGCATATGCAGTTCTTATTAGAATCATTTCTTATTTTGTTACCAATTCCTTCTGGACTCTTCATTGCTCTGAATTGATACACATACTCCATGCCTTTCAGAAATCCACATACTAGTTCCGACCTTGGCCATGTAAATACTACCTTCTTTTAGGAAACAATTAGGGAGATGTCCCAAACTTAAACTCCCATCAGAACAAAACCTGAAGCATGGGGAAGTTCAGACCTCAGTTGGGATCTTGCTATTCATCCTTGTTGTTATAGTGAGGCAGGTCCGTTGAGAGAAATTTGGGGCTCTGGTACGTCATGTTTGCTGGGGCCCCACCCTTTCCCATTTCACTTTATTTTTACACAAATGTTTCAGATATTTTGGTGGTTCCCTTGAGCTAGTTGACCCTCCAGTCCCCGCCTCTCCTCAACCCTGTAATGAAGCAAACCAAACTCTGGGGTTGAACATGTCTAAACTTTGCCTCTGGATCCAAGCTTTGTAGCGTGGGCCCATCCCTAGAAAGAATGTCAGATACTGCCTTAGTGCAAGTGATGTGGAGAGGGAACCAACCCTCCGAGTCCCTGCCCAAACATATCTTCATTGACTGGTGAAGCTTGTTGATATTACTTGTAGTTGCAATATAAGATTGTTTCAGCAGCAGCAGCATTGATCTATTTTCCTCCTCCTTTTTCTCTCAGTCTGTCTGTGGGCACCACTTTCTATTGACAGGCCTAATGCCTGCACTTCCCACAGATTGCAATCCCATGATCCACCCCACTTTTAGACTTGGTCCCCAAGCTACAGCATCCCAGTTTACCAACTGTGTTTCTACAGCAGGTTGAACTGGGGTTAGCCCCTACTTTAGACTTCCCCTTGGGAGCTATGAACAGTACAAAACACAGTAACACTGAAGAAATTCTTTAAAACAAAGTATCCTTTATTTTTCCATAGGAATGTAGCCATCAGTGAGAAAAAGGTTAACACAACAAAAAGCCGATAGAGATATTTTCTTACCTAAGCTTAGCATTTCCCTCAGGTACCTCAGCACTTTCCCCTGGTACCCTCCGCTCTTCTGGGGACTGAGTTACAGTCTGCTTCTCTGCAGACCCTGACTCCTCATCTCTCTTGAGCTTCATGGACTGTTTTTCTCTGCATCCACATACTGCACCCCCGTGTCCCCCACTTGTCACAAGCCAAGGGGGTGTTGTGCCCAACTTGGAAAGAGACAAACGCCTTGACACCTGTATTGTCAGTTCAGGACTGGTGACTGGGCTATTTCAACCGCTTGACTTTGGTTCCTGCAGACAAAAAACACTGAAGACTGGCTTAACCCTCACTTATCCTTTAGGAAGAAACCAATGACCATTAAACAGAGGGTCACATAATAGTCATAAAAATATTACAGGTATCTCCCACATTCCTCACATTTGCAACGTAATACAGTGACTGCCATGATCATGGTGAAGCAAATAATACTACTTTGCATTTTATAGTGCTTTGCATATTTGGAGCCCTGTACAGACATTAGCTAATTAATCCTCACAGCCTTCTGGGAATTAAGTGGATAAGTCTTGTTATCCCCATTTCAGAGATTGGGAAACTGAGACAGAAGGGTGAAATGACTTGCCCAATGTCAGACAGTTGCTTAGTGACTGCACTGGGGTGAGAACTCAGGATTTTCTGACTCCCAACCTGTGCTCATTTCTATATCTTTGTTAATATGACAGAATTTAGTTAGCTACACAGTATGGTTCTAAATTTAACCCCTTTGTCCTAGATTTTAAGACTCCTAAATGGAATTATTTGAATTTCTAGGGCCAAATTCTGTTCTCAGTTACACTGTCTTGAATCCAAAGCAACTCCATTGGAATTACCCCAGGTTTACATTGGCATAATTGGGATCAGATTTGTATGCTCACTGTTCCCAGATAACTGATTCTTGGTTATAAGATTAATTAGAGCTATGGAGGAAAGGGGAGGAAGGGAGCCAGTCTGGCAGTGATTGCCCATCCAACTTGCCTTGGGTTTTGCTGGCACTAATGACTAGAGAGCTGGTAGAGCATCACTGAGCCAGCAGCTTAATGCAGGAATCACCGGAGGCAGCATTTTATGAGGATAACAAGGCATTTGCAGACATAAAAAAAGCTGGAGAAATGCTTATTAGTTATGGGGAAGGTGAAAGGCTTAGAAAACTGATTAGTGTAGCAGTGTGGTCAGATTGAAATGAAAGCTCAGTAGCATAATCATTAATTGGGTGCTTACTTACCTACTAATTTGAGCTTGGATGTCAGCAATACTGCACTTCATTTCAAACCAGAGGTCAGACTTAATGCTACATCATAAATTACGTAAAGGCACAACACTAACAATTAGATAATTATGGAGACTCATGCTGTTGCAATTTAACTGGGCAAGTTCAGGGCAAGCATGACAGGAACAATGCTTAACCCTGAATCTGCTGCCTTTCTTTCCATCTGACAGCCAAATAAATGTGGTTAAGGATGTATTTAGGTGTCTGGCAGCCCAGGGGTTAAAAGCTTCTCCTCCTATTAGTCAGATTCATCGACTGGCCTTGGTGAACTCGGAGGAAATATTGCAAAAGTGTTAATTACATCGGAGATAGAAAACCCATCCCTTCAGTCCACTGCAGAGGCTGGGCTGGGCTGTCTTTTTAGCCAAAGATAATTTCTACATTGTAAGACTGTTCTGTTTGTGTGTGAGATACCATTGTGTTCTGTATCTCTAGCTAAACCAAATCTACAACTCTTTTCAGTATATTTGTTTGTTAGCTACTTAGCTTTTCTAAATAGACTAGCTAAACTAAAAATAGGGTAGTCTGCAGTGGTCTCCCCTTAAAGGAGTGCTGGTTAAAGGAGGTTTGCTGTTTGCAATGTGTGTTCACCCAATACAACAAGGTGAGGTTTTCAAAAGCATTCAGCACTGGTCTAACTCTGCTTGCACCAATGTCACTGGTGACTTCAGTGGAGAGCAGAGTTAGACCAACGCTGAGCACTTTTGAAAATTGCACCTCCATGAGAGGTATTGTAGCGATGGTGGAGACTGGAATGGAAAGCGGTTGTCATGTGGATTGAAAAAGTGCTTGAGAATGGGATGAAATTAATGGCAGGAAACTCTGAAAATATTCAGCTGTTTGGTTTCAAACATAACCAATGTTCTCTGGTCTGGAAATATGCAACCAACTCTAAGAATAGCCTTTCTTATGATGTCATTGTACTTCTGTTTCATGTCCTGTTTGAAACCAAGAAGTGTATGAAAATAAACATCCACACATCTTAATTGTTTTAAACCTCCACAAGTATGGGAGTTCAGTTTGAATTCTGGGTGAAGGTTTAGTTGGTTCTTATTTTAGGTGGAGCTGTTTGGCATTGTGGACCTATTTGGCTTATTTGGGACACTTAATTCAAGACATTTTAATTCAAGAATTAAAATTTTCCTTTGGGGACCTGCTTGTTGTTAGTACGAATGGTGTAAAGTCATGTATTGTGCAAATATATGATATGTGCAAAGTTGCATCCTGGGCTAATAACATGAATGCACAGATTAAGGATAGAGAACCACAGGTGCTGGCTTCCAATTGTCCTGGGAGGTGCTTAACCCCCGCTCAGTCCCAAGTCCTGCCCCACTCCACCCCTTCCCCCAATGCCCCACCCCCACCCAACCTCTTCCTGCCCTGCTCTGTTCCTACCCTGCCTCTTCCCCACCTCTTTCCCACGCCCCATCCCTGCTCCTCCCCCTCCCTCCCAGCGCCTCCTGCAAGCCGTGGAACAGCTGATCCATGGCGGGCGGGAGGCGCTAGGAGGGAGGGGGAGGAGTTGATTGGCGGGGCTGCCGGCAGATGGGAGGTGCTGGGGGGAATGGGAGAGTTTGGATGCTGGTGGGTGCTAAGCACCAGCAATTTTTTTTCAACTCCATTGAAATTACCCCAGGTTTACATTGGCATAATTGGGATCAGATTTGTATGCTCACTGTTCCCAGATAACTGATTCTTGATTATAAGATTAATTAGAGCTATGGAGGAAAGGGGAGGAAGGGAGCCAGTCTGGCAGTGCCTGCCCTGGAGCACTCACAGAGTCAGTGCCTGTGTAGAAGAACATTTTCTTAGTTGTTAAAATACCTTAAGATACAGAGTGTGTTATTAAAGAGGTGGCACATCTTTAATTGTGGCAACACCACTTTGCTAAATAATATAGTTATTATATATGGTCTTCCCAACAAGTATGGTCAAGTAACGACACATCTGGTAACCTACATTAAAGGGTTGACTTATGGTGTGCTTTTTGTTTTAATTAGTCTGTGATAAACAAAGAATCAAAGGGTGTTCTACTCTGGCGGCTTTCATATTTACGGCACCCTTCACCTCCACTAGCAGGTTTATGAAGTGTAGCAAAATCAAAATGTCATACTCACCCTGTCTGGAGCTCTGTGGTAGATCAAGCGTAGTTTCGTCCGAGTTGAAAACACTATTCCAGATTTGAAGGTGGGGGACACTTTATTTCGTTCTCTTTTTAACAGAGGACCACCGACTTGTGTGATAACCGAGGAAAGAAAAGTAGGCCAGTTGGAAGAAGATAGCTAACTAGTGGTGGGTGGACCCCAAAGGTTTCTGAGGTTCGGATCAGCAGCCCTCCTGTTTTAAGAACTTTCATATCCTTTCACCTTTTTAAAACAGCAAAGATGCCTTGTTTTACAGCGATGACACCCAGCACGGCAGGGCTAGATTGCAACTAGCCCTAATGGGAGGAGGAAGTCATCCCACATAATTAAGTGACTGGGCTCAAGAAAGGGGTAACTGGGTGGCATGCATTATGTAGGACTAGATGACCTAATGGTCCTTTCAGGCCTTAAAAATCTATGAATCTATGCCCCACTGAGTGGCTGTGTTAGGGTCACCTGGATCTCAGTTTGGCTGCTGCCCTCCTGGCATGGCCTGTGGAAGTGAATGGGGTATAGGCAGAATCCAGGCTCCAATCTCCAATGTGCTAGCCAGCGGGGTGACTAGGAATTATTGCTGCTCACCTGGACTAACAGGAAGAGCACTTTAGCTGTATGGGCTGCCCAGTAAACCAAAAAATGATGCCTGCAGGAATGAAGTTACCGGCCTCATTTACTGTAAACCAGTGAAGGCCAGGAATCTCTGAGTGAAAGCTGCTGCCTGTTCCTAACTCACCCGTGTGCCTCAAGATTGCACTGAGGCATCAATGGATTGTAAGATCAAGAATTCTTGGGAATTCAGCAGTGCTTGAGCCCATTGGAAGGAGTGAAACATTGATGGTTCCCTCTGAATTTATTTGCTTGTGTCAGCTTCTGTTGTTTGCATGTATAATAAGGTTTAGAAAAATAGCAAGGTGGGATCAGTTGTTTGCAGTGGTGTTGGAGCCATGTGGGTCCCAGGATATCAGAGATACCACGTGGGGGAGGTGATAATTTTGTTGGAAAGCTCGTCTCTTTCACCAACAGAAGTTGGTCCAATAAAAGATATTACCTCAGCCACTTTATCCCTCTAATATGGGATCAGAGCATTTGTCCCTTTAGTAGGATACTGGATAGGGACTGTCTACTCCCCTGTGTGTAAACAGTGCCTGGCACAATGAGGTCCATTCTTTGTTGGCCCCTTAAGCACTGCTGTAAAACATGAATATTACTAACAAATACTATGCCTCTGACAGGGGTCAAAGCATGGTGCATCAGAGGGAGATAACAAAACCACAGTACTTCCAGCCAATTTTGCAGTGCTATCTATGAGGAGGGTTGTTTGGGGGTAATGCCCATCTGACTCCTGGAGGGGTGCCACTTGAACCCTGAGTGGTGAGATTTGAGTCTCCTTTGATTTTACATTGCACTACTACAGTGATGCATACAAGTATCCAGGGTGTCTCATTTATTTCCTGTGTCACTGGTGAGTCTATGCCTTTGTGTAATTAGTATGAAGTGTCATAGAGAGAGGCACAAGCCAGAATCTTTCCTCCTTAGAAGTTGGGTAGGGTGAGATAAAAATACTCCATAAATTCCACTGTGCACTTCCTGTGCAGGGCTAAGATACTATGATGATGGGCACCATAGAAAACCTGAGGATAGATTCAAAGATACATTTTATCTGGACATTCTCCCCACCATCCGCTGCTTAAACATTGGTGCTTTGGATATAAGGGAATCTGGATCCAAACCTGCTGTGATTTGGAAACCTCCAGCCTAATAGTTTTTGCAAAATCAAATTTTATACCTAAGCCTAGTTTCTTCAGACAACTCTTAATATGAAGTCTAAATGGCAATAACTTGTTTGCATACAAAGAGGAAGTACCAGGGCCGGCGCTTCCATTGAGCGACCTTAGGCGGTCGCCTAGGGCGCCAGGATTCGGGGGGTGGCATTTTGGTGCGCTCCCCACAGGGCGCATGGGAGCTTCCGGTTCCGCTCCTGTTGCGCCGCTGAAGAAGGACCTTCTGCCGACGTGCTGCGGAAAACAGCGGCAGGCAATTGAGCAGCTCAATGACTGTCGCTGTCGCCTGCGGCATTTCAGCAGAGGGTCCTTCTTCGACGGTGCGATAGGAGCAGAACCGGAAGCTCCCGCGCGCCCCATGGGGAGCGCACAAAATGCCGCCCCCCAAATTCTGCCTAGGGCGCCAGAAACTCTGGCGCTGCTCCTGGGGAGTACTGCAGTGAAACATGGCTTCCAAAGGCAAAGAGTTACCAGTGTGCAGTTTACAGATGTCCCATTTTGACACACAGACTTTACACACTGAAAATGTATCGCCTTCATGTCAGTATCAGCACTCAAAAATGCTTGTGTGTGCAAAACTGTGCATGCAAGCAGAAGCCATCCTTAGAAAAATTGGCTGTATATATGCCCTTATCTATACTAGTTGTAATCACTTAAAATTTCCCACTGGTACTGCTCCTCCAGTGAGAGTGCTAGTATAGACAGGTCTCTGGTGGAAACCAGTGGCTGTCACTCCCGGAGACTTGGTGGCCTCCTTTGGAGCACATGTCCTGAATCATTCTGTCTAGACCCACTGCGGAGTCAAAGAGTCTTGACTGCTTTCCCCAGCCCAAGGATGGTAAATGAGGTGGTAGCTTCTGTGTCTCAGGCCTGATTTCACTGCGAGTTAGCAAAGATTTTTAAAAGATGGCAATTCTTGTACCAGTAGCTATTTTTGATCCAAACGGCAAAACAATTCAGGAAAGGGAATCTTTATATCAGGGAGATTGGGTGACAAGGGAACAAAAAGATCAATGCAAGTTAGAGCCAATTTGATAAAGGGAATAAAAACGATACACTGATGCTGAAATAGAGTTTGCAGGCTCTGAGTGCTAGCCAGGAACTTCTGAGCGAAGTGGTCCCTCAGTCCCCTTAAATCAGCCCATTTTGTTTAGGCATTGCTGCACACAAGTGCCTTTATGAGCTGGCCGCAAAACACAGGATGATAATAGATACACTAGGAAGATTTCTACGTCATCAGCTATCAGCATGACTAGAACTTTGCTGAGCACCCAGGCTCAAATCAGCAAGGTATTTAAGCTTAAACTTAACTTCAAGTGACGTTTGAGTGGGGTTACTGATATGCTTAAAATTAAGTATGTGCTTAAGTGACTTGATAAATCAAGGCCACAGTGTACTCCAGAAAACATACACACTAGATAAAGTAACATTAAAGAAATACAAGCATTATCTATGGTCTGATATCACCTCCATCCCCAGGCAGCCCCACGCAATGCCCCAGTGAGCTAAGGAATTCTCTCTAATTTAAAGGGTGAGGGAATGAGGCACAGTGTGGGGCTGCCTGGTGATGGAGGTGATATCAGACCGTAGATAATGTCACACAGAGAACCTTTGGCAGAAACTGAAACTGAACCCAATCTCCTGAGTCCCAATCCAGTGCTTTAACCACAAGGCCATACTTCCTTCCCCACCATGTCCGGGGGAGGGGCGAGGGTTCAGAAGCTGTGAAATCCAGCTGTGTGTCCTTACTGTAGCCACCTAGGGCCAGGCTGTGCCTTTTAGGCATTGGCTTATGTTGGATGCAGTAAGGAGTTGAACTGCCCTCAGGTGAACTCCAGGAGAGAAGGTTTCTTCAAAAAACTCTAGTTTTTGCTGAAAAAAACCCTCATTTTATTTTTGAAAAAATATTTGAAATAAAAAAAAATTGAGGATAAAAGTCTCATTGTCCTGTCCATTCTTTTTAAATGGAGCAATGGCTCTATATGGAGGGGACCTGAGCCTCCAGCTCCTTGCTCATATGAGTAGTCTCTTTCTCACATGAGTGTAAGTCAACAGACGCTGGTTAAAGGGATGAGACTATTCATGTCAGTAAGTGTGTGCAGGAATAGCACTGGGTCGGAATAGAGGGTGTAATCATTAGTTTGCTCACAGGTTGTACTGATGCCCTTTTGACTTGAGCAGTTAGTTGAAGGTTAGGCTTCGCAGGGTTGTTTCCATGAGGATGAGAAATCAGTGATAGGCATCAGGTATCCTCTTGGTATAATCTTGTTTATTTACAAAGACTGTCCACACAGGCCTGCTTCTCTGAACACAATAGAAGCAAGCAACAACGGGCAGGTTCCTTGCTCGGAAATCCCCACATGTGCTGTTCCAGTGAGCACTGTGCCCAGAAAGTCCTGTCTCTTTGCTTCCTCTCAGGATCACACTCACAACTAGAGCTGTAGGAATAACTTAGGGTACATCTACACTACCCACCAGCTCGGCGGGTAGCAATCGATCTATCGGGGATCGATTTAGCGCGTGTAGTGTAGACGCGATAAATCGATCCCTGATCACTCTCCCGTTGACTGCTGAACTCCAGCTCCGCGAGAGGCGGAAGCAAATTTGACGGGGGAGCGGTGGCTGTTGATCCTGCGCCGCGAGGACACGAAGTAAGTGATTCTAAGTCGACCTAAGATGCGTTGACTTCAGCTACACTATTCTCGAAGCTGAAGTTGTGTATCTTAAATCAATCCCCCCCCCAGTGTAGACCAGGTCATAGAGTCATACAGTTTAAGGCCAGAAGGGACTACTAGATCTCTAGTCTGACTTCCTCTGTAGCACAGACCACCAACACCAACCAGCACCTGCACACTAACCCAACAACTGAAGTGAGAACAAAGTATTGTTACACCCCATGTGCCACAGGTTGAAAATAGGAGGGACCAAACTTGATGTTTCATTTGCTGGCAATTATGAAAAATTGAAGAGGAAAAATTGTTTCAAGTTGACTTGAAAACAATTTTTAAAAAAAAACTGTTTGGTGAATCAAATAATAATAATAAACATTCACTTTGGGTCAAACGAAACATTTCATTCGACTGCAAATGTTTTGTTTTGAGTTCAACTTTTAAAAAATTAAATTGAAAGAGTGTGTGAACCAAAAAGTCGTTTTGATTAAAAAAATAAAAACATTTCATTAGGAACATGTCAAAATGGTTGGACTTTTTGGGGGATGGACAGTATGGGCCACGGGCAAATCCATCATGAATTCACAAAACCATTGGGTGTTGCTGACTCTGCATTCTTCACTGAAGAAAAGTTTTGGCCAAAAACGTTCACCCAGAGCTACTCTCAATTCCTGTTGGCTTCCTGCTGAGTGCCAGCCTGTGCAGGCTGCAGCCAACTTCTAGCCCCTGTGATAGATTACCAGGGGTTTCCCAGGTTGCAATCTGGGTTATCTCAGCCGTGGCCATTGGGTTTAGTCCTTTTATGGTAGCCCACAGAGTTTGCAGCTGCTTTCTATTACATAAACGGGCTTGCCTGCTCCTTCTGTTAAGCCTGAAAGAGAGTGCATGGCACATCCATTGGCTGTAATGAGGTGTGTGACTGTCTTTAGATCCTAGACACCCTCAGCCACCATGGCAACCATTAGCACCTTTCATCAGCACAATACAATTGTTTTGTTCCTACAATCTGACAGCTGGATGCTATTTTCTTTCCTAATATAAAATCCCCTCACCACTTTATAAGAGGAAGGGCCTGGATCTCTAGCCTTTACACTTCTGCGAGGGAAGTGCGGAAGGATTGGGCCCTAACCGTAAAGTAGCCCAATCTGCCAGTCATCTTAATAATCATTGTTACCCTCCTGCTGCTGCTTTTCTACATGAAAAAGGAGGGTGTCTTCAGCAATTTTTCTTTCTTTTTTTAAAAGATGGAAGGTGAAAGAACAAAGTTCTCCTGTCGCTGTGGGTTATCTACCTCCCCAAGAGGTGGTAGCTAGGTTGATGGGAGAATTCCGGTCAGGGACAGCTCAGTGGTTTGAGCATTGGCCTCTTAAACCCCTTGAGGGGGCCATTTGGGGATCTGGGACAAAAAGCCGTTTGAGGATTGGTCCTGCTTTGAGCAGGGGGTTGGACTAGAAGACCTCCTGAGGTCCCTTCCAACCCTGATATTCTATGATTCTAGTGCTACCTACATCAGAGGGGTGGATTTTTTTACACCCTGAGCGATGTAGTTATATCAAACTAATTTTCTAGTGTAGACCAGATCTTAATGTTGGGTTTATAAGTCAGGAATGATAGGGGGGATTTGATGCATTGACATTGATTAAAGGGTTGTGATGAATCAAGATAAAACTGACATTTAATTTCTCTCCGACTAAACTAATGTAAAGGTGAATGGTCTTCTTTCTTGGATCAACAATGCAATCTGAAAAAACTTTAGTCAGAGCAAAAGCTTCCCTTAATTACCAGTATCTAATTAGCCCTCAAGTCATTATGGCACAAGGTGCTTGCCACTCTTTCTACTTCAGGTACATATTGGAAGGGTGCAGGATGCAAAACCAAATGACACATTTGTCGCCTCTTGGAAACATTGCTGAAGACTGAGGCAGTGACAGTTCCCTAGTTTTCCTCTTTACTCCCAAAGCTGGTAGATTCCTTATTCAGGCAGAATAAATCATCTAAGCTGATTGGGTTTTTATTTAACTGATGGCAGGTAGGGTGACCAGATGTCCCGATTTTATAAGGACAGTCCCGATTTTTGGGTCTTTTTTTATATAAGTTCCTATTACCCACCACCCCCTTCCCGATTTTTCACATTTGCTGTCTGGTCATCCTAATGGCAGGGCCTGATCCCTGCAGATGCTGAGCTTCTCCTACAGGACAGTGGCAGTATTACACAATGATGAACCCCTCAACTGCCCTTCATTCTGTTCATAACTGAATGCTCACAACCTCTCACAGGTTCAAACTCCTATTTAACACAAATAATTTAGCTCACATCGCAGTTGGCTGGAGGGTTTTTAAACTGGTGATTTAATATTTCATCATTTATATTAAGGCACCACACCCCAGAAAAGGCTTTTGATGATAATTGACTTTTTTTTGGTTCTCGTGCCATGAAAGAAAGAGAAAATAATACCTTACCATCAGCCCCATGCTGCTGATTGCTCTATGAATACATACAGACACATTGACCTGAAGAGCTTTGAGGTGATGATGTTTAAAGCGGCAGTTAAAGCTCATTCTCTAGCCCTGATTGACTTGAAATATTGTTCATTGTACCAAGGTGACTAAGACAGGAGATAAGATCTCAGAGAAGTAGCATCCTTTTATCAGTAGATGGTAGTATAACAACATGCAAGGACTGCACCAGCATCTTGGCTAGTTCTTTAATGTTGTCCCAAGACTCAGACTGCTGGACTTTGAGCATTAAAGTGAAACACAAGTTAGAGAGGTTCTGAATCAGTTAAGAATCTCATTAAGGCCTACCTTTTGCTATGCAGTAAAGGGAGTTAATTTTATTTTCATCTATGATTTTTGTATGGTTTATCCAGGCTATATATTTTTGGTGGAATTAACTCACTATGCCACCTGCATAAGTCCTTTAATGCTCCAATAAGTGCATTGCCAAAATCTTCCTAAACAAAGGACATCCTACATGAAATGTTTTCATATTCAGCAGAACAAAGCCCATCTTATCACCTTACAGTTTGGTTCCCTAGAACAAATCTGATGTGAATGGGTTGAACTGACACCCTGTATCAGAACCTCCACTCTTCAACTTGGAAAAATTTGGATCTGCATCCAGTCTTTGCAGCTTGGGCCCATCTCTTCGTTTAAGGCACTGACCAGGTGCATGTACTATGCACTACTTTTCAGTAAGCTTTTAATGTAATGGAAACACAAAGCGATGGCAGTATAAAATCTGCATGTGCAATGTTGTACTCCTGTGTTTTTGTCACATGCAAATCTTTCTACGAAAGTTTGTGAGCCCAAAAGTTCCTGGGGCCATATTCTCAGCTGGTGTAAATCCACTTAGCTCAAATAAAAGTGCATGGATTTACACCAGTGAGGATCTGTCCCTAGATTTGCACAAACTATGCTTTTTTTGTATATCAATTGAAGAGATGCCGAACTACCCAAATGGCACATGGCATTACAGGTTTTGCCTTAAAAAATAAATCAAGTTTTCAAACAGAACATGAAAAAGTGCATTTACAGAAATACAGGCACCCACAGCTTTATAGGCCACTAAGTAAAATGCGTACACACATACATACATACATGCACATACAGTGCACCTGTTGTTGGTAGGGGGCACCTGAAACCTTTAGGACACAGAGTGGACAGATAATCTGGGATGTGGGCTTTGCAGATGTTTTACAGAAAGACAGCAGTGCCGATTCACCGGAAGATGTCATAGAAGGTGGTGGAATTCTCTAAAGCCCCTAAGTACTTAAAGACTTAATTTTATAAAACTTTATACAGCAGAAAGGAAAGTGGAGCCAATTCAAATCCTTAAGTGCAGAAGGCTTTCAGCTGCTCCATTCCCACTGCACACTGTCCATCTGCCCTACTCCTCCAGCCCAGGTTCCCATCATGTGCAGCTGAACATTGCTCACTGGGCTTGGATAAACCACACTTGCTATCCAGGCATCCCTGTTATCTGGGATAGGGCTGGGGGACGTGACCTTGTCTCAGATACGGACCTTTTCAATAATTGATATTTGGATTAGATTTTAGTTGCACTTAATAATGTTGGTTGAAAAATTAGAACTTTTTTGGTGGAAAAGTTTCGAGAAACAATTTTCTGTACTGAGAATTTTCAAATTTCATTTTTTTGGACCAGGTCTATAGCTGGTCAAAACCAGGACGATTGTGTTGTTTTGTTTTTGTTTGTAAGCATGTTCACAATCCCCTCCCCCCTTCTCTTTTGGTTAACCCCCTCTCTCCTCAGAATGTGATTTTTTGTAACCACCTCTAATAAATGTAGCAATGAGTAATAACCAGTGGTAGAATGTGAGGGTATCAATTGCTAACAGAAGAAATCTGGTACCGTCATTAACCACAGGAGGGAAGTTTGAAGGATTTGCCATCTGAAATCCAAGCCAGGATGTCCCTGTGTTGTTTTTCGGCATGGTTATGATATTTTATAATCCAAGGTAAGGTTAAAATATTTATATTTGAAATATTGTCTGGGTTTAGAGCTGGTGTAAAGAGAAGCAAGAGGAAGCTCTTTGCAGTGCATAACAAGAAGTTGTATTGGTCTTATAAAACCCAGGAACAATGCTAGATAGTCTCGAGTGCCATCATTATTAACTGTTTACCTGTATACAAATATAGAGCACTCCTGTGCTAGAATGGGAACCTGCAGTGATATCAGCTTCATTGATATGATAAAGCATTATTCCCATTGTTCTCCTTTAGTTCATGTGGTTAGGGCAGGTGCTTTCAGAACAGGAGGATCCAACCCTAAGGCCTAAGAAGTTCCAGGGGTCAGTAGTGTGCAATAAACATGAGAAGACCTAGATGGCAAGTAGACGCTCCAGAACAGAGGATGCCTCTCACTCTGGATGTGTGCCTGGCAAATGGGATCCCAAATCTGTTGGAGCCTCTAGGCAGCACAGCAGTATTAGTGATAATAGTTTGTTACGTATTGTCGTATGCTTAAAGCAAGGTTGGATGTTCTTCTAAAGAGCTCCTCCAGTTCAAACGGGTTATTTTGGGGGAGTCCTCTGGCCTGTCTTGTGCAGGAGGTCAGACTACATGATTACAGTGGCCCCATCTAGCCTTGCGAACTATGAACCTGTATTGTACAAATAATACAACTGTCTAGCAGACCCCAAGTAATATGACTGTTTGGTCTTGGTCTTAGATTGAGAAGGCAATAGAAGGATATGGGTATGTAATCAGAGATTGCTCTTGATGCTAATCTAAGTATTAATGAAGTATGTATACACGGCCCATGCAGTATGACCGCTTTTAATAAGGCCTAAGAAAAACTCAATGGAACCCAGCCTTTTTTGTCTCTATTTTGTTAAAGCTTTCCTTACATTTTCCTCTGCTTTTCGGGTGGCTGCTACTGGGGCATTTTTTGCTGCCGGCTTGATCTGACACTATTGCTCCTCTGTGCAGGAGCCGCAGAGCAGCCAGTGTGGGAGGCAGGGGAGGTCTTTCTCCAGCAGTCTCTTTTCCAGTGCCTGAGAGGATCAGTTCTGTGATTCACTTAGCATTTGCTGGCCTACGGTGCAAACCCTGCTATCCCCTTTGGCAGTGCTGTGCCTTCCTGCTGCCAGCTCTGCCTGCATATCTATTATCAATACAGAAATATCACCCAGTAAGGGCACAATAAACTTTGCAACAGAGTGAGCGGAACACTTTAGGCTGCACATGACAGAATCTATTAAAGTGCAGATGTATTCAAAGCATGTTGGGGCAGGGGCTGGGGGAAGATGCGAAGGCATTTATAATACCAGTCGGCATAAAAAAATCGTTGCCTGGTACACACAATGCTTTTATGGGCACACATTCTAAATGTGTAATTAACAGCGTAACTGTGCGACTTGCACAGAAAATGCATTGCAGGCTGCACAGCTATTAAGACTGTTATATACAACTTTCTCATTATTCACTCAGATCGCGTTGTAAAACACACAGCTGTATAGTTTGTTGCCATGTATCAGCAGTTACCGTGATGCTAAGGGTACCAACCCTCTCTTTTCTGAATTGCCCTTATATCTTCATTAAAGAAAATCTATTAATCAAGCAATCCTGACTGAATAGGAATATTATGATCTGAATGAGTATAGATCTATTAGGCCAGATTCTGACCTGGTGTAAATCATCATAATGTTGTTGACTGCAGTGACTCTGTGGTACAGCACCTAAGGAGGTGGTCCATTTGTATCCTAGATAGAGCTCTGGTAAACATTTGTTATTGAATGCACTTCACTGAGAGAGGTGGGTTTGTCTCTGTGTTGGAGAAACCTGGATGAGTTTTTCTGAAACCTGGGCCGGGTGAATGACTCTGTTGTGGGGGGAGGGGCTCTCGGTACGCTCAGATGGTTTTAATTAAAGTGAAACTAGTGTTGGAATAGTGCCAGGGCCTGCCTTGCCTGAACACCTGTAGTTTACATCGTGTGACGGAAGGTCAGACGAAATGAAAATGGAGTATCTACTTCTCCTGGATTAAATCCAGCCTGGGTAAGCCCTCCTTGCTATCTCCACACAAACAAACACATGCCTGAAAATGAAGGTCACTTTGGCGTTCGCCAGCTGGACTCAAGAATAGAACTTTTTCAGTGATTTCACTCATGACTCTGAAATTAAAAGGAGCTGCAGGATTCACTTCTACTATTTTCTTGACACATGAGCCTACGTCAACAAGGACTAACTTAGATTTGCCCTTATAATGATCTGCTGTGTCACATTTTGGCTACGGTGGCCATTGGAATGTCCAGAACAAAATCCTTTATACCTAGGCTCTCAATATTGAGATCATTGTTCATTTGTACAAGATTTTAAACCAAAGAAATCCACAGTTCAAGTTCAGTGCAAAATTCCTGCCAGGCAGGCAGGTGTCTAAGAATGGGACTTCCATGTTTCACAACACAATTTAACCCTAGCAGCTAAAATGTGTGTGCACACGCATCTCGATATTTAATAACAGCAAAATGGCTGTAGTTAAAGCATTTTAGAGGTTTCTTTGCTTTATAAAATGCTTGTTTGAGGCTGTAAAGCCCTCTAGTGAGACTGAAATTGTTTAGCAGCACTTTTAGATGATTTCTAGTTATTTTTCCTTTAGTTACTCCCCTGTTGTTGTTGGGCACAAGTTATACTATTGCAGAGCATTTTCTCTAGATACTTGCAAAATGGAAGGAACCTTGTACTGTGGCGTAAGCTACATTAAAGCAAATATATACTGTAACAGAATATGATTAAAGGGCAACATGTTAGCCCAGCCAATCTTTTCTTGAAGATCCCTAGAGCAGCAAAAAACACTGTTTATTGCAAAGTCCCCATTTGGATCCGATTACTTACAAGCCTGTGAATCTTTTGGATAATTTGGGTGGAATTCTGGACAAAGTATTCAATTCAATCCAGAATTCCAGATAAGTATAGATCAAATTCTAGGCAAACTTGGCCCTAAGTATAGGTTGAAATCCTAGTTCTGTTGACTCCTCAAAGTCCCATTGACTTCAGAAAGTCCAGGATTTCACCCATGATTTCCATTTAAAATCAGGCAAAATGGGCTGAATTCACGGTGAGGTTTTGGGTTCATTCACACTTGACACTCAAAGAAAACTCCAGTGTGTGTGTGAACTTGTGATGGGCTCTAAGGCTCTGTTTCCCAAACTTGAGATGCCGCTTGTGTAGGGAAAGCCCCTGGCGGGTCAGGTTGGTTTGTTTACCTGCCGCGTCTGCAGGTCCGGCTGATCGCGGCTCCCATTGGCCGCGGTTCGCTGCTCCAGGCCAATGGGAGCTGCTGGAAGTGGCGCGGGCTAAGGGACGTACTGGCTGCTGCTTCCAGCATATCCCATTGGCCTGGAGCAGCGAACTGCGGCCAGTGGGAGCCGCGATCGGCTGGACCTGCGGATGGGGCAAGTAAACAAACCAACCCGACCCGCCAGGGGCTTTCCCTACACAAGCGGCGTCCCAAGTTTGGGAAACACTGCTCTAAGGGGTTAATAGAGCCCTTGGGAGGCTGCACAGGAGGCAGCCAATGAGAGAGGAGCTGTGAGGAGCAGCCAATCAGGGCCGGGCTAGCCCACATAAGAAGATCTGCAGAGCAGAGCAGCTTCAGTCAGTCTCTGGAGCTTGAGGAGGGAGAAGGACTGGCTGCCTTGCAGGCTGAAGGCAGAAAGCACCCTAGACATAGAAGTGCTGCAGGTAGAGACCCAGGGAGCTACAGGCAGCTCCGGATGGCCTGCAGGGATCTGCAGGCTGAGGCCATGAGGCAAAGGCAAAGAAGGTGCTGAGGCCACAGGGAAGTGGCCCAGTGAGAGGAGTTGGAGAGGACACAGCAAGTGGCAGCCATCTACAGGGTCCCTGGGCCGGCATCTGGAGTAGTGGGTGGGCCCGTGTACCCCCTCAGTTGCCACTGGGGAAGTGGCAGAACTCTGGACTGCAGTTGCCACTGAGGGAAGTGAATGGACGATATTGCAGAGCCGCTGGAAGGGGGAAACCAGAGCATAACATGGCCAGAGGGCTGTGTGGCTGAAGCGGATGCTATGGTCCTAGGAGTGACGTGGGTCCTAGACCAGAAGTGACGGCGGCCTGGCACCACCAGAAGAGGGCGCACTGGCGATAAGAGCTAATCCCCGTGACAGCCAGCAGAAGGCACTGGTGGTAAGTCACACCCTGTCATAGAACCCATAATAACTAGATCTGGATCCAAAAAAAAAAAAAGGTGTGCTCAAAATGCCTGTGACTCAAAGCCACTGAGTTACTTTGGGATCTCCTTAAGAAGGAGGTTTTTAACCAGTAAAACTTCAGACTATTGCATGGCCATGGATTGTACTTTGCTGTGCTTTGAATTGTACAGAATTAGAACTTGCACAATGGTTGGTCACCTTTGTCTCTCCTTCAGGACAGGCGAACCATGGATAGTCATTTGCCAGTAATCTGCAGTTCTTACCACTGGGATATAAAAGCCCAGCAGACAGATCTCTCTATATTTCTACCTTTAGTTGGCTATTCACCCCAGACAATAACAGTTTTGTACCTAGGATTGAAACCATCACAGGGCTGTGTAACATGGTGACATTCTGTTATCATCTCATCCAAAGCCCATTAAAGTCAATGGAAAGATTCCCATGCATACATGGTTACCCTTTGCATTTACCTTACTCCCTACCCCTTAACTGCTTGTTTCCATGGAGGCCAATGGTTTCTACTCTTTGGAAATGCACAGAGAAAAATAGTCAGTTACACTGAGAGCAAAGAGCCACTTTAAATGATCCAAACTGACTGGGGAGTTACATTTCAAACCATTCTCCCGTGCCATTAAAAAAATCCTATGGCGTGTGCATCCCTACAAAATAATGATGGGCAGAATAAACGGTCTGAAAGCACCTCGCCTACTCCATACCATTTAATCAAGGTGCAGTGAGTGGAACTGGCCTAACATTTACAAAGGGAGAACTGACACAGTGCATATTTGAACACCATGAGAAATAGCATCACTGGGGACAGAGAGTGAGTTTAGTTAATAATGAATGGCACATCCTATAAAATACCATTACACAGTGTTCAAGGCCCAAGAATGATGACATAATTATTAGGAGACTGGGAGATTAAGATATAATTTAAAGAAACATGACAGGGGAGGGTGTAATTGGGGAGACAAAATACACAGGAAGTTTGTAATTTACATGTCAAAATACCTTTTTCATGTTTTGATTGGATTGGACGCCGCCTTTCCACTTCATTTATCTTGGCTTCAATTAGAGGCAGCAGAAATGACATCTCACGTTCATATTCTTGACACACGCTGCTCATAGACACTTTCTAATTCTAACAGACAGTGAGGGGAAAAGGGAAACTCGATTCTGCCTCCGTCATGGACTTCTTCGTTAACCCCTAATTTGTTTCTAAATGAGCCTGTCACTGTGGTTCAAATGAATATGCGCTCAGGAATAAGGGGGTGTGTGTTTTGGTATTAGCTTAGAGGCAGGGCTTTGCATGTCATGTTACTTCATTGCTGGTAGGACCCTAAATCTGCTTAGCTACGAAAAGGAAGAAAAGAGCATTTTGCCACTGATCGGAGAATTTTCCTATATGAACAGTGCTGGTTGTTTTTTTTTTATCAGAATGATCATATTCACAATGCAGCATTAATCAAACAGAACCATCTCCAAAGTAGAGGATGTTAAGTTGTGATTTCCTCTTTTATCTAGTGTCACCACATGTTTCCTGTTGAGCTGTAGCAGTTTGCTCCTTTTATTTTTTCACTCTTTCCCACCCAAACGTGTATACACTAGAATAGTCAAAGGTGGATTTGAGATAAAGCCATGTATTTCCCAGAGATGAAATATCTACTCACCTGAAGGTATCTATTGTAGCTTCCCATCTTAGTAATTATAATGACCTAATTCCTCCCATGTATCCTGTGGACACCATGATTTACATTTTAAAAGGGGCTGGTGATGTTGGGTGCTTCTATTTTTGGTTGGGCAATTTGAGGCATCATAAAGATGCCCGATTTTCTGAAAGTGCTGAGCACCCGCATGCCGAGCCACTATAAAGGGTCTCAAACTCACCACCCAACAATCACTAGTCACTTTTGAAAATGTAGGCCCCACGGTTTAGTCTCAACCATAACTTTGCTTGTTGAATTTCCCTGTAAAACAAACTTACCCAAAGGAACAGTAAGCAGGGAATATCAGAGCAGTAGCAGTCCTTGACAGATATCCTCTGGGAGGGAGTTTGTCTCACCAGACTGAGGAAGAAGTCAGAGTTGCTGTATGAGGTTTCTGCATATCTTGAACTCCATCAGAAATTGCAGATGTACCATGGAGCTGGAAGGAGTAAGCAGTACTGTTTTTGCTAGTGGTTAATTTAGCCATCTGCAGCCACATTGGGATCACTCACCATAAGGCATGCAAGCCGTGAATAATAAGAATAGTACATTCGAATTTTTAGGTGCCCAATCCTGAAGGCATCCGAGTTCTTAACAGAAAAAACCTCAATCCATCGTAATTTAAAAATGGACAATACAATGAATAACTGACATTTACAGAGTGGCCTTTTTCAGCCAAACACCCGAAAGGGCTCAACAAAGTTACAAGCCACAGATAGCAGGATTGCTTCAGTCACAGAAATGCAGTTGCCGTTGGGGTTCAATAGTGCAGCGTTTAAACAGTGCACAGCAACTCTGCACAGCAGTGTGACACCGAGAGGATATCGTACTCCTTTGAAACGACAAGGGGATTAGGGCACTGGTCCTGCAAACGTGTGCTTCACTTTCAGCACATGAGTAGTCTCATTGAAGTCGATGGGGTTGCTCACGTGTGTAAAGCTATTTAAGTGCACATGTGTTTGGACTAAATAATTACATTCGGCAAGATCACAGCCTGAATTGAATGAGGTGCAGGGTTCTCTCTTGCAGTTTTCATTTCCTGCTCTAGCTGAAACCAAGGAGTATTGGCCTGAGAAACTGAGTTGCACCATCTCTAGGAAACGTTCAGACTCTGACCCTTAGGAAATGCTGCAAAACCTTCCTCTTTGAAAAAGGCTTTCTGCTAAAATAATGACAGCCACAGCCACATCACTTCCTCTGCCTTCTGCCCCAGCTGCTGACCAACCAAAACAAAAGGGGACATTTAAAACATCTAAAATAAAAACCAAAAACTGCACCCCAAACAAAGCTTTGACCCCCAAAGGAAGAAGGGCCAGAGACTCTATGAAGTCTGCTAGGGACTTCACTGTTGCTATTGATTTTACATGGAAGGTACTCAGTGTAAAGCCCTAAGATAGACAGAAACAGTTCAAAGGAACAACCTTAATAAGCAGGTAGCTGTTCGGAACCAAACCTAAAACTAGATTGTTTATGGTTCCGGGTTTGGGCGAGGTGTCAGCGCAATTCTTATTTTGGCTATTTCACTTAGAATCATAGAGATGTCAGGTGACCCCGAGAAGTCTAGGCAGGACCACGTAAACGTAGAGTATCCCTGATGGGTGTTTGTTTAACCTGTTCTTAAAAAACCTCCAGTGATGGCGCTTCCACAACCTCCTTGGAAGCCTATTCCAGAGCTGAAACTACCCTCAGAGTTAGCAAATTTTTCTTATTATCTAACCTAATCTCCTTGCTGCAGATTAAGCCCATTACTTCTTGTCCTAACATCAGTGGACATGGAGAAAAATTGATCAACAGCCCTTTTATAACAGCCCTTAACAGATTTACAGAATGTTATTAGGTCCCGCCTCAGTCTTCTTTTCTCAACACTAAACGTATCCAGTTCTTGTTAACCTTTCCTCATAGCTCATAGCTCAAGTTTTTTTAACCTTTTATCATTTTTGCTGCCCTCCTCTGGACTTTTCTTAAGAGTGGCACCCAAAACTGGACACACTACTCCAGTGGAGGCCTCACCAAGGCCGAGTAGAGTGGGATAATTACCGCCTGTGTCTTATATAAGACATTCCTGTTAATACATCCCAGAACAATATTTGCCTTTTTCACAACTACATGTATTACATTGTTGGCTCATATTCAATTTATGATCCACTATAACCCCAGATCCTTTGCTGAACCACTACTGCCCAGCCAGTTATTCTCCATTTTGTATTTGTTCATTTGATTTTTCCTTCCCGTAGTGCAGCTGTAGTACTTTGCATTTGGCTTTATTGACTTTCTTCTTGTTGATTTTAGACCAATTCTCCAATGTGTCAAGGTCATTTTGAATTCTAATCCTGTCCTCCCAAAGGCTTGCAACCCCTCCCAGCCTGGTGTCATCTGCAAATTTTATAAGCCTACCCTCCACTCCAATATCCAAGTCATTTAAACTTGAACAGTTTCACCAAACCCTAGCTGTGTATGGATTCTAGTTAAAACCAGTTTCTGGATCTGTGTAATGATTGGAAATCCTTTGGACTGGGACACATCATTTGTTAGCTGGCATCAATCTATAATGTGCCCACCCCCAAATAACTAGGCAGCAATGGAACTAAGTTTCTGTGTTGCTGCATAGATAGTACATAAGAGCCAGCCTAGTTTACAATACCAGGAACCGCCATTAGTGAAAATGGCTACTTCATGAATTTTCCCAGTGAATTCAGTACATAACTTGTTCAACATCAGCAACAATCCTGACTTGATTTCAAAATGCCATGATGTTTCACTGCAGTCACACTCAAGACACTAGGCTAAGCTGGCCCAGCCTGCTCTGATTTCCTAACCTGCAAAAAGTCGTGGCACCAAGGCTGAGTTTGCACTGGCAAGAATGAGACTCATGGTTCACCAACCCTGTGCAGCCCCAGTGGTAGTAAGGGGCAAGTGGATGCAGGCAAGGTCTATTGTTTTTACTACCGTATTTGCCTGACTTTGCTCTGAAAAGGGTTAGGTGGTGCAGGGTGGTAACAGTAAGTAGGCCCAGCTCCTCAAAGATTTGTAGGTGCCTAACTCATACTGGAAATCTGGTAGTTAGGTGCCTAAATACCTTTGAGGATCTGGGCCCTAAGCACTAGTTATACTACAGTTATACACTAGTTATACTACAGTTTCCATGCCACCATCGTGTCCCATTTTTGCCAGTGCAGGAAAGATTAAGAAAAAGAGCGGATAGTGGAAAACTTTTTTATTTACATATTTTTTAGGAACAAGGATAGAAACTTGTGGAAAATACAGGCCAGAGCTCTTAACCAAAGGCCATGGAACTCCAAAGATGTGGCATAGCACGTACAGTGCATACATCATTAAGCCACTGGCAACAACACACTGAAGCCCTGCCCAAATTTCAATTCTTACACTTCAAATAGTCTCAGCTTTCACCAGACAAATTAATATTTAATGCACACGAGCACACTGTAATATTCCCAACTGTGTGATCTAATATTAACAGCTATTTCATAAACCAACAAGGCCCATTCAATTGGCGACCATTTAATCTATAACATGCCATTAAACCAGAAAAGCAGCCATGAAAACACAATTCAGATACATGTTTGTCAGTCCGCACTAAAGCAGGGAACATAGCAAGGTCAGTGCAGAACATAGGCTTGCAGTTTCTAGTAGAGCATCCAAGGCAAAAGGCCTGTGCATTTTAAACAATATGAGAAGTGGGGAACCAAATTCCTTTCTTGCAACACTGACTGGATGCTGGAGCAAAGTGTATCTCATACACAGACTTAATGATAGAGAGCTCCCAACTCAAGGGGACCATAAGATTTCTATGGACCAATGTGAAATAACGTGTGTGTGACACCATCTGCCCCCCCCCCACACCTTCTGTATCCACAATACCTACCCTATTACCCTGACCCATCTTTCTTGGCTAATGCTGATGCTAGAAGAGTTAGTGTGATCCTTAGCTGTATAAACATGGGAGAAGTGAATTAGAGCGGGGAGGAGGTTTTACTTCTGTATGTGGCTTTGGTGAGACTAATACTCCACTCAGTTCTGTAAAGCATGTGGAAATGTGGCTCGGGTGCAGAAAAGAGACACAACAATTATTCGAGGCCCAGAGAAAATGCCTTATAGCAAGAGACTTACAATACTCAATCTGTTTATTTTATTGAAAAGAAGATTGAGAAGTGCCTTGATTATAGTGTGTAAGTACCTTTACGATGAGAAAATATTTGATACTAAAGGGTGCTCTTTAATGTAGCAGAGAAAGTCCTAACAAGAGCGAAAGGCTGGAAGGTGAAACGTGTCAAATTCAAATTGGAAATAAGGCACACACCTTTAACACTGACGGTGATTAAACTATATGATGTAGCCAAACACAAGTTATAGGGCTTAATATAGGGGTAACTGAGTGAAAAGTAGTGACCTGTTATGTCCAGGAAGTCAAACTAGATGGGACAATGGTCCCTTCTTGAGTAAACTCTCTGAATCTAGAGATTCTGTGACCTTTTGCAGATGGGGAATGAGCTCTCTCCAATATCTCTTTGTGGCGCCAGTCACCCTCTGTTCCCCAAGGTGCTGGGCAGCAAGTCAATTTAATCTCTCCCAGAGGCTGTGAAATCAGATGGAACTGTGAGCTGGAATAGAATTCTGGCTGTTGGTCCTGGAAGAGTGGGGCCCTCTACAATCACACAGGCCTAAACCACCACTGCCGTCCTTCTATCCATAGTTCCTATTACAACCTATGGTTACTACTGATTTAGGTATTAAACTCCTCTTTAGATAATGAAATTAAATGCCACCAGTCTGAAGGCGGTCAGGGCCTTCTCCTTCACTGTAGAATTACTCATATTAGGAGACATGGAGACTGAAACGAGGCAGGATAAAGAAAGGGACAGGGCTAAGGCAGCCATGTTATGGCCACGTGAGTGGAGAGTTTGGAGGGTTGCAGCCAACCACAGCAAAAGGCGTTATAGTCATCGATCGGAGCACAAGCTTGAAGGCAAGGAGAGCGCATTTCAGCATGACTACTGCAGTAATTTGATTTGTGCCCTGGTAACTCAATAATAACCATTTCCTGGGCAAATAAACTCAAGGAAGTGTTTTTAGCTCAGGATATATAGTTATTAGCTTACAAACAGCCCTTGAGTTATTATTTAAATTTTCCAAATAATTCCCATTCTTTCCTCTGATCAGTTACATCTTGCCAGATGCATGGCTGTTGGTCCTGTTAACACAAGATGCACAATGCAGAATGTTTATTTTGTGGCCGGTCACCAGATTCTTTGCAGTTTGCAGATTTCCATTTGTCATGCTACAGTATTCCTGGCACATCATATGATCTACAGGCAATACCTTTACAGGTGCGCTTCTTAATAAAAGGCCACATACTCTCCATTCAGTACCAGTGCAAAATGGGATTAATTTAAGAGCACTTTAGTATTATATTACTGGATCTTGGTATGTTTGTGTCGGAGTTTAGCATTATTTTAATGTTTGTTTTGTTTTTATTTCTACTATTTCTTAATTTTGAAAAAAGAAAAAAAAACACCCAACCAAACAAGAAAAAAAAATCCCCTAAAAATAACCATTTCTTATGAACTGATACTCTAATGAAGGAAACTGATCTAAAATCCTTGAAAATATGAGAGCTTGGACAAAGTTTAATACACATATGATTGAACTCAATATCTCAAGGGAGAGCAATGGAATGTAGAACATGTCACCTCCAAATCATCTGTTAAACTCTGACTAAGGTCAGAAATGACCAAAAGCCATTGATGTTTGATGTCTAATATGAAGTGACCTGGTTGTCTTATTACAGGTCTGAATCGTTGTTCATATCACAAAAACTGGCATTACAGTGGTACTAACTGTCACTCCCTGTTGGCAATCACATCAGAGTGGACAAAGAATGAATCCTTTTTAGATATGAACAAATACTTTTCTCTCTGTCAAAGCTGGTAAAAATTGTAAGTATGTTTGATCATTTTTTTAAAAATTTTAATTTTTCAGGGTTTTTTTGTCAACAGTTTCAAAACTTTCCATTTTCACAATGAAAAAATTAAATCAAACCAACCCTTCCCCCAAAAATCAGTTTTTGAAAATCAAAAATGTTTTTTTTTAATTTTCAATTTTTCAGTCCCCAACTTTTTCTCCTCCACTTCCTCCTTTTTTTCTCCAGTTTTGCATTATTTCACTGAAAAATCAGAAAGTTTTCAGAAAAGCCATATTTTTTAAAGGGTTTTGGAAAAAAAATTCAACTATCTCTATCTACCTACCTACCTATTCCTGGTAAATTAGATTAGTGTAGGAAGCCCTAATGGAGCTCAGGGAGTCTTCTGTTCCTTTCTCTGGGAGCAAGACTCTCTGCTTGGAGTAGAGTTTGTTGTTGTAAATATAATCCTAGTTTTGGTGGGTCTTGCAGCATTTCCTTACAGCCTGGTGATCAAGGTTTGAATTAGCTTATTCTCTTCTGGAAGTTCCTTGCACAGCTGAATCCCCTTGACTGAGAGTGCCCTTTTTGTATTCACACTCTTCTTTATCCGGCACTTTGGAAACTGCATACTTTGGAGCACAGTTGTCTTGGTCGGTCATGAATCAAATCACAGACGTAGCTGGGTGCTAATCCATGGAAAGCCCTGCAATCAGAACCCAGGCTTTGAACTGACACCTGAAACAGACTGGGAACCCATGTGGAGACTGGCGCTGTACGGGATGATGTTCACTGCACTAAGAAGTCAGATGACCATATTTACATAAGCTGGCAACACTGCATTGCTTCCGCATTCAACCCCAGGTACATCATGTTATAATAATGCAACCTGCAGGTGGCAAAAATATGGATCTCTGTGGTCACATCCTCCTCTAGAAAGAGGGAGCAACTTTTCCTGGCATGCTAGAGGGGGAAGAAAAAGCTTTTCACCACTGACACTAGCTGATACGCTATACTAAGGCCCGCATCCTCAAATGGATTTAGGCTCCTAACTCCCATTGATTTCAGTGGAAGTTAGGAGCCTAAATAACTTTGAGGATCTGGGCTGTAAAGCCTAATTGAACAGGACCCTCAAGTTTCACACCACTTGGATGAACAGGAGGACAGCTGCCTTTGACAGGAGAGCTCAATAACCCAGCTGGGTCTTAAAAACTAGAGAGTATGGTTTAATGGATAATGTACCAGAATGAGACTCAGAAGACCCTAATTCTAGTCCTGCTCTGCTTCTGGGTGACCTTGGTTGAGGGTCATCTCTGTGCCTCGGTTTCCCCATCTATAATTGGGTTAATGATGCTGACCTCTTTTCTAAAGCATTTTGGAATCTATAGATGAATGAGCTCGGGACTATTATTCAGTCTTTCCTGCTTCTGGCCTGCATTGTCTGGGTTAGGTTTGATCCAGCAGCTCTTCATTGAGGAGCTTATTTCTTGCAGACATTGTGGCATCCTTGTTGAGGCATAGGTAAAGAGCTGCATACTCGCAGTGTGTTATTATTAGCTTTCAAATAACCCACATGAAATCATTTCTTTACGTTTCTAGCAAGAATCCCAGTTATTCTCTTCTGCTGCATTACTTACAGAGCTGCCAGCAGCTAGTAGTAGTTGGTGATGGGGTACAGCAGATCTCCAAACAAATGCTAAATCAAAACCAGGACACTTTTTGAATACCGTGAAAATATTAGCATTAGAAGTAATGGCTGGTATTATTTTCATAGTGTGACTGGCATCCTATAAATACCTAAGATAGATTGTGTCTAGGAGCCATTTGTAAGAAGTTTCTTTGCATGAGAAAGCTACAGCTTGGATTTGAGTTTTAAACCCTCCAGAGTCTTCCATAGTTTTTAAAGGACAAAGAAAACCCTTCTTCTTCTGCATATTCCTCTCTGTGCACCAAGGTTGCACCACTGTGCTGAACTACAGATCCCAGTGTGTGGTCAATTATATACTCTCACTGCTTTCAGATTCACTTATCCTGTGATGCTGACTGTCTATGAGCAAAATCCATCAGAGAGTTATTATCTACAAAGAAAAAGCATCAAATATTCAGGCTTCTAATCTGCCTGTGAAAATCAGTGCCTGTTCTCGAAAACACAAGACCTCAAATGACTTATTATTTTGGATGCTCGAAGGCTGGAAACACTTTTGAAATCTTTGTAGCTTAACAATTCAGGATGCCTCAAGCCCACTGGCCAAGTGTAAAAAAGGTACAATATATCACGTGTGGTAAAGGCAGTCATTAAGGATCATGTTATAATTACATGAGCTTCCTCATTGTGCACTGTGATACCTGCAGTGAAGCTAAATAATGGGCTAGCTAGATAGCCTGCTAACTGGTTGTATAAAATGGGCATTGTTTTAAGCAGCAAATTCTCTCTAGTATTTATGATGTGCCCGTTGCTGCAATATATGGACACAATCCACAAATGTGCTACCTAGTTTAACTAGGGAATGGACACAGTCACAAAATTAGGTTTCAGAGCTAGATTTCTTCCCACCCTCCCAAAGTTCAGGATGGGATTTTAGTAGCCCTAGTCAGACATTTTCCGACAAAATGTTTTTTTTCATCCTGAAAGGGAAATGTTTAACAAACACATGTTGATGTCAATGAAATCTTGTTTAGAAATAACAAAACAAAACAAACACTGGACAGAACGTTTTGTTGAGGTTAAAAATGATCTTTTGGAAATGGAATGTTTTGAAATGACTTTTCATGGTTTTTTTTTCATTTTAATATGAAATTAAAAGAAAATAATTCCATTGTGTCACAATAAAGCACTTCAATGAAAATGATTTTTCAAAATTACATTGCATGGGAAATTTCTAATTATTTTGTTTTCATTCTGCCTCTAGTTTGGGAAATAGTAATGTACAGGTGTGACACTGGCAGGGCAGATGCCAGCTCTTGCCCAGGCTGCAGGCATTAGCTAAGAACTGACAACCTCATAGCTGGAGACCAGACCAGGTCACCTGCATGTTAGTTTTGCTTAAAATAGGTATTAGTCTTCTACAAATGTATTGAGTGTTTAGCCTTTGTGAAATGCTTGTAAATTGCTGCACGCATTAATCTCACTTGTAATGGGTGTATTCCATGCTATGGGAAAATATGTCAGTTTTGCTTTATAACTTTGAAACTTTGCTCTGAACTTGTGTGAACCCAGGCATGGGAATCATCCCGCCTGCCCAGCCAGAAGAACTATCAAAATCAGATGAGCCAGCAAGGATCATTACTATACGAAAGATTGGTTAATAGCCCTGTGTGCAGAAGGCCTCGTCTCATTGCTTTGCTGGAAGAGGGAAATAAAAAAATAGTTGATGTGACAATTTTTCATCTTTTTAGCTGTTTTAACTCTGAAGGACCAGAGACTCTAAACTGAAGCCAGAGATCCCCAGGGGCTGTCTCCTGGGTCTGCCCTGAAACACGGCTGCCCAGAGGATTCAGGGGGCCTGGGGCAAAGCAGGGGAGCTGTGGCACTTGTACTCACCCGACAGCGGTCCGGGTCTTTGGCGGCATTTCGGTGGCGGGGAGCCCTTCAGTGCTGCCGAAGACACAGAGCGACTGAAGGGCCCCACACTGCTGAAATGCTGCCGAAGACCCAGACTGCTGCCGGGCCAAGGCTCGCGGGGCATTTCGGTGGGAGGGGGCCCTTCAGTCACTCCGCATCTTCAGCAGCACTGAAGGGCCCCCTGCCGCCAAAGACCCGGATCGCCACCGGGCCAGGCCCCTGTGGGGCCTGGGGCAAATTGCCCCACTGCCCCCCCGGGCGGCCCTGCCCTGAAAGACACTTTGAGCTACAACTCTGTCACTCTTAGGATTTAGATGATAACTCATTTGTGTGTATATGTTTGCTTGCTTTAACCTGCAAATAACTTACTCCTTTTTCCTAGTTAATAAACCTTTAGATAGTTTAATACAGGACTGATTACAGGCGTTGTCTTTGGTGTAAGATCTAGGGTACCGATTGATCTGAGGCAAGTGACTGTTCTCTTGGGACTGGAAGCAACCTGAATGCGGTGTGATTTTTGGTGTAAGTGACCATTTATCACTAAATCCAGTTTGTCTGGGTGGCAGGATAGACTGGAGACCCTCAGGGGACTGTCTGTGACTCCATGGTAAGACTGTTTCAGTGATCCAGGAGTTCACATTTGTTACTGGCTTGGTGAAATCCAATTATAGAACACACCGTCAGTTTGGGGTGTCTGCCCTGTTTTTGACAGTCTGCCCTGAGGTAGACACTCTCGGTCATGAGCAGCATGACAACAGGATACAGAGCTGAACAATTGGCTGAGGGGAATACACAAACTGGTCATTTCCTCTTAAATGTCTGGTTGCTAATTGGCTGGAACAAAGCATTGTCCCCTCATGTGTACTGTGGTCCATAATGGAGCTGTCTTTAAGGGTAGTTTATTGGCCAAAAATCCCAGCCTATGTAAAACCAGGTATTTAGTCTTAGTAATTAGCGATGACCAAGCCTTGAACTGTAGACAAGACTCAAAAGTTTGTCTATTTCTCCCTCCCTTTCCCAACTATTAGAAGAGTCTCTCTCATGAAGTAACTGGCACTTTTTTCTTCCAGTCAGGAGGACAGCTGAAGCACCACAAGAAAAGTCATTCATGTAATATTTCAGCACTTCTGCAATGATATGTCCATTTAAGGCCACCATACCATAACCAGGAGCTCCAGCACTGCCAGCTTTTAGAGTCTAAAGAGGTGGTTGCTTCCTTGAAGATCTTACAATCTAAATTCAGATCTGATTCATGGGCGAGTTTGATTAACAATGGAGGAGTCACAGAGAAAGGACAAAGATTGCAGTCAGAGAGATCATGTGGTAACGCTGGTAAGTTATGTGCACATCTTGATGGTATAGAAGGCTCCGCCATTTATTCTTTATTCTTAATGCAATTTTACCTCTTGGGACATCTTCCAGTGGTCATTCTGATGTGGTAGCATTTTGCGCACACTTTGACTTCCCTTTGCACTGGTCCAAATGACGACACAAGGTGGAGGGCATTGGAGGATGGGTTCCTAAGTGCCCCCAAATGCGTTTTCGCTGGGCTCAATCTGCCACACGTTACAGCAACAAGGGAGTTCTTGCTGCTGGGCTGCATGTGCTGATGTCTGGCTCACCCCTTTTAAACACAAATGCCCTTTGGAACACCCTTTGAGATGTGGCAGTAGGTACAGCGTAGGACAGCTCTGACAGTCATGCAACGCAGGACACTGGACCTCCTACTGGGAGTCTGTGACAATTCTTTCAGAAATCAGGACGGGATGGAAACAGGGACATCTGGCAGTTTCAGCGGAATGGCTCAACTGCAGATTCCCCTGTTGGTGAACTTGGCCAGCAAGCTACTCCAGCAGATGTTTTTCCTTAGGCATTGAGTGCTTTCTGGACGCATCTTTCCTATGCCTCTCAGGAGCAAATGCCAGCACAATGGAAATTCATATAAGCTCACTGACCAACATTAGGAAGTGTTGACCTGATCATGAGTTCCAGAATGTCAGCTAGGTTCCGTGGAAGAACAGAGGCTAATGGCTTTTCCTTCACTGGGGAGCAGAAACGAAAAAAATACAGACTATAAGGAGCATTCAAATAATATTTATCAGCAGTTGTGAGGTGCAATCTCTTTTATTTTTGTTTCCTAACTCCTATGATCTGAACATCATATTGACTCTGAACTATATAGTCTCAAGCAGGTAGATTAAATATGCAGGAAGAACATTATGCATTTTGAGTTGGGGGGAGAAGGAGAAAAAAAAGAAAATAATTATTGTAACACCTTGGAGCACATTAATGAATACATTAATAATTGATCCACTGTTATGTTTTCTCCTAATAGTCATCAAAATCTTTATAAACCCACAATACAATACATAACATCTCATTACAACATTTGCTCAAAAAATCAATGCATATCTAAGTTATTTGTGTCAAAACTCATTTATTTCCACAATAACATGGACTGTCAAACCTTGACATCCTGTTAATAACATCCAGGACATTTACATATTATTCAAATATTTCCTTTTATGAAAAGGGGGACTTTTACTTACACCATCCTACTCACAGAGCTTCAGATATTTGCACATTAGCTCAGTTCGCACAGTTACAGAAGGGTTACCTGTGGCAACTAATTATGCTACACTTTACGCATATTAATGAGCCTTGTGAGCATCCATCCTCTGCTCTATGGAGAGAGGGATACAAAAAATAACAGAGTAAGTGGGAGACCTATGAGAGGCAAAATGCAGAGGCGAGTGGGAGATGTCTATATTTTAATGTTCTCTCTTTTGATGCCCACCGCCTTTTAGAGTAGACTATCCTGAGTCAGGGGAACAACTCAACCCTCCCTACAGCTTTGAGGTCAGATTTGAAAAACCAGCTTTGCTTTTCTTCTTCTCTCTCTCTTATCTCCTGCTAATACCTTACGGTGACCAGACAGCAAGTGTGAAAAATTGGGATGGGGGTGGGGGGTAATAGGCACCTATATAAGAAAAAGCCCCAGGACTGTCCCCATAAAATCGAGACATCTGGTCACTCTCTAAGACCTCCAGTTTTAGGATCCTGTCTTTGCAAGGGGCTGAACATCCTCAACTCCCATTGAGAGCAGCATGTCAGAGGATCAGGCCCCCAGTGGTTTGTGTAGAGAGAGCTGGCTGCCCTAAGCTAGAGACATCTAGTGGGTCCTGTCACTCACAAAGATAAGAGCAACATATTTTGTTTTTAATGAATATTTCTCTAGCACATACTAGGTGGAATGGAGCAAGGCTGCTGTCCCACCACAAGATGTCATAAGGCCAGCGAGAAATGTCCAGCCACAGGAATATTCAGTATACGCAACTGGCATCCCTACCAAAACACTGATAGAAGGGCAGCATCCTTTGCATGGAAATGCCTGAAGAGCAATAAAGCCTCTAATATGGCACATTCCAGGGTACAGTCTGCACACTGTATGCCCAGAGGCCTTTCAAAGGGCTGACCCATGGTGCAACAAAGTCCCTTCAGATGGCAGGCATTGCTGAGCCACCCTTCCCAGCTGGGGAGTTCCTGAGCTTGTTTCTAGACTCCTGGTTGATACAATAGAGGATAGAAAAGAAAGATTTGATTTTATGCAGCAGCAGATGTCTCTTAAGCAGTAATCACAGTGTCAGATAGAGAAACTCTCAGGGGCTTGTGCAGATCTCTGATTAAGATTCAGTGATACCATTCCTGGATCCTAAAATGCAACAGTCATCAGAAACAAAAGAGAATGTATCATAATTAATGCAATCGAGAGAGCTCCTCTCTAATTTTTTTTCCCTGAGTATCAGCCACTTTACTTGGGCTAGATTCTGACTCAACATATGTGCTCCTGCAAGGGAGTGAAAACCTCCTACCCCTTACAACTGTACATGGACTATAAATGCATTAGTCCTAGTCATGTAAGAGTAGGCAGATCTCTTTGCTGTTTACTCCCTCCACGGAGTGTAGCCCAGTGGGCTAGTTTGCCTTTGTTATATTCACTGCTTTGCATTATATTCGGCTTTGCATTATATTCAACAATCATACAAGAAACCCACAGGCCTGTATCCTGTAAGACATTAGCGTCAGCAAGATAGCTTCAGGCAAGAAACCTATGAACTTTGCACAGATAAACTTTGCACAGATAAACTTTGCACAGATAAACAGCCTAACAGAAAACCCCAAGTATTTGGGGAACTGAAAATAGAGTTTAAGGGGAAGTCCTGACCACAGGTAAATAATTCAGCCACAGACGTGTCCTGGCAACGAACTGACATACATAACAGTTACATGAGATGCATTTAAAGCTAGCCTGCTTGCTTGCCTAATATCTTTTCTTATACGTTTCTTATGGGTTTGATTATTTGTAGAGTGTATTTTGGCTGTAACACAAGGGACCTGCAGGCCACATCCTGTCTGGTGAGCTAAGGCAAAGTTAGCAGACATATATTTGGGACCTTTCACCTAGATAGAGGGTGATGAGCTAAAGCATAAGGTCCATGTATGGCTGTGACTTTTAACATAGAAGATGCATTAAAGCAGGTTGGCACAGGGGCTCTCCTAAGTTCATACCTTTTAAACGTAACAGGTACATCACAACTTGGAACTTTGGAAAGAACCAGTTAGGACAGAAATAACAAATGTGATACTTAACCACAAAAAGGCCAAGGTAACGAATGGACGTATATTATAGTAAATTGAACTCATTGATATATTAACCTATAGAAAAAGACACTCCAACATTAGTGAGGTGAAGAAATACAAATAAGGAAAGGGGAAAATCCCCTCCTGAATATGCATTGACCATGGTGGCACCAGCATAACGTATTATAAAAGTGGCATCCCAGCCTAGGGGTGGCAGGAGAGAGAGATGTAGTCCTTGGCAGGTGCCAGAATATTGGCCACTGGTGGTGTTGGGGAAGGTGATGAGGGAGATGATGGCTAACATTTTAGGTTGTTCTACAGGAGGTGGTGTGAGTATATGAATGTGCAAATGTACATTCTGTAGTCTCTCTAGTTTACTAAGCTGGGGTGTTTGTGACTGTGCTAAATGTATCAATAAACTATATTTGTAAATATAAAAGAGTTCCTATAGTGTGTGTTGCAACATCAGGGTTCCCAACTATATCATTTGAATAATACTGCGCCTGATCTTGGGGCAAGAACCTGGCAACCCTCAAGGTGATAACTGGGGATTCTTAAGTGATCAATATAATTAATACATAAGCTAAAGATCAGGCAACAGGAGCAAGTGGATGGGGAGTGGCAGGAAGGGGCAGGAAATGTGTTGCCTCCACTCCGTTACTCACTAGCCAGTGTAGCTGTGCTGGTACTAGGAGTGTTGTTGTTTACTGCTGGTACAGACTTACTCAAGCCTGCACCTAAAATCACAATCTAGCCAAATCTTAAAGCCCTTGATGTTCACATGGTCCATCACTCAGGCAAACTCACACATAAGTCAATAAGACAGTGGTTTTCAACCTCTGGTCCGCAGACCCCTAGGGATCTATAGACTTAGCTCTAAGATTTCCAAAGGGGTTCGCCCTTCCATTTGAAAAATTTTAGGGGTCTGCAAATGTAAAAAGGTTGAAAACCAGTGCAGTAAGAGCTTACTTGGTTAAACTCTGAATAAAACTAGAATAAGGACTTCAGGAGCAGGCCCATAATTATAATTTTTACTGTTTGTCTAAGGAGTGCTCAGCTCTGTACAATCACCGAGCAATTCAGAGTCTAATTCAGACATGGATATCCTGGCTGTAACTCTACTGGAATCAATTAATACAGGGGTGAATCAGGCCCAGGATACACCAGTTGAAGAGACAAATCTGACAGCGCATGATTTAGTTATTTAACTGTATTTGTTCCATACTTATTTGGATTTGCAGCTCTGGGTTACTGCTGACAGGCTTTACAAGGAAAGTTTATTTTCAAGAGGGATTTGGACTGAAGACAAGTTCTAGATGAAGGTTAAAAAATGTGTGTGTGGGTGGGGGAGGGGCGCAGAGCTCTTCATTTACCTAAAATTAGGGACAAAATACCCAATACTCAAAGGAAATGCAAAAACCAACCAGCAAACCAAATGAGTCTAATAGAAAATATCAAAGTGAGAAGTTCTTTAGCAAAGCAGAACATGTGTAGATCTTTCCATCCACCCTCACATCCACACACCATGACCCTACTGTAGTATCTAAAGGCCTGAACTTTTCTTGAACTGTGCTTGGTATTGTTCAACATCTTGGATAGGAAAAAGTTACATCCACTTGAGGAAGTAATATGTGGCAGAGATGTTTAGAATAATTGTTTTGTTCTGTATTTCATGTTAACTCATCTACCATGAAAAGACACTGAGTAAGGATGAAAGACAAGTCAAGAGGTATAAGCATTTGTTTTCTTTCAAAGCATCTAAACTCTTAGTTGCTAGTGTAGGGTGTTTAAAAAAACACACATACACTAATACTCGACTAGAAAATCTGACAATCTGCTGCCTTATTAGCATAACTCTGACATGTCTGAGATCGCCAACCTAGCAGATTTGTTATGTTCATGTCTCACTCAATGTACTGATGATGATATGCTAGTAAATATAGCAATGCATCTCGAGTTTCTGAACACAGAAGTCTTTCTGTGACATTTTCTGAATGAACTATGAAAATGGGAACCACTCCCAGTTGTACATCTCAGCTATTACACATAAGATGAGAAGTCTATGTTGCTAGGCAAAAGTACATCTGGTTTAACTGAATGGTTCTAGGAGTCTCCATATTGTAAGGATGTCACTCGACAAGCAGCACTATAGTTAGGTCTGTAGATCCCTAGAATATAAAAAGTCCATTGATAAGGTTTTCTTTCCTGAAGGTACAATAAAGTGAATTAATTTCATTCCCTATGTAGTTTCAAATATTCACTGCACAGGAACGTTGGAATTTTCACACTGGGTCAGACCAGTGGTCCATGATTTCCACTATTTCCACTGTCTGTCTCTGACAATGGACAATACCAAATGTCCTAGGAGAAGATAATGGATATTTATGGAACAGCTGATCTTTAGGGAAGATTGATTTTATGGGTAAAACACTCAGTGGAACTGGAGTCAGAGGGCCATGATTCCCTGGAGGGACTATTTTGGATTAGACACCAGCGGAACTGGGGAATGGGTGGAGTTAGAGCGGACAGAGCTGTGCACAGGACTTAATAAAGTGCCCCTTTTCAACTCAATCTGCATTCTGCTTCACTCTTTGTTAATTAAACCCCTGGGACTCAGCACACAGGGTTCAATTCCTGGCACTTCCATAGACTTCCTATGTGATCTTGGGAAAATTAAAGTGAGTTAATCTCTCTGAGCTCATTGGTAAAATAGGGACAATGAGATTTCCTTTCTCATACCGTTTGTTTGTCTTGTCCATCTGGATTATAAACTGCTCAGCACAGAGACTGGCTCATAGTTAAGGCTAAGATTTAGTCAGGAGGCATTTTTAGGAAAAGTCACGGACAGGTCACGAGCAATAACACAAATTCATGGCCCCGTGACCTGTCCATGGCTTATACTATATACCCATGACTAACTCTTTGGTGTTCTGGATGGCTCTGGGGGTGCAACTGCTGCTCTGGAGGGGAGGGATCTGGGGCACCCACTGGTACTGGAGTGGGGGCTCTGGGTGCCTGCTGGTGCTTGGAGTGGGGGCCTTGGGGTGCCTACTGGCATGCCCACTGGTGCTGGGGGGCGGGGGGCGGCCTTGGACCACTACAGCCACTGCTGGTGGGGAGTGGGCCAGGACCATTGCCCACGGCTGGCAGGGGATGGCCCAGGACCATGGCAGCTGCTGCTGTTGAAGGGGGCGGCAGTGCAGCTGGCCCCGGGGTCAGTCACACCTGCCGGCTGCAGAAGTCATGGAGGTCTCGGCCCTCCATGACAGATGTGCAGCCTTACTCATAGTTTATGTGTGGGCAGTGCCTAGCACAATGGAGTTTGAGCTCAGTTGGTCGCTTTACATGCTACTATAATATACTGATAATACATAGTAAGAATAACAATTGGGGGATTATACAATTATTTCCCCCATTGTTTCTCTTTTTATGTCTCATTATTAATTGCAAGTTAGAACAGAAAGATCCCTTCACGGCCAGTGTTTCAATGGGCCGGGGCTTAAGACTGAAGTATTGCCCTCAAAGTCAGTTACCTTAGTATTGAGCCCAATTGAAATCAATGGGACTGAAACACACACCTGAAAGATAAACACATACTTAAGAGCTTTGCTGAATTGAGGCCTTTGACCTCCATCTTGATGCTAGACAGGAGCACATTTTTGGCTACACAATAGCACTCTTATTCACAAGACCAGCTTCCTTGGCCTACACATCCCTTTTGACCTTGCATGTATCTATGAAGCACTGCATAGGATCAAGCCCTAAGTTTGAACTCTCATCATTTTTGTTTCTTATTTGTGCTATGATAGAGACTTGAGGCCCCAGTCAGGATCGAGGGTGCAGTGTGCCAGCAGTTGTCCAAACACAGACAAAAAGGATCCCTGCCCAGAAGAACTGACACGCTAACTAGACAAGAAGCAACAGATGTGCCATAAGGAATTTGAAAGTTTTGTGCTCCACAGGCCACTGAGTATCCCTGAGGTGACAATTTAGCTTCTAGAGTGCAGGCAACAGCATTCTGAACCACTCATGTAATTTCTCGTCACACGGATGGCTATTTTGGAATACAAGCCCGTGCTGCTCACCGAAGGGAAAAGTTGCATTATAGATGAAACCTCATTTGGATTTGCCTGAGTTAACTTTGATGCTGAAGCTAAAATGCCCCATTGTTGTGGACATTGGTTTGGACAGTGGGTTAAGAAATACCCTGTCAGTAAGCCATGAGATATCTAGTACAGTGATAAGAACGGGAACTGAAAGATAGTACAGACCGGACGTTATGATCATAAGAGAGGCCATGAGTGGCTGGGATACATAATATAATGTGTACAAATTTCCTACTCTGCTTAGATTTGTGCTACCATTGGTGCGATAGGCTTTATTGTACCCTACAGTTTTAAAGGAATTTGGGAGTGCTGGAAACAGCATAACTGCAATACTGACAATTTAAGGGATTTTATCGCCTTTGGCAGCAATTCTTTCGTAATGTAAAACTGAGCTACTGTATCTTACAGGAAGGCGCTAAACAATGATGTATTCAGGCTGATGGGACTGGATTAACCCATTAATAAATAGGAGGTGAAGAGAGCAATCTTGTTGAATGTAATGTATGCTAATGATGTGACCTGGCTAATGGAGCCCTTTTCTATATTCTGTCATTGCACACATCAATTATGCAGCCTCAATTATCATCCTGTTTTTGTATCGGGTGGCTGAGAAATGAGAGGCTTAATAGAGATGTTTCACCCAGTAAAATGCCTGATTAGGTTATGAAAGCAGAAACTCAGGGGAAAAAACTTTGTTACATTATATCCTGATTTAATTAGCCAAAAGATATTATTCTTAGTGAGGGTCTTTGAAGTCGTAGCAATATTGTTCTTGGCTCAGCTGCAGAGATGACGAACTGTCTTAATACCTACAACAACTACACTGACCTAGCACTTACATAGGGACAGAGCCTTAGCTAAGCATCTCGTATTAGGCCCAGATCATTGTTTGTTCACTGTGGCTGAGGTTTCTGTATAAACAGAAGGGAGCAGAGTGACTTCGGAGATGAAAGCTGTTACCAAAGCTATCCAGAAGAAAAACAACAGCAACTCTGTTAACTGTGATGATTCTGTTGCACGCCACCTGATTGCACAGCGCTCCATAAGCTGCAATGTGCTTCATAGGCAATTCTCACATGGACACATGGCCCCTTGCTTTTTTACCTACAGGCCAGATCAAGTCTGAGCGTTGACCTTGGACTTGTGTGGCCCTGCCGCAACTACAGGCGTAGTATCACTGATGTCTGTCAGGCTCAGGCATCGTTGCCTCAGGGAAATACACTGGAAATACACAGGTTCATGTGCTCTTGGCACAGATACAAATGCTAGTCAAATCTGCGGGCCATGAAGGGGAAGACCTTGGAGACAACCTGGCAAGTGATGGGGAGAAATAACCGCACTGGGAGATGGGAAAAAGCCACATCTATGCAGTAGCAGCACCATGCCAGTACTGGGAACACCTGTGACTTTGGATTCAGTTTGTGCTCTTTAGACAAAACCTGCAACATGGGACGAGCAGTGACAGTGGATCATTAACTGAAAGATGGGATATATGGAGACTGCAGACATTAATAAATCATCTCTTGTCATCCGAGGGGCAGATCCACAGCTCATGTACATTGTCCTTACTCCACTGACATAAATTTACATTTACTTCATTGGAGCCGGGACAATTGACACCAGCTCAGGATGTCCCCGCCTAGGCCCTGACCTGGAAATTGACTCAGTGATTTTTATACCCTTGTGGCAAGGAGTTATACAATAAGCCTCACATTTGTTTTTAAGTAACAACCAACCAGCCGGATCCCTGGTAAAAACAATGGTTCTGATAGGCACTGTGTAGCACCAGTTTTCAATGGAATCACACTGGCCCATAAAACTGGTGTAATGCAGGGGTGAATCGGGGCCAATGACTCTTTCTCCCTGGGTATTGGACTGCCCTGATGAGGAATGCTGTCATTTGCATTGAGAACATGACTGAAATGACAAATGCAAAGGGTCCTATATTTATTTTTATTACTCCATTGCTAGCCAACCCATTTTCTGCAATAAATAAATAACATAGGTTTTTAAAAATAAAATAAAATAAATGAGGGGCCAAATTTCCAAAAGAGGACCCTGCTTTTGGATGCTTCAATTTTTGGTGCCCATCTTGAGGCACTTTTATGGGGCTGATTTTCACAAATGCTGAGCCCATAACTGAAATCAGTAGGAGCTGCAGGTGTTCAGCATTTCTGAAAATCAGGACCTAAATGTCTCAGATTACATATCCCAAATCAATGGCCACTGATGTAAATTTTGACCTGAATTTTAATTGTCATCCTCCGTGGTAGCCAAATTATGTAGTAATAGATTTGATCCAAATGGATTTTCTATCCCAGAAAAAATTAGAAATTTTGAAGAATAATTTCATCCTGAATTGGGGTGCAAAACCACAATTAAAAAAAAACAGAGGAAAAATTCCTTTAAAAATTCAAAAATAATCAAAATACTCTCATCTGGGGACAATTGAAACATTTCATTTTGATAAATTCAAAAAAGTAATGTTTTGGTTTTTAAAATCATTTTTGATTTTTTTTAACATATAAAATAAAGTAAAAGAAGTGTTGGTTTGAAACAAAAAAATTGAAACTTTCTGTTCCTAAAGTGTTGAAATGGGATCTTTCAACATTTTTGAAATGTTTTTCCATTTTTTTTCTAAACCAAATTTTGTCCAAGCCAATACAATTTCATAAAAACATTCTGTTTCAGTGAAATGGCATTTTCTGATGGAAACTGCTTTGATACAAAATTTTCAATGAGCTCTATGTATCAATAGCATCTATAATTTGTTAACCAATAGAAGCAAAATATTACGGATTTACAATGATTGCTGTTAGCGAGTAGCATTACTTCCTAGCATAGGGGGTTGCAGCACCACTCAAGTTTGGCCCTATTCCTCTCATGCACCAGCTCAAAACACCACCCACTCAATTTTGGCCCCGCCACCCCGCCATCATGACAGAAGGCAGGCAGGGCCAAACCTGAGTGGGCCGTGATGGGGAGGGACACTGCATCTAGGAGGGACCAGGTTGAAAGGCAGAGGCTGAGTGTGTTGTAGACTAGGTGGGTGAGGCACCGGGGGGCCAGCAGCCGTAGCAGGGATGGCTCCCCATGTTGACAATGTGCACTATCAAAAATTTCCAGGAGCATCATGGTGGGTGGAGTAGCTCATCCCCTCATTATTTTGTCCACAAATTAGGCCTAATTTCTGACACACTAATTTTGGTCCATTGATTTGCTGTCTCACACTTCTCTTGTTTACCAAGCATGATTTTAACACTGTCCTTCTAACACAAGAGGCCCTTTTGTTTAGCTAAGTCAGTTTTTCTGTCTTCCTTTTGCAACTTCTCCCGTTAACATTTGTTGTTCTAGGTTATTGCGGCACTTTATGAACTTTCATTCACTTTTCACACTTCCGCTCACAATTAGGGTAAATGTGTGGGCCCAATTATTACGAGAAGCTTCAAAGGTATTTATGCACCTAACTCCTGTGACACACCTAAGGCTCTTTAAGGAGATGGGTCTTAAATGTCTCTGAGCCTCAGTTGTTAACATTTTTCAAATTTAGCTGACATTTCAAAATGTGAGGGGAAAAAAGAAAAATGTCAAAACATTGGTTATGAAAAATATTCCTGTTTTTTCCCTCAGCCATAGAACTGGTTGATTTTTTTAATATTAAAATTATGAATTTTTGATTTTTTTAAAAATGGGATTTTGAATCATTAGTTTCCCTATCACCGATATTTTTTGACCAGCTTTAGTGCGAATTTTATTTTTAATTTGTGTGCCTTTGTGACCTAGTCAGGGGCCAGGCTTTTGACTCATATGCACTATTATTTCTCTGTGTCCTTCGCTATTAATTTACAACACAATAGCAATCCTATCACTACTTGATTCTTCATGCAGCTCAAATACCAAACGACTGCTAAATCTGCAAATGTTTCCTGACCTCCTTTTCACTTCTATTCAATGTCCATATAATCAGTTATACATGTAGCTGCAGTAGCTTTGAAAATACAACTACAGGGTAGAAATTTCTTTGCCATTTTCTCCCAGAACTGACCCTTCTCTCTTCCTCAGAAACTATCAGATATAGTTAAAGCTCATTTCAAACCATGAGAATAGATCGCAGCTCACATTTGCTTTGTGCTATGATAGCTGTGTGCAATTTGGATTGATCCTTTGTTACTTGTATTTCACCTTTGGGATAATTAGTTGCTTCTGACTGATGAAGATTCTCGATCGCATTTTGACCTGTGGAATGTCTGAAAAGTAGAGATTTGCCTTCAAGCATCTGACAAGGAAGGTCTGATATTCATTGCTTCCAGCATGATATTATATTAGCAGCATTAAATGTTGATACTCTATAAGATGAAAGGCTCATTACTTCTTCATGGTCATCACTGAATGGCTTTATCCCATGGCCTTCAAGCATTTCCACTAGGGTTTGACATCAGCATAATAATAAAATAAATAATTTCTATTTCTATAATGCTTTTCATCCAAGTATTGAGAAAAAAGTGCTTTATAATTATTAAAGAGACAAGGTGAGGTAATATCTTTTATTGCTCCATCTTCTGTTGGTGAGAGTGAAAAGCTTTCGAGCTACGCAGAGCTCTTCCTCAGTCTGGGAAAGGTGAAGTGGCCTGTTAATATAGTTATAGGACAAAAAGGGGGTGGGGGTTAGACAATTATGGATTGTTGTAATAAGCCATAAATGCAGTGTCTTTATTAAGACCATGGCTTTTAGTGTCTAGCAAAGCTATGAATTTAAGCTTCCAGGCTCATCTTTTCAAAGTGTTGGGCAGGTTTCCTTTGTGGATGAGGGCTGATATGTCTGATATAGAGTGATTGCTTTGTGAAAGTATATCACCCACAGGTGATAGGGTATTTTTGTCTTTTATCATTTTCCTGTGTGAGTTCATTTGAGAACATAGTGATTGTCTGGTTTCACCCACATAGTTGTTATTGGGACATTTACTGCGCTGAATGGGGTACACCACATGTTATGATAGGTATGTGTAGGACCAATGGAACTTGAAAGGTGTGTTGTAGGGTGGTGTCGATCATTGTAGCCGTGGAGATGTGTCTTCAGGTGGTGCATCCGCTTCTTCTGTCGGGGCCTGGTGCCCCTTTGAGTTGGTGTGTCCTGGTCTGTGGGCAACTTGCTTCATAAGATGAGCTTGTAGAGGTTGGGTTTTTCTTTAAGGCCAGAAGAGGGGCTTCAAGAAAGATATTTTTCAGGATATGGTCCCTGTTGAGAATGGGCTGTAGTTGTTCGATGATACCCCATATGGGTATCAGTGCGTGGCGGTAAGTGACATTGAGGGTTGAGTGGTCGGAGTGGATTTTATTTCTCTATTGAAGCAGGTTCTCTCAGGGTAGTTGGGTGGCCCCTAACACAGTAACGTTGCATATTACAAACGTTAATTAATTTAACCTTGCATCCCCGTGAGTTAGTGAAAATTTCATTATACCCATTTGACAGATTTTGGAGAGCCTTGCTTAGTGAAACTCCTTTGTGACTGAAAGACAAATGGTTTCAAGCATAACATGTCTCTCAAACTATTCTAGAATGTTTTTTAATTGTCTGGTAATATGGTATATCAATTGATTAAGGCAGAGTTGGCATTTGATTGGAGCTGGTTGGAAACCTCCCCCCGGCCCCATGGAAAATTTTGCATTTTCTATTAAAAATCAAAATCCTAAATATTTCAGTCAAATTAATATTTAGATTCTGAAATGCTGCTGCCATGTCTCATGAGAAATGTTCAGGCGCCTCATATACCCATTTTCCTCTATAGGACAGGCTTCCTGGTTGGACTACATTTCCCATGATGCACTATTGACTCCCCTTTTGCTGAGAGAAGGCGGTACATCAAGGTAGTTGCATGGCTGCAGTGCATCATGGGTGATGAAGTCTAACTAGCAAGCTTGACACAGAGCGCATAATGGGAACATGAAAAACCTGAACTACCACTCTTATGCTGCTCCTTTTTGCATGGAAAGCACACATTTCATGAAAAATTTTGTTTAGTCAAAACTGTTTTTCAATGGTAAATTTAAGGCCAGCCTTACATTTAATATCTACTTATTTTCATTTGCAGTTTCTTCCAACATTCGTCCAGTTGGATCCTCATTAAATAGAAAACCTTCCTAATTCAAAGATGGCCGTCAGGAATATGTGCATAACAGAGAATAGAGTGTATAGAAAACCCCCTTTTGCATCCAAAACAAAAATGTTATTAAGTGCAACAGCTAATGGCTTGCAGAGGCACTAATATGATACTAATTATATCAAGATAGGATATTTAAAATTCAGCCAATGCGCTTTATATTTAGCAGTTTGCACAAGAGGGGTTCTTGATAGTTTAACCAAATGTTTTTTGACAGAGTCTTTCACACATTCCTCCTAGGTGGTGCAATGAACAGTGCTGCTTTTTATCACTGTTGATTGGATGCTACCCAAGGCAGACATTCTGTCCAAGCTAGTCACAAAACAATCCATTCAACAAATTGGGAAATCTAAGTGCACCAGGCCACTAACAGATCCCACAGCAATTACTTCTGAGTGTGTATGCAAAAACGTTTGCAATGGAAAGCAAGTTGGAGATTATGTGAAACCCAGCCTTCATGAACAATGCTTGGCCTCAGACATTCTAATTTGTTCAGGTTGAAGGCTGATCTTGACAAACTGACCCAGCACTTATTTGACAGTTGATGTCTCTGTGACAGAAGCATTTATTGCTCTCTATTAATCTATGGCCTGTGCTATGAAGGAAGTCAGACAAGATGATCATAAATGCTCTCTGCTGGCCTTAGATTGTATTAATTGTATAACCCATGTTATCTCGTGGCAAGGATGCAGTATTGAAACTGGACTGTCCACTGATCATAGTGTTTATAGACTAACAACAACCCAATGTTGCTTGATGCTCTGAATCATCCATGGCATCCTGAAGGCAAAGTTCTCCCTGGCCTCCTGGACTAAAGACTCTCTGTTACAGCTGCACTCCTTTCTCATCCCAGGGCCCCACTGAACTCAGTGGGGAGTTTTGTGAGGAAAACACATGCCAGATAAAGAATAAGCCAGAGAGATCCTGACAGCATGGACATTAGCTTATTGCAGGGGTCGGCAACCTTTGCCACGCGGCTCGTCAGGGTAAGCACCCTGGCAGGCCGGGTCAGTTTGTTTAGCTGCCGCGTCCACAGGTTCGGCTCCCACTGGCTGTGGTTCGCCGCTCCAGGCCAATGGGGGTGGCGGGAAGCAGTGGCAAGTAAACAAACTGGCCCGGCCCGCCAGGGTGCTTACCCTGGTAAGCCTTGTGCCAAAGGTTGCCGACCCCAGGCTTATTGACTCCATCCCCCATTGCTTCAGACTTTTCTAATGTGCTGCACTGATCCTGAGTAAAGCGTTTTCCCTATCGCACCTAAATAACGGCTGCTGCATTGCAGATGTATGAGACAGGAGCCTCAGTGAGGCGGGAGAAACCAGAGCACCTGTGTATGGGGCAGTCATCGTTTGGGTGCAGGTGCTGGTGAGTTCTGACAAGTGCTGGTGGTCTTGACAGTATTTCGTCAGAAATGCTAAAGAGTAGAGGCTCAGATTTAGTTCGCTGGCCTCTGGTGGCAGGATGTTTGTGTGACAGCTACGTTATGGGTGTTCAACATGGTACTGATGGCAACTCTGTTATATGAAGCGGAAAAGTGGCTGTTAAAAACAGCTGAGGAGAGGAAGCTAAACAGTTCTCAGTGTGAAAAGTTACGGTGTGTTCTTAACAGCTGTTGGTTTGATTTTGTCACAAACAACAAGATGCTTAATCCTGACAAGTTGCAGTCTTGCGCCAGTGGAAAACAAGATGACTGCAATGGTTGGGTCACGCACGTCCCATGTGTAAAAGGAGGTAAGCTTTTACATAAGGCTCATAGAGCTGAGGTTGAAGGAAGCAGAGCACAAGGCTGACCATGAATGAGGTCGGCAGATGAAATTTTGAGGGATTGAAGAAGACTGCACCCTTCCATATTGATGCTTGCTGAAGGAAGAAGACTTGTAAGGAACCGTTCAAGATGGTCACTACGGCTACATCAGAGCCATGTGAATCTGCTGCAGCTGGTGATTGCAAGAGAAAAGGGACCTGGCTAGTGCCGCAGGCAGTGCCAACAGCCACAGAGGATGCATAGTGGCAGGAATTTGCTGGTGAGAACAGGTCTAGCAAAGGTGGTCTCTGCCTCTGCTCCCCTGGTGCTCCTCGAGGATCACACATTTTACACCCTCTGTAAGCAATGGACCAAATCCTGTGATGTGATGCTCACTTGGTCATGAGTCTCCTCTCAGGCAAAGCTCCCAATGAAGTTAATGAGAATTTTGCCTGAGAAAGGACTCTGTATAAACTGAAGGTCCGATCTGGGAATGTGCACATGTACCTCTGTACATGGCCAACTTGCACATGCTCAAGCTGGGGCTGAGCTCAGACTCTGAGCTGCATGTGGGCAGTGAGTAGGAATGAACCAGGCACTTTTGGGTGGGTACTTTGGAAAATCTATCCCTGAATAAGGAAAGCCTCAATTTATTCTCACCAACAAGAATAACAACAGTACTTATGAAAGGCCTGATCTGTAAGGGAAGTGTCTATTTAAGTGACAAATTCCTTATTTAAGTGGTGATCCAGGCTCTGATCTGATCCAGGTGACTCTGAGGTTGCAAATGACTATGCAGGTGAGTCTGAGGTTGCAAATGTACTATATGTGCTTAATTGCAAAGTCAAAGGCCATGCTGTGCTCCATAAAATACTTGATGTGGTTCTGGCCTTTGCTAAGTAGTAATACTCTTAGGCCGAACTAAGTATTGATAGCTAATAGGCCTTCAAAACTTGGTTGATTTTTGCCTTAGAAAACTAGCGAAGGTGACCTCAATATTCATGCGGTTGCCTAAATGTCCCTCATGGCATTGCAGATCCAGGGGGAAAGTTATTTAGTTGGCAAAAGCATTAACTGGCAATTGGCTAGGGTCAGAGGTGGATGTACAGCTTTTGAATCTGTTGAGCAGCAGGGCACGATGCAGGGAGTGTGGAGAGAGGGGTTTAATGGAGAGTGGTCTGGTTTGGGTTGCAGTGGCAGCCTTTTTGTGGGCAATTGCCCATGTGGAAAAGTATTTAGTATATTTTAGTCTGTGTTTAATACAATTGGCGTGTTGTCCTTTTTGAAACAGGAGAACTGTATTGCTTCATCTCCCCTCCCACCTGCTCTCTTCTCTGTCCCATGTCCCTGCCCATTCCTCTGCCCCCTGACACCTTTCTCCCATTGCTCCACTGCCATTTCTCTCTTCCTGGTGGCTTGCAATGCCAGTCCCAGTGGTTCTGCCAGCTCCTGTTTCCTTCCCTTCCTTCCAATATAGAGGAACCAGTGCCATGTGACCAGCCAGATCTCTGCTAGCCACCAGCAAGTGCTGTATGGATCACCAATGAACCGCAGACCAGTCTGGGAGAGGCTGGATTAAGGGCATGTATGTTAGTGCGGCTGCATATGTGTCCATAGATCAAATGTTTGGTTGTGTATGGACAGTATGTGTTTCTCTCTCTGTGTGGATATATATATAGGATATGTGTTGGGAGATGGTTGTGTGGTGTGTACTGTATGTGTGTGTATACACACGAGCACACACTGCATGTGTTTGTGTTTTCTCTGTGTCCTGTTTGTGCATGTAGCACGTGTAAATATGTGAAGAGTGGACACTGTATTGGAATGTTTGTGTATATGTGGTTTGGGAGGGATTACTGGAATGGGGCCTTTTATTTAATATTGAATATTGTATGATCGTTCCTTTGCTAGATTGGTTGATCTGATAAGAGGTGGCTTTGAAAAAACGCAACCTGAGATGAACAGGTGTCAGACATAAATACACAGCTGTGCATTATTGCAGATTTTATTACTATTTTATAAGGTTGTCCATGGTTATTTTACAACAGTTTTCTCTCGTCATGACATTGCTGTAAATCTTGTAAAATGGCTCTAATGTGGAATGAATGCCATGAAATAAAATGGGAAACTTCAAGGATCAGTCAAACATAATGAAAAGAGAGGGAGACAGAAGGAGAGAGAGAGAGAAAAAACAAGAGAAAATAAAGGAAAGTCAGGGGAAAAAATAGGCTACTGAGTGTCTCATTATGCAACAACATTCATCCTCTCAAGTCAATGAAAGCTTGTTACAGGAGAAATGACTTGCCCATTGATCCACTAGGTGGAGCCATGAAGAAACATTTTCTACATGAGGATAATATTTCTGGTTGCTGCCTGCTCTGCACTTGCATCCCTTACTGAATGGCTTTTCCCTACAGTATCTTATGCCTGTCCTTAAAGCAATTACATTATTTCTCCAGAGTAACATTTGGCATGTATGGGCTATATCCAGGCTTTTAGCACTGGCTAATTTGTCTATATTTTTATATGTTTGCATTTATATTCATGGTCAGAGTCTATCACTGTCAGCCTTTGTCTTACAGAGCTTGTTTTAGTCTTTTCTTAATTTTAGCAAGGATATAGGTTTCCCTACTCCTTGTGGTTTAGGAGGGTGGGGTTAGGGCCCTGGATGTATTATCTTCTCCACAAGATCAATGATCTGGTGGGGTTTTACTTTTTTCATCTCAAAAGATTCGTCGTCCCTGCTCGGGTAGACAGCTTTACTGTAGGTAGCACTCTAACAATAGCAGTGTAGCAGGGGGATTGCATGGGCGGCGGCTTGGGCTGGCCTCCCAAGTACATACCCAGGGGGTCTGGGTGGGTTACACCAGTGCTTATTTTGTAATGAAAGAGGTGCTGGGGCGCAAGTAAATGTTTACATTCATAACTGATGCAACAAGCCCAGAGGTGCCAAGGCTATGAACTGCCAAGCCTAGAAGTGCCAGGGCTCAGCACTGGTTTCCACTCAGGTGGCTGGCCCAAACTGCCGCCTGTGTTACAACTAGCTACACGGCTATTTTTAATGTGTTTGCTCAAGCAGACTGCTGGAGCTGGGGCGCAGGTTCCCAGCTGCGGTGTAGATGCACCCTAAATTCACTCACTTCCCAGGCACCTGGATTGAATTTGGTTTATGGGCCATATATTTAAATGCACCATCACCTGATGTCCTCTTGTAGACCACAGATTGTACATATGCAGATACCTGCCCTTTGCCAGTGCAAACATGCACGTGTGTGTTTAAAAACTCAAACCCCTGCATGAATGTGTAAGGAGTGTGTTGCATGCTCCTCTAGCAGCAGGTTCATAGAGAGGATAACAGCCTGCTACTGCAGTCAGCTAGCAGAATTGCTCCTTTAGCTCATATGTTCGAAGTCAGTGGTTGGTGCTGTAGTTTCTGGATTCAAAACTTGACGATGGCCTGAGGTGAGGTTTGTTACTCATGCAAATATTAGAATTTGTACTCCCAACACTCAGTGGGATTTTGCAGATGTCAAGTCCAACAGTTGGATGAGTGCAGCTGTTACTATTGTTCAAGTCAGTGTAGCTATTTGCAGCTGCCAAGTATGGGCTCATGCGTATGTGTCCAGTTGTGGGCACACTTGAATGGAGCTTGAAACTTTATGTCTATAGGCCAGAGCTCAGTGAGTATAAATCGGTTACGCTCCATGGAACAAGCCCATTTTAGACTATCTGGGCATTTGGCCCTCTACCTTTAACCCTAACAAACACAGAAATTTCATTAGCACTTTGCAGGGTCAGGATTTCACCAAGAAGATCACACAAAATTCTAGACATTAATATTTATATGTATTTCCATGGTACCCATCCTTTTAATATCTGGAGGCAAATTTAAAAGTAGATCAGCTCCCTCAGAGAAGAGGAACAAAATTCTAATCCCCTTCTGCTCAGATCAAAGCAACTGCTCCAGGCCAATGGGAGCTGCTGGAAGCGGCGTGGGCTGAGACATGTACTGGCCGCCGCTTCCAGCAGCTCCCATTAGCCTGGAGCAGCGAACCGTGGCCAGTAGGAGCCGCAATCGGCCGGACCTGCGGACATGGCAGATAAACAAACCGGCCCGGACCATCAGGGGCTTTCCCTACATAAGTGGCGGAACAAGTCTGGGAAACACTGATCTAGTCTGACCTCCTGCATGTTGCAGGCCCCAGAACCTCTCCCACCCACCCACCTACCTCTATCAGTAGCTATAACACCATGAATGGTGGTCAGGTCTCAGATGCTATGCAAGTTCACATCTGCTCATTACTGGGATAGGAGACCTCCCAGGTGTTACAGTCGTGATCCTTACCCCAAGTAGCTAGAGCATTCTGCAATGCCTTCAATGTGTGTCTTGTCTCTGTTATTTACTATCTAGTGAGACTGAGCAGAGGAATGCCAGAAGGAAAGTAAACTATATGGCTGGTTTTCAAACTAACTGGAGAGCCTTGAAGTATGGCAGAACAATGAGATCAGGGCACAGAACCTCTTGTGTGGTGAAAATTAGGCGAAGAGTCTCTCATTATCCAGCCCAGGCTCATTGCATCTCTCATGGGCTGACACTGAGGTGAAGAACCTCTCATGCGATGAGACTGGATTGGAAAACCTTTCGTGTGATTAAATGTGGTGGAGAACATCTTCCATGATGAGACTGGGATGGTGACTCTTTCATCCCATGAGACTGGGGTGGAGAACCTCTCTTGCAGTGAGACTGGATTGGAGAGCTGCACATGCTATGAGTTTGAAGTAAGGAACCTCTTGTGCAAGGAGACTGGTGTGAAGAACTTCTCATGTGACAATATTCTAGTGCTAGTCACTACTGGAAAATGCATATTTGAGAGGCATGCCAGCTGGCCGGTCTCTTTTTCCTCCAGCACTAGAATAAGAATTTTGGATTCTCCCCCTCCTGTGGGTGGTAGCATCTCCATGCATCAATGGCGAACCAGACCTGTATGGCTTCAGTATCTGTGGGTTTGATAGAGGCAGAGGTAACATGTTTATATTATGTACTTTGTGCACCAATGTATCTATTTCAGGGTAGAGCAGGTTCATTTCAACTGCCTAGCAAGATTAAATTATACTATTTACTTTACATGACAAGGGGACAACACACTCAGGTTTCATATCGCAGCGATGGGCAGTCGAGTGGAACTTTAAACGTGTACCTCTTTCCTCTCAGGTACAGAACATATTGATTGAAGAACCATGTAGTTCCTCAGAAGGAAAAGAAAGGGGGAATTAATTTAGATATTATAATGTAGAACAACTACGTCCCCTCACTGGGCTAACTCACAAAAGGAGCGCTGGGCCTGACAGATAATCACTCCAACAGACAGCGAGCATGTTGCCAGGGATCCCAGGCTATTGAGTGGAAAGACAATCTGGCAGTTTGAGGAGGTTTTTCAGGTTGGTTGTTTAACTTCTGACCCCACAACAGAATAGTGCCACTTTGTGGGTAGGATCGAAGGACTGGAAGGGACCTTGAGAGGTCATCTAGTCCAGTCCCCTGCACTCATGGCAGGACTAAGTATTATCTAGACCATCCCTGACAAGTGTTTGTCTAACTTGCTCTTAAAAATCTCCAATGATGGAGATTCCACAACCTCCCTAGGCAATTTATTCCAGTGCTTAACCACCCTGACAGTTAGGAATTTTTTTCCTGATGTCCAACCTAGATGGGTTAAACTCATCCACAGCTTTTCCAGCTGGGAGAAGGGGTGGCCCACTGGTGAGGGTTTTAGTCTGTGACTTGGGAGGTCTGGGTTTAATTCCCTGCTTTGCCACAAATCTTTGACCTTGGCTAAGTCACTTAGACCTCCATTTCCCATCTGTAAAATGGGGGTTAACCTGGGAGTGTTGTCAGGATAAGTACAATAAGGATTGTGAAGTGCTCAGATACTATAGTAGCAGGGTACATGAAAGTACCTGAGAGAAATAGGTGGTTATAATGTGAGGTTTAACTAATATGTGTAAAGTGTTTTGATCTCCTTGCGTGAAATGTGCTATAAAGTATTTTTGATATAAGGCTCTTGTGAAAGCCAAGGGGGAAATGCTTGAAAGCAAATGGTTTCACTGATGAACATAAAGAACAAATGATCCTCTCACAAATTTGCTCCCCCTTATCTTTCTATTCTCTTCCACCTCAGAGGGACCCATACACATCAGAAATCCCCCAGCACATCCCGTAAGGTTATGGTACAACTTCACTGGTCCAAAGTTTTGAAAAGTGCTGCAGTAACTGGACTAGTTCAAAAACATGCTCAGCTCTGCCGAGATGGTTGGCTACATCTCCTGCAGGTTTCCATGCAGCAAGACCTGGAAAGGATCAGGTGGCATGTTAGCTCTGAGGAACATTTCAGCAAAGCCCTTCAGTGCCTGGTGGCTAACATCAGAGGTCCTGCTGATCTTGCACTTTTATCTCACTCTGTCACTAACTAGCATGGCAGTTCCTTGCCTTACAAAGAAATCCAATGGACTGCTGGCATTCTGAGTGCTTTGATGCCAGGATAGCATCGAGCTCAGCATTGCTTCCTTTCCTTGATGCTCTTTCAATCAGACATAGATTTGATTCACCTCTGTAATACAGAGCCAACACTCTGGGGCGGACTTGTAAGGTGGCTCGGACTTCCAACTTTCAGACCCAGTTTGAATTAGCATCAGACAAGTATCTGAACTTTCAAACCTTTGTAAGTTTGCTCCTGTGTTAGCACATTAATGCATTAATGTCAAACCTGCAGAGCTCCACATACTAATCATTATGGAGTGCTAAGTCCCCTCCTGCACTCCCGTATACCAGGTCAGATCATGACTTCAGCTATATTAGTGGGGAATTATGCATAGAAACTGATGGCTCAACACTGTCCACAGGGTTCAGGCTTGATTAAGAAGCTATCACCAATATACATGAGACTCAGTTTGTTTCAGAGGGATGTGTTCTTAAATACTTCAGTCATATACGAACTGCATATACAAAGCATTTGTTATGCCCAGTTTGCTAACAAGATTTATGTACGCACTGTGCTGGAGGCAGGGGGAGCATACTGCACCACAAATGCTTTTCTCTGACAGTGGCAACTCAAACTCTGCATTAGATACCGATATTTTATCATAAAAGCTTGACAAGCTTAACAATGCATTGGGTAGATTTACTCTCTCCTTGAGTTTAATGTTCATCATTCGCTTATGTTCCAGAAATGATCCTTCCTGGAGGTCTGGAGGCAAGGGAAGCCAGCTTACAGATGTAATGGGACTCAGAAACCATTATTTGTCAAATCAAATTGTTCCTTTGAATATTGGCTACAACCTGTAAGATGCAGAGTGCAGGACTTTAATGCCACCAGAGGGTTTTTCCTGGTACAGAGAAATCTTCCTGTTGATATTCAATAGTTTCTTTATGGGTTCTTTGGTCTCTAGACATGAGAAAATCCTGGCGAGTTAGATCATTTGACGAGAATGAGTAATGTTTAGTACAGCATGTAGCTCTTCAAATCGCCGATTATGCTTTATTTTCTATTATGTTGAATGGAGCGGTTTTATTATGGATTATCATTTTCTGTTTTTACTGTGGTTTATTTCAATGATCCCTGCTGAAGGCCTACCTACGGAGTGTTTCTAGATAATAATCAACTACCCAAGACTGTTTCAGTCACACTGATGGGTCTAACTTAAAATAACCAATTGAAGGAAGGGATTTAGAGGTAAGAACAATCTGAATGTGTCATTCTGAAATGTTAAGGGAAAAGGTTACCTGATGGCATGAATTAAGCCAATGTCAGCTTGGGTGTTAAGTTCTCACTGTGTCAAGTATCAGAGGGGGAGCCGTGTTAGTCTGGATCTGTAAAAGCAGCAAAGAATCCTGTGGCACCTTATAGACTAACAGACGTTTTGCAGCATGAGCTTTCGTGGGTGAATACCCACTTCTTCGGATGCAAGGGTCCGATAAAGTGGGTATTCACTCACGAAAGCTCATGCTGCAAAACGTCTGTTAGTCTATAAGGTGCCACAGGATTCTTTGCTGCTTTTAAGTTCTCACTGGTGTCTCAGCCTTAACATTTATATTCCTTCCTTTGGGAGCTTATGACAAACCTTTAGGGCTAAATGATCAGTCTCTGTCTCTGATTTTTGCACACCCACCTGATCACAGCTAAGAAAGTGGGTGTGTGATGGGTAGGGTGACCACAAAGCAACTGTGGGAAAAAACAGGACGGGGGGGAGAGGTCATAATAGGCGCCTATATAAGAAAAAGTCCCCCAAAACAGGACTGTTCCTTTAAAAATGGGACATCTGGTCACCCTAGTGATGGCTGCCATCTTAGCCAGCACTCCAGGGTCAAACCTGAGGTCCTGTATGGCCAGGAGCATGAGTGTCTACACTCAAAGCCGGGCTCTATTTCTGGGAGCTGTAACAGAGCCACATCTTCTGTGCCTCTGGCACAGAGGGGGACACTTAACATACACAGAATAGTAGATTGAGATACTTATCCACAGACCCAAATGGTTGGATGGCTGATCTCAGGCTTTCTGGTCAGGTTAGGATACTTCCAGCGAGATTACATGGGAATCACCTTTCTTGTGACATTTTATAGCTTTCCATCCAGAATCTGAATGTGCAGAGAGACACAGGAAGGGAAACAATGGGTGGGTAGGTCGAGGGGAAGTTATCCAAACTCCCTTGAAACTCTAAACAACCCTAAAGATGGCTGCCATTGGGTTTCAGGTTCCAGGCAAAGTTTCAGCTTGTTTCTTATTTGATTGGCTTATCCATCTCTAATTATTAGGCTTTCACAGCATATGTAATAATCACCAGGACAGATAATTATGTATGGAATTAAGGAATTATTAATGAGGGTACTACAGTTAAAGTCTTCAAGCTACAAAACCAGGTACTTTAAATGTTCTTTTTATTGGTTTTTAACTTGCAGAAATTATGACAAAAGAGCAAAGTTACTAGCCAGAGGGTTTTTTCCCTTGTAGCTCTAATTATTAAATCTGGCAGTAAATTCTAATCTCATAAACCTAAACGGATTCAGGCACAGTGATCTAATAATTCCTCTCACTCATTAGTTATGAGAATATCTAGGAGCAATTTAATCGCCCCCCACATATTACCATGGTTATCTCTCTCTCTCTCTATTTATCTCTCTCATATGTTGCATGTGAAAAAGTAAGGTCTGAGGAGCATACACTTTCTCAGAGGAGTGGGGGAGTGCAGTACAAATGAAATGTATGCTCCCTTGCCTGGATATTGCTGGGACATTCCCCTGTGTAATTTAGAGCAGCCTTTAGAAAGTGCACAGACGCATATGAAGGCTGCTGTGAGTTACATCAGCTGCCAAAGGCCTCAAGAAGCTGATGTAGTAGCCACAGACCAACAAGATATAGGCGTGTCCTGGACATTCCCCTTTTCCTCTGGCCACATGCCTCATACCGAAAGCATAGAAGGGGGCAGCATAGGAAGCACTATATCAACTCTGTGACACCTGAGATGCTAGGAAGTCACACTACACTCCAGGATCTGCCTAAACAGTTGGCTTGCAACATCTGCACTTTCCAGATCCATGGGTTCAAATATCAGATAAATTGGCCTTTCATCCACTAAAGGCAGATAAACTGAGTACTATGTCTGTAGAGCTTTCAGATGAAACCTTAAAACCCAAGGTCCTGCATGGTCTCTCAAAATGTGTGGCTCTCGTAGCATGAGTAAAGTGTTGTGCCAATATGCTTGGACAAACATTTCCTTTTGCCCAGTGTTGTGAAGAGTTACTGAGCATAGGTTGCTTGAAGTCTTTCACCCCAGAGATGGCTGGATGTGGTGGTGTTTCCCAAAAAGGCCCCAATTCAGGAAAGCACTTAAGCACTTGCTTATATTCAGTTGAAGTTACTGGGATGTAAACACATGCTTAAAGTTAAGCACATGCCTAAATGTCTTCTTCAATAGTGACAGACTCGTTGGGGTTAAAAGTTGGGAAACTGAGTCACAAGTCCACCCAATTTAGGCTTAATCAATTTTCACCTTTATTTATACAATTTCAGACAGAATTATTGTTACTTATAGTGTCTGGACATATATTTATGACAGATAAATAATAATAGATAAAAGAGAATTGGTAAATGAACACAAGTTACACCATTCTTGGCCACCAGGAAGTTCTTGCCCCTTCCATGATAGCCATCACCTTCTCTGAGCCCTTTGTCCGGTACGTCTGTTCTGTCCTTCAGTTTCTGGGATGGTGTTTCTCCAGTTTGGGCCCATGTTCACTCAGATATGTTATACATTTCTGCATTACAGATTACATAATCTTTATCCAATCAACTTTTAGCACATCAAGCCTTTGGATTTTAAGTAACCTGTACATCACTTCAGTTACCCAACTTCTGCATTTTTCCTGTTGGTTTTTCTGTTTTTGGAGCTTATCATTTTATGTCACCCTGCCCATGGGCTTCTCAGAAAAAAGTGTTTTTTATTTATCATTATCTTTGTGTATCTCTTATTTGCATCTTCCAACACCACATGTGATCTTTGTTTTGGCCGCAATAACATTTTTTTAAGCAGATTAGCAATGCTACGTAAAAGAAGAATTAGCAAAACCACACGTATGCCAGCAAATACTTGGCCTAAGTGTTACCTCATCTGTTCTCATTCACTATCCATAATTACTAGGGCTGTCAAGCGATTAAAAAAAATTAATCGCGATTAAGTATGTGATTAAAAAAATTAATCATGATTAATCACACTCTTAACCAATAATAGAATACCATTTATTTAAATATTTTCTAAATTTTCAAATATATTGATTTCAATACATTATAAAATGTACAGTGCTCACTTTATTTTTATTACAAATATTTGCACTGTACAAAAACAAAAGAAATAGTATTTTTCAATTCATCTCATACAAGTACTGTAGTGCAACCTTTTTATCATGAACATTGAACTTACAAATGTAGAATTAGGTACAAAAAACCTGCATTCAAAAATAAAACAATATAAAACATTAGGGCCTACAAGTCCACTTAGTCCTACTTCTTGCTCAGCCAATCGGTCAGACAAACACATTTGTTTACATTTGTATTTGTTTACAATGTCACCTGAAAGTGAGAACAGGCATTCGCATTGCACTGTTGTAGCCGGCATCGCAAGATATTGACATGCCAGATGCACTAAAGATTCATATGTCCCTTCATGCTTCAACCACCATTCCAGAGGGCATGCATCCATGCGGATGACAGGTTCTGCTCGATAACGATTCAAAACAGTGTGGACTGACACATGCTCATTTTCATCATCTGAGTGAGATGCCACCAGCAGAAGGTTGTTTTTCTTTTTTGGTGATTTGGGCACTTCAGATTCTTAAACCTTGGGTCGAGTGCTGTATCTATCCTGAGAAATCTCACATTGGTACCTTCTTTGCGTTTTGTCAAATCTGCAGTGAAAGTGTTCTTAAAACGAACATGTGCTGGGTCATCATCTGAACCTGCTATAACATGAAATATATGGCAGAATGCGGGTAAAACAGAGCAGGAGGCATACAATTCTCTCCCAAGGAGTTCAGTCACAAATTTAATTAATGCATTATTTTTTTAACAAACGTCATCAGCATGGAAGTATGTCCTCTGGAATGGTGGCCGAAGCATGAAGGGACATACGAATGTTTAGCATATCTGGCACCTAAATACCTTGCAATGCCGGCTACAAAAGTGCCATGCGAATGCCTGTTCTCACTTTCAGGTGACATTGTAAATAAGAAGAAGGCAGCATTATTGCCTCTAAATGTAAACAAACTTGTTTTTCGTAGCAGTTGGCTGAACAAGAAGTAGGACTGAGTGGACTTGAAGGCTCTAAAGTTTTACATTGTTTTGTTTTTGAGTGCAGTTATATAACAAAAAAATCTATATTTGTAAATTGCACTTTCGCAATAAAGAAATTGCATTATAGTGCTTGTATGAGGTGAAGTGAAAAATACTGTTTATTTTGTTTATCATTTTTAAAGTGCAAATATTTGTGATAAAAATAGTAATATAAAGTGAGCACTGTACACTTTGTATTCTGTGTTGTAATTTAAATCAATACATTTGAAAATGTAGAAAACCATCCAAAAATATTAAATTTCATTTGGGATTCTATTATTTAACAGTGCGATTAAAACTGTGATTCATCGTGATTCATTTTTTAAATCACGATTAATTTCTTCGAGTTAATTGTGTGAGTTAACTGCAATTAATCGACAGCCCTAATAATTACAAATCATTAAAAATTTACCTATCAAAGCTCTTAATCTTGCCATTAACAATTCTTCATTTTATATTACAATGTTATAAATCAATATATGTTATTCTATGCTACCCTTAATCTCTTAGAAAGGGGAGGGGAATTATAGAATACCTGATGATTCTATAATGTCAACATTTCTGATCGTCTTTAAATGTGGGTCTTTTTCATTCAAAGACCAGTTTTGTTTGTGAATCATTACAAAGAAATGTAGCTAGAATTCTTCCTGTGAATGCATTTTTGGGGCGGGGGTTCAATTTTAATGCCCTGATATTTAATTGCTTTTAATGGTACCGCAACAAACTTAAGCACATGCTTTCCTAATTCAGGGCCTAAAATAAACTGAATGATGCTAATATTGTGCCTAGTTGCAAATTTTGCTTTTAAACCCATGTTCAAAACAAGAACATGAACTAATATCACCGCCAATCTCGTTGTCAAAGCACTCTAATGTTTTCCATTGATCAGGCTTTCATCTATAAATAACACATCACAAATACTTCTTTAGTGGTGCGCACCTATGAAATCTCTGTCATGTTTGACGTTGGCATGTTTCTGAAGGTGTATTTTCCAAAACAAGCCTGAGTCAGGAACAAACAGCTTCCAGGAGAGCCTGTGCTAACGTAGGGAACAGAGGCAGCTTTTTTGTTTTCATTCTTTGAGGGCTTTGGGTTTTCAAAAAATAAATGTGCCCTGGTGTGCTTAGTGCACTTATGTGCTCCAAAGTCTGATGTGTAGAAGACTGATAATCAGTATGGAGCTAATTCCTGCCTTCAGTGTTACTTGCAAACTTCAAAGAAGAGAGGCCACTCTCTTTGCACCTACAAGCATAATTTCCAGAGCTGAAAAGGGTAATTTTCACATGCAAATTCAAGAGGCGACTTTGCATTATCTGAGCCATTGCACATGCTGTTTAAAGGGACAATGCCACCTCTCTTACACTTCCCAGAAGAGGGACAAGGCAGGCAGCAAAGATAATAGCTTTTTAAAAAAGAAGAAACAGACTGACGCTTTTGCAAAAGGTGAAGACACTTCCTTGTGGTTTTCTTTGCTCATATGTAGTGGGTTGTGTTACTAACACAGGACAATCTAGAATTGCATTTAACATTTAGATTTGATTTTATATTTTCCATAAGCAGTAGGAACAGCACTGTGTTGGAATCAAAGGATTTACAAAGGAGTGGATCATTTTTACCCTTTGCCTTGTTTTCAGGTGTTTGAAATATACAGATTTGTGTGCATTAATCTTAGCATTACTGATATGCCAAGAAGACCAAGAGCAAAATCCACCATATCTACATTTCTCGCCATGTCTTTTACATATTCTCTTTGGGGCAGTAATTTTTCTAGTTATTGTTTCCAAATCCTCTTTAATGCTCCTACGTAGAGTTTTGTTTGTGAGGGACAGTACTGTGACATTAATAATGGAGGAATTATTTGGGAGTGTCACATAATGATTGGAGCAGGGAAGTGGGTGCAGGAGCCAGGGTACCAGAGTTCTATTCTCAGCTTGAATACTGACTGGTTGTGTGATCTGGGCAGGTCACTCAGCCCAAACTTGGGCACTTAGATAAATGACCTGATGTGTCAGAGGGGCTGAACTCTCTTTGAAGGCTATGGCAACTGAATGTTCTCAGCACCTTTGCAAACCAGACCACTTTTTTCAGCCCCCAAATACAGCCTTTGATGCTTTATTGTGGCATCACCCAAAGAACGTGAATCATCTTAGCCCATGTGCAATATAAAAATTCTGACCTTCCTCTCAAGGGCACTGGTTATTGAATGTTTGGAAAGCGTTTGAAATACTCAGCTAAAAGGCCCCATAGAAGTTCTGAGTGTTGTTATTAAGGGGACAACACTTCTCAATGAACCAAAGATAATGGCACACTGAGCTTTGCACTTCTTCAATGGCTCCTTTTTGCTAGGGATGCCATTTTTATTCATTAATCTCTGCACTAGCAGGATGAGTGCAGACTTCACTTCAGCCTGGGGGTGGCTCTAGCTTTTTTGCTGCCCCAAACACAGCAGGCAGGCTGCCTTTGATGGCATGCCTGCGGGAGGTCCGCCTGGCCTGCGGCTTCGGCGTACCCGCCGCCGAATTGTTGGTTCTTTGATTATAGAGCTATGCCCTGCAATGGGGTACTTTACATACCGCGTGAACTGTGTTTGTGGAGGGGACTAGGAAAGATGCCTTCTCACAATATGGGCTACAAAAGACACTCAGAGATTTGTTTCTGATTCAACTGACCAGAATCGGCTCCTAGGATTTTCATTTCTATGCCCAAAGTTTAGAGTTGCAGATAACACCTGTTACAATATAATTGACTCCCGTAGGAATCTCCCAGAAAGGCAGCACCTTGTGATTAAAGTTGCAGAGCTATCTCAAATTTAAATTACCATATCTAAAAATACACAGGTTGCAATCAAGCTTTTGCTTCTGCCCATTGTATGCTCCCTAAAGGGGAAAACACATAATTTACAAAATCTTGGGTTCTGTGAGCCACCTGTGAGTTGAAATTACTGACGCATGAGATTATCATAAAATTATTCAGGCAGGCTGGAGAAATATTGGATGGAAAGCATTTGAGTCGATTGTAAGACAATATAAGCAATGTGCTGTCAATTGCATTCTTTCAAGCCCATGTGAGGTATATTGTAAGAGAGCTATAGAGATAAAAGATATAAGTGCCTCTTTCTGAACAAGTAGATTTATGGTTTAGGAAATGGCTGTTTATAGCATCTTGTGTGAAAGCTATCCTCGCTATAGTATGGTACTGACAATGTTTTATGATGGCTTAAATTCGAGTGGCAGATGACTATAGGCATCAAATATATTTCACTGAACAGTCTTGTTCTAAGTAAACCAGAAGCCTTTCCTCTGCTAGGAAACTCGGTAAATTCTACCTTGGGCTGTTCAGAATTAGTTCTCTGGCAGGCTGCTTGCATAGAAATGGTCTGGTATTGCCTCTTATTGGATGCTCATGCAGATCCTTCTACCACTGTACACTTGAAGGCAGGAGTGAAGCTTTGAAGCCAGATGCCTGCAGGTTGGATAAGGGCCATTACCGATCCATGGCTTTACTCATTACCAATTGGTTATCCAATGGCAGATTTTAGACCAAATTCTTCTCCTGTGTAATTCCAGTGACTGTAATGGAGCTCTGCCAGAACAGAATTTCGCTTGCTGAGTCAAATTGGTGTACACAGTCATATTACTTTATTGCAATACTGCTTTGCACTTAAATCACACCAGTCCTCTAGCGCTCCTAAACACTTTACCAGGGCTAGCCTTATGGGTGGGCGACATGGGTGACTGCCCAGGGCACCGTGGTCGGGGGGGAGGGGTTGCCGTGGTGAAAAGGCAAGGAGCTGCGTGGGCCTGGGGTGCGAGGCCATGGAAGGGAGCTTGGGGTAATGCAGGGGGGAGGCAGTGTGGCCAGGGGGATGGGTGGGGAGCCTGGGGAGATGCGGTTGGGAGGGTGGGGAAGCGGGTGCAGGTGGGATCTTCGAAAGGTTTCGGTCTTGGGCTAACTCGGCTCCCATTTAAAGCATTCTTCTCCTGCCACAAACAAAGTCCTCCGCTAGGATGGTGTTGAAAGGGGTTAACTCTGTTGAGGTACTTTGGGTCGCTCACACCTCAGAGCTATTGTTCAGGCTGTCTGCCCAGTCGCACAGATCTTGTTGCAGAGTTTATGCTTGGCTCATATCTTCAAGGTTTAATTTGCAACTCTAAAGCTAGAAACTTACTTTTTTGTAAACAGGGAAATCTAATGGAAACAAGTGACTCTAAGATCAGGGCTTATAACTGTGAGTCTAGTGTATGGAGGCCTTAATTCCATCCCTGCTGATTATCCATCTGCATTCATTAGCATTGCAAGGGATTGTCAATATCCTGACATTGGTAACTCAAAGCAGGATCTGTAGCCATATTTATAACTATGCTTCAAAGAATATATTTCGGTGCTAAAGTGACTATTCCAATTGTAAGGCCCTAGAAAGATAAGGCAGTTGTGAAAGTTTTAAATAAAAACATACCTGAGATGACCCCTCCCCTTTGTGAACTTCCCTTCCTTGTGCAACACCTTAATCTCATCAACACAGCAGGCTGACAAAAGACAAGGACAAGATTAAACTACTTTCATTTACACCACCAAGCTCGTCTGCCAAAGTTAATAAAGGGGAATTTTACAAAGACCCTCTGCATATTTGATCAAATGTGGCACTGTCTGGGGACTAGAAAATCGGACTCTTTTTTGAAGAAATTCAGGGGTTTTTCATTTCAAAATTAGATAACTATAAGATCTGATTTATTGCTAATAAATAGAGTGGGAGCACAGATGAATGCACATTGCTGTAAAATGCAAATAATGAGCTCATGTCTCCACCGTGCTGTTTCTTCAAAGACTACTAGTAACTATAATAAACTTTCACTGTGAAAGCAGTATTTGTTCAGCATATTTCTGTCAATAGCAATTGCCAACAATTATATTGCGTTGGAACTCAGCTTGGCGAGGCCTTTAAGCTTAATGGAACTACTCCTGTGCTTAGTTACTGAATTGGGGCCTTATTATAGAAAGCCAGAATGTGCCTTTACCACATTTATCTTATAGAGATGAATGTGGCTTTTTTCATATCTCTAAAAAGAGTCATTTTATATCCCATGTTTTTAACTCTGTGGATACACAATGCGATGACCTTGTGTGGGGTCCTTGAAAGCTAGCTCTGAATTGCTGGGAACTTCTCGATAGACAAAATTAAAAAGAAAGCAGTCTGAATGCAAATACAGAAACCAGCAGTACAAGACCCGATGGAATATACAAATGGATCGATACTGTTGGGTTTTTTTGCATTTCCTGTGTCTTGCAAAATGAAATGAGGTGGTTCAATGCCACTTTAATTTCTACTCAGTTTCCCATTTTGATTCCCATCCCTCAGCATGGAACCTGAGTGTGTGACCTGAGACACATATGTCCTGAGTCCCCTGTGAGGTACAGTGTTTTGCGTGAGGGTCAGTGTGCATGACGGTTATGAAAATATCCCTGAATGTGCATGAAAAATTTAGTTCCGGGAGCATGATCCATGTGGATGGCTGTAACATGTAACAATCTCTAGTATCATTGTGCATGAGTCTGTGAGCATGCAGACAAAAAAAAAAAAATCCCACGGGTGAGGTGGTCTGATTGTGAAACTGCATTGCGTGACGTGATTTGGTGGAAAAGCCCCTCAGCTTTAGCCAACACCGTGCTTTGGTATTTTGGTGCACAGGACACCGTAGGGCAGTATTTAAAATTTTTCAAAACATATTTTCCCCATTGATATTATAAAACTATCAGTGAAACCATTTCTATTTGTATTGCATCAGATTCTGCTCTCTGTGACACTTATGTAAATATGAAATAACTCCACTGATGTTAATGGAGCACATTGGGAGCTTGGTGTTGGAGAGCAAGATCTTGAGGGGAAGGATGGTCCAGTGGCTAGGAGCTCTAGCCGGGGTCTTGGGAGATGTAGGCTTAATTCCTTGCTTTGCCACAGACTTTCTGTGCCTCAGTTACCCATCTGTACAATGGGCAAGCATCTCTTCCCTAACCTACAGCACCCCATGAGGATAAATGCATTTAAAAGACTGTGAAATGCTCAGTATCTATGGTGACGGTGGCCATAGTACCTACAACAGAGTATCAGTCACTAAAGCTTGAAGTATCAGCACTGCTCAATATACAAATGATTCTACTAGCAACTTCCAGAAATACATTCTTAGTTATCATACGTTTTTAATTGACATTAAGGCCACGTCTACACTAGCAAGCTTACAGCGATACAGCTGTGCCACTGTATCACTTGTTTAGCCGCTCTGTGCCGACGTGGGAGAGCTCTTCCATTGACATAGCGCTGTGCACATGAGTGCTTATGTCTGGGGGTGTTTTTTCATACCCCTGAGCGACAAAAGTTTTGCCGACATAAGTGCAAGCGTAGACATGGTCTAAATATGTCTTTGGGGCTCTGAAATAAGAGCTCATTTTGGACTCTCCATGTGGGTATGTTTTATAGCTCATTGAGGTTAATGCAAAGAATCCCATTCACTTCAATGGGCGATAGATCGGGCCCTGCTTCCATTTGCTCTTTGCTGCGGAGCTGAAAGCATTTCAGTTGCTCTGTTTGGGGTTGGGTTGTTCCATTCTGTTATGGTTGTAAAGTGGAGAAAGACGCTCGCCTCCTTCCATTTACTAGAGCATGTTCTATCTGTTTCAGCATAAAAGCAAGCCTGGCTTTGGCGTTTGTGGTGTAGAGTATGCCGGTAAAGTTTATGTTTAGTTCTGTGGCGCACAAGCCTTGTGTAGACCATGATGATTTTGGTTTCCCTCAAATCAAAATATTTCCCTGCTGAGCCCAGGCTTTTGCTGGGGATCGCCCAAGTACCATCTCATTCGCCCCATGTAATGCTGTGCAATGCTGTGCCTACTGACCAGACATGGGTGAGTGAACTTGTTGCATGTGGTCCGCATTTATCAAGAGCCACAGCTGAATCTGGCACCTCATGATCCATTGACGAGCAAGTAGCAGTCTCCTCTCTGCAAAGCTTGACTGCAACTCACCCACACTAAACAATCCACCTTCAACCCTACTGGTATGCACAGCAGTAGAGACTGCCATCCTAATTTGATGCACCACTCAGAAATGTCACCTAATCCAGATAGCCTATTTGGCTGAGAAAATCCTGTGCTCATCCTCAGAATGGCCAGAGCCCAGATGGCTAATGTGGTCACCAGACTGTCATCCCAAATCACCGCTTTGGCTTTCTGCACAGCTCTGTGCACAGGAATGAAAGTGAGAATGTTGTTAACCACAAAACAAAGCAGAACTGCTTCATTATAACTGGCTGTGATGGGAATTCTGTGCTGCTTTTAATCGGCAAGTTTTTAACTCCAGGCTTTGCTATTTGGTTTCATTTCCCAAATCTTGCACGATCTTGTTAAGAGGGACATTATTTCCTTTAGCAATTGAGCCCTTCCCCTTTTTAGCTGTCAACAGGGAGATTATAATTTATACTAGTTGGATTTCCCCCTCCAAACTTTACTAGATGAGCTAACAATAAAATACCCATAGCTTCATTCTGCTCTCCCTGAGAGCCTGGTCCTGCTTCCAGTGATGTCAATGGCAAAACTCCCAGTGGGCTCTTCCAGCAGTATAGCTATTAAAATCAATGAAGTTACACTGGGGTAAAATCAATATGGGCCAGATCAGAGTCAGGCCTCTGGATATTTATGAATGACATGGATGGCCAATAACACCTTACCACGTAGCTGGAGACCAGCTGGAGATTCCTGCTTGGTGGACAGCTGAGCTCAAGGTCTAGGAAACCACTGGGCTTGACTTCAGTGACAACCACCTGAAAACAGGCGGCACAGCAGAGCCAATAATTAAAACCCCTCTGCATTGCCCTTTCCGGTGTGTCATTAGAACTAGAGTTGGTCAGAAATTTTCTGATGAAACTTGGTTTTTGTGGAAAACGCTGATTTGCTGAATTAAAATGTTTTGCTGAATCTACTACAGATTTGACTGAACTGTCACTGACACACAGGCAGGTTTCCCGCTGGCATTCCAGGGCCCACAGCTCTGCAGCAGAGAACCCAGAAGCCCCAGGAGTCTCCTCTGGGGCCGGGGGGGTTAGGTTTGTTAAGCTCCCTGCTCCATGGCAGGAAGCCTGCTAACTCCAGAGCTCCAGCAGGAGACAGGTCTACGACACACCAGCGAAATGTATCATGCGTGGTGGCTTATATCCCTGGAATGCAAGTAAAAGTGCGCCAAGTTCTAAGAACCAGCTGGAGCAGACTAGACTTTCATCTAGATTTAAGATTTCAGAGCCAGTTCGGTTTAAATTGTTTCTGACTGAACTCATTTAGTGCCAGTGTGGATGTGGCCAAACTGAAATGGTTCAACTAATGCTCCCCGCTGCTATCCCACAATACACCAGCGGACTTTTGAAATCTGCCAGAATCTGCCACATAGTTAAACAGGTGCTGCATTGACTCCCCCAGAGGTGGCTGCATGTCTCAGGTGGGTGAAATAATTCCTCTTCCCATGTGGAGTTTTTACCCCAAGAAAAGATGCCGAGACTCTGCAAAGTCCACGAGGGACTTCACTATTACTATTGATTTTATAAGGAAGGTGTTCAGACACCATGGTAATGGACGTTAATATAAAACCCTATGGTAGTTAGGTGTATAACAAGTATCTAATTTGTCAAGTACAATGAGAACTCTTTGGAATAAAAGTTACATAGACTATATACATGTAAGAGATCTAGTTCTCTCCCTCTCTCTCTCTCTCTTGGTCAGTACTGAAGTGCGCTTCTGGGTTAAAAATTACATTCCCCCTGTACCCCTACTGAAATAAAATAGAAGACTTGCTTAGCATCAAGAAAAAGTGCCTCCCTCTGATTCCTGCTGCAGTTAAATGCCATGGGAAAGCACTTGTAACACAAACAGTTTTGTTTATGGGTAGGCATTTAATTATCATATTACTGAATTCTCAGAACCAGCTGCCACATGAGATTTCTGGCTAGGACATTTAACATAAAATTCAAACAGTGCGTCAGATGCCCATGTGACTGAAAACACAAGTGTAATAGTTGCACTTTCCTGTTCTCTTCAACAGGCCTCCCCAATGATAGTTCTGTACAGCTTAATCAGGAGAAGTCAGTGTGCTGTAAACTAGATGACGTCTTTGTGACTGGATCAGTGAATAAACGTCGTGATCTGTTCAGGGGCTCTGTGTACGTGATTAAATGCCCTCCCCTGTTGCATTCCAGGCAGATATGGGATCAAAAAATTAAGCATCTGTTGAGGGCTTGGGAGAACTCAAAGGTTCTGATCTGAGTTTCTAGGCCACAAACCTAGCTGGTGGGCCTGATGGCTTTGGGAGAAAGCCTAACCGTACCAATATATTGTTTAAAATATTAACTCTGCTAATGCTAGACAATGCTAAACAAACACAATATGCTTCGAACCACAGCAGTCTGCTTTTTGCCCTAACAAGGGTCCTGATGCTCCAAACCCCTACTCAGGCAAGTACAGATTACTCCTGTGAGTAAGAGTGAGCAGGCTCACGCTTGCCTTTCTCTTCTTCATCTCTCTCCCTTCCTGCATTTGTCACTGTGAATTCCTTGTTCTGTCCCACCTTTCTGCTGGCATGGCATTCCCTGCTCCAGCTCGCCGCATTCCCTTGTGTCTTTTCCTTGTGCACTTTGTTTCATTTGTCTTCTTCTCTTCCTTCTTATACGCAGGCTCAGTATTCAGCTCGCCTGTGCCAAGCTGCACTGCCAGTGTTCCAGTAAAGGGCTCCCTCCATCATTTCAGGCACAATCTTCAAAAGTCACTCAGGCGCTTTGGAGCTTACGTCTCGAGGAAAGTTAACGGGGCTTAGGCGTCTATGAGTCACTCCTAGGCACTTTAGAAAATGTTACCCTTCGGCTGTGCTAAACCCCAGAGGGGCAGGGTAAAATGGGGGCCAGCCAGGGCCACTCCTTCCCCCAGCACCCAGCACTGTGCAGGGGAGACCATTATGAGGGCACTAGGACTCTCTGCGCTCCCTCCCCACCATGGCCTTGGGGGAAAACAACCAGAGACTCCAGCCAGTAGGAGCAGAAGCTGCCAAAGCAGGGACTTCTGGACATTCAGAGAACTTCCGGTGGTGTTGATTCGACTTTCTCTGCCCTCTGCTGATCAGCTGTTTGCTCCAACCCTCCCCTCTTCCACAGCCTTCTCTTACCCTTCTCTTCCACAGCCACACCTCTTAACCTCTGCTCCCCTGCCCTGTCCCCCTCATCCACTTCCCTTGTCTTCCAATTAGCCAATCCCTTCCTAAGTAACCCCCCTCCCCACAGATAAATTGTGAACTAACACGTTTGCTCTGTTTGCATCTGACTCCTTCCCGCACCCTGTGGCTATCCTGTCTATTTAGACCAGTGTTTCTCAAACTGGGGCCACCGCTTGTGCAGGGAAAGCCCCTGGCGGGCTGGGCTGGTTTGTTTACCTGCCCCATCCACAGGTCCGGCCGATCGCGGCTCCCACTGGCTGCGGTTCGCTGCTCCAGGCCAATGGGAGCTGTTGGAAGCGGCGCGAGAAGTGGGATGCGGCAGGTAAACAAACCGGCCCGGCCCGCCAGGGGCTTTCCCTACACTAGCGGTGGCCCCGGTTGGAGAAACACTGGTGTAAATTGCAGTGGTGTGGGTGGGTGAAGAGGCCGTATGGGAGTAAACCCAGGACTGTTAAGGTTACGTTGCAAATATAGTCTAATATGGCATTCTGATGATTTGAGCTGAAGTCAATCAGTTGCCTCTCCCTTTTAGAATCTTTTGCACCCTGTGCGTGCGTACATTGTACAATGAGACCATGAAGCAATTAGTAGGAAGAGTAGGAAAATTTCCTGACAGTGATGGCAATTTTTTACAGTATATTCCTCTGTCAGGAGTCTACCCTCACTTGAAACTGGGCGGTTTCAAAGTGAGGACCCGCATGTCTTCCCCCCCACCCCAAAATCCTAGGGTAGGTCTCCCCTTCGGCTGCCACCACCCGGTCAATTCCGTGGGCCGGGACACCCCTGTTTCCCCCCTTGGGAACACAGATCAATTCACAGAGGAGGAACCTTCCCCCTCCCCCCTCTCTCCAGCTTGCTCTGAAGACAGAGATGCCTGGATTCAAACGCCTTGAATCTCACACACACAGGGAAGCAGCCCACTTCCCCCTCCCCTTCCCCTGAATTTCCCCAAGGGAAGGAATTAACCAAGTCCAAAGAAAAGAAAAGAATTTATTAAGAGAACAAAAAGAAAGTACAGAATCTCTATGAGCCCAAGCTGGACACTCATAGGGTATAACCTTATCAATCTCTGGAGAGAATCCCCTCTCCCCCTTTTCTCAGTAAAAGCAATATCAGCAAACCGGAATAAAGCATTTCCTTTAGCAAACACACAATTGCAAATATAGAAATCAAATCATAAGACTAATTCGCCTTTCTAATTAATACTCACTATTAATTAGTAGAAACTACTCCAGGAGAACTTGGGGACATGACTGTCCTCTGTTAAATCCAAAAACAGTTCTCACACAGACAAAGGCTTCCCTCCACAGAGATTTGAAAAAATCTTATCTCTGATTGGTCCTCTGGTCAGGTGGTCACCAGGTACTACATGTTAACCCTTTACAGGTAAAAGAGACCTTAACCCTTAACTATCTGTTTATGACACGCCCCCCAAATCGCCAACAGTGGGAACTACTGGTGGTGATTTCCTCCTAGCACTGTACCATAAACAGATAAACAAAACACATGCACTATTACATATACTACTAAGTATGTAAACAACAAGATTTTTGACACTGAAGAACACTTTGTATGCATTTGAGCGGACATACTTGGCATTGTCCTTGCCCATCCCCTCCCAGTGGAAGGAATGTTTTTAACCTGTTTTTGCTTTGTTGACCCCAGAATGCCCACTGGGATGTCAGGGCCCAAGCTTAAGAGCTTGTCCCAGTACTTAGTTGGAACTACCAACTGTCTTTGAGGATGCTGGCCTTCCTGGTGTCCACCAGAAAGAATGTCCTTATATAAAAGTTCTTGTTTTACAACAAACTGGAATTGGGTAGAAGAGCTGAGAGGCGGTGGGTTGCTTCGTGCCGCCGCCCAAGCTTTCTTAAGGCTGTTATCGGCTTCCTGCTCTGTCTGGAACTGTTCCCTTGAGGCGGGAGACACCAGTTCCTTTGGGAGCGATGTAGGTGATGAGGTTGTTTCTATTGACTGTGGACCGCTCGCCGCTGGTGCACAAGGTGATATTTCAGGCTCTGGCTGAGCCTCTTGGGTAGAGTTGTCTGCTGCTTCTGCCAGTTTAGGCCCGTTGGCGCCCCCTGGCGGTGGAGTTGCAAGCGCTGGCGTCAGTGCTGGCGCTGGTTCTGCCGCTGGTTGCTTTTCCAGTTCCGGTCCTGGGACTGGATGTACTATGGCTGCTGTAGTTGTTGGCATGAGATCCGGTTCCACCACCTCTGTCTGGGTCTCTGGTAACACAGACAGGGTCCTGGTGGATGGCTCAGGAACAGGGATGGGAGTGCCTGCTTGTTTGGCCTGGCCGCAGGTGACCACTCCCCCACTCTTGGCCAGCTGCACATGGTTGGCCAAGTCTTTCCCCAATAGCATGGGGATGGAATAATTGTTATAGACAGCAAAAGTCCACTTTTCTGACCAGTCCTTGTACTGGTCTTCAGGGATGCTGTACCCATGGCAGGTCCTTTTAACCTTTTTGAAGAAGGCCTCAGTGTCCTCACCTGCCATGTAGGTGGGAAATTTCTTGGGATGGGGAACAGTGCCTTCTGGTGTTGGCCACACCCCTCTGCAGTCAGTGAATTTTATGTGTGGCTTGCTGGTGTTGCTTTTTGGTGCTGGCCACACCCCTTTGCAGTCAGGGAATTGGTTTCCCCAATTCCTAACCCTCTCTATTCCCGAGAGACTGAATAGAAAAGAAACAAAACCTTTTCATTTGCAAATGTGTAGTTGCTGTTTGCTGATATACTGAGAAGACCAAAAAAACTGGTTTGTCCTGTTTCTAGCACTTGCTAAGTACCTCACAGTGGGGGTCCTTTCTAACAAGCCTCCTAGAAAAACTTGCACCTCTTCCCTAGCTGTTTTTAAGCGGACAGAAAGAAAAAAAAAAGGAGAAAAAAGAAAAGAAGGAGGAAAAAAAATCCTTTTCTAACACAGCCTGTTAGAAACCTTATGCCTCAGCTAAACCCAGCTGAAAATCTGTTTCCAAAAAAACAATCTTCCTAATAAGCCCAGCTAACCGGCTGGTGCTACTTAGTACCTGCAGAAAAGTGTAGTAAATCCTCTCAGAGATTTGTATTCCCTGGCTTCAGAGGATTTCAAAAGACACAGGGAAAAAAAAATCTGGCTGGAGGGTTTCTGTCTCCCCCCCCCAAACCTATTTTCCCTGTTGGATGGGAATGTACTTTGTCGAGCACTTCCCCCCACCTTAGGAATCCTGAGTGATACCTGATATCACAAAGGAAGGACACACCTCTAGGGAAGAGTTTTTCCTCAGCATAGCCAGCAGAGAAAAAAACTCCTCCTTTTCCTGAAAACTGCTTGAAACTTGCCTTTTCCTCAAGCTGCCTGTCCAAGCAACAAGAACGAAAATATACTTCCAACAAAGCCTGCTGGAAAACTAAATTGCCTCCAGCCAACCTGGCTGAAACTGTAAACTGCCTCTGCTCTGAGTTGCTGTACTCAGCAGCCCAGCTGAAAGGCTGCTGCTAACAATACCCCTGAGAAAAATCTGGTCTATTTCTCAGGGATTTGTGTTGTCCTGTCTTCTGATCCTTTCAAAAGACACAGGGAGAAAAAAAACCTGGCTGGAGGGTTTGTCTCTCCCCCCCGAAACCTGTTTTTCCTGTTGGATGGGAATGTACTTTGGCGAGCACTTCCCCCCACCTCAGGAATCCTGAGTGGTACCTCGTATCACAATGGACGCAAGTACTGTAACAGAAAGCCCTGCAAAAAACTGAAAATACTTGTAACCCTGAAACTGCCTCAGAGTGCCTCTGGTAGAAAAGCCTTGCCTCTCTCTCTGGGTCCGAAACACCACTGCCACCATGTCAGGAGTCTACCCTCACTTGAAACTGGGCGGTTTCAAAGTGAGGACCCGCATGTCTTCCCCCCCACCCCAAAATCCTAGGGTAGGTCTCCCCTTCGGCTGCCACCACCCGGTCAATTCCGTGGGCCGGGACACCCCTGTTTCCCCCCTTGGGAACACAGATCAATTCACAGAGGAGGAACCTTCCCCCTCCCCCCTCTCTCCAGCTTGCTCTGAAGACAGAGATGCCTGGATTCAAACGCCTTGAATCTCACACACACAGGGAAGCAGCCCACTTCCCCCTCCCCTTCCCCTGAATTTCCCCAAGGGAAGGAATTAACCAAGTCCAAAGAAAAGAAAAGAATTTATTAAGAGAACAAAAAGAAAGTACAGAATCTCTATGAGCCCAAGCTGGACACTCATAGGGTATAACCTTATCAATCTCTGGAGAGAATCCCCTCTCCCCCTTTTCTCAGTAAAAGCAATATCAGCAAACCGGAATAAAGCATTTCCTTTAGCAAACACACAATTGCAAATATAGAAATCAAATCATAAGACTAATTCGCCTTTCTAATTAATACTCACTATTAATTAGTAGAAACTACTCCAGGAGAACTTGGGGACATGACTGTCCTCTGTTAAATCCAAAAACAGTTCTCACACAGACAAAGGCTTCCCTCCACAGAGATTTGAAAAAATCTTATCTCTGATTGGTCCTCTGGTCAGGTGGTCACCAGGTACTACATGTTAACCCTTTACAGGTAAAAGAGACCTTAACCCTTAACTATCTGTTTATGACATCCTCGAACCTTAAATTCCCAACTGTCCTGCAGAAAGAGCTTGTCTCTTTTATGTAAGCTGAGTGTCACTGAATGGAAGTCATCATCCAGGGCAAGAGACCTGCTGCAGGGGAGGTGGAATGCTCCAAATTACTCTTTCACTTCCATAGGGCATTCCAGCCATTTTTACTTCTCTCTTCCCACTCCCATCCTTTCTGATCATCTAGCACCAGCCTTGTCTCTCTGCCGTCACACACTTGGACCATGCTTGGTGCAAAAGCCATCTCCTCTGATGCTACCATATATAGAATTGACTTTCTGTGTCTTTCTCCATGTCTTCACCTCCCCTTCTCATTTGAAATATTGGCTTTAATACAGAACTTCCCATTCTAATCCGTCTCCTCCTTGTTCTTCCTCTTTATTTAACTTGGCATCAGTAAATAACATAGTTACACAGAGCCTTATGATTCAGTTTGTCTGAAAGCAGCTACAGCCTCCATAACATTTTATTGCACCTTCTCTCATGATACACCCAATGCTATACTATTCCCAGTAATTGCTTTTGTAACTTTCAGACTCCGTGAGAGTTTACTTGACTAGGGGATGGATATTCAATTCCTATCTTTAAGCAAAACATACCCACTCAAACGTACACCATGACTGCATGTGATTATAAAAGGCTCTGGCTCAATCTTCTAAAGCAGAAACGTTCGACAGGAGGAACACTGGAATTTACACAGCGAGAGGGGAACAAATTTAAATGGCCACAATGTTACAAACAGATGGTGTGATGGGGCATCTCCCCCACACTGGCCCATAGCGGGTTAATAGAGCCCTAGGGAGGCTGCAAGGAACAGACTATCATGGCCCAGCAGGCTCATATAAGAAGGGCTGCAGGGCAGAGCAGAGTTCAGTAGCTGACTGGAGCTTGAGAGGAGAAGACCAGGCTCCTAGCCGGAGGAAGGAGCACCAGCACCTGGGACAAAGCAGTGCTGCAAGCAGGGACCAGGAGAGCTAGAGAGAGCTCCTGGCTGGCTGCTAGGGCCTGCAGGTTGAGGCCCCGAGGTAAGGGCAGAAGAGGGTGCTGGAACTGCATGGGAAGCGGCCCCGGGACAATGGACTACAGTTGCCACAGAGGGGAGTGGCTGGCCACAGATTGCAGGTCCCCTGGAAGGGGGGGACACGGTGTGTGGCACAGCTGGAGGGCGGTGTCACTGAAGAGGACCCCGCAGTCTTGGGAGTGGTGCGGATCCTGGGACGAAAATGCCAACAGCGAGGTGCCATCAGAGGAGGGCGAACAGAGCTAATCCCCAGGACAGCCAGCAGGAGGCACAACAGAGGTGATTGAATCCCGTCACAGAAGGTTTTAAAAAAGACCTGTCTATCTAGGTACTTATATAGCCTCCATCATCTTAAAATCTAAGCACCTCCGAGTACAAAAGCTGAAATAAATATTAATAATAATAAAAGCATAAGACACTCATTAATGGGCCTCTGTGCCTGAGCGATAAACACCACAGAGCCTGGAGCTGGTGTGCGATGAAGATGAAACGCACCATATGATCCTATTGCAATAGAACCTGTGTGGAAAGGGAGGGAGCCTAGCAAAAGATCACGCGCTTCTTCAGAGGTCAAACCAATGAGCGTCTGTGAATCTGTAACACAAATTACCAATCTGTTTTGAACGGCCACCATTCCATAAAATGAAAGCGGATCCCCATAAGGGCTGGCAGGGGTTCTTTCTTCTTTATCACACTGAGCAAAGTTCTTGTCGTCAGCCTCAGAATAGCTCGACTTCAGTCCTCCTGCTTCCCTTTAGTGGCCTAGATACGGTCCTGTAGGCGGACGCTTGGGTGTGCTGTGGAACAGAATGTTCACGCTCAAACTCAAGCCGATAATAAAAGTCCCCATGCGAGCTTCACTTGCTTCATTGTGAAAGCAGCAGACCCGTGAACTCCCTTTCCATACGTGCCCTTGTGTGCGGGGAATAGAAAAGATGGGTAGGGGGCATAGGAAGAGCAGTACGAACAACCCATTTGAGATGGTAAAGAAATAATTTGAGCAGTTCAAGGAGCCTGATATAATATCAGTGGGGGGGAAGTCACAAAGTGCTGGAGTTACTTGATGAACCGGGAAATACCCACAATACCAGCAGAGCAACCAAGGCAAAGGTTCCTGTCTTGCAGCAGATACATATGGATGCTAACAGCATTTTCTTTTAAAAGAAGTAACCGAAGTCCAGGTCCATGTTTTGGTAACAATGTACACTCCTGGACTTCTCATCATTTTAAAAAATACTATTTATTACATCACTACCAGGGGGGCGCTTGACGATTATCAGTTGTACAGATTTTAGGCTGAGCTAATACACTGTTACCAAAACATGCTGTGCTAACACACTGTTAAACTACAATAGTTTCTTTAAAAAGGAGAACCTCAGCAAGTATACACACAGCTCACCATTCAGCGCGTGTGATACATTCCCCTCTGTGTCCTATCTGCACAGGCTATAACCCTGCTCCCATTTTGGAAGCTGTTTGCTTTAGTGGAAGCTGTATATGCTCATATATTCAGCTCTGGCGATTCCAGGTTCAGTTCCCAATGCTGACCAAGATGCTGGTTCTTATACAAATGCTGATGTTCCTATAACAGCACTGAGTCAGTCTTGTCTCCTTCTGGCTTTCTGGTTCATGTGTTGTTTACTATAGGGCTGTTCCTACAATCAAACGAATGCCATTAAATGTACAGCAGGATATGCCCTGTGCGCGTGGTAAAGTTGTTACAAGGACTTTGATTTTCACCGAGCTTGACTTTGTAAAGTGCAACGGTGCAAACCTTAATGTTGCACCCACACAGGGCTAGCTTGTGTAGAGCGCTACCATGACGCTGCAAGGGAATAAGGATTCCCTCCCCCCCACAAATAGGTGACATGCGATTGAGCTTCCTCAGTCACGTCTCATGGGAGCCCAGAGACTGGCCCTGCGCTACGTTCCTCAGGCATGCGTGAGTCGGGAACAGCGGTAAGTAGGTGGAGTCAGAGCACCCCCCCCTCAGACACAGTTGTTGGTTGGACATGGGGGAGGGAGTATGATGCACCCCATGAAGGAGGATCACAATTTCCCCCCCACCCTAGTCCCAGGGAAAGGGAGGAAACCCAGGAAAGATTATGCCTCTGAGGGGTGTCTCTAAGCATGCACGGCCCTGGACTCAGGGCTGAACCTAATGAACCAGGCTAGCTCATCGTTTTCCATGGAAGGCAGGCCTGTGGTTAATGATGTCAGTATTTCAATGGGCCCAGTTAGACTCTGATGGCCTGCGAACTCCCTTATGAACTTTGCTGACTTCAGTGCGGTGGTGTGGGCCTGGCCCCATTTGTCTCCAGCAGAGGAGCTGCCCCAGATGGGTCTGTAGCACGAAGGTCTGGGGTCCCTGGTAGTCAGAACTCAGATCCACAGCTCAGCAGCAGATGGGCTTCATCTGCAACTGCTCTGAAGATGTCACAATGGTGCCCTTCCCCCCGCACCTGGGAAATTTCTTCATAGGGCAGCCTGAACCTGGTAGGACTTGCCGGTAGGAGTAAGTGCTTTTACCCGAAGAGACACGTCAGTTCCTCTTGGCCGCTGGAGTTCAAGCACTGACCAGACACTGCTGAGTCATTTCTGAAGAACATTTCATCAGAGCTGCAAGAAAGCGACTGGGAGATTCCCTGAGGACATGGTGAGTTTATAAGTGACTGCATCGCCAAAGTATTTGAACCAATCCGACTGTATGACCACATTCTGCTCAGCCAATCACATCCTTTGTCTCACTGCGTGAACATGTGTGATGCCAGCCACAATGGCAATTGACCCTGTGTGAGTCATTTTATATTTTCAGAAAGCACACAGCTGAATCAACGTCTGCTTTCCTGAATGAGTGGTGAGCCTACCACTAGTGACAGCGGCCTGTTATTTTACAGCGATTTGTAGGTGTTAAGTCATTGCTAACTATTTAAAGAGACTTTTTGTACATAAAGGATTGGAGTGTTCGGATGGGGCGTGACTCACAGACAAGCAAGGGGCCGCTTTTTAAATTCATAACAAAAAACAAATGCATGACCCCAGTCTTATAGCGACACAACAGATTAGGTTGAGAGAACATGTTTCAAACCCTACAGACTAGATTCACAGAGGAACTTTTAGGGGCCTAGAAAATCACTGGGCTTCAAAAAGCCTGAGTTAATGGAGAGAGAGAGACACATCTCAGAATGGGACTCCCAAAACCCAGCATGCTCCTTTCCCAAGGTAGCCAAAGGGAGATGCCAAGCTGTGTGCATGATAAGCCTGGCCCCTCTCTGGGAGACAGGTGCCTAAATGCAGACTTCCGGGAGCTGCCTTCCTCTGCTTGGGATTCCCAGATGCAGATCCTCTCTTGGTGTTAGAGGTTTGCCATTGTTGCTGCTGCTGGGTGGTGATGGTGGCAGCAGTAGTTCCTGCCTAACTTTTAGCACAGCGGTTAGGATACTCACTTGGGATGGGGGGAATCACCTGTGCAGGGGCCCCTTCCTACTAAGGGGGAGAAGGGATTTGAATGGGGATCTGCAGCCTCTCCAGTGAATGGGGTGTAAAATATTCTGATGTGGCACTTCCTCGGTTTTCCTGTTGACGCTATTCCACTGTGGCTGAATAATGAAAGAATCACTGGGTGAGTAAGAGAACAAGTGTGATAATGACTCTGTGGCCTGGTGCTTACACCCTCTTGTGGGAGACACATGATCCAATTCCCCTGCTCCACTGGCTTTGTTTATTTAGTTATTATTCACGTTGGAGCAGCTTCACCAGCATAGATGGGAGTTTGCCTACGTGAGGCAATGTGGACATTCTGAAGTTAATTCCTGTTCCAAAGAATGAAAAGTTGAACTGTCACAAGGGTTCGTGAAACAAACACAGCCTGAAAAGTTCTGAGATGGAAACGGCCAAATGGAAAACGTCAGCGTTTTCTAATTAAAACCATCTGACATTTCTAAAGGGAAGTTTTCATTTTGCATCAGCCTTTTGAAACTCAAAGTTTCTTTTTGAATCGACATCGCAAAACAAAAACACCCAGGGAATTTAGTCTTTGATGATTTGCTCTGTTTAGATTCTACGCTCCATAGAGCAGGGAGGGACTGTGCCTTTCTTAGCTTTGTAGAGAGCTGAGCACACTTCAGCCCTTAAAAATCACTTTGCATGTTTATAGCACTTTCTGCATGGATCCCAAAGCACTAGTGTGGCAGAGAAGTATTATTAGTCCCATTTCACAGATGAGGAAACTGAGACGCATAGTTAAGGGCCAGATTTTGCCAACCATACTCATACACATTAGACCAGCAGCAATCCTATTGAAATGCTACTATTCAACATGAATAAAAGTTTGAGCCCCTTAGTGACTGGTAGCAGATTTGGTGCTCGAACCTCTGATTCCTAGCATCGTGTTCTAATCACTAGACAGCGCTTCCTCCTGTTAGAGCAGGTAGCCTTAGCCAAAATGAGTTTTTGAGCCACACCATGATCCAGCCAGCCAGAAAATGCAGATGGTTTTGAAAAATTCAGAAATACGTCGGGACAGCAAATGTTCCACTGCTGATACAGAACAATACAGAGATTCTGTAATATGCAATGAAACAGTCAATTGCCTATGGAGACACATACAAACGTAGTAAAAAAAAAAAAAGCCTGCTCAGTGGTAATTGATAGACATTAAATGTTCCTGTCTTTTTGTTCTGTATTCTGGAAAATAACGAGATTGTTCTTGATCATTAATTCTTTGTCTTATTTTTAAGCACTCTTTCCTCCTAGCCTTTAGCTTTGTGGTCTTCTGCGGGAGCGGTCTAGGAATGAAGTGTGCTTGGCAGAAAAGAAAAGAAAAAGCTTTGATTTCAGAGGTCACAATGCCACATGGGTCACTGTTTAGCTTATGCAACCACTTAGAGCGTAGAACCCTCGTGAGCTTTGATTGGGATTAATGTGCTATTCCACAATGCCATTGAGGGTACAAAAATCTACGCTCACCTGACCTGCTACATTTTCAAAATGCTGAACTAGGCTCTGTGAAACTCCAGTTTCCCCTGTGGCCCTTAACCATTGTGTGTTGAAGAGTACAGCTAGAGCACCTCTGCCCCAGACAAGGCTGTGAACTTTGTGGATTTTACTCACAAGTCGGACCAGTGTCTGTGTTCCTATTCTCTGATACAGGGGTACAGAGATTCAAATAAAAAGCTGCTCTAAGGTCTTTGAGCCCTACTCAGCGTGATGTACCTGCCTATGCACTTCCTGGCAATGACACCGTGCTCTCAGGAGCCAATTTCTGTTCCGAATGGGTGACCAGATGTCCCGATTTTATAGGGACAGTCCCGATTTTTGGGGCTTTTTCTTATATAGGCAACTATTACCTCTCACCCCCTGTCCTGATTTTTCACACTTGCTGTCTGGTCACCCTATGCTGCACTGACCCACTGCGAACGGAGATTGAACTCTCTCCACAAGCAAAACTGGTCAGCAATAAGGTGTTTTTTTTTGTTTTGTTTTTAGAGATGGGCTGATGCTGCAACATTGAGATCTCAAAATTCAAGATTGTTCAGAGCTGGGATTTTTGGGTCAGACCCGTTAAAACAAAATTGCCCCTTGCAAAATTTGAGCCAGTTTCAGCTTATGTTTCCAATGGCCCATTCAGCCAAGAAATCAACAGAGAGAAGGTTATCGATCCCAACTGCAGATCAGTCTGGCTTGGTTTACCAAAAAAAAAAAAAAAGCAAGCTCCATTCTCGGGAAAGCAGCTGTAGCTCATATCACACAAGCTGTCCTGCTGCTTGGGCAGGTTGCCAACTTCTGCTAGGGATTCCCCTACTGATAGGGCAGGCAAGGGGGTGGGAAGGGTGTGTGCTCACATTGGCTGACAACAACCTTTCCAAAACACACCACAGATACTTTATGGAAATGTTTCCCTTGCTTGGCAAGGTATGGCTGACCTCTGAAAAAGCAATATCAGCGGTTCCACGATGATGTCTGGGCTTAATCCTGTGCGGTGTGGCGTTCCCATAGCTCCAATCTCTGGTTTTCTCAGAAGTTTATCTGGCAGGTTTCCTTAGGTATTTGTTTACTGCCTAAAACAATGGCTTCCCTTCTAGTGGCCCTGCTCTTACTCATCGTTAAGGAGAGGAAAATTGGTGTGTTTAAGTGGCTGTCCCACAAAGGCGCTATTCCTTCAAGATTTCCATGTGCTACACTCGCCTCTGATGTCAGTGCCACACTACACTAGTCTGCCACGTTAAGAGCTCACCGTAAGGAACTCAGTTTCCACATAGGGCCAGCCTTACTCATAAGAGTAGTGTCTTGCAGCTTTTATTAATATTTGTTCTGTTTATGCTGTAGTTGTGCCTACTGATCCTAGTCAAGAATTCCCACGTGCCAGGTGCTGTACAAACAGAGCGGTCCCTGTGCCATAGATTGTACAGTCTAAGGCTCATGACGAGTTACAACAAATAATAATAGTAACGTCCTGGGGACGTACCCTCTAGATTTCTGATCTGCACTTTGGAACAGACGAAGAAGAGATTGCTTCACAGGTCCCAGACTGGGCCAAATGCACCCAGGAGTAGGACTTTTGGGGAGTTTAGTCAGTGTTGTGTGGAAATCTATGGGATGTCAGTGATTTCAAGGGGAAGAACACACACACACACACACACACACACACACACAACTAATATGCAAATGTGATCAATCAAGTGCATCTCTGAGTCCCTTGACAGCTCCCATTCATCTGGAACACAGGCCCAGCTCCTCCAAGGTATTTCAGTGGGAGTTAGGCATCTAAATAGGTGTAAGGATCTCAGCCTAAGCATACATCCGCCCATGTGTAACAACGCCCAGTGTGGGCCATCAGCAGGGTTGAATTAGAGACGGGTAGCGCCAGCCTCTACCACTTGAACTGAAGGCCTGATCCAGCCCCCACTAAAGCCAATGGAAAAACTCATTGATGCCCATGAGCATGGGCTCAAGTCCATTATCTTCTGTGGACCAACCACCAATGGAGACATGCACATAACACAGGTTACAAGCATGTTACACATTCCACCCAACAGGGGGATGCTCATTCTGAGTCCCTGAACACTATGGGTGTTCAATGACCCTGATCAAAGGCCCAGGGCCTTTACCGCCAAAACACAATGCGCTCCCATTTGAGTCCATTAGCTGGCAGCAGGAGCTAGCAGCCATCCTCTGTGGATGTGTAACGCTCAGTACAAGTTAGTTACGCAGGCCTCTGGATTACTGCACTGAGTAATTACTTATATGCAGCATGCTCTTTTCCTCATTTCCGAGCCAGTGCAGAAAAAAATAGCCCCCCCCCGTCGCTCTCAACGGCAGCAGCCTCCCAGTAAGATTTAGTCATGGGTACTTATAGTAAACGTCACGGACAAGTCACCTGAGTTTTTGTTTAGTGCCTGTGACTTGTTCGTGACGTTTACTATAAATACCCATGACTAAATCTTAGCCTTAGTCATGATCTCCCGCCCTTTTTTCATAACAAATCGGTGGTGGAGAGGGGGGTGTCCTGAAACTTAAGTGAAGAGATGCTCACTGTACACATCCAAATGAGATGTCCTTCCCTCAAGCAGCCATCACTGCAAGCCCAAACCCGGGGCTGGAATTCAACCATCCTCTCTCCTGTCTTGTGCACTATCCCCAGTCTGCAACAGCGCCTAATCCTCTGCACTGGTTGGCAACTGGTTTAATGAGACACCAAGGAACACAGCTCATGGCTTCCACAGCTAGAGATAAGAGGCAGCTCGTAGCACCATTTATTTTTGTCAGTAAGCTAGGAAGTGATCGTACTGAACAGAGAGACATTAAGGCCCTTAAAAAATGCCTCCTGCAATTTTACATGTCCAAGATTTTGCATGTGTGAAATTCAGATTGGCACATGCAGCTCACGTACACATCTGAAATGAATGGGCGTTTAGGCACCTAAATGCCTTTAAAAAGCTGAACCAAAGTTTCTTGCATTATAATCTCTCTCTGCAACTAAGTAAAAAATACTAACTAAGGCTAAGATTTTTTGTCATGGTTATTTTTAGTAAAAGTCAGGGACTACTCCTGGCAAATTTTCAGCCTTGAAATCAGAGCCAAAGGTGCATCCCCCCAAAAACAAACAAATAACTTCTTCATCTCCCTGGCATGCTTTAGCTACTGACTTTGTGTTTGCCTGAATTCCATGGCTCCTGAGAACATGCCAGAAACCAGAACAGAAAAAGGAACCTGGAGCCTCTACCTACTGTAAGGCAAGAAAAACTCTGAGAGCGCTTCCTTGCAGGCCTGGTTCATCGCATGTTGCCGAGTGGCTTGAGGAGCGAAACCAATGGCTGTCTCGTGGCCCAGAAAGCTTATGGGAGGAGGTGTGCAAAGGGGCCATCAAGGGTGATGCAAAGGGAGTGAGGCCACTAAATACATTTGAGGAGCAGGGCATAAGCGGCACAAGAGCTCAAGTCCCACCGAAAGTCAGTTAAAGGGAGCATAAGTCCTATTGAAAGTCAGTGATTGGATTTGTGCTCCTGACTCATTAAGGCGCTTTGAAAAATCCCCTCCCCAATAGCCAATTAAAAGGGCACTGTCTGGGTTGGTGGGAGGAGACTTCAGCCTCGCTGGATGGTTTGGCGTCAGACTGTTAGCATGCTGAAGCAGTACGACCATCCTGCTTTATGACCCATATGGCCTAGCACCACGTTCCCAGTCACAGGGTTTGTTGTGATCATGATGAAGGCATATGGGAAACTGACGCGCTCAAACCTCCCCCCCTGCTCTGTTTGCATGAGCGCATGCCAAAGATTGGCAAGATTTCCACTCTCAGCACAGCAGAGTGCAGGAAGCAATCTTGTTAATTTCATTCACGGTCTGGCTCACAGGAATCAAGCTGGCAAGATGAGTGGTCTGATGGAAAATCCCTGCGTTGCGCACACAGCAATCCTTGGTCCCTGGGTTATCCCTCTGCTAGATCACCCACCCTATAGGCTAGGATTTTAAGATTATTGTATTTCTTCAGGCGGGGGGAAGGGAAGGCAGAGCAGGCAGGTCCGGGGACTGGTAGGGAGATAGGCGGCCTTTCCCCTGCTGCTCACAGGTAAAATCCAGCCAAGGCTAACAAGGAGGGGCAGGTTCAGGTGTAACTGAAGTAGTGGGCATGAGTCCCCTTTGCCCTTGACCATTTACACTGGTGAAAGTAGGGATAAAAGACTATTACGCCAAAATGGTAGCAGTTTACACCCACTTTCCCCTCTCCCCCGTAAATTAATATGTTCTATCTAAGAGGAGTAGTGTTTTATGTGAAATGCTTTGGTCCCAGTCCAATTCCTTGTGGAAGATTGCCCAGGCCAGAACTAGTGTTAACAAGCATGCTAATAGGCAGGCCCTACCAGTTGGGAAAAAAATAGGGCACTGATTAAAGACGTTTCTATATGGGCTTATGTCTATACTTGTCTATATAGCCCCAAATAGCTAGTGTGGAATAGCTTAGTTCCCCTTGTGGACATGCATATTCTGCTCTAAGAATGACTTCTTCTGATTTAGATTAATCCACTTCCAAGGGTGCCAGGCCCTAAGCGGTTAAATTCTAGGATTGAGACTCTTTTTATTATCACGTGCAGTGCAAGAGTACCGAGACACAGCGCTCAAAGCCAAGGTCCCCAGGGCAGACACTAGCCACCGGTGATGGTGTAGGAATGAATGGGGCTGCTCTACAGATTCTTGAAGTTCATTTTCCTGCCATATTTGGAATCGACGTGTTTGCCAGGGCTGTGTAAGGGGTGCTCAGCTGTGATCAAGCTGAACAGGTAGACAGAACGTGTGATGTTGTGATATGTAAATTACTGCCATGGTTGGTGGTGGAAAAGGATACTCAGAACTAGAGGGCTGGCTTCTAACTGGCCAATAGGGTAAATAGCATTTGCACATCTCTCTCTCTGTAAATATTAGTGAGACAAATCTGAGGCTACCAGTCTCTTCCCCCCCGTTAGCGGCATTCGCTCAGCCAGAGGCAGGAGTTAAAGGAAGGGGCCCTGGGGCATGGCCATACTTGGATTTTCTGTAGCAGGGTCTAATGTCGTACACTGAATGACCTTGACCTATGCCAGCTAAGAGAATCTGTTATATAGCTGAGAATTAAAACTGAATGCATGTAAAACCATTAACTCAATTCTACTTAAGGAAAGAGTCCTGCAGCCTGTATTCCCACACTGGCGGGTTTGATTTTTTTTTAATTCTGTATTTCACTAGGAAGGGCTTTCCCTTTGTGCATTATCTAGTGCACACAGACCTTCCTTCACTGCTGCAATAGCTTCACCTCCTCCCATCCACTCAGCTACAAGCAACAGGCTTGATATTATGCATATTTTAGGGAGAAAACAATTGCTTATTTTTATACAACTGAAATTTCACTTCCTGTTTTACATGTTAAATTTTAAACAAAAATCATCCAATATTTGCATATATGTCACATGTATTAGTTAACTGTGCAATGCTCCCTAGTACAGGTTGTAGTCTTATTTGTGCATGAAAGCACCCACCCTGTGTTGATTGTTTTTCCAGACCGACCTGTAGAAACTGTCTCTGCCCCAGCCAGCTCATGATCTAAGGAGGGACACGTAGATAGAGGTAGAAACAACATATAATGATTGTATGGATGTGAAATCAATATTGCATTTTATTTATTTATTTTTATTAAAAGCAGATTTATTACTTCATTCATACCCCTTCTATCTTCCCTGTACCTGCCCTTTTTTTCCTGTTATTTTAGGCTGTGATGAGAGCCTAAACTTAGATTTACAGCCAGGACAATGTTTCTTCCATGTTCTGTAAAGTATCATGCATAATTTAGGTGCTATATAGATAATAATTACAGTACATTGGGCATTGTCCAGCATTAAAAGCGAGAATCAAAGGTTGGAAACCCTTTAGGGGAAGGGAATGTCTCTTTGTTCTGTGTTTGTACAGCACCTAGCACACTGCAGTCCTGGTCCATGACTAGGACTCATAGGTGTTACGGTAATACACAATAATAATAAAATCATATAGTACTCACTTCCTGTCCTAAACAGTCAGACAGAGTTGATGTGCACTACTGAACAGTTGCCATATTCCATCCCCAAGAGTGGCAGTGCTTTAAGAGTGATCCTTAAATGATTAGGGACTTCAAGTGGAAATTTGCTCTGCTGGAGGAATTGGTGGGCGGGGGGGTGTTAACAGACCCGCCAAAAATGGGAGGTAACATTTCTTGCAAAAAAAAAAAAAAAAAACAAAACTCAAAAACCCAAAAGCTTGATCCAATTTGAAACTTTATGGAACAAAGATTTCAACATTTTGAGTTTTGCTTCCCCATTTTTTGGCTAGCTGTCTTTGCAATCTGCCAGGGCGGCTGATGCTATAGAACAGCAGTTCTCAAGCAGGGGTCCAGGGTCTCCTGGAGAGCTGCTAAAATAAACCAGAAAGCAGGGCCAGCCTTAGGCAGAAAGCCAAAGCCTAAGCAAATTAGCTTACGGGGGCCCTCGGGCCTGAGCAATTGCCTTGCTTGCTACCCCCTTATGCCAGTCCCGGCTTTTATATTCAGAAAAAATAGTTGTGGAATTTTTAATTGCATGTTGCAGGGGTCTCAGGAAGATAAAGGTTGAGAACCCCTGCTAGAGAAGGCCCCAATGAGGTATGTCAGGGATCAGCAGCCTTTGGCACGTGGTTCACTGCTACAGGTCAATGGGGGCTGCGCGAAAGGGCACGGGCTGAGGGATGTGCTGGCTGCTGCTTCCCACAGCCCCCATTGGCCTGGAGCAGCAAACTGTGGCCAGTGGGAGCCGAGATTGTTTACCTGCCACATCCACAGGTTCGGCCAAAGCAGCCTGGCCTGTCAGGGGACTTACCCTGGTGGGCTGCATGCTGAAGGTTGCCAATCCCTGCATTATGTGCTTAGTCTTGCTTCCAGGAGTGATACTGATACAACATCATTGACCAGGGGCATCAGGAAGGCAAAACTGTACAACACTGAGCCAAATTCATCCCTGATGTAATTCCACTAAAACCCTGAAAATTCACCCTTCAAAACCATCTCACGCTTAAAGAAAAGCGAAGAAAGGGGACCAGATTTACTATAAAACAATTATTGAAATATATTTGGAGTGAAAATTAACAAAAGGTGAAAACTTTTGGGGAAAATTGACCTGCTTTATAATAACCAAATGCAAAAAGTCTCTAGGTATCAGTATCACATTCACTTTTATTAACATTTCTTACCTCTCCACTACGAACCTGGACTTACTCCCACCTAAATAGGTCCATAATCTCTCCCTTTTCCTGTTGTACACGCCATATATATTACAAATGTATTTGTATTATCGTAGCACCAAGGAACCTCAGTCACAAATCAGGACCCCACAGTGCTAGACACCGCCCAGACACAATACCCATGCAACTTGATATTAATTGGCATCTCTCCCCCATTTTCTTTATCCGCCCATGCCTCGGGTATCCAGTTTCCACCATTTATTTCGGTCTCTTGCTGGTCCGTTTAGGCTTCTAAGTGTGATGCTGATGGCTTTGGCTTCCTTCTCTATTGTTCTGTGTAATGTTTCTCTAGGTTGCCCTCTTTTAATCTTTCCAGGGAGCATCCATATGGTCTCTTGCTGTTGAAATTGTGTTATTGGCATCCTTAACGCATATCCTAAAGATGCCCATTGTTGTCTTTTCATATTTGATGCTTTAGACTGGTTTGCTCTACTCAGAATTTCTGATGTTGCAAGAAACGCTTTCAAATGGACGCTGAAGATCTTCTGCAGGCATTTACTTTGGTACGATGATCTCTCATAATAAAAAAAACCCTGCATTCATCATTCACATAGTCCCGGCCTTTTTCAGGATATCATTCTTGGGTAGAGTTGAGCAAATAATGGATGTTCCAGTGCAGTTTTTTTTCAGCTGAAACTATTTGTCAAATTCAACCCAAATTCATGAATACTTTCAGAGCCTTGAAAATATGCATTTTTCAGAAGAAAAATAAATAAAAAAAAAGTTACTCAGCTATACTCCTTTCCTACCACCAAGTTACTTGTTGCTGTTTGATATGGTAAGTAGATATATTTGGTCCTGCCAGTGCTAAAACATATCCCAGCAACAGGATATCCTGAATGCAGAATGACCTAAGTGGAGGGGGTCTCACTCCAGTTCCTAGTGGACAAGTGTCCATGCTGCAGTAATCTGCCTCATCAGCATTCGCAGCAGAGACTAAGGATTGAATCTGCAGCCTCTGGATCAGGGTTGAAGAATGATTCAGTCATTAATTCAATTTCTACAAAAACAAACAGTGTTGCCAGTGGATTGACGTAGGGGAAAGCCACTGTTCAGACCTGAAGAAGAGCTCTGTATAGTTCAAAAGCCTGTCTCTTTCACCAACAAAAGTTTGTCGAATAAAAGACAGAGCGACAAGGCAGGTGAGGCAGTAAATGCCCACACCATACATGTATGACCAGAGGACTTCCCACTCAATACTTTAAATGAATGTAGTGTTTACATAAACTTTTACACATTCCCACACATGCAAATATGCAGTAGCAGGTATTTAACAACCCAAGACCATTCAAGTAGATTGAAACTTCTTCTCTCTTCTTTTGTTTTACTCAGGAAAGTATAAATACTTCCTATTTAAGTTTTCAGTCTGCATAGACTAATGCTTCAGTCACATCACATTGAGACATAATACACAATCCACTGCAGGGAGCCAAATAATTTAAATCAAACTTTTAACATCCCTTCTCTTTCTTGTGCCCTCTTCCCTGTTTTAGACTAATTACCATATATACTCGTTCATAAGCAGAATATTTTTGGTGTAAAAAAAAAAAATGCATCAAAGAGCAGGGGGTCAGCTTATAAACAGGCCTACACCAAAAATTTGATGATTTTAAACTCTATGGAATCATTGAATATCTAATATTGTTTTGTTTACCTGGCGCTTCTGCAGGCATGGAGCCCCTCAGCTCCCTGGGGCCATGATTCGCCGTTTCCAGCCAATGGGAGCTGGGGGGGAGTGGCGCGCTACTTCCCACAGCTCCCATTGGCTGGGTACAGCGAACCGCAGCTACAGGGAGCTGAGGGGCTGGATACCTGTGAACACTCCAGGTAAACAAAACATCCCGACCTGCCAGCAGCTTACCCTGATGGGCTGGGAGCTAAAAGTTTTCCAACCCCTGAAATATAGGGTCAGCTTCTGAAAGGATCATACAGTTTTTGCTATTTTTAACTTACTCATCTTGGGGAGGGGGGAAGGGTCGGCTTATAAATGAAGGGGATAATGAACGAGTATATAAGGGGTATTTTAAAAAGGGAGAGTGGCTTCCTTCCCATTCTGAGGCTTAATTCAATCTGACTGACATACGAGCAAGATAGAAGATATGAGATCAAACAGTACTATTTATATAGTACCTAGAAGTGTTCTAGGACCTTCACAGCCATCCAAGAACAAAGGGTCACTGAACTGAAGCGCTTACAATCAAAACAGCCGAGGAGCAGACAAGGATCGCAATGTAAAACATGCCAGCTTTACAAATATTTAAAGCAACTATCCACTTCCCAGTTTGACACAGGAGATACTAATGGGTATATCAGAATCAGCAGTTTCTACTCTTACCTTGTAGTTTTATGTTTTTCTTGCCATAAAGAAGTCCAACTACCTGAACACAATCCAAAACTAAATATTTCTTCTTGTTCTCTGAAGAGATGGTTGCTGAGATTTATCAGTAATAGTCGTATTACAGTTGTAATCGCACATATCGTGTTACTAAAAAGGCCCTCAGCATAAAGACTAAGGATCAAATTCACCACTGGTGTCAAGCAGTTACAACTCTATTGAAGTCATGCTTGTATCTCCAAAATTTGAGGGGTAGAATGAAGGCACAGTACATATTTCCTACATTGAATTAGATCTGGATTTCTCTGCTGCCATGCTGAACGGCAGATTGCATAGATGAGCTATTATCCTATAGTTTTTTTAAAACCCCAATATATTAGAAGACACTGTTCTTTATTACTAACATCAATAGTGGCTGCAGTTTGTTTAGAGGGCACATTAAAATTAGAGAGATGTCAAATTTATTTTTAAACCTACCCTCATTCTCCCCTCCCCTGAGGGCTCGACAAAAATTGGCTGCATTTTAGCCCAGATGGAGCACAACTCTACTCAGTGCAGTTGGATGTTTTAAGATGATGGCCTCTCAGAGATGAGAGCAGTATAAAGGCTGAAAAGCAGTAAAGTATCACTTATTTTTGTCCACTGAGCAATACTGAAAGAACATTCTCTCGTTACTACTTGTAATGTATAGGACAGTGAAACCAGAATACAAGTATTTGGGAAAGATTAAATCGGTTGCCCTTACTGTGACTTTTTCCACTATCGCAAGTTCCAGGGCAACAGCTCCTTTAAAGACAAGGCTCCATACATGATACAATCATGAGGTTGCTAAGAAAATAAATGCAGCACGTGTGCAAGATTTGCACCACATGCAACCAAACAAAAATAACTGCTGTTTTCCAGCTATTTAGCTTGCAATTTTAGGAGCTTCCCAAGTCTTGTCATACCCTTGACCTGCTGTGAAGAAGGGGTTTAAGCTGTCTAGAACCTTATTTTTAGGATAGTGGCATAGCAGACACTTTCCTAGTTGGAACAACTGCTCAACTTCACACAAACATAACTCTTCGGTGGCTTAGGAAGATACCATGACAGCTGCCCCCTAAGACAATTCTTCACCCCCTTCAGATATTCTTGTCCCTTACAGGAGCCACACCACGTCTATCTTTTTGGTAATCACTTAAGCTTTGCCATGTAATTCAGTGCAGCTCTGCTGCATTATTTAGCTGTAATGAGCTGCTTAGTACAAGAGGCCTTGCATAAAGGCAAGGTGTGGTTTAAAAAAACAAAACAAAACCAAAAAAACCCACACAGCAGTCAGACAGGCTAGTACTACTTCAGATGTATTCCAAAATATGCTGGCATATGGCCACCAAAATCATTATGGGTAAGATACAGGATTGAGTCTTGTTACATTAAATTTTTGTACTAATGTAGCTGTTCCAATTCTTAGTGACAACATATGGGTAGTTTTGTGGGATGGGAAATAGTGACAAGAATTCTCCAGTAAAACACCACTGCATATTTAAGATTAAAATTTAAGATTTGAACTGTAAAGTATAAAAAGGATCTCCTCCTGCTTATGTTGGAGTAGACATGTCTGTCCTAAGAGAGACATTACAACCAGCTTTTAAGTTAGCTCTGAAATACTATACTATAGTTGTAATCAATTTCTATAAATAAATCACAACATAAAAGTTTTACATTTTTATTAAACAAAGAGAACCCATAGGGCTCATATAAGTACAAAATACAATCATATCCTTGCATGTTAAAGTTTTGAATAGCAAGGTTGTTTTTTTTTTTTTTAAAACTTGTTTCACAGTTATCAAAACCAACCCATGTGCATGCTGAATTCATTATTGTGCAAAGTACACAACTAAGAACCAGATTCCACCCTCTAAACTAGGTATCGCAGACCAGAATTGGGCCTTCAAACTTTCATCCTTTTCTTAAAGGTCCTTGTGCGCTTAAGAATCTTTTTTTGCCACAGTTTAAGGCCACAGTTTTCCTGCAAACAAGCAACAACCCAAGGATTTTTTTTTTTTAAACTAGAGACACATGATCATGTTTGTACCAACATACTATCCAGGTAACAGATGAACCATTAGGTTTTATAGTCCTCATTGTAAGCACCTCATACTTCTTAGGTTAATATTCTGTATGACTGACATGAAAGTTAAATAGCAACAGTGTGGCTATCAGTTTAGTTAGGACAAATGATATTTTAGTGAGGACAATATTTGTGTGTTCCTTTTTAAGGTGCTGCAAATTAAAAATGCTGCATTGACTAAATGGGCATGCCATCAACATGCATGACAGCTACACTGAACTTGAGACTAAGAAAACTTCAAGTGTCTTCTAAAAGATGGAGTCAAATTTTGGTTAAAGCTGCATTTGCTAGAGAAGATAATACTTAAAATTGCAAATGAAAGAAACTGCAGTTTTAAAATACATATATCTGCATCAGTACCACATCTATTGTACACAATGGTGAGTCAATAGTTAACTGAAGAGCTAGAAATTAAAGAAAAAAAAAAGTCATACTAAAGGATGGAGACAAAGTGAAAAATATACCTGCAGAAAAATCCCTGTTACTTAAGTGAATAAAGATTTTTTTTTTTAATATAAAACCATTTAAACACTTTTTAAAACTGCAGTTTTTGAAAGAAGTTGCAATGACACTTACTTTTAATCACCAAAAAATAGTGTTCTACCATATGAAGCACTAGCATTTCTAACCCAAAAGCCTTTAGTCAAATATACAAAGTAATTTTAGCAGTTCTAAAAACCATGTATCTAACACTATTGTAAACTGGACACTTGCACATTGAGAATACGATTTTTCTAGTGAACTGCTGACAGTGTGGTCACCAGTTAGATTACATACACAAATTCATGCTTAGTAGGAAGCAAACATTCTACTCTAGACGAAGGCAGTAACGGCAGTACCTTCATCCTTAGCAGCAAGAAAAAAAAATCTCACTGTTTTAAGTGACCTGAGGAAGAAAAATAGTAAAATATTGCACCAAAGCAAAAATTACAGACAGGAAAAATACTAGAGAATGGATAACAATGAACAGTGCAGCCTCCAATGACAGACTAGGTCTTTGAACAAAACCACAGAAAACAAATGAAAAAAAATGTGCGCCTTTACAGAAGGATTTTGTTCCCTTGCAGGTTGATTGCTGTCAAAATACATATTTACCTTCCGCTTTGTCTTCAGATCTAAACTAAAGGTATACTCCTCCCCAAACCCCTTGCCTCTTTTTTTTGTTAACTGCGGAAATTTAGGGTCCCTTTTAGAATATTGCAGATTAGTGCGAGTCTTAGATGTTGTTTTTGGTCTCAGTCTGACCCTAAATAGGTATCCAAAACTGAGGTAGGCTTAAAAGGCTTTTGAATAAATCCACTTTGATAAATATATCTGCTATTGGCAAGAAGACTCTGTTCCTTGCCTCCCATTATCATGCTATCCACAAGCTTAAGATACACACACAAACAATTAGTATAGGAGCACCAGAGGCTAGAATAATTTCCTTGAGATCTCTACTCCCCCCCTCCAAGAAAAAAACAAACAAAACAAAGACAGTGCATAAGCAGTTATCGAAGTCCAACTTTCTCTTAAGTAGTTTGTTTTTCACACAATAAAGACTTGTCTTCATAATATTGCAGTAATGGCAAAATATAGCTATCCATGACAAATTGAAATTCAGCATGAATGATGAAATAGTACCACTTGACTGATGTTAGGATATGTTCCCATGAAGTTTGTTTGTGGCTGGATTTAGAGCTGGAACTCTAGATTTTAGTTAGTGTTCCTTCTCTTGATTACAGACAGTGCAAAATGAAGCCCTGGAACACAGGAGAATCTTTTGGAAATTCTATCGTACCTCTCATATTCTTGAGATACAAATGTACTTTAATTCAGATTCTTCCAAGCAGTCCTTAAGTGTAAGTACATTTTCATTCCTCTTTGACACAGCCTTAGAACTCTTGCTTATAACTTTGTTGTATCTCTTCGTGAATATTCTCGAACACCTCCCACACCTCCAATCTTGGCTGCTCCCACTTAGTCAAATTATGTGACATCCACATCTCCTGTGCAGACTAATCCATAAGGGATTCTTTTAAACACCAAGCATGCTCAGACTTCCAACTCCAATTGCCTTTGCACATTGTTTCTGAACTTCAGCTCTTAATAGGAAAGCAGTTTCCTTTTAGCTTTACTAACAGCTGAAGCATAAGGGATTCAATTTCATCACAATACAGCTATTTCAAATATTGTTTAGAGCATGAATGAAACAGACTGTGTCTCTTCTATATGAGGATGTGGATCAATCTGTAGACAAAAAAAATCAAAATGATTACTTCCTATACACTCATGTAATATTTAAACCTTTTATGTAGTTTGATATGAAACTTTTATTTACAAATCTAATAGCAGCATGTTTTATTTACCTCTGAATAGAGAGGTGGAGGCTGAAACCGGAACTCCTGTATACAGGCAAACATGTGACCATATAATTGTTCCTCACAGTCAACTGGTTGTGAATAAGCAGGAACATGTCTAGAGAACTCTTCCTGCGATACTACATCAGCATAATTTGGTGGTGCTTTAAAAAAAAAAAAAAAAAAAAATGCCACTGTCAAATTCATTGAATGATTCACTTGTTTCTAGACATTGTGTATGTATCTCAATTCCTGAGAACATTAAGAAATTTATATCCCAATAAAACAAATTAAAAATTCTACAAATATTAGATTTTATTTTAATGACATTACATCTGGTGAACAGTAAATTCATAGGGCATGCCAATTTATGGTATTAATAAACTGAAGTGATTCAAAAAGGCACATTACAAGAACTGAAGCTTTAAACTGGCACAACAGTCCCTGCCTCTATTATAGATATCACGAATCCAGATGACAAGCTCAAAATACATACCTTCAGGGTGTTCTGGCATGGTCAGCGCTAACCAACTCATGTCCACGCTGAACTGGCCGGCACTGGAGTTCCTGCTTGAAAACCCAGTACATGGAATTGTGCCAATTACCAGTGGCAATTCAATCATCAACTTGTTAGCACCAGGAATATGGATATACACCTGTGCGACAAATCCCCCCCACACACAACAGGATGAGAGGAGTCATGAAGATACAATGGAACTGGATTTCATAGAAGCAGACAGACTTCCTTTATGTAAGTTGTTTAAAAAAAAAAACAAAAACAAAAACACAATTTACTGAGAGTCCAGATAAGAAAAGTATAGCTAGTACTTGATAAAGCATAGAAAGAAGACAATAGTTTTAAGGCTGCCTCTAGATGACCTTTTCCTCTTGTTTTGTAAGAAGTTTCAACCAGAATCTTGACGCAAATTACTTTCAGGTTTACCTTTTCACTTCTGACTTGTCTCCATCCATCTAATGAGAGCCACATTTTTCCCCTGATGGGCTTTAAACGTGTAAAGTTTAACTACTTATTCCCCCTAAATTCTCTTCATTCCCTCCATCGCAATAATTCCTGTCATTCAGTTTCAATATCCTGGTAATAACTTCAATTCCTTTCTCTTTGCCCCTCATGCCTGCAGACCGTGCCCCATTCTTGCTCTTTCCTTCTTCATAATATACTGGAGCGCTGTCCCAAAAGACAAAGAACCTCTTCCATACCCTGTTCACCTTCCATCTTGTTCACTGAAACTTCTTCCTGTCTGGTCTCCAATACCAACAGCAACCAGTCACTATAATTATTATCTTTACCCAATCTGACTTTGTCCTCTTTGTTGGAAAGAGATTGTGCCCCATTCTTGCTGTTGTCTATGGGAAGTCACCGATATGTCTGTAGTCTGTTTTCCACCTCCATACTAACATTTAATTTACTTTAAAGAAGTCTTAAGATTTAACGACATCACGAAACATTCATACAACTGGCTAGCTATTAATGAAGTTCAAATTATATGCTTATTTTGAAGCACTGTTTATTGGTGACAAAAAAACCTATACTTACAGCTAAAGAATACTCTACTCTGATGATACAACAGTTAAGAATCGAAGGGGTTACAGGTGGGATTTTCAGAGTTTTCCCATTCCAGGTATCTGTACTCCCAGAAGCAATAGGGTTTCCTCGTACATTGGCAAGCATCTGACGGAAAGTCTTTGTCTTCCCACTGGCCAGATAAGTCTGTGTTTGGAAAATGGCAGCTTTTGGAACAATCAAACGAGAGGAACAATTCTCAATTTCTGCATAGATTGGTATGGCTTCCTCTAAAAATAGAAGAAAAAAAAGTCTTGTAAATAAATGTGCAGTTTTCTAGTATTATTTGAGGATAACACACTTTACAGAGTCTATACGTCATATGTAACGGATGAACAAAGCTAATATCATACCCTTAATGTAGTCTACCTTTGCAAACTGGCTTCCAGAGTTAACATCTTATTATTATTATTATTTTTTTTTAAAGTTAACGTTTATAAGCTAGACATGTTGTAAAAGCTTGGTTTGCTAGATGTATTCTAGTGTTTCTCTAAGAATATCAGCAAAATACTTGCACTTCCAGAAGGATTGTGATAAGCACTTAGATACAGTGGTGATACATATCATCTATTATTCTTAATATAGAGTTATACAGAAAAAAGCTAAACATAACATTCTAGTAAAACAGTCTGCCTGCCAAAAGCTTTATTCTGTTGTCCTTTACACTCCTGGTATCTCAAATGTAGACCACCTTTTGAATAAGAACACTAGCTTTCAATTTGCATTACCAACAGATGTAATCTTTACACAAGTCTGATTTCACTAATGGTCAAATGAGAAGTATTCATTTAACTATTGTTACAAACAAGTGTTGGTTTTGCACTGCTTCTGTGTTCGAAGACAGGACCCAAATAGCTTGATTATTAAGATTATGCTAATATTCACAAGTGTATTTCAGAGCTGAAGCAAATTCTTACCATTACAATATCCCTTCCTCTCAATTTTGGCACTCAGAGAGACTGGACCAGAGGTGAAAAACCAACAGCCAACCATCTTCTCCTGGCTTCTCAAAACTGGCATCTACAAAAAACACGACAGAAGTTTTTAATTTCAAATGGAAAATATTTGCCAGCTATTTGCACTGTGAAATTAAAGTTAACAGATAAGAGTTTTGAAATCTAGCTCAGAACCAATTTGGGATGAAATCCTGGTAGTACTACTGAAGACAGTAGGAGTTTACCCCTGGTCTTCAACCAGGATGTGGTAATTTCCAAGTTAAAAAAACCCAGCCAAACATTAATAACTTTTACATTTAATAGTTTTTAAGTGACCTACATAAAATTCAAATGCATTGAAAATGTATCTGCAAAGTTCAATGCATGCAAGTTACAGGCAAGTTTCACAGTCATGGCCTTTAAAGGGCCAAGAGAAAATATCTTCCCTGAAGGGCAATGATTGTATTTGGTTGTTTACATTAATATTTCATTTTTATGCAAGAAAATGAAAGTAATTAGTTTAGCTTTTATTTCACCCATTAGCCTGGAACAAGCAACTATTTGGCAGATAAAGAAAAAAAGTGAGTTATATTTACGTATCATCAATAACAGTAAAGTGTGAGTGAGTACATTTTGTGCCTGAGCTGGTCTATTTTCATAGCAATTTTGCAAGGCAAAGTTAAACTACAAACATACATTAAAATTCAGACCTAAGCAATGAAAACAGCTCTCCCACAGCACGACTGTCGCATTAGGTGAAATTTACATTACCTGTGCAAAGCTCCAGAAGATTGCTACAGTGAACTTTCATTTTGTAAGTAAACTAAACAGGTGATTGACATAGAATCCCAGCTTACCATCACTCAAAGTCAGGATCCAAGGCATCTACCTAGCTAGCTCATTTTCACTAATATAGTCCTAAAAAGATGTGCAGCAGCCAGTATTACTGCAGTCTGCGAAACCTAGCCACAACCCGACACACTCTCAGCCACCTTGATGCACTGCTCCATGGCATTCAAAGTATTGCTCTCCCAATTTTGGTGCACCATGACAGCCTGTCCCCAGCGGCTCCCATTGGCCTGGAGTAGTGAACTGCGGCCAGTGGGAGCCGCGATCGGCTGGATCTGTGGACAGGGCAGGTAAACAAACCGGCCTGCCCCCACCAGGGGCTTTCCCTACACAAGCGGTGTCCCAAGTTTGGGAAACACTGTATTAGTGGTTCCCAAACTGCGGTATATGAGCTTGATGTTCCATCCATTCACTTCACAACACATTTTTAAGATGGTGGTATGTGAATCAATGAAGTATGGGAGCCACTGAAAGGCCCCAATCTTGTAACTTGTTGAGCACAAGCAGAGTCTCATTGACTTTCACTTGTGTGCAATGAGCTGAGGAATCTGGTCCTAAATAACCAAATTCCTGTCCTCTAATCGAAGTTGCATAGTACAAATACCATCAAGTCCTTAACCTCATACCACTACTAATCAACACACAGATACATTTTGGACAGTCACTATACATTTAAAAGATACCAGATGCTCAAGTCTGATTCTCTATTTTAGGCTATTGCTTAAAAGATGAACTGCACAGGAAAAAAAATGGCCTGTTCTTTTCTTTATGATGTATGGATATGAACCAAAATGTTATATTTTTTCAATTTAAAAAGTTATCTGCTCTTTTTAACATTAGAAATTCAGGTTGCGACTTCATCACAAGTCACGAATGAAACATCAATCAACTGAGATGTGATTTTTAGCTGGACTGTTTGAAATTTTAGTTTTAGATTGTAACTACTTATTTAACATGAATGGATAGTTACATTTTGGATAAAACCAGACTTTGTAAAAGAAACAGGACAGAGCCCACAGTAAAATTAGTCTGAGACATCAAGTAGGTCTTCCAGCAAACCAAGGATGACCAGACTTTACTTTCCTGGTATTTCTAAAGTAAAGTCACCACCACACAAAACACAACTTTTTGGAGAAAAACCTATACAGCCTTATTATGTATACATATTGTATAAAGAAAAGGGGCACAATCCCAATGTTAGAAGAAGATGCTTTGCAGAATTAATTTAAATTATGTAACCTTCGATTCCTGCTGAACAAGGTCTTCTTTATGGTGCCCTTAAATGACAAACTTTAAAAAAAAAAAAAAAAAAAAGATATCCAGAGTATATAGTAACATAATAAAAGGTGCCTTTCAAATTTTTTATATATACATATACACACACATATATACATACACACACACACAATATTGCCTATTTTTGACCATTAATAGAGTTGTGTATAACACAAGGACTAGATCTATTCCTTACAGATGTCACTGCCAAAAGATTTACACAAAGTTCTAAATTTTAAAGAAAGAAAAAAGGAAACAAAAAAGGACACACTATATTAGGAGAAAAGTAAATCATCCAACATAAAAAAAAATACATCTTAGCCTCATTAGTATTATGATGGAACGTTAACATTATCCTAGGTTTTTTCTCTGACGCAGATATTCATATTTAAATGAATAACCATTAGGTCCTCGTTGCTAACATGAAAGTGCAAGGTATAATTTTATATTATTTTGATAATATGGGTTTAGATAAAAGAATCTAGCTCATTAGCTTCCATCTTGCCTATTCTGTTGTTACTTATAGGCTGATCTTTCTTATTACTCTACAGTATTTCTAGTGATTATTAGAAGTTCAATGCTTTAATGTGGCCAAATCTGTTAAAAGAAATAACTGAAAAGATCTCTGAAGCAGCTGCATGCATGCACTTAATGTTAGAAAATGACATGCAAAATGGAAGGATACATAACATAATGGCCAGAGCTTAAATGACAGTCTCAGCATGATTAATACTCTTCTGTAATTACTGTTCCTCAACCTACTATTATTGAAGAGTTTAGGACACTGCAACCCTGTGAATGTAGTTGCTCTGGTAAAAGTAACTACTTTAGGCTTGTGCATTATTAATTATTATTATTATTATTAAGCCTTATTAATGTATTTCAAGCCTGCATAACTTTTTGGCAAAAGCAGCCCTGTGGACAGGGAGGTATTAAATCAATGGTATTAAAAAAGCCACTCTGTTTGTAATTCACACAACCTAAGATCATCTATTTATAGAGAAAGCTTAGAAGGCAGCTCATATGCTTTCAGAAGTCAGAAAACGACAGACCATGGTACCACTGAACTGGTTACAGCTCGGAATAAATACTTCTTGAACACAGGTTAAAAATAAATAAATAATAAAAAACCCCTACTCTTACCAAGAAAGCTGGCGAGTTGACATCAACATGGCTGATAACCTGAAGTTCTCTCTTTACACTTTGATCAGGTACTACAGGCCTTTCCAGAATGGCTTTCACACAGTACTGAATGCTGCCATACTTTCCACTAAAAGAGGTCACCAAAGGTCTGAAACAAACAGTCATAAAAACATTTTCACATATAAGCTTATCATAGGATTCCAAACTGTGTGTGTGTGAATATACCCCCCCCTTACTCCTTGTATTTACTTTTAACTCTGCTTAGACAACGAAAACAACCACACCGATTTTACATTGATTCTCATACACTAGCACAACACTGCAATCGTTGAGTCAAATATAGCAGTATTATATTTCCATTGGATTCTCTTCCTCCGCTACCAATGTTATGATGGGAAGATTTCTATTTAAGCCCTTGGGGAAATCATAATACGTAAGGCAAAGCCTATGTGATGGCTGGTCAAGATAACCATAGAAATTTATTTATTAATCTGATATAGAGAAAATCAAAACCAAGAGATTAAGTTGCTCCAGTTACTCTAGTTATTATTCAAGAGCAAAAAACTGTCAAAATGATCATTCTGAGTTGCATTGTTTTACTTACTCCTGTGGAAGTTGAAAGCTGAATGGGAATTCATGTTTTCCAGCTTCTAACAGGAATAAGCCATCTTCACCTGTAGAAGAATGAGGTTATATTCTATTTAAAAATTAAAATAGCTTATATTATTTATGGAATTTTGTTCAGATGCAAAAGGAATTTACACTGACTTCAATGGGCTTTGGCTCAGACCCCGTATATTCACCAAGTTCACTGCTGAACTAATGAAACTAAGGAAATGTTTAGATCTTACGTTTCAATACTTAACTCTAGCCACATTGCAATATAATTACTTATGGGAAAATTTTAAGGTTCTTCTTTTTTGGAGAAGACGGTTAATCCACTTTTATAATTAGCAATCTAACCATCTTTTATTGATAGAAAAGTTTGATCACAAAAGTTCAATATTCGTTTTATTACAAAAGATCTTATATGAAAAGTATTTACAAATTCTAGTTTTCTCCTTATATTTACTTTTCACTTTGCTTTGACAATGAAAACAGACAAGCCAGTTTTACTTTGATTCTCATGCAGTAGCACAATGCTGCAATTACAGAGTCACAAACATGGCAGCATCATGTTTGTTGGGGAACAAGTGTTTCTATTGGATTTTCCCCTCCTCCATTCTATGGAAAGATTTTGTTTCAATATTCCAAACTCAAGCATTCTTTTCAATAGAACCAATGTCGCTTTGGAAAAAACATTTTAAAAATTACTCATATCACCGCAAATAAGTGTACAATATCCCTTTCGTTCAAAAACTATACCATACAATACCATTAAATATACAAGAATTTGGTTCTTGTGTCATTAAAGAGCCTATCCAACAAGTTTGAAATTCCTTATATTTCAACTTTCAAGCATTCAGCATGATCTCATTTCAAAATAAAGCTTTTCAATAGGTTTTGACCTATATTCTTGAACAAACACTAATATATAATCAAATATCCCCAAGATATCAAAAGGAGGCCAGCTGCTCTGAGAGCCTCCTTACTGAGGATTTGAAAAACTGTTTACAAGGCACTCTAAGGTGCCCAAGTTCAAATCATGTGGAATTTGAACTGAGACTGTAATTGAATGACTACATAATCAAACAAATGTAATGCTAGACAGGAGAGATTCAGGAGGACCACAAGAAAGGGATGGGGGAAAAAGGGAAAGTTCAGGCTAAAGAGGCAGACTTTAGAACTAGATAAGTTCATGGAGGATAGGTCCATCAATGGCCATCAGCCAGGATGGGCAGGGACGGTGTCCCTAGCCTGTTTGCCAGAAGCTGGCAATAGGTAAAGGGGGATGGATCACTTGATTACCTGTTATGTTCACTCCCTCTGGGTTAATTGGCATTGGCCACTGTCAGAAGACAGGATACTGGGCTAGATGGATCTTTGGTCTGACCCAGTATGGCCATTCTTAAGTATATTTTGCATGTATTGTCCCAAATACATTCCCCCCCCGCCCCCAAAAAAACAAAAAAGTTGTGTTGGAATAGTTAATACAAAGCAGCATTTCAAACACCGAACAGTGTTTCCCAAACTTGGAATGTCACTTGCTCAGGGAAAGCCCCTGGCAGGTGGGGCCGGTTTGTTTACCTGCTGCATCCGCAGGTTCGACTCATCGTGGCTCCCACTGGCCGCAGTTCACTGCTCCAAGCCAATGGGAGCTGCTGGAAGTGATGCGGGCCGAGGGACGTACTGGCCACCGCTTCCTGTGGCTCCCATTGGCCTGGAGCAGCAAACCGTGGCCAGTGGGAGCTGCGATTGGCTGGACCTGCGGACGCGGCAGGTAAACAAACCGGCCCTGCCCGCCAGGGGCTTTCCCTACACAAGCAGCGTCCCAAGTTTGGGAAACACTGACCTAACACATAGTCACTTGAACAAGTCTCCTTAAATTTTGTCAATGAGGACCAAGTCAAACACAACTTTGACTTTTTCAAACAGAAGCTGACAGCACATAAAATGTTTCTCAACAGGTGCAAGCTGCTGCTTATTAAATCTCAAATCCCTCCAAAAGGCATACAGGATTTTCCAACTTCTACTGACCCAGAGAAGGTCATATGGGAATTTTCTCGAGTGTTACAGACACTCAAGGAGTGGGAAAGTTGGGCTTCTATCAGATATTGTTAAAAAGCTAATTTAGAAATGTAATCAAAGCATCTGTATTTATCAAACAAATGCATTTACTCAATTTTACTAGATACACTTCTCTTTCAAGTTGCTAAGAAAGATCAGAAATGCAAAAAAATCCCCCAGTGAGTCAGGAAGACACCTCAGGAGCCTCATCTCTCATTTCCCCAGCTTCAACTACCCAGGAAACTTCACACCTATTTTGGGAACTCACTTCCTGAGTTTCAAACTGATGATACACCTGAAAATAAAGGCCAGCTGTGAAATAGAGGCTGCAACTAACACATTACTATTGCAAAAGTTAGAGTACTGTGAGCGTGACATGCTAATTGTAAATTGCTAAGAGCCCTATTGCTAAGAGGAACTATTTCCCCAGAGCAGTTGGCTCCCCAACAGGCTTGGCAGAGAAGGTGAACAGGAAGAGACAGAAACAAACCAACATAAAATCAGAGAAGTCACCAGAGGGAACTAGGGGCACCACAAGGAGACCCGTGCGCAGGAAGAACATTATGACCAACCCCTACAGACCCCCCCATCCTCCCCCCCTGTCCCATTCTCTGGGACATACCCCCCTCCCCCCCGATCCTTCCCCCCCTCTCACAGAGACACCCCTCCCCCCGATCCTTCCCCCCCTCTCACAGAGACACCCCTCCCCCCCGATCCTTCCCCCCCCTCTCACAGAGACACCCCTCCCCCCCGATCCTTCCCCCCCCTCTCACAGAGACACCCCTCCCCCCCGATCCTTCCCCCCCTCTCACAGAGACACCCCTCCCCCCCGATCCTTCCCCCCCTCTCACAGAGACACCCCTCCCCCCCGATCCTTCCCCCCCCTCACAGAGACACCCCTCCCCCCCGATCCTTCCCCCCCCTCACAGAGACACCCCTCCCCCCCGATCCTTCCCCCCCCCTCACAGAGACACCCCTCCCCCCCGCTCCTTCCCCCCCCCACAGAGACCCCCCACCCCCCCGATCCCTCCCCCCCCCTCACAGAGACACCCCTCCCCCCCGATCCTTCCCCCCCTCTCACAGAGACACCCCTCCCCCCCGATCCTTCCCCCCCTCACAGAGACACCCCTTCCCCCCGATCCTTCCCCCCCTCACAGAGACACCCCTCCCCCCTCACCTTCCGGGGGCTGCCGCAGGAGGCTCTGCCGGATGTCCAGGTACCGCACTTCGGCCTCCCGCCGGGGCCCCGGGACGCCCCGCCCCGCGCCCCCGCGGGCCCGGGCAGAGGAGCCCCGGACGGACCCCTTGCTCCAGGCCGCCCAGGCCCGGCCCGTGGCCTCCAGCCGCAGGGCCCGGAGAAGCAGCGGCCCCGCCAGCTCCACCAGCACCTGGCCCGACACCGTGTCCCCGCTCGCGTAGCCGCCCCGCCGGGCCTCATCTTCCAGCACCAGGCCCAGCGCCTTCACCTTCCCCCCGGCCGCGGGGACCAGGCCGGGCCCGGCCGCCTCCCGCGCCATCGCCCCGCGCCTGCCGGGGAAACCAACCGCCGCCGGTCGCTTTAAACCCGTCCGACCCGGCCGGCACTCAGCGGGGGAACGTCCCACCCACCGCTGCGTCTTATTGGTCACCCTCCGGCTCCCGGGCCCACGATTTGACGCCCCTGTCCAGTCATGGGTCTTTTCCCGGCACACGCCTCGGGCGCGTCACCCAGCGTGATAACTCACGTCTGGCCAATAGGGTGGCAGCAGTGGCGCGTGAACAAGGCTTTGATTGGAGGACCAGCGGCAGCGCGGCCAATCAGCGGGCACATCTGCCATGTGCCCAAGGTGTGGGTAAACAGGCCGGGAGGGGAAGTCGAGGGGGCGGGGCTAAGATAGGGGGCGGGGCATTCAGGGTAAAGCTTGTTGCCAGAGCCACCCTGCAGCTTGGGTCATGTGGCCATGAGAGGGTCCCGAGGGTCAGCTGCCCAGTCAGAGTCAGGGAAACCCCGGAGCTGCAGGACCACACGGGGGAGGAGGGGAGGCTGGCTGTCTGGTGGGCAGCAGGCCCCGCTACCTGTGCAATAGAGCTCTGGTTCTCAGACACCTGTCCCGGCAACCCCTTTCGCAGAGCAAGCCTCTGAGTGCGACCCTCCCCCCTATGCATTAAAAATACTTGTAATATATTTAACACCATTATAAATGCTGGAGGCAAAACACGGTTTGGGGTGGAGGCTGACAGCTCACGACCCACCCCCCCCGCATGTAATAACCTTCCGAACCCCTGAGGGGTCCCGAACCCCAGTTTGAGAACCCCTGCGATAGAGAGACCTTGGCACCATCGTGGATAGTTTTGGAAAACATTGGCTCACTGTTCAACTAGGGTTGACACCTGTCCAGGTTTTACCCAGACAGGCTGGTTTTTTACTTCTATGTCCAGGTGCCTACGGTTGCCAGGTGCCTGGTTTTCAGAGACCTGCCAACCCTCCCAGTTTTGCCAGGAGTTTCCCGGAATCAGGGCTCATTTTTCAGAGGCTACTGAAGCCAATCTGGGAGATTTTAGGGTGCTAAAAGTCCGGCGGCACAGCCCGGCAAAGCAGGCTCCCTGCCTGCCCTGGCCCCGCGCTGCTCCCGGAAGTGGCCTGCACATTCCTGTGGCCGCAGGGGGTGGGGAGCCAGGGGGGGTCTCAGAGTGCTGCCTCGAGCGCTGACAGTGCAGCTCCCATTGGCTGGGAACTGCGGTCAATGGGAGCTGTGAGGTTGGCGCCTGTGGGCAGGAGCAGTGCGCGGAGGCTCCTGCCCCACCCCCAGGGACCGCAGGAACATGCTGGCCGCTTCCAGGAGCAGCGTGGGGCCAGGGCAGGCAGGGAGCTGCCCAAGCTAAGTGCCACCCAGCAGGAACCTACACCCCCTTGCCTTCTCCTACACCTCAATCTCCTGCCCCAGGCCTGAGCCGCCTCCTCCACCCAAACTACCTCCCAGAGCCTGCACCCCGCACCGTCTCCTGCACCCCAACCCCCTACCCCAGCCCTCTCCTGCACCCAAACTCCCTCCCAGCATCTGCACCCCTCCCCCCCACACTACAAACCCCTCAGCCCCAGCCCAGAGCCTGCACCCCATCCCACTACCTGCCCCTCTGCCCCAGCCCGGTGAAAGTGAGTGAGGGTGGAGGAGAGCAAGTAACCCTTCACATAGTATAAGAATCAGGGTCAGCCAACGAAATTAATGGGCACCAGATTTAAAACAAACATAAGGAAGTATTTCCCACAATGCACAGAACTTTGGAATTTGCTGCTAGGGGACATTGTGAAGGCCAGAAGTATAACTGGGTTCAAAATAGAATTAGAAAAGTTCATGGAGGATAGGTCCATCAATAGCTATTCGCCAAAATGGTTAGGGATGTAACCTCATGCTCTGGCTATCCCTAAATCTCTGACTGTCAGAAGCTGGGAAAAGACAACAGAGGATGGATTGCTGTACTCAATAATCAACCTATTCTATTTGTTCCCGCTGAAGCATCTGGAACAAGCCACGGTTAGAAGACAGGATACTGGGCTAGATGGACCATTGGTCTGATCCAGTATGGCTATTCTTATGTTCTCATTCCTAGCACTCCTATTATAGCCACCAAAAAACAGAAACTGTGTGAGATTTCCTCTTTGCAGTAAATGTGCATGACCTAGAGCTTTGCCCTATATTTGTCTTTATCCTCTTGGTTTTGGTCTCTGTACAAATCAAAAAAGTGCTGAATGGGAATTATGGTTTCTGCCACTCCCCACTCGCCGACTAGCCAGTTTTTAGTCACCTAGAATGTTAAACAGAGTGGGGTAATACTACTAAAATTACCCACAGATATTCCTTTGAATTTTTTAAGCAAGGTTGCATTGCCTGTGTTCACACCCCCTTTTTGTCTTTGCTCTCTGTGAATATCCCAGCAAACAAATGAAGGTTGGAAAATATTCAGTGCAGGTGAATTTTGCATCTGAAACATGAATATTTGCACCAGAAGCTTGGTTCTAAGAGTTAGTGTCATCCAGTCAGGGAAAAATAACTAACCAATCACAGCTAACCTATACAGCTCAAATTTTGAATATCCAGTGCTTGTAAGTTGCAACTAACTGTTCACACACAACCAGGACCAAGTATATCAAAATTATTCACCTCTGCTCATGAGCAGAAAAAAAAAGAGATAAACAGAGGTTAACTAAGTTATTTGCAATGAATTATTTGCTCAACTTTGATACTGAATATACATTCTCCCAGTAGTATCATAGTATCCTCCTGACTGGCTACTCTCCACCAGTATAAACTCAGGCTCTTTCTTCCACAAAACCAGATACATTGCCCTGGGAGAGGCTGGGCAGCCAATGAAGAGCAGGAATATAGGGAGGAGGAGTTGGGGAACACACAATTTTCCCACAGAAATGAAGAGTGCACTGCAAAATGAGGAGCACACGAGATGCCTAGATGGGAATCAGACTGAGAATTTGTCTGAGAACTTCTCCGTTACTAGCAGGATGATCAGTCCAGCCTTGGAGTTCACAAGGAAGTGGCAAGAGGCTCAGGTCCCCTGAGGAGGATTCACAGTGATGTCAAGGACGTTTTCCCTGAATAAAAACTAAGTAAAATAGAAGATCAGGACTTGGCCCATTAATGGTGGCTTTAAAAAAGAGTGTGACTATATATAGCCATATATAGAGGTAGTCAAGGCAGAATACTGGTGAGAAGAATTATGGGGGAATTATATCAATTACAAGTAAAATAGCTGTGATTTAAATGCATGTAACATAAATTAGTTGCAAAATGCAGCAAACATTTATAAAAATGTTCTCATATTTAAGAGACAAATTGATAGTGTGAAAAAAATACATTGCAAGCAGGAAAACTCATAATGCTCTTAAGTTATCAATTGGCTCCTAGATGAGGCCAACAGCTAAAGGTGCTTAAGGGTTATCAAATTGGGTTGACACCAATTCCCACTACCTTTCCTGCAAAAATTTTTATGCAAATGGTTGTCTCTTCAATCCCTCTCTATTAAATGTAATGGGGTAGCATGATACCCAGAGCAGATCACCATAAGGCTAAATCCTTCCCTACAATTACTTATAATGTAAGTTAATAATTGAAAGATACAAGGAATAAAATTTAAAAGGGAGCCTTGCTGCTGTTTTTAACTCTTAAAAGTGGGGACTAAAGGCATGTCTACACTTACCTCCAGAGCGATCGATCCAGAGGGGGTCTGTCAGAGTCTACCCTCACTTGAAACTGGGCGGTTTCAAAGTGAGGACCCGCATGTATTCCCCCACCCTAAAATCCTAGGGTAGGTCTCCCCTTTTGCTGCCACCACCCGGTCAATTTCGTGGGCCGGGACACCCCTGTTTCCCCCCTGTCTCCCTTCAAAGACCCTCCCTGGGAACACAGATCAACTCACAGAGGAGGAACCTTCCCCCTCCCCCCTCTCTCCAGCCTGTTCTGGAGACAGAGATACCTTGATTCAACTCCTTGAATCTCACACACACAGGGAAGCAGCCCACTTCCCCCCCCCTCCCTCTCTCTCCCAGCCACCCTGGAGAGATATACACTGATTCAACTCTGTGAATCACTGAGAGAGAGTGTCTCGGCCCCTTCCCCGATCCACAGTAGAAGGGATTTAATCAAATCTTTATAGAAAGAATTTATTAAAAGAAAAACAAGAAAATACAGAATCTCTATGAGTCCAAGCTGGACACTCATAGGGTATAACCTTGCTACGTTCTGGAGAGAATCCTCTCTCTTTCTCAGTACAACCAGTACAAGCAGAATTAAGAATAATCAACAACAAACACACAGAATTGCAAACATAGGATTATTAGATAAGGACACAAAGTATCTTTCTAATACTCACTATCTTGTCTAGAAGAAATTAGTTCAGAAAGGTGGAAGCTGGTAGACTTGATTAAAACATCTGGACTCTTGTAATTCCAAACGGCCAAAGACAAAGACCCCCCCAAACAGAGGGAAAAGTTCCCTCCTAGGAGTTTCAAATTCTCTTCCCTGATTGGTCCTCAGGTCAGGTGCCCACCAGGTACTATGCTTTAACCCTTTACTAACTATTCATGACAGGGTCGATTTATCGTGTCTAGTGAAGACGCGATAAATCAACCACCGAGCGCTCTCCCGTCAACTCCAGTACTCCACCGGAGCGAGAAGCGTAGGTGGAGTCAATGGGAGAACGTCAGCTGTCGACCTACTGCAGAGAAGAGCTCTAAGTAGCTCTAAGTTCGTCGACTTCAGCTACGCTATTTTCGTATAGGAAAACAATTAAAGTAATGCTTATTCTAGATAGATTCCCATCATCTCTCTTAGATCACACACGAGTCTGCGCTTTGTGTGTCTACCTGATGATCTGGGCACCTCAGTGATCATACTTCATTTCCCATGTTGTCATCAGGAAGGAGTTTTGCAATTTAAGAAGTCAATATCCTTGAGGGTTACAACACAGTCCATATTCTTCCCATACCTGTTCTTCAGTCACTCCTGTGACTTGATGAACACCTGCTTGGCTCCACATGAAACGCCCAAGTCAACTGGGGCATCTTAGCTCAAATGCCATATTCCCAGCTGACTCAGTTAGTTACCTAAATTAGGAAAAAATGTCTTTCAGATTGCCAGCCCTGGCTTCAAGATGTTCCAGAACATCGCTATAACTCAAAACTCTATTGGACTATAGGTAGGTTTGGAAGGATTAGTTTTTTACTGGTAAATGTTGGTAAACTTCAATTTCATTGTACACACACAAAGCGATGAAAAAATATTTCCACCAATAGTAATCAAAATCTACAGCTAGACCAAGGATCTGAGAAATTGAGAATTTAGTAGTTTGATTTAAGGATATTTACTTTGTATATTTTGACCTGTAATGTTGACAATTTGAGTTTTAATGGTAATAAAGCTTTAAATTTTTGAATCTCATCATCTACATATCCAATCAAAACTACAGGTGCTGGAGATGGGGGCAGAGGACAACAGCCCATTGGGTCCCCTCCCCACACTTCTGAGAACATGAGCTTGGCGGGGACACAATGAGGAGTGGCCCCTGGTCTCATGACTGGAGCTGGATGGCATAACAGTGGAGCCTCTTCCCTGCTAGCATGATGCAAGGGTGGCTAGGTCAAATTTGAGTGAGTGGCATTGCAACAGGGCCATAACTCGTAATGCCACTCAAATTTGGCCTCATTTGGTTGCTTGCATTTTTGCAGTCCTGGCACCCAGCATCAAAACAGATCAACACAGCTTAGATTCTGATATCAAATACAATGAACTATTTGTGCACAAGTAGATATTTGCACAAGCATGTGACCAGTTCAGACTTAACCAACCATGGGCTCATGCAAATACTTGATTGCACATTGAGTATTTGCCTGCCGACATTACTGTAACCAGGCCAGCTGCCTCCTGTGTGCCCTCTCATGGCTGCATACAACCCGTCAGGGTAATCCACTGGCGGGCTGCCAGACAATTTGTTTACATTTGCAAGGCCGCCCGCAGCTTCCAGTGGCCACGGTTCACCATTCCCAGCCAATGGGACATGCGGGCAGCCGTGCAAATGTAAACAAACTGTCTGGCGGCCTGCCAGGAGATTACCCTGATTGGCCACATACGGCCCATGGGCCGCAGGGTGCCCACCACTAGCCTAGGGTCACAATACAGGCAGCCTGCCTCAGTTTCCCCTCTTGGATTGTTCAAAAAATTTCAATTCTGTCTTTTTCTTGATCAAAAATCCACCTCCTTGGAGGCTGGAGCCACCCTGTTACACTTATGTACAAGTATATTTTGCAATTTCATGCATATGCCCCATGCATGATAAAAGAGAAAAAAGCTGACTACATTTTCTATGTATTAGATAGCATAGAAAAAAGTTGTTTCACTTACGCATATTATGCAGTTTGATCAAAATTTGCAAGTTGTTTGCTCTTTGCTGGTATAAATTAATTAAAATAAGATTGCATTATAAAAATGGACAATCAAACATGAAAAAATACCATCTATAATAAGTAAGTATTACAGGGCTTGAATAAATATAATTAGAACCATACTGGATATAAAATAAATGGGAAATGCTCATCTGTGACCAAACATTATTTATTCTAGATAATTACCTTTTAATATTTTTTTCAGAAGGATCCATCGGCAAGTACTTCCTGAATTGAAATTACCATGTGATAAGTGACCCTTTTATCAACGTCACCAAAAAACTCTCCTGGCAAATATTTGGTTGCACATAAGACATTTTAATTGAACAACATGATGAAATTATAACATGAATGTTGAAAATTGTAGCACTGTGTTTTAATTGTGCTTCAGAAACCAGAAAGAGCAAGTGCTGAGTGCTAGTACACAGTCAGAGAGATGATCAATGAAGCAAGAAGGTATTCATTACTGCACAACTGTTGGGTTTTCCTCCCACTTCTCTTACATATTTATTTTGGCATGTGTAGCAAATAGCTGCTTGACCAAATCCACTCAATATATGAGTTAGCCTGCTAAATAGAGAGCTAATGCTATAACAAACAGTTGTAATTATTGTTTTGACCCAGCCCCAAAAACCTATGGTAAAAAAATTTCACCCAAGATCATTTCTTCTTTGAGAAACTCCACAGAGCAGTGGTCATATCTAGCAATTGGTCTGAGGCTATTTCTGAAGCAAGGTGAAAACACCACAGAGACATCTTCCCAACAGCAGTTGCTAATAGCCCCGCTGTCGTCTGTTAACGTGGAAATAATTTCTGTGATCAAACCATTGAATTTAGATGGATCTGATCATGTAAGTTTCAAAATGGTTCAATAATCTTGGATTCAGTTCCAGTAAACAGATAGAATAAGTTATCAATACTTTGAGTTTGATCCCATCAAAGGAGTTCTTGAGAGCAGGGCATGATGTTAGCAACAGACAACAGTTGCCTACATAAAGGATACGTCTTGTCTAAAGTACCGTTCTCTCGAAGGGTACAATCTCTTAGAAAAGATGGCCTCTGCCAAGAAGTTGCTACTTGTCAGAGATCCAACCTGTAGCACGTGGACACGAATTGAAAATGTGACCAGAATCTGCCATTCTCTCCTTGCCTGAAGTAGCCTAGGAGACAGAATATTTAGCCAGGAGTCATTCTAAAACCACTAGAGCAGTGTTTCCCAAACTTGGGATGCCGCTAGTTTAGGGAAAGCCCCTGGTGGGCCGGGCCGGTTTGTTTACCTGCCCCGTCCACAGGTCTGGCCAATCGCAGCTCCCATTGGCCACAGTTCGCTGCTCCAGGCCAATGGGAGCTGCTGGAAACAGCGGCCAGTACGTCCCTCGGCCTGCGCCGCTTCCCGCAGCACCCATTGGCCTGGAGCACCGAACTGCGGCCAGTGGGAGCCGCGATCGGCCGGACCTGTGGACTCGGCAGGTAAACAAACCGGCCTGGCCCGCCAGGTGCTTTCCCTAAACAAGCGGCATCCCAAGTTTGGGAAACACTGCACTAGGGGGTTGCCTTTGCCAAGAAAGCCTTTCTGATGTTAATTAATAGCCTATCAATAAAGAAATTGATCAGGAGTTTTCTGCACAGGGCAAAACATAATTTATACTGCTCCTGAAAACTGCTAAATGCTAATTCAAGAAATCTGGATTTCATAATTGCATTTGTTGTGTTGTAACACGTGTACTTATGCTTAAGTATAGTTCATATATAAGCAAACTAACTGAATATACAAAACTATTGCACAGAGAGTGGTTCAAGTTCTTTGGGATAGCCAGCCTACTGATTTTAGAAAGCAGAATTTTTTTGCTTTAGTATTGAAGAGGGACCATAGGGTGACCAGATGTCCTGATTTTATAGGGACAGTCCCATTTTTTGGGTCTTTTTCTTAGATAGGCTTCTATTACCCCCCACCCTCTGTCCCGATTTTTCACATTTGCTGTCTGGTCACCCTAAGGGACCATGTCTTCCGAACAGCACAGAGTACATAAGAGAAATAGGAAGCCAGTAAGGCGGGACTGAATCTAGTCTACTCACTTAAACAAGTCAGTCCAAGGGATAGGCATGATTGTTCCTACTTAAGACCTCAAAATAGGGCTTAAGTGGTGCATAAGCCTCATGTGAATCTCTGCACGGGGTGAATTTTGTCTGTTCAGTAGTACCGTACTCTGCAGGCAGTCTCATGGGTTTCAGTGGGAATGTCTGTGGCATAAAGTATTACCTAGTGCAAGGACAGCAGAACTGGACCACATGGAGAAATTCACCTCTCTGCAGAAAGTCAGCAGAAATGCTACACATAAGGCTTCTGATTTTAGGTGTTAACTGAAAAACACCGATAAAACACCCTGATTTAAAAAAAAAGAAGAAGAAATCTGTTTATCAAATAAAACACTGGAAAATGTTACTTGTATCAAAGGGCTTGTCCATCTGGAGCGTAAAGTGAGATTTCTAAAGCACACTAACGTGTTCCATATTAATTGGTCCATGTAGACCCTGCTGGTGTGCTCTGTAGGGTCCCTTGTATGCTTTACCGTATTGCTGTTTAAAACAGTACTACGTGAAAGTGCACTAGGGAACATTACAAAGAAATTACTCATTACCATATGTACTACAGTAATGCATGATGTAGATAATAACCATTACACATTACAGTATATACAAAGAGAAAGTCTAAAAAACCTTGATTGACATCTACATAAAACTCAGAAATTGCTAAAAATAAACTTCAAAAAATGAAGTTAATAAACTCCAATAAACAGAAATCCTAACTATGCATTGTTTAGGTTCCACATAAGTCCTCAGATTCCTAGTCCACACCCTGTACCAGGCTTGCAGAAGAGCCCCTCCACAGATTATTTTGGGGAGCTGGGATGGGACAGAAAATTTCCATCCCTTTGCTGCATGTGAGTTTTCCAGTGAGTGTCACTAAGCACTGATCTGTCAAAATTTTGCCCTGGGAATGAAGTGTCAGTCCTCTGAGACATCCCCAGCTGAGCACCATGTGAAGAATAATGAATATTGGTGACATTTCCTATCACGTACCGTCTTTCATTACTTTTATTCTGTAACTGGTAACTGAAAGGCCAGTCAAATATTTTTCAGACAATTAAGGTGACATTTCCACATTGTAGATTGTTAGTATGTGCCTTTTCAAAAGCTGAAGGAAATACATTGTGCCCATCTGGTCTGATATGTGTCCATCAACAATGTGCTAATGTCACAGATCATCTTTTTGAGTGTCACACTATCCCATGTATATTTAGAAAGACAATATTGAGTTATTGGCCCAGAAATTTAATTGTGCACATTTTATCTTGACAGATGTTTGTTTTTGCAGCCTTCCAGACAAGGCTTAACAGTATTTAAAGCAAAAAAGTAACGTTAATACAAGGTTAAGTTTGGAAATTTCAAATGACAAATGTCAGTAGTGTTGCATATACGAGAAATCTGGCCAACAGTAGGAAGTGTTTTGAATTAGAAGGTAATTTACTAGTGGGGCTATCAATGTATTATTTAGTATATGTTGGACTAGATTCTTGGATCCGTTGGTGCTGATCCCCTGGCACAAAGCTACCGTATACCCAGCACGTCCACTCAAGGATAGATTCCATGGGAATCATTGAGTGGTGTACAGTTTCAGAGGGCATGGATGGAGAAAAATGGGTGTGGCTGGGAGGATTCTTTCCTCCTGACAATTCCTGGTCTGAACTCTATTTACATAGCTTCATATGGAGGGCACTTTTGAGACATAAATTGAACGAGGTAGGTCAGGGGCCTAGAAATAGACCCACACCAAAACCTCAGATCAGAACACCCCTGAACTTTAGGAAAGTTCAGGTCTGGATCTGGTCCAATCTTTAGTTAGGACATTACCATAAACTAGAATCTCTGTTGGAGTGAATCAACCTAGCTCCTTTGAGTTCACTGGAAGGACACCAGTTTACACCTGCTGAAAATCTGGCCTCTTATCTACAAGTAAACACTGGAGGCATCTCCAGACTCTTTGAAAAGATCAGAAGTGCACTATTTGCTAGATAATTTCTGACTGAAGAGCTGCCTGTCAGCCATGCATGACTCTCAACACGATCCAACAAAATACAATCTTTAACAATGCAACGGAAATGTTCACGTGCAGCAGCTACTCCGCAGCACGGTGACCCAGTGTTCATTTGCCTGCTTCTGTTTGCCCCTGTTGTTGCTATGGATTATTAAAGACAAAGGTTCAGCAAAAAGCAGAAACAATCGAATGCTTTACACCGGGGTCGGCAACCTTTCAGAAGTGGTGTGCCAAGTCTTCATTTATTCACTGTAATTTAAGGTTTCGCACGCCAGTAATACATTTAAACTTTTTTAGATGGTCTCTCTCTTTAAGTCTATATTATATAACTAAACTATTGTTGTATGTAAAGTAAATAAAGTTTTTAAAATGTTTCAGAAGCTTCATTTAAAATTAAATTAAAATGCAGATCGTATCAGTTTAGTGTGATCCTTGCCCTTGCTTTTCCTTGCTGAGTTTTCCAGTGTCTGGCACGTATTTGGATACTTTAAGCTGGCAGCTCAGCTGGGGGGGGGCGCCTTCAGGGGTGGGAGGTCAGCCGGCTGGCCGGGGGTTGGGCCCAGCATTGCAGTCTGGAGAGGCTGGGGCTGCACTGCCTGGCTCTTCGGCGCTCTGGGGCTGGGGGGAGCTGAGGGCACTAGCCTGGGGCAGGCCAGCAGCCACAGTGGGGAGGTGGGGCTGTGGGCACTGGGCAGGGACCAGTGGCCACAATGGGGGCTGGGCTCTGGTGAGCACGGAAGGGGCAGGGCCTCCCCAAGCCAGGGGTTCACCCACCGCCCATGCCACCGAGTGATGATAATACCTTACTATGCCCTTTATTTAAAGCCTCAAAGCTCCCATCTGCCAAGGGACGTACTGGCCGCCGCTTCCAGCAGCTCCCATTGGCCTGGAGCAGTGAACCGCAATCGGCTGGACCTGCAGATGTGGCAGGTAAACAAACCGGCCTGGCCCACTAGGGACTTTCCCTACACAAGCGGCAGAACAAGTTTGGGAACCACTGAACTAGACACCTCTTTAAAAGACGAGATTTGACAAGCCATTCGGCACCGATACCCCCATCATTCTTTGAGAGCGAGGCACTCATTCAGCAAGGCAGTTAAGCATGTGTCTAACTGAGAAGTGCCATTGACGTCAATGGGACTACGCACATGCTTAAAGTTACAGACATGCTTGAGTTTCTTACTCAGTCAGGGCCTTAAACCATTTGTTTATGGGCCTGCTGCTCCTCTGCCTTGAACCCTGGGTAGTCATTTGGGGCCTGATTTTTAAAGGTATTTAGGCACCAAAATCTATATCTTTAGGCAGATGCAGATTTAGGTGCCTAAATACCTTTAAAAATCTGGTGTTTTCTCCTGTGCAAAGTGAGTATAAAATGCTACCAGACCAGAAGTGTATGTTAGTTTACACCTGATGTGCCCAGATGTAAATAACTACACAGGCAGCAAAGCAGTAGAGAATCAGACCTCATGGGCCCAATACTTATTTGTCCGAAGGCCACTTTCCACCATTCTTTCTGCATAAAGGGGCCTTAAAGGAGGTGTAAATGTAATTGTGGTGTGTAGAGCAGAGGTTCTCAAACTGGGGTCCGTGGACCATCAGTGGTCCACGAGCTCCATTCAGGTGGTCAACGGATAGTTCCCTCTAAGGTGCATGCCTGGGCGGCCACACACAAGAGAATGAAGGGCCACCCACCTAATTAGTGGAGCCGGGCAGGTGTGGCTCTACTAATTAGGTGCCTGGACCCTGGAGAAAACACACATGTAAGGTGAGGTGGTGGCCTTGGGGGAATAGCGGTAGGTGGGAGGAGGCAGTGGGGTGAGAACTGGGGGTGGGGGGAATTTGGGACATGCAGGGCTGCGGTGGCAAGAGAAAGAGGTGACTTTCTTCAGCTCCAGGGCTGTGGCTGCCAGGGAGAGATGGCCCTCCCTCCCTGCTCGGGGGCTGTGATGGCGGGGGAGAGAGGGAGAGACCCCCTTCCTTCCCAGCCTCAGCTTGGGGGCTGCCACAGCAGGGGAGAGGGCACACCCATCGCATTAGAAAGGTAAGAGTACTGATATTAAAATATGAGTTGTGTACTTTTATTTGTAGAACAAAAAAAGTTTATTATTATTATTATTTTTTTTAGATATATAGTGCTTTTATCCAAAGCGCTTTACAATAGTTAGCTAACGGTACAAACAACATTTGGAAAGATCATTAAGTGGCCCGCCGAGACCCTCAGCAATTTTCAAGTGGTCCGTGAAATAAAAAGTTTGAGAACCACTGGTGTGGAGTGGTGCCGGAGTAAATGAGTATCAGCCCCCTGTGCTTTTTATCGGATATACTTGGTTGAATTACAGTGTGTTGAATTAAATGAAACAAATGAACAAGACAGAACAAAGCCCAGCAACTTGACCATTGCAGATTGAAGAAGGGGTGATCACAAAAGTGACCACAGCTACTAATATGGGTCCGTAGGTACTGTAAGAATAACCAAACCCGAAATAGCACTGTTTTCCACCGCCTCCACAATTGCGGTTAAACCCAGTTATGCCACCTCTACTGCTGCTGTAAAGCTCAGTGTCACTGGGAAAACATCCAGGGCTCTTTGCTGTATTTGCAATAAAAGAGTGAATTTGTCAGGCTTGGGATTTGTGCTGGCTCATCCACATTCAGACAGAGTCCTAGGGTCAGTGGGTTCACTGTAATATGTCTACGTTTTCCAGCTTGAGGAAACCAGCAATGTCACTGCTGAACCACTGCCCCGCCCTTCCCTATCGAACCAGCTGTTCATAGGCCAAGAGTTGTCACTGAGCTTAATTTTTTACCTCCCTGGAGTAAAATTTTTAACAGTGAGTGTAATTAACCATTGGAACAATTTACCAAAGGGCTGTGGGGAATTCTCCATTACTGGCCATTTTTAAGTCAAGACTGGGTGTTCTCCTAGATGATATGATCTAGTTCAAACAGGAATTAATTCAGGGAAATCATGTGGCCTGCGTTATGCAGGGGGTCTTGCTAGATGATCACAGTGGTCCCTTCCGGCTTTATAATCTATGAATCTGTCAAGGAAATCTTAATAAAGAGACTCCAGCACCATTCTCTCCCTTGTCTCTAGCTCCCTACACAAAAGAGTTGTATCTGTTTAGCAGCATCCAGGATTGGTGCAGGTACAGGAAGGTTGCGGGTAGGATTGGGCCTTTATGGCTGGGGTTTTCAAGAGCTCAGCTCCCATTTAGGCACTTACATGAAGTAGCCAGCTTTGCAAAAGTACTCAGCTCCAGCATCTCCTGTTATTCTCACAAGCAACTTCATTTAGGTACCTAAGTGGGTGTTGCGTTCCTTTGAAAATCTGGCCCTTAGTGTCTCAAAATAATAGATAATATCTTTAGAAGGGCCTAAGTGACTTAGGAGCTTCACACACATTTTCAGAAGTGACTTAGGTCTACATCCTCAAAGGATTTAGGTGCCTAACTCTCACTTATTTCAATAGGAATTAGGTGCCTAAATATACTTGAGGCTCTCGACTTCAGGCACTTACGACTCTAAGTCTCGCTGAAAGTCAATGGGACTTTGGCTCCATCCAACATCACTTAGTTCTTTTGAAGATTATCCCTAAAATCACTTTTGAAAATGAGACTTAAGACTTCTAAGTCATGTTAGTACTGTTGATAGTTTGACACATTAATATCTCCATCTAGTACCCTTTTTTGTTTAAACTTTGTGTATTTTCCCACTGTTTGCTTGGGATTATTTGCCTGGAATTTTCCCTTGTCTCCCCTTAAATATGAAATTTTAAAAAAGAATTGAATTTGATTTTTGTACAGTCTTTAAGTTTGACACGTTGCCAATCTGTAAGACTTCCTGAGCAAAAGCAGCCATTATTGTATCATTTTATACCTTGACATTAGGTACATATTTCACTTATAGCCAATTTAAAAATCAAAATAGAAACTTTGTAATAATCTCGCTTTACAGTTTGGGTTATGAGAAGCTGAGAATTCCCTTAGGCTTGATTGATAAAATATGGCATTTATCCTATTCCTAGGATGATGTTCAGCAAACTTTATGACAGAGGGAAACAGCTGGTAAAGTGGGTTCATGGAAAGGTGAAGGTAATATAGACATAAAAAACAAGAGGATAATGATTTTAAAAGGGGTAATAGTTGTAATAACACCATTAACCTTTTGCTTCAAATTATTCAATGTGTGGTCTTTTCAGAAGGCTAATCAAAGGTTTGCATTAACTGCAATGCAGGAAGAAGTGGCAATATACAACCTGCAGTGATATTTTTTCTCTTCCAATTATTCTTTATTACCCGAGCCTTTAAAAAAAAACCTTGGTTGTTGAAGTCCCTTCTAATTTTGAAACAAACTTTATTTAATTTTAGAGGTAATTGGTTCCCATTCCGCATGTTTGTAGGAAACAGAATTTTGCAGGGAAAAAGCAAATAAGAAAACTGCTTTGTTATAGATGTAGCCAAATAAAGGTAACGGATTTTAATGACTAGCACAGAGTTATCAGGCAGAATTTCAGCAAATAGCCTTTCAAAGCTTAAACATACCTCATTGTTTTGTGTAACCATCATGAAGTTTAGACATCAGCAGAGACTGATCCCTGAACTTCCAGCTACAGAGCACAGCTGAGTGATAGGACTAAGACTTGAGCATGTCAGGTAGCTAGCCTCCCTGGATCAGCCAAAGACACATTTTGCTAGTGTTTTACATTAACATATGAGACATGGGGTTATAATAATATGGTCTTGAAGGGAGAAGTGCAAAAGGAAGTTTAGACTGCGACTCATTGACAGAAACCCATCCTATTATCAGCCCCGTCCTGTAGAACCAGAACACGCAAAGAGGCTTAAGGAGAAGGGTTCTTTGAATCTCAATCAGACTATTCAGTCATTAAGACCAAGGAGATTTGCAATGAGAAGCCTGAATGTCTAGAGGAAACCAATAGCTACACAGGGAACTGAAGGTGAAAGAAACACTCCGCCACATGGAAATTCAGTGCACAAAGGATCCCGCTTTCCCTACCGTGTACCTTTGCTTAGAAGTCACCCTCAATTAGTAACTGAGTCAGACCTTTCCCATAAACCTTCACCAGGCTGTTTCTAATAGAAGAATCCCTTGTTTTGCAGCCACCCATTAATTCAAAGCCTTAGGTGGGAAGTAATTAAATTAGAAAGAAGCCATGTCTACTAAATGAAGATATATTGTACAGGAGAGGGTGGAATCAATTTTTCCAAAGGGTAACTAATGCACATAGGATGCACAGGGATGTGCACAACTAATGCACAGGGATGTGACTGTACTATATTATACCACTAATTTGTGTGTGCACTCATGTATATATATGTACACAAATTCACACATGTACATATGTATGTGTTCCTCCTATATAATGAACTGTTTTGGCTCCACTTTGTCAGAATATCATTTAAAGGGTTAAATTCCTTTAATGCACCATCGTTTAATCAAACTCCAAGATTCTTACTCTGCAATAAACCCATTAAATCATCTTAAATATCATGTCATAATGACAATTTGATGCCAACAGATGTGGTATTGGGGATTTTTTTAAAAAAGCTTTCCTGAAGATATAGCTTCCAGAATTTTAAATCCTTGAGCCTGTTTGCACAGCTGTTAGATCTCTCAGCTCTGCCATTTTTTTGCTTTGCATCAGCTATGCATTAAATCATGGGCGGCACGATTGCAAACTCACTTTGTCTAAAACACCGAGGTTTATATCCACCCTCGTAAAGCCTGAGTGGCTGGGCTCTATGGGGGTGCAATGTGGAGGGATTGGGAGGTGAAGTTCCAAGGCCAGAGTGCAGCCACAGTACCTGCTCAGGGCTGTCCCTAGCTATTTTGGTGCCGTGTGTGTGTGGGGGGGCTGTGTGGGGCCCCAGGCCTCCATGGGAGAGAGTGGGGGGGAGGGGCTGGCCCCAGGCCTCCACAAGGGGGCTGTGTGGGGCCCCGTCCCAGGCCTCCGTGGGGCACGCAGGGGAGGGGGGCTGGTGGGAAGTGGAGAGACCTGGCCCCAGCCTGCTCCGCTCCGCGGGGGGAGCGGAGCAGGCTGGGGCCCGGGTGCTCTACTTACCGGTGAGTGTAGGCCCAACCTCTTCTGGAGTCCTCAGGGCAGTGGGGGCTAGGAAGAGGCAGAGCTGGGGTGGAGCAGGGTCCGGGGCCCTGGAAGAGCTGGAGCAGGGGCTGGAGCAGCACGCAGCTGTGCAGGGCAGCAGCCCAAATTTCCCGGTGCCCTGCGCAGCTGTGTACTTTGTGTATGGGTAAGGACGGCCCTGTACCTGCTCACCAGTTGCACAAGGTACCAGTGCCACTGGATCTGCATAGATGTGGATGTGCAACTCCCTCCCTGGCCTATTTCAGCCTTCTGCACAGGACTATTATGTAGTGCAGGGGTTGCCAACCCCTGATGTAGTGTGTAGGGGTTGCATATGCCAGATGACCCTGAGCACAACACTATATGTGGGGCTTAAGTAATGTGTAGGGCCTTGAGCTAGCCCTGCACACGTGTGAATTCTACCCGAGGAAAAGCAGTTGTGTATAATCCAGGCTGGCACAAACTAATTGCAAGGGTCTGGTTTTCTCACAATTAGAATGTGCTAATAAGTGTGATCACATCTCAGACTTAAGAGCATTAACAACAAGATGTACCTGGGTAGGGAAATGTATAAGTTAGCGTAGCTGAAAGATCATGGTGCACATTTTCCAGAGGGTCTGAGAATAAGATAAATGAGCATTGAACAGTGAGACTATGACTGTTAAAATGTAACATACGTACACCTCAATTCAGCATTAATGTGATTCAGTATTGTCAGAATAGCAAGCTTTTTTCTATGGTGAAGCGTTTTTCATCTGTGATTTTATGTAAGCTAGAAACAGTGTTCTTAAAGGCCACACCGAAAGCCCACTGAAGTCAATGGGAAGATTCCCATTGTGTGAATGGAGAGTCTGATCAGGCACTTTGATTTGCCATCTTGATTTTGGACTTGAACTTCTGGGCTGCTCTGTATAGCAGTAAGCTTGAAGTTCTGTATAAATGACCCCTAAACTAAGCTCAATAATACATAACATAAAAAACTGGGGAAAACCCCCAAAATGCTGACAATAGTTGATAGCCTGGTGATACCAAAGAGGACAGAAACTGCATCACTGACACCGAAAGGAATCCCAGATCACTGCTAGAAGTTGGTATGGGCCTTCCGTCAACAATGAGACGTAGCTGAGGGAACGCATTTCCAGTCATGAAATTATAAACTGGCATGGGGCTCTCAAACATTTTTCATAGCATGAACCACAACTGAATAGAGAGATTCTCTGACGGGCACCTTCTCTCCTGTTCGTGGTTGAATAGACTATCTTCTATCTATCCCATTGGCAATAGAATAACAGCCCTGTGCCAGCTACAGCAATGGCTTATATGGGGAAAAGCAATTTTAGGAAAGTAGTTAATGTATTTTTGGCTTTGTTTAATGTGACTTATAGCTGGAAACAAAGTGAAACAACCAATAACGTGACCACCAGTGGGGATCAGCAGAAGCTGCCGAATTTGAGTCAAGAAAGTACTCCCAGACCTGATGCAACAAATCAATTGATAACAAGGAATTTTATAGCTTGTCAGAGAAAACAGAAAAGATAAGTGTGTAAAGTACATAAAACAAACTGCTCAGATTAAAATTAACTACACATTAATTTCTCAAAAGAATTACATTTTGTGATGTATTTACTAAACAGCAAAAATTATAAGCACCATTAAAAGATTGTAAGCACCGTTTTAAAGGTTATTGGGTTTTCACCCCCTTTACCCACACAATTACTATGTGCAAAATATAAAAATCAGGGAGGGGATTAATGAAGTGGTGGAAATAGCCCATTTTGTGAATTATGGGAAAAAACATCCCATCTGTGATTTAGTACAATTCCGACTATCCCATCTGTGATCTAAGCACAGTTCTCACTGAAGGCTGAATCCCAGAGCCATTCCATATGATAAAATGTTTCTCTCGGAAGACTCCTGTGTGGATGTGGATCTTCAGGAACATGTCTCTTTAAGATGAAACATAAAACCTTATGGGCCCAATCCTTCTCCAAAAGAATTCAAAGAGAGTTTTGCCATTGACTTGAGAAGGATCTGCATCAGATCATTTTTCCTGGCTAACTTTGTTTATTAAAGTTTCCAAGGTACTTTTCACAAGCCTATGGTTGCATCCAAGGTCTAGTCTGCATGATGTCATATTTTTAGGCCTAAGGTGCTCTGTATGGATGCTGTGTACTCTTAAAGGGATAGTGCCCGTTAAAAAAAATCACATTTCAGTCTGCCATTGTTCGACCTACTATTGCTACAAGTGATACCTAAGACCTTGCGTACACTAACTTCTGCACCAGTACAGCTCCACTGGTTAGTGCCAACCATGAGAGTGCTAGTATAGACCAGGGGCTGTGGCCCACAAGCATTTTCAGCACCATGTTGTCTAGACCTTCTCTAAACCAGAACTACATGGCATGGTGCTTAAAATGGTGGTGGTGGGTCTATATTGGCACGCCCTTCACTGATGCTGCACCAGTGGTAGCAAAGAGAGGATTTTAAGTACAGTGTGTAGGCCAGACACAGCCCAAGATGACTATATCTGAACACGATTAGTGACAAAAAACATTTCTTTCTGTTTTCCCCCAATCTGGTTACTTTGTGCATGAGGCGGCACTTTGTGTATAGTCAGTTATCTTCCTGCTGCCTCATCTACATGGACAGAGCCCCACTAACATCAACAAGGCACAAGGGGCCACCTATGAAGATGAATTTGCATAGTCATTTCCCCTCATTGTTTATGTAGGTCTTTGAATCAGTAACAGGACACAGACAGAGAGACAGATTTCAATGAATTGAGAGAGATTGATTCTCCAAAATTATCAGAGGGACGTATACTGAGATTCCACTGGTTTAAGCACAGACAGTTTGATGTGCCCTTGCCATCCACGTGTCCACTGCCACTGTGCCCTGCATCTAAATGAGTGCTGTTTTAAACCGTTCCAGTTGCAATGCCTTCTAAGGTCCTATCTCATAGTTCCCAGGCACATCCTGGGAGACTGTGAAAGCCTGCTGGTGTGCTGTGGGACAGGAATGGGACAACTATCAGAACCGTTTCAATCTGCGCTGTTTTAGTGTTCCCTGACCTGGCACTAAATGAGTACATGCTGAAAGGCTATTTTGCCCTACTGATAGCAAGTCTAATCCTGCCTGGAAACCATTTGGCTCATTCTTGTGTGCAGACGTGTTGTGTGAGGACCACACGGCTCTTAGCGTGATAAATTTCTCTAGTATAGACAGGACTCTAATGGCCAGGTCACTGTTCCACAGCGTTTCTTTCTATGATAGCGCAGAGGATGGAGTGGGAAAGATAAGGGAGAATGGCCAATGGGTCTATGACTATGCTGATCCAATGGCTAAAACCCCACGAGGAGGGAGAGGAAGGACTTGTCAATCACAGCCGCTACCACATCTCCAGTGCAAGGCCTGCTTCCCTAGGCTTTGCTCAAAGGTTCACTTTTTTCCCTGCTGTCCCTCATTTTCCCAGCTCAGCACAATCTCCTAGGTGATGCAGTCAGTTGCAGGTGTCAAACTCAAGCTCCAGGCTGGCGGTATTGGGTGATTTGCTTGCAACAGTGAGAACACAACTGTGCTTAACAATTTTTTTTTGTGACATGCCTAATTTGGCCCAGTTCAAAATCCCTTAAAGAGTTATGGCCCAGTTGTGCTCTGTCTCCTGGAAATGGAGGGAGGTTCAAGGAGGCTCCAAACACCTGGCTGAGTCTGGGCTAGTGCATCTCCTGAAGTAAAGCAGAGCAGCCAGGAGCTACTCTAATGTATGGCGTACTTCCTTCCTGGGCTGCCTATGGGCTACTGGGCAGCATCTTGGAATCACGGTTGCTGCTATAACATGGGGACCCCCTTCTCAACCAGGCCTTACTTGAGTACACAGTGCCTATGGCTGTCCTATGCAGTACCCGTGCCAGAGTGCAAGGCCTGGGAGGGGGCTGGCCATGAGTATTCTAATGACTTTGCATCACATTCTGCTCTTATACTCGTGTGCCTGCTCCTCTCCCCCCACGTCCGGCCTCAGTGGAGCTGACTGGGTGCACCAAAGCAGAATCGGTGCTGTTTTTCAAAAAGCACATTGGCAGACTTTGATTTTCCTTCCAATGCATGTGCAGCTCATTGGGCCAATCATCTAGCCCTGCCCTCTGGTTTGTGACAGTCTAATAAATAAAATAAAATAATCATAATAATATGATTCTCATTCAGAAAACCCTGCTCATCTCCAGGCTTTGAATCTTGATTGGGGTTCCTGAGCGCCAATATAAGACAAACTAATAAACAAACTAGTAAACAAGCAACTGATAATGCTAATAGATGACATCATTATCTAGGCTATCGTCTACAAGTGGAGAAACTAGTTGGAGAAGTGAAGTGACTTGTCCAAGGCAACACAGTGAGTGGCAGAAGTGAGAGCACGATACACGACTCCTGCCTGCCATTCCCATACACCATCTAGTACTCCGCACTGCCTCCCTCTGTGATACCTTCAAGCTCAGAAAAAGTGCGTACTCAAGTGACTTAAGTGTACACTACACTGTTTTCCTATGCATTATCATGGCACTGGCCCTGCCTCTCCAGAGCTTTACAGGTCTGGCACCCAAGGGGTTAACGAGAATGCATGCATTCTGTGCTCTTCCTCACTGAGGAACACGCAGTTTGAACACGAACGGCCAAATTGCTTTTTTTTTCTCTTTTTTTTAATCAAACTCTCAGCCTGTTAGGACGAGGCTAACATTGTTATTCCATTAAATAAAATAATATGTTCCCGCTCTTGTTTTTAATAGAGTAAGACCCTGCATTTCCATCTCACTACTTTACTGACACAAGATCTTACTGAAAGCAATTTCCGGCCCCCTCCCCATCCTCTGATGGCATCATTCACAGGGTGTTTCTTTTAGATACACATCTCATCAGCTTCTGCTTTACTCTTCTGTGAAAAACACCATCAGAAGAGTTGCATCCTCTAAAAATAAAACTAAAAAAGAGAAAGAAAAGTAACCGTAAGGATCATTCTTTGTTATCTCAAGCAACGGTAAAACTTGCATGCAGAAAACGCATGCTAACAGTGTGTCCAGGGAGATCTCTTTGGAAACAATACAGAGAATTATCCTAGTCGAAAAAGAGAATGAGGCCTTTTGATTAGTTTAATTGGGCTACACCATGTGTTGAAAAAGAATGGGCCACTGCATGAATATTATCATCCAGGTTTTTTTTTTTTGACACTACTCGGTGAACTGCTAGAGTGCCATATTTTGTTGGCAATAGTGAGGCATCATGGCTTTCCATAGGCTCTTCCTGGTGCTCCATGAGTAGGAGTATCTCCTGGGCCAGCTGCGAGTCCAATGTTCTCCTCTGCATCTTACTCCAGAATGGAGGCCAGGAGTTGCAGTTTCTCCTCTTCATTCTGCATGCCTCTCTGGCACATTCTGGGGTGGTGGACCTGGTGCGCGGGCTTTTCAGGACTAGCTCAAGGCCTGTGCGTGTAGAGAAGAGAACGTACCAACACCAGACCAGAGGTTATGGGCCTGTTATAGGAGTGTGGTGGGGGTGAGGTTCTGTGACCTGTACTGTGAAGGAGGTCAGACCAGATGATCATGATGGTCCCTTCTAACCTTAAAGTCTATGAGTCTAATACTGCTAGAGACAGGCCTATGTTTTCCTTTGTATTGTGCTTCATTCATGATGAGATGAGAATGAGAAAGGTTAATCATGATGGGGCACTATTTGGCCAGTTCTGTGGAGTTCTTGACAAAGGGTGAAATCCAGGGGTGACTTCCTCAGTGCTTCCTCAGGCCAAACTCTCGTTGCGTTCAACTGGAATTTGACCTTAGCATTTGGCCTATGGGGAGAAGTATCATACAAGGTACAGCAAAGCAGGTGAGAAGACGTTTCTGAGAAACTAGACAATAGTGTCTGAGAAGCCTGAATGTGAGTTGGGAGGAGGGTTTAGTTTTGTGGTGTATTGTGGCTCTTTTTGGAACAGGAGATACTTTAACAGATAGCCCAACTGATGCAGATGTAGCTCAGGCTAACTCAGAAGCTGAACAGCTGCAGTGGAGAGTTTAAGCCAGGTGTTGGAAAGGGGGCAAGAACATTTGGGAAGTCAGGTCCACTCAGACACCTGCAGAAAAGAAAAAAAAAAAGAAGAATCCAGTAAAGGGATCTGGTGGATGAAGTGGGAAGAAATCATATTAAGGAGTCAAACAGCTGCCACAATGGCACCTACTGAGAGAATAAAGAAGAATGTTAAAGGACAAATAATCCAGGTGAAACATTTTAAAATGTGGAACGTAATAAAAGAACAGAAGGTGGAAGACCTGTAAAGCAAGATTTGAAAGTAACTGAGGAATACCTTGGGGGAAACCTAGGCAGTTCAGGAGCAGTACAGTTCTAATGATAGATAATAAAGGGAAGTCAGTCAGCGGGGGGCATCTCATCAAAAGAGCATCATGACGAAAGAATGATGATGATGATGATGGTAACAAAAATCAAAAAGGTTCCTGAGAAAATGAGCACTAATGAGGGATTTCAATGACCTGGCTGGAGGGAGCAGCAGCTCAGTGGAGCATGTTACAAGACTATTTCCTCACACAACACGGGGAACACAAGTTCATCACTGCATTAGTCTTCAGGGAACAGGGCTCACCCTGTTTACAATCTAGTCATTGTCCATTTACCTTAACCGCTAAATCCTGACTCTAATTAAATACCAGCAGGTCTTTAAAGCCTGAGCCTGCTCTCCTTTGGGATGCCAAACTCATAGGGAAGTTAGTCAGTTATTAAGGGCTTTGTTATACCTTGAAGGCACAGCCTGTGGTAAGGTGTTTAGAGCACTGTTGCTCTGGAGGCAGAAAGAAGAGGCATTGTGTCTAAGTGAGAGGAACTCCTGAAGTGGCTGGGCATGCAGAGGCTGTATGCCAGCTGCTACATCCCTTTGTGGGGGAAGTTTATTACTCTCACATGGCCTCAGGGCTAAATAAAGGGGTCACATACCCATTAAATACAGGGCTTGTTAACAGCTAAAGCGATCAGCTGGGAGAAGGATGATTCCATGCTCTGAGATAGCCCAGAGAAGAGGAGGTGAAAGATCTCCACTCACCCCTCCAATAGTTAACATGAGTGTGTTATGGGGAAAATGCTGCACAGATCCAATTCTTACCCTGGCCCCAGCCAGCCAGCCGTGTTCTACACTGAGCTCCTCACAGCGCTACATGGTGGGGAAGAATGACCTTTGCCTACTTAGTCACTGAGCACAAGCTTGGCACAGCTGAGGAGCCAGCCCTGTGATTTTATTAGCGTGCAATAGGCAGAACTGACCAAAAAAAAAAGGCAAATGTTGTCACAGTAAAGGCCCCTTTCATTTTCTTGTGGAGCCCATAAAACATTTGAGGCAATTATCGCATCTTCCCAGGGTAACTGGTGACAGCATGGGTGGCGGGAGGGGATTAGGCTGGTTTTGCTCCCTTTGTGATTCCCCCCCCCGTCCTCCATACAGTTCTAGGAAGGGCAGTGACATCAGAAACAGAAAAGGCTTGGAGTGGCCTGATGTGACTGTCTTGTTGCTGAAATGCTTTAGGGAACACCCCCTCCCCCTCTGCCGCCCATGCTGGGCATGCACAGCTTCCCTTGACTTCCGGGGGGACAGCCAAGCATGGCTTGAGGGCAACATATGGCCTTTTGAAATTATCCAAGAAGTACCACACACAGCCCTGCCTAAGAGGGGAATCTATAAACCTGAAGTGTCATTAACGGTTTCTGATGGCTCAATCCACTACATGGAAACAAGGTCAATGCTAGGTCCATTTTTTTAAACGTAAGCGTTTGCAGCTTGCAGAATATTCAGCCTAGATATTATCAATCTGATGTTCTCTGCATATGTGCCAATCTGATATATAAAACACTAAGTACTTTGAACGGTATCAGTACAAACTAGCGCTGCTCATCTCACATCCCCTTGGAAGGAGGAGAATGGGTCTGGGAAATAGGGATGTTTTACACTGAACGAGGAGCAGCAAAATGGGGAGGGAGGAAGGAAGGGAAAAGTCATGTCATGCGAGTGGCATTCATAAATCTGGTTTTCATTTCGTTACATAAGCTCTGCTAACCTTCCTGGCAGTGCCATCTAGTGTTCACAGGGTCTCCTACTGTCCCCTGTATATTCCAGTAACCTCCCATTACGTCTCTTTTGTTAGACGGCAAAATTTAAACAGCTTGAAGGTATGAAATTAAAAAATAAATAAGAAAAGAAAAATCAGCCTTTGCCCTCAGTCTCAGTCATTAATGGCCTTTAATTCCTGACTGCATTAATGTTCGTGAAGTACGTATATGTTGAAATGTAAAGTTGCTTGAACAGGGTCTGCACAATTGACCTAATTCAGGGGTCGGCAACCTTTGGCCCGTGGCCCGCCAGGGTAAGCACCCTGGCGGGCCAGGCCAATTTGTTTACCTACCGTGTCCGCAGGTTCAGCCAATCGCGGTTCCCACTGGCTGCGGTTCGCCGCTCCAGGCCAATGGGGGCGGCAGGAAGCGGCGCGGGCTGAGGGATGTACTGGCTGCCACTTCCTGCAGCCCCCATTGGCCTGGAATGGCGAATCGCAGCCAGTGGGAGCCGCAATCGGCTGGACCTGCAGACGCGGCAAGTAAACAAACCGGCCCAGCCCGCCAGGGGGTTTACCCTGGAAGGCTGCATGCCAAAGGTTGCCAATCCCTGTTCTAGTAGATGCGGATGTGTATTCTACTTAGGGGGCTCACAGACAGTACTCATAGAAGGTGGGGCTCAGAGTCCATTCAAAGAAGGGCTGCAGGATCACCTTCTGAAAGTCTGCATCTGACCTAGACACAGAGATAATGGCATAGTGGTTTGTAAAAGTATACACAGAATACCAAGCAGCCGTCCTGTAAGTGTCCAAATATAGGAATGTCACTTAGAAGTGCCGCCAGTGTTGCTTGGGCTCCTGTGAAATGAGATCGCATCCTTTGAGGATTAGCCTGGGCTACTTTGTATGGTGTCATGATACAGGAAGTTATCCACCTGGAGACTGTCCCTTGATTGAGACCCCTCTTCAAGTGCAAAAGAGATGGTGTTTCTTTTTGTCTCTTGTAGTGAGTAGATCGATCATCAAACTGTAAAAATAGACTACAGGATGCTGGGCTTCAGAGACCACTAGTGATTCAGGAAGAAATTTCTGTATCCCGGGTAAGTGATTCTTTATCCCAGGTAAGTGATCAGCCATGGGGGTAATGTTTTCCCCAATGCAAAACTGCCAGAACTGATCACCTCCTGACACAGCACATTGGAATATTCCCCCTCCCCCCAGGTCTGTTCACATAGTACATTGGGGTGGTATTGTCGGTGAGTGTGAGAACCGCTGAGTCCCTGACGGGATCTTGAAAGGTCTGATATCCTTTGTTGATGGCCCGAAGCTCCAGGACATGTTGAGAAGCTTCCTGTTCCAATCACAGGCTGTGAACAGCGATCCCAGATACGTTCCCCAAACTATTAAGGAGGCATTGGTGACTCTAGTCCATGTCAGAGGACTCAGTGAAAGGAATGCCCTGGCACACATTGTTCTGAGTTGTCCACCACTGTAAGGAATCCAGAATTGGGGGAAGGAGTTTGACCAACCTGTCCAAGGAATGATGAAAGACCAACTTCAGCCACATCTGAGGAGGATGTAGGCACAGTCTGGCAGATTATACTATCTGTGTGCATGCACTCCGATATGGCCTATTGGACTCAGGAACACCTGGGCTGTGGTTGAGGGCTAAGACTGCAGCTTCAGATATAGGTGGCAAATTGCCTGGAATTGCACAGGTGGTAGAAATGCTTTTGAACTTGCAGAGTCTATCTGGGTCCCAGTTTGTGCAAGCTCCAGTTAGTGCAATGTCCTTAATTAAGAACAATCCTAATGATGGGACAAGCTAGCTCCCTGACCCAGTAAAGCACTTAACCATGTGCATAATTTTCAGTACATGCTTTGCTGTCTATAGGCCTTTTCCGTCTATAATTCTAGGATATCCAACTTCAGTACATATTCACCAGTGTTTGCAATCCAGGTTGTCATCCGTTCTTTTCTAAGCAGATCCCTGAGACAATTCCTTGTGTTTGAACAAAACATCAGAACTTTTCCAAAAGCAAGAAGGATTGTTACCATTTGTAAATAATTCTGCCCTACTGTAATTTATTTGAGCCGGAATCATCCTCCATTTCCAGTCATGCACAACAGCTGGCGCTTAACTGGCTCTGGTAAGCAGCATCTGTGTAGAAACTTATGGCAGTTTCAGCCCATCTGTGTCATGACCACTTGCATTATATCTTCACAGTTCTATTGCAGAACTTCTGGAGTACAAGTGTGCACTTAGGGGACTCTCTTCTCTCTTTACACACACACACACACACACACACACACACACACACACACACACACACACACACACACACACACACACACACACACAAAGAGACAGACAGACAGATTCTCTCTCTATGCTCATTTAGAATGACAAAAAAGTCCCTGTTCTGCTTCTCAGCGAGCTGGTGTCTCTGCTTAGCACTCTCCTGGTCCCAATGACTCTGCCTCCTCCATGTGAGATCAAACAGAGCAGGCAGCAAGGGAGAATAGAAATCAAGGGAGAGCCAGATTGTGGAGACTCTAGGCAAAATCTGGTGAGAACCATAAAACGTTACCTATCTGCTCCTAGGAAGGAGTCAGATGGCTAGCTGAATGAGCTACCCAGCAGGGTGCAGTCATCGCCTGGTGGGATGAGTTGATGCTAAGCTGTACAGGTTCCTAAAACACCCCCCACCCCAGTAGGGCTGCAGACATTTTGCTTTCTAGGATCCACATTATCCTCTTTGTCAAATCTTGGGTGCTCTTATCTGAAGAGTTCTGTTATTCCATCAGATGGAGGAGCATTATCCCCTGAAGATCAAACAAGACGCAACGACTGTCCTACCTCAGTAGCCTGGCTCCCCCAAACTCCCACCAGGGGTGGTTTCAGTGAGAGGAGGGGGGAAACAGCATGAGTTTATTCCAATGAACGGGGATCAGCATTATATTAAGCTGCATATTCTCTACTGCTTCCTGGGGGCGTGACACCATGGAGGGTAGACACAATCCTGCAATTCCTGGAAAGTAGCACCAGGTTACAGAGCCATTACTGCCCAGACAGTATGTTCCCACCTCATTTGCACCTACTTTGGATTCCCACCACAAGTGCAAGTGGAGGAGGCATTCAGCCACCATGCATATAGAGTTTTCAATGGTTTAGATCAGATACTATGATTAGAATTTTGAAATATTTGAATTTTTGATGAAGAATGGAAACAAATTCCCAGGAAATTTTAAAGCAGATTCCCTCCCTCCCCCATTTTTCAAGCCCACTCATCTGTTGATTGTCTAGTCATATGCCCATTGCTACTGACCCATCTCTGACTCTAGATTTTTACAACATTCCCAGTCAGGAGGGCAGGTAAAATACGAATCGGAAAGTGAAAAGGCAACTTTCAAAAGTCTTCATTACTGTGAAACATTTCCCATTCCACGTGGAACCTTCAGTGCTTTAATAAAAGCCTAAGTGAGATGGAGCATATGCCCAAGCAGTACAGAGCGTGCAGAGCAACTTGAACTGGGTTTTGTTTATTGTCATGTACTCAGCACAGCAACATTTGTGCAGATCTGAACTGAAGATGAAAAAGAAAAAAAAATCACCTCTTAATTAGTTACAGGCAGATTGTGTCACTGTAGTGCCACCTGTTGGTCAGCAGAATATTAAGTCACACATGGATTGGAGCTTCTAGTTTGATCTGAATGTATTATCCTCCTGCTCTGCGTGCCTGTGTTAATGGAAGGAAAACATAGAGGCAGATATTCTATGTTTGATATAAAATAATACCTTACAAAATTTGTTTTCTGATTTGCCAGTGCCACTTTTTATAAAAATGTACCTACGTTACAATGAGTGCCAATTGTGTTGGGCTTTGAATGGATTTTTATTTAGAATCCTAATATCTGCTATATGGTCTTTGAATATTATCTATTAAAAACTAGTAGGTTTTTTGGAGAATAAAAATATAATATCACCTTTTCAAACATGAACACAAATTGTGAAAGGAGAAGGACATTAAGCTTCTATGATACTTGTTTTGTTACTCTCCCTCAGCCCTTGTCTATTAATTTTCTTTTAGATTCTTAAACCCTTAAGGCCAGAAGGGATAATCTCGGCTGATAATCTTTGCATAACACAGGCCACAGAGTTTCTCCCAGTAATTCAGCTCATAACTTTTGGTTGAGCTAGAACATATTTTTTTAGAAAACACGTCCAACCTAAATTTAAAGATTTCAAGGGATGGATAATCCACCATATCCATAGGTAAATTGTCACAATACTTCATGTACCCTCCTGGTAAAAAAAGCATGCTTTATTTCTAGCCAAAGTTCATCTAGGCTCAACTTCTAATCATTAGATTTTGTTATATCTTGTCTTGTTAGATAGTGACCTCTAAGCAAAGACTTTGTCCTGCTATTTATTTGGATATTGTGGGTGCTAATGTAACCCACACACTGCCTGGGTGTGGTGTTCTGTCCCATCTACTGGCACTGAGACCACTTAGAGAGAAAGAGTCTACTCTACACCCTAGCTAACCAGAAGCTAGCTTTTAGCTCATGCTGTAGAGGCTCATCCACAAAGGTCCTAGGTTCAATCCCACCTGCTGATCACTGGGGTGTTACACTAATATAACACAATTAGGAACAATACTAATAAAATAAGTGCAACAACATACTTTAAAGTTTTAATTACACATGATCCTCTTCTGCCACCCTTGCCCATGCTAAATAGTTCCATAGGCCGCGATCTAGCAAAGGCTTATGCAAGTGCTTAACTTTATACATGTGAGTATCTCCATGAACTCAGAGGAGAAGGCACTCTGTGGTATACAAAATAAAATCACTGACTCTACCACTGTACATTATTAAGATCCTGCAAACTAACTGTTTTGCCTACTCTGAATAGTCTTTTTTTTTAATTTTTGCTTCTCTCTGGCCTATTATGTGACTCTAGTGTTATTCATTAAAGTCTCAGATTGTGCTTGTTTTTTTAGCAACTCTTAGGGCAGGGGGACTCGCTCTTAATTGGTACCATCTGGAAACGAGAAGGAAATGAACACGAAGAGATGGAAGTCCTTGCACTTTTACACATTCGCAAAACTTGTTCCATTTGTATGTTTTATCTGCTTCGATTTGTGAAGTTGATTTCCCATTATGCATTTTTGGTGGGGTTTGTTTTGTTTTAGGAAAGAGATGACCTAAACTTTGCTAGCAGCCCTAGAAAATAATCATTTTAAACCAGAAAGTTCTATGATTCAGGCTGTTAGCGAACAAGGCCTTTTTATGCAAATTGAATATCTTTATTCCCAGTTTTTTCTGATCCTGCATCACTTGTTCAGCATTTCTTCGTTCTCCCGCACTGGTTTCCATAGCTGCATGCAATCACACTCTCACACAGATGCCATTCTGTGTTCAAAGCACTGAGTGCTACAGGGCATATTAGTGTTTTTATGCTTTAGATCTATCTTTATGCAATTTGAGAGCTCATTAATAGATACCATTTTGTGTGATTAAAAAAACAACAACCTGGTACATGAGAATCTTGGAACAGGAGAATGGATTGCAAGTAAAATGACTTTCTTCTCATTATGCAGATTGCAGTCTAGAGTCGACTGGCCAAAGTGTCTGCAGTTAGTGCCACCAAGGTAATAATCCCCTGACTAGGGCTGTGTGCAAAGTATGAATTCCGTGCCCCGCCCCTCCCCCCCCCAAATTTCTCACACATTTGCAATGTGAAGGTTTTCATATTTTGTTTTCACAAAAATGGATCCAGTTAAAACCCCTCTGAGATTAATTTTACAGGCTTTAAAAAAACCAATGACACCACTTCTCCCTTAGTAAGTGAAATGCTTGAAATCTGATCAAGGTGCTCCACATTAAAATCTAGTGAGAGCCGACTGAAATGGACAATTTAAGACACCTGACATTTCATATAGGTGAAGAGCTGTTTTCACTGGGGAACATGGAAATTTCACATGTGAAAATGCCATTCCATGAAAACTGCTTAGAAAACAAGATTATGGGACTGCACAGCCTGCTCCCTTTTCTGGGGGGAGGGGGGCATTCTTTCTCTTTGGGTTAGGTGGGGGTGAATTTCTTCCCTACAAAGTAGCAGGAGATGAGTCTTTTTGTGGCCATCACTACTGGCTTCATTAGGCAGGATGCTGCTTGTGATGTCACCACATCATCATCTAATCACAGCTCAGTCTCTGTTAGCTGTTCATCAGTTGCCCCCAAAATAAAAACTTGGCTCCTTTGCCAGTGCATTCCATAACCCCTTCAAATGAAACCATCCTCTACTTTACGAAAGGCTCACTTCGGGGACTGTACATACACTGTTAAGACCATAACCATGAAAAGCAGTAACCAAAACCAGACTCAGGATAAGGAGTCAAAATGTTCAGTGCTGCAGAGCAAAAGCTGCGAGAAAAATACGGTTACTTTAAATAATAAACAATTACTCTGTGTACTGAAATTATTCAGTACACAGAGGGAAGGAGGGAAGGATGCATTTCTAAAGTGATAGAGAAAAAGGCTAAAGAAATATTCTGCAGATCAGTGCAGCATATAATGCTGAAGTGAAACAAAACTGAACACAAACACATGATACCTTATTTGCCTGTAAATGCTGCAATGCTCTTCTAGGTGGCATGACTGAGCAGAGCAAGAGACTCCTCCGGAAACAGCCAAAAATACCCACCTTAGGTACCTAAGTTTCCAATTAGCAATTTTCCAGAAACAAAACATAATCAGTCTCAGGAAGGACATGAATCTGCAGCCAGTGCAGCTTGCAAAGTGGCAGCGATGTAAAATCTCGTGCATAATCCACCCAATGACCACTGACAAATCTTTCAGAAATGAGCAGGCAGGCAGGCAGGCACATTTTTCATTTCTGAATCCTTGACTTTCTCTGAAAGGTATGTATCTTGGTTAGCAATGCAGCCCAGAGAAATCCAAATGGCTGCATGCAATCCACACAATATGCCTAGATTTCAAAACAGCAACTCAGTATATTTCCCCAATCTTTGTTTTCCCCCCTTCTTTGTGTTAAAAATACAGGCTGTGACAGTGAATCGTGACTGATGTACGAAGTGAAAATCCCTGCCTGATGCACAAAGATGATAGACTAAATACTCTGCAATTACTACCTTGCTCCACTTTTTACTATGCGTTGTTACTCAAACCCAGTACTGAGCTCCGGCAACTCACCACAGAAGTGATCAGAAAACCTCATTAAATGCAGAAGAGCTAAAACCAACTGGTTACACCACCATGCGGAGGCTCACGCTGGGCCAGATTCGCATTTCCGCTTGGGGCAAAGTGTTCAGATTCTGGCTGTTGCTGGCCAGTGGAGAATTCCTCTGGTGTTAGAAAACTCCCCACTGGCATAAAGGGGATCTGTCAGAGTGGAGGAGAGGAGTATGGCAGGGGCATGGTAAAGCAGAATTCTGCTTTAGGCAGGGGAATCCTTTAATACAAAGTCAAGGATTAAGAAATGAAAAACGTCCATTGGAAGTGAGGGGTGGTTCTGCAGCAGCCCTAATGCTTCCCTCCCTGGGGTGCAGAATCTGGGACCTGATTGGGGTCCCTCCCCCAGCTCTGAGTATAGTTTGGATAGTGGAGCCATTGGATTGTCATTGCCCTGGACTAATCTCCATCTCGCAGTTAGAGACACACTGGACTATGAGAATACTCGGCAGACATTGGACCAGATTCACTTAGCGGCTGTGCAAGGCCCCTATAATCCCAGGTGTGTCACAGGCCGACTCAACCTCAAAAGAGGGCAGTGCCGGCTGGCTGAGGAGCCTGGCCTGGCCAATGATGAAAGGTGCTGATTCAGCGCATACTCTGGGTAGCCTCTGCCAGGGACGCCCCTGTGAAGCCTTAGAAAGAAATGAGAGCTGCCTTCCCACAGCGGGATCACCTATGGGGCACAGTTGCCTTCCTGTTCTTAAGGGTAGATCCCAGGGAGGTGAAGCCCCATCTGCACCAGTGGGAGAGAATCAACCAAATTATCTTTTAAAACACTAACCAGTTACCAGAAATTTTGCCTCCCTTAGGCCTGGCCAGTTTCCTGTGTTGTGGGGAAGGGGCATGGTGCCACTCAGGAGGAAAGACTTGTGGCAATAAGGGAGCCAGAGAGGACAATGCTTCCATCCATCCCTCCACCCACCCACTTATATGGCCCCATCACTGTAGCCTGCGAGTGAAAACTGCCCAGAAAGCAAGATTATGGGGCTGCCTAGCCTGCCCCCTGTTCTGGGGGTGGATTCTCTCTCTCTCTCTCTCCTGGGTAGGTGGGATGAATTTCACTTGTACTGAGTAGCATGAGATGAGCCTTTTGGTGGCCATCGCTTCTGGCTTCACACGCAGCATGCTGACAAATAATGTCACCACATCATCATCGAATCGCAGCTCAGCCTTTGCTAGCTGTTCAGTGCTTCCCTCAATTCATGCACCTGAGCACTGTCCCTTGTGCAATTGGTTGCATGCCTGCAGCTAGCACATATAGCCCCAAATTAAGACAAGATGCATCAAATTGGTGTAAGAGGCCACTGGCAGCGAATGAGCAGGAAGGACAATGATAGGAACAGGTGATTACATAGACTAGCCATGGGGCAACTAACAGGTATCGAGCCCCAAAACAACTTCAATAAATCAACCAGAGATATTCACTCTATTTGTAATCCATATCTGTGTCACGTAACACTTCGTTCACTCTGAGAGATGCTAACATTCTTTCACTGACCATAGACATTTAACAACACTACTAAACATCCCGAACATTTCTCAAAAAACACTTTTATACTGAGCTCTCAAAAGAATGCAGTAGATTTATTTCAAATAAGTTTATCGCCCACTCCCCATAGCCCACCTCCTCCCCTGAAACCAGGCCGTTTTCTGCCAGGGAGCTTTTGTGTTTCACTGAAATATTACGATTTGTCGAAACTGTTTGATGTTGATGGGAAACATAATAATATCAGTTGCCCAGGGAGAGAGATTTGTATATACAGAGGGAATTTAACCTCAAACATTCAGTTCACCTGTTCATGTGTGATTTATATCGCCCCAGGCTCTTAGGCAGACTGAATGTTGACACCCTTTGAAGCTGAAAGAGGCCCCGTGACTGGTCTTTAGAGAGCTCTATGATGTCTCTATCAGCCTGTCAATGAAAAACCAGGCAGTAGAGCCAGGCCCCCCTAAAGATTTCAAGGCCTTGCAGGCAGGGGAATGGTGCAAGCATTTTACTTTCACCTAGCACTCCAGAGGCCAAGTATGAGCTGCTGGTCTAATTGATTGGTAACAGAGTAGTCTGCTATGCTCTGAATCTACCCAAATCTGAATGACAGCATGTCCTTTAGACATGGATCAAGGAGGCAGCATTGGAGAAAGTTTCATTTAATAGTTGCACACTCAGGTGTGATGGGGCTGTTCAAATTGGGGCAGATTTGTAGGATTTGGTAACCAGTGGCCAAGACTGCAAAGTGCAAACTAATCTCTCCTTATCTGGAATGAATGAGCCCCTGTGTCTCATAAAGTCAGAGACTTGATCCGAAAGAGGTGGGTGTGGGATTGGTATATATAGCTAGTGGATGAGAAAAATCGGCACTGATTTTGTAGCACTTTTTTGCACTTTCTGGTGTGTGTGGGGGGAAAGGAGCATTGCCGGGAGTCTCTATTTAGTGTTCTCTTCTTTGAGAGATGGAATGTACCAACTTCTCTTAGCCCAGTGTTTCCCAAACTTGGGACACCGCTTGTGCAGGGAAAGCCCCTGGCAGGCCAGGCCGGTTTGTTTACCTGCTGTGTCTGCAGCTCCAGGTGATCGCGGCTCCCACTGGCCGCGGTTCGCTGCTCCAGGCCAATGGGAGCTGCTGGAAGCAGCGTGGGCTGAGAGACATACTGGCCGCTGCTTCCAGCAGCTCCCATTGGCCTGGAGCAGCGAACTGCTGCCAGTGGGAGCCGCGATTGGCCGGATCTGTGGACGCGGCAGGTAAACAAACTGGCTTGGCCCGCAAGAGGCTTTCCCTACACAAGCGGCGTCCCTAGTTTGGGAAACACTGGGCTAAGAGAAGTTGGTACATTCCATCTCTCAAAGAAGAGACAGAGGAGCATGTATATGTAAAGGGTGTTCTTCCTAGCCAACGAGGACAAAACAAGAAATGAGGCTGCAAATCATTAGACTGTAGAAAGTCAAATTTAGGATAAATACCAGGACAAACTTTCTAACCATAGGACCAACTGGGCAATAGAACAAAGCAACCATAGGAAAGGAAGTCACGGGAGATGTTAAAGGCTGGACTACAGATGCTATCACCTACTTGTGATGCTGGAAGGATAACAAAATCCGTCTTGCTACAGTACAAGAGGAACAAATCTATAATTCTCTCACAGGCTGCAAAGTTCCAGTCAAGAAATCGTTGAAACTCCAGTGCCAAGGCTCCTAAACCTTAACTAAGTTCCTTTTAATATAGGATGGAGATGAGAATTATGACATTCAGTGGGAGGAGAGAATACAAGATGAAGATGAAGAGCCAGATTGTGTCTGTCAATCCACTGGCTGTATTGGTTGTACCCTGGAGCTGCGTTGTCCCAGTAGGAGCTCCAAGAGGCCTTGGCAGGAAATCCAGGCTGCTGCTACACTCTTGGCATGGGTGCAGTACACACACTTCCTCACACAGGAACAGCTCCATGTGGTGCATGGGCACAGGTACCGTACCCCACTTTCCTCTCTGCCCCTTTGGAAAGTCTAGTGCAGGCAGTGGAACCAGCCTTGTGCTCCCTGAGTGAAAGGACTGGATTGTGTGAAGGCACGAAGGACATGGGCAGAGAGGATAGAAGGGGTACATTTGCTTCAGTGAAACGGGGAAGGTTAAATTGTGGGTGCTGATTTTCTACAGGGACTGAGGGGAAATGGTAGTCAGGACTTAAAGTCATTTAAAATGATCTTGTTCTGTCTGAGGCCTAATTGAATCTCTCCATAAGAAACTGTAAAACCAAGAGTCTCACTCTGTAGCATCACGGGGGAGAATGAAAGCCATCAGCCCTGTCCTCTGCATTTAATAGGATGTCAAAATCCAAAGCACAGTTGCTGGTTTTTGACTGAGGTTAGAGAAGAAAAGCTGAACTAATTAGGCTGTTTCTGAGTATCCCTCTCTGTCTAATAGCTGTAGTCTTGCAAATCATAACATATTGGGATTCTCAAATTCACAGATCGATGCTGCTTCCCAGCCAGGGAGGTGACTTTTCCTGTTGATGAGATACAGGCTCCGCTCCACCTATGTCACTATTCGTGGGGACAGTTCCCTGAGAAAGCTATTGTGTATTCTTTCTTCTCCACCCCAATGAGATGGGAAAATAGAACTAGAGCTTCAGGTTGTGAAGACCCAGTCCTGAGAGGCGCAGGGCACCTTGTGGAAAGTGCTGAACACACTCAACTCCTCATACACTGCATCTTCCAGCAGGTGCTCAACACCTTTCAGGATCCAGCCCCAAGCGATTTGACAAGGCAACAGCAGGCTTAAGTGCATTTTCTGTTAAATATTTATTTGCCCTCCAGATACAATGAATCCCACTCTGAAAAGACCTTGGTCTTCAGCTCAGGCAAACAACTATAAAGACTTGAACTGAGGACCCTTTTTACTTCAGTACCACATGCATCTTCCACTTGTCCTAAAGGAGGATCTTCCTTTACTGCTAGCAACAGTAAGTCTTAGATGTAAGTTATACTGCTGGAACGGACTAAATTACATTTTTTGAACAGGACTACAGGACTCAAAGGTCTCTCTAGCCTTAATTTCTATAGGATGGATACCCTTTTTGTATGTCACACACTAGAGGACAACATAATCACATACCTTTAAGCATGTCTGATCCAATGGAAGAGAGTGGCACACGTTTAAGTTAGCAAATGCATTGCATGTGTGGGGTCTAGTCTTGGTTCTGCTGTTTCTCATAATGAGAATGTGTGTCACACGGTTATGCAGCAGCTTCACACTATCCCATGGAAGTTATTATGAAGGTTTTCCTGGTGAAGTCATATTAGGAGAGTGACCTTCAGCAATTACAAGCTCCATTTCCTTTTATTTACATTGTCAGCTTCACATTTGTAGTCAGTTGCGCTGGTACCTGGTACCACAGCCGGCTGCTCCTTACATATTTACAAATTGTATATATTCATACTTGGTTCTGCTAGGGCCTCCTGCTCTGCAGTTAAGCTTGGGGAAGAATCTGTTTCATCGGGGAGAGAAAGATCAATGTTGAGTATAGAAAACTGCCAGTGCAAAGCATTTTAACTCTCCCCACTTTTCCTTAAATGTACTCTGGCTCTGTTAGAAGAAGGCTGACTGTCTTCTGATTTGAATTTCAGAGGCAGAGCAAGGTGGCCTCAGGTGGTTTTCACCCTTCTTTGCCCACCTTATTATTATGTAGTAATTGTTCACTGTGTAAGATACTATCACTGCCTCAAAGTCTAATTTAGACAGATAATACAGTTCAGAATCTTTGTGTGTCAACTGAGCAGATGAAGGTCCAACCCCAAAATGGTGAATTATTTAGGGTATCACCCTTGGAAGGTCTTGAAGCAGCAATGCACAATCCACTAGCCTGCAGGAAGAGGGAGGTTGTTCCTAGTATAAGGCACAGCATGGAAAGTGGTGCAAAGATAACTGGGAGAAGGCTATAAAAGGAGTTATTAGGAGGGATGGTTGGACAGACCAAAGGATGCTCAAAGGGGAGTTGGAAGACATGAGGGAACCTGACTCCTTTTGGCAAGAGTCAAATTTCTGCATGATTTGGCCAGACATTTAATCAGAGATTAATAGTCATATATTCCAATAGCCTTTTTATTTTGTGCTGTAATATTTGCAGGCTCAAAACCAACTAATTTGCACAAGTACCTGTTTGCACACAAAACACTGGTTTGTGCAGCCACCATTAAGCCAGGCTGACCATTTGTCCCATAGACACTCCTCTGCACCAGGGACTCAAATACATTGGGTCCAATGCTGGGAGCAGAAGCAGGCCTCTTAAGAGGAATCCACCTCCCAAGAGAACACGTGTTTTTCCGAATAGGCCCTTTTCTCTGAGTGTTGAATCAAGAAGGCCTAATTCTGCTCTTGGCATGGTTTCACAATTTCCCAGGCTCGAAGCAAATCCCTGTCTCCTCTCCCCCCCATTTCACAGAATAAAGAAGAGAAAATGGCTTGCAAATAGGAAATCTACAACCCTAGGCCTGCCCTGCATGATCCTTGTGCTTCAGTGCTTCTCCAGGATTAAGAACAGTGGTAGAGATGGACTCGTTAAGGTAAGGCTGGCCAAATTGTGGCCTGCAGGTCAACTGCAGACCAGTATGCTCTTCTGTGAGACCCTTGTCCATCCTTCTCTTTAACAGAGAGGTCTGTGAAAGAGGCCACAGCAGTGTTTCCCAAACTTAGGACGCCACTTGTGTAGGGAATGCCCCTGTCGGACCTGGCCTGTTTGTTTACCTGCCCCGTCCACAGGTCCGGCTAATTGTGGCTCCCACTGGCCACGGTTCACTGCTGCAGGCCAATGTGAGCTGCTGGAAGCAGCACGGGCCGAGGGATGTGCTGGCTGCCGCTTCCAGCAGCTCCCATTGGCCTGGAGCAGTGAACCACAGCCAGTGGGAGCCGCGATCAGCTAGACCTGCGGACACGGCAGGTAAACAAACCGACCTGGCCCGCCAGGGCCTTTCCCTACACAAGCGGTGTCCCAAATTTGGGAAACACTGGGCTACAGCATACAATGCTCCATTTTGATCTGATCCACAGGCTGCTTTTCTCAAGAGGCAGCGTTTCATGCTGGGACTTGCAATCCCTCTTGGACACCTCTCTGTATCCAAGATGGGGCCACAATCTTTTCCATGTTACTCAAATGTAAGCAGGGCCCAATGGTCCCTGGGAGTTGCTAGTGGAGGGCCTTATTCAGGAAAGCATCCCTAGTTAGCACTTAAACATGTGCTTAACTTTAAGTGCTGGGTAAGTCCCACTGCAGTGAGGAATGTTTTTCTAAACAGGGATGTGCTGAAATGCTTTCCTGAATGGGGGCCCCTGTTAAATGCTCTTGGCCCTTTTTGGAAGCTATGAATTTGTGCTTCTTGTACCGATAACCAAGAACCAAATTATAAATCATCTTTTAAATGTGTTATGTTCCCCCCACCCCATCCCCAGCCAACTCTCTCCTAGTGAAGATACACAGTGGATTTCTCTACACTCAGCACAAAATGCATCTCACCTGCACTATACTTGACACAGCTTGTCAGGAGCTACAGAAATCACATACAATGACACCAAGTTGCAGTCTTTTCAAGCCTTTGGCATGGATTGAGGCCAAGCTGGACAAGGATGACACATGCAATTAAAATATAGCCAGTTACCAAGGTAGCATAAGGGGGTGACTTGGTAGGCAGCATGAATTTAGTGTAAAAAGTTACAAAACTGGAATTAGGCTGAAAACAATCAGGTTCTGTTTTTTTTTTCTCTCTATTTTTCTCTGCACTGGTTGATATAGGTTTTTTTGGAGGAAAGTCTGCTCAGATAATGGATACCTTTCGCCTTCTCACCTACAGCTACAATCCCTTCCCTACTTACACAGATCAACATCTAAATTAATGAGTCAAATAACACACAGGATGTAACAAAGCAACGCAGACCTAGCCTTCCATGCAATATAAATCCAAATTGGTGTCTAGAAATGGTAGGAGCTGATTCCCCACCCCCATCAATTTCAAGAATTTACCACCCCACAGAGCCCCCCTCCTGGAACAAAACGACACACCTAAAAATAAATAAAAGGTTGGCAATTCCATGTTAGATTATGGCACAGATTCCTCAGCTACAAAAATAAAAGGCCAAGCAGAACAAAGAGATTTGCATTCTAAGTGATGCAAAAGCAGCCAGCAGTGTTTTAATGTTCTGTTTGGTCTGTGATGTCTTCATCAGGCACTCAAAGCAAGTGTCTCTGGCAGCAGCAGGTCCCTGCGAGCCTGTCAAATTCCGTTTCCATGGTATTCCTTCAGGCAGCACCATAGGCCGACAGCGCTGAAACGGACCCCTGCAACCTGTTTTGAACAGTCTCTCTGATGCAGGGCCCCAGAGCGGGCATCAAACTAGCAACAAGCAGCAAGGAAAATAACAATTTTGCTTTTCGCAGGTGTCAGAACTGCAAACAAAAGACTGTTTATAAAAGATGCAACATCCCTTTTTCTGTCAGTGTTCGCAATCTAAAGTCATCTGGGCAGTCATCAAGTTAAGAAAGGGGTTTTGGAAGCAATACGCTGCTAGAGAGGGGACCCCTCTGGAGGAATTCTAATTGTTTTCCTCTTGAATCTTTTAGACGCACTTAATGTATTTGGTCAGACTGTCCTGCTAATCACCGAGCTAATGGACTTTAATGGTGTTTTAATTATTCCATTAAAAATCAAAAGAAGGGCTGTTTTCTTAAAAGAGCTACAACTTTTTATAGACAGCAACAGGAGCATGCTTGAGCTGTTATTCTGCATCAGTGAATAATCTTGTGTTTAAACAAAACAAAACAAAAATTCAGAAAATTTCCAAAAGTATCTGAAGCCCGTAATTTAGCAATAGGCTGGACAGTTCAAATGTTGAGACAAAGGCATCCACGGTCTTTGAAAAGCTATAGAGCTGGGTGTGACGATAAAGTTGGAATATACGTTAATTTGATCAGGATACCTGGTTCCTATTCCCAACTCTTCATCTGACTTGCGGTGTGACCTTGATTAAGGTCACTTATCTTCTCTGTGCCTCAGTTTCACCATAAGTGAAATGGGGGTAATGATACTTTTCACCTTTCTAAGGCATTTGGGGATTTGTGGCTATAGTATTACCACTGTTATTGTGATTGTTGTTATTACCTTAGTATCTAAGCACTAATAAAGTACCTTAATATAGAGCTGACAACTGAACCCAAGGTTTTGTCCTGAAGGACTAAAAATGTTCTGGAGTTGATCAGAATCCGCAACAAACTGCACCAACATCACAAAAATCAATGGTAATCTTCTGCTGTATCCTACATTACTAGGTGCCTTCAATACGGACTCTTAGGTAAGGTGTGTTAAAAAAGGGCTTTGCAGAATATGTTCATTTCAGTAACTAAATGGCCAGTTATCTCACAGGGTATAGACTGAAGTCCACAGGAGTTGTGGTTTTCCTATTGTGTAAGCATGCCAGGGAGCAGTTAAAGGTGATTCACTGTTGCAATTAACATTCTAACCTGACCCTGTGTGCTTATTTAAACACTCAGCAGATAGATTTATGTAGAATTACTGCTTGAGAGCTGCTAGTGTGAAGGCTTTAAAACTGGCTAGACTGATGTACTGCTCAGGAAATGTCTTTGGACTTCAATTGTTATGTTAAATAAAAGTTTATCATTTTGGTAAAGAACTACAAGTGAATGATGCTTTAATACATAACACTGCACTTTAGGATCAGAACCGTGCTGGGCACCATAGTGAGGGTATAAGCAGAGTGATCACGCATTCTGATTTTACTACAAGACTCCTGTTTTTTCATACGATGTCCCCATGTCCGAGGAATTTACATGGGGACACCTGAAACTCCCTGTTTTTTCATTACATGAATCCAAACTTTTTCTTTTTTCCAAATAACTACAAAATGTTTGTTCAGAGTACAGTTTGCTCTGTGTAGAGCAGGAACAAACAAGAGGGTGGAACAAAGGTTCTGTGTGATGAAGAGCGCGTGGAGTGAAGGGGAAAGCTGAATGAGTTGTGGACTATCACAGATGATTCTGTTTGATTGAAATGAAGGTTAATGACACTTGTTCCAGCTCTCATGGTGAAAAAAGTCCTCCACTCAGAGAAACATGCCTGTGTCAGTGTTGAATCTGAAGCTAGCAGTAGCAGCACCTGCCCATTTATTTATGTATCTATTTATTTTAAGAATGCTGTCTAGAGTGGCTCACAACTGTGAGTGCCTACCTCAGGGCAGACTGTCAGGAAACAAGGACAGACACCCCAAACTGGTGGCATGTTCTATAATCAAATTTCACCAAGCCAATGACAAATGTGAACTCCTGGATCACTATGCCAGTCTTAGTATGGAGTCACAGACAGTCCCCTTAGCCTTGTCTGCCACCCAGACAAACTGAACTTTGTGATAAAAGGTTACTCAAACCTAAAATTACACCACATAAGGTTATTCCCAGTTCCAAGAGACCAGTCACTCACCCCAAATTAATTGGTATGCCAGATCTTATCCCCAAAGCCAGTGGTTCTCAAACTGGGGCTGCTGCTTGTGTAGGGAAAGCCCCTGGCAGGCCGGGCCGGTTTGTTTACCTGCCCCGTCCGCAGGTCCGGCCGATCGCGGCTCCCACTGGCCACGGTTTGCCTCTGCAGGCCAATGGGAGCTGCTGGAAGTGGCGACCAGTACGTCCCTCGGCCTGCACCACTTCCAGCAGCTCCCATTGGCCTGGAGTGGTGAACCGCGGCCAGTGGGAGCTGCGATCGTCTGAACCTGTGGACGGGGCAGGTAAACAAACTGTCCCGGCCCACCAGGGGCTTTCCCTACACAAGCGGCGGCCTCAGTTTGAGAACCACTGCCCAAAGAGAATGCTGGCAGCCAATTCTATAGTAAACTAACTATAGGTTTATTAGCTAAGAAAAAAGAATGAGAGGTATTGAGAGGTTAAAGCAGGTAAAATATAATAAAAGGTAAATCACAGTTTGTAACTCCCAAATGGTGGCAGTGATGTAGTAAACTGACAGTTTCCCAAAAATTTCTCAGGGCTACCCAGAATAACTGCAGGGATCTCTGTCCTCTCATTCAGTTATTCTGCCCTGTTAGAATCCAAACATTCCAGAGATAAAGGATCTTTCTTTGAATTCATATTTATATCTTCATCTCACAGAAGACAAACTGACAGTCTCTCTACTCACATCATCATAATATCAGAGGGGTAGCCGTGTTAGTCTGGTTCTGTAGAAGCAGCAAAGAATCCTGTGGCACCTTATAGACTAACAGACGTTTTGCAGCATGAGCTTTCGTGGGTGAATACCCACTTCTTCGGATGCAAGTCTATAAGTGCCACAGGATTCTTTGCTGCTTCTATCATCATAATAATAATTGGAGATATACCTATCTCCTAAAACTAGAAGGGACCTTGAATCCAGCCCCCTGTCTTCACTAGCAGGACCAAGTACTGATTTTTGCCCCAGATTCCTAAGTGGCCCCCTCAAGAATTGAACTCACAATCCTGGGTTTAACAGATCAATGCTCAAACCACTGAGCTATCCCTCCCCCATTAGTTTCTGATTTGATGACCATCTGTGAGGAATGCACAGACTTTTGACCGCCAACTATTTACCATAATGGCCACTCACTTTGAAATTAGCATTTTCTGTTAAACTCCATAAGTCCTTCATTACCATTTCACAAGATTTCTTTGATGTGTAATTTAGTTACAAGGGTATTTACCATGTAAATGTTTGATATTACATTATGGTAGGAATAGATAAATGAAAAAATACCAGTAACATTCCACTAGTTTTCATGAAGTTTAAACACCTGAATACACACTTATACATCTAACCATTACTTTAATTTATCATTACCAAGTGAATTGGCCTGTGGCCCTGGACTGACCTGGTTTGCCAGCATCACAAATAGTTTTTATCTTTTGTGTATTTCATGATCCAGTCTTTGATTTTGAAAATATAGTTCCCTTAGATATAAGTAGTGTGGTTCTGATGCAGTGTAGATGAAACATAAGTGAATTCATTGAAGTAATTGGCCCCAAGTCCTGGTTAGGATCACAGAGGGGATCGGTCCAGGACCTTATAGGTGGGATTGGGAACTATTAGGTCAATGCTGAAGGCTTTTGAAAATCCCACCCTATATGATTAGCTACATTATTCGTTGTGGGAGGATGTGAAGGAGGTATGGTCCTTCCTGGCCCTGTGTTGCATTGACTGGTACCTCCCTGCTTATTTTAGAACTGGTTACAGTTAGCTCTTATCAATTAGCCTGATAAACATTTACTCCAGTTGTAACAGGAGCCACTAGGTAAGGGCTTGTCTACACGTGAAAATTATTCTGGATTAAGGTAGGGTATGAATTTAAAATGGAAAAGCTATTCTGGAATCTAGCTCCATTTTATTTTTGAATAAGAGTGCCTTTTTTGTTTATACAGGAATGGAGATGCTTCAGCTAATCAAAATGAAGTTATTGATCTACCATGCACTCTGATTGGCTGCAGGGGTGTGTATCTGATTTGCATATTCACTGCATATCTCAATAGCTATTACACTGCTCTAGTATCCAGGAATTGTAACAATTTGCTATTTATTTACAGCCAAGAATAATGTTCTTCAGTTGAAGCAGTAAGGCGTTGTGCTTGTGGTGCCAAAGGTCTCAGGTTCTATCCTTGGTAATAGCTATTGTGTATATATGGTGACCAGATAGCAAGTATAAAAAAATTGGGACAGGGCTTGGGGGGTAATAGGTGCCTATATAAGAAAGAGCCCCCAAAATCGGGACTGTCCCTATAAAATCGGGACATCTGGTCACCCTATGTGTATACAAGAGGCCCAACCATACAATCTGACTGGCTGATGGTCATTTTTAACCAATTAGTAAGAACACATTATTCACTCAGGTTCCTGCACTCTGGTTGGTTACAACTGTAAGATGTGCCCCTCAACTTGACTACAACAATCATGGCCTCTTCAACTTGTGATATCCTTGCTCCCTGTTACCGCCTCAACATCATCATGAAACATGCATAGTCTACTAAGGACAGTTGTACCAGCCAGAGTGACCATGATTGATGGAGTCACACAAGCATCTTGTAGTGAAGTTGACAGATCTGGTTCAATTCTGCAAATCCATGAATCTCTGGGGCAGCCCCATGGGTGGCACCAGGTAGGGTAAGCCAGGCCTGCACCCCTTTGTGCATCACTGGTGAGTTTGAGAACACAGTGTGCTGGAGTGTATTTGTGCATCTTGGCAACACGTCCAAAGAGCATGCAACATGGCTTTTGAATATAACGAGCAACTGAAGGAAGGCCAGATTTTTGTGAGATTATGACATTTCACAAAAAGTCAAATCACTTTAAAATCAGGATTTGGCACTGACAGAGCATATGCCTTCTCTGTAAGAGGGTCCAGGTTTCTGACCTGTATAGCAATATAATTAGTACACAGGTTTGATAGCTCTTGAACTTTGTCTCAGCGCAAAGACATTTTTGCACCTATAAGTGAGAGATAGACTTCATGCAGGAAGTGGAAAGACGTATTCATTGATGAACATCCAATTTGCTGTCACCGTTTGAATTTTGCTTGCAGCCTAGGTATTGAACCTGTCAATGCTCTCCACAGTACTTGACCCCACCTGCACCAGGGATTCTGGTGGCCCAGCTCCAAGGTTCTGGACCGTCCTTGGTCTTCTGCCAGATGTTGAACCCCAAAGTGCAGGCGGCACCTTGGGGACCTTGGAGGGCAAAGCTAAAATTTGTTGATTTCTCCATAGGCAAGGTAGTGTCATTGGCATAGCCTGGATTGGTAAACGCTTCTTGATCAACCTTGATTCTGATATGTGGAGCAGCAAGTCCTAATATCTAGCTGATAACTCAACAGAATAGTGCTGGGATGAGAATACATCTTTGCCTCACAGAAATACATTGAAAGTTGTGAACCAACAAACACTCTTGCACCAATACTGTGAAGATTGTCTTCCAGATTTAGCAGAACATTTGGAATTCCAGCTTCTTTCAGCGTGAGCCAAAGTGCTGACCTGTTGATGGAATCAAAAGCTGCTTTGATGTCAATATGTGCTACTTAAAGTAGATGCATCCGACGAAGTGGGTATTCACCCACGAAAGCTCATGCTCCAAAACGTCTGTTAGTCTATAAGGTGCCACAAGACTCTTTGCTGCTTTTAAAGCAGATGGTTAAGTTCTCAGTACAGCTCAGCCAAAAGCCAGAGGGTAAGGACAGCAACCCTTCTTGACCACCCTGTAGTGAAACCTGGATTGCTGTGGACAATTATCTCTGTTAAGGAGTAGCTACAGCCTACCAAGCCGAATGTGAGCAAAGATCTTTCCAGGGACTAATAACAATGAGATTGGCCTGTAGCTGCCACACTTGGTGGGCAATCCTTCACCTTTGTACAGGGACAATATGATCCATCTTTCTGTTATTCTGGTACTTTGCCTGATGCCCACACTTTTAAGAACAGTTGATGTGGGCTGATGCTCACTGGTTCCAAGGCACCTTTGAACAATCAGGTGGAATACCATCAGGTCCAGCGGCATGTTCATTCCATAACTTTTGGATCGGCTTTCCTACTTCCTCGAGTGATGGAGGATCAGTGGGTGGTTTGCCAGGTTATGTAGCTAGACAGTTATCAGCAGGTCCATGGTTCAGCATGCTTTCAAGATGTGTTTTTCCTCCTCAGCCATACATATTAAATACAATTTAGCTGAAAAACAATTTACTCTGCAGCCCAAACTTGGGCAAAAATCTTTACTCCCTTCAGAATCAGGCCCGAAATGCCACTGACTCACACCAACACACCAACAGCTATGTCTGGTTGCTCTTCTTTCAGTTAAAGATCTGTGACATTGCTATCAGTGCAGCCTGAAACAGAATGAGCATAAGCTCCGGGAAGAGAAGAGGGTAAGGATGGAAACAGAAACAATCCCTGGGACACCACTGGCACCAGCAGGAGCAAAAATGTTGGTTTGCCACTTCTGACTGCAACAGAGCATATGGCCAGACTGGGACTGTTGTCAACAACCCAGAATGGGGTAGCTTTGTTCTGGTAAACTCAATTTTTGTTTCTATTACCGAAGAATAGTTGCATGCTGGAAGCTCTGTAGTTGCTAGGGAAAGATCCATTAATAAGTTGGTGTCTGAGAAGTAAGCTGTAGCTAGTGCTGAGATTAAACAATGACTCTTTCTTCTTCTGAGTCACCCAGAATGAGACATACGGTGTGTGCTCCATGCTCAGGATGCACCTCCAGTGCTGCGTGATGCTACTTGCTTTGTGCTTTTTTAAATCTTTTCTCCAGCTGTATGTTATAAATCTGAGAGTCTCACAAGATTTATGAAATGATAAACCCCTGCTTACTGTACCAGGCATCGAATGACTTCAGACTGCTTTGGGCATGTAGAGACACCACTCTGTTAGCCTGAATAATGATGATGAGGCTTTGTTCATGTATAAAGCTGCTCATCAAAGCATCTGAAAGGGAAGAGATCCACAGGAGGGCAAGCTCATAGGCCAATTAATAAACCTGTGATGGGATGTTACCTGGTCTGCAGCAAACAAGAGGTTAACAAGCTTCTCTTTCCTCTCCCCTTCCACATCTGTTCAGGGGAAGGGCTGCTGGAGAGATGGCAAAACTCCTTTAGCCAAGTTCAGAGGCTGAACCCTAGGGACGTGTGATTGTTCCTCTTTTTGTTGACTCTGTGCTGTTCTGACGTGCATTTATGAGGGTTCTCTCCCGATGAACAAACCTGACTACCTGTGGCAGTGCTCACTTTCTGTTCACTCATCCCACCACCTTACAAAACTTCTATTTCTTTCCTCTCCTTTCCCCAGAAGCATGCTAGGGTAGTGGTCCTGAGTCAGAAGGCAATAATTTGTCTGGTTCCAGGTAGCCGTTCTGGGGTTAATATTCATGGATACCAAGCCTCTTTTGGAGCACCAACAGGCTAATTACTCAATTGCCACATGTTTCTTGGTCCTCCAGTGCAGTTCTGAGATGGGTTAGTAGAGCTGTGTGGGTAACTTGGAACAAACAAACAGGCCATCAGCTGATGCACTTAGACAAATGGAGACAGGGTCCTAAACCAGCCTCTAGCAAATAGGGGAATAGGAAGAAACTTTCCCTGTGGACAGGTTATTATGTAACTGCCTGTTGCAGGGTTTCTTGCCTATTCCTCGGAAGCTGCTGGCACTGGCCACTTTTGGAGGCAGAATACTAGACTGGTCTGACCCAGTCTGGCAATTTCCTTGAGACATAATCTAAGTTTAGTGCTGGAAATTGGAGAACCAGTTACAGCAAGTGGGAAAAAGGCAGTGGTATGAATTGCTATTTTTACATACGACCGAGAGTGACTTCAGCTTATATTGATTTATGTTTGTGCTGCATGAGCCAGATTTTCAAGAGAGCTTAGCTCACAACATACACCTTACCTGCTGGACACTTTTGGAAATCTGGCCACTTATTTTGATGCTGTTGTGGGTTGCATTCACCTCTTGAGTCCTCTCTTCAGCTACCTGCCAGTAGGTCTTCTGTGACTTGGTCCTCTGGCTGTGTCTCACAGTACAAAACCTCTTCCAAGATATAACAAACTCAAAAAATAGAAACTGGTCCTTGTCCTTCAAGGACAATTATATACAAAAGTTTCTTGCCCTTTCTGGGTTAAATTTCCTCTCTAGGATTGAATCAGCAGGGTTCCTTCTTAGTCCCTGCCACTGAGTGTGGCCAGAAATAGGCTCTGGCCTGGCCTGTTCCTCTGGCTGCAGCCTAAGGAGCATCCCTCTTCATTCCTCGGGTTCCAACTAGGGACTGACTCGCTAGCAGCAGGCAGCTCCTTTTATTTTGACCTACTGGGCCTTGATTGGCTGTTGCTGGTCCCCAGCCTTTCTGGCTGCTGGACGACCAGATCTTGCTGGTTTCCAAAATGTCTGGTCTTTTCGTCACAGATAACTATTTCCTGGGGCAGAGTGAAGCAGAGCAGAGGACCCTCAAATAGAGGGCCACAAAGGCCTGCTACACTCCATCACAGATGCTTAAATGGGAGTTGAGCTCTTTTGAAAATCTGGCCTTATTTGTGGGTTCTGAACTTTTGAAAAAATTCTGGCCCATATGTCTGTTCACATATACAACGAGTACTTGTAAAGCCAGGCCCTACAGAGCTGGTGTGAAGATCAGAAGGCGCATGATAGGGTCACCATTTGTAGCCACAGTAAATGAGTCATTACCAGAATGTCCCTTTCCAAAACCAACAAATGTACAAACATATAAGGGGTGACAGAAATAACTCCCGAATTACCTCAGTTGGTATGGCAAGGTAAAATGATGCTCCATTCTCACTAGAGTCCGTGGTGGATTAACACATGGACCCACAAGGCCTGTGCCCAGAGGCCCTGGCCAATTTGGGGGCCACTGCAGGAGCGCTGGAACCCATGTAGAAGTGTGTGTGTGGGGGGGCACCTTAACTGTGGCCCTGCCTCCTGCTCCTCCTATTCCCCCTGGGGCCCTTTCCCTGCTTCTCCTCTTTCCCTTGAGATCCCACCCCCTGTTTCTCCTTTCCCCTCCGAGGTGACAAGGCCCCACACCAGAAGCTGGAGCTGGGTTGTGATAAGAGCTGCCAAGGGAGCTCAGGCCACTGTGGGGAACCCTGGATCCTCCACTTGCCCTAGATGTGGGGCTGGGATGACTGACAAGAGCCCCCAGCCTGTGTCCCCACCCTCTAGGGTGTGCCACCCAGGACAGGTGGAGGGTTTGGGTCTCCCCACAATGGCCCAGGCTCCTTGGGTAGCTCTTACCATGGCCCGGCTCCAGCTTCTGACCTGGCCAGAGGAGTGGACCTCAGGGAGAAGAGGAGCGGGTGGCAAGGCCCCGTGATGAGGGGAGGCTAAGGCCTACCTCAGCCACCCAGAAGTAGGCACTACTGGCAGGGGCTGTGCTCTGTGGTAGGGGAGCCGATCACCTTATCAGCTCCTCCGTTGTGAAACGCAGCCCCTGATGCTGCCGCTCCACACCTGCCCAAGATTACTATGCCCATGTTAAAAAGTGGGGGTTCCATGACCCCAGCGGGCTTCCTGGTTCCAGCACCCTTTGGGCCCCAGAGTGTGGGGGCATCAAATGTTCTTTCTGCCCAGTGCCCCAATAAATCTTAATCCAACTCCAAGTGACTGTAGTGACAGGCTTTGAAATCTTGTGCTGATGAAATCCCGGAATGCCACACGAGCAACTCCAAGATAGATGATGCCATGATATCTCCCGCTGCCCTTAACTTGGCAGCTAGCTCAAGTCACCCATGGAGATGAATGTCTAGATTTGGATTCTGAAAACTTCCATACTGCGTAAGTCAAAGTGGAGTCTCCTTTAGCTGTTCGCAATAGAGAGCCTATGACATACATTTGAACTATTCCAATTCTATCCACTGGAGGTCAGTCATATGCAAGCTACCAGTTCATTTCCTCTATTGAGGGATGTCCTCCTCCCCACATCTTCTATTGCTCTGCCCATTATTGCTCTCTAAGACACACACATTCAATGTAACATTGTTCCTTTTGGGCTATGTTACTGGAGATCTTCACACCCAGTCACTGCCAATGGGAGAAGGGGAACAGAGCTTTTCATTCTGTGCACTATCATTTGTATTTTCTGTTACTAAGAAGGAAACCAATATAATTTTGTAAGAGCTAATCAGAGGGAGCAGGCTTTGCAGGTTCAGAGTAATTGGGGTTTCATTTTTTAAATGCATACACACTACAAATAACCATTACGGCGCTTTTCTTGGTAGCGAGGCTGGAATTGCAGCTTCTGGGGTTTAAAAAGTTCCCTTTCACTAACATTCACACTCTTCCTTCATTATCTTGTGCTAGACTCCACAGTCCTCCTGATTGCATGTTATCACCTTCAATAGAACAGCTGTGTCATTGCTAAGGGGTGTTAATCTTCCACTATTCCACCTTATTGAGAGCTAGAGTCAAGGTGCCCCTAGTCTTCTTTGACTTCAGTGAATTTGACTTCTCAAAACATTCCTTTTTAGCCTCAGATTCATTTCCAACCAAAATGCCTCCTGCAATAGCCTGAGCTGGGGACTTAACTCTCCGGAATGACAACCCATCACTGTGCACAATAGCAGTCATTCACTCTTGGGCTGCTGCAGCCGAGCTTGAAAGTCGTGGCTTTCTGTTAGCTCCATAGGTTATAACCAGGAGAATGTAGTTTACATTTGTCAAGAAACAATAAAGCACAGCCAATCGATAAGAAGCCATGAGCCCAGAATAGAAACTACTCAGTCAGGTGCGGCAGTTGGCTTTAATTTTTATTTAGTGGTCGTGAAAGGTGTCCTGGAGACTGGTTTTCTCTTTAATTAATCAAGAGAATAGGAGCAGCACTGTCAGTGTCAGTGTAAATTTCTATTACATTCACTCCCTTCACAACGTGCCTCTACCCAGGCCCGAATGGGGCGTCGTTCATTCTCGTTTAGGTATAGTAGTAAAAAACCCAAGAGTTTTGTAAGCAGGGGCAGCTCCAGACCCCAGCACGCCAAGCGTGTGCTTGGGGCGGCATGCCGCGGGGGGCGCTCTGCTGGTCACCGGGAGGGCGGCAAGCGGCTCCGGTGGACCTTCTGCAGACGTGCCTGTGGAAGGTTCGGTGGAGCCGCGGGAGGTCCACCGGAGCCGCGGGACCAGCGACCGGCAGAGCGCCTCTGTGGCATGCCGCCCTGCTTGGGGTGGCGAAATGTCTAGAGCCGCCCCTGTTTGTAAGCGACATAAACCCTCTATTCAGTGCATAAGGCAACCTCTAACAAATAGATTAGGAAGCAGCTTCCACTATGGACGTTTATTCTATGACTATCTACTGCAGCATTTCTTCCACATCCAGTAAGTCCCTTGGCCCGTGCCACTTCCAGCAGCTCCCATTGGACTGGAGCAGCGAACCACGGCCAGTGGGAGCTGCGATCAGCCAGACCTGCAGACAGGGCAGGTAAGCAAACCAGCCTGGCCCACCAGGGGCTTTCCCTACACAAGCGGCGGCCCCAGTTTGAGAAACACTGCTGAAGAGTATTCTTGAAAACGGTTCAGTCAGCAAAAACGAGGCCCTCTCCTGCAAACCATTCTCTTGCCAAGCTGACAAACTCAAATATGGATTGGCCCTACTTCTCCCTACTTCTCCTCAGGGTGGAACTAATATAACCTAATATTTTTTCTCTTAGGTTTCCAGGGCCAGTCAGGGAGTTTGGAGACCAAGAAGGTAGCCAAACCCTTATGACCCTGAGAAGAATTCAGTGCAAATTTTAAATGAAGGTTTGAGATGATTGCTGTTTTACCTGGGTAGGTTTACCCTACATAATATACATGTCTGCCGATGCTCTGGCCAGTATTCGTGTTGTCCATCCAAATAGCATCTTATAAAGAACAGTGCAGTGTTAGAACTGGGTGCCTTCCAGAGACAACCAGTTGTGCTTCTGAAGAGCAGCAAATGGAAGACTACCCTTCCTCCTCACCTTTGTCCTCCTCCACCCCGTGAACTGATAAAAGAAGAGAAGAATTGATGGGAGAAGTTATGAGAAATGGTCAGGGCGGGAATCCCTTGCATAAGAGATTGTAAACTTGTTTCCTAACAAAGAGATTGTAAACCAGTTTGTTAACACTGAGTGATAGCCGCATGGATTGGGTTCCTATTAGTGCCAATGTCACAGTGATACCATTGCTTTACCAAGGTGGCTACCGTCAAAGTAGGCTCAGGAAAGCCTGCTATGATTTTAACCTTAATTTTCAAAGACACCTAAACATTTCTGATAGTGGGTTACATTTGTCACTATGTGAACCTTCAGGCTGCTTGGTGGAGCAAGCTGAATGCAGTGTCCTTTTAAGCTGGATTTTAGGAGGTGGACCCAGTAGAAGGAGACAAATGGCATCATAAATGAAACACAGCATTTGTTTTCCTTAGTTCTCTATTTGCCCTCTTCCCTATCTGCTTCTTCAGCTGAGCCTGGTGTAGTAGCCTGAACACCAGCTAAACTCCTGGTGCTGCTTCTGACAGGACTTGAGCAAGTCACATACCTTCACTGTGCTTCACTTTTCCCCATTGCAAAACGGAGATAATTAATCAGTCATGTTTCTTGTGGTAATGTCTGGCGATCTGTTCAGTTTGGGATCCCACTTTACAAACACCTTCTAGGGGCCTTGCTTGGAGCACATGGACTTGATTGAGCCTTATTCTGCAATGAGCTCTGTTTTGTTATCAGTCAGTGATGTGGCAGGCAGAGTTGTAGGAGAGAGATCTTTATTACACATATTGGGAGCCACTGTCACATGCGGAGGCTCCGGAATTTCTGTGGTAGTAACCCGGCCCTGGCTTGCAATCCTCAGCCTACAGAGTAGGTCTCCTCCTGAAACCTACCTGACTCTCTTTCTCCAGTTCCACTTATCATACTACAGGCTTGATGTTTGCCAATCTGACAAACAAACTCATTTTATGCCCCAATCCATCAACTATTCTTTGCAGGCTCAGGCCCCACAGGACAGTTTGCAAGATCGGGGCCTTCGTGAAGTTATAGCTGGCTGGCTGGGAGTGTTTCACGGTGTGCTTGTACCCTACATTCATTTGGATGCTTTCATAAATCACAAACAATTCCTTTTCACGTCCTGCGGGAGGGGAAACCTATCAGAAAAGTGGCTGAATATTTAGTCTAGTATAAAATGGGAAATGCATTCAGTTTAGTAACAGGTTTGCATCAGGAAGGCAGTTTTTGTCTGCTCTGGCCAAACAACATGCCCGAAGACTTGCAGACTCATAGCAGGAGAGAAATCTGAACATTATTTAAAGGAAGGGTAAGGTCACTGTGACCGAACCCTCTCAGAGCTGAATTAATCTTTTTGGAGAACCAGTTCTCTTTCACTCTCATCTCAATGTTCTCGCAGGTACATTCATGTAGAGCAATGCCATCCAGTGGTTGCTCGGATTCATCACAAACCCAATGGCTTGCTCCTTAGGGACAAGCCAAGAGTCTAAAATGTTTCTGGACCTGTTTTCAGTTAAAGTGCTTCCTGGACAGTAAAAGGTTATGGAGGTGGCTAGGCTGCATTGCTTCCAGTTTGTTTGTTCTTTTACATGCAAGCCTGAGGTGCATTTTAAACAGACTCCAGGGGAGGCGGGGGGAGTGCTATGCTGGCATATTAAACTGCAGTTTGCTTTTGGGGGTAAAGCATAGTTTATACATAGAATTCAAATATGTAGGTTGGTGGGGACTGGATTGTGTCTGTGAAAGGAGTAATCAGATGGACAAGTGTCTCAAATTATGTAGACTCTTATCTGATGCCGAATATGCAGCTGCGTGGTGCAACTTGCTCACTAGCAATGGTACAGAAAATATAAGGATTGTTTGTTGGGACCTTTCACTTGAGAATTAGGCACTGAGTAAGAGACGGCTTCACAAGGGAAAGAAGGAGCATGGTCAGAGGAAGTAACTTTTAAAAGGGGAAGGTATTGCCAGTTAGCCAGTGGTTTAGTGGTAGCAGAGGTGCAAGACCAGGGTTTGCGGATGTCTTTAGCTATTAAGCCTGACTTGATTCACCGCTGCTGTTCCACTGATGGTTTTCTTCTGAGCAAAGGCCGCCTTTGGTTCGTAATGTGGGTTACGAACTATTCCCCCTGTGACTAGGTCGAGACCTGCAGACTCATGTCACTTGTGAATCAGAAGTCACATTTGAATGCCAGTCTCTAGAAGTAAAGGACTGTCATACTAGACACATTAGGCATTATTCTCGTTTACACTAAGCCCCCTTTGCACTGCTCTGGCAGTGTGAATGAGAATCTGGCCCATTCTCCACCCATAGAAGGCATCCAGAATTTCACTAAAGCTGCCATTTACCCATGAGCTCGGCACATTTCTATACATGGTGTGATATCTTTCAGACATGCACATCATCCTTGTCCTGTAGTACAAATTCCAATCAGCTGTGACAAAGCCCAGTGGGTACTTCTGACAACAGGTGTCTCATTAAACATCTCTCAACCTCACAGGCATGCTCATTGACAAGAACCAAACCCACACTCAATCACAGCTTAATCACAGCCAAACTCTATTAACAAGTCATACTAATTACCAACTTCTAACAATTTATCAGGTTCAGAGGCAAAATATCCTTTCTTTATACATGAAAACCAGCTTGTGATACTCCAGAGCTGGCCATAATTGGGTCTTTTAAAACCAAACCAAACCAAAAACTCCAGATATGCCCTTTGTGATGTTGGGGCTTAAAGTAGAGTTGTACAACGAGATGGTTTGTTTGTTTTAATTTTGTCTCTTCTATGTTGCCCACAAGGGTCCAATTAGCTTGTTACAGATGCTTGTATCAGTTTTATCCTCTTATCTTGTCTTTTTTTTTTTTTTTTTTTTAAAGAGGAGGGTAACTTGTAGCACAGATTGCTGGCCTGCGGGCATCCAGAGATCAACAACTAGCTGTCTGTGATACCAACGCCCCTGTGAAACACACAGCCCTTATCCAGAGAATTCACAATGCAAAGAGTAAAATGAATGAGGGAGGGGAAGTTGCACTGGATTTGGATTATTGTGGAATAATCAGGTGTGTTCTAAAATGACCTGAAGCTGGCAATTCTGCCCTGGATAAGAATAACTAGGAATGCTTGGTTTGGTTGCTAGATACTGCAAATTATAATGCTAGGTTTATTTTAACAGCTTGAAGTGCTGCCACACCATAAAAAATAACTCTTGGGACTTTACATTTAAATATAGATGCTCGCCTTTATCCATGGCTCTTTGTGTGTGTGTATGTGTATACAGCTCTACATTAACCTGGCTGCTTTTTCCATTGTGTGGCTATATTGAGTGTCCAGGTGCTTGAGAACTCACTTGTGTAATCAATATGGATACAAAAGGGTACATATAACAACATGAAACAGCTGACTTGGGCTGACAGCAAGGAGGTTCACAGTTAGGGATAATGCTTCATCTTTAACTCACGCTGATGTTGGAGGGAACAAAAATAATAAGAGAGACTGAGTTAAGGGCTAACTTTAGATTTCCCAGGTTTTTCAATGTAAAGTCATTCATGGGAAGATTTGATAGTATTGGTCTATAACAGTGTTTCTCAAACTGGGGCCGCCGCTTGTGTAGGGAAAGCCCCTGGTGGGCCGACTGATGTGTTTACCTGCCCAGTCCGCAGGTCCAGCCGATCGCGGCTCCCACTGGCCGCGGTTTGCCGCTGCAGGCCAATGGGGGCTGCTGGAAGCAGTGTCCAGTACGTCCCTCGGCCCGCACCACTTCCCGCAGCTCCCATTGGCCCGGAGCAGCGAACCGCGGCCAGTGGGAGCCGTGATCGGCCGGACCTGCGGATGGGGCAGGTAAACAAACCAGCCTGGACCGCCAGGGGCTTTCCCTGCACAAGTGGAGGCCCCAGTTTGAGAAACACTGGTTTATGAGGCAACCATGGCAGGGAGAGATCCAGGTGCCAATTATTTAATTGCTGTTTCTTTTCATCTTTAAAAGAAAATTAACTCTTTCATGGAAGAGTATAAGCTAGGTACTGCTGGTCCAAGAAACCAGGAGGGCACCTTCTGCTGCTTTCGTCCGATGGGTTCCTGCCTGCAGTTTTTAACCACTTGAGGTTACAGCTGAATTTCTGCAGTGACTAAAACACTGACAGGAATATAAAATACCATATTCCTGAGTGATGCTTCTAAGGCCACATTGATCATTGTGTGGCAGGTGCGCTATTGTAGGGCGTGTCTAAACTCTCCTGTGTTTACCCTCAGCTCAGGGGGCCTATACGCCTGGTGCGGAGCCAGTTCACCCAGCTTTGTGCTGTCTCTGCAGGAGACTCCATGACCGTGGCCAGGGTGGCCATGTGTCCTGGCAATTCCTCACTGACACTGTGAGTCCTGTAGGAGTTATGGCAAAAAAGAGCAGAGGTTGGGCTGCGCTAGCCTGCACCAGGGTCTGAATCAGCCCTCACAGCTAGGGATCAGAGAGGCACAAAGCTGCTTACCATCAGTCCCTATGGCAGCCCTACAGTGCCTGATTCTTCTCTTGCCTACACCAGTGTAGATCAGGAGTGACTCCTCAGCTGAAATCAATGGAGTTACATTAGTGTAAAAGCACTGTAAGGACAGGAATGCGGCCCATCCTATGTTAAGTGGGCAGAGCAGAATGGCATGCCTATAGGGTAGGCACAGAGCTAAGCTGTGCCAGAAACCAGCCCAGATCTCCCACATGTCAGTGCTAAACACAACGGGGCACATCCAAGAAATAGAAGAAAAACTGGAGTTAACTACACCCATTATAGAAACAGGCACATGGAGTGAGGCGTGTAAAATAAAGGCTTTGTACTTCTCCCATTCAAGTCAATGGGAAAGACTCCCGTTGACTGCAGTGTGAGCAGGATCTGGCCACAAATTGTCTTAAAGTCATGGATTAGACTAACTTTCATCAATAATTTAAAAACCAACCAACCAACCAACCAAACCCCTCCCAACACCGACGATACAGTTCTCCACAGTTCTGAGCCCAGCTGGGCTAAAGTATAATTTTAGTTTGGTTTAATGTTATGTGGGGCCAGATATGTTGGCATCTCTGGAACTGCTGGACACTTTCACGTGTATTGTACAGAACGCAAAGCAAAACTCATTGGAATGTTAGGCTTTTGGCAGGGGATTCAAAGTAAAGGTGGAAAGAAAAACATCAGCATCTTCCACCAGTTGGGAACAAACTAGCATTGGTACTAGCTCTAATATAGTCCAGGCACAGGTGTTTTTACAACTGTCACTAGCTCTGCTCAGGGCAGCCACTTCAATGTTGAAGAAATGGATACCAATTGCCCGGGGTAGGCGAGACTTATTAGACCGTTGAACAGTTTCCAAGGGAAGTGGTGAAATCATCACTGCTTTACTTGTTTTCAACTGGACTGGACCAGAGAAGAGTCAACGGAACAATCCTGCACTATCATCAAGATGAATGGAAAAAGGTGTTTTCTAGCTCTGATTTCTAGGAGCCTAGGGAAATCATTTTAAAGGAATGGGCACAGGAGCCACAAAGTTCAGATCTGGCCCTACATTTAATTATATGATTAATCATGTTTATTACAGTAGTACCTAGAAACTAACCAAGATTTGGGCCCCATTGTGCTAGGCACTGTATGAACCCAGAGTAGCAGATGGTTTCTGTGTGTGTGTGTGCGTGGGGGGGACGGGGACTACAGTAGTGGGGGTTAGATCCTGGATCCAATCTTCCCCAGAGGCTTTAGGCTGTTCTGATCTGGGGTTTTGCGCATCAGGCCCGTCTCTGATTGCCCTATTGCAGCATGATGGTGCATTTGTGAACCAGATGATCGTTGTATGGGTTTACAATCCCTACCACAATGAGGCTCAAATCCCCGATAGAGGACACTACATGCTACCATAATACAAAAATTACATCATAATGACACAAATATTCATGAAATGTTTCATCAGGGACAAGAAAATGGAAAACTTCACCCTTTCCCTTCCATAAGGGGCCCTCTCGAACCCAGAACAAAGCAAATGTTTTCTTTGCTTCTGCCAGCTGAAATTTGGATGAATAGGTTGCAAGTGCAGAATCAGGCTCTACAGATTTGTTCTGGTTTCCATGTGCCTTCGGTCTAGCCTGAGCCTGAGAATACAAGCAACCTACTGCTGATACAATCTCACACCTCTTGCCGATTACAACGCGGAGAAAATGCTTTTAGGCAAAGACCAGCAACCACCCTTCCTAGTTCTGAGCTTCTCTTTGGAGTGGGGATTTTTTTTCCCTTGTAGATTTTTATTGCCCCTGAAGTTTTAAAAAAATCCTGTTTTGTGGAGCAATCGCTCCTGATTGGAATATGAAATTCTGCACCGTACTCCTCCAGCGTGGAAATCTGTCAGGTAAACAGAAATCACCTCGTAAAAGCCCCTAAACAGCTCTGTTTTATATTTTAATTGAGGAACAGAACATTTTAAGTACTTTTATTGGGTGGCGCCTGCTGAATGACAGATGTCCGCTGTGGAGTAATGCTGCGCACACTTTCATAAAACAGGGCAATTCCTTGCTTAAAACATTTACAATTAAAGGCTTGATTACATAACAACGAGCTCTGTGCATGCATCTCATTTCTGCACTTGTTTGTGCACCTGAATCGGGCTGTCGTCTTTCAATGGATTGCATACATGGGTTGCTTTGTTCAAGAACCAAATGACGCCCAGGGGCACAGCTGGAAATTTCCCTTTGATTTTTCACTTGTCAGAGATAAGCTTTTGGACTCGCTAACACCATCAGCAGGCTGGGGCTTTTTAATTTCATTAGTAAGTCTCCCAATTTGTCAAGAGCCAGAGATTTGAACATGAACACTAGTGCTTAGCTCCCGAGAAAGTTAAATAGCCAGGAAGCTGGTGAGAACCTATCTATGGCTAGGGCCCCTGCTACTGTAATATCTGAGCACCTTACACACTTCGATGCATTTATCCTCATAACAGCCCCATGAAGCTGGGAAGCAGGGGCGGCTCCAGACCCCAGCACGCCAAGTGCGTGCTTGGGGCGGCATGCCGCGGGGGGCGCTCTGCCGGTCGCCGGGAGGGCGGCAAGCGGCTCCGGTGGACCTTCTGCAGATGTGCCTGCGGAGGGTCCGCTGGTCCCGTGGCTCCGGTGGACCTCCCGCAGACGTGCCTGTGGAGGATCCGCTGGAGCTGCGGGACCAGCGACCGGCAGAGCACCCCCGCGGCATGCCGCCCTGCTTGGAGCGGCGAAATGTCTAGAGCCGCCCCTGCTGGGATGCACTATTATTTCCATTTTACACAAGGGGAACTGAGGCACGGGAAGAACAACGGAATTCTGGGGCAAACCTGGGAAGAGAATCTAGATCTGCTGTGTCCTAGGCTATTGATCAAAATGGGCACACATGGACCCCAGACTATATCAGCAGGTGGGGTGTATCAATGGAAAGACCTCAACATTTTCCTAAGCCAATGGCTCATCGGGCTGCTGTGAGTAAGGCACATTGGTTTCATAGCCAATGGTAAAGAAGGGAGTGATGTTGCCAGCATCACATCTGATTGCCCTAACCCAGTGTTTCCCAAACTTGGGACACCGCTTGTGTAGGGAAAGCCCCTGGCGGACCGGGCCAGTTTGTTTACCTGCCGCATCTGCAGGTTCAGCTGATTGTGGCTCCCACTGGCTGCGGTTTGCTGCTCCAGGCCAATAGGAGCTGCTGGAAGCGGTGGCCAGTACGTCCCTCAGCCCGCGCCATTTCCAGCAACCCCCATTGGCCTGGAGCAGTGAACCGTGGCCAGTGGGAGCCCTGATCGGCCAAACCTGCGGACGTGGCAGGTAAACAAACCAGCCTGGCCCGCCAGGGGCTTTCCCTGCACAAGCGGCGTCCCAAGTTTGGGAAACACTGCCCTAACCCAAAGGACCAGGCACCCATGTTGCAAGCAGGTGAACTGGAGGCAGCTTTTCGGTGTGAAATCAAGCAAGACTCAAGCCCGTGACCTTCAGGATCGTCATCAAGTACCTTAACCACCCAGCCATTGCACCTCACAATGAGAGACCTGCTTATTTAAAATAAATAAATCAATAAATCAAACGCAAAAAAAAAAATCTGATTGCACCACATGGATCTAACTTTTTATTCTGTGATTGATTGGGCAAAACTCTCACTGAAGTCAATGGGAATTTTGACTGAGTAAGGGCCTTCAAAATTTGGCCCTAGAGAATTAAACAAGAGCTAATCTAAAACAATGCTCAGATATACAATTATGAAAACCAAACCAAAAAAAAAAAAAAAAACACAGGCGAGAGAACCGGAGGTGTGGAAAAATAAACCCTCTTCACTCAGAGGAGTTTAAACCATAGCGGAGAAACATCCAAACATGGGATAGCAGAGGACAAAATTTGCTGCAGGAAAATCTCCAAGGATTCACCCCGGCATGCAAGAAGTGTAAATCAATGCAAGATTAAATGAGACTGAACAAGACAACACACGTCCCAGCCAAGAAGAAATGCACCAAATACTCACAAGCAAGATGGAGTCTAATCCCAGTGGGTTACATGGAATCTAATCAATCCCCACTGACTGAATCTTGTTAGGAGTAGCAAGAATTCCTGATAGAAGAAGTGGTGAACAGATATAGAGATGAAACAAGAGGCAAATGAAAAGTAAGAGTCAGTTAAAGAACTAAATCAAGTGAAAAGAAGAAGCAAAAGGAAATTAAATGGAAAATGTGTACATTCCTCACCCCCTACACAGAAAGGAATCTGGTACTAACTATTGATAATCAGAACGTCTACTACCAAAACCTACCACTGCAGTTACAACAGGATACAGTATTCTTTGCCTCCTCTCATAATCTGTTGTTCAGTGTGTTAAACAGCTGCCATGTTCCATCCCAGAAGTGGCTGCATTTCAGCACTGAGGGGTGATTCAACAATAGCTCTCATTTGTACAGCAAGCGAGGAAGAGAAGCTGTAAGGAAAGTAAATGTCAGGAGCTGTTACCAATGTGTAAGGGACTATTATTATTTAAGGCAGTCTTTGTATCCAGGGTGTTTTTCATGGGTCTTAAGTGGTTCATGCTAAAAATGTAATATTGTATTTCGTTAAAGTTAAAACAGCCAAGGGGCAGAATGATTCCTGCCATAGAAAAAGCAACGGGATAGGAGGAAAACTTCACAGTGTTTTCCAATTTGTTCCATGGCGGGGGCAGGGATTCCCTCTTGCAGAACAGGCAAAGTGATCAGGCAGAAGAACAATTAGTGCTAACCATCAGAGTGTAATGTAATTAACGTAGGATCTTCAGAATTCGTTTGGTCTTCAGAGCAAGCTCTGAGCATCTTTCTTTGCTGAAGTAGCCAGGAGAAACGTGACCTCACCCAAAGTCTAGTGTTCATGCCCAGCAGAAGTCAGAGAAGGAAGGGAGATCCCTTCTGAGTAATAACATAGATTGACTACAGCCACGGTAATTGGATACATGTCAAGACAGCCATCCGGCCTCCTAGGTGCAGCTTGAGTCCCTTGCTCAGGTGCTAACACCCCCTGTGGTCTCATTCACAACTACTTCAATTTTGTCAAAGCAATTTGTAGCAGCTGGGAGGATAAGCCCCCTCCTTCCATACCGGGTACAACTAGACTGGTTAATCTATGCTTATTAATTATTATTAATTACTTATACGGTGTCATAGCTCAGTTATAGCCCTGTGGTGCTCTCAGACACCTGGAATAAAGCCATACAGTGTGCCATACAGTCTGCCTGTGGACATTTAGTGCTACGGACCTCCATTGCTTAAGCGTATTTATTGTTGTTGTTGTCATAGATGCGCATAGCCATTTGCAAATAAAACAAACTGAGCCCCAAAACAAATAGATGCTTGCAAGTCCAATTCATCTGTGGGGTCACTCTATTGACTTCACGGGCTGACACCAGGAACATATTTGGCCCCGATTTGAGTCCCTGCCCTGGAAAATTTACAATCGAAGGGCCTGATCATGCAAACACTTGCACTTGGGAGTAACTGAAAAGGTGTTTGCAGGATCGAGCCCTAAGTTAGGACTAGAACAAAGGGAGGAGATGACAAAATCGGGAGGACTTTCTGAAGAAGTGAGATTTGAGGAGGGATCTGAAGGTATAGTAGACAGGATCAAGAAGGAAGGTGAAGGCAGAATGGCCCCAATTCAGGAAAGCCTTAAGCACACTTTAACTTTAAGAATGTGCATAAGTCCCATTGACCTCTCATAGAAACTGCTTCCACGGGAACGCAGAAATAAAAGATGTCAGGGTGCAGTACTGCAAACCCTTTCCATGAGGCCCTGACATCAGTGGAACTGCTGTGGTAGTCAGCGCTCTGCCTGGCAGAATGCGGTTTGCAGGATCTGGCCCTTCAGCTAGATGGCCCTGACTTCCCGAGAGAGGCTGAGCACCACAGACATGCAGAGGCGGCTCACAAAGCACGCAATGGGCGGCTGCATTAGTCTGCCTGCTGCTGACAAAAGAACATTTTGGGATAACAACTTTCTACTTGTACTGTGACAAATCAATCTGGCTAGAGTGTCAAAGTGTCCCAACACATACCTCTGCAGTACCAGGAAACCCTCCCAACATTGTGCCCAGGCAGCTTGGGTGAGGCAGCCTGTTCATTTCTCCAACTGCCAAGAAAGCAACCCTCCTCTTCCCCTACGATCCCTGCTCCCAAAAGAAAAGAATTTTTTTTTCAGCTGGTTGCAAAAGATTTTTGAAAACTAGCAAGATGGCGGGAGGGAGTTTTGATGTTGCTATTTTCTAAAGGAAACAGCTGAAAGACACTGGGTCTGATCCTATAACTCCACGGACTGCACTGGATTTACTCCTGATGTGCACTGGTTTGAGTGAGATGAGTGTCAGGCTCCCAGCATTGCCTTTTCGAAGACTTGAGACAATCTCCTGGAGGCCACAACTTGCTTAGTTTTGTTCTGACCATTTTTTTTAAAGACATTTGCTCTTTTCTGAAGATGGCATTTTCCAATGTGTGAAAAATGAGAATGGAATTGCCTGTGTGAAAACAGGAGAGCCCAGAGTGTGAACAAATATCAGTGTTTGCAAAATGCTTTGTCCAATTCTGACTTTACCTACATTGAGCCAATCCTGTTGAGAGGGAGTGTTGTTTTATAAACCTCTTATTCTCATTGCCAAGTATTCTTGATTTAATTTCTTCTACACGTTTAATAATAACGACGACGGTGCTTTACAACCATTAGCCAAGCTCCTGCACACGCTTAACTTTATGCAGTACGAGTAGTGCTGTCAAACGGCCCTAGACTGACACTTGGAGAGATAGGGGTCGGATCCCGCACATAGTCATGAATATGAGCAGTTGTGCTGTCTCCAGTGGGACTATTCAAGAGTGTTTGCAACAATGGGTGTCCAGGGGCTGATTCAAAGCCCACAGAAGTCAACAAGAGTCTTTCAACTCACTTTGGATTCTCCTATACCTACATTTCAACAATACAACGAACCTTTAGTGGCATCACAATTACTCTAGTCTTTCTCTCCCTCCTCCTTCTATTCTATTCAGGTTCTTATACAATTCCCATCATCGGGATACCTGAGCAGCTGAACAAAAGGATAAGAACCAGCTGAATCCCTTGGTGGTCTCAGACCGACCAACACACTGGCGCATTGTGCTACAGACATACCTTGGCAAAACTTGTCTCTGGACCAAATCCACGCTTGTGCAATTCCAGTGAAATGAATGGAAGTACCCAGGGATGCATTTGGTCCTATATGTTTTACACAAGGTAACTGGAGCTGGATAAATGTCTGCAATTTTTTGGGGAAGAGGTGGGAGTATGTGACCAATGACCTTAATTAGAAGAGATAAAAACGTTGAAACATGATGCCTAAGAAAACCAGGGCAGGCCTCTATTGTTGAGTGTTTCCACATGGATGGCATTGCGAAGAGGTCAAGTGTTTTCTATATACTTTAAGTAAGCAGCAGACTGCGAGTTCAGAGTCTGGGCTGGATCTGAGCAGCCTCTGTGTCCTGCAGGATCATAACTGACTCTTATGTACTTAAGATTTTATACCTGCCCACGTAATTATTTGAGATTTGCCAGGAAATAGAGGGGAGATTAAAAGTTATAAAGTCTGCTCGTCCAGCCTTGCTTCTTGTCACATACAGTTGACCTTAACCTGGAATTGTTTTCGATTCACCCTGTAATGTGCCAGCAATAGGGCACTCAGTAAAGATTCAGCACGGCTGGTGGTTTTGTAACATAAGACAACCCTCCCTCAGGGTAATGGCCGAATGAACATTTCCTGCAGAAATTAAGTTTGCTAAATGAAGGGGATAGAATGTTTGTCAATTCTAGATTCCGGTAAATAACACAGTTTATGTACATGCTAGTTTGAAGCATATCAAAGCAAGATAAAATATTAGATGTAAAAATGGCTCTTGTTCTCATTTGCAACTAAATATTCGGGGGGCGGGGAAGGGTACAAGTGACTGTATGTCTAGGCACTTAGCCTTGTAGCTTTTCTTCCTTGGGATTTAAGAGAACTTTCAGACATTCCCTGGATTACCCAATTAAAGATCCTCCAGTTCTGCCTTCATTGGAGTCAGTAGCAAAACTTTCATTTCATGGCTGCAGGCTCATTTCCTATGTAATGGTTCTCATAATAAATATTACTGAATTGAACTTAGATCAGGGTTTCCCAAACTTGGGACACCGCTTGTGTAGGGAAAGCCCCTGGTGGGCCGGGCCAGTTTGTTTATCTGCCGCGTCCGCAGGTGGCTCCCACTGGTTCGCTGCTCCAGGCCAATGGGAGCTGCTGGAAGTGGCACAGGGTCGAGGGACGTTTTCACAGGCAGAGCTGGTACCAAAACTCCATCTTCTTCTTGTTAAAACTGGGAGGGTCAACTGGCTCTAGTGTCATGAGATGGTTCCTAAGGGCCTAATTGGAAGCTCATTGCAGACACTGGAAAGCGTCCCATTGATGTCAATGGGTTTTATATCAGGACCCAACTATTTAGGCTGAGCTCTTCAAAGGAGCCTAAGGGAATGATGTGTGGGAGCTAAAGTAATGTCTACACCATGGGAGCTGCAGCTATGCCACTGTAGTACTGTAATATAGACACTTCCTACATTGATGGAAGGGGTGTTTTCTGTCACTATAATTAATCCATATCCCTGAATGGCAGTAGAAGCATTCTTCCATTGAGGCAGCCGTGTCTACCCTGGGGCTTACGTCCCCATAGCATACAGTGCTCAGGAGTGTGAATTTTTCACACACCCCGAGTGCCATAGATATGTTGATCTAAAATTTAAGTGTAGACCAGGCCTTAGACTCCTTTCAAAACCCAGCCGTCGAGCTTTCTCTATAGACCTTACATTACAGTCCGTCTTTCCCCGTCTGCATCTGACAGCAAAAAGAAAAAAAAAGTCAGCCGATCCCAAACTGCTCTGTTGCTAGAAGTGTGGATTTGAAATCTCTCTCCTTGATAAAAGGGGAATGCAATTGCACATGCCATTAAATATTACTGTTAAGCCAAAACAGCGATGGATTAAAACAACAATCTGCTGTGACTACGATAGTACCCTGGAAAAAGAAAGACTTGGAGACTCTTATCTTATTAGGTTAGGGTTTTGTAAAGTACTTGTCTGTGTTGTTAGATCTCAAAAATGTATGTATATTCTCTCTGTGTGCTCCCTCTGTGTATATATACACACATGCAAACACAAACCCGCCCCCATATATAGGTCTCATATCAATATATATGTCAAAAGAGGGTTGCAGTTCTCTAACATACGATCCGGTCCCAATTATGGCTCCTTCTGGATGACATCAGTATGCAATGGAGGCTCTCACTTTTTTTTTCTTGCCAGAGGCAAATGAATACTTTATCTAGCAGTCAGGCGTGGGGCAAAATGGATCTGTAACTCTGGGGTGATTTGGATTCCATGCTCGCGCAGGGGTGCGAGCCAGCCTCAGAAGTCATTTTCACTGACGCTGACACATGAGGTATCCCTCAGAGACCTGTCTATCAAACTGCAACATGCTATGCAGAAAAATTAGATTACTCATGCTACAGTAAAGGGGGAAGGTGACAATAAAGAAAAAAAATTGCACTTTAGAAATCGCTGATATTTACAAAACAAATTAAAATCCAAATAATGGGAAAGTGTCCTATAAGCTTTATATATAAATATTTCCCCTCTTTTAACCTAATTTCAGATGGGAACTCCTGGAAACATCATATTGATACAGATGTTGTGCTAGATAAAGGCACCGTTTCATCATTCCTGTCACATTACTGTACTCATAAGATAACCTCCTAAATATACGTTATGGGTCTGATCCTGCTCCCGTTGCAGTGAAAGGCAAAACTCCCATTGGCTTTGGCAGGGACATGATCGGATGCTGTATCTCTGCGAATTGCAAATGGATTGTTCATGTGTCAGATTGGTAACTAGGCAAAGTGCAGCATGCTCAGTTCAAAGAACGTTGCATGAGGCTGAGGGCATTTCTCTCGCAGTGTTTGCGGAGTTACTCAGGTCTACAAAAGTTAAAGTGGTCTCATACAAAATCCATAAGACAAACATTATGCAGCTATGTGATAGCCCTGTCCAATAAAATCTATTTCTTTGAAGAAAAATAAAATAAAAAGTAGCAAAACATACTTAGTAGAGAAAAGAAAAGGCTATGTGAGGCTTAGCAAAATCCCATAAATCAGAATGTAGAACAGCTTCGGGAAGGGAGATTTAAAAGAAATCTGCAGAAGCAAAAAAAAAAAAAACCCACCTCTGCAAACCCTTGGTTGGAAATAGAGCTGGACAATTGCTGGGGTTAGAGCATTTCAGACAGCACTGCAGGGCTGGTTTTATAATATCAGATAATGGAAAGGTTTGGATGAATTCAGATTTTTCCTCTCTACTAATAACATGCTTGTATCCGGGCTTCTCCTGGATTCACTCCTTGAGGTGCTCCCTGGAAATATTCTGGAATCCTAATTTAGATTTTTAACTTAGCTCTACCAGAGTTATTTTATAGCTACATGAATCCCAGCTGCAATTTCTGTCTGACCCATTGTTATAATTAATTCATAAAAAAGTATGAAGGTTACAGTATGTTGGCTTGGTTCATGAATGCTTACTATGCAGAAGTTGCAAACATTTTCCATTGGGTTTACTTTCCCTCCTTAATTCTGAAGTTTCTCAATTCATAATCTTCCTTCTTCTTTTTGCCCATGGGACTTACTTTTGGTCCTGATCCAAGCCAAAAAGAAGTCCTGAAAGCTTTTCTGCAGTTCTGCAAATGTACATGGTCTCACTGAAGTCAGTGCAACTACTGACATAAGCAAAGAATATTCATGTAAGAAGAGGTTTGCAAGATTGAGTCCCGTCACAGATTATTCAGAAGTACATTTGGAGTGTGTCCAGGCATATTTTGCCATCAAAAATACACTCTTTAAATCTGTTTATAAATATGGGCGCAGATTTTCAAAACTGGTTTGTAATTTTGAGTCTGTCAATTTCTGGATGCCTAAATTAAACATCCAAATGTTTAAAAATGCCCTGCCCTCCCCGCCAATGGAGGTACTGATAATTGGCAGCATTTTTTTAAAATTTTCACCAGGAATAACTGAGACCAGAATCTGACCCTTTATCTCAATAGGGTCTAAAATATTCAGTCAGTGTTTAGCACATCCCCTTAAACACTAAGATTTACGTTATTCAGCTCTCCGTTATACCAGGGTAACAAAGAGTAGCTCTGTTGAAACCACTGGATAATAGGCATTTCTTAAGGGTCTGATTGGAGAATTTTTACTACTGCATGTCTATGAGAGAAAATTAATGTGACTTAAGACAACTTGTTTTAAACTAAGGTTACAGAATGGGAATCAGCAAGAATAACTGCCCAACTATAGAAAATATTTTAAAAGCCCTGTCAGGGGTTCCGTTTCCTGAAGCCACCTGTCACCTAAAATACATCTAATCGATCACAGATGCTGAATACCAACCTGCTAACCTTGTGGCTTTAAGAGAAAATATTTCACTTCCAAATGCATTCTTACGTATTTCCTTAATTGTTTCCTAAACTAAACTTTCATCACTTATTTTCCACTTAAACTCAATGAACTAAATCACCTCTAACATTTCTCTTTGCTGACCCAACACTTCTGTTGAGCTGCCTCTCCACTCGCTCCTTAAGAAGTTAGAAGACCTCTGCTTTTTTTAAACCATAAGCGCATTTTTGTTCCATGTGCTTTTCACTCATGTGTTATGGGTTGTAATCCGCAGCCTGAGCAGCTTTCAGGGCTCACTGTTAAATGTGAGATTGAGAACATTTGTATTGTTCACTCTAGAGCACTCATGAGCAAAAATCTGTGGTTTTCTTTTCTTAATCAATGGGGTCACCCCCCACCAAAGATAAAGACATTCTGAATATCCAGCTTTTCTAAAACATTGTCGTGTCATTTTAAGCTGTCCTTTTTTTTGGAGTGCATTCGGGGCCAAATTCTCTGGGGTGGAACTACACTGAAGCCAGTGGAGGAGTGAAACATTGTGTGTGTGTGTGTGTGTGTGGGGACTCAGGACCAGATGCTCAAATGCTCAGCACCAACAACTGGGCCCAAATTTTCAGAAGTTCTCAGTGTCCAGCAGCTCCCACTGTGACACCGATTTTCAAAAGAGCTCAAGACCCACTGTGCTAGAATCTCTTGAAAATCTGGCCACTTGTTTCAGTGCCGAAATCGGAGCTGAAGAATCTGGCCCTGATTATGCATGCTGAGAACTTAAATATCTGGCCCATCATGGCTAAAAAAATCTCACTCAGTGCTGTTTTTACTATGGAACATTCTAAGTTTCAGTTGAATCATTATGATCAGTTCTGATGAGATGCATGTAACTCCCATTGCTACCAAAGGCACTTCCATGCAAAGATAATTTGTGTCCCTAAGTACTGAAAGGGACAAAGTAGTTTGTGCCTGAAATCTGACCAGCTAAAAAGCTTAGAATTTGGCAGGGACTCCACTAGATATAATCAAAATCTCCATTAGTTTTAAATAGACAATCCCAGAGAAAGAAAAGGCACTTTTAGGGCCTGTTCCAGTGCCCACTCACGTCAATGAAAAAGAATCACACTTACTTCAAGGGATGCTGGATTAGGGTCTTTATGCACAACTCTTTCTAAGGACTGTTAAGGTGTGTCTGTGGGCAGGGCAGAAAACTGTACAGCTTATTTATGGTCTCTCTAATAGAAGCTCATGGATTCAATTAGCATTTGTCGGAGGCATCATTCTACCTTAGTTTATGTGGGCTGACCAGGAGCGGGAGTTAGTGGAGGTAGGGAGCAGACTGGATTTTATTAGTCTTCCATCATCTTTAAGAGATCCCCAAACAGATCAGGTTTCAGTTTCTCCCTCCACTTTTGTGTCAACCTTTGGTTCTGTTTTTGCTGGAGGATAAGTTACATTACATTATTAAACAGCACAAGTGGTTCCAGTTGTGGAAGAGCCACTATGAACTGCCATGAGTAATTAGATCTGAGTTTCCAAACTTTCCATGATCACAACTTCTTTCAATATCTTAATACAGCACTTTTCTGGTGTACTTCACATTCTACCAACGACAACCATAATGATGTTTCAGGAGTACAGGCTACTTTAGGGAGCTTTATTCTCTGATTGCCATGATATGTAAAGGGCTCTGCTCTCCCATCAATACCCAGGAAACTGACACGAATGGGAAACAAGTGGGACAACATCCCACCCACTGGTTGGGAGACTAGACCCAATAATGTACTTATATGAAGCTATCTATCTGCAGAGTAATATGTGAAGGCTCAAATTTCAAACATGGACACCTTAAGATGGATGCCTAAAACCTCTGCCTTGGTGTTCCATTAATAATAGAGAGGAGCCTGATCCAACAGTTCCCATGCAGCACCCTCATTTTGATATAGTAATCCAGTAATAAGTAAATTAGTAATAAGGCTTTGCATCTTGACAGTCCCACAGAAGTCAGCTGGGCTCCGTACGGTTGCAGCCGTCTGCCTACACACAGGAAGTTGTAGGATCATTCATATGAGGAATAGAACTTCCTATAGACTGACTAATAAAGTCTTACCTCAGATGGGAGGCATGGATCAGCATTTACATTGCACTCCCCATCAGTACCCGGCCCAAGGCGGGGAAGCTAATGATCCAGCCAGCAGACCAAATTCGGTGATGAATCCTGGTCATGTGCCATCTGAGACACGTGGCACATATGCTAAGAAGAAGGGGACGTTGTAAGTATTATAATACCGGTTTTACAGAATGGCACACTGAGGCTCAGATAAATTTAACACGCTTACCCCGGTCCCAAAACAAGTAAGCAGAGCTGTGAGAATAATGATTTTTCAGTGCGGTGACTGAACTGAAAAAATTAAAACCATCTTTTTTTGGGTCAAATTAAAAGTTTTGTTTAGTTTTTGAGAACTTTTTTCCACTTTAATTTTTTTTAAAAATAAAACTGAAGTAAAATTCTAAATGAAAAGTTGTTTCAAATCAAAAAATTTCATTTCTAAAAGGTTGAACTAAAACTTTTTGATTTTGGGGGGGAGGTGTATTTTTTTCTGTTGGTTTTGCTGGAAACAGTTGGGCAAGTTTGAGGCAAATTTGTGAAATGTTTTGGTTGACCCCAGTCTGTATTTTTTCAGCTAAAAAAGTTTCATCCAAAAACTCTCACCAAGGTCCACTAGTTAGTAGCAGAGTGGACTGCCATGTCTGTGCTCTAACCATAAAATTCTCTCTTCAGGCGAACAGAAAGTCCAGGAAAGGGATAGAGTAGGGTCTTTGCTTGCCTGTGGCAGCAACTTTTGAAGACCAGCTTGCCATTGGGCCATATGCAGGGCCTTGCACCCCTCATTGACTTCTTTGGGGATTCACTTGTGTAGGGCAGAATTTTTCCCGTAGGCCCTGATCCCGCAACTTCTTGCCCCACCGCCAGACTGCTGCACTTGTGAAAAGCCTCACTCAGCCTCCAGGTGGGTGCAGCCATCTACCAACACACAGCAAGTTTCTGGATCAGGGCCAGAATTCTGGAATTCTATCAGCCTGCACAGAGTGGAGACTTTTAGTAGTCCTACTGCAACTGGTGGCAGCAGCAGCTGGATATGAGCAATCAAACTGGACCCACGCCCATTGCCCTTTGGATTCATAAATTTACCATGAAATCTACTGAAAATCCAGACTTTTCACTGACAGATTCCCCCACTATCTTGGAAGGAACTGAGCAGAGTTTAGTTTTTAAATGAGATTCACCTGAGACTAGTCAGTGAAATGGCACCCCTAAGACAGAATGAAGAAAAAAAAGGTGTGGGGGGAGAGAAATCTTTGTAGATAGAACTACCTGACTCTCCCGCAGTGGGAGACACATGAATACCGTTTCATGTCATGGAGATGTAGTTAAAATACAGACTGCATGTCCTTGTTCTCAGAATTTGAGAGGTGTGGTTTGTGCATGTGGACAAGCCATCGTCCCTGTCTTTGATCTATCACTTGATGTAGAGAAAGGCTTTTAGGTATTATTTCCCATATAAAGGATAATTTAGTCTGTGCCATTACAAAAAAGTATTACACTTTTGGGACATATGCTTCAATTATTCTTGAAAGTACACAGAAGTATTTTATGTCATTCACGTATACTTCAAGTTAAAAAAATACAGGATTTTTTTGTTTACTATACAGTACCTTGGTTCTTTTTAGACCAGTTTAAAATGTATTTTAAAGGAACACTCTCAGGTTAAAGACATATGTTCAAAAAAGAGTGTGTTACTAATACTTGTGTTAAAATCTGAAAGAACTGCTGGAAGAGCAGATTTACTTGCATTATTAGTAGTGCTTATTTCCCTTTAGCTGCATGCTCAATTTGGACTTCAGCCTGCACCCCATTTATTAATAAAACTACTTGAAAATAATCAGTAAGAAAGAGTAATAAATACATGGGTTAGATTTTCCTAGATGAAATATATTTATAGCCAAATTTTCAAGCGAGGATGCCTTTTTCAGATGGCTTGTGACGAATTAAATGTACCTTTGTCAGGCGGGAAAGGGTTAAGAGATGCGTTACAACCTGAGACTGGTGTGTTACAAGGAAACGCAATCACATGTATGTTTCTGCTATTGCCCAAGGAACAATGAGCCAGAAAAGGAAGAAAGGCCCCGGAGACCTAAGGAGTCAGTGCACAGCGGTTCCTGGCCTAACTGTGGCAAAGGAAGAGAGAGACGAGTGAGAGTCATAGCTATGGAACCCTGACGCTTTACACACAACTATCGATTGTATCGTAAAAAATATATATCTTAGGCGTTGTGTTCAAAGGAGAATCTGGGCTTGCTCTTTATGGACAGAGATGATTACAGTACTGTAAGGGTCTGAGTGGGTTTGTGAGCAGGCCGGAGAACAAAATGATGTGAAAGAAAATTGAGTGGTGGTGAGAAGTGTGTGGAATGTGTCGGTGTGATAGTAGAGGTTTAAGACACTGGAAGAGCAGGGACATAGAGGTAAAACAGCAGGCCCAGAATTCACTGTTGGATTAGCAGTGAAAGGGGGATCCTTTACTGAAGCCCCAAGCCCCAAATCTTGCTCCTTTTGGTTTACAAATGTTGGTATCATTTTCTGTGTGTAACCCTGTGCCCTTTGCTGTGGGTTGCAGTATATTACTCTCTGTGACATTGGCATGGATACAACACTACATCGTAAAAACTCCAACAATTCAACATGCTTATATTATCCTAAGCAAAGCAATTGGTTATTTCCCCAAAATATTGCCGTAAGCACAGCTTTGGAGTCAGGAGCAGTGACGGCTAATCTGAGTGCTCGTAGTGAATTTTGCTGTCTCAGTTTTAGAAATGTTGGTAAATCAGATTATTATTATTCCCATCAGAGGAGTCTTGATGACATAATATTTGCAAAATGCTTTGAACACAAAAATCATTTATTCATTTCATTTGACATTTCTCTCTCCCAGCATCAGGGCCCCAGTAATGCATAGACAGCATTTCTGTTTGTGTGCATCATGGAGCAATTGCATCAGATTGGTTTGATTTGAGGGATTTCTTTAAAATCACTTTGGTATAAATGGGGCACCCTGCACAATCTGACAAAAGGTTATTTTTTGCCCCGGTGACAAGAAATATGTACTTTGTTACCACTGTCTTCAGTATTTTGGATGGAGAAACAGATATTATGAATATTAAGGGCATTTTTTTAAACAGATGTCCAACTGGTCATTTACATACACAGTTCTCATGATAGTGTAATCCCTGCTAGCCCAGCGTGTACTGTATTCACCTCTAACGATTGCTCCACAGCAGAGTATGAAAGCCTGCTACAACTCTCGGCTAATGGAATTACTCCTTTAGCTCAAATAGTAGAGACCCATGATTTCAGTGCTGCAGATTCAGATTCAAACCTAATTTATGACTCATTAGCAAAGGGCTGGTACAACTAGACATGCAAAATATGTTCAAACTATACATGCACATTTGTGTGTATGCACATTGCTAACAAGGAGAAGTGCTTGGACATCTAGTGCAGTTACAGCTAGGATATTATCATACAGAGTTTGAAAATGCATGTCTTTGTTCCACATATTGCACAGCTAGTGGCTTTTCCACACAGTGTATGTATTAAGCTTTCTCTTCTTCACCAGTACCAGGATCGGGCCCACTAGAGTAGTAATGATATTTGACCAAGACTTTACTGTAACCAATCCACAGAATAAAAAAAAAAAAGATGAAAGGCATAAAAAGACATGATGCACTAGGTTGTGAGCTAGCAGCCAGGGTTCCTTCTGCACACATCTGGCTGGTTATATTTAAGGTCTACAGCCTCTAAGTGGCACCTTGCTGAGTGATTGAACACTTGCTAGAATCTGTTCTACCTTTTATTTTAATGAGTTCTTACAGAGCTCCCAGTTTCCAAACCCTTAGCTTTCAATAGTTCTACTTGGATGTCAGACAGCCTTCATCAGAAACACGCCAGCATTCTAGAGTGATGGCCCAAGTCCTGGAGAATCTCCTTTGAAAGCTGCAGTGGTTCGGATTGTCACTGCAGTGCACTTTTTTTTTTTAATCAGAGTTGCCACTTTCTCAGGGATCAAAATGAGCAGTGGGAAAAATGAATTCAATGAGCCCAATCCTCCACTGGTGTAGATCAGCATGGCTTCATTGACTTCAATAGAGCTACAGTGAATTACACCATCTGATCCAGAGTATTTTATTTGCCCCAAATAATTAGTAATAATGTAAGTTACTCCTGTTTAGGGAATAAGAATCTCCTTGGGTGAAGTGTTGTCGAGCGGATGGGTATGATTTGCACAGACTATTTACTGTATGAGTCCTGAAATTATCGATGTAAATTAGGTCATTTAAAGTAGCCACCCAATTTAAGAAATATGGCCTTTCCTATCAACAGAAGGAAATAATCCTTCTCAGTGGCTGCTGCATGCAATGCTCACCATCAGGAAATATTCACATATTTGATATCAGACAGTTGATCATCTATGAAAAGATTGACTTTGTTTTACCACTTGGTTTTCAGATCCTTACAAATTTTTGCAGTGCTCACGGCACTTTATAATATATTAAGGTTGGATTTAAAAAAACAAACAAAGAAAACGCAAGCAAATTATTGCCAATATGGAAGTTTAAGAGGGCTAAAGAAAAGTCATAATGGGGAAGAGTTCTTCTATTCTTGAAAATTATTCCTTCACCATGTGATTTGGGTGAAAGTTCATCAGGGTAAGAATATAGAATATCAAGTGGATATTCCACTGAAGACTGGGAGATTTATGTGCTAATTCTGGCTATGATTTATTTTGATGAATTGTTCTGTATCAACATGTAAAAATCTAATAAATATACCTCTGTACAAAGGGCTTCTGCAGGCTCAGGGTCAGAATGGACAGCTTTGGCAAAAAGTCAGGACGTGCATTAAAAACACACTTTTTGAGAAGTCTAATAAATAAAAGCTCTGAAATATGGTTTTCTAGTGAGAGAAGCATTTTAAATCATATTGATAAAGAACCTAAATTAGCCCTTAAAAAGAGGGGGAGGGGTTAAAAGCAAGGTCCCTGTAACTAATTATTTATAGGTATTTTGAATATAAAAGTCCAGGCGAGACGACTCCCATCCCCACTGTGCTGCTAAAATAAAGGGGCTGGGTGAGTGGGGAGGACCCAAAACATTGGAAAGTTTTAGAAGCAGGTGTGGTTAGAAGGAGGAGAATAGGATTAAAGTTGGTAGCAGTCGCCTGCAGTAAAAAAAACCAAGCAGCTTCTGAACCCGGTAGTGAACTGTTCAAAGCAAAATATGCGTCTACTACCAAAAATAAATGAAACGGACTAGGGTGGGAGGGGCACATATTTGAATTCTCCTCTTTGTTGTTTAGAAAAGCAGGTTGTATCCTTCCTGTCTGTAGCCAGATTACTGCTAGCCCCAGGAAGTGGGAGAATACTGTTGTTGAAGCACCAAGGGGAAAATCGTCACAAGTGCCCAAAGCCCTTGAAGTCAATGGGATGTAGATGCATAAATACCTTTGCAGATCTATGCACTTTTAAAAATTTTACCCACTGGGGATTTAAGCTCCTAACTCACTTCTGAAAATGTCACCCCAAGATTATGGCTGACACTATGCATATGTCGAGCAATATGCCGTGCCTGCCTCAGAATACTTACAATCTCAGAGCTGAAATCAATGGGATCAGAAGCAGGTCCCCTGGGTGTGATCCTGTGAGGTGCAGGGCACCTCCAGCTCACACTAAAATCACTGGGAGTTGTAGATGCTCAGCACATCTCAGTACTGGGCCCTAAACCACGTGCAGATAATACAATTCAAACTCATAATGCACCGGATGACAGCCCAGTCTCAGAGAGGTGTGAATTTTTTTAACGTCTACCTTCAGTTTGTGTGTGTGTGTGTGTGTGTGTGTGTGTGTGTGACTAATGCTTAAAGGCCTGGCTGAAGAAATGCACATTAAGTAGAGATTTCACCTATTTGCATCACACCTATCAGGCTTCCAACTGAGGCCTCCTATTGAGCTATTCATCTTCGATTGCCGCTCAGAATTTCCCTACTGGTTTTGAACATCCTCAGTGGACTTGCTTCACCTTGTCTCTCTGAGCTCATATTTCCCTACTCCTCCAATACAGTTTCCTCTCAAGTCTCTAAAGATGGAGTCACTTCTTCCTTGTACTGCACCATCAGGAACACTTCCCTCTGAACTGGAGTTACGCCCGCTCTTTCAACCTCACCTTGAGACTTTCCTTTTCATTTTAGTTCCAGGTTGTCTCCCCTCTGTGGAGTATAATACAGAGGACACCACATACTGGCAGCTACAGAGTCAGGAGGTTCTCATTGTACAATCTTTAGTATGAAGGAAAGAAGATACAGATTTCAGAATATTCAAAGGGATGCATTTCGTTTAATGTGATGACAGAGGAAGAACCCGTACCCCACATCCATGAAGTTGTCTGAGAACTTATGCTGATGCTGTCTGTGCCATAAGCAGCAGGCTGCAGTATCATATAAAGCCAGAATTAGCAAAGAGAACTCATCACCCGCGCTCGAGGCCAGATTTTCAATAGCGCTCAGCTTCCATTTTAGGCACAGAAATAAGTGGCAGCTGTCTATCAGCTCTTTTGAAAATCTGACCATAAGGATCACAATGAGAAACATTGGTTGCCTAGTGCTTCTGGCAATCTGGCCCCATGTGCGAGAGCTGAACACTTGCAAACATGGTCCTGAGCGCTTTTGACAATTTTGCCCTAAATGACCAAACGAGAGAGAAACTGGTAGTTAGTGCAAAGAGATCCACTTAGCAGAGGAATTCCTAACCCCATTGAAATCAATGTGTGTTTCACCATTGACTTCAATGGGGCTAGCATTTCATGTGGTGCCCGAGAAGCAGAGGTAGACAGACAGACAGCCTGAAAGAAAGAGATAGAGGAGATTTGATTGTACATAGTGTGCAAAAATAAGGATTAAAAAAATTACAAAAACGTTAAGCTGGTGTCACTAAAACTTAAACTCAGGCCTCCAACATCTTAAACTTAATAAAGAAAAACATCAGCCATAATGATTTCTCCATCTGATTCAGCATTAATATTCAGACAAATGCCAGGGGCTGTCACTTTCCATATTAAGGTAATCCACATTCGTTTGCATCTGTAACACCCAAGGAAAAGGATATTGTGTCTCTGATGAACAAACAGTATTTTTTAAATATATAAAATAAGATGCCTGACTTTCCACCAAAAAACATAAAATTATTTTTAAATAAGTAAAAAGGATATGATTATTTAGGGATCTCTTCCCCTTAACTTCATTATCATTAAATCAGCTGTGCTTGGGTTATCTAATTACTCTGCTCTGAACTGGAAACTTCATTTTCATGCATTAAGGTGTGAGATGACTAGCTTGTCTGACTGAGTAATTTGTAGTTAAGAAACAGCTGCAAAGAACCAAGTCAGGAAGATTGCAGCATAAGAGGAAATCCTCAGTAGAATTCAAGCGCTTTTCTTCTATCATAAACACTCTTCCAGATTAAATTAAAGGAATTTCTTCAAACTCGGTTCAATCTTCAAATGCTCTTCACAATAAGCTGCCTGAGATCTTTGTCATTCTAAGAAATGAATCATATTTCCCATGTCATATAGCTGATCTCTGCTGACTGCTAATTCATTGTGTATTGATTTTAAGACTCTGTTAACCCGTTATGTTTGTGTTAAGCAGTGAAAGAATCTCTTGCTGCAAAAGCATGTTCCCTCACCATTCCTCTCAGTTTTCAATATTATTTCTCTCCCCTTAATTTAGATTGATTTGCCACTGTAAAAAGTAAGTTTTATCCTATTCTTTTAGATTGTGGACGGGTGCCTGTTAGATGATATGCCATATTTCTAGTAGCAATGATCTATTTTCCAAAGGCTTTAAAAGATCAGCTTTTAAAGATTAATTGTATTATTCTACAATATGGCACCACCTATACATTTTCTCCCCTTTATTTAATGCCACACATAAAACCTACCTAGGCCACCAGTATATTTTGCACATAAATAGCTCTATGAAACTTAAAAGGTCAAATCCATCCCTGGTGTAACTCCACAGGTTTTCATGGTTTGGGATCAAACAATTTGAAACAATTACTTGAGTTTCAGGGTGGAATAATTTTAAATAAAGGCAATTTAAATCGCTTATATTTTAAAAACAGCAGCAACATGTAGTTGATTTATATCAGGTGAAGGCTATATACTGAAAGTTCAAAATATGTAAAAGTGGTTATTGGTTGCAAATATAATGTGGCACTATGTTTTAGTTGGGTATTTGTCATAGTAAAAATGTCGTGAGGCCCAGGACTTGTCTGTTTCAGGATAGATGAACATTTTAAGTGTGAAACTTCTTAATAGAGAAAATCTGAAATTCTAACAATTAGGAAACTAAATAAAGCAACAAGTACAAAACATCCACTGTAGCAGTTTAAAACTATCAAATGGGAAGAAAGTAAAGAAAGCAACATGTAAATAAAAAATCAGATTTAAATTTAAAAAATAGATTTACATTAAGAAATCATAATTTAAATGAAAAAAAAAATTAAAACCCCATGACTTTTATCCACCCTGTTTGGTTAGGAGAAAAGATATAAAAATGTAAGTGTCTTGCTCTTTTACTGATGCTTTGGCACTAAAGACTGAAAAGGAAAGATCAACTCTGGACATGTTTATACATTCCAATAGCTCTCAGAGCATTAGAGGTGACATTAGGTAACTCAGACAAAGAGTTGTGCAAGATTTGTAATGAAACTTGGAAAGGGTTTGCCTAGTTTGGATTGAGGTGTTGGGTGAAGTGGTTTATGATGAACCTTTAGGTGGTTAAGGGGGCAAGTTTCAAGCGAGTCTGGGAAGAGTTTTAAATGAGTCTTGGTCAATTTATGGTTTGGGGTAGAATCCATGTAAAATTCAGTGGGTTTTGAATGGTTTTGCTTAACCTCAAACCAGCCAAAATTTGGCAGTTTTATCTGAGTTTCAAATTAACTTTTTCAGTAAGGCTCAGGAGATGGGGAAGTGATTCAAACCAAACAATCAAGTAAACATAGTTCTACTCAGACTTAAATAGAGAGGGGCACTTTCCTTAAACTGGCCAAAAAGGGAAAAAAATATACAATAAAAAACCGAGGGACTTCATGTCCTCAGTGTTGAAGGATGAGATATTTGTGCCTTACACTGAAGAGAAACTATTACAGGATGAAAAAGCAGCAAAGAATCCTGTGGCACCTTATAGACTAACAGACATTTTGCAGCATGAGCTTTCGTGGGTGAATACCCACTTCGTCGGATGCAAGTAGTGGAAATTTCCAGGGGCAGGTATATATAAGCAAGCAAGAAGCAAGCTAGAGATAACGAGGTTAGATCAATCAGGGAGGATGAGGCCCTGTTCTAGCAGTTGAGGTGTGAAAATCAAGGGAGGAGAAACTGGTTCTGTAATTGGCAAGCCATTCACAGTCTTTGTTTAATTCTGAGCTGATGGTGTCAAATTTGCAGATGAACTGGAGCTCAGCAGTTTCTCTTTGAAGTCTGGTTCTAAAGTTTTTTTGCTGCAGGATGGCCACCTTAAGATCTGCTATTGTGTGGCCAGGGAGGTTGAAGTGTTCTCCTATAGGTTTTTGTATATTGCCATTCCTAATGTCTGATTTGTGTCCATTTATCCTTTTCCTTAGAGACTGTCCAGTTTGGCCGATGTACATAGCAGAGGGGCATTGCTGGCATATGATGGCATATATTACATTGGTGGACGTGCAGGTGAATGAACCGGTGATGGTGTGGCTGATCTGGTTAGGTCCTGTGATGGTGTTGCTGGCGTAGATATGTGGGCAGAGTTGGCATCGAGGTTTGTTGCATGGATTGGTTCCTGAGCTAGAGTTACTATGGTGCGGTGTGCAGTTGCTGGTGACTCCAGTTCAGAGCTCCAGTTCATCTGCAAATTTGACACCATCAGCTCAGGTTTAAACAAAGACTGTGAATGGCTTGCCAATTACAGAACCAGTTTCTCCTCCCTTGGTTTTCACACCTCAACTGCTAGAACAGGGCCTCATCCTCCCTGATTGATCTAACCTCGTTATCTCTAGCTTGCTTCTTGCTTGCTTATATATACCTGCCCCTGGAAATTTCCACTACTTGCATCCGAAGAAGTGGGTATTCACCCATGAAAGCTCATGCTGCAAAACGTCTGTTAGTCTATAAGGTGCCACAGGATTCTTTGCTGCTTTTACAGAACCAGACTAACATGGCTACCCCTCTGATACTATTACAGGATGGCTCAGCTTTGAAAGACACATTACCCCTGTTATGATGAAAGTAAACCCTTACATTTACATATTCTTTTCATCCTGTGGGATCCCAAACACTGAATGAAAAATTAAGTTTGTATTGCTTCTGTCATACATGTGAAACAGAGATTAACATTCATGATTTAAAAGAATAGGCAAAATCAATCAGTAAACGATATGTAAGTGGGTGTGACTGAGAGTTTAATTCAGTTTACATAGTGTAACCAATTTATTCCTTGATCTCTTAATGTAAATGTTAACCCAGATCTAATATTCACAGTAGTTGACACAACTGTACTAGCTGAGGAAGAATTTTTTTTTTTTTACAGTAAAACCAGATTTCAGTTTATTTAACAGAGCTCGGGTTACAGATTTGAATAAAAGCAAGGAAAAGAGTTTGGAAACATGAGGTTACAGGTAAAAGAAAAACATAAAATGTAACCTAGAGTTTGTACTTGTTAGCGAGTCCCTTTCCTGTCTAAGCAGGCATTTGTCATCCAGTAGTCAGTGTGTCCGGGCAAATCACTTTTACCCTTAAACTGAGATTTGGAAAACATTTCACTTCCAAGACAGTTGTGTAAATTAGAGGGTCATATCACTGTATCAGTAGATCAAACACTTAAATGAACTTAATAGTATGAGCATTCAAAAAGCCGTACAGACAGTGGACCAAATTCTGCTTTCAGTTACTTGCGGACAATTCCCACAGAAGTCAATAGGAGTTACATCAGGGTAACTGCAAGCAGGATTTGGCACAGTATAAATGGCTGATATGAGTTTTCACAGAAAATCTTATTTTTGAAGGAAAATTGGTTTGGGGCCAAGATTATTATGACTATTTTTTTAGTGTGTGCTTTTTACAGAAAATTTTGAGTTTTCCTCAAAAACTTTTCAGATGAAAACCGAAAATGTTAGGTTTTCATTTTTGATGAAAAGTCTGAATTTTCTGTGGGGAAAAAATACCCATTTCCCAATCAGTTCTAATAATTTTACCCATCACTGAAATAGAGTCACCTATGCGGTGAAAACACAACAGCCATTCCATGCCAGCAACACCGTAAATAGAGTCCTAAAAAGGGGAAGTGTGAAGGAGTGTGTGTGTGTGTGAGAGAGATGTTTTCTGCATTCCTCAGAAAGTAAATACACATTTTAAACTCAAAATTAAAGCCTAAGTTATACAGCCTTTCACGATAGATAGAGAAAGCATTTAGGTAATTGCCTCTGCCTGTCTAGGTATCTACCTAGTCTCTACCATGGTAATATCTCAATGCCTCACAAACACACACACTGAAATATGTACCAGTCAGTCACTGAAGCTCACACCGTCACCAGCTAGACAGTGCCCCCTGACATCACACTGTGGCATTGCTTCAATATGGCTTCATTGGACCAAGCTGAATGGAGGTACAATAAGGAGGAAAATGAAGCCCACGTCATTGAATGATTTCCAAGGGTGCAAATCCAAGCTGGGATTCAATGGGCAGAATGTGCGAAATAAGACAGGTGTATGCCACTGTCACAGAGCGGGGCAGTCCAGAACGATGAAATGGCAAGCTAGAGGCGATGCCCAACTGAGCTTGTAGGGGCCAAGAAGAAAGAAGCTGATTGCCACAACAGAGAGCACCAGGCCTAGGCAGGCAAGTAAACCTGGAGGAAACAATAGAAGAAAAAAAAACCAAAAAAACCCACCAACCCCTGCAACTAAACAGGTCACTGTACAAAAGAACCCCATAAAAGATTGCATAGATAGAACGGGTCTCTAAGGATACATCTACATAGGGATAAAAGATCCTCAGCGAGGCTGTGTCTGGCCTGGGTCATCTGACTTGGGGTCACAGGGCTTGGGCTCCAGGGCTGAAAAATTCCTGTGTAGATGTTCAGGTTCAGGCTGGAGCCTGAGCTCTGGGACTTTGCAAGGGTGGAAGACAAACTAAAGAAGAAAATGAAGTCTAACTGCAAGCTTTACTTTCACAAATACTCCTCAATCACACGAGATCCACTCAAGCCAATGCAAGTGTAAAGGTGATTAAGAGTCACTTGCGTGAGTAAAGCTTGCAGGATTGGACCACAATAATTGTAAAACATACTGTAACATAAAATATATTTCAATGGTATGATCAACAATGCAATGATATTTTAGTTGGGGATTGGTCCTGCTGTGGGCAGGGGGTTGGACTAGATGACCTCCTGAGGTCCCTTCCAACCCTGATATTCTATGATTCTATGATATTGAAGTTGCTTGTTTATGTTGGCCATTTTTGCTTTTAAAGCAAATCTGTTCTTCCAATCTTGGGTATGATTATGGAAAAGGTTGTGAAGAGACAAGTCTCATAGTATTTAAGTGCCACCAATCTCCTTGACCTTCGTCAGTCTGGGTACAGTATGGAGATTGCACAGATGAATGATCTCCTTCTAGCAACAGATGAAGATCAGGTGCCCATGCAGATATTATTAGGGCTAACAGCCACTTTCAGTATAATTGATTATGACGTGTTATTGACTGCTTGGGACCTCTAATGAGAAATGACAGGGTTTATTTTTGGTAGCTCAATTGCTCTGTGTCTGAGAGATCCTAGAGAGTAGGTTTGGGTAATTGCTCTGCCTTCTGGAGTGCACTGTCATGTGGGGTTCCACAGGACTCCATCTTGTTTCACCCTTAAACAAAGTTAGTATGAGACTGTTAGAAAGGTGTGATGAGGCATTATTCATTATGATAATGACACTCTACGCCTTTGTCATCTTGGACACTTGATTTGGTCAGGAAGTTTTTAGGTGCTTGACTCCCATTAATTTCAATGGGAGTTAAGTGCATAAGTACTTTTGAGGATCTATGCCAGGGGTTGGCAACCTTTGGCCCGTGGCTTGGCAGGGTAAGCACCCTGGCAGGCTGGGCTGGTTTGTTTACCTGCCGCGTCTGCAAGTTCGGCCGATTGCGGCTCCCACTGGCTGCGGTTCACTGCTCCAGGCCAATGGGGGCGACGGGAAGCGGCATGGGCCGAGGGATGTGCTGGCCGCCGCTTCCCGCCACCCCCATCAGCCAGTGGGAGCCGCGATCGGCCGAACCTGTGGACGCGGCACGTAAACAAACCGGCCTGGCCCGCCAGGGTGCTTACCCTGCCAAGCTGCGTGCCAAAGGTTGCCGACCCCTGATCTATGCCCTAGAGCCTAAATCCCATTGTCAAAAATAACCTAGGCTCCTAAGTCACGTCTGTGCACCCCCTCCCTCCAAATCTTACCTTTAATCTCTTTGTGCCTTAGTAAAATGTTGTGCTGTAAAATCGGGATAATATTAGTTTCTTTCACTTTCCTTTTCTCTGCCTAGTCCTATTAGACTGTAAGTTCTTCAGGACAGTCTCCCACAGAGTACATGAGCTGCACCCAGTATAATAGGGCCCTGATCTCATTTAAAGACTGTATGTGCTATGGTAATCAAAATAATAATAATGAATACATGAGTCCCCGCAAGCCTTACTCCCATTTCAGTCCCATATGGCTCTCAGCGACGTCAGCGAGAGTTTTGCCAATATAAAGAATTATGGCCCAATTCTGCACACGTTAAAGCATATAATAAAACTCACTCCATCTCAAACCCCAGCTATTAGCTCGTTGCCTGCTCCTGCTCCCACTAAAGTCAATAAATATTTTGGGCTAGACTCGAATGGGGCCAGGAAAGGGCCCGTTCACTCTCTCCCCATGCCAGACAGTCACAGCTGCGATCGGATGAGGTGCCAGAGCTGGAACGCCCCTTATATAAGCGAGAGGAAGCTGTAGGCAGGGCAGTCTTGGAGGGCAGGTGGGAGAGGTGCCTTTGAATGTGGAACTCACTCCCAGCCTTGGTCCACTAACACCCAGATTTGTTAATCTTCCAGGGAGGTGGCAAACTCTGTGTTTTTTCTCTCTTTCCCAAGGGTGCTGAGGAAGAGGTCGGTGGAGGTAGCTGTCCTTAATAGGCAGGTTTTGATTGTGTTGTGAGGCCTAACTGATGGGACAGGCAGACAGACCACTGGATGGGCAGTTGTATTTTAAATGTTCAAATAAATAAATACTCGCTTCACCAGTGAAATGTCTTAATGGAACTTTCCTCTTGATACGTGCCTGGAATAAACTCCTTTCTAACTTACTACTTCTTATTTTTTTCTAGAGACTCCTTGTTTCTAGGCCCCTGAGTGACTAAGTATGATTAGAGCCCTCTGAATCTAAAATAGGTGCAGCCTCGAGGACTCTGACATGGAAAACCATTTTCTGACTTGGATGCAGTGTACAGTTTACCTCACTGATGAGCAGAGTTCATTGTGTTCAATGGGAATAGCATGTGAGCACCTCAGGGCAGAATTTTGCCCCATATATATTATGAAGGGCATCAATGGTAACATTTTCAATAAGGCTCAGCACCCAGCAGCTCTGAGCCAGGCCATAAGTGTAAATGTACCATTCTTTTATGTGCCAAGGAGGTGACATTCCCACTAGTGCAGTGCTTTAGTGGTGCATACGACCTTTTGCTGTCCCTCTGCCCTAGGAATTCCATAGCATTCAGAGCTGGTACCTTTCCTTGCTTTACTGTAAGGGGAGCATTTTTTGAGTCAATGTCTGTGTGTGTTGAGACTGCCTCGCTCTGGGACTATCCTCTAGATTCTTACCATGTTCTTGTCTCTTTATGCCATTAACTTTCTTCTCTCTCTCTCTTTTTTTTTTACTCTTGCCATATGCTGCCCTGATGACATTGCCTCCAGGAGAGTGTGTTTGGGCAATTTCCTTGACAGTGCTGAAAAGTCCCTTGCACCCTCCTCTCTCATTCCGCTGCTCCAACCTCTGCACTACTCGCTGTGGATAAATTCCATCAACGGTTCGTCTAACCACCTCTGATATCCTTTGTCCGAGGCTCATGTGCTCAGCTTACACACAGTCTCATCAGGATGTCATTTTGATTTAAGCCTTCGTCTTCTCTCCATTAGGTCTAAGACCTCATCTGTGAGCCACTGCAGGTTTTTGCACTGTTTTTTTCCTCCAGTCATATTGTGTGCTGACATCATCTCCCTCACACCGGGGCTCATTTGGTCCCCTTTCAGTCCTGGCATGCAAATAGCACCTCAAACTGGTTGTAAACTTCCACTCTGGAGTTGTTGCTGATATGTCTCGGGAGAAAACCGGCGCATGGAAATTGCTTTCTCTTTGTTTCTGTCTTGCATAGGAAGCAACATGTGGCTCTTAGAAGTGAAGAGATAAACAGAGGTGAGGAGTGTATATATGTGTGTGTGTGTGTGTAGAATGTTACCAATAATTCATTGACAATAGAGCAGCAGCAAACTGTTCATCAGAGATGAGCTCCTGTGGATGAGCTCTGACAAAGTGCACAGGCAGCCAGGCTCATTCTTCATTACATGCTGGAATGGGCCCACTAGCTTAGGTCCCTAAGAAACACTGTGAGGAATAAAGTTCCTCTCTTGCTCCCATTACAGGCAATGACAAGATCACTTTACATCTGGATCCTAACTGCTGAGTAGAGACCGAGCACTTGTTTGCACAAGACGAGGCCTTAATTCTGCAAAGACTTACACATTAAAGTCAATAGATGAATTCAGAATGCATAACATTAAAGTATACAAGGGCACCGATGTTAAAGTACGTAAGTCTTTGCAGTATCGAGATCCGAGAGCCCACGCTGAAATCATGACTAGACACAGACATGAACTCGACACTTTCGAGGTGCCATTTAGTTCTGGCAAGTGTGACTTGCAAGCTGCTGTATTGTTTTTCTTTAAAAAATCCCCTTTTTAATCTTAAAAGCGGAGCAAGAATTAGCCATCAAACAATAACCTGTATTATTGCAGAAAGCAGGTTTCTAGTTAGCTTAGCATACATGTATTTTTTATGAAATTTCCCTGGAAAAATAATGGTTTAAATTACAGGAGAACATGTTTCATGAAAGTGGAAAAGTTTTGCAGAACCCAAAACATATACATATATATAATTAAAAACCCTAGAAGACATACGCCCCAGGCTGCCCTGCTATGCCTCTGTCCTAAGCCTTTTGGACGCAAGGATAGATTTCATCCTAAAAAAGACTGAGAAAGGAAGAAAGAAGAGAAGAAAATTCCAAAACCAGCACTTTCAGATTTCTAAGTGTTTCCCCACTTAAAAATGCAGTAAGAGGAGAAGGGGATCCAGGAACCATCAGCTCTTTCTAAGCTGAATCTTTCTAAGCACTTTCTAAGCAATGATGACTGCTGGCTGGGTCAGGAAGAAAACTCTGTCCAGCCTCCATGGTACACTACTGCACGTTTAGATATTACCCTGAACATCCATTATTGGTCACTGCTGGAGATGGGATACCTGGCTAGATAGAGCATTGCTGTGCTGTGCCCTGGCTATCTTTAGGGTACATTAACCAAAACTAATGCCCTGGAGAGATAGCCATTGTCTATGTGCAGTTGTGATGGATGGCTTATTTATAATGGAGCCAAATCCAGGAGCTGGATCTGGAAAAATAGGGCATAGTTTTGTCTGGGTGAAGGCTCCATTACAAGTTTATTTTGCAGAAAGACCCAAATTTTTTTACTCACATTTTAGCACAAAGTCTAAAATCCTGAGTATTAAAAAGCGCTGAGCAAACACTGCAAAGTATTTCCTATGAATGTATTCCCACCCCTTTTGTGGTTGCTTTCCACAAATATTCTAGTGAACGAGCTTAATGGCAGGAGTGTCTGCAGAAACAGCTCTACGTATTTGTGAGCAAATATAGGGAATAGTCACAGAAAGCAAATCTTCATCAATGTGCATAATTCACGCTCGGAACCTGAGTCTATGTAATATACTCATCCATTCAGAAAGGAGAGTCAGAACATGTGATCTATGGGTCCAATCAAAACAAAACAGTTCAAATTTTGATTAACCTTTGCAAAGAACTTCTCATAAACTGACTTACTTATGACCAAGGAAGTATTTGAAGGAATAATCTCAACAGCTAATAAATCAGAGAAAGTTGTTATTGGCTTGTTGATAGTTCACCAATAAAAAGAGGCAGAATTCACTGAATACATTTTTCTGTATGGTTTCTTCACCTAACTCGAGCATTAACTGAAAGAGGACATATGAGTGTACTATAGTGTGATAGACTTCAGTTAAATCAAATTTGCTCTCCCTTGCCTGTGTTCAGTTTGTCTGCAGTTTTTGATTCTCTTGACAGTGAGGGGTTGTTACTGTCATTGGAGTGTACAGAAGTGATCTTCAGGACATGCTTGGGGACAGCAACCAAAAACTGTATTGGGCCAAACCTTTGAGAAGGATATATGAATGCCAGGGGGTAAAATATCAAGGTATGCACAATATTCATTTGAATGTCTCTTGCCCCATGGATTCCGCTCAGTCAGAACTCTTGCTTGGAGCCCGACTGAATGCCTGTCAGGGTGGTTAAACACTGGAATAAATTGCCTATGGAGGTTGTGGGATCTCCATCTCTGGAGATATTTAAGAGTAGGTTAGATAAATGTCTATCAGGGATGGTCTAGACAGTATTTGGTCCTGCCATGAGGGCAGGGGACTAGACTCGATGACCTCTCAAGGTCCCTTCCAGTCTTAGAATCTATGAAACTATGAATTGCTGACTGGATGCATAAGAGCTCGTCTTAGACAGGTGGAGGTGGGGAAGCCCACGGTTTGTTGCTTTGCTATTCATTGGGCCAAATCCTGTCCTCAGTTAAGATAATGGGTAGTTTGTCCTTACTTCCCTAGGACATGGATTTGGTCTCTGATATTGGGAAACATTTGAGTAGGGGCGGCTGGAAAACAGCAATTCTCTTTGTGAAAAAAATTGCAGTTTTGAAATCTGTTTGTGTTCTGCATTGGAACAAAAATGGGACCTTTTGAATTTTTTTTGCGGGGGGGAGAAGAGAGAGAGAGAGACCCAGCTCTACCTTAGAAAAGCCAAGAGCCTGGTACTCACCATGTGTACTCATCATGGATATGAGAGACCTGTGTTTAAGTCCCTCCACAGCCTGCTTTTGGCTATTCTGGGATGGTCTTTCTCTTTCTCTTTTGTTCCCAGAAATTCCACCCTGGACCCGAGAAGTCTTTCAGATGAAAAATTTTCATCCAAATGAATACATTTCCATGAAACATCAGTTTCAATGGAACGGCATTTTGTTGATTTTTTTTGACCAGCTCTACCAATAAGCTAATTGCATCATTTATTTTCTATAATCCTTAGGATATAAACTGTCCAGGCTTAAAAATGCTTATGATGTTATCTGTTGATGTAGGGAAATGCACTAAGACTGTAACGAACAGCAGCAGCTACATACCAGTAGCTCCCACTAGGTGCTTAGCCATCCTGCCCATCTAGCCACACAGTCCTGCATTGATTCCAGATGCATGCTCCACAGCAAGATACTAGCACGTATTGCTTCCTGGCTGCTCCTCCCATTCAAGTGGCTAAGCTGATGAAGCCATGCAGGTGGCACCTACCTTGATGCTTTAGACACATTTAGGTTTGCCAGCAACCTAGAAAGTAAGTAGCCCAACCCTCCCCCTCTGCAGCCACTGTCGCGGACAAAGCATCTTTGTTTCTGCTGCAGCTTTTGATTCTCGGATGAAAATTGTTTGAGCCTTAAGACAGTGAGCTTTTTCAGAACTGAGAGACAAGTCAAAAGAACAACTGGAACAGGAACTGTTAAATGCTAGGTCTTAAATCATTCTGGCAAATTGTCAGTCTGCTTGCATTTCCTCCCTGTCCCAAAAGTTTGGTGACGAATGACCATTGACTGGAACAAGTTGGAACTTATCGTCTGGCACTTGATCTCAGATAACTGACCTCTGTTGCCATAATAAAGGGCACCATTCTAAGCATGTTTAATAACTTACTGTAACCACATCACAGAAACACTTACAGGACTAATGGGGTTGAGGTTGTTATTTCATCAGTCTAGGAACATATTACAAAATCCCAGCACATTGCTTTTCCAGCTGCAGAAGAACAGCTGGGCCTTTCTACACTCTAAGAGCCAACCACACTTACCATTAAAGAACCAGTATTTGCCACGCCAAGTATAGTGAAAATCTGAGGTATCTCTCATGCCTCTTTGGGTTCACTTATGGCACATTCTGATTTGTAAGAGTGACACTTTTCAGGGTCACCCAAGGTGTCTGGGGTGAATCACAACTATCTGCTTACAGGATAAGAGAGCCTCATCTGTGCCTACTGGGGAAAATCCTCCCAATCTGCTGTCCGCTGGCAACAGCGAGCACCGCTTTCTCCCTTTGCAGGCTAGCAATTTACACACCCCACTTTGTTACACTCGAGTGCACAGTTGAACACTGTCCTTAGCACAAGGCACTGAGACTTGTCTATAGTGAAACCAAATTGAACTTTCTGTAATGGAGCTTGAGCTACAGATTCAAATAAAATCAAAGAAAAAGGATTTGGAAATGTAAGGTTAAAGGTAAAAGATACACAATCTATAGCTTATACTTATTAACAAGTTACTTTCCTGTCTAATAAGATATTTCTCACCCACTGGTCAGTCCTTTCAGTGCTTGTCCACTCCAGAGAGCTGGGATCTGCTTTTCCAGAGACACTGCTGCTGGTAGAATGTCGCCTCCCTAAAGGATAACATTTTTGCCCTCTTTCCTTCCCTTATACATTTCTGGACCTTTGTCAAATCACGTCTATATCTGTTCCAGATTGTAAACACAGGGTTGGGTCAGGTTGATGGATGTCAGCTGTTCTCAGTGTTGATTGGGGTGAGCTCTGAGACCCACCCTACCTCAGATGACAAGTTTCACTTCCACCTGTTTTGGAAACCAATAGTCAACATATTACATAATTACAAAATGTTTCCTGTAGAAACATCCTGCAATAACCACGACAACCAACTTGTTTTTAGCTTCTGGTAGAGACCACACGTGACTCCCGTCGGTGAAATATTGAGAAGTCTGTAGGACACAGATGTAATCTATCTGCCAGGGCCTGCCAGGGCATATCTGTGTCATACCACTGTAGAACATGACTGCTTCTCAGGGAGAAATTGAATAATAATGTCATAATCCTGTGCTTTCCTGTAGTTTCTTTCATCCAAAGATCTCAAAGCACTTTGCTATCTCTCATTAATTAAGCCTCACAACTCTCATGGGAATTCAGGCAAGTGTTTCATTTACAGATTAGCAAATTAATAATTGTGGAGGTAATGTGCCTTGGTCACGTGGCAAGCTGGTGGCAGAACTGGGAGTACAACCCAGGAGTGCCTCCCAGCTCCCCACTTCAGGGCCAGATTGCAGTTGACCCTTACATGAATGTCCCAAGGGTGGGAAGGGAGCTCGGAGCCTCTCCCTTTCTTTTGCACACCTGAGATGTGCTCACCCATATTGTGGCTTGGGGAACACAGGCTTTGCTCTATTCTAGCATCAAAGCAGATGCTAGCTGCCTCAAAGGGGGAAGGGAGGGAAAGAATAAGGTGGAGATGAGGTCTCTCTGCTTCCCACTCTTATTGGCTAGAGGAGCTGGTCAGGCATGAAGTAGAAGGCACATCAGACCTTCTCCAAGGGTGGTGTATAGCTGCTGCAGTGTGTGCTGCCTAAAAGCCTCCAGTAAGATTTCTGTCTGATTCAGCCATAAGATTTCTTGGGGACTCTGCCTGCTGTTTCTTCCACCTGCACAGCTGAGGGCAACAAGGGCGCCCTCAACCACTCCCTCATGTCTCCCCCGATCCCCACAGACCATAGCTCAGTGTAGTCACTCTGGGGCTAGCGTGATGAGCCAGATCCCTCAGCTGTTGGAACTCAGCATAGTCCCATTGACATCAATTTACATCACTTGAGGATCCAGCGTGGTATTTTGACTGTCACATACTGAGCGGGAGCAATGCTGTTCTTTCCTATTTTCGCCACGACCAATACAATTTTGTTTAGGACTGTGGTTTACAAAGATCTTATTATAGAAAAATGAAAAGAAAACTCATCTAAAATCTGGTTACATTGAAGAATTCCAGCTGCCTTGCAATTCAATGCAGCTGTGCTATCTGCTATCTTTCCCCCCACCTCTTTTGCATCCCTTTATAGAACATTAGTTTCTATAGAGAAATGCATTTATTTTAAACATGGTGATTTTTTTCTTTATTATTTGCTAGCTATTATTTTCACCAATGAAACCTACAGATGATGAGGGAAAATGCAAAGATATTTTGAGACAGAAGAGCAGTGGGAAGGGAAAAAAAAGAAGCATTTGTGAAGAATTTCCACTGGCAGTCTCTTGTCCATGAATTTTTCTTATGAAAACTCTAATATGATGATATTATGCAACTGCCTTCACATATTAGAATCATTATGAGCAGTAGCTGTGTGATATCATACAGCAGGTGCAAAGAGCAGTTTTCTTTTTCCCCCAAAGCAGCTACAAAATTACTTACGATTTCATTATAGAACAATCAACACTTTGCAGGAGGAGGTTTGTATTCTATTGTGATTGTGATAAAGAAAAAAAAAATCTTTCTTGGGAGTTTGCAGGATTCTTAGGGCGAAAACTAAACCGGATTTAGTAGGAGCCAAATGCTCAAGTCTGTGTGCAAGCAAAACTCTACTAGATCTGAAGTGCATGAACTCCTAACTCCACACTTAACCCCGACCTCCTCCTCAAGTCACTAGACGTTTTGCCTGTGGTCATTTGGCCATAATGGGGCGGCAGGAGGGAATGGTAAGCAGTATTTAGTCCCTGAGTAAGGACTTTCAGAATTTGGCCCCAAATCTTTAAAATTATCAGTTGATCCCTTGCACAGCTGTCAAAGCACTGAACCGACATCCTTTTATTTACCCTTTCAACACCCCTACGAGCGAGGTAGATATTCTCCCCATTTTATAGATGGAGAAATGGAGACATGGAACTCATAAGTAATTTGAGTGTCACTGTAATGGGGACCTTATTGCTCTGTCACGGGGATGTGGCTGCAGCCTCATTTCCCCCTCATACTCTGGGTATTTTTGCTCTTTAGCTAACCCAAAACTCTACCCTATCCAGGGTAAGGAATGTTCAAAAATAAACAGAACACAAAGTCCAATGAGAACCAGGTCCTTCTATCAGCCACTGACCACTCCCAAGAGTTCATACACCTTTTGGCCCCTTTCTACAGGGGAGCTCTGAGAAAAGGAAGCAAATGCCTGATCTTGTTCTCTAAGCCTCTCCAAACCTCCATGCCAAATGCCTCTTCTTACCCTTGCTCAGAGGGTCCCACCTTCCCCAGATTCCTCCACCAGCAGTTTTCAAAAGTCAAACAAAACCTTTCTGAGCTTCTTTTCTGCATCTAGACAATGCCCTGTGGTTCTGCCAACAGCCTGCACCATAGAATATCAGGATTGGAAGGGACCTCAGGTCATCTAGTCCAACCCCCTGCTCAAAGCAGGACCAATCTCCAGACAGATTTTTGCCCCAGATCCCTAAATGGCCCCCTCAAGGATTGAACTCACAACCCTGGGTTTAGCAGGCTAATGCTCAAACCACTGAGCTATCCCCCACCAAAAGCAGGACAGATCTGCAACCTGTTCACTCAATACCTCACTCTGTGCTCTACAACCGCATCCCTTCCCAGCATTCCTTGCTAGGCTAGCCTCAAACTTCCATGGTCCCTCTGGACTGCTAGTCCCAGGATTACCTTGCTCTGGGTGGAAACTGGGAACAGAGCCGAGCTGGAACTGAAACGCACCTTAAAGGGTCAATATGCATTGCAACAATCACACAGAGGTATTTGCAGAGCTGGGAACACTAGACTGTAATCCTTACCAGAAAAGCCAAAAGTCCATTATCCCATCCATTTAAGAAAGTATAATAAATTAATGGGGAACACAAGTGTTATATTTCCAACACGAAGAGTAAAATGTGTACTTTAGCCTAGATGTTCCAGTCCCAGCAGTTCCTGCTGTGACTCCTATTGCTGGATTTTCAAAAGGTCTCAGTTTAAAATAACTTTTATTTTAGGTTAAGAAAAACAAAAAAGAACTATAGTAAAATTGGCAAGAGAGAGTACAGTGTGTGTGTCTCTCTCTTTAAGTTATGAACTGTAGAGACTAACAACAAAATGACCCAAGAACTTTTCACACAAGGCGTACTCTTACAAGTCTAAGGGTGCAGTCCAGGGAAACAAAAAGTAGGGTGACCAGATAGCCCGATTTTATAGGGGCAGTCCTGATATTTGGGCGTTTTCCTTATATAGGCTCCTATTACCCCCCACCCTCTGTCCCGATTTTTCATTCTGGTCACCCTAACAAAAAGGCATCATAATCAGAGCTGATTGAAACTCAGAATGTCCATTTTGTGGGAAATGTCAACATTTTAAAATCGGTTTTCATTCTGAATCAGAATGGAAAACAAATATTTTTGAAATTTTCCATGAAACAGACATTTCAAAAAAATTCCGTTATGGAAGTTTTTCCATTTTGCAATTTCAAAATTCCGAGACAAAAACATTAGTTTCAAATTCTGTTTTTGCAGGACATGCCATCAAAATGTATACACTTTTGTAAAAAGAAAAAAAAACAGTTTGATTGAAAAAGCTTTTTCCAAGAAAAAAACTGTTTCACATTTTTTTCCCAACCAGCTCTAATCACATTATCATCATGCCGTACAACACAACGTGTACCTGTGGGAGGTCCGCCGGTACCATGCCTTTGGCGTACCCACTGCCAAATCGCCGCTGAAACTGCGGGACCAGCAGACCTCCCGCAGGCATGCCGCCGAAGGCAGCCTGACTGCCACCCTCACGGTGACCGGCAGAGCACCCCCCGCAGCTTGCCGCCCCAGGCACGCGCTTGGTGCACTGGTGCCTGGAGCCGTCCCTGTACTGGGCATATACCGGAGCATCCTTAAGCATGCTCTAAATTAAGCCAGGGGTAGGTCAGTCTTTAGCTGACCCCAAGATCATGGAAGCAACAAGGTGGCTTAAATCCACCTCCCCCTGCCTCAGTCCTGCAGCAAACCTCAGATCCGAGGCTCGTGCCGAAAGTCATGGGAGTTACTCCAGCTTTACACTGGTAAATCTGAGATCAGAATCTGGCCCAAAACGCTGGAGCATATGTACAGGTTGAGAAGGCAACAAGGTATTTCACCTTCTTTTCCCCCCCACTTCTTGAAAAGTTTTGTTTCCCCCTCTGCAGCTTTCCATCCTCTGCAATCTTTGCTCTTTGCTCGGAAAAATGTAACAAAGTTATATTGGTATGTGTGCCATCCTGTTACAGCAGGGTTGCTATGGCAGTTCCTGGGCATTCGATCCTGAATAGTGGGATTAAACCATAGGAACTTTGTGTGAAGCTGCTTTGACACTGTGGGTAAGGCTCTCCCCAGGCCATCGTGTGTTGCAAGAGGCTCTTTTCCAAACAACCTCCCCCTTTTCTCTTTCCTCTGACTGTTAATAAATGTACATGTGGCACGCTGGAGATGGGTTTGTCGCTTTTCAATCTGCCTCATTTTTCAAATTGGGCACTCCACAAATATAACCACAAAACCTCTAAATGGACCCAAGGTCTGGTCATGCTGGAGCCGTAGCAGCTGTCAACTGCTTACGACCAATACAAATGGAACCAGTTTCTGAGGTATTGGTGCCGTCAAATCTGAACCCAAACCTTAGCTCAAATTCACCCTCTAACTCAAACCCTAGACTTCGGCCTAAAGCTAATCTGCATCCACGCCTGGCTCCTCATGCCACGTCTGATTGTTTTCTGACAATGTTCTGTTCATAACCAGCTGTGAAATGATGGATTATCTCAAGTTCTGCTCTGCTCCTTCTAAAACCAGGTTTGTAGGATGAACTGATGCTTTGGAAAGTAGCTGAGCCTACTTTATTTTGTAAGTTAAGGGCCTCGAAAGGGGGCTAAACATGGCTGATAAATAAGGAACCAGGAGTTCATAAATTATGTTCCTTGAGTGGGAAGCAATCAAGTTCCATTGTATGATAATCCAGGCTTCCTTGCGTGAGGATTCAGATCCATGGGGAGGCTGGAGACCTGGATATGGACCTGAACTCCACCGTCATTTGGGAACCCGCATGGTATGGTTCTGGTCCATCTCCACTTTGTATAAACTAAGAGGAGTTGCAGTGAGCCCGTTTGATCGATTCACATACAGTTGCAGGGCATCAGCTTTTCCTAAAACTGCTTGGGGCCCCGCACAGACCGTAGCTATTAGACTGACCCTATGTCCCCCATCTACCAGTAGGCGGGAGTGGGGGATAAATTACAGCCGGATCCCCCCTTCCTAGACACCTGACCTTGCTCAATCACATGAACAGGTCTTCCAGGCTCCTTTGGAAAAAATCCAACTCACTGGTGCATGTCTGTTAAATTGTGGTTAAAAAGCTACCAAGAATTTTGCAGTAGATTTAGTGGGCCAGAACCTGAGCTGGTGCAAATCAGCAAAGTCAGTGGGGTTTCTTACAACTGACAGACAGAGAGTCTCACAGGATATTAACGTGCACGATCTCAATCCTAAAAAGCTGTCTATGCACAAATAGTCTTTACCCACTCAAGGCACTGGGTCTAAACGTAAAGAGTAATAGTCTGTAGGATCGGGCCCCATCAATTTGATGGCTTGGCTATTCCTCTTTGCTGAGTTCAACTAGGATTACAAGCTTGGAGAAGTGGTTTGGTTTGGTTTGGGTTTTTTTTGAGAGAGCAAGAGAGCGTGAGTGCTTGACAGTCAGTCAATTTTTCCCAAGCCCTCAGAGCTCTAGAATTGAGCCTATAGATTACAGTCGTGTGCTTTTGTGTTTATGGCATACTATAATTAAATTAAGCTTGTCCCTTTAAATGGAAGGATTTCAGTAATAGTCAGTAGATGGCGCTAGGGTACTACATAAATTACCACTGAGCTAGTCGCTTTTTTTCTGTGCTTTCCCTGTTGGAAGAGGATGGATGTAGCTGATTCCTTTCTAATTATTATTTGAAGGTGCAGTCTGGAATCCATTGTTGAGGGAATAGACCCCGATTAACGAAAACGGGGAGAATATTTTCATGTTTAGCAAAGGTAATAAAATAATTCACTTTCTTCACAAATTGTCCGATTGAATTACAGCGCTGCTTCTCTACTAGGTTTTTATTTTTTAAAAACTGTAGCCCAGAGAGGAACTTGAAAGAATCCGATTGCTAGAAAACCTCAGAAACTCAGGGGAATTCCTAACTGTGTAGATATGAATATGGATGAAAATCTATATTACCCCGGGCATCAGCTTAGCACAGAATGTTTATGAAATATTCCTTAAATGTAGTTTATTTACAAATCAAGTTATCCACTTATTTATGATACTTAAACATTTATGCATTTAGTGGACAGTTAATATTGTTGTTATTTACTATTTCTTAGGCATAATGTGCTCTGCGCTGTACAAAACACACATAAAGATTGTCCATCCTTCTAAGAGAGTACAAACTATAGCCCTGGTCCGAAGCCCATTGAAATCCCTGGGAGTCTTTTCATTGATGTCTGTGGACATAGGATTGGGCCCTAACTGAAGAGAAGATAAACTGGCAAACCCAGGAAAGAACAAAAGCTTTGAGGCATTTTTTATTGTTTGCTTGTTTGTTTTGTTTCTTCGAAATACCCACTGGATCAAAGTAAGTTTCCAGGGTATTTCTATGGGATTTTTGTCAGAAAATGTTTAGCTCAAGAGGGCTTTTTGAAAACCTATATCAGATTCTTTTTCTCTCCCTTTCTTTTGGGAACTGGGCAGAAGGGATCATGCACCCTGTCCTAAAGAACAGAGTTACATGCCATTAAAAAGAGGAGGATAAACTGGAACACATATGAAGGACTAGACAGTCTTAAGAAGAATATTTTTGGCCAATCTATGGGGACTAAACAATAGGAAAAATTCCTGAGTACTCTACGCTACATACCATCCAGTATACGTGTGACTGTATTTATATGTATATGTATTATACAATATATAGGTATATAGTGATTTCTATTGTGTGTGTATATACATTTGTACAGAGATACTTCTTTTCCATGCATACAACAGGATATAACTATGGTAACTATATGATATCGGTTGTGAAATAGTTTTTTTTACACACACACACACACACACACACACACACACACACACACACACACACACACACACACACACACACACGATTATTTTGTGCTTTCAGCAAATCTATTTTAATTGAACTTGATCTTAGAGTAGGATGAAACTTCAGCAGTAGTAATACATGCTGTGCATGTCCTCTGCAGGCTAGAAAGCTGTGTCATGCAAGACATGTCACGGTTTATGCTGCAACTTTAGGGCAGAGGTCTAGCAATTCTTTTCAGGAAGAAGCAGCTCTGTAACTCATCAAAGAGAAGCAGATATTGCACATACAGAGTTTAAAATCACAATAAGAACTTATTACCTTTTTCCAGCCTCTCCGTACAGAGTGTGTTTCTCCATTCGGTGAAGGGGGAACTGCTAGAAATATACACAGATTCCTTTTAGTTTTAGCCATCTAATTGTACCAGCCGAAAGGGTGAAATTCTTGGTTTACGGGAGGTTTCTTTCTGAGTCTCCCCTCCCCTGTTTTATTTTAAATTACTGTTTAAAATTTAAAAAAAATGGATTGTATAGAAACATCAGCTTGATGGAAGAGTATTGTTAACCAAACATGAAAAATAATGTTGCAAGGGGCTATATTATTTATTCTATAGACACCTTAATTTACTAGTGTTAGTGATCTGGATGTACTCATTCTACACAGAAGGTCATATGGTATTTTTTGGTGGTATGGAGGGTAAACACACACACTGTGTTGTATGCGTATTTCATACAAAGGCATCCAACACTACTCCCCAACCCACTGAAGTCTATATACATGCAGACTGATGCAAGTAATGTCTGCAGCTGAACCTCCCCCCCATCGTATCTATATTACTATGTGTTATTCAGCACCAAGTGTTTAAATTATTTCGCAGAATGTTGTTCATGAAAAGTTCAATACAGCTTGTAGTTTTGAGTGTAGCAAGTACTCAGTTACAGCAGAGAGGTAATGGAGAAAATAGTTAATGATAGCCCTATAGCCGTAATCACTTCTTTTGAGACAATCCAGAAGTAGGTCCTAGTCTGTGGAGCTGTCGAGCTTTCCGGTGCATTATTATTTTGAATAAATATGGATTATTTGGGAAAAAATTGTTACTGAGCCAAAAAAAAAAAAAAAAAGGAAAAGGAAAATGCTTTTCAGAGAGTCATACTGGGAAAGAAATTTCCTAGCAAACAATTGGGTTAAAATAATGTTGAAAGTTTCAACATGAACCAACAACAGACCAATTCAGAGGAAAATGCTAAACACTCCCTACTTAGCTCCTCCCATTGTAATCAGGTAGTAGAGGCCATTGCACACTGTTTAGGTCACACTCCTTGCAGACCCCTGCAATATGTAGGTGCGGAGGGGTGACTATAGGACAGATGGGCCATCATTCTCAACTCAGAATTCCCTAAACTTTGGACAATTTAAATCAGACTTTTAATGAGACTTGAAAAGTTCTTTGTGAGATCTCTCTTTCTTTCTTCTTTTCTTGCAGTTAAATCACAATTCATGGGGCGGTTTGATAAAACCCTCCCAGTAGGTTTTAAAGAACCGTACTGATCTGATACTCCATAACAATATAGATATCATGTAAATATAGAAAATATATTTTTAAAAGACATGCTCTAGCCCAACTAGAAGTTATGCAGGAATTAGTGGGTGAAATCTTCTGGCCTGTGTTATAGAGAGGTGGACAACATAACCATTATAGTCCCTCATGGCTTTAAAATTTATTAATACAGGAACTGCTCCAGCTCTTTATGAAGTCATTGGGAATTTTGCCATTGCGTTCAATGGGTGCAGGATTGGACCCAAATATAGGTTTAAAAAACCAACCTATTATTTGCAGTTACTGTGAAGAAACCGTTGTAGGTTCTTTTGTAAATACACATAATAGGATTTTATAAACCAAAGCCCTTTAATGATTATTTATTTATTTAATATAGACTTGGCCTATGATGTCATTGATCTCTTGGGGACCCCTTTTCCATGAAGATATCTACATGGCATACAGATGATGCACATGCAGGCTACATCTCTGTACTGACATGTTAGGTATAAAACATTATATTATATATATATATATGTGTGTGTGTGTGTGTATGTTTAGCTCCTGTGCAAAAAACAGCTATTATTTAAAATTAAATAAATAATTTGCCTTTAATGTTCAGTTTCCCAGGGCATCTGCTTGAAGGTTTTCATTCACATTCTGCACCTGCTAAAATCAGATTACCCCTCTACTCAAAAAAGCTGTTTTCAAAAGTTGGGGAGTGGGGAGTTTCACCCAGAATGCTGAAATCAGGAAAACTTTTTGTGACCTAAAATGGGAAACGTGGGATTTTGTCTTTAATTTCGTTTGCAAACTAAATAACTAAAATAACAACCAAATAAGCAACAACAGCAACAAAAACCAAGTGAAAAAGGTCTCCTCTGGCTAAGACTTTAGATGGTCTATTTCAATGCACAAAGTTTTGCAGCCAAATTGCAACCCCCCTACAGCTAACAACCGTTAACTACAGAGGTGCTGGTGTTGTCCGAAAAGAATATTGGGTTTTATTAATCCCCCCAGAATACAAATGTGTAACCTTGGTTGACATGAAAAAATATTTTTAAAATGTCATTAGTAAAATGATGAATTATAGCGTTTATTAGCTTGCTGGTTTTGCACGTAGGGCTTGAATATTATGCAACGATTGCCAAGTTTTGAGTGAATTTCTGCTGATGGAACCATAGAAATGAAGAGGAACAGAACATTAAGGGAGAGAATGTTTGTTTCTGTAATTTTTAACAAAGCCAGCTGTGATATTCCTAAAAAGGGTAGATCAGATATCACTTCTGCTTTAAATATTTGTGGTCTGTTTCAGGTCTTTGTGCAAAACTGTTTGATGCTGTCTTTTGTTGTGCAACACCAATGTATGCTGTGATACAGGAGTGCTGCCAGTTCAAAGGAGACGGCCCTATGTAGCGTCTTTTTTTCATGTTGTGGCTTTTGCTAGAGGCTTTTGTTTAAAGCCTGCATCCAGCACGCTCAATCTCTGTCTCTCTCGTTCTCTCGTGTGCTGGAGAAGATGAGTCATTTGCCATAATAATTATAAAATCAACTGTTAAATTTAGAAATTGAATATGCATGGAAATATTGCATAATATTGCTACCTTCCTCAGCTTAATTTAGGTAAATAAGTCTGAAATGTGTGTCGGTGGAAGAGTGGATATTTATATACTGGAGATATTAATTACAGTTGGGCTAATTTAAAGTTTCTGTTATTAATTCCTTTCTAGTTTTACTGCCTTCAGGATTAATTGCAACCACCTACATGCACACCCATTTAGTAATATTCTTAATTACAGTTAAAATGGTGCTTTAACAAGCACCTAGTCTTGCAAACTCTCTGTGTTTCTTTTGTTTATTCAAAACAAATATTAGCCAAGAAAAAGAAGAGGCCAATATTCTGAAAGTAAAGACTAGCCTTAGGGAATTGGGCTAGCAATGATTTTGGTGAATGTTTAATTTCTTGTTTGGTTGAAAAGGGGCTGGATTGGCTATTGACAAGCCCCTGTCAATAGGCAGCCCCTGGAGGTCTGGCTATTTGCACATGGACTGATTGACTTGTCCTTAATAGACATATAATTGTTGACAAATACCTTTGAATAGACTATGGCAGGCATGGCTAGGCGGACAAAAGAGGTTGATCTGTGACAGAGACCAGAGCTGAGCTAGTCAAGAGAGGCAGTACCTTAAACAGGAAATAGCTTGCCTCCATAAAGAAGCCTCTCAAGTAAAACCTGTGAAAGCAACCCAGCTTTCTCCCCACACTGAGCGTCAACCAGCTCAGATGGTAAAAGCAGCATTGTCCTTCAAGTGTGCAGGATTCATCCAGGATGAACTTCATGTCTCTCGTTTTGCTGGGCAACGCGAGAAATGCAACTTAATCATAATATCAATAATACGGGGCACTTCTATAGCACCCCTTCCATATGAGGTGGAGGCACTTTAAAATGTGAATGGGTTTCACCTCAAGTATCAGGAGGTAGCCGTATTAGTCTGTATCCACAAAAATAACAAGGAGCACCTTAAAGACTCATAGATTTATTTGGGCATAAGCTTTCATGGGTAAAAAAACCTCACTTCTTCAGATGCACCTCAAAACTCTTCCATGTGGTAGGTTAAATAAGACTGTTATTCTCCTTTTTACAAATAGGGAAACTGAGGCACAGGCAGGTTGGTGCCAACATTTTCACACGTGGGTGTGTGATGTTCAATTGAAAGAGGCACCCGATTTTCAAAAGGTGCTGAGCACTTGCAGCCATAAGTGCTGAAACTAAGGGTGCTGGGGGTCCTGTCGCACAATCTGGATTGAAGTTGTTTCCATCAGATACAGGGTTTACAGTTTGGTTCAGTGGCTCTCAGCATCCCCCACTATACAAATGGATCCAGTACCCCTGCTTGCAGCTCCCATTGGGAGTGCTTTAGCATCTCTGGAACTGTGGTGCATCAACAGACATATTTAAGTGCCTAACCTGGGTCACTCAAGCTTGAAAATTTTGGCCTAGCTGACTTGTCCATGGTCACACAGGAAGTCTGTGACAGAGCCCAGCCTGGTCTTGTGCCCCAACCACATCCTTCCTTTTGAACAATGTCCTCCCCACCACACACATTAGAGGGTTGAACAATGCATGCATGCACTGATTAACAGCAGAGGGGAAGAGAACTGAAGAGGCGCAGGCCAGGGAGAAAAGATAATAAACTCCGTTTATCTGCTACATGATAATAATTCTATATTTGTTATATTGAGGAATTAATTACATGGATTTTTAGCATGTTTAGTACATTATAGGCACTGCAATACTTGTCACAAGACAAAAGGCCATTGAAACGATGCTGCACAGCCTTAGGCAGCCATAAAAGCAAACTGTTCAAGTTTGTACATCAGAGTGAGATCAGAGGAGCCCTGGCTCCAAGAAAAATATTAGAGGAACTTACCGCTTTACCTACATAATAAATCTATCCAGAAGTGGACTGAAACCAGGATTCTGGCCCGTTGGTCCACGGTTTGATGTGACTGTCTTTCCAAATCAATAGCTGGCTGAGAAATCACTCTTGAATTTGCCTTGCAGGATGTGCGCCCCGGTCAGTTTGGTTTCAGTAATTTCTTCACCCTTGGGACGCTACTCTTGTCAGTTAGCGGTACCATGGTTATCTCTCTGTGTATGGAACCCCCTATAGGGTGGGGCAGGGGTGTCAGAAGGGATGTTATTTAATATTTACATCTATAAGCTAGGGTTGTCTTCTTCTGCACCCCCCTCCAAAAATCCCTAAACCCAATAAAAACAAAGACCACAAAGCCTAGGAAAATAGGTTACACATTAATATGACACCATCAAGGTGACCCTGCTGACAACCTCTGACACACAACACGAGGCTGAATGCCTCGTGCCAAAAAGACCTTGAGCCTTGTCTTTGATTTTTATTGATCAAATACATAGATTAAATACAGTATCAGATGGCAAGGCTAAAGCCTAGAATTCTATGCAACATCTTTATATGCGACTCCTTCGGGCTTTATATAGCAAAGCCCCTCTGAGTCATGAAAGAACACACAGACATACAGCAAGTAGATAGACAGATAGATAGAATAACTGTACAGTGAGCAGATATAGGTTGAGACAGATACAAATTTACCTGGTGAGAGACAAGCTTTCGAGCTTACAAAGAGCTCTGTGTAAGCTTGAAGCTCATCTCTCTTACCAAACAGAAGTTGGTCCAATAAAAGATATTACCTCACCTGCCTAGTCTGTCTAACATCCTGAGAGTAACACGGCTCCAACAACACTACACACAACAAATTTATCTGACAGGCAGGATTTTGGGTTACTGAACTTCCTACATGTCATGAAATTCAAATCTTGTATTGATAGTTCGTTAGATGTAAGGGACAATTTTTTAAACTGTGTCTTTGCAATCCCTAAGCATTCCTAAACATGCAGCATTCTGCAGCCAGCTGCTTCAAAATGCGTATATGTGTATGTATCCATTAATTCAGAATTACTCCAATTACGAGCTTTTGATGCTCCGAAACCCCCTCTCTAACCCAAAAGAGATGGAGAGCCCTCGGACTGTCCAATCAGATCATTTTCCCTCCTGCCTGCAGCAGATGTAAGCAATTTAGTTTTTTATTTCTGCATATTCAGTGCGAGCGGAGCTGTTGGTGACCTTTCACCCCGGAGCCTGCAGGATTCTAACCCTATCAAATTAAAGCATTTTGCTCACTTATTCCCAAATGCTCGGCTGGTGCTAAACAGGCATCCCGCTGCATAGCAATGGCGGGCGTTCGTGTCCGCTCATACCCGAAGCCTAATCAGAGATTATTAAGGAAAATATACAGTGCTTTAATTTGATGAGACTGGTTATAGGTACTGCAGTTAAAGGTCACACTCTTGCGTGTATCTCCCTCAGTCGCTGTAATATTTCCCTCTCGCTTGACAATCCTCGGCTCCAAACAATAGGCCAAGAAGACACGTTTATTTTTGTCACGCTGTGATGAGCTCAATAGGGATAAAAATGAATTATTTAAAGTTCGCATAAACAAACAACCCTGTGCAGGTTCCCCTACCTTTTTATCACCCCCCCCCTCCACATTTTCTTTTTTCTGCTTTGTTCGGCTCTTGCCTTAAAAGAACATGTTAAAGAAGTGTGCAGCAATTGGAAAGAGCCCCCATTTAGATATCAAGTCCAGATAGTCGGTGTCTGCTTCGTAATTCCTCTTGTTGGGTAGCCAGCGATGTCTGGCTGTTAAAACCTTTCAGATGCTCCTGAGTGGGTCCCAACAATGGGTGCCTGGTAAGGGGGTCCTTTTTGGCTTCTTTGGCTCTTAAAGCTTTCCTCACCACTAGGTGGTAACTGAGATACCCAGTGGTGAAGAAACACACAGGGCCTGATTCTGCAAGGTGCCACGCTCCACTGAAGCCAATGGGAATTGAGGGTGCTCAGCCCTTGGAAGATCTGGGGTTGTGGGGAGAAGTGTGCTGACTCTGACTTATCTACCTGGGTATTGCACCATAATGGACTCGTATCATATTCTAAATTCATCCAGCTGCATATCAAGGGCAAGAGCGTGGGGGAAGATGCAACAATATAGCTTCCCCCGCCCCTGCCCCCTCGCTTCTTGTGGCCTTAACTCGGAGAGAGAGTGAGAGAGAAAGTGAGGGTTAATTCTAATCTCCCGTCAAGCCTAATGGTTTGAGCATATGTGTCCATGCAGCAGACCAACAGCAGGCTTATTTACTTCCAAAATTTACATGAGAATTGCTTTATGCAGCTGTATGTAAAAATTCAAACCACACAGTGTCACTGTATCCCGCAGGTCACTCCAAAGCCCAGTGGCATTATTGCTGGAGACAAAATCTTGCCACTTCGCCGAGGTTTCCTTTAGGACTGAAACTTGTCCTGTTAAAAACAAAAATGTGAGCATTTCCACCCCCTCCTCACTCCGTCCAGCTTCCATTTACATTCCTCAGAGACTTCCAAACTTACAAGGACTTGGGGCCCAATCCTGCTGTCACTGGTATCAATGGGAGTTTTACTGTTGACGTCAAAGGGCGACAAGACTGGGCCCTGGATCATTCCTCTGTCTGTGAATAATCCTGTTAGCTGAGCCCGGGCACCGATTTTTAACTATATACACAACATTACTGATGGGCAAAGGCTGATGGGTTCGCAGAGGTTCAGTTTCAGTGGTTATCCTAAACAGAGGCAGACTGGCTCAGGCTGCTTGGGATGCTGACAGCATCCTGGCCTGTCTGCTAAATGGCTTGTGAGAGCCTGTTTTTGTTTTTTGCCTGATTTGATGACCCCCTGTATATCTCAAGACTAACCAGGACATCCATGCAGTATGTCACTGGCAAGCTGAGGATCCTAAGGGGGTTCAGGAGAGATCAGATCTTAAAATCACCTTACTTGGATTATACTCTGGTGTATCCACTCATGCTTATAGAAAAGCATCCTGACATACAATCCAGCCAGCCGGCCTCATTGCTGCTGATTCTATGTGTCTCCAAATTCATCTGGAAATTGTTGGTAAATTTTATGAGATCAGGTCTCAGGTTCTACCATGGCTGGAAATGTTGAATTAGAAGGCTCTGCAGTGGAACATTCCCCAAAAATGCAGTGTTACATGTGGGGGTGGGGTAGGAGGGATGAGAGTTACATGAACTTTTTCAGACTCTGGAAAAGGTATAGGTGGAGGTTTGGGACAGTTCTTGTTTAGTCTGAAGTGGATCATCCAGCCTTAAAATCCACATGAACCCTGCTATGTCTCCGCTCTTTGATCAGAATGAAGTTGCTTAAAGGTCAGCTCAACCAAGGTTCAAAGTTAAGTATTTTGATTTAAAGCCTTCTGCTCCCATCCATGAGAGTTGTTCAGAAGCACTTTAGTAAAAGCAACTAATAAGTGTGATGCAGTAGTGTGCAAACCAATTAGAAAAGAGATGCTTATTGTCAGTGTTACAGCTTAAAGACAGATCACTCCAACTACTTGGAGATTTGTTCTCGGGCAGAACATACTGGATATTACAAAAGTCCTTAGCTTGCCTCTGCGCAGCCATTCAGAACTACACTGACAGAGGAACCGAACTCAGATCCTCTCACTCCAAAAGCCTTATGCGAAAGGAAAATCTCCATCAGCTGACAGCAATACAGAGCAATGACACACAGTTTGGCAGTTCTGATACTATCTATTTGAGGGCAGTGGTGTGCCTCATGAGATACTTTCCAGGTTATTACAATAAGCTTTTACATGTATGACTATAACTCATTTCTACAGCTCAGAGCTGAAATCAGTCCCTACCTCAGTTTACCTCCAGGGGTTAAGTTTTATTCTGCAAAAGAGAGGGACTGTGGTTCCTACTATATTGAATAGAGATTGTTCCCCCTCCAAATTGCCCCATGCCCCTCGCTAAACATTCTTGCCTTTAAACCCCCCCACCCCCAAAATCTATCCTGGCTGCACACGAGAAACAAAATGCAGGAAAATCACAATCTCAAAAAACTTCCAGTCACCGTTTTATTAGCAGGGCTGTGATGGCTCTTCTGAGGAGGGATCATTACCCCGCTATATACAGCAGCACACTGTGCAGCAGGGATTGTATGGAAATACTGGAGGACAATTCCTCCCTTCACCGTTCAGAACTTTACTTTGTCGATAAGAACTAAGAGACTAAAAAGAAGATGCTTTTTTTTTTTTTTTTTTTGCTCCTGGTGAATGAGAGCAATTTGACTTTAAATATCAGTGCTGTGGCCAATACCTTCAGTGGCTGTATCCTGCTGGGTCCTTTCACTGGGGAAGGTTTTGACAGCACAGGCCTCTCTTTTCTTTGCTGACTGGACCCTTAGGCACTTTCCTATCTTCTCCATCTCATTAATTTGCCCTTGTATGTGCCTTTTGGCAGGGCAAACAGTGTCCTGGTAATTCAGGGGGAAAGCAGGCATCGCCAACCAGTAGTCCCACTCATCCCAATGGGGCAACTGGTGTGAGTAAAGACTGCACATATAAATGAGCTTGGCTGGCTTGGACCCCAGGTTTGCCTCCAGTCTCAGTTTTCACAGGACAATCCTGATTTTGACAGGCTGCCTCATATCACAATCAGGACATGCAAACGGCGGCAGAAATGGGTTCTAGAGCTGTCATGCCTCTGCTGCACTGAAGCTGTGCATGGCAATATAACAACACCCCAACGCAGCACTGGTCAATACTGTTAACAATGGCCCATGAGTAGGAGATAAGCTCCCACTCAACGTTTTCTTCAGGAAACGCACATTCATAGAATCATAGAATCATAGAATCATAGAATTCAAGATCAGAAGGGACCATTATGATCATCTAGTCTGACCTCCTGCAAGATGCAGGCCACATTAGCCGATCTACCCACTCTTTTAGCAAGCGACCCCTGCCCCATGCTTCGGAGGAAGGCGAAAAACCTCCAGGGACACTGCCAGTCTGCCCTGGAGGAAAATTCCTTCCCGACCCCAAATATGGCGGTCAGCTGAACCCCGAGCATGCGGGCAAGACTCTCCAGCCATACCCTCTGAAAGAGGTTAAGAATATCATATTATTGACCCAATTTGACCCAATTAAGTACCAGTTTGGCACTCAATTGACCTATTGACTAAGCCCGTTATCCTATTATACCATCTCCTCCATAAACTTATCTAGCTTAATCTACTCAAACTACTGCAAAGCGTGTGTCAATCTATTGGCACAAACAACACCCCTGCAAGAGTTAGTTTGTAACCTGTCCAGGCTGTCTTGAAAGTGCAGCTCATGTTTTTATTTTTACATAATCAACTGTCTCAGAACGGTGGAGACCACGAAAGAAGTGTCCATTGTCACAGTTTAAGGATTGATCTGGAGCTCTTTGAAGTCAGTGGCAAAGGTCCAGTGATTTGGGATCAGGCCTTTAATGAACAGTGAAAAAAGTTTGTTGCTTGGCCTCAAGTTTCTTACTGTTTCCCACCAAAAATACAAGAGATTTCCACAAGCAAAAAGTGGTTCTGCAGTGGAAATGCAGCTCTGTCACTTGCAGCAAATGCATGAAGAAGTGGGACTCTGCTCCCACAGTGACTTAATATTTGTTTTAACTGCCACTGCCCCTTTCCCGGAAGGTGCTCTCTGGTGAAACAGGAAAAAGCAACAACCTTGCTGGAATGAGTCAATTTTCATGAAAACATGGCAAAATGTCTGGTTTTGCCTACAAAAAATTTAAATTGGAAACTGCCGATTTTCCAAAATTCTAGCAGAGACCCAGCTAGTCTCTTGTGGTCTCCATCCTCAGGGTTAGAGAAAGGAATCGGGCATATGACTCACTGTGGGACCTCAGGCAAGTCATTCAATGTCACCGTGCCTCAGTTTCCCTATCTATAAAGAAGTGATGATAATTAGGGATGTGACTGATCATCTCTTTTGGGAACTGGTGGACACCAAATACTTGCTGCCTTTTCCCACCAGCGAGTGAGAGGAGAACTGAGTGCCCAAGAACATGGCAGTGGTGTACAGCTTATCTGTACTGGGAATGTAATGTAAAGTGATGGTGGTGTCCCACAGAGTACACCTGGTTTGCTTCCACCAATCAAAAGCTACAGCAGAGATATATAGAGGATGAGATAATGGGAAGGATGCATGTTTGGGTTCTGGCAGTTCTTTACAGACTGGATTTTTTTCAATATGCTATTTTACAAGCCATTAGTTTGCCAGGGTTTCTGTGATTTGTCAGGACACCATTGGTAGCTGCTCTGTAAAAATGAAATCTTACATACTGACTATGCGATGATCACACTGTTGGTGGAGGGGGGATGGGAGAAGAACATTCCATAACATTCATAGACTCCATCATATGCTACTCCCATGCCAGAACACACACTCCAATATGTTTTTGATTCAGAAGGACGCGACTGAGGTCAGCTGTATGCGATCCTTGAAAGGGAAGAGTTTGAAGCCAGGCTTTAGAAATTCTCATTTAGGAATAACGTTTCCTTCACACTGGCTATCAATGAATGTACTCCTGTTCCACACTTCAGAGGGACCTGTTAAAAATGTATGATCCTATAGGCAAAGCAAAATCAAAACAAACATGAAAATAGCATGTTGATGCTGAGGAGAAATAGTGCAGCAGATCAAACCACCAGCAGAGCAAAAGACAGGAGAAGAAGAACAAACGCAGGAAAGAGAGTGCATAGGAGAGAAACAGAACATGCTGGATGGAGCACTGGAGTCCAGCTCATGGAAAGCAAATAGTGGGTTCTCTTATTTGCTTACAGAAAAATTCTGGATTCTGCTAAGCTTTGAGTGTTTGAGATGGACACGTTGAGAAATTCCACTCCTAGATGCACTTCTGATATTCCGTTCAAGACAGCACTGAGTGTTGTAGCTTACTGCTGTCAGCCAGGTTTACCTTCTAAGAAGTGAAATTAAACTTTAATCCAACTCATCCAGTTCATCTTTCCAGCCCCCTCGAACTAGGTCAGCAGGGTGTTCAGCTTCTGTTGTTGTTCTTTCAATTTCTACCTGCCAAAACACAGGTGCTGTGACTGCTGCTCCCTAAGGTATCCTTCCTGGGACACTGTTTGCTTAACTCTAGTTTCTTCCATGAATACAAGAAGAGCAGTGGGTAATGTTCATAGTGAACCTTGCAACAGCTTGAGTTCGGCCTGGGTTAGAGGTTCGTTACTGTGAACTTGGGAGGCATTAGTTTGTGCAGCAGGGAAATTCTCTTCCTCATTCAAAGATTCTCCCTTCTTCCTGCTTTCAGTGAAGACTCAGGACTTACTTCTCAGAGTTCTCTCCAGAGGGAACGCCTGTCTGTGAGCTCTCTCAGTTTTCAAGGATGAGGCAATAACATTTGGGTGATACCTCGTTGTCTATAATTAGGAGGAAATTTTTGGAGTGATGGAATGGCCTCATCCCAGGAATAGATACCTCTTTATAGACCTGATGTGGTACCTACAGAGCCTCAAAAGCTCTCTAGCATCTGTGAGCTCTGAAGTGAAGCCCCATGATTCCCCTGATCCTTGAAAATTGATTAAGGTTGCCTAAATCTTTCAGGGTGCTAATTGCTCATGTGACTCACTGAAGAGCCTGCTGCAGTAAGAGAGGGTGGGTCATTCCTGTGCGGTCATGGAGAATCCTTCTCTCACTGCCCTGACAGGTTCAAAGGGTGCTTCTTGGTCCCACAGAAAAACTCTTGGAATGCCGGTGCAGTGGCCTTGCCTTGTGGCTCTTTCTCAAAGAAAGGAGATGAATTAGCAGCCTGCTGGTATCCATTAAAGCCCCAGGTTGGGGAGAAGAGGCCAACCTTCCAACCCTGAGGATGACAGAAGCAAGCAGGTGACTCCAGGAAGATGGGATGTCTCTTGGAGGTCTTAGTTTGTCAAACAGCATCTTGAAGTGACTCTGAGCAGTGTTCAGTTTTGGAAGGAAAGCAAGGATTTAAGGAGATTAGAATTGGAGATGGAAATTTTGTATTCCCTAATTCTAACAGACCAATTGCCAAAGGCAGCACATCTGGTGTAGTATTTCCCTAGAATAGTGGTTCTCAACCAGGGGTATGCATACAGGGGTATGCATGCAGAAGTCTTTGAGGCGAGTCATCAATTCATCTAGATTTTTGCCTAGTGTTACAACAGGCTACATAAAAAGCACTAGAAAAATCAGTACAAACTAAAATTTCATACAGACAATGACTTGTTTGTACTGCTCTATGTACTATACACTGAAATGTAAGTACAATAATTATATTCCAATTGATTCATTTTATAATCATGTGGTAAAAAATGAGAAAGTCAGCATTTTTTCAGTAATAGTGTGCTGTGACGCTTTTGAATTTTAAATCAGCATGTCTGATTTTGGAAACAAGTAGTTTTTAAGTGAGGTGAAACTTGGTGGCATGCAAGACAAATCAGACTTCTGAAAGGGGTTCAATAGTCTGGAAAAGTTGAGAACCACTGCCCTAGCACACATCGGGGCATTATTAATTTATTAATAGACGTCTTTTGCTGCACATGAGATAAATCAGCCACCATTACCGCCTCAGTCCACTGGTAATAGTGTTTCTCTTGGGACTTTGCATGTTTATGTTCATGTAGATGCCGCTTGTGTAGGGAAAGCCCCTGGCAGGCTGGGACGGTTTGTTTACTTGCCATATCTGCAGGTCCAGCCTATCACGGCTCCCACTGGCCACGGTTCGCTGCTCCAGGCCAATGGGGGCTGCTGAAAGTGGCGGCCAGTTTGTCCCTCGGCCCGCGTCACTTCCAACAGCTCCCATTGGCCTGAAGCAGTGAACCGCGGCCAATGGGAGCCGTGATAGGCCGGACCTGAGGACGTGGCAGGTAAACAAACCGGCCCAGCCCACCAGGGGCTTTCCCTATGCAAGCAGTGGAACAAGTTTGGGAAACACTGCCGTAGAAGATTTAAGGGAGATATGAATAAAGTTTTAAAATCATTCAGCAAGGTCTGGGGCTTCGATTGGAAAGGGATGTCCCTATATCCACGGTTGTGTTACCTGAATCTCCCAGCCCTGGATGACAGATATGGAGTTCTGGTGACACAGCCATTTCCTCTCTCTGACCTTTCCTTCACGAACTTCACCCTCTTATGCAGACCCAGGCATGTCAAATATTTGCAAAAGGTCAGACAAGAAAATAGGAAGGAAAATATACCAAGAGAAATAGTAAGAGGGAACAAACAAGCAAACATCCTCCTACATGTTTACCCAGCTCAGCCATTTTGGGTAACAGATCATGGGAATTACAGGCAGCAGTACTGGAAAAATGCTGTTCTCAGCCATTGAGAGCAGGATACCAAGGACAGTTTGCTGTAGTAGAAGGGCTACTGTTGCACCTGATGTTTTGATTATTTTGATTTCTAGCTTCAACTTACAATCTTATCAACTTTAAAAGGAACGAGCTTCAAAAACATGAACCACTGAAGAATAGGATAAGCCCTGTAACAGGCTTGATTTCCTTCCTGACACTCTATCATGTAATCGAGTTGGGGAACAATGTCTTTTCATTGGGGGGTAACTCACTTATTTATGGGCTTGTGACATCACTAATAATGATCAAACAACCAAGTCCATCCTCGTCTCTGGATTTCCCAGTGTACTCGTCTCCGATGTGTTATATTTTAAACTGTAGCTGCATGGGAGCAGAGATTGCCTTTATTTCTGTGTACCGTACAGCACTGAGCACATTGATGGTGCTAAGCAAATAACAGGACAAAAATACCTATTAATTCTGGATAGAGAAGCAGTTGGACTTGAACTCCTTCTAGACAATTAAGAGTTGAAGACTTTTGTCCTATGCTATTTGAAAGATTATTTTCCATAGACTTGCAATACGATCTCACGACTTTCATCTTTACTCTTGATGTCACGAGACGCTCATGCATGTCTAGCAGATGATAAACAGTGGTGATCCTACAAAACCTGCCCTTTTTAACCTATCATAAATAGATACGGTTATTCCCTTTTATTTTCCTACACTAAATACCTCGAGAACTGAGGCTATTTAATTGCAAAGTTTTATTTAGTTATCTAAAACAACTGGTACATTTGGAAAGGCTGTCCAGCCATAGACAAACTGTGTGTGTGTGTGGGAGGGGGGGTGTCATGCGGCTTTGTTAGATTTTTATTAGTGTACAAAGATAAACTCTGTTTGCCCAGTTTACATGGGTCTGTCTTGGGTTAAAGCTGCCTAGCATAATCAGCCCAGTCTAGCTCCCGCTGCTGAAACACAACAAAACCAAACAAACTGTAAGTTAGAATTATTGCTCTTAAATAAAGCTGATTTGAGCGTCTGGCTTTTAAGAAAAACTCCTTTACCGTATACTAAGCACCTTGGCTTGACTGGCAGTGAATTTCCTGGCCTAGTCTGCTGGGAACTTTAAATGAACACAAGCAATTATAAACCCAAAGTCTGCAGCAATTTGTAGGCATTATCTCAGGATAATTACCCTGAAACGTTCACGTTGCAAAGCAAAGGTAGATAATTTAAAAATCCATTTTTCTCTGTCTGCATTACTGTTTGGGCATAAGACCCTTCCCTTTTGCGGGCATTGTAGTGAGATAATAAAGCCTGAAATTGGTCCTTTGAAGATACCTATTGCAGTTTGTTAGAAAGCAATGAAGACAATCTTGTTTGACCTTTCTTAGCTTTATTATACTTAAATACCTAGACAAGTTTAATTTCTCAGCGCAAACTGACAAAAGCCAGAGGATTGAAAGTCAAAGTAAAAAAACCCTGCCCTTAATGAGCTAAGGACAATAGTACCACCTACAGGGCCTCAGAGCACATGGCTGCTTCCCTGCTTTGTGGGTAGGGTAAGTACTCCATGGGGGTGCTGAGCTCTGGACTAGTTGTGACTCCCACTCTGGCAGTGTGAGCAACACCCTGACATTTTCTTGAGATTCCCGTTTGTGGAGCCAATGAAGTCTTGAGAATGCACTCGGCTCCCACTTATATAACCAGGGAAAACAACCTGAGAAACTGCTGAATGCATAAGCAAAGATCCCTGGGAATGGTGGCTTCCTCATTGCCCACCCCCCACCAGCCAAGCTTACAGGGAAAGGGAATGAAGGGCCTTTATCCCCTTGCTGAGTCCTGGTAACCCATGCCCAGCTGAAAGTAAAGAGTGATCTGTCCCCTTCACGAGTGATGGAGAAGATGATGACAAATCTCCCACTGTGAAGGGCCAGCAGCAGGAGAGATGCTAGTGGTGTGATACTTGGATGAACCAAGTACAGTCCTCTTTTTTTTTTTTTGCAGGGTCGGGGGTGGGAGGGATTGTGCTATTAAAATCTGGGATCAGTACATGTTTCATGCTCTGATGTCATCAAGCCATGCAAAAATCTACCCTTGCCACTTTAATATATGTAAATCTATGTATACATACAGCCACCCATCGACCCACCTACCCACATGAGTGTTCATACAATACACACACACACACACCCATCTTTAATTTTTGGCTTGGAGATATCAAACCACGTGTGTTATATAATATTCTTAAAGAGTGATGATGGATTTTTGCATCGAAGCATCATTTACTCTAGTGAAGAAGCAGGTCCTTCTCACCTTGACTTTAGAGAGGACAGGATGAAGCCTGGCAGGTGGGAAATGGAAGGCTTAAAGTACTGGCAGTGGAGAAAGGCAAACAAATTTGAAAACTTCCCCAACCTTTGGTTGGGGGGAGGGAATGTCACTCCTTTCCTGGACTCCACCTCAATGGACACACTCCATATCACTCCATTTCCCCCCCTTAGCCATTGTGCAGTCATGTCAAAACAAAGACAGTGAAGCTATGTGTATTCTTCTAATGGGATTGCATCATTTTGTGGACGTAATGCAATGTTTCCTACAGTCTGTGAGGAATGTAACAACAGGGGTTGGCTGTACCTTTTACTTGAGATTCTTGGGTGAAATGCACTATAGAAGTGCAAAGCCTCATTGTTCATTATCATTAGGTAAACAGAACTGGGGAGCCGTTAAAGCAGCTACACCCATTTATCACAGAGTATTTACCAGTTTTTTCTTTTTAAAACAGAACCTTTAGTCAAACTGAGATGAAGTCTGCAAGGTGCTGAGTGCCTACAACATTCATTCAGCTTCAGTGGTGGCTCACAGCTCTCAGAGCTCACAGGCAGTGCTGACCACCCGGCAGGATCAGGCCCAGAATTAGCAGAAGTCCATGGGTTATTATGTAGTCCAGCTCTAATGGTACTGCCCAGTCTGTCTGTTGCAACTGCAGTTCCTCTTTTTGGCTCCAGAGAATTTGGCTTTTTTTTTTTTAATAGTTGAGGTATAGAGTGAAAGGTGGGCAGGAGAAGAGGGACAAAGAGAGTTATCAACGAGGGGGCCAGCTGTGTGAGGTTACTGACCTGATTTCAAGCGTACCGGGGTACTCTGTGACCCCTGTAATTTTACTGCCTCCTGAGTTATCGTTTGTGATTTTCACTGGAGTGAAATGATACATCAGGGAACAGTAAGGATTCCAGGAGCCCACGGATAGACAGAATACAAAGTACCTACCAAAACAGCTGCCATACCTCTGGCAAATATATTTTTTTAATCTTTTACAATGGAGACTCCAACTGCCTATCCAGATCCCCTGAGGTGTGGTTAATTGAAAACACTAGAGAAGGGAACGTTTTTTACAATCATGGGCCCAGTTCATAGTGCAGACGCTATATAGGCACCTGCAACTCAGCTGTCAAGGAGCTTAATCCAGATTCAAACGTCCCCTCTTCGCAGCTGTGGAATGTAGCCTCTGAGCTCCTGCTGCTTCCCCATGAAGACCTGCTCCCCTCAATGACCACAGAAAGAACACTGCTGACTCTGCCAATGTTGTGCTCAGTGGAGTTCACACCAAATGGGGATGGAACAAATTCTAAGGCTGCTTAGCAACATACCAGAGGCCAATCAGAGCCACAGAGAGACTTAAAAGATAACATCAGGAAAACTATTAATCAAAAATGAGCTGATGTCAATCAAAGGAGAAGGATCGTCTCTGGCAGAAGAATGGAGAAGGTATTCTGTTAGAAACAGTATAACTTATCCAGCTTCTGGCTGGAAACACAGTTGGCTTGCAAAACAGCTTCCATATATAGTTAAGGCCAATCTTTAAAGTCATGATGACTGGCCTAACTCTTTCAGATACTATGTGTTTACTAGAACTGGTTTAAAAAAAACACACACACCAAAAGCTTGCAAGATATTAAAGTGTTTTAATTGGTTCTAATTTTTCTGTGAAATATCGATCTCACTTTTCTATGAAAAAAATCATTCCCTCCAAAAAATGTTGAATTGTTTTCCATTTGTGTGTGGGGGGACCCTCTCTCTTACCTTTGTAATTTTTTCTCCCTTATAAAAAGAAAAAAAATTAGCTTTTCCCCTACTGAAACAAAATGCAGTTTTAAAAAGTTTTCGCTGGAAAATGAAAAACGTGGCCAAAACAACAATTAATTTTTGTTTTGTTTGAAAAGACATTTTCCACTGAACAAAGTTCAGGTGGAACATTTTTGACCAGCTCTAACATTTACACAGTTTTTAAAACCACTTTAACTGGGATAAAGGATTCCAGACCGTTTATAGGAGAAGTCCGATAACATTTAATTAGCATCAAATGACTAGGATGCTATATAAATGACTCCCAAACAACTGTAGGGTTGACTAGATAATTATTTCCCTGCTAAAGAATTCAAAAAGTGGGTTTGTAAATTCTATAGAAGGTTATCACCATTTAATACATTTTACAGAACTTCCCCATAAGGGGCTAAACCCATTACATCCATTTTATATGAAACATGCATCTTTTTAATGGTCTACAAAATACTTTTTTCTTTTTAGTGGATTAGGGCTTTTAAGAGTTGCTTGATTGGAAGCCCTGTACTGAAATCTTTTTTTGTTCAATAGAAGAAATGCAACACAAGATATGTCAGAGTCAGCATCTATCTTGGCATGGGGTCAGAGAGGAGAGCTGAGACTGCTGCTAAGATTACTATTTAATGCAATTTGCGGTGATTGTGTGACATGGATGCCTTTTAACCCAAATGGACACTTTTTGCCAAAAACTAGTTCATTTTGCTCAGGCCCGTGAACAGCCACAACTTGGCAACAAAATTAAGCCACCAATTGCTTGGCCCAGACTTGAACCGGAGCCCTACGAGTAGAAGGCTGCGTGTCCCAAACAAGTAAAACACATTTAAAATTCTGATGCTCAAGGCAAAATGCACTGCTGGGGCAAACTACCAACAATTCACTCCATTTGGGGCCATCCCCTCCTCCAAGACTCAGCCAACACAATGTTTCTCCTACCAGCTTGTGGGAACGTTCCTCTTTCTTTCCCTTTTAAGGCAGGAGTTCACAACAGATCATCAGCTTTAATCTTGAAATTCCTATCCATTTCATGTCAAGCCTTAGGGTTTAATTATGACTATGACAGCCAGAGCTGCCGTAGCAGGGGTGTAGAGGTGAAGTGAGAGTGCAAAGTTGAAGTGACTAAAGACATCATGCCTCAATAGGACAAAGGCAGGAAAAATACTTTCCCGGGTTCTGGGTGGAGCATGCTCAGTCGCGCTAGTGGCTATCGCTTTATAAAAGGCGCAGCATGACCCTCCAGTTGCTAGGAGGGGCACAGGTGGCCATGTGCTCAACCACCCAGTTTGGCCCATTTGAGGGGTGGAGCGCTGCTGACAGTGCAAGCCAGCTCCTACTTGTGCTCAGGGAGTGCGAGCAGTAGCTTCCCTCCTGCCTTCTACACAAGAATGTGGGTATGGGGGGAGATTCAACACACCCTTTTGCCCTTCAAGTGCACTTGCGCAGTGCGGACCTTGTGAGTTTTATGCCTAGCACAAGACAACAAACCATATCCCTGACACACATGAACCGGTATTTCTCCCCCCCCCCAATCCCCAACACCACATTCCCCAAGTGGTTTTGCAGAGGAGGATGCTGTATCTCTTGAGTTTAAAACCTCATTTCAATGCATTGGCCGGGGGAAATGTTTTCAGCTTCCCCGTGCTCCCTTGCCTGCTTTGTGGCTTGATTTAATTTTACCAGACTAGAGCCGGAACAATTATCTGATTCTTCATGTACGGCATGCTTCCCGTGGTCATTTCTGAAGTTTTACTGGTTCATAACCTCTGTAATCAGAAGACCCAGTTTAAAAAAAAAAAAGAAACTAAGTGAACAGGCAGGAATCTGTTCATATTATCCCTTCCTAGCTGTCCAGGCTTTCATCCTCTTCTCTCCCACACATGCCCTTATTGCTCCGCTACTCACCCACCAATGAGGGTCTGTCAGTGGCAGTGAGGGGTCAACATCAAAGCACTTTTACAGCTAGCAGCTTGCAGCTAATGCTGGCATTATGGAGCGAAATAGACCGAGAGAGCAGAGAGAGAGAAGCATAGGGATTGAATGAATGGCTCTCTCATATAAAAAGAGACCAAAGAATAGAACAAAACCTTCTATTCTCCCACTCTTTATAATACTCCTGAGCTGAGTGTGCGTATGTGGTACACAGCTGAGTTTGAACTGCATTAGCACTCTTTCAGTTTACAAACAAGAGGCCTAATTTAGAAGAAAAATCTCCTATCTGATTATTTCTTTGTGCTCACCCATGTGGCAAAAAATGTCTGTACAGAGAAGCGGGGGGGCTACTGAGGTGGCTTATTAACTTCTCAGGCTATATCATGATTGTGAAGGGCAATTGGGAGATCATTATTCATCCCTAATTTCCAGACTCAGAAAAACAAAAGTACAAAATATGTGCAGTGAAGTCTGGAGGGATTGGTGTTTGTCCATACACCAGCATGGTGAAAATATGTTGAGTACACCCGATACTGACAGCAAGTCTGATGCTAACACCCCCCGCCCCCAAATACTAATGAATTATTTTGTCCGATGCAACAGATATGAAGATTGGATGTCTTTCTAAAAGATGTGCTCTTCCTTAGCCAGAATTTGCGGACTTGACTCAGGAATCACTTGGTGAAATTCTATGGCGTGTGCTATTCAGGAGATCAGGCTAGATGGTATCTCCTGGCCTTAAAAGTCTACTAATCTATATTTTGTGCACTAGAAATCAAAGCTATTATGTCAATGAGAGATGTTCTTCAGAGATTCTGACAGTACGTTTTTGCTGATATGAAAGCCACAGGTTTGCTACCTAGATATGCTCACTGACTGCACCTGGAGAATCTTGCTCTTTTGTATTAGGTTTAGCCGAATGATAGCGACAATGTCACTGGCTGACCGAACGTGGCCCTGCTTCGAGGCAGTCAAGTCAGGAGCAATGGGCACGACGAAGCGAGCAGCTGGCAGTTTGGAAGAAATACTGGGAGAAGTCCAGTCTGGTTCTCAGGTTTGAGGATGTCCAAATAGACATTGGAGGGGAAGGTAGGGAATGCAGTAATAGTGCAACATGGTCATCAGAACATAAAAGCGGCCATAATGGGTCAGTTCAAAGATCCATCTAGCCCAGTATCTTCTGACAGTGGCCAATGCCAGGTGCCCCAGAGGGAACGAATAGAACAGGGAATCATCAAGTGATCCATCCCCTGTCGCCCACTCCCAGCTTCTGGCAAACAGAGGCTAGGAACACCATCCCTGCTCATCTGGCTAATAGCCATCAATGGACCTATCCTCCAGACCTAAGGATGAGCCTGAGCCTCAAGGCTTTAATCCAGATCCAAATTTCCCTAAGAGTCAGGACATCTGGACACAAGGATTTGGTTCAGGCCCATTTCTAGGTGAAACACACACCTACCTCTTGGATAGATTGTAAGGGGCATGTAGTAGATGAAGGGGACCTAACCTGCATGGAAAGACCACATTCTGCACTGAATTACACCATATGTAGCCACATTGACTTCAGGAGTGTAAGACCGCACACATTTAACTAAGTAAGCTTGGTGATCTTGAGTATCTTGCCATATTTTTCTCTTTGAAACCATGAATGGAGACATCATGGGATAGTTCGCAGATGATGGAAACAGAAATAAACTAATCTCCAAGATTAACCTGAAGAAAATAGCACTAAGCTTGAAAAACTTCTAGTTTAGTTTGGGGAAGTCTGTGTTGACCTGGGCATTTATACTCCACACATTTGCACTGTTTTTAGAGACAAACCTGGAAGTCTGAGACATCATGAATACTCATACTTGCTTCTTTTGTACAAATAGGACAAGATTCTTAATGGAGCTGACCACCAGTTTATACTGCTAAAAGAGGAATCCACAAGCTCTCAGACCAAAAAACAAGGGATAAACAAAATCGCCACGTAACCCCAAGATGTCTTGATGCTCTGAGTGTTGCTTTAATGGCTTATTTGGTAAGATTTTGACATGACAATATGTCTAACACGACAATATGTTTCAGGGTCCTTTACAGTATTATAAGACTTAAGCCTAAACTTCAAATCATTATCACGCATTATAGTTTCCCTTGTTGATAGGATAAGTCATGTCCTTTGGTACTCATATCTTCTCTTTAGATGCTTAGAAATCATAATGAACTCAAACCTACAGTCTTTTCTTCTAAGCAACATTTTGAACCTTTCCTCCTTTGACATCCTTTCCATACCGGAGAAATAGAGGTCTGGTTGAAATAGAACATCCCACAAGAGGGTTTTAACAGCTAATATCTTACCTCTTTACCTTTCTAATTTCAACCTAAGACTAAAATTCCATTTAAAAAGTCATAGTAGAAGAACATTCATTTTTTTAACAATGTAGCACTCAAAAGTTAATTTACACATATCCTTAACTCTGCTCCACTGAACATATTTATTATTTATTTATTTAAATTTAAATAACTATAAAGAGGCCTATCCAAGGCTTTAGGCATTTTAACACACCATTAACAATATCATTACATCTCAGCAACATTAAAATAACCAATTCAAGAGGAACTTGGCCAGCCAGTCACCTACCATGATTCCTTTCGGTCCCTTCCTTGTTGTGGGGAGTAGACTCTCAGCCTTCTTCAAACACTCTATCAAATGTGTCTTTTGCAGTGCATCTGGAAGATTAACAAATCTGGGCTATTTTGGATTAAGGTGGGCATGGGGGAATGGAATGAGTTCCAGAGTCCTGGAGCCTTCACATAGAATGTCCTGCCAGCTGCCCTTTCTATTACAATAGAGTCTTTAATTACTTGATCACATACTATTTTTTCCTACAATTTATTTTCACTCTCCTCCAGTTACATATTAACACTCTCATAATGTCCAGTAAAGCTACTGACTTGCTTAGGTGTCATTCTGGTGCTGTGCAACAAACTAAAGTGAACACATAGATGTCTTATATATGCTGACAAATATTTGTTAAGACCCTGATCCAAAAAACCCATCAAAGTCAATGGGAATCTTTCCATTGGCATTTGGATCTGGCCTTGTTACTCTATATTCTAATACTTAAACTATGTTAAGAATAGTTTTCTCTGTGTTTTTCATATCAGTGGTATAGAATCATAGAGTATCAGGGCTGGAAAGGACCTCAGGAGGTCATCTTGTCCAACCCCCTGCTTAGGGTGACCAGATGTCCCGATTTTATAGGGACAGTCCCGATTTTAGGGTCTTTTTCTTATATAGGCTCCTATTACCCCCCACCCCCTGTCCCGATTTTTCACACTTGCTGTCTGGTCACCCTACCCCTGCTCAAAGCAGGACCAATCGCTAACTAAAAACCTTTAAGGATGGAGATTCCACCACCTCCCTAGGTAACCCATTCCAGTGCTTCACCACCCTCCTAGTGAAAAAGTTTTTCCTAATATCCAATCTAAACCTCCCCCACTGCAACTTGAGACGATTACTCCTTGTTCTGTCATCTGCTACCACTGAGAACAGTCTAGATCCATCCTCTTTGGAACCCTCTTTTCAGGTAGTTGAAAGCAGCTATCAACCCCCCCCCTCATTCTTCTCTTCTGCAGACTAAATCCAGGGACCCTGGAATACAATGAGCACTACATTCTCCTAGAACAGTGGTGGGCAACCTGCAGCCCGTCAGGGTAATCCGCTGGCAGGTCGCGAGACAGTTTGTTTACATTGATCGTCCACAGGCATGGCTGCCCGCAGATCCCAGTGGCCGCGGTTTGCCGTTCCTGGCCAATGGGAGCTGCGGGAAGCGGCACGGGCCACAGGAACTATGTCAGTTTACACCAACTAAGGATCTGGCCCTGTACTAGGTTCTGCACACTCAGTACTGCCCAGCGGTAAATATATAAAAAAATCTCTAATGATTTAAAGTATGGCATAAAAAATGAGCCACCATGAAAATCAACATGATAGTAAGGGGAAGTGGGTTGCCTGGGGAGAAACCTCAGTCGTTGCCTTTAGATGCTGCTAGGCTAACTCCAAACTCTTATTTATATTATGATAATTGCCACCATCATTCATTAGTTAGTATGTGTTCATAACTGCAGACTGTTACAGACAGAAAATAAGGACATAAATATTTAACCTTTGAAGAGGGAACTCATTTACTGGAATTCCAACTTTATGAACTAAGGTTATAAATATCTCAGATGTACTACAACCAACATAATATAATGAGACCACATGAATGGCTGTCATCGTCTTTAACCTTTGATTGTTTAAAAGCTCAGATCTTCATTTGTATTAAGGGTTAGCAATGATGAACAATGAAGTGAGCTGTCCAATCATTAGGCATATGCTATTATGGAACATGTCACTGAAAGTAGCCATCCCACCGCCTTCTTCCCAGTCACTGTAACTCAGCTGTAGCCTGTCGAGAGGTTGAAAAGGATGTATATTTTAAAGTTGCCTGTAGGGCCTCTAAAAAAAACAGGAGTACTTGTGGCACCTTAAAGACTAACAAATTTATTGTAGCATGAGCTTTCGTGAGCTAAAGCTCACTTCTTCGGATGCATAGAATGGAACACACAGACAGGAGATATTTATACATACAGAGAACATGAAAAGGTGGAAGTATGCATACCAACAGGCAGAGTCTAATCAATTGAGATGAGCTATCGTTAGCAGGAGGAAAAAAAACTTTTTGAAGTGATAATTAAGATGGCCCATAGAAGGTGTGAGGAGAACTTAACATAGGGAAATAGATTCAATTGGTGTAATGACCCAACCATTCCCAGTCTTTATTTAGACCACAGTTAATGGTATCTAGTTTGCATATTAATTCAAGTTCAGCAGTCTCTCTTTGGAGTCTGTTTTTGAAGTTTTTTTGTTGCAAAATTGCCACCTTCAAGTCTGTCACTGAGTGGTTAGGAAGGTTGAAGTGTTCTCCCACTGGTTTTTGAATGTTATGATTCCTGATGTCAGATTTGTGTCCATTTATTCTTTTGCGTAGAGACTGTCCGGTTTGGCCAATGTACATGGCAGAGGGGCATTGCTGGCACATGATGGCATATATCACGTTGGTAGATGTGCAGGTGTACGAACCCCTGATGGTGTGTCTGATGTGATTAGGTCCTGTGATGGTGTCACTTGAATGGATATGTGGACAGAGCTGGCATCGGGCTTTATTGCAAGGATAGGTTCCTGGGTTAGTGTTTATGTTGTATGGTGTGCGGTTGCTGGTGAGTATTTGCTTCAGGTTGGGAGGCTGTCTATAAGCAAGGACTGGCCTGTCTCCCAAGATCTGTGAGAGTGAGGGATCATCTTTAAGGATAGGTTGTAAATCTTTGATGATGCGCTGGAGAGGTTTTAGTTGGGGGCTGTAGGTGATGGCTAGTGGTGTTCTGTTATTTTCTTTTTTAGGCCTGTCCTGTAGTAGGTGGCTTCTGGGTACTCTTCTGGCTCTGTCAATCTGTTTTTTCACTTCAGCAGGTGGGTATTGTAGGTTTAAGAATGCTTGATAGAGATCTTGTAGGTGTTTATCTCTGTCCGAGGGATTGGAGCAAATACGGTTGTATCTTAGAGCTTGGCTGTAGACAATGGATCGTGTGGTGTGTCCGGGATGGAAGCTGGAGGCATGTAAGTAAGTATAGCGGTCAGTAGGTTTCCGGTATAGGATATAGGGTGGTATTTATGTACCCACCTGCTAGGAAAATCTTTTCACTTTGCCTGAGAATGGCTGAAAACAGAGGCCTGTTTATATTATAGATATTTTAAATATTTAAATTAAAAGACTAAAAACAAAGTGCATTTAAAAAAAAGTATGCTATCCCTGGGAAAGCTCTGCTTTTAGGTGTGTATATATAGGATTGGACTTCAGGATCTCTTTTATGCTAAATCCTGGTCTTAATAATGTCTCTTTGTGTGTGACTTTGGATTAGTGCAGGGATCGGCAACCTTTGGCACGTGGCTTGCCAGGGTAAGCACCGGGCCAGTTTGTTTACCTGCTGCAGGTTTCGCTGCTCCAGGCCAATGGGGGCTGCAGGAAGCAGCGCAGGCCGAGGGATGTGCAGCAGAGACCAAAACCTACAGGATCTTCACCAAGCATTCTCAAAACTATGATACCCGCATGAAGAAATAAGGAAACAAATCAACAGAGCCAGACATATACCCAGAAGCCTCCTGCTGCAAGACAAGCCCAAGAAAGAAACCAACAGAACTCCACTGGCCATCACCTACAGTCCTCAGCTAAAACCTCTGCAACACATCATCAGTGATCTACAACCTATCCTGGACAACGATCCCTTGCTTTCACAGGCCTTGGGAGGCAGGCCAGTCCTCGCCCACAGACAACCCGCCAACCTTAAGCATATTCTCATCAGCAACCACACACAGCACCATAGTAACTCTAACTCAGGAACCAATCCATGCAACAAACCTCAATGCCAACTCTGCCCACATATTTACACCAGCGACACCATCACAGGACCTAACCAGATCAGCCACAACATCACCGGTTCATTCACCTGCACGTCCACCAATGTAATATATGCCATCATGTGCCAGCAATGCCCCTCTGCTATGTACATTGGCCAAACTGGACAATCCCTACATAAAAGGATAAATGGACACAAGTCAGATATTAGGAATGACAATATTCAAAAACCTGTAGGAGAACACTTCAACCTCCCTGGACACACAATGGCAGATTTAAAGGTAGCCATCCTGCAGCAAAAAAACTTCAGGACCAGACTTCAAAGAGAACCTGCCGAGCTTCAGTTCATTTGCAAATTTGACAGCATCAGCTCAGGATTAAACAAGACTGTGAATGGCTTGCCAACTACAAAAGCAGTTTCTCCTCCCTTGGTGTTCACACCTCAACTGCTAGAAGAGGGCCTCATCCTCCCTGACTGAACTAATCTCATTATATCTAGACTGATTTTTGCCTGCATATTTATACCTGCCTTTGGAAATTTCCACTACATGTGTCTGACGAAGTGGGTATTCACCCACGAAAGCTTATGCTCCAATATGTCTGTTAGTCTATAAGGTACTATATCCATGGGACTCTTTGTCGCAGTGAATATAGTGTTCTTGGATTTTCAGAAAGCCTTTGATAAGGTCCCTCACCAAAGGCTCTTAAGCAAAGTAAGCTGTCATGGGATAAGAGGGAAGGTCTGCACATATATCAGTAACTGGTTAAAAAGACAGGAAACAAAGGGTTGGAATAAATGGTCTGTTTTCAGAATGGAGAGAGGTAAATAGTGGTGTCCCCCAGAGATCTGTGTGGGGACCAGTTCTATTCAACATGTTCATAAATGATGTGGAACAGGGCCGGCCTACAACATTTTGGCACCTGAGACGGGGAGCTCAAATGTTTCCCGCCCCCATGCCCCCTCGCTTGGGCCAAAACTTTGAAAGGTCTCAATTCTGTCTTCTTCCTGTTCTACTCCTCCCAAGGTACTGCTCTGCTACCTACCCCAATAAAAGAGAACTAACAACTTAAAATGTCTTGTTCAAAAATTTTAAGTAACAGCTCTCATGTTGGCACCATTATCGTAGCGCTGACCTCTCGTGTCAGCTATCGCAATTCCTGTATCTGCTAGCTTTTTAAGAAGCACATTTGTCATACCAGCTCCTGTAGTATCATCAATGTCAATAAATTCTAGAAAATGCTCTCTGACAGTCACCATTGCAGGGACATTTTCACTAGGTTCTGTTGTTGTTACAAAATGCACCACTGAAGTACTTTGTTCCATATGGCTGTTGTCAGGTGGACAGTCCAGAATAACAGAGTCATATCTTGTTGACTTCAGATCTGCCACAATCGTTTGTTTGACTTTTCTGGCCAGTAACTGTATGATCTCATTTTGAATTGTTTTTCCAAGGTGGTGGTGTGTGTACATTTCTTGGGTGGTGACTCTTCTTAGATGCTCCTGGAGCACAGCATCAAACTCAGCCATCAGCTCCACAATTTTAAGGAAGTTTCGATTGTTTGGCACATACAGCTGATCTGAAGTGCCACGCAGTGCTAGGTTTTGGGTAGCAAGCATTATCACAGTGGCAATGAGCCTTTTCAGAATGTTTTGCCAGTAAAGAGACTCTGATGCAACCTTCCCTTGATGCTGATCATCAGTGGTGGCCTTTAACCTCAGTCTCATCTCAAGCTCTTTTCACCTATGGAATGCTCTCTGGTGATTTGCTCCTTTCTCATGGCATGCCAGATTTCTAGCCAGATTTTTCCAGTCCTTTGTTTCTGTAGAACCCAATGTGGCTGGAACATTAGACTGGAAGAGTTTGCAACAAAAACAGTATGCAGCATTCTGGGTTTTTGAGTACATAAGCCATGGCCTCTCCAATTTGTCACCATTGGGGATTTCATGCCAGTAATGTGTTGGATGGAAACTTCTATTTTCATTGTCTTTGGGGAACATGAAGTTTTTCACTTGTTGTGGCCCATGCAGTACAAGGAAGTCCCTCAGACTACTGCTCAAGTGGGTCCACAGTCCTGGATCATCTAGACTTAAGGAACTAAACTCAGCAGCAGCTGTTTCTTGCACCTCCACCACACTCTTCTCTGATCTACACTTTTCTTCAGGAATGTGCATGGTTACATCCATTTGAGATGGAGATATGGATGCTGCAGTAGCTGCCAAGTCACCTGCACTCTGACTAACTGGAAGATCAGGCATCTCCTCACTGGGGCTGGAAGGCTCACCGTGAACATTTGTGTCTATGTATCTCAGGAGAGCTCCTTCCTGCTTAGATAGAAAAGCTTCCTTTGCTTGCTTTCTTTTTCTGAATGCTGCCCCAGAGGGGCATTTTCTTCCTTCACTCATGACTGCTGTTCCAGGCCAATGGGAGCTGCTGGAAGTGGTGCAGGCCAAGGGACGTACTGGCTGTCTCTTCCCGTAGCCCCCATTGGCCTGGAGCAGCGAACCGCAGCCAGTGGGAGCTGTGATCGGACGGACCTGCGGACGCGACAGGTAAACAAACTGGCCCGGCCCACCAGGGGCTTTCCCTAAACAAGTGGTGTCCCAAGTTTGGGAAACACTGCCTTAGGCCTTGGACTGACAGATGCTGGGACTGGACAACAGGAGATAGATCACTTGATGATTTCCCTGTTCTGTTCATTTCCTTTGAAGCATCTGGCAATGACTGCTGTCAGAAGACAGGATACTGATCTAGATGGACCACTGTCTGACCCAGTGTGGCCATTATGATGTTCTTATATATAAGCCAAAAATTTAAAAAAAATTGTTCTTGATTTTTCAACTAAAATACAAAAAAATCAAGAAAAACAATTTTTTTTCACAAAACCCCATTTTTCTTAAAAAAACAAAACACTCTTCAGCCAGCTCCACTCATTTTCACAAATAATCTATGCTCAGGATTTGAACTCAAATCTCGAGCAGTGAAAAGCTAATGCACCTAGTCACACAGTTAATGGTATTAGAATAAAATGTTGTACATCCAAACACTACAATTTCGCACCAGAAGAAGAAATGCCAGATCCAAAGTACAGATCAGAAAACATAGTATAGGAACACAAATTAATTGAGTGACTTTCAACATTTCTTTGGTAGTGTAAGAAAAAAATCACAACAGCACGTTCTGTACGATAAATAATGAAGAGTTTGCCAAGACAATATAAACCTTTCTCATCGTGTTACTGCAAAGCAGCCTATGCTGCAACATACTTTCAGTGTTACATCACAGAAGTGGTATCAGAAAATGGTTTATTGTAAATTGCAACCCAGATTGCCATATATCCACTATAACTCCAGGAATCTGAACTCTAAAGTAATTTAGAGGTAGGGTTACATCAAGAAGAAAGGATATCCTCCCTGGGAGATAAAACAATACACAGTATCTGTCTTACAGATGTAGTGAGAGACAAAGCCATTGGAAATGGACATCAAGCTGGGGAAAACTTTTCTGAGACTAGAAAGCTTTTTCCAGGAAAATCAATTAAGAAGGTTTGTTTCCTGAGCACAAATGCTTATCCTGTTTCTCCCCCTGCCTTTATATTGCAATACACAGTCTGTCTGATTTGAATTAAGTCTGTTCCTATCACTTTTACTGAAATAAACAGCTGATCATCCTATCTATTTGACCACCAGGCTGTATATTATAGCTTGTACAGCACATGGTTGTGCTTATAATGTCAATAACAATAGCTGAATCACAAAATTGTATTTGTAGCCACCTTTCATTTTCTTGTAGACTTTTCCTAGGTCTTTTCCTTCTATTATTGAATGCAGAATGTTGACCTCCTCTTTTCTAATTAAATAGCAACCTTCTATGACCAGCAATTGAATTACCCATTAATACGTGCCTAACATGAGAACAATTGACCACATAACGGTCACCATTGTATTTATGTACAAATGATTTAACTCCATAGGGTTGTATTAGAGATAGCTGAAAATTGTCCAAGTTAGAAATTTTGATGTAACGTTCAGTAGAAATTTCATATTTTCACCCAAAAAGGAGGAAGGAGGAAAAATTCAGTTAAAATATTCATGATTTTCCCTGTCCACTTTTTTACAGAAAGGTAAATAGAGGCACAGAGATGGTCAGTGATTTCCTCCAGATTACACAGGGGGTTAGCAACAGGAATAGTTCTGACCTACAGGGCCAATCCTAAACTGCTATTTTAAACTACGCCTCCTATTTTGGAAAACAGATGCTGTGCATCTCAGACATTGCTGTGAGGGACATTGTCCCTGGGGAAGAAAACTATAATTAAAGGAAAGTTGAATGAACAAGGGAAGCTAAGGCTAAACATTAAACTGTACGTGTTGTAAAAAAATTCACCTTTTTGACTGATTCACAGTGCATCTATAAATTACAGCATAATGTAATGTATCATGTCTCAGATACAAGAACAGTACTGAAAAGAATAATTTAGTTTCTTATACATAGTTAATGATGAATTACCATTTACATGTTTCAGCATTCACCAGTACATATGGCTATAATTCAGGAATCATGACAGTACAAAATCTATTACTCTAACAAAAGACTTGTATCAGACAATTATCTTGATGGTTTCTGTCTTATTCATGGAGTAGCAGTGCTTTCAAAGAGCTTTGTAAGTTATCTGCCAGCTCTGGAAGATTTTAGACACCAATGAGCTTCTCCCCTCAATCGTAAAACATGTAAAAGAAAAACTAATGTTATTTTTTAACATTTAATGGTAGCGTTCTTTTTTTTTTCTTTTCAGAAAGGCCGCAGTAAACCATCAGTGTATCTAGTTATTTCAGTTCTATGGCCTATGCTTTTCCCCAAGAGTCATGGGCCATCTAGTCAATTCCTGAAGGAAGAGACGGCCATTTTCTCTAGACAAAGAAACCAACCACTTTGGCCTGGAGTATACAGCTCATAGTTAAGGCTAAGATTTTGTCACAGATATTTTTAGTAAAAGTCACAGACAGGTCAAGGGCAATAAAGAAAAATTCACAGAAGCCCGTGACCTGTCCCTGACTTTTACTAAATGTATCCATGACAAAATGAGGCGTGCTGGGCAGCTGCAGGGCCAGCTGGGAACTCCGGGGCTCCCCACCACCTGTGGGGGCTTGGAGCTACAGGGTCTTGCTCCACTGCTGCTCCAAGCTGCGGGCTCCCCTGCTGCCTGCAGCGGCTGGGAGCTGTGTGTGTGTGTGTGGGGGGTGGCAAGCCAAGAGCTGCAGGGTTCCCCCCACTGCCCGTGGTGGCTCAGAGCCCCCCACCACCCAAGGCGGTCAGGAGCTGTGGTATACTCCTGCCACCCATGGCAGCTGGAAGCTGTGGGGGTCCCCTGCCGTCCGCAGGGGCTGGGAACTGCGGGGTATCCCCACTGCCTGTAGAAGCAGCAAAGAATCCTGTGGCACCTTATAGACTAACAGACGTTTTGCAGCATGAGCTTTCGTGGGTGAATACCCACTTCTTCGGATGCAAGTCCTGTGGCAGCTTGGAACTCGGGGGCCCCCGCCTCCTCTGGCTGAAGCTGCTGCAGGCTGAAGTCACGGATTCCATGACTTCTGTGACCTCTGTGACAAAATCGTAGCTTTACTCATAGTGAACAAAGAAAGACCAACCATAACCTCTTTATCTTTTGATCTATATGATTGTGCAGACCCTATGAGTATTGTTCACATATGAGTAGGTTTGGAAGGATTAGATTTTTATAGGTAAATGTTGATTTCACCGTACACACACAACCAACGAAAAAGTATTTCTATCGATGAACATCTATATTTACAGATAGGTCAAGTGAGAAAAATCCTGCTTGAGAAATTATTAGTGTTTGATTTAAGGATCTTTACTTTGTATATTTTGACATGTGATGTTGACAATTTGCATTTTTGCAATAAAAGCTTTAACTTTTTCAATATCAACATCTACTGTCATTAAAAAAATTATTGTCGGCCTCACGCATTATCTGACCTTCCATACCTTCCCACAACTGTGAAAATTTAAATAAATAATAAAAAATGCTTAAAACCCAGAATTTTGAACAACTGTGAAAATTTAAATTGACTAAAACTAAAAAAATGCTTCAAAGAAAATACAGATATTATCTGTCAAAATTATAAAAATATAAAAATTGAATTCTGCCAAGCCTACCTACGAGTTAGTGGTAACCCATATGATAAATTTACCTCCCTGTATTTTGTGCATAGCTGCATATAAAAAGGAAGCCTTTAATTAACTCCTTAAGTACTGCATATAATGCACACTTAGGTATCGTAAAATCATAACATAAACAGTCATTTCAATGGAGTACAAAGAAGTAACGTCATATACCACAGGACCATGAGAATAGACCTGTGAAATAGTCTAATCCTGAAATAACTACTGATGCCCTATGTGAACTACAGCATATCATTTATCTTTCTTGTGGACAATCAATCTACCTGTAGGACTTTGATGAACACAAAACAAATTACACACAGATTCTACTTCTGAGTTTAGCATATCTGGTTTTCATCATGGTTTGCTATCACCTGCTTCATGTTATGGTTTAACCCATGCCAACAATCCATATCCAGAACCAAGTAACCTCAACAGGAAAAACAGGGCACTATAGTGGGCTACAAGCTCCAGTGGGAGAAGACCTGCCTCCTTTCTTAGGTTCTTCAGTTAATTCAGTGAACTGCTGATGAATACCAACATTCCCTCAGTTTGAATTACAAGCATCTCAGAACCTTGAGCCGAAATATTGGTCTTCTATTGAACAGATGAAATGTTTTTGAAAATGCTCTGACTCTTCCATTTAGTCAGAAACTTTGTTTCTTGGACCAAGCAAAGAAATCAACTCCATGTATTGACATTGTCACTTTTATTCTCAGCTTCTTATCAAAGAAGTTTCCATTGAGTCTGTCAGATTCCTTGATTAAATCATATGCCTCAGCTTTGAGCCTGTTTTTAGCTCAGTTGACATCTCGCCCTAAATATAAGCTTTTGCTTAGGGCTACCTCTTTCTCGTTCAACCTGTCAATCCTAAATTTATCAAAATCTAAGATGGGGATATCCTTTTAACCTATTTCTCCACATTAGACAATTCTTGGCTTTTCCCTCAGGGAGATTTCTGGGAAGCTTTCCACTCTTCTGTCACTCTGTTAGGCTATCAAGGTTGTCACATAGTTGCAATTCATTTGCAGTTCAGATATTTGGTTAAGATAATGTCCAGGAGGTTATGAAGTTTTGTAGTACAGCAGAACTAAGGCTCCCTGTTTGAGTCCAGTTTGAGGGTTGTTTTGAGGTTCATTCATGTCAGAAGACCTTACCTTAAAGATAATGGGCTTGATTTTCTTCTGACTTACATTGTTGTAAATCCACTGACTGCAGCAGATTTACTCTTGATTTACACTGGTGTAAGTGAGCAGAGAATCAGGACCAATGTTTCTTTCATATCAATTAGCCTCCTATATAATACAATATATCATGGTTTAAATATATTTTGTTAAGATGTAAAACTAATACTGTGGCCCTTCTCATAGAATCATAGAATCATATGAGTTACAGTCCTCTGATTCTGTAAATGAAAAGTTAAACCCTTAGACTTCTTGGTGCTTCATATGTTCACTGATGTGGTTTAGGAACTTTTCCTAAGTTTTGTACATACGTTTATTATGCAGCCCTGATCTGGACAATCCTCAAACTTTGGGAAAGTCTGGGTCCAGAAGCAAACTGTGCAGCCTAGGCCAATGTTTAATGTTTAGAGGTGAGGGTGAACATACACCTCAGTTCCAAACACCTATGATTAAATGGAAAAAAATGGGTAAATTTACCTCCCTCTATTATTTGTATAGCCACATTTACAGTAGGAGAAGAGGGACACATGGCCAAGAAGGAAGGACAGCATGGTGCAGAATCAAAACCCAGGTTGCATCGCTGTAGCTGCCCTTTCATCTATAACAGGCTGAACAAAGGTCCTGGATCAGAACACCACCAATTGAGGGATTAGATCTGAATCATTACAAGCCCAATTCTATCGCCCTTGTAGACCAATATAGTTAATACTGAGTAAACCTACTGAAATGGTTCATCACAATATATGAAAGGCCAGTCTCTTTTATTGAAATTAAACATAAGGGGATATATTCATCTCTGGAGTAACTCCACTGGTTTAGGAGACTTCATCAGAGTTACTTCAGGGATGAATTAGCCTGTAGGTAGGTGCCTTAGTGTAAAAAAATTCTATCCCTGATAGAAACTATCTGGGGTTCTATCAGTCCTTCATCTGTAATGTCACTCCTTGGTATACCTTGGCATGTCACACTGGATAAATAGTCCTGAATGAGTCTTAGCTATAGACTTTACCAGACTGTCGGGTTCATCTCGAAATTAAAATATTTTGGATTTATATCTTAATATAATCACTGCTCTTTTCTCTGATGCATCTCATTATACTTTCCAGGCCTAGTATATTTCTTCCATGAAGTTCACAAGATAAAATCAAGCTAATCAAATGCCATCTCCACCCCAACATGATATAAAAGGAACTGAGAGAGAAGGAAAGAGGAAAAAAAGAAATCTAAGTTAACATCTTTCTCTAGCTCTCCCAGTGCATCTTGTCTTACCAGCATCTGCCTTCAGATTCAGATCCCGCAAAGGGATCTGCCACTGCAGATCCTGATACTTGTGCAGAATCCCACTGAGGGTATAATGGCTCTGAACTACTGGATGGATTTGCAGGATTGGGGCCTAAGGCTGAGATTTTCAAAGTTGCCTAGGGAGTGTAGACACACACTTCTCATTGAAATTAGACTGTAAGATTCATGGGATAGGTATCATCTCTATTTGTCTGCTGAGCTGCATTGAGGATTTTATATTGTCAATACACTTTATAAATATTAAACATTATTATCCCTATTTTACAGAAAGGAAAACTAAGGCAGAGAGTAGCCACGCACATGGTGAGTAAATGGCAAGATAGGATTAAAACTCAGAGTCTTCGAACTTGTGAGCAAATGTGCTCCTTACTCCTGATCATGCTGTAATAGTATATACAAGTGGACATGTACCACTAGATTTCTATGATTTTTTCCTTAAAAGGCTAAGAATAGCTTCCGGGACTTATTAAAAGTCTTTTCCAGGTTGCCCTCTGTTTCATACATTAGTTTGTTTCATATTAGCTATTGCAACACAATTTATCCTTATTAGATTATAAACCAGGAAAAAAACAAACCAGGGGAGGCCTAATTCTCAGTTTCATGAAGGCTGCTTTACACCACTCTGATGACATGAATGGGCTTTAAAGTGAATGTAAATTAAGGCCAGTTTAGGGCCCTTTACAGCACCAGATTGGTATAAAGTAGTCTTGTGTTCAGCTGATATAGAGCAAATCTATTTTTGATGACAAAACCACGTGATAAATCATTAAAATAAAAATCGATTACTTGTGATTACTGGAGTAGGGGGAGCTGAAAGCATGCTGAAGACTGTTGAGTCTTCCAGGACATTAATAACCAAGAACCACTAGAAATAACCATGGTAACAAACAGTAGCTAAGTACAGTACAATCACCCTGATTACCATAGAATTAGCACAAAACCAATGTTTATTTTTCCTAAATATGTGTATGATGATGATGATAATGTTAGTAACTACCCCAAATTACAGAGCAGTTGCCCAAAATGCCAATGGCATTGCATTAAATGCTTTGCTCTGCACTTGTTTTCAGACTTGCCTTTTCTAAATTGTGTAGGAAGTGTATTTATAACAGAGCTTCTCTGCTCTCTCTATTCCTCTGTCTGCCCACCAGCCCCACTAATCTGAATATCAGTTAGATTCACTGATCACTTTACAGCTGAGCACAGCCCTTTTCTGATGTCACACTCATTGCACTATTAACCTTTTAAATAACTCTCTCTCCAGACGGCGACTCCAGGTCTGAGTCTCATTTCCACTAAGAGCTTGTCTATATGGGAGAGTTATACTGGTATAAGCTAAGGTGATATAACACCCAGTGTGGACATTCTTATTTTGATCTGAATGGGGTTTTTTCGGTTTAATTTACTTTGCTTTGGGAGGGATTTTAAGCAGGAAAAAAAAGCACTCTTATTCCGGCATAAGAGTGTTTTTATGCTGAATAAGAGTGTCTGCACAGGGAGTTATACCAGTATAACTATATTGGTTTAGCCATATTGGTATTACTGGTAAAACTGTAAATGAGTCAGGCCCCACATAAACTTCTCATGGAGTTCAGAACCCAGCCTTGCTCATACTGGTCAGCTGTGGTTTTGGCATGGACTCTAATGGAATTAGGGTCAGACATGGAATTTAGATTGAAATGACTGTGCAGAATATGGAATATAAAAACATATTACAGTAGCAAAAATAGTGAACATAGCAATTAAGATCTGGAGGAAGATTGTCTTGTTGATTCATAATATACAGAGAATGCGCCTGCTTCTGTTGTCACACTTGCTTTGCACTAGAATAACTTCATTGACTTCAGTGGAATTGCTCTTGATTTCCACTGGTGTAAGTGAGAAGAGAATCGGGTCCTATATATACTGTCTTGCCTAATAATCAGCTGGTATTAATCAAGGTAGCTTCACTGAAGTTAATGGAATTATGCTGATTTATACCAGCTAAGGATATATGTTTATGTATACAGACACACATACACACAAATACAGTATATATTTCTCTGTGACAGGAGCACACACAGACATAGATAGATAGATAGATAGATAGATAGATGGCCATGGCCTTAGAAATATACACTCTATGCATCAAGATTCCCAGAAAGTTGAAGTTAAAATCTAGTCACAGCCTATCAGGCTCACATCAGTGTGAGGCATAATGACAGCTGGCATTCGGCTGTTTTCAAAAAACCCTTTTACAGTATACAGCACCATGCTTCGACACGCAATTGAAGTAATTAGCTACTGAGCGGCTGAACGTACCCCGCAGAGCACTGGTGTCTCGTCTGACACATCTGGGCACAGAAAGTAATTGAAACAGCTGCTTCTGCCCATATGGCAGCAAAAGCTGGTGGTAGAGTGCCTGCTGCCTGGGCTGCACCAACCTCAGGCAAATTAGCCATCATTAATCCCAGAATCTGACCAGCATACTCAGAGCTACTAATCAAGGCATTGGGGAGGGGGAAACGGGAGGGAGGGAGAATGCAGGGATGTGGGAGGAAAGGGGCTATTTAACACTATTCCAAATGGCAGCAAAGTTAAAACATCACAATCCTGTCTCACCAACACGCTCCTCAATCGGCTTGTCTAGGTGGCTTTGCCCACGCCATTCATAAAAGGGCTGCTAAAACAGCAGCCTCATTGTCTAAAAGTGTCACACTGATAAATGTACATCTGGCATCACACAAAGATTATAAATAGCTGCGTGTAAGCTAAGAACCTGGAGTGTTTTTACATGTTAGTGGATGCGGCAATGGAGCCAAGGAACACTATGATCACATGATGCCTTATTGTGCAAAAAAGCTGCATCTAATCTATATAATCAAGGTTTTCTTCATTATTTTCTCAAGCCTAGGGTGGGTGCAAACGTATATATGCAATGTGTGCTCATTTGGGCTCGTGACACCATACCTTGGGATGAACTCTATGTAATCTGGAGTTAGCTGCTCAGAAAAATGCATCCCTCTTTAGCATTGTAAAGGGCAGTGTGTTAGGGAGAACTCACTCTTAGATCTAAGGCTGGGGATTCATTGCAGAAATACAGACTGAAATATAAAAAAAAGCCTTTTGAGGACAGTGTCAGCAGCATAAAATAGCTAGTATAGGTAAGTGATCGGCTTGATTGTTCCTTCTAGATGTCACTGTGCTATTGGATAAAGGTATGTTTTGAAGTGAGCAAGCCAAAGAAAGTTGTGGTGTTTATACAATAGACAAATAATATCCTGTAAACAAGGTCTTGTAATTGTTACCCTTCTATATCCTGTATTTGGCCATTCTCCTTTTACTGCTCCAGGTGTAAATGAACAGAAGATATTATAGTAGCTGATCCTACCAGGTACAAAGAAGTATCAAAATGCTTTTCATGAACCAAGTGACTCTTTCCTTCTTGAACTGAAAAGGTTGTTTCCTATAGAGTCACACTACCTTATTTTGTTTTCTCTTCAGCTTTCTGAATCAATGGGGTACAATAAACTGAGGATTTTAGCAAAGCAAAACCTGGTGAGCAGAACAGAGATTCAAGGAACCTTCTTAATGGTGTCGTGGACTCATTTTAATAGACTAACCTCATTCATGTGTGTATTATGTTCTGCACATGGATCAACAGTGTCACAACATAAATCTTGTGCAAATCTAGATGTTGTTTTCAGCTTTGCCATACTATATTTAGGGTGTTTGTAACCTGTGAATTATGCCTTACTTATAGACCTTGTTAGGAGTGGATTCCATTCAGGACTCTACCGCTGACCCACTCTGTGGTCTTATGACCTTACACATATGTGCCTCAGTTTCCCCACCTACTACAATGTACTTAAAGAAAAGATTAGCTAGCTAACAATTGGCAAATTGGAAAACAATTGAATGGGGCGGGGAGGGGGTGCGGCTTATGCATGCAAAGATAAAGATCAAACAAACAAAGCAACCCGTGGAACTAACAGTGCATGTGCTAGCCATCAACCTGACTACTCTGCTTGGATCTTGTCTTCACTTACCATCAATCACCCTTGTGAAATCTGTGTTCTTTGGAGCAGAGACCATGTCTTTCCATATGTTTAGAAAGTGTGGGTACCCCCACAAATAAAAAAAAGTTTAAATACAAATACAATATCTTCCTAGAATGGATTGGAAATTCATTAATATTTGTACTGTACTTTGAGATGAAAGATGCTATGTAAATGAAAGTATGTATTATGTCACACAGTCAGCATCATGACTTCACTGCAGGATCATTTAAGAGAAGATGAGCTGCAAGAGAACAATTGCTTTGGTAATTAACAAACAGTGTAAACAAAATTATGGAGAACATCTGAAAAGCAAATGGCTTCTCATGTATGTGATCTTCTTTGAGAGTTTTCCCTGGAATGTTACTCTCTCTAGTAAAACACTAGAAATCCTTAGATCCTTCCACAAGGAAATATCCCTCTTCTGTTATGTAGAGATAGGAGTTTGCCCAGATTACCCTAGATACAGTACATATCTGTGCTAACAAAAAGGGTTAATAAACTCCATTACACTCAAGAACGGCATAAGCAGCATGCCAATTTTGGCTGCTGATTCTCATGTCAATGTGCCTGGTTCTGTCCTCAAGCCCTGCCAGAGACATTCTGGTCCATGAAAGTGGCTTGTTAGAAAGCAAAAGGAGAGAGAGAGCTGGCCTCTTGTGCTTTGTTTACAAGAATGTTGCTTCCACAAACCTATGTCTGCAAGGGAGGGAAGTGTGGTGTTAATGCGTCCCTTGCCACAGGATCAGGTAACATTGCCAAAACATATTCTTCCCTTTCAGACATTCCAATGCTTCCGCATTTTGAAGACAAATGGAAAGTATATGTCTGCTATCCGGGTGTCTGCAGCACGGGCTCTCCCTTGCTTCCAAATTCACTTTTTATTTTTTCAGGGCTGCTTGGCTGTCAGGGTGCACCAGTCCTTGTACTCTCTTAAAGGCTGCAAGGAGGGTCACGGACTGCTTTTTTCCCCTTCAACATGCTGTTGGCTATTTATTCTATAAGTATATGAAGTTCCATTTTAGTAGTTCAGTTGTGTGCATTATAAGAATTCTGCAATAATTTTGTTTCTTATGTATATGTAGAGATTGAATGAGAGAGAGAGAGAGAGAGCATGCACTGGCATTGGGAGGGCAGTAGTAATTTTGTATGTGGTTTTGAGGGGGCTGAGAGCAGATCATGTGAATTTTTAGGTACAAATTTCCTTTTAGGTACTGGGCTTCATAATATGAATTAGCACTGATGCACAACAGCTCACCCATGTGCATATCACTTGATGCTCTGATCACTTCTGGTCTTCTTATCTAATACTCAGCAACCTGGTACTGATCATCAAAGCTTCCAACAGGCAGAGCCCAAACTATTTTTGGGATCACCTCTCCCTTAATGAGCAGGACCCACTGTTTTAATAGACCTTACAATTAGGCATGTGCTTGAGTACCTGCAGAATTGGGTTCTTAGGCATCTGAGACTAATGGGACTTAAGTGCTTTGATGAATCAGGGCCATGGTTGCACAGGGAGTCGGTGGCAGAGTTGGGAAATGAACTCTGTTCTCCTGAATCCCAGTTCAGTGCCTTAACTGCAAGAATACTCTTATTCTTACATCTTTCCTGTGCCCTCATTTCTCTACCACTAAACCGAGTGCAGTAGAGAGAGTGCACTTTAAAGAGAGTTTGTAAGGGGGAAGAGCACACAGGAAGCAGACGACTTCCTCAAGCACAAGGGGAAACATGGGAGAAGGCATAAAGATATGAGTGGGAGAACGAATCAAAGCAAGAACCTGGGGGCTTTTTTGCCTTCCTCTGCAGCATGGGGCATAGTTCACTTGCTGCTTTGAACTAAAGCAAATGGAATCTCTGTAACGTGAAGTCAAGATCTGAGGTCTTCAGTAACTCAGCCAGAGGTTCTGGGCCTACTTTACAGGAGTGGGTGGGTGAAGTTCTGTGGCCTGCAATGGGCAGGAGGTCAGACTGGATGATCAAGATGGCCCCTTCTGACCTTAAACTGTATGAGTTGAGAAGGATCACAAGCTTGTGGAAGGCAAGTACAGTCAAGTGAAGGATTGTGAATGGGGAACGACGTAGGCAGAGCACCAGGAGAAGATGATGATTTTCATAGCAGCATTTTGGCTGATATTCTGTGTGTGGCTTGGCTAAGTGATGAGTAAGCAGGGACATAGTAATTAGGAAAATGCAACGGAGTAAAACTAAGGGAAACAGGATGAAACTAAAGCAGGGAACACTTTAGCTGAACATCAGGAAAAACTTCCTGACAGTTTCTACTAGCCCATAGAACAGCGTCATGAAAGTAGTAGAAGCCTATCTTTTGGGACATTGACAACCTTGGCTTTAGAGAGCACTAGCAAAAGTGCTGTGCGGGGTATAATCCTGCAATGGCAGGGGAATGGCCTAAACAGTTTAACAGGTAATTCCTTAGTTGTTTTGGTGGTTTTTTTGACTCCGTGTAAAGGTTTGGGATTGGTTCAGAGAAAGGAATGACTTTTTCTCATTCCAAGGGAGCATGACACCTTGCATGCATCAGCTCACACATTACTTATCTGTGCATTGCCTCAGAAAGCTGGAGAACAGCTCCTTTTTTCAGCCAAGAATGTGAGAGATGAAGTACTGACTTTTTTTACAGGATGGAGTTTTGGACCTTAAAGATTTAAATGGTTTCCTTTTAGAAGCCACGTTAAATATTCTACAAACGTGAGCACCTGCAAAGCTCCAATGGTAAACATGTAACAAGGAGATTTTTTTCCTTTTTGTCCACGACCAATAATTATTAAACTAATTACATTTTTGCAACAAGAGAATCAGTGTTTCCCCTTCCAATTTGTCCCCCAATTTGACCCCTGGTTGTATGTACCACATTGCACAATTAAAGCATTCAGCATAACACCTGAATTATAACTTTGCAGTCAATTGGAGGATATGTGTTATATTATTCTAAATCTAATCCAGCCATGCATATATTCCTTCACCCACACGTGCACATATATATAGCATAGTTTCTGAAGGTCTCATGTTTTACTTCTATGGATAAAGCTGGGCCTTATGCAAACTTCGGGCTTTTTGTATTTAGTGGTACACAGGTCTGCTTTTTAGGAGTTTACGAAAAACAAATTAACTCCATTTAAAGGTCAACAATTGTTCATACAACCTGCCTGTCTACCCAGAGGCCTCCTATGTGGTATAGGATATTCACTGACTGATCATTTTTCGCTGGCTTCTACATGTGCCTTGTGCTTCCTGCCAGGCCAGACCATGTTCATAATTAATAATATTATTTCTTATTACTATTATTTATTTGTACTGTCGTTGCACCTAGCAACTCCTATCATGGGCCAGGACCCCATTGCGCTAGACGCTGTGCAGACACAGAACAAAAAGATGGTCTCTGCCCCAAGGAGCCTAACAAGGTTTAGCTAGGGACAGGAGTCGGGAGTCTTCCAGCGTGTCTGTATTGTCTTGCATTATCCCTGCTCTTTCTTTACCTGATACCCCAATAAGAAAGATTCCTGCTCTGCCAGAGTATAACATCATCCCTTCTAAATCTACATCTTCAGTCTCCATCAAACAGATCATGCACAATTCTGCCACCCTGTCAGCTAAGAGGAAAAAAGTATAACTCTCTCCAGAGTGCCTAATCCTCCATGAACTCAAATCATTTTTAATTCAGTCACAAGCTTCACCCCTGTAAGGAGAAGCTAGAGAGGCCGGAAATGACTCTTCACTAATTTTCCCCACAAAGCCTTTTTTCACATTGTGCTCCTCCCCTACTTTCTGCATTGGACTCTTCTATCTATTGTTTTCGATTCGAGTTTTAAGAGAGTTTGAAGTTACATTTTGAGAACATTTGTAGTGTATTGTTGAAGGCCACTGTGGAGCACTCCTATGGATTTAATTATGCAATGGTTAGTCTGGCTTGGGACCACTTACTCATGTGAGTAAGTTCAGTGGAAATATTTACATGCTCACTGACATTAGAAAGGGTGGCACAGTCTGGCGCCACATGGAGACCATTCTCAAGACTTTGTGGCCCGGTGCATTTGCAGTATTTGCAACATGACAGACAGTTGTTTAATAATAAACACCTGTCCCAACCCCCCCCCCACAGAAACCCTTAGTGACAATGAGTGGTACCTTACTCCATGAGGACTTTCTTTGAAATCAAAGAGTAAGGGTATAAGAATCTGGCCGTATGTATTTTGGCCTGAATCCTGCAGTGTGATCAAAGCATTTAAGCACATGCTTAACTTTAAGCATACAAGTATGTGCATAAATCCATTCCTATGCAGCAAAGCACTTGAAAGTGTAGAGAACAGACCTTTTTTTAAAACACAACAACAACAAAAAACAAATCGAATTTTCTTTGAGGATTCAATCCTGCAAGGGCCGACCAGCAAGAGATTTAAACATGTGCTTAAAGTCATGCATGTGCTTTACCAGATCAGGCTACCGTGCTCAGCACCTTGAAGGACTGAGCTTTTAAAGAGGAAATAAACGACAGTATTTCAAACACATCTGTTGCCCACAAGTTCAGCCATCAGCAATTCACTGTGTTTTTTATCACTCTCACACAGAGGCGTGGGAGTGAGATCCAAGGGCATGTAGATTGTGAACTGCATATAAAAATGGCCAAAAAGATGTCCCAAAAGAAGGTATTTACAAAGAGTATGATGTCTGCCATGAAATGAGCTCCCCTTTCTCTTCCCCCAAGGAAATGAATGTCGAAAATTTGGTTACTTCACACACACACCTTTGTTGACTACAGATGATTTCAGATAAATGGATACACTGTCTTGCGCCCTTACCGTATGTAGAGACAGATACGGCTTTTGAATAATTTAAACCCTTATTACACAAGTGGCTTTATAAATAGCTGCTCTCCAGCCTATGGATTTGTGGAAATCCCCTCACCTCCCCGTTGTGTCAAAAAAAAATTGTACTTGATGTTAATACCAATGATCACAGAGTGAGTTGGAGGAAGCTGCATCATCTCAGCCTATCTTTCTCTTAGTTTATAGGTTAATATTCCATGCAAACCCTTTCCTGTTTGATTACTATTTGATTTCATAGTGCATGATTAACAAAACAAATCTCTGGAAGTCAGGGAAACATATTTGCTTGCTACAGACAATACAGCTGATAAGATGCTCTGTAATAACAGATCCACTCAGCCCCCAATGAAATACATTGAGACGTATAAAAATATGAAAATGTAACTTTTAGTGATAGTGATTGCATGTAGAGCCTACAGCAGTATCATCTGTCTGACCTTGCTTTGTGAACTACAAATGACCTCGCTGAAAAACAACAGAGACCTTTTCTTGCTCCGGGCTATCTCTTGATTGTATCTCTTCCTTCAGGTTACTGTAACTGCTCTTTTCCAGGGGTAGGGGGGAAAAAAAGACAGAGAGACAGAGTAGAAACACTTAGCTGAAGACCCAAATGCCCCCCAGGCCTGCTTTTTCCTTAGTTCTACCATCACTCTATTAATAACGGACAACGTTTTCATTAAACGATGCACTTTCCCGCTCCAGGACAGACTTGAGTTTTCTGTACTGATCATTATAAGAGTCCCAAGAGGGCTCCTGCAACCACACTGTCTTCACAACAGAGCCAGGAACTATCTGTTCTTACACACACACCATACGCTGTGCTGATCCCAAGAGTGAGAAGGGCCTAATAACCCCCAAGTGAAAGAGGTACAGAGCCTAGTTATCAGATTCCATCCTGTAGGATAAAAGCATCCCCCCTTCAAAGTTCTCATTTAAGGTCTTTGTGGATAAAAGAGTTCTCCCAGCTGCCCCGGAGTGGCAGGAAGCCATTTCTCTTGCATAGCAATTAGCCTTGTTTTATTTATTTATTTATTTTTTTAACTGAAGAAACCTCCCTAATCATATTGAATCATTTTCAGCTACGGGTTGTTTGTTGTTGCTGCTTGTAAGAAACTGATTTCTGAGCATTTCAGTGTAATACTTGAAGGAGTCATTGTTAAAAAAGCGCAGATTTAGTCTCTCTCTCCCCCCCCCCATGATTTTTGGCTTCCCTTCCCGCCCCCCACGTATGTTGCAATAAGCAGATTATTGTTATTATTTGCTTTTTTGTATTATGATCGTCTCTGCCCTGAAGAGTTTACGGACAAACTAGGCAAGAATGACCGAGGGGCCAAGAAGAAGAAGCAGAAGCACAGGGAGGTGTGGCAGCGCTGGGGCTAGAACCGAAAACGCCTGATGCATAGTTCAAGCAGAGAATCAACGCACGCTACAAACACACAAATCCCCAATACGCTGCCATTATTTACATCCCCTCTTCTCAGTTATGGGGGATGTAACCAGTGATTGTTTGGCTTGCTGAAAGGGTTGCAGCATAAGGGCCTGATCTGGGTAGGTCTGAATGTCCTTTTGTTAGTAGCACGGTTTGTATTATGGTGTATTACCGGAGGCCTCAATCTTAAATGAGTCCCTGTTGTGCTAGGAAGAGACAGTCCTTGCCCAAAAGAGTTTACTATCTAGATAGATAAGGGGTGGAGGAAGGATTACTCCATATCACCATTCAGGGCAACCGCTCCTTTATTCCGGCTCTGTGATCCAACAAGGACACCCTCTTTTAGACTTCTGGCTCCCAGCCATCACCTATCTCGGGCAGAGATGTGCACCTCATTCCCTCTTGACTAGGGTTTTTCCAGGCTGCGCACTCCCCTGCCTTACTCTGTGTCATTCCCAACAAGCCAGACTGACTAACCAGGGCAATATATGCATTTTGCTGACTCTTTGAAGGCTATGAACAGCATTGTTGCCAGCAGCTATGAGTTTCCACACAGCTCTTTCTAAGCAAGCACATTTATTCTTAAGGTGAAAGTATTACAGAGAAAACATTAAAATAAAAGAACCTACACACATGTTAATAAGCTTACCAGAGATCACCCCAGCCCCCCAACTCCAGCACGGATTCTAGTAGGAGTCAGTCCTTCAAACCTCACCAGGGTTTTTTTTCTTGTACCTACAAGTTCATAACAGCTTTAACTCAGAACGAGAACACCCAAGCGTAGGTGAGTCTTTCCTTTATACAGCTTGGGCCTTTGATCTTCAGAGTCCAGGAACAGGTAGACAATGGTTCCCTCTTCAGGGTGTAGCTTCAAAAGGCTGGGCTTCTATATAACCGGAGGTGGGAATTTGCATTCACCTCCTTCTAGAGATTCCCCATTCAAACCACTTGACACAGTTTGTCCAAAAATCCATTCTTGCTGGCCCATTGTTCAGAATAGCCCTTTGACGTTCATAGCACTTCCCCAAGGCTCACAATAATACATAACCTTTGCATGTAATACAATGGACTCCAAAGATATTTAAACTTAATTCAATAAGAGTTTTCAAGAATACTGCAGGAAATTGCCATACCTATCACACTCTATTTTACAAATGGAGAACTAAAGACCAATTCAGCAAAACAGTTAAGCATAAACTCATAGATTTTAAGGTCAATTTGACATCATGCATAACACAATTCATAGTATCTCCCTTGGCCAATGGTACTGCATTGTTCAGCGATGAATTTAAGCACCTGCTTAACTTTAAGGCCCATTGAAGTCAATGGGACTTATGTACATGCTTAACGTTCAGCACATGCTTTAAGCATTCTGCTGAATGGGGGTGGACTGTTGAACTGAGGCCAGAGAGATTAAGGACTAGATTTTCAAAAGAACTCAGCTCCTACTTGGGCCCAGAATAAGTAACCAGATTTTTTGAAAAGTTCAGCACATTGGTTGCTGAGCTGTTTGTAATTCTGGCTGTAAGTGACTTGCCCAAAGTCACAAAGGACGTTTGCGGCAGTTCCAAGAATCACACACTGATCTCCTTAGTCCCAAGTCCAGTGCTTTAACCAGAGAGGAACCAGTCCCTCTGGCCTGAGGGTAGTGAAGTTTGCTCAGCATCTCACAAGGCTGGACCCTCTGGATAATTCCTCCATGGACAAGAGACCCAGAAGTAAATAGATTAGAGTGGAAGGCAAATCAGCTATGAAGTACAGCCTGCATTACAAACATGCCTGCCCCAAATGCTTGAAACATTACCTAATTAAATAATATTTATCTTTTCATTACTTACAATTAAAATTGCCGAATCATAAATTTATAATCTAGTTATTCATTTTATCACCTTGCAATTTACTGTATAAATCATTCCTTTCAGAGGACTAGACCAGTCCTATGCTCTGTGTATAACAGACTGTATTTTTTGATTTGCCATAAGGATCTGTTTGCATCCAAGATGCTGAGTATGTCTTGAGAGGTGCTAAGTATCCTCAGCTCCAGTTGGAATTTCCCAGCACGTAGCAGCCTGCAGGTCTGTGCCCCAAATGGTTACCCTTGAGGGAACCAAGTTTGGAAAGCACTGTAGGGAGCGATAAAAAGGGACTATAACATAACATACAACTGGGACTGTAACATGCACATTCCAAACAGCGCAGAAGCGACTTCGGAGACTTTTACTTCTAATTCACGTAGGCACTGTGACGGGGCGCACTCGCCCCGCACTGGGCGGGGAAGGGTTAACCCTACACTGTGGGTTGAGGAAGCCAGGCCCACTTTACTCGACTGGGTATGCTACAGGTGCACGGGTATAAAAAGGAGCAGCTCAGCTCAGCTGAGGCTGACTGCCATTGAGGAAGGACTTGCACCACCTGCTGCAGCCAAGGCTCAGTGGAAGCCTGGGACCGGAGGAGCTGGGGATGCTGTAGCCCAGGCAGATGCCAAGGCAGCCCTGGAGGCCTCACAGAGTTCGGAGGCACTGGAGAAAGGGCAGACCAGAGAACCTAGAGGTAACAGGGATGCCCAGACCACAGCAGCAGAGACAATGGCAGGAAACAGCCCAGGGGAATCAGACCGTGGACCATGAGTGAGCCTAAGCCTTGAGTCAGCGTGTTTCGCTCAGAGCCTTCCCCTGCTGACTCAGTGGCCCGTGCTACGGACACTAACAGGGTAGGTGGAGAGGAAGGGCACGGACCCCCCTTCTGGAGTACAACCCATCCCCCTGTGTCCAGCAGTGGCCACTAGGCCTTACTGTCCTGCTGACAAGGGCAAATTTATTGACTCTGGCTGCTAGGCCTTACTGCCCTGCAAGAAGGGGCGGATTTCCTGACTCTAGCCATTGGGTCTTACCGCTCAGTTGACAAGGGCAAATTTATGGACTCTGGCCACTAGAGTGCACTGCCCTGCTGATAAGGGTGATCGTATTGACTCCGGCTGGGAGGAACGAAGACATACGTTATGTACGCCTTCCCCCATTCCCTATGAGAGGCCGGCACACTTGCCCTGCACAGGACGGGGTTTCCTCCAACCCTGTCACAGGCACTCAGGAAAATTCTACCTGAAATCTCCTGCCTATGACTGTCATTTCCACAGCAATCAACTATGTTGTCACAGGCAAAGGGTTATGAGGGAAGAAAAACAGCAGGAGTGAATGAATTAACAAAGGTTACGTTATACTGAGTAATAAAAAGCAGCGGAAGAGAAATGATTGACAAGATTTTCAAAAATGACTAGTGAATTTAAGGCCCATCTCCTCAAAGTTATTTAGACACCCATGGGAGTTAGGCCTAGCTCCTCAAAGGTGCCTAAGTGCCTACATTTTTGGCTGCACAAACTTGACACACCTTAAATGGGTCTGAAAGTGTGGATCCTCTGAAGGTTGGGTCCTTTTAAGGCATCTCAAGGTAGGCACCCAAAATCACTTGTCACATTTGAAAATTTTGACCAATGCAATATATCCTATAGAAGCCAAGAAACATTCTCTAAAGAGAATATCCGTGCAAGTTTTCTATGTAGCGTCTGCAAGTCTTTGAGATAAGGCTAAACAAATACATAAATAAACCAAGTTGCTCGTGCAATTAATGGAATACAGGACTCACTTATTTTTTGGCTATGCGTCATAATGACATCAGAAATGCAGCACAGAGTCGTCATCTTTCCCATTCAGAGTTGATACCTTTTTCAGAGTACGACCTCTTGGCAGAATAAAATCAGTACTATTCATCTGCAAACACCCAGCTATATTCCATAGCCATTAAGCTTTACCATCCCTTTTATGAAAACAGGAAAGAAAACCCAATAACTTAGCAGGAAAATGTGAAAGTGAAGGAGCTAATGCAAACAGCTGGATTTACAGGAAACTCCTGAGTGTTGAATTGATAACTCAGGATACTAGAAAAAGGCTGCCAAAACTCTTACTTCTAGAATACTGGTTTAACTCTGGCGAGGACGTTGTCATTTGATAGCTGGCTAGTGACCTACAGACCTAGGATTGCCTATCCTCAGTTCAGTTCATAGCATAAAAGCAATTCCCAAGCACAACCCCTTCTGGGAAAGCACTGAAACATTTTACAAGTTTCTAAAGGAATCTTTGTACTTGAACAATGATGACTTAGTTGAGCCTGTTCCATTGCCAGCTGGAGATGGATTATGTTGACTCTGTTTCAGTTACCATTAACAGTGAATGGCAGGAAAAATTAACAGGCAACATGCTAGCTAAACAAGATAGGCCAGGGGTCGGCAACCTTTGGCATGTGGCTCGCCAGGGTAAGCATCCTGGCAGGCCAGGCCGGTCTGTTTACCTGCTGCATCTGCAGGTTCAGCCGACTGCAGCTCCCACTAGCCGCGGTTCGCCATCCCAGGGCAATGGGGGCAGCGGGAAGCGGCGGCCAGCACATCCCTCAGCCCATACTGCTTCCCGCCATCCCCATTGGCCTGGAGGAGTGAACTGCGGCCAATGGGAGCCGCGATCGGCTGAACCTGTGGACGCAGCAGGTAAACAAACTGGCCCGGCCCGCCAGGGTGCTTACCCTGGCGAGCCACATGCCAAAGGTTGCCGACTCCTGCGATAGGCAATATACTGGTGGATGTCACTGTGTGAGGGTGAACATTTTCAAAGGTGATTTAGTGAGTTTGGGAGATTCATTGTTTAGGTGTCCAACATGAGGGTACGTCTACACTACGGGATTATTCTGAATTTACATAAACCGGTTTAGCAAAACAGATTGTATAAAATCGAGTGTGCGCGGCCATACTAAACACATTAAATCGGTGGTGTGCGTCCACGGTCCGAGGCTAGCGTCGATTTCTGGAGCATTGCACTGTGGGTAGCTATTCCGTAGCTATCCCATAGTTCCCGCAGCCTCCCCCGCCCCTTGGAATTTCCGGGTTGAGATCCCAGTGCCTGATGGGGCAAAAATCATTGTCGCGGGTGGTTCTGGGTAAATGTCGTCAGTCACTCCTTCCGCTGGGAAAGCAACGGCAGACAAGCATTTCGTGCCTTTTTTCCCTGGATTGCCCTGGCAGATGCCATAGCATGGCAATCATGGAGCCTGTTTTGCCTTTTGTGACTGTCACCGTATGTGTACTAGATGTCGCTCACAGAGGCGATTCAGCAGCGCTACACAGCAGCATGCTTTTGCTTTTGCATGACAGCAGAGATGGTTACCAGCCATATTGCACCATCTACCATACCATAAATTGGTAATAAGATGATCGTGGCTACCAGTCCTTTTGCACTGCACCATTTGCTGCTGTCATCAGCCAGGGGCGCAAAAGCCAAAATTGGGAATGACTCCCTGAGTCAATCCCTCCTTTTTGGTATCTAAAAATAGAATCAGTCCTGCCTAGAATATGGGCAAGTGTACTAGAGAACCACTGTATATCATAACCAGAGAGCACAGCTGCTCTGTGTCAGATCCTGCAGTAATTATGAGCTGTATGCTATTCACAGGGGGTGCTCCTGCAACAACCCCACCTGTTCATTCTGTTCTTCCCCCAGCCTTCCTGGGCTACCATAGCATTGTCCCCCCACTTGTGTGATGACACAGTGACTTGTTAGTGAGAAATGAGTGGAAGGCAGCCTCCAGCTGCTATGATAGTCCAGACAGGACATTAAGCAGTGTGTAGGAGAGGAGCCCAGCATCCCACTGCTAGTCCAGGGGCAACTGAATCTTTTCTTTACACATGAAGGGTGGGGGCTGATGGAGCTCAGCCCCCTGTTGCTATGATGAAGATGGTTACCAGCCATATTGCACCATCTACCAGGAAAAATTAGGGGCAGGCACCCTTGATCGACCTAACTGATGCTAGTCGGCATGGTTACCAGTCCTTTTGCACTGCCCCATGTGCCAATAGGCTGATGATGACAATGGATATCAGTCTTATTGCACCATCAGCCACCCATGGCAGGGGGGGAGCAAGGATGTTGGTGTTGAGTGCTGCAGCATCGTGTCTATCTGCAGCATTCAGTAAAGATAGGGTGACATGTAAAAGAGTCAAGAGAGGATTGTTTTCCCTTTCACTTCTGCGGGTGGGTGGGGGGATGCGTAAATTGCCGAGCTATGCCCTGACCCACCGCGGACACTGTGTTTGACCCTAGAAGCATTTGAAGCTCAGCCAAGAATGCAAATACTTTTCGGAGACTGCAAGAACTGTGGGATAGCTTGAGTCCTCCAGGCCATGAGCGTCCATTTGATTCTTTGGCTTTCCGTTACGCTTGTCACGCAGCAGTGCACTGAGTCCCTGCTATGGCGTCTGTCTGGAGATTTTTAAAAAATGATTTTGAATTTTGTCTTCTGTAACGGAGCGCTGATAGAACAGATTTGCCTGCCCTTACAGCAATCACATCCACATGGTCCATGCTGGAGCTCTTTCTTTATTTTGATTTTTAACTGCCTTGCCACACGTGCTGATCGGAGCTCCACGCTGGGCAAACAGGAAATATTCAAAAGTTCGTGGGGCTTTTCCTGTCTACCTGGCCACTGCATCCGAGTTCAGATTGCTCTCCAGAGCGGTCAGTGGTGCACTGTGGGATACCACCCGGAGGCCAATACCGTCGATCTGCGGCCACACTAACCCTAATCCGATATGGTAATACCGATACTAGCGCTACTCCTCTCGTTAGGGAGGAGTACAGAAACCGGTTTAAAGAGCCCTTTATATCGATATAAAGGGCCTCTTAGTGTGGACGGGTGTGGCGTTAAATCGGTTTTACGCTCCTTAAACCGGTTTAAACACGTAGTGTAGACCAGGCCTGAGATTGAGATTGTGGAACATTTTCTAAAGATCAGGCTCTTTTAAGGTTTCTCAAATTAGGCACTCAAAATTAGTCAGTTTTGAAAATCTCAGCCTTGGCTTGCTTCTTCCCCAACATAGTATGGTCAATGCTGCGCTGTTACCAAGATATATCTTGGTGTCTTGTCATCCTCTTTCTTTTATTTTGTTGTTGTTCTGAAGTATGGATTAAAAATCTTTTGAACCTTCAGAAAAAAAATACCCCAAGTTAGTTCAATTTCTAGGCCCGTTTCCAGTCCCATTGTGTCAGAGCAGTCCAAACAAAGCTAGCCGATGCGAACTTGCTGTCACTTATGTCTTCAGAAGTAAATAAATGTTCCCTCTCTCATGACTATATTTTTAAAGTCCCAGTCTCTAGAAAATACACACTCTGATTTTTAAATGTCGGCAGGGCTTGGAAATCTATAGGACATAAACTTTTGCCTAAAAAAAATCAATCCTGAGTTACAATTTGATTAGCAGAAAATTGTTATCACATTTGTTTCTACATTTGTGTGCCTCATGTCCTTTTCATTCATAGGCTGGCCGATTTAAGCTTTCTTTAAAAACTCCCCAAGAAAGTCTGTGACATTAAAATGTCCTTTGATGCTCTTTCACTAAGCAGTGAATATTAACAGTTATGGTGACCCTGTTCCCAAATGTGTCTCTGTTGGATCAATAGCAGTTAAGTGCCACTGTTTTACAATTAAAAAGGGGATCATTTTAAATTTAAAAGCTCATAGCTAATTTTCTTCTTGGCACTTAATGGCATAATTCATTTTTGAAAAACCACATGGGGAGAGCATATACTTTATTCTTTGTCGGGAGCCTTATAGTGGCTAGTTCTAGTGCTTATGGTTGCATCATGGATAATTTACAGTCAAGCATTCCACATGGCATGGAGTGTCCTATAGTTTGTTCCTACATATAAATTTGTTCCATGTGTGAGAAGTTAGAGAAAGAACCTGGTGGTTATTCACTGAATTTTTTTTTTCATTTGAATTTCAACCCAAATAATTAAACATTTTATTTCTGTTTCTTGTTAGGCTCTGATGGGCAATGCATCCATCCTTTGCTTCCATATTTTAATGTGTACTCCATTGTGTACCATATTAAGAAACCAGTAGGTAGATAGAATTTCAAGATCTAAAGCCTACACACAATGTTATCAGTACCTGATCGCATTAGAAGTTAACAACATTTATTATTCTACCCTGTCAGGTTGGTCAGTATTCTTATCCTCATTTCACAGATTGGGGAACTGAAGCAGAGGCATCTGAGGTAAAATCCTCCATAGCTGCACAGGACCACTTTGGAGCAGTACAACCCTCCTGTGCAACAACCTGCAGGTGTCTGAGAAAACACAGGGCATTGCAGATTTTTTAGGAAGATGAGAAAAGACGTCTACCAGCCCTTGCAAAGTAGCTCCATAGCCTCTGCATACCCTGATGGGAAGATTTATTTGAGCTGAATCCTCTGCAAACATGCCAGGCTGGGGACTGGATTTAGCTTATGACTTTTCCATAGCTACCCAGAGAAAGTCATAAAGTCAGAGGTCATGTTAGAACTCAAAAGCTCATGGCTACCAGTTCTGGACTCAGACCACTACTGGAGCACACCTCTTATATTAGGGTTGCTCTGATCTACCTCAGTGCCTCTGCAGAAAATGTAGGCATGTTAAAGGAGAGCAATGATGTGACTAGGACTCGATTGTAAAAGATTCAGTGTGCGTCTCCTGGAATACCGTTGTAATGTCATAGCCTTGATAGAGGCTCTCTGTTGTATAGTTACTCAGCTGTCTGCCTCTGGTATACACACAATACATGAAGTAATGATGTGCACCCACTTAAGCTGGGTATACTAAGATTAAGGGAAAGCCACCTAGCTTGTTCTTCATTACTAGCAGAGCTGGGTGAGTACCTACAAATACATTTCGAAACACACTTCAAGAATTCTGCCCAAAAGAAATGATTCTCATAGGTTCTCAGGCCCGGATGTTTCCAGTGAACCTGGTTCTCCCACTGTGAGTTTCTTGGCAAGGTTTGGGCTGTAGGATTCTGTGCCCATTCATGTGGGTTCCTACAGGTACAGAGGAAGCAAGATGGGATTACCACCCATGTTGGAAACTAGCACATAACCTGCCCCAGAAAACATGGTTCTACTTGAAAGACAACAGTGAACTGCAGCTCATGGATGCCCAGAGAGAAAAACATTTGTATTCATCCCTAAAGACCCCAAATACAATTCAAGTAAACTTCTACTAGCTGCTGAATGCAGGCAAAACTCGGTGTTAGTTTGCTTGACCTGCATATGTTTGAGATGTTCTACACCCCTCTATTATTGAATACTTCATCTAGCCCTGGTCTACACTGTGTGTGTGTGTGGGGGGAGGAATCGATCTAAGTTGTGCAACTTCAGCTACGTGAATAACATAACTGAAGTTGATGTACTTAGATCAACTTACCGTGGTGTCTTCACCGTGGTGAGTCAACTGCTTCCACTCCCCCATCGACTCTGCCTGCACCTCTTGCGGCTCTGGAGTACAGCAGTCGATGGGAGAGGGTTCGGGGGTTGATTTATCATGTCTGGACTAGATGTGGTAAATCAATCCCCGCTGGATTGATCGCTGCCCGCCAATCCAGCGGGTAGTGTAGACATACCCTCAGGCCCGGTCTACACTGGGGGGTGTGTGTCGAACTAAGGTACGCAAGTTCAGCTGAACTCGAACAACCTTAGTTCGAACTACTCACCCGTCCAGACGTCACGGGATCGAAGTCCGCGGCTCCCCCGTCGACTCCGCCACCGCCGTTCACGGTGGTGGAGTTCCGGAGTCGACGGGAGCGCGTTCGGAGTTCGAACTATCGCGTCTAGACGCGATAGTTCGAACTCCGAGAAGTCAAACTCTACGCGTCGACCCGGCAGGTAAGTATAGACCTACCCTCAGATTCATCACCTGTATTGCACTGGTTCTCTCTGTCCTTTTGTAACATACCTAGATTTGGCGATATGAAAAGGGGAAAACATTTCTTTGTGACTTTTACAAAGTGCCCCTTGTACATTTTAAAGTCAATCTTTAGGGCTGGAGGTTTTGCAATGCAGAACTTCAGAGGAAAAACAAAGTAATACCCCCAAACTATACCAGCTATTTTTGAAACCAGGAACATTGAAAGACATGAATCAGATGAGCATTTAGGACTACACTAAAATACAAGATCAGTATTACCGTAACCTTTGACTTCACTCTTGTCTTTAGCGACAATGATACAATAGGGAGGAGGAATAGTGTCATCTTTCAATTTATTTCTCTGTATGTGATTACTGCTAGTGCACAGTCCCAATCCTCCAGTAAACAACCGCAGTGAGTCTTCTTAGGGATGGAAGGGAAAATCATTACCCTATGATTTCATTAAGTCTACAGAGAAGGATCTCCCCCTTCCCAAGGTGAGATATCTTACTCCCTGCATCACCCAAAAAATAATACAAGGACTCTGAAAGCTGTTTTTGGAAATCAGTACTGCTGGCCCCATGCTGACACTGACATTAGAAGACAAATCTCACCCTTTATACGTAAAGACTAGCTGGGCTTTTATGTTAAAAGCCTGCGTACATCTTGAATTAAATATATTCTCTTTTAACAAATCACTGCCGTGCATTAGTAAAAATAACTGTAGTCACTGAGCTGCAGGAGTGTGATAAAGGCACATCACATGAAGGAAACGTTCAGGCTGATTTGAGTGGAGTCCCCCAAGGACACCCTCCCCTAGATGGGCATCTCTGTAACCCAAGTCACAGAGAGAATGGCGAGGCTGTGGATCAGGGTCTAACAGAGTGCGCTGGTTTAACATGCCATCGTACCACACAATTAACTGCTTACACCAGGTGTTGCCTTGTTTCCGCCACGTTACACTTCTCACATTTCATGTAATGGTGTTTGCAGAGTCCTCCCAGTTTTCAGTTAGCCAGCTTTGCCCCCCCCCCTTCCATTCATCTGGGCAGTTACATTTGACTCAAGTGGACTACGAGGGAGCTGATTGCTCACAGACATGACCTCTGCAAATACGGGATTCAAAAGTGCTTTTTGTTTTATTTTGGTTTGGTTTGTTTATTTTTGAACCAGGCATTAGATTTAATATATTCCATGTGCTTATGATTAATGAAATCAGTGGTATAACTTTCCTTTGTCTTTCTGCTTTAGGGACACAAGAGATATGAACTAAAAATAGTCTGTGGCCACTTCATCTGGAGCATAAGCTCTTTGCATTTATCTATCTGCCTATTGATTTGCCCACCTGCATCATAGAATTTCTAAGTGTCTGAGAACCAGTGCTTCATACTCTGTGCCTCTTTGAAGTAGACTGAAGTAGCTGCATACAGGTGATCCTGTTTGTAAAAATCAAAGATCTAACAGCCTCCATTTCCCTGGAATAAATAATGCAATCTCTATTCTTTTTGCATAATTTTCCTTTTATACCTATGTGAAGTGAATGCCATCCAGGGTGGGATAAATGCTTACAACCATTAGAAATAGTGTGCTATATGCCTGGTTTTCATTAGCTGCTAATTACTCATAGGTACCCCCAAAGACGCCTAGTCATCACTAGTAAAAAATACTATGCAACTGAAATGAATATTATCATATTACTTTGCGCTTGTGGCCCAAGCAAGTGCATTGTGTCTGGAGATGGGCTTAAGTTACACAGTTTGGATCCAGATTTCAAACACCACCGAAGTTGTGGAGGGTTCATATCTGGGGTTTTAGTCCATCCCATAGATAATAGAGGCCATCTAAAGAAAACAGAGCCCCAATTAGTTTTAGAGCAGGGATCGGCAACCTTTGGCACGTGGTTCACCAGGGTAAGCACCGTGGCAGGCCGGGCCAGTTTGTTTACCTGCCACGTCGGCAAGTTCGGCCGATTGCGGCTCCCACTGGCCGCGGTTCGCTGCTCCAGGTCAATGGGGGCGGTGGGAAGCCACTCGGGCCAAGGGATGTGCTGGTTGCCGACCCTGGTTTAGAGGATTGGATTCAGGGTCTTAATTAGGGCCCACTTCTAACTGTTACAGGCTTTGATTTTTTTTTTTAAAGTTCAAACTATGGAAGAAGCAGGCTAAATGGACCAGAGAGTTTCTACATCAGCCTTTAAACTCCAGAGACTTTATTTCAAATCCTGAGGATACAAAGAAATTGGCATTTGGTAGTCTCATCTGAAGCCCTAGACATTAGTCTGAAACTAAAACCAACCAAAAATCAACCATACCACCCATTATGCAATAGACTATGTTTGCATAGCTCAACTCAGAAAAGCCCCAGGCTAGCAATACCTGTGATAATGGTACAAGACAGCTTTATCAGACCAAAAGAAGATATAAATTTGATTTGTGTTCTGGGTTGTCTTTAGCACTGGGTGTAACAAAATGAGCTGGAAAATCCAATAAAACAAACTCCTCAGAGAATATTGGGTACTTTCCATTAGTCATCAGGCCAGAAATAACATAAGAAAAGCTCCTCTTGGGGTATTTGGAATTTCTGTTTTCAGACAGAACTAGGAAGCACAGAAGCAGCGGTAAAGATGAATTAATAAGCAATAATAATTTAAAAAGTTTTTAAACCACAAAAAGCGTCAGACAAAGGTTCCAGTTGGTTCTTACCCTGCTCCAGTTTTACTGTACTCACTGTCAAACTGGGCCACACCAGCTAGTTTCTAAGACTAAATTGGTGACTCTCAGGCTGTGGTGCATGTAGTGAAAAATACCCTTACTGGTGATCTGCAAAACAAAACATTTCAGGAAGCAAGAAGGGGAGAAATGTGGTTGATAGGGGAGTTGGTTCATTAAAGGACATCTCTTCAGAAGTAATCTGCAGAAAAAAAATTGCTAGAGAACCCCTAGACCAAATCATATCACAAACTCAGTTTTGAGCAATGGGCTGAAGTAGATTAAGATTAATCTAGAATTGTGAGTTCAGGATGGAGGCTGAATCAGAATTTAGGTTTGAGGTCAGATTCATCTGCACTGAAATCTAGACCCAAGATGGAAGAAACCAAGTGAGATCTTCTCATTTCATCATATTTCCGTAATCTGGAATGATTAAAAATTTCCCAGATGAGTTGTTCTCATCAGACTTTGTCGGCATTCAAATCAGAACTGGAAGATAGTCCTCACCTAGTTTTGAATCTGACCTGCAAACAAAAATTCTTACCCAGGGGAACTAGAATCCTCCCTGGCTTGAAATTCAAAAGTTTGGACAAAGTTCTAGTTGTGGTCCATCTCTAAGTTTCAAGACATTCAAGACAGCTATTCGGTTTATAGAACCTAATCCAAAACCCAGAGACTCCCACTGAATTTTGGATCAGAACCTCAGAGAGTCAGAGATTCTTTCAGATTTAGCAAGAAGATGGTGACCATTTGTAGGAGTAAATAGCCAGTGTGCCACATTGGGCAGTTCTCTTCTGAACATGATGCTGAGATGAATCCCATCAAGTTTTACACGGAAACTGAGCTGCACATGGTTCCTAGTGTGTCTCACCCTTCTTTCTCCTTCCCCACCAGCCACAAAAGTATAAAGAATCTGGAATTCTACACAGGGGTGCCCTTAATTCTGCTGCCAGCCTGATAATATTGTATCCAGTGTTGCAAAAGCAGGGGCTTCCAGTACTGGATGTGCCCAATCTGATTTGCAGCTATAAAACATTTACAGATGTTTCCAGGAAATGTACTCCTGACAGGTGAAAAAAAGGCAGAAACTCCTTGGCTTTTCTGTGTATTAATCTCTCTTCCTCTGGCCTCGCATCCATGTGAAACTCATTCCCCACTCAACCCCTGGGTGTCCACATTCCAAAATGGGCACAAAGGAGCAGATTCACAAAATGAGTCCACTTCAGACACCTAAATCCCAGAATCAGACCCTACAAGGATTCACCTGATCCGATAAGCATGCTCAGACTTTGTATACCGGACAGGCCCCTGTGGGCAAGCATGGGGTGGGGAAAGGAGGACCATCTTCCTTATAACTTTTAGTCCAGTGGTTTGGGTACTCAGCTGGAATGTGGGAACCCCCAGGTTCAAATCACCACCACCACCACCACCTGTGGGGAGAAGGGATTTGAACTGGGATCTGCAACCTCTCAGGTGAGTGCCCCAACTAGTGGTGTATGAGATACTCTTACTAGAGGGAAGGGGTGGGGAAGGGGCTCCCCTCAGTCTTTTCTGTTGACATTGTCCCACTGTGGATAATAAAAAAGTGATTGGACTGGATCGTGGGTCTCCCACCTCCCACGAGTGCTCTAACCCTCAGGCTACCAAATCATTCTCAGGCTTGCTGTATCTGGCATGCTCCCACGCTCTTTCTGGCAAATGAGTCTTTCATTATTGTTTCACATTGGATCAGCTTCAATACGAGTGAGTCAGAGGTAGCAGAGCCCAGTTCAAACCCCTCCTCATCAGCTGGAGCTGAACCAGGGGTCTCCCAACTCCCAGGTGAGGGCCCTAACTACAGGGCTAAAAGCTATGAGAGAGTCACCTACCCCCAAACTTCTTGCTAAAATGGTGTAGGCACCTAATACCAAGAGAGGGTTTGCAGCTAGGAATCCCAAGCAGAGGGAGGTGTTTCCCTGCAGCCGAGACTTAAGCGCCTACCTCCCACAGAGGGGAAAGGCCTAGCACCCACCGCCCCTCAGTTTGGCATCTCCCATTGGCTAGCTTAGGTGAGGAGCCCCTAGCATGCTGGCTTTTGTGAATCCCATTCTTGTATAGGGAGCCAAGGTGCCTAACTCAGACTCGTGAATCCTAGTAATTTTCTAGGCACCTAAAAGTTAGGCTGTGGCAACAATCAGCATCACCACGCCTAAATCCTTTTGTGAATCTAGACTAAATTCAATTGATTTTACATGGTACTTATTGCTGTATTTTTTAAATGCATGTTTATTGGTTTTCTTTAATCCAATTCACCTCCCTGTGCACAAAAATTAGATAACACTTTGAAATGTAAAGATATAAAACAAGCAGTCATGCTGCAATATTTTCCTTAAGCAATAAAACTGCCACTGTGTTTCCAAGATCCCAGAGAAATATACATATCCCAATTTCTATAATAGATCATTTGTCCATCTTCTGCCTATTGCATTTGACTGAAGCAAGCAAGCAACTAGTAAGATTTAAAGATGATCAGCAAAGGAACAAAACAATGTGTTTGCTCCTTTTTGCTGCTGCTTCTTTATATTATATTAAAACAGAGTAATTTGTTTTTAAGTTTTTGTTCTGATTTTTTTTTTAAAGTTTAGAAACATCAGGAACAACAACTGGTACAGAATGCTGCAGAGTGCCTCCTCAGCAACACAGGCTACCACGAGCACACCAGACTTGTCCTGCACTCCCTCCACTGCCTTCACACAGAATTTCAGATCAGCTTCAAGGTCTTGGTTCTTATCTGGGCCCAGGATATCTAAATGAGCCGAATGCTCCAGAACAGAGACTGGTTGACAACTACTCTTCTCTGGCACAATGGAACCTTTAGAATAAAACCAAAGCTTTATCTGTGCAGGAAATAGAACTTTCTCCGGGCCCAGGCTGAGACTGTGGAATGAATTCCTCCAGGGACTAAGGACCAACACAAATCTCAGCACGTTCTGCTCCAAGTGCAAGACCATGTCTTCTCTACCATAAATATATAGCAAAGGGCCTATTTAAAATAAAGCCCAAACAAAGCAAACTGACAAAACCCCTTCCTACCTAAACAAGAAACTCTACTGTACATACCTCTCTCAAGAGAATGACAAATATCATGTGACAGATGTGTTGTCATGTTTTTTCATGCATTACTGGAAGACACTCAGATACTATGGTGATGAGTGCAGTATAAGAACCTGTACAGTACCGAATAGAATAATCAAGTCTGGTCTTCCTTGTTGTTTCTGGAAGATTCGTTGGAGTTCTCATAGATGTGGTTGAAAGGATTTTAAGCAGGTGGAATAAAAATCACTTCCCCTCTTAATGAATTAGGTTTCAGTTGCAAGGTGTCTCGCTGAAGCCTTGGTCCTACCAGTTCTCCAATCATTTATAGAGACTTCTGGCAAAAATAAAGACAACAAGACTGGAAAAGACAACGGGGGAGGGGGGAGGAAATGGGGTTGGGATAGGAACAACAAAATTCACAAAACTCAACCTTTTGGAATGTTGTTATTCATTATAAAGTAGGGGGAGAAAGCACAAATGCATTGTTCTCTCCCTTTGCAGGACAGCTTGATACAAATCCATAACGTTTGAAGAGCGCTCCCTAATCTTGTCTTTCTTATCTCCTTCTTCCTTCCCTACACTTTCTCTGTGTGTTCTCCAGTTTGTATTGCATATACCCATTATTCTCTCCAATTACCATTCAATACAGTACCTATTCACTCACGGAAACTTTCTAAATATGTGTGCATCGGCAATGGCTGTCTGAGGAGAGGTCCATTTTCCTCTTCTAGTATTTTATGCTGGATTTGATGCCACACAATTCCCCAAATATGGATGTTTGCCATGGCAACCGCTGCAGCACATTTTTGCAAAACTCACCCTCTTAAGTGGCTTAATGGATATGGTATTTATTCCCTTTTTGAAGATTTAGCTTCAGTGACACATAATACAAACACAAATGTAGCAAATATTTGCGTGCTTCTTGGGAATAACAAAGGCATACTTAATCTGATACACACAGAAAAGACATTTTTGAACTTCATTAATACATGGGTAGAAGTCAATGGAAGAAAATGGATCTTGTTAACTGGCTTTTTGGATACCAATAAACATCTCATTTGCCTTAAACATATCAACCTAGCAATGCTATTTATTCAATATAGAATAATCTGTGACATTAGAGGGCCCCAGCATTGCACACAGAGGAATGATTAATCTATTATTCATTCTACAATAAAAACTCAGGGATTTACAGTAAGAAAAGTGATATTCAGAAAGGGAAAGAATATTCTTCCTGAACTGTATTCACCTGACCTCTGTGGTGAATAACTTTGAGTTCTTTCAGAAAATGGACCCTTATTTCCTGCAGATAGAAGGAATTTCAAAGGGCCAAGGGCTTATGAATGTGATACAAAGACATGCAAGTTCTGAGACAGGCAGATGGACACACAGAGTTTTCTATAAATCTGTTATCATGGGCTGTGGAGCAGTTTTATGCATGCTAAGGAAAGGAAGAGAATCATACTGGCAGAAGATGCACAGGGGGCTCTGCATTATTTGGGGTCTGAGTGAAATAGAAGGGTTTGGGGATTTTATGTAGTCATGTGGTTTTAGCCTCAATGGATTCATTTGGAACCCTAATGAGAGGTACCTTGGAGAAGATGAAAAATTGCTGAGAATTGTTGATATCTGATGGAGGAGACCACACTAGTGTCATACTGGTCCACAGTAGCATCAATGGGTATCAGTAATTGGCATGGAGATCAGATCTTTCCCAGATGATCACTGATCAACAAGATCAATATAGTATCCATGTCATATCCTACATCCTGGTCAAGAACCTAAGAAAGTATTTCCCCTGGACATTACAGCACATCAGAAACAAACACTTACCCAGTTCCTCTAAAATCTCATTGAGCAAAACTGGCAGCCTCAACCAGAGATGACTTTGCATGTGTCCCCTCCAGACAGGAATGTGACATAATGACATTAGCCAACTTGGTCTGTCAGTATCCATGAATGGGGTTTGTGCATGTGTATGGGAGGGCTCTTTATTTGTGCCTCCAGAAGTGTGGGCCAGCTCCCAATAACCAGAGCTTTAAGAATGTCACAGTTCTTCCTTTTTTCTTGAGAATGTTCTCTGGCTGATGGTTTCCAGACTTTAGTCATGGGCTACCAGCAGTCCACGAAGAACTTGCTAGTGATGGAGCGTCTAGTCACAAGGACCTGCCTGATCTCCTTGCTTTCAGCTATGCATGCACGTTAAAAGAAGTATAACATTCTTTAAATATATTTCTAATATTTTTTCCCATGTGAGCAATTGCTGTGGTTGCTAAAGCAGTGGTTCTCAAACTGGGGCTGCCGCTTGTGTAGGGAAAGCCCCTGGCGGGCCGGGCCAGTTTGTTTACCTGCCGGGTCTGCAGGTTCGGCTGATTGCAGCTCCTACTGGCCGCGGTTCACCTCTCCAGGCCAATGGGGGCTGCGGGAAGCGGCGGCCAGCAAATTCCTTGTCCCGTGCCACTTCCCGCAGCCCCCATTGGCCTGGAGCAGTGAACCGCGGCCAGTGGGAACCGCAATCGGCCGGATCTGTGGACAAGGCAGGTAAACAAACCGGCCCGGCCCACCAGGGGCTTTTCCTACACAAGCGGCATCCTCAGTTTGAGAACCACTGTGCTAAAGGGATATTATTCAGGCAATGGGAGTAGAGATTGTCTTCAGTCATGAATAGAAGTGAAGGTGTCCATGAGACAATCTTCTTTGTAGACCATACCATGAAAAAGCTTGAGAACATCTAACCTCTGGGGAAAGTTTGGTTGGACATTATAAACCCTTCCTCAGCTTATTCAGAATTATACAGCTTACCTTCCAGCAACTCTGAGGGCTTGATTTGCACAACATCACTCATCTAGGTCCCCGTGTGAAAATGTATGCACGGTTGTGTGCCTAACTGGTGCACGTGATCCTCATAATTGCCCATGCAAATTGGTTATTTGAATACACACATGGCCAGGAGGGAAGGCAACTAGCCATTTGAATGTGAAATTGCAGTAACTGAATGTGCATTTTTATAAGCAGCCTTGGGATTCTGTCCGTTCAAAAATCAGGTCTTTACAGTCTACTTGGTGAGTTTTCCAGAGGTAAACAAATTCCTGGAGCCCAATATCCTGTTGAAATCAATGGGAATTTTTTTCTAGGTAAGGACTGAATAATGATTGCAGTACTGGTCCTAGATCATCAGACTGTCAAGATGGCAACTTTTTAATTATTCTTATTTTTTTTATTTATATTTAAGATTTCTTCAATTTCTTTTGAATGATTTTCTGCCCTTTGTAATTACAGAGGATGCGGTGATTAGGCTGCCTTTCATAGCACTTCTCAATTTCCCCTTTAAAGTGGAAGATTTACACTTAGATAAATCAGTGGGGCAATGAGATGGGGAAGGGATAATATTTATACCAAATAGCAATATTTTTGGCAAAGGTATTTGTGTTCTGGTAAAAAAATATTTTTGGTTGCTTAATCATCCACTTATGATCTGCTTCTCTGTGCCACGTAGGTGGGCTGCCAGTGGAGAAGCTAAGGAGGGCACAGTTGCAGAGGTGGATTCTCCATGCTAGTGCTGCATAGGCTGGCATTTAAAATGGGGAAAAAAGAAGGGAACAAAGAATCCACCCTCCTGGTTAACATGACTTTCATCTTTATAGTCAGATTCTCAGTTGCACTAATTTCAGAGGTTCTACACACCCACAAAACCCACTGAACGTAATGGGAGCTGTTGATGGCAACTTTTTAATTATTCTTATTTTTTTTATTTATATTTAAGATTTCTTCAATTTCTTTTGAATGATTTTCTGCCCTTTGTAATTACAGAGGATGCGGTGATTAGGCTGCCTTTCATAGCACTTCTCAATTTCCCCTTTAAAGTGGAAGATTTACACTTAGATAAATCAGTGGGGCAATGAGATGGGGGAAGGGATAATATTTATACCAAATAGCAATATTTTTGGCAAAGGTATTTGTGTTCTGGTAAAAAAATATTTTTGGTTGCTTAATCATCCACTTATGATCTGCTTCTCTGTGCCACGTAGGTGGGCTGCCAGTGGAGAAGCTAAGGAGGGCACAGTTGCAGAGGTGGATTCTCCATGCTAGTGCTGCATAGGCTGGCATTTAAAATGGGGAAAAAAGAAGGGAACAAAGAATCCACCCTCCTGGTTAACATGACTTTCATCTTTATAGTCAGATTCTCAGTTGCACTAATTTCAGAGGTTCTACACACCCACAAAACCCACTGAACGTAATGGGAGCTGTTGATGCTCAGTACCTATGAAAATCAGGACACGTTTGTTTGATGCCCAAAGATGGATTTAGGAGACTATATTGAGATACCTAGATTTGAAAATTTTGTCCTTAAGCATTTAAACTTCAAAGCTTGTCCAAACTCATCTAGACCGGTTGGTCTCTCTCTCTCTGCTAGTAAATCTTTTTTCTTTTCACTGTTAACTTTGACAAACAATACACTTTAATTCTACTGATATCCAAATAACGCTCATAGTTATTTAGTGTGTGTAATATACCAGCCATAACCACCAGATTGAGAGCAAAGGGAGCAGCTCCCTTTTAGTAACCAGACACACAGCACCCTTACCCTCCATAGTCGGCATGCATCTTGAGATGATCCCCATCATCTCAGAGAGAAAACATGAACTTTGCATAATTGAAATAAGGGATCTGTATTATGCCATATTTTTGTTTAAATTATGCAAGACTCTGAGATACGCAGGGCATAAGGAAAGTAAGAACAAGGCCTTTAATTGAATTCATTATCCATTTCAATAGAATTGTTAAAAACCTAAAACAGAAGAGCAGTTTTGCATTCTGCTAACATAATCCACCTCCATCTGCAGGGGCGGCTCTACGAATTCCGCCGCCCCAAGCAGGGCGGTGCGCTGCGCCGCTCGTGCTGCCGGGCGCCGGTCCCGCGAAGGCGCGGGACCTCCCGCAGACATGCCGCTGGTCCCGCGCCTACGGTGGAGCTTCCGCAGTCATGCCTGCGGGAGGTCCAGTTGTCCCGCGGCTCCGGTGGACCTCCCGCAGGCATGACTGCGGAAGGTCCGCCGGACCCGCCTGCCGCCCTCCCGTTAAAATGCCGCCCCATGCACGCGCTTGGCGCGCTGGGGTCTGGAGCCGGCCCTGTCCATCTGCATTATACTTTTCTGTGTGTGACACTCTCTCTCTCACACACACAGTCCTTAGTGCATCAGTTGAGAAGAAATACTGTACCATAGTAGCTAAATCACTTAGACCTTACATATGACAATAAAAATGGCTAGTATTGAGATAGAATAATCTTATCTACAGTTCATTGCTAATTATAGCAATAATAAAAAAGGCTTCACCTAGAAATTCCAGTTGTTGTGCCAACTAGTTGCATTTATTCTCTGCTGCTGTCAATGAGTGCATTTACTAGGCCTTTCAAATGGAGCATTTTAGAAACTCCAGTTAGCTCAGTCCACTGCAGATAGGAATTCAATCTGTTGGCCCATTGTTCTTGAAGGAGACTGATTTGTTTGGTTTTGCTGTCCTTTCACTTAGTGCATGCCATGGATGGGTAAAACAACAGGAATAATTAGGACAGACATAGTAACACATGCCCTGAGATCAGAAATATAACTTTCCAAAAACATCAGCCAGAAATCTTGAAGAATCAGGGGCCAGTTTGTATTGTTACACCTAGTAACAGTAAGAGAAAAAGAACTTATTTACGATTCTGAAGCTTAGACAAGAAGTCTTCTGGAACTATTACTTCAGAGCAGTAATATATTTTTCCCTTTGGCCGATGTTCTCACAAGTTTTAATAGAATATTCCACATCTGAGCAGGGTGATCCTCTTGTGGGCATCTCCCTTTCCCACCACCTAGGCATGAACCTGTTTCCTAGCACACACATTTGCTCTATATTTAATTCCCTCCACTCTCATTTGTCCTGGTCCTCCCTTTCCCATTTGGCCCTCTGTTTCCCAGGCCCTAGTGATCTTTCCTCCTTCTCCCTTGCTGCCTGCCTATCTGTGATGACCTGTGTCCTGTGGCTGGTATCTGTGTGACAATAAAGTCAGATGCACCTGGACTCTATCCAAGCTCTGTGTCACTGATTTCTTTTCCATCGGAAGCCAACCTGCAAGGCCCCAGAATTCTGCTATTGCTCACCGGAGGGATGTGTGTGATAGAGGGAGAGAGAGAGAGAGAAAGGGAATGGAACACTGGTGATAGAAGAAAGGGAAAGAAGTATATGCATAGATCACCTGATATAGTCCCTGGATCAGAACTGTGAGCGTCAGGTTTTCTGTGTGATATTCACACTGATGATAGAAAGTTCACTTTCTTCCAATAATTCCTCACTTTCATTATTTCCCCCAAATACTCATTCTCCAGAATATGCACAGAAAACAAATAGAAAAGAAAGGCAAAGTGGACAAATGTATTGGTGTATGATTTATTCCAACAAATGTTGGCGGGAATCTATTTTTGAGGCATTCACACTCAGCTCCAGTCCTTATGAAGAGATAACAAACGTTACATATTATTTCCCCTTGCGGCTTTCTCCGGAGAAGTTTATCAGTAGTTGCGGGTAAAAGAAAAGTCTCACACACTCCCATACGATCTGTTGGTATTAATGCTGAGAGTCTCAAAGTTGAGGGGTATCTCCCCACGAGTGCGATAAAGTCTATAGCTCATTGTTCCCACACAGTAACAATCAATAGAAATGTAATTACTAGTAGTCCTATTTGGCATAGCTAAAAAGGGTATTGCAGCTTGGTGCTAGTTCTTCCGCCAAGGATGCAGCTTTGCAAAACCGTTCCTTTTATCCTTCTTTACATATTTATTACAACTCTTTAGACTGATCCATGCAAACTAAATGAAAACAACCAATAGAAAGAGGCCTGCTTGTGCCAGCAATCCCCAGACTGTCAAACGATCACTGAAGATTGGACAGGTCCTGATGAAATAAATGTTGGCTGCTGACTCTTCCAATTTTGCAACACTCCTCTGTGTCACTGGAGCAGCCTTGTCCAAGATTGAGATATTTGCAAACTGTCATCTTTCATAAATATCTGCCTTGAGTGACACTTTGCTCCCCCCCATTTCCCTTTGAAATGTACCTAGCTGGCACTGAGCCTGCGGAATTTCATTGCTTGTGATAGGTGATTAGCAAAGAGATGATTTCCTCCTCCCTTCCCGCTCTGCCAAAGGGCTGAGTGACAGGTCCAAAAGGCGAAAGGCAGACTGGGGAAGCAAATCTGCCAGAGGCATAAGTGATGACACTCTGAAAACACTTCATTCATCTTGCCAAATTACAGGCTGGGCTGGGGACTGATGGGGCGGGGGGGGGGGGAGGGGAAGAGTCTTTTGCATTTTCCTAGTATCCTCTCAGCTCTAAAAGCTGACTATTGCAGAAGGGCTCTTGGCGTTGAAAGATGCTCACAAGAACAGAGTGCTCAGTTCCCCTCTCCATCCTTTCCTCTCTGAAAAACTAGCTCATACCTTTCTGAAGTTAGTGGTTTCCGGACCAAGCATATAAACTGTATCTGTCCTGGCCCTCCCTTTCCCATTTGGCCCTCTGCTTCCCAGGCTCTAGTGATCTTTAGAAAACTACCCTCCTGTCATAATAATCAAACATTTAGGGGCAATTTTCAAAGGCACAAAGGAGAGCTAGGGGTCTAACCCCCACAGCCAGTCAATAGGAGTGGGGCGCCTAACTACACTACATGCCTTTAAAAACAACCTTCGCCTAATTTACTTACTAGGAAATGCCTCACATGGGCAAACTGGAGACTTGTGTTTGAAATATTACTTGACTCTATTTTGGAGGGGCTATGCCTCCCATGCTGGTGATCTGGAAGGTAATGCAGTTATGAGACAATGATTAGCTTGGTCCTAGGGAAGCTGCATTAATGGAGCCACCAACTTTTGGATGGGAGGTAAGACTGATGTTCTCAGGACTTACAGGCCATATAACAATCCATGACCTATTCATGCTTTAGTCCATCCCTATTCAGGACAGCACTCAAGCCCTAAAGAGGGATGGCTTCCTGAACTGGAGCCAATGACAGTCACTCTCTGTCACCTGGAAATAGCTCAGCTACCATATATTGAGGGGGTGGAGACATGGAACCCTGGGGAATGGGAGTAGTTTTGTGGCTCTGTGGCCACTGTTTGATTACTCTCAGGGATTGAGTCCCACTTCAGGAGATATTGTGGCCCTGTGTGTCCGTGGAGACTGGCCTGGTGGTGTAGCTCAAGCTGTGAACTATGAGCAGAGTTTGTAGGATCAGAATGAGACTTTTATGCCTGCAGGGATCATTTAACTCAATTTAAGCAGAGATGCAACCACTTCATGGGTGAAGGCTTACAGGGTGGACTACTCAGCAGGCTGCACAACAATGAAAGGATGGGGAAGGGAAATTGTCCGAGGACTCTGGAATGACAGACTCTTACCCTTACAAAATGTGCTCCAGGAGCCTTCATTTCCAGGAGCAAATTTAATTTTAAAGGCACCTAAACTTTTAGGTTTCACCTGAAAGATAATGGGCCAGATTCTAGTGTCAGTTACATTGGTCTGATAGCACCAATGTCACAATAAGCACATGTTAAACATTAATGTAACCATTGACTAATCACATAAACTGGATTGAGGACTAAACCAGGAATAACTGCCTATGTCACTTCACATTTTCCCTGGTGCAAATGAGTGTCAAAATTTAGCCTTGGGTTGTTATGAACTTGGCTAAAATGTCTCTAGCATCACCTGCCAACCCCGTCTCTCAGCAAGTACTGAAAATGGAGCCTGAGACATAATATATTGAATTCCTATCCTGTACTGGGAAGAGTGAAGTAGTTACTCTCTGAGTGGAAAAATATCTTCCATGCTTAGCCCACCATCATAAGATTGTAGAAGTAGAAGATGGAAAAGAATGATTTGATTATCCATTCCCAGGACTGTTCTGTACAGAACATTTACTAATGCTTCTGAGATAGTCTCGCCACGTAGATTTTAAATAATATTCACATTACATCAGAATCCATTGAGATGAACTGAACGGAAAGAGCTTTTAGAATACTCAGGCACTTGGAATCAAACAGAATATTGTTCCTTGCACCCAGAGCACTAAGAATTAATGACAGTGGGGCCCAAAAGGCTCTGATAAGTGCCCTAGGTCTGCAAGGTTATACAACCCTTCCAAGTTACTTCATACTGCCAAAATGGAAAAGAAATCTCAAGTTAACAGACTTTCCTTGAAAACATTTCCAAGCTTTCTGCTTCCATCTGAGCTGGAAAACGAACCTCTTCTGTGATCACTTTGTGCTCGGACCAGGAAGCGTCATGGTATATGAAAATGGAAAGAAGCAGGGATCAAACTTGGCTGAATCTTTTCAATGAATTTTGATATTAAAGTGTACAAAAATGGTTTTGTGCCATTTATTCTGGGTTATACTTGAGAACATATGTACAACAGTCATACAGCATGTATATAATGATTTCCATCTTCAAACAACAGCTAATGACACCTCACGACACCATGCGAGGTAGGCAAGTAAATAAATTATTCCCTCATGTTAGATTGGGAAACCCAGTAACAGAGAAATAAAAGTGAGGGCTTCAAGAACACGAGTCAGTGGCAAAACAGGGATTAGAACATGGGAGCCCCTGGCACTAGCCACAACATCATATGTATATGGGTGTGTATGAAGACACGTTTGGGTCCCGTATCTATATCTTTAGATGTACAGAAAGTGATAAATGGCATATATGTGAGCACGAGACGCAGTGTAACGCAACAATCCACCTACAAACACATACTGTACTATATGGCACATTAATTGTACATTAATCAGAACAGAGTGTCCTAGTGTCATTGCAAAATCTACCATGTCCTTTCCCTATATTACTTATACAGATCTGGTCATTACTATATTACTATCATTTAATAAAATGTATTATTTCAATCTAACTAATGTCACTAGTGAACCTATTTCTAGCCAATTTGTATATTTCACATGATGATTTTGAGTTGGTCTAACTTGTGTTTTCACAAGGAAGTTGCCATATAGATGAGTTCTCTCACTAGAGTTTTGCAATTCACAATGTAACAGAAAACTACTGTATTTTGTTTCTAGTTTTTAAAGTTTTTTTAAACTCCAAAATAGGCTAGTTTTGCCTTGAAATTAATCAGAGTTTGGAATTTTCTTTTGTTCCAGTGAACCTATTTCTGAGTAAAAAAATGGGTTTACTGCAAGCCAAAAAATGCTACCTCAGAATTCGACATTTCAAAATTTGGGTTTTCCCACATTTGATTCAAAAATTGTTATTTTGTCACAAATGAAATGGCAAGTTTTAAAAAAAGGAAAATCTGTCTGAAATTTCACATCCACATTTTTCTCCAGCTCGTCTCTGAATGCTATATTGACCCTATGCCTTAAAAGTGTTTTAAAGTTTCTCTTGCATGTTTTCTAGGACATTTCTCTTACTAGTGCTGAATATAAAAATGCAAATAGGGAACATTGATCTAGAATGGAATATTTTTCTAATGTTTCCATTAAGCAGCAGATGCTGTTACCAAGCTGTCATCTTTGTTGCTAGGGAAATTTTGTGGTTATGCCAGAAGACAACTGGTTGGGATAATACAGTCACCCTATTGCATGGGTTGTTGCACGAGTTCCTGTAATGCCATTGGACTGAAGAATCCCTGAACACAGGACCCACATCTGCAGCCCTTGCCCTCCTAATTCCAATGGGACTATGGATTCCATGATCAGAACTTCTTGCTGTGGTCAGTGAAGTTAATAGGACTATTTCTGTCCCTAGAATTAAGCATGTGCTTAAGAGATTTGCTGGACATTGGCCTAAGTGGCCTACTGGCTTAATTACTATTGCTTCCTGCAGTCACCAGTGCAGGTAGACTATATAAATACCGATCCATCTCTCAGAGTCACCCACATACTCACATATGCACTCAGGGACAATTTCCCCCCTGTTGTAACTGTTGACTTCATTGGAGCTATACCAGGGATTAATTTGATCCACACACAGATCGCATTTAATTTCAAAGTGTGGCATCTCTTTTATCTGCAGGATAACATTGTAAAACTGATTTTGATATCTTTTTTCTCAAACAGCAGGCTGTGATCAATGTATGTATTCAGAGTATATATTGAATAGAGTAAGAAGGTTACCATGTTCACAATTCTCCAACATACTGATAAGAAAACCTTATCAGTATATTGGTGAATCACAAATGGCAGCAGGTCAGATCAAATTTTTATCAAGCGGCATAAAGATCATAAAAGCAGGTTCCCAAGGCTACCTCTGCTTTAATAAAATGAAGTCATCCATGTGTTGCTTTGTATTAATATTGCAACTAGTTTAAACATATATAAGCCATTATTTTTCCTCAAGTGTTAAATCAAATTGAATCACAGCTTTTTATGAGCAATAAAATGATAATAGACCAGATCTGGTCAGCTAGGATAATAACTTGATTCCGTACTTGGGATGTACATGTTTAAGGTTTCCATGATAAAACTGTAATTTTATACCCTAAAGTGTGTTAATAACATTAAGTGATGTAATAGTGAAAGTGAACTGCAGAATATAATACCCATAGGGCCATCATAATAGAAATAATTTATAATGTAACAGCAATAAAATCTTTAATGTTATCTCAGTCTAGTCCTGTCCCCACGTCTGGGGTTTCGGATTACACATGATTTTTCTATGGATTTACGTGTTAACCTAAAATAATTAAGAAAATGGTTTTCAGAGTGCAAGAGCCTTTGAAAGTTGATGATCTGACGATCATTTTATTAACTCTTTCATGCCCAGCAAATTCCAGTATGGCTAGTAGCTAGCATAGCATGAGGTAAATATTTTCCTCTTAGAGATGAAAAACTATTTTCATATTTAATACCACTGAAAATGATATATATGAAAATGATATATATGAGCATATAGATCATATTAAAATGAGGCTCTCTCATTCAAAAATATATGATGAATGTACATCCATTTCCTGTCCCCTACTCCTCTCCCCCCATACAACCATATACATATATTTACATAGACAAAGAGGAAGATTTTGAAAGTCTCCTCACAGATGTAGGAGCTCAAGTCCCATTGAAAGGCAACAAGGCTTGAGTTCTTTAATCTCTTAGGTGTGTTTGAAAATCCCATCAATAGATCTATATGCACTTATATATTAAACACAAACCTATATAAGTAACCTGAAAGCTGCCTTTATTGGCCAAATAAGGATTCCTCTGACAAAAGGGGAATCCCTAGATAAACTAAAACGGTCTCTATACCTGCTCCCTTGCAGCTTCTGGGATACGGGGCACGTGGGGTGTATTGGGGTTGGGGAAGAGGGATTGTTGAAGGCAGTTGTAAATTAGACCAACTAAACTGGACTATTCCAGTTTACGGCACTGATGAGGGAAACACAAAGGTAGCATAAAACCGGTTCCTCCTGCCCCTTTGGGTCTTGTGCCAAGCATAGATCAGCCAAACCCGAGGATTATTACAAAGTGTCTCCAGTATAAATGATATAAAACAGTTTTTGTGCCATTAACAAAATTCTCTGCATCTCAGATCCTCTCTGGGCCCACAGGAGGGCCATGGAAAACTATGGGAAATGTACAAAAAAGAAACGTATCTTGAAATACGCATGTTATACATAATTGTCTCTTTAAAAGCATATGCATTAGAAAATATTAGGTCCCTAATCTTCTGTGACATCATTACACAGACTTCTGATTGAACACATGCACTCATTAAGTGTAACATTTTATTTTAGTTTCTTGGTTGGAATTGTTAGACTTCCTGACCAATTCCAGCCAAGCTACAATATGCACTATGAAAACTCACAGCACTGTAGATATAACATCACCACCACTTGGTGTATCCATAACTCCTTTGATCTGAAGACCTCAAAGCACTGTACAAATATTATTTGGTTACATGATGAAACAGCCTTGTGCAGGGGGCAAATAATATTATAACCATTTTACAGATGACAAAAGCAAGGTATAAAGATGGGAAAGTGACTTGCCCACAGTCAGATAGTGAGTTAGTGGTAGAATCTAGGAGTCTCGAGGAGGAACTGCTAAGAACCCCTGTTTCAACAATGGCTATATTATTATTTTCTTAATTCCCATTGTCATTTCTAGGTTCCTGTACTCCAGGAGGGCACGTGCTATGCAAATCATGGGCAATTGGTGGGCAATTTTGATCAGTGACAAGTGTGTGTGTGTGTGTGTGTGTGTGTGTGTGTGTATACACACACACACACATATATATATATATATATATATACACACACACACAGTCTCACACACACACACACAAATGCATCTAGCTACTATAGACTGGCAGCTCCTTGTCTTCTAATAAAGCTGTGGTGTTTTCTTATGGGAAAACCGTGGGCCATTGATTCAGTTAGTGTGTGCATTTCAACTGTATTTGCCACATTTACGTGACACTTCAAAGTTCTGCAGATCTAAGATCAGTATTTAGTCCCGTGCAAGCACAGAGGATGATGGCAAAAGCGTTGCAGGTGTTGTCACCCACAGGCTTGAGAACTAGTCACAGGAGATTCAGAGGCAGATGCATCAGAAAGATCCTTCTCATTCAGAGTAGTCTCTCAAGGAAGACTGCCTTTCTCCTTGTGTCTCCTGTGCATTTAGGAAGCTACACTATGTTCTGGCTCGTAATACGCTGCACCTCATGGAATCCAGGGGAGTGGATCAAATATGGACCACTCATCTACTCATAAACTGAATGCATAATCCCAGCAACCAAGAGACCCTGAGGCAGCTGCTTGGATAATACAGGAAAACTAATTTCAATTCTGCTGTGTTCACAACTCTTACGTGTTTGCTTTCAATGAATAATCAAGTACTGGCACAAATACTAGTGAAAATGGAATTTTAAATGCCAATATTTGCAGTTTGGGAGAACCTCATTCAGTTTCACTCTGAATAGATTTGCACTAGCTTACATAAACCAGTGTGGGTCTAGTTTTGGCTGGTTGGGGTATAAAGCTCATGATAGGAAACTTGCATGGGAAGTAAATATATTTGTCCCCAGTTCTCTGCTTCCAGCTCATCAAAAAACCCATGGAAAAGCTTCTTTGCAGGCTTTCCAGAAGAGGAACTTAAGCAGAGCTTTCAAAGCTCGGGATCAGCAGCACATTTGTGCATATGCTGTCTTTGATTTGGCAATCACACTTATTCTCAAAGCCCCTACCCCTCTGCAGACTCCTATTCTGAGAAAGACTCTTCTGCAAGGAGGGGGCTGTGCATAGGGCCACTGCAGGCCAGAATTCAGGTAAATGTTTATATGGCCAAATGTTTCACGAATAAGGTCCCATATGTGGATGTGTATATATATCCCAGCCTGAGAAAGAGAGAAACAGCTTTTGTCTTGGATCTAAAAACACCTCGTATGTTGAAAGCTGAGTGGCACTGGCATTTGCTGCTGACGGCGTTGCTTAAGGAGAAAAATTTTGCAGAATATAAAGTTTCATTTAACGCAGAGGGGGTTTCGTCCCTAAGCTGATCTAGATAAATATTTCTCAATGGTGTGCTAGAGAATAGGACTACTCTCTGGTCAGTTGCCAGATAGCTGCCAGAGCAAAATAATTCAGGTTTTGTTTTTTTTTTAAGCCTGCGAGAGAGAGAACTTTGATATCTAACAACCTGATGTGTTAAACTCATCTTAGACTCTACGTGTTGGAAACAAGACCTCGTGCAGTACATATAAATACCATCTGCATCCAAATTACGTCAACATGTATGGTAATTGACATTGCTGTAAATTATCTGCTACTGATGGACACCAGAACCCTTGATCTGTGCACTCAGGTGCCTCTTTCTGGCTACAGAAATAAAATTACATTTTTACGTAGCATCAAAATGTAAAACAGGCTGTACTGATAGTGTACCAAAGCTTTTAGGCCTAGCTATATTACAAGAGTAAGGAGTGATAGAAATCTGCTTGTCACTTCTTCAGCTGGATAGGCATGACTGGCTTCAAAAGGAAACCTAGGAGTGATAGATTAAAGGAAAGGTGGCCATGAACTCTTCTTTCCCAAAGAAAGTTCAAAGCCTCCTTATTTAGGTTTTTATCACACTAAAAATGGGAAAGGGGGTGAGGAAGATAAAAATTTAAAAATAAATATCTTAAGAAATTATCATCATCTGCGCCTTCTCCAATGTGTCTGGTAAGCAAAGTGTTAAGTGAATTGTAACTAGATCCTCAGGAGACAGTTGCAACCTGGTTATCAGTGGCAGTAAATGGAAGATAATAGCCCCACTAGAGAGTTATGAAATGGCTTGTCTTTGAGCTGCCAAAGTGTTTAGACTCTCTTTTATTATATTCACAGTGGTAATCCGATATGTCCTGACTTCTGTCATCTGTATGTAATGCTTATCAACTCTCTGCCAGTGATTCACCCTCTTGTCAGGGACAATTATTCCTCAAAGTGCTGAGGTTATGACTGAAGCAATATTATGACTAGAAAGAAAATATGAAAGGTGCAGCACATCACAGCAAGCAATCTTGAAGCTGACGTCAAAGTGAAGGAGGACATTGTTGATAAAAAAGGGAAAGTTTTGTTCTAGTGCTCCCAGGGCAGGCCTGGGCATTGCTAAGGTCAAGTGCACATACAACTGCAGTAATGGAAGAATTTCCACGACTTTATTAGAGCCATGTATTCGGGCCTCTCCAGTTCGGGTCGTGTCACCATTTCTGATATAAGTCCCTGTTTACAGGCATTTAGAACAGAACAGGCAAAATTTTGGCCCTAGCACTGGAAGTTGGCAGATAAGAGCTCAGCTCAGGAGCAATTCATTTTCCTACAAATTATCACAAATAAGGAAGCAATCTAGGGGAATCAGGATCCAGTTTGCAGTCATTCTGGGATCTCTGAAATTCCATTAGAATTAGAGAACCTTATGAGTTTCAACTCAAACAAGTGATGACAAACCTGATTCATCAGGTGGGATTCCCAACCTTTGAGTTCCTCTTAAACACGTAAGGAAAAGCTAATAACATTTTGTCACACTTTACGCATGGCTTATGGATTCATTAGCGGGAACAAATGACCAGAGTGACCACCTTTGAATGGCTAATGGCGGGCTTGTGGCTAGGAGAGAAAGACGGCTCTGGAGAAGCTAAGAGGCCGTGCTAAGCTGAGTAGGCTAACAAACACGAGAGGGGCACTGAAGAATAGAAAGCAACTTGAGAACTGAGGCATAGTTGGGGCCCAGAGGTAACAAGCTCAGGGCCAGTGGAGGAAGCTGAAAGTGTGGGACATGTCAGGTCATTTTGTCTCCTCCAAAAGTAACTAGAGACCTTGGTTCAGTAGGCTGTGCCAGTGATGTTGGGCAAAAGCAGCTTGTTAGTGGATCTTGTGGTGCTGCAGGAAGGTTACCAAGTGGTGCCAGTGGCCAATGGTGAAGCTGCCACTGGCCAAAGGTAATACCCGTTCTCTCTGTACCTTGTGCACATACGCACAGATAAGAATCAATATGGATTGTTCAAAACAGGTCAGGATATAATTCACCCCACTCAGTGTTTTTAGCATCAATACTACTAGAACTGGGTGGAAGTGGCGGTGGCTTTAGCAGTCTTCTCTCTTTAATTGCACTGTGCAAATCCTCTTTTCTGTTTCATCCTTGCTAACAAGAGCTTAAGGACAGTCACTTCCTTGGCAGGGAGGGTCAGAGGATATCTAACTGCCAGGGCAGTTGTGATGCCGAGAAAGTCCCAATCTGTGGGTGAGAGCACGGAGGAAGAGGGGAGAAAGAGGAGGTCAGTGTTTAACTTTAGTGAAATTATGTTACGAAGTGGAGCTATTTAACCATTTGTTACCCCGACCAAGGAGAAAAATACAGCCTGATTCTTTTTGTGAGGCTTAGCCCTGCTATTTGATTGGCATCCCCGATTAACTGTACTTGAGGCAGAGAAAGAGAGAGCGCCCACACACACCAACTGGAATCTGCTTTCGTCTTGGGGGTCATGATCGGCAGGGTCAGCTGTGCTTCCAGCAAGACAGAAAAGAAGCCTCCTAAAGCAACAAGGAGAGAAAATGAATCCCGGTGCCTTCTCTAGTATATTGCAGTAATGTAATATAGCAGCAATAACCCCCAGAGTGGCATCTGGTGAACTTGTGACTAAATGCAGCCTGCTTTGCTCAGTGTTCATGAGCTCAGGATGTGTTTATTCCCTCTCACGCATCACGCTGCCAGATAGTTATTGCCTAAATGCAAACAGTTTCAAAAATATTTCTGGGAGCCTCCATGTGCTCCCTTCAGCTTGCCTGTCAGAGCTGAGGGCTGGTATTGCTTTCCCAGCAGCATGAGGGTAGAACTTTCTGCAAGTAAGAAAATACAGAAACTTGGGCAGCGCAACAGAGATAAACTCCTGTGTTGAGCATGACAGGCTGGTGCTGGAACAATGTGTATAGTGGGGGTATTGAGAGCCATCCAACCAAACTGCAAACCCTGTGTGTGAGGGAAACCACTTCAAACCAGGGGGTGCAGCTGCCCCCACAGTTCCAGCCTCTTTTATGACTAACAAAGTGGACAAAAACCCGGTCTAGACTATACAACGTATTGATATTTCTGACACTGCAACTTCATCGCTCTAGTGCTGTGCGTAACGGGGGTATTTCTGGATGCCAGATTTCACTCTGGCAGGTGGAATTACCTACCAGAATCAAAAGGCACCATTCTAGCCCTGCAGGGTGTGAGGGACTCCTCTGAGATTAGTAAGAGTTGTTCCTGCAGGGACAGAGAGAAAGGAAAAGGGCGTGGCAGTCCCTTACCAACACACAGATGTGACCATTGGCTCTGCCACCAGCTACCACATTGCTTGGATTTGCATTACATTATGAAAATGCCCATTCAAAGCCAAAAATAAGAGTAAAGGGAACAATTTAGTAGTGATGGCTATAGCCCCACTCCTCTCTGCTCCCTCTCCCCCTCCCATCCTCCATGTTTCAAGGCTGTTCTATTCATCCACTTCTCCACACACACCCCCCCTGCAACTAGGTAGCTTTACGCAATCCCAGGTTTATAACATCATGTTAGCAGCAGCACTAATAACCCATGATTCCTTTCCCCTATTGTGTTTGTCAGAGGAAATAATCTGGGCACTCCAGTAGCACAGTGCTGAGAAGCTATGGTGTGTTTCTATAGCAACTGACTAATCCACAGGTGGAAGGTGATTGGACACCTTTGGCACCAGCACGATAATTTGAAAGATCTTTTTCACTGCGCTGTTCTGCGGCACGAGTTCATTGTATTGCAACCCATTGAATCTTTATAACCCACCTTGAAAATGCTGCCATGGCTGCACAAATCATTGCAAAGAGTGAGGTGACTTCCAGCAACAAACCCTTGAAATATTTCCTGAGTGGTTAAGAGGCCAAGTTGGGAATGGTGAGATGTATTGGATGGGCTAAAACAAAGGGCTATAACAATAAGCCAGCACTCACTCTCTGAAGTCAGGAATCCTGTGCATGTGTATGGGTTCTGGGGAATGGTCATGTTTGTTAAAGTGGGAGGAGTGCTGGCCAAGGTCCCTGTAAAAGGTGGCCTTCTCTGGTAAGGACCAGGGACTGGCCAATCATGTTTAAATTAGCCCCACCCTGCCGTATCTGTGCTGGGTGTAGGACTTAAAAAGGGAGGAAACTCAGCAGTTTGGGACTGGTTGAGGAGAAAAGCAGCTGAGTTGGGTTATAACATTCCCACATCCAACTCTTCCAAACCCCATTAATCCTGACCTGTTATCACCATCTCTTCTAAGGCATCTCTTTTATAAATGAGTGAATTTAGTATTTGCAAAAGGCATTGGATTGAGATCCCTAGAATCTGAAGTTCCAGCCTGAAGTTTAAAAAATGACAAGTGATTTGTGTGTGTGTGGCGACGGGGACAATGACTAGATTTTTGAATGCCAAAAATCAAGGCACCTCAAAGGTGTAGAGCACCCATGTTCTGAAAAATCAGACCTCTTTACAGTGTCTCATGTTGAGCTCCCTAAATCTGAGGCACCTAGTTATTTTTAAAAAGGCTTTCAAAAGAGTCTTTATCTAAAGGACAGTTGCAGCACGGGCAGTGATATGGCAAACTTCCCTATATTGTTCTATTTTAAGTTCTCTGGACCCGTGGAATCTGTTCTCCCATTTTCGGTTTCCCCCTCAGCCTTGTTGCCCTGCCAGTTACAGTTTGTGGCCAAATGGCATTGCACGCACTTTCTGCTCCCAACTTCACACCGCAAACAAAACTGGGAATATTAGATAAGTATACATAACTTTAAATATAAACATTAATTATCACAGAATATCAGGGTTGGAAGGGACCTCAGGTGGTCATCTAATCCAACCCCCTGCTCAAAGCAGGACCAATCTCCAACTAAATCATCCCAGCCAGGGCTTTGTCAAGCTTGACCTTAAAAACCTCTAAGGAAGGCGATTCCACCACCTCCCTAGGTAACCCATTCCAGTGCTTCATCACCCTCCTAGTGAAAAAGTTTTTCCTAATATCCAACCTAAACCACTCCCACTGCAACTTGTGACCATTATTCCTTGTTCTGTCACATTCACATTCCCAGTTCTGTGTTTGCAATGTGAAGTGGGAGCAGAAAGTATATATGATGTAACAGCTCGGCTCATAGGGATGGGAAAAAGGGGTCGGGAGAATCTTATAAAGAGAAGGAAATAATGCAAATTCCTCTTTAGGTCAATATAATCAAATTATAGAAAGAGGTGTTTATACCAATTGTCAATTTTATTTTTTAAATTTTACCCATCCACTTGGAGCTAAATTTCATAGAAGAAGAATGTCGTTTGAAGCCCCTCAGAATAGTTTAATAAAAAAACTGACTTCAATGGAGCTACACAGGGCTGGCCCTTAGTTTTTAGGAGGAATCCAAACAAAGAGGCAGGCAGATAGGATGATTAAAACTAAAGCATTCTCCACCCCACTCCAATGTGGTGAAGGGCTGGGGCTTTTTTCATAAAACCCTTACAACAACTGTTAATGTGCTGGACACCTCATTAGAAATAGTTGAAGACAGGGTCCCTGGTCTGAATAAATGATCATTTAAATCCAGCAAGACAGCCCAAGTGAGCAATCAGCCCAGGTGAGTATAAGATGATCACATGGGATCTCGGGAAGGTGTGCAATACATCTTGATTATTCTCCAGTAACTCATGCCTTTAACGGCCTTGTTTCCCAATTTACATCCAACAGCCGGAAATTTGGCAGGCTTTTTGTTTTCTTTCTTTTTCTTTTTTATTATTAAAAGAAACAAATAACTGCTCATTTCTGAGGAGCACTGGGCTGTTTCACTTTTCACCACGCCCTTCATTTCAGAGAGGTGCTGAAACTTCAGGGTGTGGCGAAATGGAAGGTGCAGAGTCCATTTTGAATCCATTCTAGATTAGTAGTGATCCAAAGTTATCACCATTTTGTAAGCTGTCCAGTGGCCTGTGCAAAGTCAGTTAGTGGTCTCGGTCCACTGCCCCGTGAACAAGTTTCCACATCACAAATATCGTCACCACAATTAGCATTAATTGATAGCTTTGCTGACAGCATAGAATTCAAGGACTTGATAAGCTATAGAGACAACTCCCCACTTGACTCTCAGACCGTGGTAGTGGGGAAAGTTTGTACTGCTGCTGCCTAGGCTGCTCCTATTCTTTGTGGGCTCAAATCTGCGGTCCTTACTCAGCTACTGATACTTGGAAAATACTATTGACTTCAATGGGAGCTCTGCATTACTAACAACTGATGTGCCCACAGAGGATTTCAGGCCATTTCAGAAAGTGGCAGCATAGGGAGCATCCCTGCAGGAGGTCCATAGCCCTTTACAGAGCTGAATTTCAAAGGGGTTCCCCCATCCCCTACACTGCAGGGTTTGGGGGATTAGCAGCTTTAAGCCAGGCCAGCCTCTGTTAAGTCACCATGCATCTGAACTGCAAGGGGTGAATGCAGGATGTATCGCATATCAGATTGTAAGTGACTGGTGTAAAGAATATGAATTCTGAGTTTTCTTGAAAAAGATGAGGGGTACATCACGGAAATAAATCAGACAACATGTGAAGCTAGTCTGTGTTCTAAGAGACATGACAATTACATGACCTTGTAACAAAGCATGGTCAAGATGACACTGATACTACATGTGAAACAGAGCCTGGTGGAAAGTTGCTATTCTTCAAGCTCTCTTGCATCTAGACATCTTTTAAGGGATTTCAGAATTTAGGGTGAAAAGTGGATCTTAGGTCTTTTAAAAAAAGCCATTTCAAATCCTCATTCATATCACAAATGCTTTTTTCTCCTTTTTTCTGCAGGCCACTTAAATCTCTGGGGCCATGACATTGTCTGGCACTGAATACAGCCAGCCCCTTTTTATCATTATAAAGAAATAATGAAAGCACATGGTAGAGATGTGCTGGCATTTCAGCGTATGGTGCCTTCCTCATTCTCCATAGATAAGCCTTGAAGAACATATAGTATGATGATAACGTTAATTATTTCCAATATAAGAATGGAAAATTCCTAGCAATTCAAAATCATTCCTGCTGCCTAGAATGAATATATGTTCAAAGTAAAAGAAACCAAACACATTCCCACTTTTGTGAGTTATATAACAGCAAGTGACCTATATTTTATTACAGTACACAGCTGTTTTATCACATAAGTAAATAAATCACCATTGAACCAACGTTGGGAACAAAAATTTTGAATAATAACACAATTAACTTTTCCCACAAAAGTCCAAGCAGCCCACTCGCTCATAGTTGCTACAAGCTGTGATTCCCACGTGAAAGATATCAACTTATTTCCTTTTCCTGTCAATCATCTGTACCATGTGGGGCCATGGTATGTCAGGTTATGACCTTTCACTCTGGGCATGAGCCTGAAAGCCACTAGTGAATCACCCAGTTTAATTATTTAGGCTGTTTCTAATAAATATAAAAATGTGGCCCTAACATATTTCACATGCTTGTTCAGTTCTGCCTTTCAAGCCTTTCTTATCAGGCCTACCAGCCTGAACGTTTGCTGTTAGCATTGGAAGGAAATCTGTCCATCACAAAGTCTATTACTTGGGCATCGGGCTTTTCTAATTGATTTTGAGCTTCCTGGCTCATGAATCCATCACCCTTCATATTGTCCACAGGGGAGTTTCTAAAATTTTCCTTGCCTCTTTTCACACAAAACTGGACTTTTGTTCATTGTCGCAGTCAAGAGCCCTGATACTTCAACGTTCACAAAAGAGTTCCTTCAACGTGAATGCAGGAGTGGGGTGAGTATTCACCGCCTGTCTCCCTACTCCACAACCTCACCCTCTATTTTAATTTTATTCTCTAATATTCTCTCCACCTTTGAAACAAAAACAAGTAATGCAATAACTTCCTTATGATATAATGTTTTAATGTGCGATGCTCGCAGCTCCCTTTCCAGTCTCCTAGGAACAGGATATGTATTTCTCCCATTCCTGGAACTCCAGCCAAGCCAAAACAGCAGGGCAACCCACCTTTGAAGCTTCACTAACACAGAGAATGGAAATCCCAATAAGGGTTTCCCTTAGGGAACTTCCAAATCCTAGAGACACTGGTCAATCCAAGTCAATAGTCTGGTTCTATATTTAGCATTATTAATATGTAATGAGTTCTTACTGACAGTACTGCCATTTAAGTGGAAAGTAACTTTTTCTTCCCTAGAGAAAGGATTAATACATTCTAATGCATTGCAAATATTTATGCTCTAATCACAACAAGACTTCCAAATGGTAAACACAGGATAGAACTAAATATGAGAAAATAACTGATGTTGCCTTTCAAAACAATAAATCTTTAAATCTAGATTGCCAGACCCAAATATTACTTTGAAACATTCCCCAAACGTACAGCACTTTTCCAACATTTCTTGCTATTTTTTCTCCTATTGCTTCAGGCCTATATAAGAAGGCAAGTGTGAAGCACCATCCTCATGTTTATATATTAAAATATATAAAGCTATGCTAATTCAAAGGAAAAAACAACCCTTTATGCTCGTTCATTAACTCTGTTGGCTGCTCAGGACTAGACCTGGTCAGAAAATGGAATTTGTATTCTGTGCAAAACCACAACATTTCAAATTTTATTCTCATTCTGAATGGGAATGAAAAGTTGAAATGTTAAACGGTGCCACTAACAAAATGTCCAGAATATTTTGGTTTAGAAACATAAAAATGACCTTCTTGAAATGTCTCAGTTCAATAAGATCAAAATGAACATAAAAGTTGAAACAAAATATTCCAAACTTATCAAAACAAAACATTTAATTTTGATAAGATCAGAAAGTTTAGTTCTGGCTTTTAAGTTTTACTATATTTTATATATATATATATATATATATATATATAATATAGCATAAGTACAATGTTATCAAAATGTAACCTTATTGCAATGAAGAGTTTTAATAATGTCCCATCAATACTTTTAACAAAATTGATGTGTTCTCATGGAAGCTTTTGAATTGGTCAAATCAGCATTTTACAACAGGAAACCATTCTGTTGAAATATTTTTGACCTGTCTACTCAGGACACATCAAAAAAGCATTGGAAATGTAATATACTATAATATGTCAGCAGAAAACCCAGGCCCTCCCTGGTGAAAGAGCGGTCTATCTCAAAGCATCTCAAAGAAGGACATCACATCTTGGAAATGTAGTAAGAGACTGAGAAATTTAAAAAGCAAACTGTGAAACATGAAGGTGTCAAATTCATTTAGAGAACATGATATATTGCATGGAACGTGCTTCAGTTTGCACTCACCTTATGTGGCTTTTCAAAGACTGAACTTTCATGCACTAAGTTCAGTGACAGGCAGCAGAGCACTCTACCCATTACTGTCCCAGGGAAGCTGTGGATCAAATCAAATAAAGTTACTTAGTTGTGAACATGGAACCGCATCCTCAATTCTCTGAATCTAAACTGAACAGCTAATTCTTGCCTAGTAATTTAATAGGGGCAATAGGTTGTCACAGCATCCATTTTTCAGTTTTAAATCAGGCATGGGTGAAGATCTTTGCACTCAGTGATAGAGGCTTTTTTGTGTTCAGCTCCCTGGAGATCTTCCCAAGCTGAACACAGATCTTCCCAAGGCGGTATGGAGACTCAAGGCCATTTAGCTCGTGGTGTCCCCACCAACCTTGCCTTGCCCACACATATTCTATATGTATCATCTTAGGACCAAAGTGTGGTTCTACTCTGAAAAGTGACTATAAAAGAAATCTCCCTTCCTTGCATGTACAAAGCCAACACAGCTTTGGGAGCTGCATGGTATTCTGACTTTGACATCATCATCGGAATCACAGAGTTCCAGTAGGAGTGCCAGTTTCTTTCCTCAGTTTCTCCAGTGTAACCCCCACAATGGAGTCTTTGAATGGGGCAGCCAGCATATAAACAGAGGCAGAATTTGAAGACCCATGACGTTGCCAAGTGCGATTGAAAGCGGAATTTGCTGCGAAGAATCTGTTGTTACTAGTGATGGTGCATTAATAACCCAGCTTGATTTTCAGATCCCAGGTCGGGATAGTCGGGAGAAAAACCTTGCCTTTTACTTCTCTATTAAACTAATAAAAATACACAAATGCTAATTTACATTTGAAATGGAAATCACCCAGACATACTACACATGAAATCCCGCAATGCTGTTATATAGAACCACCAAGTGCAGCTTCACAGTACCTGTACGACACTAGATATTATTTACAATAGTAGCTCTTGTGCAGTGCAGGTAAGTTCTACTAAGGTGGACAATCTAGGAGCAGAGGTGCTTATGTAACCCATGCACCTTCTGAGTGTGGTGTTCTGTCCCTTCTAGTTGCACCTAGAGAGAGAGATTAATGAGTTTGCTCTACAGCCTTAGCTAACAGCCATATGGCTTTTAGCTCATTCAGTAGAGGCTCATGCACTAAGCGCCCGAGGTTCGATCCCACCCGCCGACGACCAAGGTCTGTCGGTGTTACACTAACTCTCATGATTTTGGGTGGGGAGATTGTAGAGCTCCACTGGCTGGAATCAGGTTATCACTTGAGAATCTCAGCTTTTAGGGAAAAGAAAGACAAAAAAATACATTTTGAGCTGTCCTTGCTGCAGAGAAAAGCTTGAACTCCAAATAAAAGACCTGTGGTCCAGCCGCAGCTGGTCTGGGTCAGCTGATTCAGGTTCACAAGGTCCAGGCTGCAGGGATAAAAATTTCAGTGTAGATGTTTGGGCTTGGGCTGGAGCCTGGGCTTTGAAACTCTGTGAGGCAGGAGGGTCTCAGAGCCTGGGCTCCAGCCTGAGTGGGAATATCTATCCTGCATTTTGTAGCATCACGAGCCTGAGTCAGCTGACCCAGGCTCTGAGATTTGGTGCTGCAGATTTTTTATTCAAGTGTAGACATACCCTATGTGTTCCAACTCCAGAAAGCAAGCAAGCAAGCAAACAAACAAAACCCAATGAATTTTTTTTCCAATCTTATTAGTTTTGGCAGCTGCTCATGATTTTGGATGCTTGGAGTTGGCACCATTGCAGCCGCAGTCATGTGACACTGCCGTGCATTCCATTATTCCTTCCTCTTCCTCCTCAATACCCCCTCAATGAAAGGCAACTGGAGAGAGTAAAAGCTGTCTTAGGTTGTAACCTTCACATAGCTTTAGTCCACCCTCCATTGCTAAATAAACCTTCTATTGACTTCAGTGGAAGTGCCCTATAGGGGTAGAATAGGGCTTACAGATTTGGCTAGAAACAAACCCATGAAACCGCAAACGAGCCCAAACAAAGAACAAATCTACCAGCTGCTTCTCCCATTGCAAAATCTATATGCAAAAATTGATCACACTGCATTCTCTCAAATCTCTCTGGCTTAGCTTAGGACAAGTCCATTTTCCCTTGTGAAAGCGAAGGCACTGCAGCATTAGAAAGCAACACCTGTTGCCCTTGGTTTCATATGCCACCCTACTCTTTTTATTTGCCTCTTCTTTCCTTTTTGGGGTGGGTTCAGTCCCAACTTTTTGAAGTTGTTGAGCAGAGAATCAGTGGGCCCTTTCTTCCTCAAACATACAGAGAGATGCACCTTTGGGCATTCATTAGAACAGTGTTTCCCAAACGTGGGATGTCGCTTGTGTAGTGAAAGCCCCTGGCGAGCTGGGCCGGTTTGTTTACCTGCAGCATCCGCAGGTCCGGCCGATCGCGACTCCCACTGGTTGCGGTTCGCTGCTCCAGGCCAATGGAAGCTGCTGGACATGGCGGCCAGTATGTCCCTCAGCCCGCGCCGCTTCCAGCAGCTCCCATTGGCCTGGAGCAGAGAACCGCAGCCAGTGGGAGCCGCGATTGGCCGGACCTGCAGACGCGGCAGGTAAACAAACCGGCCCAGCCTGCCAGGGGCTTTCCCTACACAAGCGGCGTTCCAAGTTTGGGAAACACTGCTTTAGAAGACCAGAAACAGCAAACTCATGTGGATTCTTAATTTATGTTAGATTTCGGAGAGAGTACCAGCGACAGTTATGTTTCCCACTCCTCTAAATGGGACTATTTCAAAATAAATTGAGGACGTGATAGGAAGTGGAAAAAAATTCCCCAGCTGTATCACTGCTTTTTCCTTGGATTCCTATCTTGACTGATGGGCCATTGTTTTTTAGGCTGTACCTGCTCCTTTAATAATTTCACCACTGTCAGCTGTGAAATCCCAAACAGCTTTCAAATGACAAAAGACAGAGAGGCTTTGATGGTTCCCTAAGGCCATGCTCAGATGTTTTTAACATGAAGGGCTGGAGATATAAGAGAGCCTCATCCAGGTGGATGCCAACATATCCAAGGACGTGTTTTCTTCCCTTCTAATCAGCTTGTTAGCTTCCCCATCCCAGACAACTGCAGAGTTAGTGGCAAGACTCAAACAAAAATGGCCTACATGTTATTTTAGTCATTCAGCCATTAGGAGACACTAGCTTCCAGTTCGTTTGGGTAACATTAGCCCCGTGGAAAGAAAACTGAAGTCAACTCTATAAAGGCTTGCATTTGTAAAATCATGGCCTCCTACACAGTTAGCAGGGTATTACTAATAAAAAAAATGTACAAATGCATAAAATGCCAATGATCTGGGCTGTCGTAAAAGGGGAGTCTTTGAAATAATGAAACATAAGCCTGAGCATAAAAAGAAACAGAACTTGAAAAACAATTACAGACATCTGAGGGTTGGTGAAGAAAGAGTGAACTGGGAATGATGATCTAATATAAAAGATAGGCCTAGACCAAACTCCCATATCGAAACATGCCTGGACTTTGGGGATGTTGGAAATGCAAAACTGGATCTAGATTTACATTTTACAAATACTACTGTCTTTACTGTGGATGGAACCAAAGTACTAGATTCAAACATCAACCCAGAACTTAAAGGTTTGAATTTTGCTCCTTAAGCCCATCTTTGAGAAATACAAGAGCCCTTTCCCCTTTCATTGTTCCTACATGAATATATATAAGCCGCTGCTCAAACACAAGTAGTGAGTATATCAAGCTCATGTGAAACTGAATTGTAGGAATGTTTTAACATTCTATACGCTTTGTGAAAAACGTAGATGCTTTGTATTATTGACTCGTACCAGCTAGGTTTGTGGAACTACCATCTGCCATCTTCTCTGTCTTTACACTTTTAGCAAGACTGATTAAAATATAAAATTAGGTCCTGAATCTTCAGAGTGCTGCTAAGGCACTGGTGAAAGGAAAGAGGGTGTGGTTCGGCTCTGTAGTTGGCTGATTGCCAGGTGCCATAACAGCCCCTGGAAATCATTGGCTGCTAGTATAAGATAGAGCAGACTAGAAGTTGCTCTAACTTGCACTATATATTGTACCGATCCCAGGAGTGCAAAGCTGGCTAGGTAGACATTAATAATACTATAGGTCAGTTTGGTTTTGGCACTAACTGTTTTCAAATTTCTAAAGTCACTGTGAGTTGTACGGATAAATCCCATGAAGCTCTTTGAAAATTTAAGAAGCATTATCTTTCATTTCAAATAACTTGCTTTTTTGAGTTAAATGGCAAGTACCTTAAATGTCCATAGGCTCATATCTGAAGTAACCATCACAAAGTTTGCATGGATTTCCTGCAATTTCTATAGGAGCTTTGGTGTCAAAGTAAAGATGAAGATGTGCTGGTGAAATAGTATTTCATTAATCAGAATAGTTATTACATACACAAGCATAAGCAAGAAAAAATTAGGGGGCACTGACACTGAAATAAGTGGCAATTTTACTTAAATTTTACTTAAATTTTACAATTATAGTTCTTTGTTTTGTTCACCTTGTTCTATTTACTGTCTCTAACAACACATAAAGCTTCCCTGGTTTCTTTACATTTGCAGAGAACGTTAATAGTGATTTCAGAACCTCATACTTAAGCAATCATTCAGCATTTAAGACTCATGAATCAATGTTTAGATTACATGAGCTGCAGAGTTGTGGATGTGGATACAGGTACCTTGACATCATGAGGAGACAAGTGAAATATTCAGCTATTGCCTACGTTTAGAAATGTATTTGCTTGGCCTTGAGGGCTTGCTAAATAACTTTTAATTTATTTAGATGAATGAAACATTTTCATTCTTATTACTAGTTTTTCCTCCTCTTTGCTTTCAAATGCTAAATTCCTCACATGGAACACATAACACTGACACTCACAAATACATGCAACACAATCTGACTTAAAATAAATTTTCAAGTGAAGGCTGACACTTAGGAACATAAAAACTGCCATACTGGGCCAGACCAGTGGTCCATCTAGCTTTGTATCCTGTCTCTGACAACGGCCAGTACCAGAGCTTCCAGGGGAAGTGTACAGAACAGAGCAGTTGCAGTGATCCACCCCTGTCTTTTCCTCCTGGCTTCCGGCAGACAGACTAGGATTGCCCTGAGCATGCAGCTGAATCCCTGGCCATCTTGGGAAATAGCCATTGCTAGATCCATCCTCCATGAACTTGTATTTCTTTTTTGAACCCAGTTATACTTTTGGCCATCACAACATCCGACATCAGAGAGTCCCTCGGATTGTGTGTTGTGTGAAAGTATTTACTATTGTTTATATCAAGTTTGTGTCCTATTCATTTCCTCAGATAACCCCTGGGTTTTTGTATTGCTGGAAAGGGTAAATACTTCTCTAGTCACTCTTTCCACACAATTCATGATTTTACAGACTTCTATCATATCCCTCTTTATTTATCTCTTTTCTAAGATGAGCAGCCCTAATCTCTCCTAGTATGGAAGACATTACATATCCTTGATCATCTTTGTTGCCCTTCTTTGAAAAACTTTTCCAGTTCCACTGTAATCTTTCTGAGATGGGCTGACCAGCACTGGACAGAGTATTCAAGGTGTGGGCACACCATGGCTTATATAGTGGCTGTAAAGGGGAACTCACCTCTGGAGCGCCTCTTAGTGGCTGAGTGTGGTACCACTGTCCTTTTCTCACCCCTGGCACCTCCTGTAAGCTGCAAGGTGTGTTAGGTCTTCAGTGGCTTGGCCCTCACTAAGGTCTTCAGCCTGGCTCTGGGCTCTTTTCTCCCTCGTTGTGATAGCAGGGAGCTATACAAGTCTCTCTGATCAGGGACAGCGGCAAGTTGAACCTCTCCCAGCCAACCACAGTGACACACTAGACCTATGCTTTTATAAAAGCACATCTGTCTTGAAAGGATAAAGGGTTATCACTCAAAGTGCATGCAGGGGCTTTATAGAAAGATCATATAATGCCTAAAAGTACAGCTGGTCAAAAAAAAGGGAGCATTTTTTTAACACCTCCCCCCCTTTTTTTTTAATTTCAAGATCTGAAATTTCAGCTAAACTCAAAAACTTCCGAGCAGCCCTACAGATGCCCCCAAATGGTGCATAAAATGTTTGTGAAGTTTTTGTCAACGTTTTTCCCTTTTATGTCTTGAACATTTTTGACAAGTACCTGGAGAGAACTTAGCATTTTTGTAGGGTTTCATGGGTTTTAAGTGTGTTTCTTAAATATTAACTCATCCGTCTTCCCAAAGGTTAGAGAGCCAAGGTGGGTAGCCAGAGACCGACATGGCTACAACTACACTTCATTCACAAAGGTTGGTAGTAACAACTGAGAAACAGCATAGGGGTTGCAGGTTCTTTTTTGCAGGGAGGGGTTAATGAAGACCGTTTTCTCTTCTGGAATTCTAAATTCAAATCCTGGCTCACAACGCAAATGCAAATGAACCGCGTGGTCTCACCACTGTCTCTCCCCCCCCTCCCGCCACATCAGAAAATGACAGCCCAGTTTGGCATAAAACAGCACAACTGGCAGTCCCTGGGAATAGAATAGCAAGGCTTGTTGCATGCCAGGCTAGAGGCACGTTGGGCAGCATGATGCAGTCAGGAATTAAATAGCCGGGGTGTTGCAAGCTGTAGTTCAGGTGAAATGGCAGTGCTGGGAGTATTCGAATTTAAATAGCAAGGAAGGCATTACTGAATAGCACGGAGGGCGGGGAAGCTTGCAGGTTGATGCCTCGAGCTAAAGAGTCCCTTGCACTAAATTCACTCTTAAATTCATTTCCAGTATCTCGTTTGGGTTTTTTGTTATTTTATACACAGATTTTTAAAGCACTTCTCCTGAAATCAGCACATTCTAGTTTCTTTGCTCTGTAATTTAATAAAGGTCAAACCAATTCTTTCCAAAGAGTTACAGCTCCTCCCAGCTGAGTGCTTCTAGGTCAGGTTTCAGCCTGGAACAAATATTTTATGTTCGAGAGTTAAAGGTCTCTCAAAATTGCGGTTCATATTGGAAACCCTGTCATAGCCTTAGCCATACTGGTGCAAGCGGGTGCTGCTTTAATAAAAAAGGCCTTAATCTCATTTGGCTCTACCTCAGTGGCAGCTTGAAGTACTTGGATCAAACAGTACAGCTGTGAGTTGTGACACTGCCTGGACTGAAGCCCAGAAAACTTTTCCCAGAGAAAACCCTGGAGGGAGAGGAAAGAAAAAATAAAAAAAGGTTTGACAACAGAAATACAATACACTGAAGTGTAAAAAAAAAAAAAATACAAAAAAAAAAAAAAGAAACAACCACCAACCCCCGCCCCCCCCCCCCAAACAACAGAAAACCCAAATCCAAAGCTGGAATCCTTCTTCAAAAGGTTACTTTATAAGGCAGAAAAGTCAATTTGGGGAGTCTTCCAGCTATGGCTGCAACCCATAGTTTGCAGTACAATGGCATATGACCAAAGCCAAACAAGGAATATGGGAGCTGAATGATACCACCCACTCAATGTTCATTTATTTTTTTAAAACGGCAACTCTGAATTTTTGAAGAAGAAGAAAACAATTGGGGTAATAAAAAAGGGGGTTGGAAGAAGTGCCATAAAAATACCTAGCATGAGTGTGTTCGCATTTTTTTTTTCATTATTATTATTTGAATCCGCAGGATGATACCTTCCCCGAAAGGAGATAAAGAGGGGAAAAAACCCAAAACAAACAAAAAAAATAATAAAAACCACATCTGGGTGGAAGGAAATGTTCTTTTTTAGAAGGCAGCAGCCTTGCTCAGGAGTCAGAAGGTCAGAGGGCGAATTTCTAGTGATGGAAAACATTAGAGCTTGATATTTCTCATCTGTCAGTCCCATTAAGTACCAGTTTTTAAGGACTCGGGACTGTGCAATGTGCCTTTCTTCAAGTTAGCAGGATAATAAAGATTCCGCTGCCTTTTGCAGATGTTTAAAGACATGATGTGAAAGACAAATTCTTCTCCTAAAACCCTCAAGAAATGTCACTTCTGTGTCTTACCGAAAGAGCTCCAGCACATTCCTCACATAAACATCTGCCGGAAACATTTGAAAAAGGAGGCAGTTGAAATAATGGCTTTTGTAGGCTTCTTGCTTTTTTAAAAAAAAAAAAGAAAATGAATTTGTGGAAAGTTCTTTCTCCCAAAGCAACTTTCCTCTGCAAACATGCATCAGCTCAGATGTTTTGAGAGAGCAAGCTGTAAAATGAAGGCAGGAAGGAATGGTTGAACGTATTCCTTCCCAGCCTTCTGTATCAATCACACCTCAAAGATGGGTCTAAATCAGAGCTTTCTTTTACTTCAGAAAGTTGTCACTCTTCATTGTTATCCCTGCGGCCTGCCCCGCTTCCCGCAGCTCCCATTGGCTGGGAACGGCGAACCGCAGCCACTGGGAGCTGCGGGCGGCCGTGCAAATGTAAGCAAACTGTCTGGTTGCCCATCACTGGGTGAGAGAAAGATGGAAAGACGTGCCGGGAACTTCATTCCTACCCCATAACAGTGAGTATTTTGCACAAATCTATGTATCTTAGAGTTTTGGCCCAACACTATAGTAGCCAAATGTTTCATGTAGCAGTCCCTAGTGGGGTCCATGAAGGGTTCTGTTCCTCTTCCTTCCTTGGTTATAAGAAGCTGTGCTTGGGGTGTGTGAACCCCACCCTGTGAAGAGGGTTGCCAGCCCTGTGAATGTGTAATATGGGGCAATTCTACACAGACAAGGGGATTGATTAGATAAAGCACAGAAAATGTGATTGTTCCTTGAGAACAGAGACGGAGAACTAAGGATTCAATCTGCTACCCTCTCTCACCCTGTGTAGTACCTTACTGTGTGCACACCAGCAGGGTCTACTAAAGGTTCCCTAGTGTGCTTTAATGTAGTTCTGTTTCAAACTGCACAATGTTAAAGCACACTAACCGGGTCTACACAGACCAACTGATGGTCTTTAGAAATCACCCCTCTGTACACTGTATAACCCCACCATGTAGACAAAACCTCACTAAATAGTCCCACTGAAATCAACAGGTATTATTTCTCCAACTCCTTGTATCTGTATTTGCCAGAAGCAAGCAGACAGGAGACATGCCTCCTAGGGTCTGTGGGAAAATGAAGCCCTAACTTCGATATAAGGAGTGTAGTAACCATTATGTTAGACTATTAGTGTAGACTAGAGTAGGTTAGAATGTTGTAAACCCTGTGTCTTGAAAACAGTCTATCAGCAGAACTCAAGGACATGAGGAGGAAAGAGAAAATCACCTTCCATTTTCACAGACCTTAGCAGGGCTCTTCCTACACTAATGCCCATGATTAAACAACATGGTCATCTGTACCATCACATAAATCTGCCCTCAGTTACATCTATGAAACCCCACAGACTTTAATGGGGTTGCATAAGTGGAACTGAGGCAGAACTTAGTTGATCTCTAAAGATTTGTAAAAGGCAGTTCATTCATGTGGGTCAAGTGACAAAATAGGCTTAAATGTAGAACATTTAATATTTACAAATATTCATGAAATTATGACAAAGACATGGAACTTCACTGGAAATCAGCTGCAGGGCAGAAAATGCAAAGGGTCTGATTTTAAGTGGTAGGGTGCAAAACTACAATTAAAAAAATCAGGCAAGCAACTGCATACCTCAGTAACCTTTATAATCACCATGATTGCATGTGCAATACATGTGCAAACTGCCAGCTAAGCATTAGATTCTGCCATAAATTTTGGTGTTAGAGTTTACTACCATTCCACATGCTTCGAGGGTTAACTCTTATTTCAGGGTTTCTTGTGTTCGGGAGAAATGTGCCTAAAGTGTTAACAACATATCTTTTTTTTATTTTTACAACAAATAGAGAGGTGGAGGCCTTGTTTCCTTTTAGTTAAACAGTCTTGATTGTCTCATCAAGCTTACTGGGAAAAACCTCTTTCCAAGTTTAACTAATGGAGGTGCAGAAAAACAGTAACATTTTCCAATTGTTTCTTATCTATTGGAGCCCACTTTCTTAAGTTGCTAACAATTGTCTTTCTTGATGATTAGTCACCACTGGATATCAGATGGTTTTTATATATTTACAAAAAAGGTTGAAAGTTCAACCTTCCCCAGGTTTCCATACAGTAATAAAACATCTTTCATGTGATCTTAGATCCCAGAATCCCTTGTGAGTTTGAGGCAGTTGCTGGACTCCTCTCCTGCACATGGCTTAATAAAATGTAAAGTTCACTGGGTTTGTGAGAAAGTCGGCTTATTTCCCGCATATCCCTAAAGATGCTGCAGGATCTCTCCATGGTGTGACACACAGAGGCCAAAAATCAAGTTAATTTCCCTTGAATAGATTTTGAAAGGTTCATTCCATACTTTTGTTAATGAATTGATTTGCTTCTCGCCTCTCTTTGGCCAAATTCATTTTATGTGTGGCAGCATGTTAACATGAAAGTATTTTCGTGGTTTAAGCATTTCGAGCACAATCTCCAATTTCAGTGGGACTATCGTCCATGTTGAGATTACTTGAATGAATAACAGTTGAAGAATCTGGTCCTTTGTCCTTCCCTTAAAAAAAAAAAAAAAAAGCTAAATCCTTCTCACTTGACCCAGATGATGAATCTCAGGATTTGGTTTAAAGTATCTGAGCAAAAGCAAAAATACAAATCTCCCAACACCATTGTTTAACACAGCTGATAGCTAGCAGCTATGCAATAAGGCAAGATGGTTATGAGCAGGCACTGCTTATATTATGTTGAATGACAAATGCCCCTTTCTCAGATAATTTGTAACTCAGAACACAATTCATCAATGGGACTTCAGTGAGAATTACCTGTGTTCTTTCCTGCACAGGAATATATTGAAAATACATGCTTAAATACTTTGCTGAAACGTGGCCTGACTTGGTAAAGATGGACATTTTAGGAAGGATTGACAATTCTTTTCCGGGAACTTTCTGCCAGAGTTTTAAGAGATCACTTTCTTAAACCATGTTGTGGGACTTTTTACCTCTCTCTATGACATCAGTGAACATGTATGCTTGGAAGCCCGACAAGGCTGCTAAAAGAAATGTCTTTTTTAAAGCAACAAATCAGGTGAGATGCAGACAGGTGCAGTATGATCTTCCCCACACTGATCTTCACATAACTTCAGACCTGACCTGAATGAAGCACTGGGCCCCAGGGTAAGAGACAACTCTCTCATGAAGAAGAGAATGATTATGCTGCTGAATTATTTGAAGTAGCTTTGTGAAATATCTTCTGTGTTTTAAGTACAGATAAGATCACTCTGATGGGTCGGATCACAGAAACCCCCTTGGGAACTGCCAACTGATGTGCCAAAACTACTTCTGCCCCTGCTTTCCCTGCCAGCTTGGGACTCCAGCACCCTGTCTTGCTCAGCCAGACATGCCAGTCTGCTCCAACACAGACCCAGGGTCTGAACCACATGCCCCAAAGCTGCAGACTTAACTGAAAGCAGGTTAAGAAGTGTTCCTGCCTTTAACACTCAGATGCCCAACTCCCAAATAAATCCGTTTTCCCCTGTATAAAGTGTATACAGGGTAAACTCATAAATTGAGATATGCACAGCTGTTTGCCCCTCCCCCCACCAGGTATTAATACATACTCTGGGTTATTAATAAATAAAAAGTGATTTTATTAAATATAGAAAGCACTAGGTTAAAGATGGATTCCTGTTCAGGTGACATGATCACATCTCACTGTAAGACTTCATTACCCACTTGCTAGCACACGCGTATACAGGAAGACTTACAAGTAAAACAAAGCCATCTACAGACAATTGCCCTGGTTGATGGGAGCCATCAAGACTCCAAACCACCATTAATGGCCCACACTTTGCATAATTACAATAGGCCCTCAGAGTTATAGTTCATATTTCTAGTTTCAGATACAAGAATGATACATTCATACAAATAGGATGACCACACTCAGTAGATTATAAGCTTTGTAATAATACCTTACAAGAGACCTTTTGCATGAAGCATATTCCAGTTACATTATAGTCACACTCATTAGCATATTTTCATAAAATCATATAGAGCGCAAAGTCACAATCACTACACCTCAGTTTATCACGGTCCTGGAGCAAACAAGAGGGACTATTTCACCCACACAAATCCACCCAGAGTGGAGGACATTTGATTGGTTTATTTTTGTAATCCATTACCGTTGTTCTTTTTGAACGCACATTAAATTGTCTCCGTGTTTCACTAATCTCTGTTTTAGCATCTCAGTACAAAAGATAGAATTTTATTCTAGCTACAAATAAACAAAATTAGGATCTGAATAACTTTTGCTTTGAATTCAATATTTGTGGGCAAAGATTTGAATGGGCAAGCCAGGACCTAGTCTCAGCTGCAACATTTGGGTTTTTTTTCCATTATTTTATTTCATAGGGAGTACTGTTACAGAGAAAAAGAGGTATCTCCAGCTGTCCTGTTTTTATGCAGTTGAGTCTATGAGGTGCTGAATATAATCAGTTCTCAATGAAGTACTAGTAGCTGAAGGTATTCAGCTGCCAACAACAGGGATTGCACAAAGGATCTCCAGGCTGCATACTTCTTCTGGACTGAGGGAGCTTCTCCTGCGTATCTGCAGTTTGAATCCCACAGGACCTAAATTAGGGACCTCTAGTACTGAACGCCTTTCTCTATAGCCTGTGCGAAAGAGCCAGGATCTGTAGCAAGGGGCTAGAAGAGACTCACATTCTCAACTGATCAGGCACAGAAGGAATTCATAACACACCCTGACCAGTAGATTACATCTACACTTAAGAATCTCAGTCAAAGTGAAGCTTCCCCTTGTGTGCATTCATTCATAGGCCTGTAGCGAGCCCTGTGTCTGTCTGAGGGTCAGTTTGAAAATAGCTTCTTTTTTTTTTTTTTTAAATCTCTGCAGGAGGTGGCGAAAAGGAAATCAACAGTATTGAGAGTTGCAAAAGAACTAGTCTCAGACTTTCTCAACGTATTGATATTCTCCAGACCAATTGGCGAGGGGAGGTGGGGAAGGAGCCATTACTGTGTTTAATTCTAGAAATTCTCCATTTCCATTATTGCTCGAAAAGTCAGCTAAAAAGCACTTGAAATTGGTGATGTGTGTTGTTTACTCGCTTGAAAAAAAAAATCCTCTCCAAATAGGGGAAAAGGTTAGAAATGATTTGTACTGCATTGATCAATTTACCCGAGTTGTCTTTCAACAGATTGTATTAATGGAACTTCATTTTCTTTTATTCAGTCACTGGCCAATTTCTTCTCGTCTCTTAAAAAGATCAATGAACACGTCTAACCGTCTTTGCACAAAACGAGCCTCTATTTTTCCCTTAAACTTTGAAAGACTTTATTATTTTCATTTGTAATAGATTTCCACCCCCTCCTCTTGCTTTCAGCCCCCTGCTGTCAATTTTCTGATGCCTGTCTATTCTTTCTCTGATATAGGTTCTGTCTAAACAACTTAGGCTTTCCTTTCTGCAACGTTCTGGATACGACAGGTAGGAAATAGCATGTTCAGTTGTCAGCCATCCATAAACAGGTGAGAGCAGACCTGGGTTCCTTCTTTAGTGCTGGTGCTAACAGAAGGCACCATCACTGAAATCCGAATACTGGTTGGTGAGATTATGACACCATTACTGATTCCAGATAGCAGCTTATTCAGGTGAGTCATGCCAGTGAAATCAATGGGACCACTCAAAGCAAGATACTATTCAGCGTGACTAAGGTATCAGGCTATGGCTCAGTTTTAATAGGCAATAGTTTCAATATTTGATTGTTTCGACGGAGAAAAACCTTCTATTTTGAATACTTCTCTCAGCCCAAATCAATATGGTGGCTACATACCTCTGAAAAAGTTTGGATTTAGGCCTTGATCCTGCAAAACTTAGAGATGTGCATAAATTTGACTAATGTGGGTAGTCCCAATTATATTGATGGGCCTGGATAAAAGAACTCACAAGAATAAGTCTTTACCTAAATCTCAAATCAAACTAGGGGGCTGATCGTGTAAAGGCAGGGGTGGGTTCTTATATTTATCCAAACTCTTTCACCCATGTTAAGCTACAATTTTACATTGTATTGTCACAGGATTTTTTTAACATCTTTAATTGTGAACTACAAATAGCTGTTAGACTGCTTTTCATGGAAAGATAAACCAACAAGCTAAATTCAAGTGGCTTAACTTTGATTGCATGTCCCTTTTGCCTATAATTCTCATCATACTATATCCTTAGTATACCCCAGTAGTTCATGGGTGCCTACTGCATTTGATTGCTATAAAATGTAATTTCTTTGCTCAGAGAGGACGTATGCTGAAGAGTCCTCTTCTGTCTGGGTTGACCCTCCTCAAACTCTATTCCATCAGTTACTATTGTAATTGGCTCTTTCCTTTGGATATTCTTGATGGTACACTACTAATCTTTTGAAAACCTGCCCTAATTACTCATAATTTTTTGTTCTAATGAGCCCAACAAAAAAATGTCATCTAAATAAATGATGGAACACAATCCATGCAGTTCACTTGTCCCTGGACTGCCCATTACAACAATGTGCTCAGTACACACAGAACCTCTGGAAAGAACTTGTCTCAGTTCCCTTGAAGAAGATGGCCAGAAGTGCAGAGATTTAAGAATTTACTGGAGGCCAGCTAATATTGTTTCAATGCTGCAACTGACCATCCACGTGAAATTTCCCATGTACATAGGCACCACTAGCAGCTGCCACACACCTCATTTGAAAACAGATACTGATGTCAATGTACAGTGCTATGTTAAAGAAGGCACTAGGGTCGTCGGTCCTCAGGCTTGCTTGGAGAATGCAGTGCTAATTGTGTAAAAAGAGCGCTGGTTGCACCATAACTCATCCTGAGAAAGCCCAAATATGGGCCCAACATGTGACAGACTCAGAATTAAAGACCCAAATAAATTATTCACACCAGACATTTTAAATGCTGAAGAATTCACACCTTTATCGTGACTCTAAAACCTCCATTTCTTGAGTCCTCATTTCCGATGTAAATAATTTTCAACATTAAAAGCAAGGGGGCATCACATTCGTTTGGAATATAGCTACCACGAGGACTAAAACGAGTCATGTCGTTCAAACTGATGGACGGTGGAGAGGTATGGCTTGATTAGGTTAAGGATTCAAAAAGCGCTTTTAAATGCAATCCACACAATTATTTACATTCAAGGACAAGCTGAGCCAGGGTCATCACCAAAAAGCTCCTACTGAACTTAATAGCGTATACAGGCTACACATGCAGAGCACTAGAGCTTGCCTCACATTTAAATAAACACACATGTATGTCGTAGGATCATGGATGTTACAAAGGAGTTGGAAAATACCAGAAAAATGCATGTTAGGTCATTTAGTCTGAAACTTTCCCCTCAATTATTATTATTTGAGCTACAGTTTACGCAGAGCCATCAATGACTGGTCACCAAATGAGATTTATTTGGGTCCCATTCTCTTTATCTATGCAGGTATAAAACACAACACTCAAATTCCAATGTAAAGCTTTTCATAGTTAGGGTTGGTTATGTTCCGCATATAATGAAATCCTGCATTCTGTAAAGAGAATTGATAAAACTACTCAGTTTTGCTTCACCCTAATGGTGCCACAGATCCAGCCTTTTAAATGAAATGTTGACAAATGGTGAATGACGGCAAAACCTAAAAATAAACATTCCTGAGACTCCAACAACGTCCTAGGACTGGATCCTAGAGCTGGCCCAAACTCTGAATTGCTTGTCTGTGGGAAATCCCAACATTTGTTTCAAAACCAAAACATTTCGAAAATTCTCAAACTGAAATGATCAAAAAAATTGTTTGAAGGTCGAGCAGAAGGTTTCCTTCTGATTTTGACTTGAAAATAAATAGATAATTCAAAACAAAAAAAGTCTTTTTGAAATGAAAAATCAAAACATTTCATTCCAGCGTGGTCCTTATGAAACACTTTGTAATTTTTTTTTTCCTGTTAAAATGTTGTCAACATCAACACGTTCTGGTTGAAAATTTCAGTTTAGATGAAATGGCATTTTACATCCAATAAACACTTCACTGGAAACATTTCTATTGGAAACCTATAGGATCATTGTTACAGTGACTGCCAATATAAAGGCAGCATTTATGGATACGACTGAAAGAGCTCAATGACTTTTTCTAGTACACTGGGAATCAGCAGTGATCCTGGGGTTTCCTAACCAACATATGAACTTTACACCTTAGATTCACAAGGCCAAGAGAGTATTTAACACCATGCAGGGAGGGTGGAAGGGATTATGGAGTGAAATAAAAAAGATGTTTCCCATGAATCAACATGAAAACTTTGTCAACATGTAAATCACCATGTAATCAACGTGTAAAAAGAGACAACAATAAATTGCAGAACTGAAATCTTGACTTTTGCAAAAGCTAAAAAAAAGAAAAATATGTTGATAGCTTTATCCATTTTTTACCCTTGCGCAGTTCTAGTTCCGTATGCAGATACCTCTGACTGGCTCCCTTTGGCTGCTGTGTTGCAGTTAATAAGCATGCACTGTATATTTGGCATGTTTTTGAGCTTCCATTTGCCATTTGTTCCTTGTAGAACCTCCTTTGTTATAGGTCTAGTATAGTGAGCTGCTGCTTATTGGGAATTTACAGGCCACTTGACATATGGTGCAGGATAGTATACACTATTTCCAACCAAAGTTCTTTCCTATCTTGTTCCAGGACTTTCTTTGGTCCATGCCCAATAGAATCCTAAACTCCTAATCATACGTTAACAAGACTAGCTCTCTCCCCCCCCCCCCACATTTGCTGGCTTTGTGTGGCTTCCAATTTTTCTTGGGAGCAATAACAAAATCTGCTGGCATCCGCATACTGTGAACAGCTATTGCTGAGGTGCTGTAGCCCAGTAGTTCTCAACCAGGGGCCCGGGCCCCTTAGGGGGCCTCAAGCAGGTTTCAGGGGGGCCTCCAAGCAGGGCCAGCATCAGACTTGCTGGGACCCAGGGCATAAAGCCGAAGTCCCACTGCATGGAGCAGAAGCCCAGGACCCTGAGCCTCGCCACCTGGGGCGGAAGTGGAAGCCTGAGCAATGTAGCTTTGTGGTGGCCCCCGAGGTGTGGGGCCCCGGGCAATTGCCCTGCTTAGACTCATAGACTTTAAGGTCAGAAGGGACCATTATGATCATCTAGTCTGACCTCCTGCACAATGCAGGCCACAGAATCTCACCCATCCACTTCTATAACAAACCCCTAACCTATGTCTGAGTTATTGAAGTCCTCAAATCATGGTTTGAAGACCTCAAGGTGCAGAGAATCCTCCAGCAAGTGACCTGTGCCCCTTGCTGCAGAGGAAGGCGAAAAACTTGCTACCCCCTAATGCTGGCCCTGGCTTTTATATACAGAAAACCAGTTATTGTAGCACAGGTGCACCATGGAGTTTTTACAGCATGTTAGGGGGGCCTCAGAAAGAAAAAGGTTGAGAACCTCTGCGCTAGCCTATGTTCATTCTCTCTTCCTTTTGCTGAATCTGTGTGATAATGAAAATGAACCCAAGTTTCTGCATGTCTGTATTGCCCGGGCTAACTGTTAATTAAAATGCTTCAGACGTATCTGACGGGTGAACCCAGGTACTCCTAGCCCCATTCTAAATGAATTTATTGGAGATTCACAATCAAACTCATTGTGCATTCTTATTAGCGCAACTCCTCCTATCGGTTGACTTCTGAACCGAGGTATGATCTGTAATACAGACAAGGGCAATGGCTGTGGTTCCTGAATTTGAGCGACTGTAGGTATATTCCCATTGCCTGTAAACAGGCACTCTGATCTGCAACCCATCATAGATACAGGGGTATCTATGCACAACATGGGTAGAGTTGAGTAGATATGCAACTGTACATACGGTTAAGGCTAAGATTTAGTCACGGGTATTTTTAGTAATAAAGTCATGGACAGGTCACGGGGAATAAACAAAAATTCACTGCCCATGACCTGTCCATAACTTTTACTATATAAATATCCCTGATTAAAACTTAGCAGCTCCTGGGGCTCCGGGTGCTGCTACTCTGGGGGGCCCCAGGACACGGCTGCTGTGGGGGCCCAGGGACCAACTGCTAGGCCCTGCACTGACCTCAGGAGTGGACTGCCCCCAGGCACCCCCGCTCTGAGGCCCCAGGGACCGTGGCTCAGGCACTCACCGAGGCCAGCTGCCCAGGGACCGTGGCTCAGGCACTCACCGAGGCCAGCGGCCCAGGGACCGTGGCTCAGGTGCTTCCCCTGGGCCAGCTGACCCTGGGTCAACCACCCTGGGACTGCCTGAGCAGCAGCCAGTGTGGCTGGCTCAGGGGCCACTCCAGCAGTGCCTGATGTGGCTGGCCACAGGGCGCCCAAGCAGCTGGCCCTGGGATCAGCCGCATTGGTCATTGCAGCTGCGAAAGTCACGGAGGTCACGGAATCTGTGACTTCTTTGACGGAATCGCAGCCTTACATATGGTCCACCATTGACATGACCTTTCTTTTATTGAGTGACAAAATTCCCCTATGATGGGCTGTCAGCGGTTGCCCTAGGATTTCTTACCACTGAATTCCTGACCATAGTTCTCTGTCCTCAAGGACTTGGCTACTTCCAACCACTTCCCACACGTCCGTCCCTCAGGGGGGTGGGGGGAGAAGCTGGGACAAATCAGCCTCCCCGCTCGCCACCTCCTCACTACCCCCACTGTCTCCCTGCCTGCCCGCCGCTCGCCTCCCCACTGTCCATCCAGCACACACACCCCTCCATCCACCCTATCGCTGCTTTCCTCCTTGCTGTCCACTTGCTGGCCTCCTCACCCCCACTTGCCCTGTTCGTTTCCTCACCTCCCCGCATGCCTCCTTACCCGAATATCGGGACAAATGGCATCCTGATTGTACATCGGTCAGGGCGTGGGATAAAGGGCTAAATATCAGGACAGTCCCTATTTTATCAAAGCATGGGGCCCCCAAAGTGTGGGGCCCGGGGCAGTCACCCTAATTCACCCTACCCAAGGGATGGCTCTGACTTCCCCCATGCCATTTCCTTGCCTGGGTTGTGTGGTACAGATTTTCTTTCCCCCTTTCCACTTTGTGATGGAATGATGGGTTACTTCAAATCACTGCTTTTCATCTACGTGGAAAGTGGAAATAGAGTTGAATCAGAACTTTCCCTAAGCTGTTCGGAGCCAGCGTAAGTCAGTTCAGATGTACTCTTCAGGGAGGAGGAAATTTTGGATCCAGTGTTCCAGTTTGAGTTCATCCCTATAGGACAGGCAGCAATCGGAGTTTTCTTATGGCCAACATCCCATTCAAAAAGGGAGTTATTCGCTCTGCTGATTTATTATCCATGGTGATCTTGTGGTGACCATGTGCTGCGTTGAACCTCTTCAATGAGGAACTGATCCCACTTGCATACAAGTCAAAGAACAACTTGAAGTGACTTAAATATAGCTTGATTCTGCACCAGTTAACTACATAAGTTGCCTTGGCTTTCTGGCTCTGCATCTTGGTGTCATTTTCTGTTGTTACAACCTGTGGGTTATGAGCAATCTTACTCACTTGAGGTCTAGTGTTGAGAGTAACTGACCTGTGAACAGCAACAATCCAGTGGAGATAATCTTAGCACAAATCATTATTTGCTCAATTTGGGGCTGACCCACTGCTCACTGAAGTCAGTGGAAAGACTCCAATTGATTCCAGTGGGTACTGGATAAAGCCATTCAGGGCCCCACTGAAATCAATAACAAAAGTCCCATTAACTTCAATAACATCTGGTCAGCTACCTTTAGTCCACTAAGGTCCTAGCTAGATTCTTAGTCTCTGTAATGAGTTAAATGCCCATTCAGCCCATTCCAGTCAGTGCAGGGAGGACTCAATTTACTGGATAAATCCACTCCAGACACTGGCCACTAGCTGGCAGGTGCAGCAGTACAATACTAAGCCTTTTGGATGAACAGAATATCTGCTGCTCCTGAAAACATTGATACATAGTGTTTGCAGCAGCTTTGGAGAAAGATTTTTCTAGGTGAAAATACCTGATTGTTGAGCATGGCCTGTAACATACAGGCTGGTGCCCTTTTATTTAGGGAAGAAGATGTTTTTTTATCCCAGATCCCATCAATATTCACTGATTCTGGATTACTGGCTCCTTGCAGTCCCTATCTCTTTATAGTTTATATTCCCGTGCATTTTCTTTTATTCTGTTGTCTGCCTATTGTTGTTGCCTCTTTGAAAAGATCAATAACAGGTCTTACAGTCTTGGCATAAAATCAGTCCCTAATTTCCTTTAAACTTTAAAAGACTTCATTATTATTATGATTGTTGTTCATAAGAGGGATGTTTCTATCTTCCTCCTCTCCTTCAGCCCCCCTGTAGCTAAACTTTCTGATGAGGCTTTGTGCTTAAAAGGAAATTAACTGCAAAGAATGCACAATTTGACTTAAAACATATTGATACTGTAAAATGAAGAGCTATTTAATGCATTTTCTGTCCCCAGTGAAGTGCCGGTGTAAGGAACAGTGGGGGTTGCAAACAAGTTTCTGAAAATGGCATTGTCGTTGCAAAATATATATTTGTGTGAACAGGGGCTCCTTTTTCCACTAACGATTTTGCAATGTTGTTTCTCTTTTGTTCCTTTCATTAGTTTTCTGTGACCACAAAGGAATTTCAGTATCAAAGGTGAGAAAGACCATGCCAGTGTTTTTGATACTGCGACTTGCAACACACCATTAAGTCTCACGGGGAAAAACGCTGCTCAGGATATGAAAACACTCTGGTCAGTTTGTGTCACTACTCAGGTTAAACTCCAAATGGGAAAAAACAAACAAACAACCCTCCAACTCACCACAAAACTCTGCTTCTGGTGAAGAAAAGGTATATAAGATATACTCCTATCACTGCTGGAGTTACAACACCGTCCCCTACTACTGAGAGTATTACAACACCACCCAGTAGTGCTGCTGTATGTCTAAATCTAGTGGTATTTCGATTAGGGGTTGAAATAGTGACAGGTGCGTTGTGAAGCCTTATTTATTAACACCTGTAAAGTGCTTTGAGAGCCACGATTAAAGGGTGTATTGCTGAAAGCTTTCATATTATCAGCAGGCACGTTGGCCATGATATTCGGCTGCAGAGAACTCAGCTCTCAGTCACCTCTTTGCCTCCTCCAGTCATAGGGCAGTTGGTTGGAGGCCAAACCGACCCTAGTGAAAGATAGACTAGAACAGCCACAGCACTGCTTTAACTTATACTAGGGTCCCCTAGGGGACCCTTCACTGGGCAGGATTTAACGGAGCACATTGTGCTCTGGCCTTGGCTCCAGAACACCCCTTTCCTGCCCCAAGCTTGTCTCAGCCTCTCCCTGATTTACGCCACACCAGGTATCCCGTATGCGCCAACAGACCAGCTTTCAGGTCACTTTGCACTATCCCCACAGTACCAGTATGTATGAGAAAGAGGGAGCGTTCTACTGCCTACAGTGTGGGGATGTCCCAACTCATGCCAATAAAAAACTTCTATACTGCACCATCCCATCCCGTATATCTTTTTCTCTCTCTCATCTGGAGGTTTTATAGGTAGGAGCTTGGGAGGTGATATACTGCGCCAGTTGGGCTGATGGGAGTTATTTATGCAGGTCGATCTATGTAAGTGACATGATGCCTGCAGAACATAGCATTGCACAAGCGTGAAAGAAACAGATGTCAGAAATAGTTGAGCGTTATAGAAAATCATATAAATAATACTATTTTATCTCTGCACTTGCAAAGCCAGACTGCCTTACTTGCCATGAGTTAAATTCTCCAGGGCCCAGAGGAAAGAAAAAAGTGTATAACAAATACATTTTAGAAACCTCCACAATTACCTAAAGTAGGTTTTTTTGTTTTGTTATTTGACAGTATGGCAGCTTTAAGATCCAATATCTCAGGACACAAGGGCTGGAACAATAGTAGCCCTTAGAAAGTTTCGTCCGGTTTGAAAGATTCTACCATTTGGACAGATTTTCTGTGCAAGTAATAACAGCCAGAACAAAGTAAGTCACAAAGCAAAATAAAACAAAAACCACACAAGTCTAAGCTTAATACATTAAGAAACTGATTACAGGTAATATCTCACTCTCAAAGATGTTCCAATAAACTTTGTTCACAGACTAGATTCCTTCCTAGTCTGGGCCCAATCCTTTCCCCTGGTACAGTCTTTATTAGTTCCAGCAGACATGTCAGGCAGTAAGCAGGGGTTTTCTCAGGGCTGGCCCTCTTTATCATGCTCTACCCACTTTTATAGCTTTGGCACAAGGCGGGAATCTTTTGTCTCTCTGGGTCTCCACCCCTCGTTCTAAATGGAAAAGTATCAGATTTCAGATGGATTTCATTATCAGGTAACATAGTCACATGTCACTGTAAGACCCCCTAGTCTCCATTCCCCATGGGCTGGCCCACACGGACCCAGGAAGTCTTTCAAGTAACTAAGGCCATTTACAACTGATTGTTTCTGGAGCACCCTTAATGGCCTCCACATAATATGTTTACATCAGTGATACAAGTTTATATCTTATTCTCCTAACTCCTGATATAGAAATAATACATGCAAACAAAAAGGATGAACACACTTAGTAGATTACAAGCTTTCTAATGACACCATACAAGGGGTATTTAGCATAAAGCATATTCCAGTTATGTCATATTCATAAGCATATTTCCATAAAACATATGGAGTGCAACATCACAGTGGGCAAATGTCATGTTAGTTCTATGATGTGGGCGGGGGGAGGGTTACCTACAAGAGGATCAGCTAATTGGGAAGGAAAGGAAGAGAAGAGGACAGAGCATGAGGGGGGAACTGCAATGGAGTTCCATGTGATTTACCAGGGTGAGATCGGCGTGAGGCCCTAGATGTTCAATAGCAGAAATCACAAACAAAATTTTTAGTTCACATGAAGAAACCAACAAGAGAGAGATTCATTTTTCCATAGACCATTCCCTGTCTCACATGAATATGCAAAGGTTTTGTGTGGAAGAGGAAAGTTTGGATTTCTAATGGCTTTCAGAAACAAACACAGACTGCAGTATAGCAACTAAAAGTTAAACTTGCCTTCTAGGGTTATAGTCCTGTCCCTGACTGATCTGTCAAGTTTTGTTTAAGATACAGAGACCAAATGATTTACGTTTTTTTTTTATTTAAACAAACCCACTTATGCAGAACACAGTAACATGGTAAAGTGCCAAAGAAGAAGGAAGACGCACTGATGAGAAACAGATATCACAGCCAATAGTATTGATTGGCAATTGACCAGGGTATGAGTAAGCAAAGGCCTGGAAATTCAGTGTGTAATAGGCACAGAATGATTAGTGTGTGTAAAGAAACTTGATTTAATCTGGTTCAAAAGGTGCATTTCCCATGAAGATGCACTTTGGTCAGAAGGCACAAACTCATTAGCACACAAATAAGAGCCATGTAGGCAGCTTTGTCATCAGGATTACTGAAGACCATTTCTTCACAAACAAGAAGATCTGAAAATATTTTTCAGAGGATACCTTCAATCAATAGCTTCATGTTCAAGACTCCATGTGTAGCCTCACCTGGGATCTTAGTTTATTTAATTAGTTGTTTTTGAAGACTGCTCTGTGGCCAAACCTTTATCATAGTCCTGTAGTCATATTCCGAATAATTTTTTTTGGAGGGGAAGAATTTGTGCTTCGGAAAAGACACGGATCCTAAGTGCTTGTTGACGAACAAAGTCTTTTCTTTAGCCAGTAGTCGGTTCCTAAATGGTTCAAGCTTAGGCATACCTGAAAGAGCTTCCTTTTGAATGTGTGTCTATTATCTATTTATCTATATGAAAAAAAAATTGTCATCTTGACAGAGGTACGTGCGTTAACTCTTATTACACATATACTGAGCTAAAACGACATCACTTTTCACTCTCGCCCTGGGACCTAATGAGCTTCAGCACTTGAGAAGTGAAAGACCAATAACTTAATCCACTGTTTGAAGCAATCCCTGTTTTTAAAGTAGTGGCTGTATTTGATTAAGCCACTGTAAAACTCAGCAGAGCTGTGTCAAGTTAAATTATATTCTTTCAAGTAAAAATGCCATTTTACATGTAACATCAAACTTATTGTGTTTTTAAAAGAAGCCTGAGTACCATTTATTTACATCTAGCCAGATTTAACAGCCACATGGCCAGTTAATAACAATCTGCAGCCTGGGGATGCTACCGGAATGGATGTGTTTTAAAGACCTAAAATGATCTATAGCTTAAGAAAGTTGGGCCAGATTTGCAAAGATATTTGCATCTGTAGGTATCTTAAATAAGTGCCTAGTGCAGGGATTGGCAACCTTTGGCACGTGGTCTGTCAGGGTAAGCCCCCTGGCGGGCTGGGCTGGTTTGTTTACCTGCTGCGTCTGCAGGTTCGTCCGATCGCAGTTCCCACTGACCGCGGTTCACCGCTCCAAAGGTGGCCGATCCCTGGCCTAGTGATTCTTCAAAAGCTCCTAACTCCCATTGATTTCAGTGACTTAAGTGCCTAGCCTGCTTAGATGCTTCTGAAAATCTCGTTAAGCGCCTATCTGCACCTTGAGGCACCTAAATACTTTGATAAATATGGCCCATTTATCAGAGTGATTAAAAAAGTAGATTTGTCACAATCTTCTCTTTTTTTTAAATTGTATTTAATCCTGGGTGAAATCCTTACTCTGTTGAAATAAAGAGAACATTTGCTATTGACTTCAGTGGGGCCAGGATTTCAGGATCCCCTAAATTTTGGTGCTTATGAAAGTGAGAGGCTGCCAGGATTCCTTCCCTACTCTGAACTCTAGGGTACTGATGTGGGGACCCGCATGAACGCCCCCTAAGCTTATTTCTTCCAGCTTAAGTTAAAACCTGGTATGCTGCCACCACCAAGTGATTTAACAAGAAACGGGGAAAGGACCACTTGGAGTTCCTCTTCCCCCAAAATATGCCCCCAAGCCCTTACACCCCCTTTGCTGGGGAGGCTTGAGAATAATATCCTAACCAGTTGGTTACAAAGTGATCAAAGACCCAACCCCCTGGGTCTTTGGACAATGGAAAAATCAGTCAGGTTCTTAAAAGAAGGATTTTATTAAAAGGAAAAGGTAAAAATCATCTCTGTAAAATCAGGATGGAAAATAACTTTACAGGATAATCAGATTCAAAGAGCCCAGAGGAACCCCCTCTAGCCTTAGTTTCAAAGTTACAACAAAACAGGGATAAACCTCCCTCTAGCAAAGGGAACATTCACAAGTTGAGAAAACAAAAATAAACTAATACGCCTTGCCTGGCTGTTACTTACAAGTTTGAAATATGAGAGACTTGTTCAGAAAGATTTGGAGAACATGGATTGATGTTCGGTCCCTCTTAGTCCCAAAAGCAAACACCACCAAAAACAAAGAGCACAAACAAAAGCCTCCCCACTGCAACCAAGATTTGAAAGTATCTTGTCCCCTTATTGGTTCTTTGGGTCAGGTGTCTTAACCTTTTACAGGTAAAAGGATTTTGGTGCCTCTGGCCAGGAGGGGTTTTATAGTATTGTATACAAGAGGGTTGTTACCCTTCCCTTTATAGTTATGACAGAGGCTGATCAAAATTAGTTCTGCCAATGACACAGCAATCCGCTACTTAACCTACAATACCCCACAGGATAATCTAGTCCTGTGCATTTCCTGAGCAAAGACTATCCAACAATGGCAAAGTGTTTGCTATGGAAATAGCAATGTGTACACAGAAGCACCACCTTGACCTGCCCCCGTGCTCCCCTCCCCCTCAAAAAAATTCATTTTTGACCTGAGTCATATTTGGACCTCAGCCTGCCAAAGTAAAAGACTAATCAACTATAGCCATTAGATCTGGAAATGACAGATGAGGTCACCTAATCCACCCCATTCCCTACATTATACAAAAGCACAGCTTCACCAGGACTTCAGGTGACCAACTCCATACCTTAGAAACTTGAGGCACTGACCAGCTATATTACCATTAAATCAATTTTGTTTGGTTTCTAGCCAAGGCCAGAATTGGTGGGGGGAAATGCATTATGTGCATTGGCCTGGGTAGTTTCTTTGGCTCTTTGATATCAATTGCTCAATATGCAGTGACAAAGAATTGTAGTTTAAAATGTGTAGATGTGCAAAAAAAGACCAAGCTAAAGTTGGCAACCAAATATATAGTCAGGTACAAGGTACAAGTACAAGTTGTTTGCAAGGGCATGCGCAGGGATTTAAGTTTGACTGCTTTTGGAGGGGCACGTTAAAAACACATTAAACCATCTCAACACACGCACATACATCATATGCACAGAAACAAACAGCAGCACACTCACCATTTCAACAAATATCCATGCTGTTTTTCTTCCCATTCTACCACTATAGCAGAACTCTAGCATTAATCCACTGTGAATATGTAATCGGGGTGTGGGGGCGGGGGAGAATGTATGCAAACCAAATATGTGCATATCCATAAATCTCCTGTTATGGGGGTATGTGTACAACCCAAGTTTGCATGTGCTCATAACTGCATGTTACAAGGAAATATGTTTCCTTTGGTTTGGGAGTACCAGTGAGAGAAAGCACTAGAGACAGTGAATTCATCTGCAGAAATACATATATTTTTGAAGATGGGAGGGGCCCATGCTCCTGCTTGCCCCCCCTTTTGTGCATGCCACTGCTTGATCTCAAACTTCAGTAGGAGCTGTGAATCCTGAGCACCTCTAAAAAGCAGGAAATCTTTTACTTAGATCAGATGCCTAAATATGGCTTTTAATATTAGTTACTCGTGTGTGAAAATATTGGCCAAAATGTATTCTGAAGTGACCAGGATGGATTCAAGCTGTCTCTCAATGCACCACTGGTGAAGTTTTAACAGTGCTGATGCATAGTATATTCTCAGCAGACATGAGATGTTAATTCTGCATGCCATGTCCACAGTACCTGGGGTCTGCCAGCAGTGATGGGTGGAAACACAGACATTTTGCTGTCTTTCACCTGCCAGTGCAGAGGAAATAAATGTCACGCATTTTAGTGTCAGATCATTTGGGAAGCCATTGCTCAATACAGCAAGATCTAATCCCACTATCAATTTCTCCCCATATGTGATTGTATATGTGGTATGTGAATCAAGCATTAAGTCGAGTTCTTGGTAGCTGGAACACTTCAGACCCAATACCAGAATGCCTTGGGAAGCCAAACAAACTTTTCTTCTTCACTGTACTCATGGGAAGAAGTAGTTTTCCCTCTTGGAGGTTAAAATATTTGAAAAGTTTGGTCCTATATAAAATTCTGTTTGTGCTGTTGAAGTTCTAACACTGTTTACCTGAAATGTTTCTATAATTCGTAAACTTTTGAGTTTCAGGTTGGTGATTTGCAAGCAGCAGATTGCACTCTCCTGAATTAAATCTAACAAGCGCCACAAAGTGAAAATAAACTGGAGAGACTTGAAATAAAAATCACTTCAAGAAATCTAAGCGTGGTGAGGGTTGTTTTTTTTCACCCCCTCCCACTTTAAGCCAACTAAACTCCCAACACATTCTGATCATCTCGCCACAGTGTGTCTGTGCTGGTGACAACTGATTCATGTGTACATTTGCATATCCCCTCAGTGCCAGCAGCAGAATACAAAATGGGTCCTCCTGCTCTGGCAGATGACACAGCGCTGGCAAATCAGGAGGAGCTGTCAAAAACAGCTGTCCATTAAAAGAGTTTGCTGAAACAACTAAGAGCTGTTTGAAAATGCTAGGTGGTAGAATTTAATTGGAGTAGCAACTGTTCAAAATTAAGATTAAAAGGACTAGTCGGTAAAAGGGAGTTTCAGGTTTTTTTGTTTGCTTGTTTTTAAAACATAAAATATTTATTTAGGTTTTTACAAACTTAAGTTTGACGGTTTCTTGTGGTCCCTTGCTCATGCTGCATGTCTCCTATATCAGTAAACATGGTCAGACCCATAAAATAATCTTTTACAGATTAAGACTATCGAATATCCAAACCACTGCCTGGGACCTTTAATCTTTGTTATATTTTAGAAACCAGATCAAGAATTTTTTCAGATTAAACTTTTGAAAATTGGCCTTCATTTGTGCATGTGCGAACAGTCACCTGACACTTTGGAACACTAGTAGCGTGGCGGATTTCATAGCTTGTGCATACTAGTAATGAAATGCATACGTACAAAAACCCAAGCTCAAATTCTCCTACCTGGGCTCTCAGTGACAGACCCTACTGCATATACATCACAGTTTGCAATCTCTGCCTGAGTCTAAGCAAACAAAGTTGCACATACATAAGTAGAGGCTGAAGTAGGGGCCCTTTCAAATATGCCCCTTCATGTGAATGTTTTGTTGATGAAAGCCACAAGTGCACTGACCCAGGAAAATGAAATCCTCGTTTGGGGCTTGATCCAAAGCGGTTCAAGTCAATGGTAAGCCCTGCATTGACTGCAATGGGTTTTAGACCAGGAACAAATGCAATACGGGTAGCAGAAGTACAGCCTTCCTTTGAACACACAGTTTTGAACAACACGCCTCCAATCTCACTTGTTGAGACACCCCCCCCTCCACCCCCACGGGTGAGAGTGGCTAATTTAATCTCAAAGGCCTATTTTGTCCTTTGTTCTTCTCTTGGCTGAGAAGTGCTGGACTGTGGTGCTAATGGATGCCAAAATAAAAGTAATTTAAAACAAAAAACACGGGGACTTATTAATGTCAACATCATTTTAAATTGTACATTTGCTGATTTCTATTTTTTGTAAACTATCCTTTTCATTAACTCCGCGGCACATTGCAAAAACCTCTATTTTCTCAATCCACACATACCCACACCCTTTTCATGGCATTACTTGCTGTATGGCAGATATATTTAATTACACTATAGATCTTAGGGCAAAGGGTAGTTTTTAGTTAAGGGTCTAGCCTGGGATTCAGAAGATCTGGGTCCAATTCATGGCTTTGCCTCAAATTCCTTGCACGACCTTGGACCCTTAGATCTGATTCAGTAGAGTGCTTCAGCATCACCTAAGCACACACTTTACGTGCCTTAAACATGTGTTTAAATTTAAAGATGTGTTTAAGTTCTTTAATTAATCAGGTCCTTGCTCTCTCTCTCTGGCTCAATTCCCCATGTATCAAATGACAGTAAGGAGCCTTCCTTTCTTCTGCTTTTTGTCTGCCTTGTCTATTTTGGATCCAAAGAGTTTGGAACATGGACTGTCTCGTACTTTCTGTATTAGGACAACAAGGTCTCAGTCGGGGAATAATATGAATGATAAATAATCAAAGTATACATGAGCCAAGATATGTTATATCTTCAGACTTACAATTTTGCTTCGGATGGCCTAAAACAGCATGAAAGAATTCAGAGTAGTTATGGACATTCATCTGTAAGATCTAAGAAGTTTTAGGATTGATAGAATTATAACTTTTTAGTCAGTTGCTTCCCCCCCACTTTAAAAAATAAAACCTGTTTTAAAATGTAAACGTAAAAGTGGAACAATAAATCAGCAAATGTACAGGTACTAAAATTAAATTTCCTGGGCTGAAAGAAAAAAGAAGTTGAAAAGGCATTAGACTCAGCTTCTGAGTAGAAACCTTACAGTAATGCCTGTGACTGCAAGTATATAGCTCAGTGTATGCAATACGTTGCAGCCAGAAGTAGCAGTGACAGCTGGTGGGTTAGTAAACAGATTTCATTTTTGTTTTTTTTTCTGAAAATTATCCTCCTCCCCACTTTAATATGATTCTTCTCTACATCTTTGGTTTCCATTCAATGAGGAGACTGTTTCCAATTTGTATCCAAGCTCCATTAAATATTTTATTGGACTTAAAACAGATAAATAAAATACAAAAAAAACAAACAATTTGTCACATTCCATTGATGTTTGTAGGCTGTTGACATTATATAGAAATACAGGCCTAGTGTCTAGCAAAGGTTGGAAGAGGGTGGGGGCAAAGAGATATACACACAGTCAAACACATGGATACTAGCACATCAGTCCTCTGAGGGTTTTTTATTATTTTCAGCAGAGTTTTGTGTCTTCACTTCCATTCTGAAATTTCCTCCAGGACATTCCTGCTTTCCCCCCCCCACCTCCCTCCCTTAACTGCTCAAAATCTCTGCTGACTGAGGTAGACTGGAGGAAAACTAAAAGTAGCCCCTCCCCACAAACAATCCAGAAGAAATTACCTAACAGCATGAAAGACATCAAGACTGTTACTGTCTGTTTCTTTGCATGTATATTTATACATCTATTCTTTGATATATTGGGGCGAGAACTAGTTTTAGGAATAGGTTGAAGGAGAGAATTTCAATTCAAAAATCGTAATTTCCATATGTATTAAAGAACTGTACTTAAAGATCTATTTTATGTCAACTAGCTTTTAATTGTTCATCGGCCTCGGGTAAATTTTGAGCCAGTCACATACACAACTCCTGTTAACAGTAATCAGGGTTGTTCACGCTACTCCTTGTGTGGAAGAAACAGCCTTCGGAGAATAGGCAACTATGCTTCAGATGGAATCTGTTACTTTATTATTTCTTTTCATATCTAAATAATGCACACACACAAGGAGATCAGTGAAGAAAGGCTAGTAATGTGCAAAAGTAGTAAAATAGTTTAATTTTTAGCATTGGTAAGGCAACTTCCAACTGTAGTACTTGTAAAAAAAAAAAAAAAAAAACACCCCACCAACCATCCCATAATATGAAATTGTAATGTACCTATACATCCAAACCTGGGGAGGTGCGATGTGCCGCCTCCATGAAGTGTGATGGGTGATGAGACTGTTTGGCACCTCACAGAATCAGTGATGATGAGAATGGATCGTAATCTACCACTATTTTGGAAGTTAATATACCTTTTCCACTCCTCTTTATGCAACCATCGGGTATCATTTCATGTCCATAAATAGTATTGTATGTCATTTTTTTCATACATATTAATGTGTGGACTGTAATACATGAAGGAGCAACTTTCATATTAGTTCATGTATACATCAACATATGAACTCTTTGCACATACATTCCTAATATATTTACATTAAAAAAATCACTTTATATATCACTGATTGCCATATTTGGGGTTGGGAAGGAATTTTCCTCCAGGGTAGATTGGCAGAGGCCCTGAGGTTTTTCGCCTTCCTCTGCAGTGTGGCGACGAGTCCCTGGCTGGAGGATTCTCTGCACCTCGAGGTCTTTAAACCACGATTTGAGGACTTCAATAACTCAGACATAGGTTAGGGGTTTGTTACAGGAGTGGGTGGGTGAGATTCTATGGTCTGCATTGTGCAGGAGGTCAGACTAGATGACCATAATGGTCCCTTCTGACCTTAAGTCTATATAAAGGCCCTACATGGGGAAAAAAACATGTACTTACAAATTAATTATACTATGAACAAAAAGATTGTCCACTGCCTTTGCACTCACATACATATATGTATATTTATACAAATATATACGTGTTTATATATACATACACACTGAATAATCAGACTTTCAGTCACCCCAACACAATACATGTGTCACAGCAAAGACACGAAGAAAAGATTAAGCCCTTCACCTCAAAAAACCTACCAACCTTCTCTCACTACCTAGCCTCACATGGTCCTTGTGAGTCAGGGAGAAAAGGTTAGCCTGGCTGGTGGAAAATACCATTCAAAGCTGAAAATACACAATGCTCTGGTTCCATTGGCTCTGAAGCAAAATCAATAACATGGTTTCAATACCTGAAGCTTCTAGTGGATTCAATCTTGCTATAGTGTATTTTATTATTGAGAACTGGGCCAAAAGTTTAAATTTATGGGACGCAAAAGTGGCATTCCTAAAAGGAATGAAGAACTTTCAACTACAGCTGAGGTAACACTGTTTCAGTTTGGTGAAGAATTAGCTTTTAGGGTGTAAGTTCTGGGCAGTTTTAGGAAGCATTGTAAAATTTCTTACTCAGTCCTTCTACTAACCGCAGATATTGGAATTCCCTTGGTAATTTGTCTCCTGTTCGGTATTCCACCATCTCAGGGTAGCTAGCACCATATATGTAGCTTTGAAGGAAATGAGAGTATCCAGTATGTTTCATTAGCTGGGGAAAATGTGTTGATCTAAATTACAGTTTCAGGCCAATGGGAGCCGCTGGAAGCGGTGCAGGCTGAGGGATGTGCTGGCCGCCCTTTCCGCAGCCCCCATTGGAAAGTCCACAAATTAACACTGATTTTCTTTTAGAAAGTACTTTAGATTAACAAGCATGTTAAACTAGCAGGTCTGAGGCAAACTCATGACTGGATGTTCTCTCTCCTCCATGTTTTCTGGGACTGAGTGCATTACTGCAGTGCAAAGAGCAGAGTATCATACCAGCTGGGCAGAAGCTCTTAGCTTTCCTTGAAACAAACCTCTAAAACCAGTGCACACAGGCCACGGAGAAGCCATTTTAACTAAGTAAAGCTGCCATGATGGTTATCTGCAGGGCAAAAGCCAAAAGCAATCTCTGGGTCCAGCTGCATACAATGGGGTCAACTGCAGAGGCAACACTGATCTCAGCTGGAGCAAAGGTGTCTGTACATACAAATGTAAATTGAGAAAGAAAAAAAAAAGGGTAGGGGTGGGGGTGTAGAGAAATGAGGGATCACTCTTAAATCAAAAGCTGTAGCAGGTCACATTGCTCACTCATCTGTGTGTGCACTTCGTGACTCTCATTCCGTTCTTCTGGATTCTCAAACAAAGTGCAGAGTCCTAAAAATATTTGGAACTATTACAAAGCATAAATTAATAATGTGTCGGGAAAATGGAAAAAGGTGCCTTGGGCCTACTTAGAGCACAAAATGATCTCAACCATTATTCAACAATGATATGAAGATCTTTTATTTCATTTCTTCTTAACAGTTCCCTGTGTTTGCTATCATTTCTTGCCCAGCACCGTGTCAATAATTACTAAATTAGCAGGACGGCTGTACAATTTCAGCTCAAGTGTTATTACTGACAAGTCAAACAAAGAAAGCTGATCGAAAAGATGGGACTCCATCTCCTTATTTAAATGGACCATGTTCACAGAAGGAGATTGAAGCCCCTTTTTCTTCAAAGGAAAGAGGGAAGGGAATAGTTTACATTTTGTGCTGCTCAAGGACAGAGTCAGAGGAAATGCCTTTTTAATGTAAACCTCTTTTCATTTCCAGGGGACAAAAACGAGGATTATTTAAAAGAATCATGCTTGGTGGAAGAAGTAATTACATTTTTTTCAAATCTCAGAGGAATAATGCTTTTATATTTCCCCAAGATGACCCAATTTGCTTTGTGATATGCTCCCTTAAATGGAAGTGTGCTGACTCCTTTGAACTGCATTGTTTTTAGTGTCTAAAGAAGCTCCCGTCATACCACACTGGAGATTGATTTAAGTCTCATACCAGTCTCCCAAACAGTCATAAAGCTATTCTTGGACTATATGGCCCAAGGATTGAAACTAATATCCATGCACAGGTACTTCCAAAATATCCATGGGTAACACCTGGATTAAGCTAATGCTTGGAAAAGTACTGCTTGGACAACCATAAGAGATTAGAGAGAGAATAGCTAATTCTTATAAAGATCTCAGCACACGTTGAGATAAGTTCCAAAGCCTTTCTATGCTTATGGCAGTTCACTGGCCCCACTTAATTTTTTTTTTTAACTTGACCTCTTCAGTGTTCTTTTAGGGGGAAAAATATGTTACATCGGCATAAGTGTTTCTAAAAGTACATCAATGGTGAAATATAGGTGCAATTTTTTCTCACAGGAATAATGTCTACTCACAAGAATAGTTCCATCCACTTTAGTTGGACATTTCACTTAAATAGGAACTACTTTGGTGAGGAAGAATTTGCAAGATCAGGCTTTATATTCAACAGTTAACCAAACTGGTTTGAAGTTCAAAAATTTATTTTGAATGTTGTTCTTGTTTAATCCAAAACACCTGGCCCATCTCTGTTGAAAGTCTGTTGGGTATAGGCTTTTCCATGAGCATTTCTCCAGTACCTTCAATGTGGATTGAAGGTAGGAAGAATAAAGAAAACTATAAAAATGTAAAACAAAACCATAGACAGACCATTTGCATTTTATAAACTTTCTTGGTAATTTTGCTACTATCAATGTCAGCTATTGGTCAGTCTTGTCCCTGCAAAGCATAAATTGATATCATTTGAGTCCAAATACCCCATGATGACAATGAAATACATTCAATATGGGGCAGAATTAAAATCTCAGACCTGAAAAGCCCCACATAAAGTGCCCACTCTTCAAATATTGACCCAGTCTTGAAATCTGGAGCCATTTGAATGCACCAGCTTGAAATTGTCTCTAAATCAAATGCAAATATGTACTTGGGTATTGTTTTAAAGAGCAACTTTCCAGGAACTCTCATAGCCAGATGCAGATATAAATATGGATTCGGAGGCTCTTTCAGGCTGAATAGTTCCCATTTTCTCTCTTTCAGAGTCGACTTCAGTTGAAAGGAGAGTTCTAGTCTTAAATGCTGGAGGTGTTTTCTGGATATTTGGGGTACTCTAGTAATAATGATAATGACCTATTTAAATCTCGCCTTTCATGCAGAAGGATCTCAAAGTGCTTTATACAAACCATTTTTTAAATTATATTAATACATTATTGGCCTGATATTTTTGTAGCAGGATGAAATTATTGTAATGTAAGCTAGAAGGACCCCATATCTGTCAAAATCTGAAACTTTAATTTACTCTCTCTTCTAATACAAGTACAAAAGAACATTCAAAAAATTGAAATTTGGAAATACTTTTTTGCACAATGTGTGAAATAACCTATGGATTTCATTGTCACAAGATATTAATGAGTGCAAGAGTATAGCAGGATTTAAAAAAAGGATTAGAAATTTATATGGATCATGAGAACAGTCAGTTACTCTAAATAGGATAAAGTGTTTTTAGAAGGGATATAAACCCTCATACTATAGGCAACTACTAACATATTAATAAGATTTCCTCCACGGATAGGTTATTCCCAAATCCCCTACTAGGGGGTTTCTTGCATCCTCTTCCAGTCACTGTCAGAGGAAAGATACTAGACTAGGTGGAACTGTTCTGATCCTGTATAGTACCATTCACCACTTAGGGTACGTCTACACTACGGGACTATTCCGAATTTGCATAAACCGGTTTTGTAAAACAGATTTTATAAAATCGAGTGCGCGCGGCCACACTAAACACATTAAATCGGTGGTGTGCGTCCATGGTCCGAGGCTAGCGTCGATTTCTGGAGCGTTGCACTGTGGGTAGCTATCCCGTAGCTATCCCATAGTTCCCGCAGCCTCCCCCGCCCCTTGGCATTTCCGGGTTGAGATCCCAGTGCCTGATGGGGCAAAAATCATTGTCGCGGGTGGTTCTGGGTAAATGTCGTCAGTCACTCCTTCCTCTGGGAAAGCAACGGCAGACAAGCATTTCGCGCCTTTTTTCCCTGGATTGCCCTGGCAGATGCCATAGCATGGCAATCATGGAGCCTGTTTTGCCTTTTGTGCCTGTCACCGTATGTGTACTAGATGCCGCTGACAGAGGCGATTCAGCAGCGCTACACAGCAGCATGCTTTTGCATGACAGCAGAGATGGTTATCAGCCATACTGCACCATCTACCAATCCATAAATTGGTAATAAGATGATCATGGCTACCAGTCCTTTTGCACTGTTCCATTTGCTGCTGTCATAAGTGCCCCTGGCTGCTCTTAGCCAGGGGCGCAAAAGCCAAAATTGGGAATGACTCCCTGAGTCAATCCCTCCTTTTTGGTATCTAAAAATAGAATCAGTCCTGCCTAGAATATGGGCAAGTGTACTAGAGAACCACTGTATCAGAGAACCAGAGAGCACAGCTGCTTTGTGTCAGATCCTGCAGAAATTATGAGCTGTATGCTATTCACAAGGGGTGCTCCTGCAACAACCCCACCTGTTCATTTCATTCTTCCCCCAGCCTTCATGGGCTACCGTAGCATTGTCCCCCCACTTGTGTGATGAAGTAATAAAGAATGCAGGAATAAGACACAGTGACTTGTTAGTGAAGGCAGCCTCCAGCTGCTATGATAGTCCAGACAGGACAGTAAGGAGTGCATCCCTCTGCTAGTTCAGGGGCACTTGAATCTTTTCTTTACACATGAAGGGTGGGGGCTGATGGAGCTCAGCCCCCTGTTGCTATGACGATGATGGATATCAGCCATACTGCACCATCTACCAGGAAAAATTAGGACCAGGCACCCTTGATCGACCTGACAGATGCTAGTACGCATGGTTACCAGTCCTTTTGCACTGCCCCATGTGCCAATAGGCTGATGATGACGATGGGTATCAATCTTATTGTACCATCAGCCACCCATGGCGGGGGGAGCAAGGATGTTGGTGTTGAGTGCTGCACCATCCCGTCTATCTGCAGCATTCAGTAAAGATAGGGTGACATGTAAGAGTCAAGACAGGATTGTTTTCCCTTTCACTTCTGGGGGTGGGTGGGGGGGTGCGTAAATTGCCTAGCTATGCCCTGACCCACCGCGGACACTGTTTTTGACCCTAGAAGCATTTGGCGCTCAGCCAAGAATGCAAATGCTTTTCAGAGACTGCAGGAACTGTGGGATAGCTTGAGTCCTCCAGTCCATGAGCGTCCATTTGATTCTTTGGCTTTCCGTTACGCTTGCCACGCAGCAGTGCGCTGAGTCCCTGCTATGGCGTCTGTCTGGAGATATTTAAAAAATGATTTTGAATTTCGTCTTCTGTAACGGAGCGCTGATAGAACAGATTTGCCTGCCCTTACAGCGATCACGTCCGCATCGTCCATGCTGGAGCTCTTTCTTTATTTTGATTTTTAACTGCATCACCACCCGTGCTGATCGGAGCTCCACGCTGGGCAAACAGGAAATATTCAAAAGTTCGCGGGGCTTTTCCTGTCTACCTGGCCACTGCATCCGAGTTCAGATTGCTGTCCAGAGCGGTCAGTGGTGCACTGTGGGATACCGCCCGGAGGCCAATACCGTCGATCAGCGGCCACACTAACCCTAATCCGATATGGTAATACCGATACTAGCGCTACTCCTCTCGTTAGGGAGGAGTACAGAAACCGGTTTAAAGAGCCATTAAAATCGATATAAGGTGCCTCCTAGTGTGGACGGTTCTGGCGTTAAATCGGTTTTACACTCCTAAAACCGGTTTAAACGCGTAGTGTAGACCAGGCTATAAATACAGTCACCTCTGGGGGGGGGGAAGTGGTGACTATTTAATCATACATAACACCACTACCACATTCCACTGAAACAAGTAGGGGAATTTTCTGGTAGGAAGAGTGTAATTATCCCCAATTGGAATTTGACTAGTATTCCGGATTTAACATCAACATTCTACCTAGATAGAATTTCAGCTTTGCAGCTAACCCATTTGCTGTTGAAAGTGACTTCATAATGCTGGGAACACTGAGCAAAATAATGCCAGCTAAATCATCTACATTATTCCTCTAAGTGAAACACTCCCCTTATTCTCAGGTTCTCAAACCCATCCAGGCCATTTCTGTGTTTTTAAACAACATCGATGGGAAACAACTTTTATTAATGCCAGAATGACTTTTCTTTTTAAACAGAATCAGTGATAGTGTTTACTTTGGCAAGGAACAGATTTAGTGCTAGTTAAAACCTTTTTTGTTGACTTTTACACTCATTACATGCTGTTGCCGCAACTCACAAAATTCCTAGCACAAAGCCAAATAGGTTCTAAAATCTCGGTTCGTTGCCATCAAGTCAAGTAAGCAGAGGTTACAATTTAAAAGAAATGACATTCTGAAGAACGGAACAGCATCCTGAGGCATTAGTTCATAGCAGATTATGTTGTAATATTAGTTACGTTAGGGTGGCTAGATGCCTTTTTATTATTTAATATTACACAAGTAAATATGACTTTTAAAAAAGTCACTGTGCTTATTATTAGTTTATTAACATTTTCAATTTCAAAACAAGTAACTCAACATTGAAGTATCGAATACGGACATTGACATACAAAGGAAATGATATAGAATATGTTTACAGAAACATATACACAGCATCTGATTCTTATTTCCACTATGGTCATTTCACACTGCACTGGCAGTGTACAGGGGTCTTATGTTGGTGTAAATGTGTAAAGGAGGCCTTTACGCTGGCCCAGATCATTTAATTTAAGACAATTGTCTTTATATAGGTAGGGTGGCATTTTCAAAAGGGCTCAGCATTTGTCTAATTCAGCTTGCATTGAAGTCCACGGCAAATCTTTTCCAAAAGATATGCTGTAGCTCAACCTCAAATTATACAGGAGTTACTGGGTGAAGTTATATGGCTTATGTTACATAGGAGGTCAGACTTGATGATCATAGTTCCTTCCGGCCTTAAAAAAAAAAGTCTGTGAAAATACCTTTTCTTTAGATAATGTTCATGTATATCGATATATGTACACACCCATCCACTTATACATACGATAGACAAAATTAAATTTTGTGGGACTGATCACTTCCTCTGACAGCGAAACCTACATAAGAGGAGAAGAGGCAGAAGAACTCTTCAAGAAAATCCTTCATGGAGCTCTCTTCAAACTGCCACATCAAGAAGAAAATGTTTAGGTCCCTGTAGAGTTTTCAGGGATGTGTGTGTGAAATCTACTCCCCCATAGATCTCCAGATCCACTGCTCCATCCTCCCCATGGCTGCCTCGCTCTGGGACACCTGCTGCTTCTATAGGTCCCCTTGCAGCTTACTAGTAGGCATAGAATGGGGATCTGAGGGAATTATGGGATATCTGCTCCTTCCGTCCCCTTTCCCAGTCTATTCCCCAAAGTCTCAAGAGCCCTCTTCACATGGAAGGGGAAGGCTGATGTCTCAAAGGCAGGGTCCTAGCAGAAGAAGATCTACATGATGTTCTCAGGGAGACCATCCTGCCCTGTGAATAGAGAATAAGGATAAAAAACAAAACATTAGTAAAAAGTTAATGAAAATATAGTTCCCAATCCTGCAAATAGTTACTGAGTGAGTAGTCCTTGCTCATGTGATTAGTCCATTAAAGCCAACGGGATTACTCATGTAACGAGTAAAGCTGTGACAATAACTCATTTTCAGTTTGCTGGCCAAACCAAAAAGTAAAAAGAAATTCACTAATTTTGACCCCAAATGACAAATTTTTAATTTTGTCAAAACAGAAAAGTCTAAAATGGTTCATTCAGGGTCAAATGAAGGATTTAATATCATTTTTGAGTTTCTTAAAAATAAGACTGAAGTAAAATTTGAAATGAACAGTCATTTCAAATAAAAAATTGAAAAGCTTTGTTTAAAAAAATGTAAAAAGGAAAGGTTTTGATTTTTTCGGAAATTTGCTTTCGGTTGTGGTATTGGTGTTTTTAACCAAATAAATTTGGCAAATTCAACACAAATGCACAAAATGTTTCAGTTGACTCAGCTCTGCATAATTCAGGGAAAAAGGCTTCAACAGAATTTTTTTTTCCTCCAGCTTTTGTACTGATTTCTTCACAAGTAAGTCTTTGCAGGATCATTGTTTCCATGTATGATAGAAGCAAATTCTGTGGTTCTATAGCTGGTGTTCTCTCCTCAACAGGGATTTGGGGTGAGATAGGATGAGGATTTAGTCATTTTGAATGTTCTTGTTAAGACACTCAGGATCAGTTTCCCAGCTGGTGCAAAATAATGTAGCTCCATAAAGCTATGCCTATCTGTACCTGATAAGGTTCGGGTCCTCAACATTGTCAATGTATTTTCAAGCTTCCATCGCTAATATTGAATGCTATGATGTTTGACATCAAACATTCAATTATATGTGAGTTGCTTCTAAACAAAAGTTTTCTTAATTGTTTCAGATACGCCATCTGTTTCTAATCAAAGCCATGTGGAAACTGGAAACCCTTATAAACATCGCCCTAGGTTTCTTTTTGGAATGAAATAAACTCAGTAGTGAGGGGTGGAACTTCAAAGGGTTCAAGAGGTGCTGTCCTTATCCAAACCTACATGCAGCTTGTTGGTCTTATTGCACTAGTAATCTCATGGGAGTCTTGCTTTCACGCAAGACTTCTAATTTTCATCAGAGTGGGAAATACCATGAACATTTCTTTCCCCATTATATTTTAGTTTCTGGATAAAACCAGGGAAGACAGAAGTGGTCAAGAATTTTTTTGAAAGAACCAAACAGTTTGAATCTCATGGTGAATATTTTGGCTGAAATACTTAGTTCCAATAAAATGAGAACATCCCTATTTCATTCCTCCCTAGATACAATTTTCTTTACACGTCAGAGTATTTAACTAACCAGAGTGGTGTTTACATTCCCCATGTAGGACTTCCTGTGTAGCCCTATTCTTCTCTCCACAAATCTACTGCAGAGTAGCTGGCATGAGACAAATAAAGAAAACTTCCTTTGGCCCAACACCAACACATTTCAACAAGTCTTGTGATCAAAGTTTAAAAAAGAAAATAGAACTGAGAAGTGCTCTCAACAGCTGTTGTGGAATTTCCTAAGGCAGTGGTTCCCAAACTTGTTCCACCACTTGTGCAGGGAAAGCCCCTGGCGGGCTGGGCCGGTTTGTTTACCTGTCGCGTCCACAGGTTCGGCCAATCGCAGCTCCCACTGGACGCCGTTTGCCATTCCAGGCCAATGGGAGCTGCTGGAAGTATTGGCCGCTGCTTCCAGCAGCTCCCATTGGCCTGGAGCAGCGAACCGCGGCCACTGGGAGCCGCGATCAGCTGAACCTGTGGACTTGGCAGGTAAACAAACCGGCCCGGCCCGCCAAGGGCTTTCCCTGCACAAGCAGCGGAACAAGTTTGGGAACCACAGTCCTAAGGAATAAGAAACGTTCCAGCTTATAGAATCTTTAAAATGATAGCAGCATTTCAATGAAAAACCAAAAAGAAAAAATCACTCACCAGAGAAACTTAGCCAAGTTCAGTTAACTTGGGGGTCAAGAAGGCAATGTTTTTAGTCCCTAGAGGAAGGAAGAGGCTCCCCTCTGTAGCCAGTGAGAACAGGTGAAGAGGAATCATGGAATTGGGCCCCAAGCCTGAAATATGGTTAATTTTTGAAAAATCAAAGACAGAGGGGAAGCATCAATATTAAACAAAAAGATAAAAGCCCTTTGAGATTTTGGTGATTGTCCATATAATGCTATTGGGCCATATTCTGTTCTTCGTTAAGTGGTATAAATTCACAGTAACTTAACTGACTTCAGTGGAATAACTCCAGATTTACACTGTGTAACTTGAAGTGGAATTGGGTCCATTACATTTAAACCTGGACATTTGGATTTACAGGATGGGATCAACTTGGATTTTAAACTATGATAATGCAAGACTTGAGAAGGCACAACATGATTATGGTTGAAACACAGCAGCTCTGAGTGAGAGGTTGTCAAGAAAAAATTGTTTAGTGGGCATGATATTTTTATTTTCTCCTCACCCGCAAAGATTTACTGTGTGTAATTGCATTGGAAGTTATGGCTGTAAATCACTAAAACACTTCTGTGATGGTAATATCAACCTGTAGAGAGAACCGTTAACACTCCATTTTAAGCACACTTGAATTTTTCAACACACTTGAAGGAACATACTCTTAGAGGCCCACCACAACAGCATAGAGAACTAATATTCCAGACAATTAGGCCATCTGCTCCAAATAGGACAATTAAAGCACTGACATCTTTAAAGCACCTTGTTCCTCCTTCCTCTGGTGTCACTCAAAGTAGGAAGAAGGGAAGCTTTTATTGTTTATAAAATATGGGGCTGAAAAGTGTATGAACATTCAGTAGAAAGCAAAGCATCTTACTCTTTTGGTTGCAGAAGGCACCAGTTGGTCATCACTAGGCCCTGTCACCTCATGTCATCTCAACATGGTCATAACTTAAATTGCTATGGTTTTGGGAAGGGTATAGGTAGGAAGAATATAAAAGCAGAGCCCTACATCTAAAATCTTCCCCATTCCTTTATGACATTTCCCTTTAAAACTTATGAAATTCATGGTCGCTAAATAAAAGTGAAGGTCTTTGGTACTTGAATTGAATATAATTGGATACTTGTATGTCAAAGCACTCAGACACAGAAAGCCAAGTATCTGCACATCAATAGGAATGCACCTGGGTCACAAGAACCTATAGTATATATGATACATCTTAAGGCTGTTCTTGGAAGCCAATGAATTCTCTTGTTACACACTGAAATGGATGTCTCTTATCAAGGGGGTGTTTATAATGGTGGACCAAGCAACAGAGCCAAAGCCTACAGTAATCTTCCATCAAAGGATGAGAGAAACCCAAGAGCCTAAAACAAATCTCTGCTATACCGATCATAAAACATTTGGAATATTTCTGAACCTAGAAAAGAGGGCAAAGGCAAAGGAAATCTCTAGACTAACACAAACCAGCTATCATTGTAATTAGATTGTACAATTCCTAACATTTATTTTTCATGATAAAATGGGTTAGGATGCCTGAACCTAACTTACAATGAAGCTTGAAAACGAATATAGACTGATTATTCTCCATTTAGTCAAGGTGTATATAAATACATTGTGCTAAGCACATGATTATGACCATAACATAAGTTTGAGCTTTACCAAAATATAGGAGGAGTAAAACAACAATATTAAATAAAACAATCCTAAAGTGGTAACCTTGTTTTAAGTTTAGGTAGCAAGCTGTAGGTTTAATCACCGCCAGCATGTCCAGCTCTTACTGTAAAACATATCAAATCCATAAGCATTTAAATTAAAATGGGGTTACGATGACAGGGTAGCAGAGTCATTGCTAATGCTGGCTACTAAGTATAATAGCACAACCAAGTACCCGAATCTCATAAGCTGAAATGTACAGGTTTTTAATAGAAGACTTAATTTGGCAAGGCCAACTCTAGTGTATATCCCTTACACATACATAATTCTGCTTGATGGCATTTATTGCAGTATCCTAACTGACTTCCCCACTCCCCGCCAGCCTTTATAGATTTTCTAAACTCATGCAAATTTACCCAAGATGGCTCATTTTAATACCAATTCCCCAAGTGCTAGCATTCTAATCATTAACTAATTGTCTCTGAGCTCTATTGACAACTTGGCCACCTTCTTGCTAATTTTGCAGACACAATGGAGGCCTCGGAGAACTAAGTTAACCTTTCAATGTCCATTGAAGATCCACAGGTCTGATGACAATTGATTGACCTGGCCTCTGTGTTAGATAAAACCTCATCAGCTTTCTGAATGGTGTGTGTAATGAGGCATCGTTAATTGACAACAGGTAGGTGAGCTTAGAGGTTCCCTTCTTTGTTTCTCTGAGGAAAATGAGAATTAGGATGTGCGTTATGGGTGCAAATCTGCGAAACATCCGAGGTTCGGATGCATATGTATAAATTTAGTAAAATGTAAATATTGAGTGTTTATGCTCTGCCCCCTATTATCAGTTACATAAGCATGTGCTCCTCTCTGTGTTCTTTAATGATCTTCTGTGTGGATCAATAGATTAATTCTATATAGCGTATCTATCACTATGGAGGCATGGCAGAAGGGGAGAGGCAATTCTTGATTTAATTCTAAGTGGAGCACAGATTCTGGTCCATGAGGTGAATACCAGTGAACAGTTTGGTAATAGTCCCCCATTGGCCTGGAGTGGTGAAACTGTGGATGCGGCAGGTAAACAAACCAGCCCCACCCGCCGTGTGCCAAAGGTCGCCGATCCCTGATTTAACTTCAGAAATGGGAACAAACACAAAAATGAGGAAGCTAGTTAAACAGAAATGAGACGCAACAGTCACAAGAGCAAAATGCCTGCAAGCTGCATGGAAACTTTAAAAACACCAGAATAGAAGCTCAAATTAAATGTATTAAAAAGAATAATAAATAAGAGGATCAAAAATGCCATCCTGGCTAAACAGAGTAAAAGAAGTAGTTGGGGGGAGGGGGGAAGCAGCACACACAGTCTTTAAAAATTGGAAGTCAAATCCTACTGAGGAAAATAGAATGGAGCATAATCTCTGGCTAGTCAAGTAAAAGTATAATTAGGCAGGCCAAAAAAGAATTTGAAAATTAACTAGCAAAAGACTCAAAAACTAACAGCAAACAATTTAAGTACATTAGAAGCAGGAAGCCTGCCTATCAGATCAGTGGGGCCACTGGAGATAAAGATGCTAAAGGAGCACTCAAGAAAGATAAAGCCATTCCAAAGAAGCTAAATGAATTCTTTGTACGGGTCTTCACTGCAGAGAATGTGAAGGCGATTCCCACACCTGAGCTGTTCTTTTTCTGTAACAACTCTGAGGAACTGTCTCAGTCTGAGGTGTCAATACAGGAGGTTTTGGAACAATTGATAAATTACACGGTAATGAGTCACCAGGACCACATGGTATTAACCCAGGAGGCCTGAAGGAACTCAATTATGAAATTGTAGAACTACTAACTGTGGTATATAACCTCTCTTTTAATTCAGCTTCTGTACCAGATGACTGGAGGATAGCTAAATGTAACACCAATTAAAAAAAAATGAAATAAAAATAAAGGGCTGCGGGAAGCTGTGCAGGTCAAGGGACGTACTGGCCACCACTTCCTGCAGCCCCCAATGGCCTGGAGCAGTGAACCGTGGCCAGTGGGAGCCGCGATCGGCGAACCTGCGGATCTGACAGGTAAACAAACCGGCCCGGCCCACCAGGTTCCTTACCCTGGCTGGCCACGGGCCAAAAGTTGCCGACCCCTGGTCTAGCAGATCAAGGTTTTTAGAATGATACGTCACAAGGCATACTTTGTACAAAATATATCTTAATTACCTGACAGTGGTGAATATTGGGGTGCTAGGGTATCACATCTAGCACTTACAAGAGTGTCCCAGGGGAGTTCATCAGCCTTTGACCCAATCCTGAGAGGTGATGAACACCCCCAACTCCCATCAAAAATAAGGGGGTTAAAGTCCTATAATTGTATGTATATGATTGTGCTTGTGACAGTGGCTGACTGTTGCTTTAATTCAAGAGGGGTGCCATGCAGTTCATGGGTCGCTCTATTCATAACTCTTTCCAGACTGACTTTTGCAGATTGGTGTAACTCAGTCCCTCCTATTCTGTCTGGCACATACCAGTCTGGTCTCATTTCAGCTGTTGGGAGGGGTTGGGATTACAATGCTGCATGTGTAGACAAGCCCTAACTCTGAATGTTTCAAACAAAACCTTTAAAAACAGTTTTTAAGGCTATGGCTGCAATTCAGAGCCCACTGAATTCAATGAGAAGTCTCATAGTGCCTTCAATTGCCTTGTATGTGTCTTAGTTCAGTGGAATTAATCCATTATGACAGTTATGAGAGACTGCACTGATGAAAAAAGAACAGGAGTACTTGTGGCACCTTAAAGACACAAGTACTCCTGTTCTTTTTGCGGATACAGACTAACACGGCTGCTACTCTGCACTGATGAAGTTATTGTGACTCTTCCATGGCTAGGAATGTGGATTTTTACTATTGACTCATCACAGGTAAATCATTCCCCCCCCCCACCATTAAAAACAGATCAAGGCATGTATTATTTGGTACCTCTTTTTCTCCTTCCAGAAACCCCTTTACTAATGTAAAACATTTCTACTCGGGTGGCTACACCAGAAGCAGATCTTTCAGAAAGAAGTGCAAGAAAATAACTAAAAGAATTTGGAGTTCAGTTCGGATCAAGTTCTGGGCAAATGTTTGAGGGAGGCTGATTCTGTCTCACCAAATCACCCCAGACCAGGTAAGAGTAGCTCCCAGATGGAGCCCAGTGGGAGTTATTTGTATGGTACAGCAGAAGCAAAGATCTTTGGATCCAATCCAGTTTGCCCACCCCCTGACTTTAGGTTGAAGGAATGATGAGATCACTTACTAGAAAAGAGAGAGTAGAATCCAATGTTTCTCTCAAACGAATTACCTGGCATATTAGCAGCAGCAGAACACCCTTGGTGAGTGCTATTATTGGTGCTGATGTTTCCGCATTTACACAGTGTAGGTGTGAAAATTCCATAGAACTAGCAGGACCAATGCAGAGAGTAACGCTTATTTCATCACTGCTGGTTCTTGTTACCATGGGCAAAGCAGGGATCTGTCATCCATTACTAACTACAATAAGTAAACCTGGCATATGAACAATCTAATAAAGAATGTTGTTGCCCTGGGCAGTTGCTTATGGATGTTGCCTACCCCCAGGACCACCATGCTGATCAGTAGAATTCCCTTCTCCATTTGAAACCATCATGTGCTCATGTTTTCCTGTTACTAACGTAATATTTTCTCATAGTCACAATATAATTAGTCTTTATAATTAACATGTGTTTTGCTGGCTATATTTTTCTTAACACCTCTTCAATTATCTAATGACGGATCTTCATAACCAGTCAGTTTTGTTTTAAAGCACCATTCGAGACCACCACCACATTATTAAAGGCATTTAAATTTAAGCCAGAGCAGCTTGAATTTTACTTCCTACTGTTGTGAAATGAAGATGATCCATTTTCTTCTCGTCTATCTTTAGAGACATCCACTTGTTAAGGTGCTGTCTAGGTCATCGCTCAAATACTGCATGCTAAATTAAATTCATTGCCACACTTATACAATTAATATAGATAGGAAAATAGTATACTACCTCTATAGTTACTATCATTTTTCACACCAGCGTCATGATGGATTCTGAACTGTGTCGATACCATGATTGTAGACGTGGGGGCTGTGTTAAGGGGTTTTCCTCTGTTGCTTTTTAAGATTAAAGTAGACAACTGGGAGTCAGCTTTCTATGACCACAGACTCACTGACTGATCTTGGGCAAGACTCTTAAGAGGTCTATGCTTTAGTTTTCCCATCTGTAAATTGGGAACATTACTGCCTAATTCATCATAGTTTGTAAAATACTTTGCAATCCTCAGGAAGGAAGATACACAACAAGGTCATTGTTGTCCTTCTCTGGTTATATTACAGTAGTGTCATAGGGTCCTGATGGAGTTCAGAACCCTGCGATGCTATGGGTTGTACATACACATGTAGGAAACAGTCCTGTCTCAAAGAGCTCACAATCTAAAGATAAAGGAATATTTTATCCCCATTTTACAGATGGGGAAAGCCAAGATTTAGTGTTTTACCTAAGGTAAGAGCTGGATGTTAAACCCACACCTTTTCTATCCCTTTCCATTGACTAAAGCACACGGTTAATCCTTCTGCCCAAATGTTCTCAATCTGAGACAGTAAGTGTGTCTACTCATTCCTTATATTTTGTATGGGTGGCCTAGATCATGCCGTCCCTCAAGAAAAACCCATGAGGGTGGACTGTCCTTGAAGAGTTTCCTTTGAATTCTCCTGTTGGACAAAGGTAGGCCAAGGATTGCCCTCCCAGAAGAAGCATGGGGTTGGCTCAGAATCTAGGGTTATTGGTTGGAGGCCCAGTAGGCAGGAACTCCTCGGCTCTCCATTTATGGTGAGTGTCACAGTGCTGAGGTCTCCTCATAAAAATTAATACAGCCCTGGAATGTCAACTTTTCTGTCAGTTCCTGGAAGGTGCCTCCAAGGGCACTAAACTCTGTGGGGTCCGGACTAGGGGCAGGCAAGGTGTGATGGGGACCACAGAGGCAATGTGGATCTCCCATACGCTCCCTCTCCATGTCGATGGAAAGACGCCTCACTTGAAGATTCTATGCCAATGAAATCTGAGGATTGTGAAACCAGGAAAATGCCCATTCATCTCTGAGTGGTGTAGAATGACATGTTGAATCCCAACACCGATGTCAGGCAGGGCTGTGCAGATTTGAGATTTTAAAGATTAGAGATTGTGCTGCAAAAATGAGTCAAACTAATTGTCATTCAAGACTATAATGAAGGCTTACGGATAGTTTTTCTACCAGACTGACCATTAATTCTGGAAAAAAAAACAGGACCTTAGCAGATCTAGTCTGTTTGTGGCAGGGAACAGCATTCTTAGATATCACCACATTGGAATGAATAGTCAATAAATAGGCACAATGGGGGCTGTGGGAAGCAGCACAGGCTGAGGGATGTGCTGGCCGCTGCTTCCTGCAGCCCCCATTGGCCTGGACTGGCAAACCGTGGCCAGTGGGAGCTGCTATCGGCTGAACCTGCAGACACAGCAGGTAAATAAATCAGCCTGGCCCGCCGGGGGCTTACCCTGACAGGCTGTGGGCCAAAGGTTGCCAATCCCTGGATTAGAGAATCACAATGGTTCCGTCTTCAAATATTTGAATCAGTTCCCCTTCTGATTTAAAGTCAGTTTAACTTTCTGGTTCTCAGACACAAGACTCGTGGGTTTGCAGAGAAGTCCTAAAAGGAGATTGGGTTTTCATTGATCTTTAGAGAATGATGAAATTCACAATGACTTAAGTGCAGTGGGAAGTTGAAATGAAATTCACACAGCTTTCGAACCCCACCCCTCCCACCTCAAAATCCTCTGTGCAGCCATTGCAGGGGTTGGCATAGCCACCATACCTGGGTATTCAGATGTTGTGATCACTCCCCATCCCATCCTTCATCTCATCCTAGAAGAGGCAGATGCAGTGACTGCCTCAGCAGCACGATTTGTTCTACAAATACCCACTGCAGGGTGAACATGGCATGAAGGCCTTATGCAGACTACAGGGTGAATATCACCCATTGATTTTTTTTTTTTTAAATATTAAGGCCTTTTTTTGCAGTAGGCTCCTTGCACCCACGCAGAGGCCTGCTGCAGTCAACAGGGCTCTTGTACACAAGCTAGATGTAAGCTGGGACTCAGATAGCCAATAGACTGGTGGGTAGGATTCTGAATCTGGCTGAGCAGGAATTTGAATCTGGATCTCCCACATCCCAGCTGAGTGCCCTAAACACTAGGCTCCTAACTGTGAGAATCTTCCTTGATAAAATAATGGGGACCCAATAATAGTAACAATATTAATTCCCAGACTCAATTTAGTCCCTAAATCAATTGCATTTTTTTGGTTATCTTTTTATACTCCCATGGTATAAAGATGGCTGAAGTACAGGGTATATTTTCTGATTTAAAAAAGTCAGACCAGACATCAGTTCTCCTTTAAAAAAAAATAAATCAAAAGTAAATTGGTTACCTTAACTGACTTTTTCTTTCAAGTTCAGTAGTATGATCATTAGGGCAGCAGTGTGACCTGTGTTATGCATCCAGGCAGGGAATTCAAGGGATGTAATCTACCCCTTGATCCTTTGACTTAACTACTTACACTGTGTGTCGGGGGGGAAATATCAGTTTCTGTGAAGCTAGTTCTACACTTCCCGGTCCTACAGGTGGGCAAGGAATGAGGGTCAGAGCCTAGACTCCTGGCCCACAATGGACCAGCCTGTACAGCTGTGCCAGTATGGCCAAGGAAGTAATCTGTGCCAGTGTAGGGCAGGTGCAGATTACTTACCCTTTGGAAGAAGAAGGGAGCTAGGGACTCAGATTCCAAGGCCAGAAGGGACCATTGAGATCATCTAGTCTGACCGCTAGTATCACACAGCCCATATGACTTCCTCAAAATAATTGCTAAAAAGTCTATTTAATAAAAATCCCATCTTGATTTAAAAGTTGTCAGTGATGGAGAAGCCACCACAAACCTTGGGAAATTGTTCCAGTGGTTCATTACCCTCACTGTTAAAAATGTGCACCTTGTTTCCAGCCTGAATTTGTCCAGCTTCAACTTCCACCCACTGTATTAGACCTTTCTCTGTTAGATTGAGGAGCCCATTATTAAATATTCATTCCCCAGGTAGATTCTTACAGACAGTAATCAAGCCACCTCTTAAATATAGTCTCTGGTCTGCTCCAGAGTCAGCACACCTATTACCCTTTACTCAGGATTTGTGCAACAGCAACAATCTAACCCTTAGTTGCATTGAAGGTTCAGGTGCACAAATCTCACATGGGATATTTTCGTTGATGGACCAACACCTGCACTCTTAAATTAGCAAACCTCCTATGCCCTTTTATTGGGATTCAAGATTTTCAGTAGGAGTGATGCCTGAGTAAAGACTGCAGGATGTGGCTCAGTATTCCTTGATTTTATTGGAGTCATCATTTTGTCTCTGCTTCTTACAAGTGCTAACAGGTTTGAAAACAACCAGTCACAGCCAATACATTTATTTTTGTTTTAATACATTATCAGCTGGTTTTCTTTATCTTGCATTGACAAGTTATTTCCTCTGTAGTCAATGTTGTTACCTACACTGCCATGCTGATGTGATGTTTCACTGTTTTTTTCCCCTCCCTACTCCGAGTTTCCATGGAAGTAGTTTATTATTATCGTCAAGGATGGACAGTCCAAGTACATTTAAACAAGGATTATGCAGAAATTTTGCAAAACAAGCTTGTAGCTGTCTGCTTCTTCCAGCAAGATTTTATTTAAATAAGCAGTTTTCATACCAGAATACAGGAACTAAATTAGCACTGATACAAGAAAATGTTATTTTTAGCACACCTAGCAAAGCAGAAAACCTATATTGGAAAGTTTTCAGTAGAACACAGAATCTTACTCAAGCTGTTATGGTGGATGTGACATTTTTATCAATGTAAGTGTGTCAGGGGAAGGGAACCAACCCTAATCAAATCTGCCTTTTTAATAATTGCCTTGATTATAATTTTTTTCAACAAAATAAAAAGCAAAACAATGGGATTTACTATTCCAGATTTGTAATGTGCCCAAATAGGCTCTGATCCTGCAAAGATTTACATGCATTCAACAGGACTACTTGTGCTTAACATTAAGCATGTAAGACTTTTCAGGATTGGGGTTATCGGAACATGGCTGGGGGGGGGAGGAATGTTTTCAACAGCCCAAAGTGGTTATTAGACACTTGCCTTCCATTCAGGGCTGCCCAAAGGGAGGGGGGGTGGCAAGTGGGGCAATTTGCCCCAGGCCCCGGGCCCCGCAGGAGCCCCCACAAGAGTTTTTCGGGGCCCCTGGAGCAGGGGGTCCTTCTGTCCCGGGACCCGCCGCTGAAGTGCTGGGTCCTCAGCGGCAATTCGGCGGTCCTTCCTCTCCGGGACCCACCACCGAAGACCCCAGGCCCCCTGAATCCTCTGGGCGGCCCTGCTCCCATTTAAAGCCAATGTGATACTAACTTTCAAAGGGAGTTGGACACCTTAATCTCTTTGTACCTCTGAATGTCTCTACATGGTCCCTGCCCCAAGGATTTTGCAGTATGAGAGCCCAATCCAACCAGTATTTGGACACTGATCCTGCAAGCTTCTCCATGTGGGAGAATCCCTGCGCCCGCATGGAACCCCACAGAAGTCAATGGAGATATGCCCACATCAAGCAGTTTGCAGGATTAGGGTGGTGGACTCTACCTCAAGGCCACACAATGGCTCCATTACTCCAGGCTCACCTACTTGTGACCACTGAGGAGAATAAAATACAATACTCTTGCTATTGTTCTCTTTTTTTATAACCATCCTAGAGAATTTAATTGAGAATTATATTCCTGCTATAGAGTTCCATAAGAGTGTAAAAAAGCATAGAAACAAACCAGATTCTATTAAATTCTGCAGGTTTCAGAGTAATTCTTTAGAACACAAATGGTTTCATTCCTCCAGGATATGTTTTATAAGGCCCTTTTATAAGGGCAAAATCATTCTACTTGGCGGTGCATAGGGAACCCCTGCCTAACTGTGTCCAGTGGCTAACAGCCACCCATATCCTGTTCCCATTCCAACTCAGAGTAATCCAGTGGTTCTGCTCCTGGCAGTCTCCTCTGCTGCTATAAAAGGACAGGCTTCCAAATTATTATTTCATCTTCACTAAATTTCAGCACCAAAAATATCAAAGACTGTCCCTCGGTCCTTCCTGAAAAGTCTTATGGAGTTTACCAGGAATGAAACAAATATAGTCCTATAAAATCTTCAAAAATATCCAAAATAGGACTTAAACATGCAAGTAAATTCACCCCTGATTCAGCAAAGCACATAAAAATATACCTAAAGTTATGTGCTTAAATCCCATTGACTTCGGTATGCTTATGTATGTGCCTAAGTCTTCACTTTGTTGTACTTTGCTCAGTACAGAGGGACCGAAATATGTGCTGAAAGTTAAGCATATGTTAAATGTACTGCTGAATAGGACTTTAATAAGTTCTATTGAAAATGACTTCAAACACTTATACAATTTTTTTTACTATTAAAAAGAGATTGTGTCTAAATTCTTTGGACCATCCCATAGAATTCTACAGTAGGGATACAATTCTTCATTACATTCTACAGCATGATTCAAAGCTAATTATGGAAAGGTTACAATTTTCTACTAAATTGTATAAGACTGTTCCATAAGATACACTTTAACGTAAACCAATCTTTGACTTGCTACATCTTTTTATTTTAATTCCTTTTCAATGATGCCATTTTACTTGATTTCTTTTGTATCTTATATTTTATGTTAACTGCCTGATTCAAAGTGCTTTTTACTTTACTTGATTCATTCTCTAGCCAAAAATCAAATCTTATTCTGGGACTGAGTGATGTGGTGCTGGGGGAATTCGTTCTTGATTTTCAAAATAAACTTCATATTAATTTGTAAATTGCCATTTAGCGGCTGATCAACACTGACATACGTGAATTTCCCAGGCAATTTGTGAATTTCCAGTGTTACTTCTGCCGCTAAGACTATTAATATAAATTGCATTAAAAACCTCAGCTTCCATTGACTCTGTTAGCACAGTCAGAGCTTTCATTATAATTTTTACTTGCCATTTGAAAGATTTGTGTGTAACACTTGTGGGGTTTTTATTAAACTGGCATTCCAAGTGCCACAGCTACACAACTGACAATGTCACTGTTTAAAAGCTTTTTGCTTTTGTCTTTTGAATAGGCCCCTTTCATTTGACAGATTTTTAAAATATTGAATGTCTTTTTGAAATTAGGAAGAAACTGTGCAGAGTCTGAGCCTGGGAAACCCTTCGCAGACCAGTGGTGCTACAGATTCTCTCTCTCTCCTCTTCAGAACCCTGTAGATGGAGCCCTGAACTAAGATCTTGCTGCATCTCTAGCACAGATTGACTTCCTTTGGGTTGATGATGATTGATCGTGTTGTTTTCTTCATTACTTTAAACCTAATCAGTGCTTTGTGTAATTTGAGTAATGATTGCTCATTATTGGCAATTGTGAAGTTTAAGGCTTTCTTCATTTTACCTCACAAGGCAACCAGTTGGGAGATACTAGTACCTCCCCATTTGTGCAATATTGGTGGGGGGGGGAGAGATGGGGGAAGCTTCATCTCAGTGATAGCCAGGAAACAGCAAATAGTTTTGTGGAAGTTTTATTATTGTGCTTTTTCTTGGCAGGTAACTCCTAGAGTTTACCCCCTCAAGATCAGATCTGCTCACGTAAGAGGCATTTCTCAGGCACTGTCATTCAGGTCTTACTGAAATTCTTGAGTTCAATAAATCATGCTATTTCCTCACACACCATGTCTTAAAAAGTGAGATAGATGCATTTCCAAATAAAAGCTTGCTGGGGGGGGGGAGGGGAAGAGGAGGAGAAATAGGATAATGAATCGGGAGCATACATGGGCCAAAAATATATTGTGTATCATTAACAAACTGCACTTCTAGCTCTGTTATTTTAACTAAGTACAAGGGGCTTTTTGTTTTCAAGTGGAGTGATTGATTTACTGGTTTTAAGCTTGGTAAGCACAGAAAGATGCTCAGGTTTTCACTACTTACAGGACATACTACAGAAGTCTGGCTAAGCGTCTGGTTGCTCATGCAGATTCATTTATGCTCAAATATATTTTAGGACGTATCTTAAATCTACAGAAGTCAGAAAATTTCCGAGTTAGATTTTCTGGAGTTAGGACAGTTTTCTTAAGATAATTTTTTTTCTTGGGCCTACTTCTGCAGTTAAATCACTATAAAAATCATAGAGACTATAAAGCCACTAAAAATCAATACATTTACATCACTATAACAACGGGCAACACTTCTCTTTTCAGCCATGTTGCTTCATGAAATATTACATATTTTGCAGTTTAAAAAAAAATCTCATTTAGTCCAGTATAAAATATATGGAGCTAATCCTAGATATGACCTATTACTTTAGTTCACCTCTAATCCTCTCCCTTTGATGTATTTATAAGTGACTCTGTAAATATATATTTACAGCCCCATAATCTATTGAAAATGTTTTATATTTGGTTTCATTTTACATCAAAAAAATTCACACTGACCAGAAAACATATGAAGCTCAATTTGTTCTACAGGAAACAAGCTAATTTTAAGGTGAAAAGGTGACTAACGGTATCAATGGAGCTTGCACAGCGCGATTCTCTTTTTGTAATTCCACAAGGCATTTTGTAGGAGAGAAAGCAGGAATGCTTTCTCTCTCTACCTTCCTGAGCTGACATCTAACAGCCAAGAGCGTAGTATCAGTGACATACTCAGTAACTGAGGTGCCTTCAAATGAGGAGGTTATGAGTTTCCTACCCGACATGATCACACTCAGCCTTAGGGGCAGTCTCAGTGCATGCAGCAGCACTGATAGAAAGGGTCTTAGCAACAAACCAGGTGCTTGCTGGAGGGGACAAGATATCTCATTTGCTTAAGTTAGACCAGAGGACACGATGTGGATAAATATCAGCTCCCTCACCCCTCCCCTGAAACAAGACACTGTCTACTATGACTGTACAAGTAAACATAAATACATTCTGATGGTTATAACATCACAATAATGCGAACATTTGAATTCATATGGAGAACAGTAGAAACAACATGCTTTCTGATTGAATTATCCTAGCTCTTAGCTTTTAAGTTTCAATTATAGATACAAACAATGTATGAGAGAGAAAGTGAACAATAAATAGCATTTTCTATCGAATGTATAAAAAGCAGTGAATTGAGGGAAATGATTTTTTAAAAAGACAAATGTGTAGTTCATCATTAAGATGAAAACTGTGGCACTAAAAGGTTTGCATAGTTCAGTGTTGCTGTACGGTGGCATAGCACTGTATGTGGGATATTGCACAGACTCATTTGGATAGGATTCTGACTTCTCCAGTGATTACAAACCACAAAGCAAAATATTACAAGCAATAGTCATGTGATAACTATATCCTCAAATACTGAATATATATATTAAAAATAACATGCACAGCATTTAAGTGTAAGAGGCCAACAAATATGTTTAAAACTAATGATGAGTTATAATCATGGGCATGCATTTTTAAGAGGTAGACCAATATCCATAGTAAATATTGAAGACTCCCTGTGTATGTATATCAGTTTCATATGACTAATATTAGTTACAATATAAAACAGTCTTACCAAATAAGTCAGGTCTCTACCAGGTAATGCAGTAACAAACTGTATGCTGTGTATGCTCAAACACATACATGTGTAAAAACAAAACAACTGGAAAGCATTCAGTTTAATGAAGGTTAAAAACATTAAAAACCCACATGTTCAGTAACACTAAATTAACTCATCTTGTTACTGTAACCCTTGTTCCTGATCCCCCATCACCTGCTTCCTTTTCTAGTCACGTCTTTACCAGGCCTGATCCTGCAAACACTCATATGTAAGTAATTTTACTCAGATGAATAGTCTCACTGAAGCCAACTGCACTACTAGTGTGGGTAAAATTATGCACCTATGGAAGTGTTCGCAGAATGAAGCAAAGCTTTATGAGCCTGCTTAACTTTTATGCACAGTGAGTAGCCATATTAACTTCAAATTTAGAAGTTAAATTTAAATTTCAGTGTTTGAAATGGACCAATTTTTAGGGGTTTTCCCTCTAAAATTTTCAATTCCCCACCCCCTAAATTGTGACAAAAAACATTACTGAAAATGTTTTCAAAATGGTTCATTTTTTCATTTATTGATAAATGAAAAATTGATAACCATTTCAATCTTTTTTTTTAATAAGGGACTAAACTTGTGAAAAAAAAATCTAAAAAATTCAGTAATGTCAAAAAATTTTGAAAAACTTTTGAAAAAGGCTCTTTTGATGGAAAAAAAATCTTTGTTCAAAAACATTTCATCCACTTCTAGTGCCTGGAAAGGTTTTGGGTGTCCACTGAACAAATCTATGCAGTTGTTTGCTTTGGGCATGTTCCGCAATGAATGGGACTCATACTACTTAACTTTGCCATCCTGTTAGAGCCAAGAAGATCAAAACCTCATGGGATGATGGGAGTTATTTCTCTACATTGAGCTGCTGAGGGTCCCAGATACAGATTATTTCTAGCAACTCCTTTTTCATTGAGTGACCTCACTTTCTCTCCAGAGACACTACAGCCCCCATAAATTGCAATACTTGCATACTTCTGATTCTCAAAGGAGTGCATCAATAGCATTTATAAGAAACTATTTGGTCAGCCCTGATTGGATGGGAGGCTTGCTTATGCACCACAATTTTCATTGGTCAGTTGCTCTGCCTACAGAAAAAAAAATACTGAATAGAGATGAACAACTTTGCATCCACAATTTTTTTTTGCACTTGGACCTCTGAGCCAGTCTTCTCCATAGAAAAATGGAACTATTACACATGATTTGGACACAACTAAAATTTGTGTAAAAATAGACACAAAAAAAACCTAGATATGGGCACAAACACTGGATCTGAAACTTTGCCGACATTTGGTTCTGATTTCAGATCCAAATTTCTCAACAAGGAAAATTTATATATCTATATCTAGAGAGAGAGAGAGAATTTAAAGAGTAGATTTTTGCATTTTTGGAGTATTGTTTCTCATTGCTGATCAGGCTTAGATTATACCAACAATTATTCTCATTTTTAATTGTTGCAAAATAGAGTAAATATTGCATGAGTTTTCCTGCATTAATATGAATAGAAAACTAACTCTGAATATACGGTATCTGAATATCTTCCACGCTGCAACATTGTGTTTCATGAAGATGCAGGGGAAAGCTTTTGGGTAGAATTGTTGGCCGCCTGCCACAGAACTAGAGAAGGAAACTATATTGATAATTTCTAGTACTGAAGTAGGTGAAATTTGAGTTCAAAACTCTGTCTCTAAACACAGTGTCTTATTCTGAGCTCATACTTTCCTGTAGATCCACCCCCCGCCCATGAATGGGATGCAGTGAAGTGATACTAACTGATATAGACTATGGTCTTCTGGTTGCAGTGGCATCTTTCTTTTATTTCTACATAGCGGGGGTGGAGGGGGGTGGAAGAGGTGGAAAGATGGTGTCATGTGTCAGAAGTAGTTACAGTGCCATAGAGCTGCAAGATGAAAAATAAGAAAGTGCTGGTAACATTTTTTGGCTAGGGATAGAAAAGTGGGAAAAAAACCCACAAAGAAATAAAAAGTGTAGGATAGAGCATGAATACTGGAAGAGTATTGATGAGTTCTTAGCCCAACTCTTAGAGTTGGGGAGAGCGGGACCTCACAGTTAATGGGAAATTTTAATTACCTGGAGCCAATGGTGTATGATTGGATAGGTTTCTAAGCCACATATAAAATACAGGAATTGGCTAAGATGTCATCTAGAGGAAATACTATCCTGGATCTGCTTCTTACTGGCAAGGGAGACTGGCTGAGACTAAAACAGAGCTTGGTACCATTGACCTTGAGCTACTTCAATTCTGCACAGTAAGCAACCATCAAAATGGAACACATGAATATTCGATTTCCAGAAAGCAAATTGTGAGGAATTACAAAAATTGAAGAGACAATCCTGTCCCTATGGAATCCACAAGAGTTTGAGTTCAGTGGGCACAGGACAGATGCAGTAGGAGTAGGAAGAAGGGTAAGGAATTCTAACAGACAGCATAAGTGAGATATAACAAGCTGCCACACCAATAGGTTGAACTGACATGGTTATCCATTTATCTTCATGAAGAGGCTTTTGTTCTCTTGTTTGTACATACCTCCCCACCACCAGGTGACTCAACAAGCAGCAATTGTTGTGAAGATGTGTCATTCATCCTTGTTTCTGTGTGAATAAAATACTGCCAAGGATAATTAAAGCCTGTTTCCACATTTATCATGGAGTCACAAAGGTCTCCAAGGAATGAGCCTCAACCCAAGAAAGGCTTGTTAGGCAACTCCCCTTTCCAGTCAGTGCTCATATGTGCCTCCCCAGTTTGCTGGTACTTGTGCTTCTTAATTGTTGCTTTGGCAGATAAGATTGAATTGGTTATTGAAATATTTCTATATTGAAGTTGTTCCAATTATTTCACTTATTGAAGGAATGTATTGCTAAGCTAAGCAAGAATGACACAGAGTTTGCACAAGACATTGATAAGCTCCTAGAGCAGAGAAGAACTTACAGCTGCTTGACCACCACTGAGAGAAATATGAAGTTGTTCAGCTGGCTCGTACCTACTAGTGAGGCTCTGGGGAGCACCTTGTTAAAAATAAGTCACCAAGTGGACAGGACATTTTGAATGCATTCACCCTGCCTCCGATGGAGTGCACCCCAACTTTGCTAAATCATTCCTGCCAGAGATACTTTTATCTCTGAGGCTGGTAAGAATTTCCACTGAAAAGAAAACAATTTTTGGAGTGTCTGGATTGTGACCAGCATGAAGTATTTTCAATAAGCTCTGTGGGGAAGCAGTCAGCCCCCACAAATCCCTCTCAAAAGGGTCTTCATCCCATCCCAAATTACACAGAACTTTGCACAGTACTTCAGCCAGACCCCCTTAGCTGGTGTGCATTGATAGAGCGCCATTAACTTGAGTGGAATGATGTCAGTTTACACCAGCTGCGGATCTGACTCGGATACATTTCCCAGCCACAATGTATAAACATTTTTAGTGAAGGGCACTTACTGTAAGATTGCTGCGAAGTGGGTTTGCCTCTCATTTAATATTATTTAACTAGGAAGATATATGCATAGATTTCACAGTACACTGACCTTTCTTTCTGCCAGCTGCCATAGTACCAGGGGTTTATTGCAGGCTAATGGGGAAATATTTTGTGGGGCTCTTGTTATTGAAGTACTGGCAACACCCACTGTTAAGCAGGCATTTTGAGCTTGCTTGAGCCTCGGACATACTTCTGTGGCCGAGGAAAATATTTTCCTGCCTATTCCATGACCTAATTACAAAAATAAAGGGCTGCTCTTCATTTCACACCCCTGCTGGAAGTCCTGCCTTCCACAAGTCTGACGTGGAGACTGGGTAGGGTGGGAAAGAGAAAGGACTAGTCTTGATAACTGAAGCTCTGCAGCTGTCTTGGTTGTTCTGTGTGAGTATGAATGAGAGCTCCTTATATGGCACTACTGCGGATAAACATATGCCCTTTAAAAAGTAAAGGGAAGGTGAGAACATTCCTCCCTTGATATGAGAGTGGAATCCTAATATTACTGGTGCATTTTCCCCTCTTTGAAGCAGTGCTGTCCCAAAGTTAACCTTCTTCTAGATATTATTCCAAAGGAGCAACAATAATGCCTACTTAGTGCTTTGTTGTCTTTTCAATGTAATATTGTATCATCTTCTTGCTACCAGATAAAGAAATCAAAACCCAAGTGGAAATGATCTCCTGCTACCCTACCTCATGGTCTCCTTTTCTGCATATTTGTTCAGATTATGTGTCAGAAATCTGATCAGTGATTAAACCCCACTGTTGACCCACAATCTTTGGAAGAGATTCAGCAAGACATTCTTCCCAGTTACACTAAAGAACCCCTAATAAAGCTCAAAATGGGTTCAATAGAAATCCAGATCAAAATCTCCTTGATCTTTGAAGAAGTTCAGATCTAGATCCACACTTTGCTGTGGTTTGATTAGCTGAAGCAGCAAACATGTTGCTCCATCGTAACAGAGCAAACTCCAGTTCACTTTTCCAAGACATTCCATGATAAAAGGTAAAGTAAAGCTTATTTTGTTTCACCACAGGATGAAATATGGTCCTATTTTTTCTCCCCAAAGCTGAACCCTACAAAACCTAACAAAGTTTTCCCGATGTACATCAGTTGTAAGACCCAAACTTTTTTTTTTGTGGCTCTTTTTGAAAGACTTTCCTGGCTGGATCTCAGAGTTCTCCTCCTCAGTTTAATCAAAAAATAATTTATTATTGCTCACTGTAAAGTCAAGGAAATCAAATTCCATGTGCAACATAATTTAAAGAGCACATTTTATAATTCTGCTCTCAGCGTCTTTTGGCTGTGATTTCAGATGGCAAGGAAAACTCTTCGGAGCTCAATAGTGTTCCAAAAATTGTTTTGATTAGTAAAACTGTTATCCAGTCTTCTTGCCTGATCCCCAGTTGATTGACTTAGAGATAAAGTTTAAACCCTGAAACACTCAGCAACCACAAGGTGTATAAAGCAACTGCCCCAAGAGGATTCAAGTATTTCTACAAAACTATTTCCAAATGGTGCTCCGTAGTTAACCCTGCTTAAAATGCAAGCCACTCAAACAGGTGGAAGCAGTTTGGTATCACGTACCTCCACTGTCAGTTTGAGAAAAGGATCTTTTGAATCTCAATACCACAAATGTCATTGTTGAGAGTTCAAAATAATGCATTCAGCTGATTTTTTCCTCTCCCAGTGTGGGATTGTCCAGGGACCAGCAATGTGTACCACAAAACAGGTTAATATTTAATCTAGAGTTCCGGTGCGTTGCCTGCCAGAGATTCATCTCACGCAAATGAGGCAAGCTAATCAGGATAGAGATGTAAACCTCTCTCATTAAACACATATTGGCAGAGCTGTGCCAGTGCAGAGACAGAGGTGAGGTGGCTTGTGCCCACCTTATTCAAGTCCTGCAGTGGTCTGTGTGGATCTGAGATACTCAGAGAACTGCTCTAAAAGGAACCCTTGTTTCAATTCAGCTCTCTGGGGCTTTATTACTGGGGTGCAGGTCTACTCCAGTCAAGTCTCCAATTCATCTCAACCCTCCCCAGACCCTGCATCTGGCTCACTTTTTTCCTCCCCTCTGAGCCCAGGGCTGCTGTGGAGCTGCCACAGATGTTCCCGGGTGCTCAGTGTCTTTCAAGAGCTGCTTGGAATCTCACTGGGTCAAACTCATTTTTACCTGAAAACAAGTGACCCTATTGCCATGGCACTGCAATGGGGCCAACCTTACAGGTAGGGGACACGGGCAACCACCCAGGGTGCCATGGTTGGGGCTGGGGGGGCACCATGGTCAAGAGGCTGCAGAAGGGCTGTGCCCACCCGGGAGGTGAGGAGGAGGATGAAGGGTGCTGCAGGGTGGGAACCAGGCACTCACATGCACCCTCTCTCCACCCTCCTGGTAACATAACACCTGCAGCGCTGCTGCCACTCCACCTGCTGAATGGCTGCCCACTGCTTGGGGAGCAATACTTAAAGGATGCCAAAGAAAAATCTGCCCAGGGCACCACTTTACTGAAGGCCAGCCCTGCATTGCAAGATAGACGACTGATGAAGTTCCAGCTTAACTCTGAGCGGGATGGCATATGCCTGGTAAAAGCCGATGCTGAAATGATTTTTACCTTTTTCCCATGCATGAATTTTGATAAGGAAGTGAGAAACTCCTTCTGAATTGGACAGAAACTGGGAAGACTGTTTAGCGTTATCCATGTAACTGTTTATGGCAGGAAATCTCTTCTCTGTAACATGCCTCATTTTTCTATCAGCAGTATACATACATATTGAAAAGGGATTTGCCTGAAAGTGTGTGATTAGATAACCCACCTCACATTTAATGAGAATTTATGGGCATTAAGCAAGTTCTTGTGGAGCCTTTTTAAAACCAATTCAATGCCACTGAGCCGATTGTTTATATCCGTCCTAGTACTAAGACAGTAAAATTCCATAATTTACTTCACCACATAACTCCCTTTCAGCATAAAGCTTTGCTTGCACTCATTATAATATAATTGATACTAAATAATACTATTATTTCTCACTAATGACATTATTCCTCATGAGTGAGGATGACCTGTACCTGTTACTGTACTTTTGATTCTAAATAATCCTATTCTCGGTGTAAAAGCACATCAGGACTCCGACGGGGGAGCTAGTCTAGGAGCCCTGGGAGTCATGAGTTCTAGGCACTAGTCCCAGCTTTGACTGGCTTTGTAGCCTTGATCAAGTCACTCAAACCTGCTGCTGCAGTCACCGAAACAGCAAAGCAGCCTCAACCCCAAAGGCTTACCAGTGTTGCAAGTGCATGGCATAGTACTGTGGCAGCCACTGTGCCATAGCAATAGTAGTGTCTCTGTCCCGACCCTTCTGCATAGTAAGGACCAGATGTTTATTGCCCCCTCCACTCTAAAAGGAGCCTTGGTGGGAAAGACCTAAGCAGTAGTGTTGGAACAATTTTTATAGGGTGGGTGCTGAAAACCATTGATCAAAACTGTGAACTCTGTATAAGATGGAAACTATTTCAAGCCATGGGGTGCTGCCACACCCCCAATACTGCTAGTTCCAACACCCCTGGACCCAATGAAAAGCAACTGCTCAGTGTCCATTGAAGACTTGGTGGGAGGGCCCTGAGTCCCAGGACAGAACAAGCTCTGGCTCATTCATCCAATTGTGTCTTTGGGTCACTCTCAGAGCTGTGGGGAGGGTAACAGGGTTGCGTGAACATCATTAGTTTACCTCAAATATAGATAGACTGGGTTGAAATTGCACAGATTCAGCTGGAATTCAAACCCATCCCTGATTTCTGGTGCATTCTGGACTCCAGCCAACCTGTTTGTGCAAGTCTGATTGTGAGACGTGGTTAATTAACTCTGTAAAGCACTTTGAAGATCTTCAGATGAAACAGACTACGAAAGGGACAAATATTGTTTTTCATTCAGATTCTTTCTTAACAAGTTTGGATTTTTTTCATTCTCCTCCCTGAAGTTTGGATACAGCGTTTTGGAGCATTCAATCTGTTCCAGAGATTGGAACCTGCAACCAGAACTGGATCTGAATTTCAAAGCTGGTCCCTAACACCTGCAATGTCTGGGCTCTCCATTATTGCAAGCGGCCATGGTCTGTCCTCACATCGCACCTGTGCAATACTGTTCTAATACTTTGACTGGGTTCCAGTCCCATATTATTTTTTTCCCTGAATGCTTGGGCATTTCGCTTATATAGGAGGTCAGAACCCAGACACTTCAGGGGAACTAAGAAAAGATGTGATGGGAAGGGGAGTGTGGGGGTCAAAGTGGCAGATGGAAAAAGGACCTCTCTCAATATTGATACTAAAAATATAATCTGTGTTTGTGAACCAACTTCTTTATCATTACCTGGAAAATATGCCACTGTACATCATGTGTGCACACCATAAACTGATTTAAATTAGAGTATAGACCTATATGACATGAGGTTCGTTGCATCTGGAGCTCTGAAGGAATTTCTCTGAAAGCTGGTAGAATGACCATAGCCAAGTATGTCCTGTCAAGTCTCCTTTTTCATTCAATAGGAAAGACACAGGAAGCACTCAGTGCCTTTCCAGCATTGTGCACAGCCAGGTTCTGAGGAGGCATCAATTACCATTTCTCTTGATGAGTGTTTGACACATTATTACTTAAACTCTTTCCACTGCCAGGTCTTTGGGATAATTCTACCCAGTGCCAAACAGTCTGTCAAAAATCTTGCCTAACAACTCTGTACATTCCATGCTTGAGAATTTAAGCAGATGCTTTATATGGCTAGGAAGAAATAGCTCTTTCCCTATGCTTACTGTGGAATTTCATGCTGTTTTAATGATGCCCAAATTCCTTCCCATCCAACAGGTTTCCTTCTGAATCATGCATAAAATACACCCTTTGCTAGAGTATTAAAATACTGAGGCGAGAACACATCAGCTGTGTTGCCTTGAAGGCCTCCATAATGTCAGGAAGCACAATGATATCAGGGATGACTTAAGGCTCCAAAATATACAGGCTGTGTTATATACGTTCATGTCATTGACTATGTTAGCTGGATATTAAGAGCTGAGCATTGACTAAAATCAATTATATAATAGTAAGGACATAAAATTGTTTGATAAGATTTACTGCAACTCATGTTGAATAAAATATTGTAGCCATTGTGTGCTTAATGGATAAGAAATGGGGCCAGGTGTTTGGTTCTGGATCAGCTATAGATTAAGATTCCAGCTAAGTGGTTTTAAAATCTTGAAAGCTGTTTCTCTAAGTTCTGGGCCGCCAGTGGCAGAAATCTCATGAATATAGGCCATCTCTAGTGAGTTCCGCCATTCAAAATGGAAGCTCCTGTGGTAGAGGCTTATACACTATGCTCCAGAGGTCCCAGGTTTGATCAATTAGAGTGTCAGGGCAGGTCCATACTCACCGCGCGGGTCGACGCGGTGAGTTCGACTTCACGGAGTTCGAACTATCGCGTCTGATCTAGACACGATAGTTTGAACTCTGGAAGCGCCGCCGTCGACTCCGGTACTCCACCACTGCAAACGGCGGTGGTGGAGTCGACGGGGGAGCCGCGGAGTTCGACCCTGCCGCGTCTGGACGGGTGAGTAGTTCAAATTAGGGTACTTCGAATTCAGCTATGCTATTTCCGTAGCTGAATTTGCATACCCTAATTCGAACTCCCTTTTTAGTGTGGACCAGGCCTCAGTGTTACAAGAGCAATTATTTTTGTGAGATTTCTGCCATTTTGGGCTGCAATCTTATGAGAATGACCATTCCCATGAGATTTTAGCTATAGCAAGATGAAGAAATGAACATCTTTCTGAATCTGAACTGCAACTGCAAGCAGCAGTTCAGATTTAGGGATTCAATGGGATCCCCCTGAAATTCATGAAGGGTAGGATTCAAGGTTCCAGCTTTGTCCCATTTCTAAGCTAAAAAAACCAAAACACTTGTTGATCATTAACATTTTAACCGAGGCATGAAAGTGTCACACAGAGTCATTTAAGCCTCCATCAGTGTATTTTTAATATTTCATCAGCAACTTTTGATTCCATAACTAATTATTTCATGTAAATTCAGAGATCTATTTTCACAGCGGTGCATGCCAGTAACTCCAATTGGCATTATGGGATGTGTGATTGTGTGGCCTCAGGCAAAGAGCACACAGTGCAGCTTAGGAGGGGGAATGCAAAGGTGGCTTTAAGTCACTTTTGAGTCTCTTCCTTTTCCATCCATGTCCAATCCCAGGATAGCTGGGCACTGGTCTGGCTCTCCCCATGTAGCCTGGAGTCTGCAAATCCTGCTTCTTACCCCACAGTTTTCTCTTGTTCCCAAACCTCTTAGTTTTTTTCTTTTCCCTCAATCTCACTCCACCCTCACTCAGTCCTTTCCTCCCCAGTTGTTCGTCTCCCACACCTCTTAGAACCTCACACACACACACACACGTACGTGTTGGGTTGGGCAAGCTGACATCTTTGCTCAATAGTTGCAATAGCACTTTCTCCCCTAACCCTGCAAACTACCCACACACCCTGTCTTGGGTTCCTTCTCCGGCTCCCTCTGGGTCTCTCACTGGAGAAAGAGAGAGGAGCTGAAGTCAAGGAGGCTGGCAGGGAAAGGAATTTCAGCCAAAGATCCCACCCATGCTGGCAGCTCACTAAGAGTTGGAAATGCAGGTGGGAAAATGGAGAACGGATTCAGAAGCCAGAGCCTCAAGTCAAGAGTCAGGGGCCAGGCAGGTCTGACTCAGATCACATCACTCACTGGACAGAAGCTTCAGCTGCTGTGAAAGATAAACCAGGCTATCTCCCAACAGGATCTCAGAGTATCCTTAGAGTGCGCCGGGTCCTTATGTCCTGTGTGATGCATGCAAACAATCACAGAAGCGATGGTCCAACAAACATAATAAGAAACTCTGGCAGTCGCAGACACAGAAATCATCAGGCCTGCATCCCAACCAGGATCCTCTCACTCGCTGAGAAGCTGTAACCGAACATTACAGCAACTGAATTGCACATTCGGAAAAACAGTTACACATTGCAGTGAATGCAGGCTCAAAATACGCATCTGGGAGCAGGCACCTCACATATTCTTCCCTCCCCCACAGCACTGCACTGAGCCACATTCAATGGAGAGGACTACAGTAGTGTTCTGCTTAACCGAGAATCTCCTTTTTCTCTTTACATCATTTTTGCTCTGTACAAGAAGGAGACTGAAATAAACAAACATTCAAAAACCAGCATTCACACAGCCGCACTACAAACCAACAAAACAACATCCTTCTACTGATGAGGGACCTTTAAAAAGTCTGTCTGAATAGTTAGAAAAACTAAGTGATCCCCTCTCTCTCCCCAACACAAAGCCCCACATTCTAGTATGTCCCTCCACTCAACAGGCCACAAAACAGGATCTTCCCATAACAATACATCTTCCCAACTTTGTACTGAGGTAGAGTGATCTGTGGATCACTAGGAGCCCAAAGCCTTGAGTTCTATTCCTTGTGTTGTCACAGCTGGGGCAAATCACTTCACCACTCTTTTCTTGATTCCTCCATATAGAGAATAGGTCTAAGGATACTTACTGTCACAACTGGGGCATGGGCAGTCTGAGCTATTGGTCAGAGCAGGAGCAAGGCTGCCAGGAGGCCAGAGTCCAAAACAGGCCAGAGGGCAGACAGAGTCAGGAAATCAGTAGGCACAGGTATCACAAAGGAAGCAGTGCTGATTATAGAAAACCTAGCTGCATGGACAACCTCCTGCTCTTGTGCTTGGGTTAAAAAGAGGCTGAGGACCAATCAGGACCCCCCAGCTTTCCACCAATCAGAGCCCAAGACTGGAGTCCTCTGTCAGAACTCAGTTGCTATTCAAGCAGCTGTCAGCAGATCAGTGTGTGGCAGGTTGGGTCTGTCAAGCTCCTAAAAGCCCTGTCGGCAAGGGTTCAAGACCTGTGGGCCTTGGTGCTAGCAATCTTTTGATCTACACATGAAAAGTGTTCCATAAAAGCTATATATTATCATTGATAATTGGTAAGACCCAATGTAGTTTGGAAGATTGCAGGCTAACATCACCTCCTGGGTGGGGTCATTCAGCCCCAATCCAGTGTGGTTTTAGAAAGACAAACAACACTCAAACACTTCCTCAGATTTCGGGTATCCAACTTGAGATATCTTAAAATGGTGGGTGTTTTCACTGTTTTCTGAAAATCAGGCCTCATTAAAGTACCTCAAGATGGATACCCAACATCAGTAGTTACTTTTGAAAATCTTGGCCCTATGTGACTATGACCATTTAACTTCCACTATGATATAACCAACCTCAATTTAAAAAAATACTGTCTGGAATTTTTCACTGACATCCAAAGAATGGAATTTCAGCTGAGGCATCATTTTTGTGTGTGCCAAACATTGCATGCTAACAAAAGTTCTTTGAAAAGGCAAGTGTTATGGTTTTTTAAAAAAAATATTACATTGAAAAATTTCTACAGCATAGAGATCTCAACACATTTATATAAAATTTTTAATTTAAAAGGTTGCCATGATATCCTTTGGCTACTGAATACCAATCCTGGAACCTAGGTACTGACCCCTAGTCGATACAATAGCTGAAATATCTTACACTGGTTGCTATTAAAATGTCAACGATTACCCACAGCTACCACTCAGTGATAGCGGAGATTTTGTAGTTGTTTCTCCACACTATAATACATAACTGTGGTATCTCAAATAGCGCTGTCTGGAAACGGTTGGTGTATGTTGATGTTTAATGGTAACCACTATAATCATAGTACCGAAGACCTGCCAACCCAAACTCACGACACAAATTATCATTGCTCTTTAGTTGCACTAACTATAGCCTATTGCACTTTGCAGCTGGAAGTTTCCATTGCAAGGAATTCCAAAGGATTTTTTTTGTGGTGGAGGGGAAGAAAAGGGACAGGCATAGAAACTAACTAAACTTGGTTATTCAGAGAGGCCATCTTTTGGATATGTTTCCTTTAAGAGTACATTATATATGATAATGGCTTCATTGTCATCAAATAGAATACAATTAATTTTATTTTTTAGTGTGTTATCAGCAAGCAAACCACCACTATTAGCTAGATACCATCTGGGAGTGACAGTTTCCTTATTACAAAATATGTAAAAATATGGACTCCCTTAAGGAATCTGTTGCACTGCATCTGCTCAGATTTTTGTTGTATGCTAATGGATTTTAACCCAACATATGAAGCATGTAAAAAAATACCAGAAAATTTTCAACTAAATTACTTGTTTCACATTTAAAGTGTCACAAAGACGGAGCCAGCCACATATGCAGGCTTAGGTATAGGGGAACCGAGAAGAAACAAAGAAGTAAGGAGCAGGCATTTCTTACCTGCTGTTTTGTTATCCATCCCTCTCTCTCAAGGGGGATTCTAGCTGCCCACATAATTAGGGCCACTTTATATGTGAGCAAAGTATTGGGACTATATACTGCTGAATCTCCAATAAGCTTAGGTGATAACAAAAGACTGACGGCTAAAGCACAATTTCTATCCTTATTTCTCTGTGTTTGTAATATATTAAACAATCACAATGATTAAATGGCCTATTATAATTATGAAACCATTCTCCAGGTTAGTTTCCTCTCCCCCATGGCCTTCATATGTTTCCTTACCTCCACTTGCAATGCTAAAATACTGAAAATGAATAGGAATGACATACAGTTTGGTTAGATGACGAGAAATCGTCAGGATTGGCTGTGAATACAGTAGATTAAGACTCCTCTTTGCTGAAATATGGATGTCATCATCTTGGAGAGAATGACCCATTACCAGAGTTGAAAAATAAATGAGTGCACTGCAAACACGGGGCAGAGGAGGGTTTTTTCTCTTCCCCTCCCCACTGTACAATTATGCAGAGCTGTAGCTTTAGGCTAACAGAATTTTTGCACTTGTAAAGCAGTTTAGTATGAATTGCTTTTCCATGGATCTATATCCCCAGGCTCTCCAATGTGAAATATACCAGGCATTACTTTTTCATTAGCATCAACATAGGACACTTCGCTACAAAATATTTCATGAGCTATTTACACTTCATATATTTATATATATTAATTAGAACTGGGAAGACTTTGATTGCACATAAACTTTTTGCATAACTCCTCTCTTCAAATAAAAGTAACATACCACCTGCTGTGAAGTCCCAGAGATCTTCCAGACTATTTGGGAAGAGCATCATCTCTCTGACTTGTGTCCATATATACAAAAGAAATTGTCTAATGAGACGTGCTATATAGCAGCTAGGTATTATTATTATTAAAGGTGTAAAGATGCAATTCACCCTCCCCCCACTTGCATACACTTTTCTAACAATGTTTTGCACTTGATCATCCTGATTTCAAGTGGTATAAAAACGTATGTATATACAACAGAAGTACCAAGCACCTACAACTCCAACTGAAGTCAATAGGAAGTGGAGGTGCTTTTGGTACCTCTGAAAATCAGGCCTTAAATATTTTATATTCGGTCTCCTTTGTTCAAAACACTTTAGTCACATACATTAATTAGGCTTCACAACACACTTACCAGTTAGTTAGGTGGTATTATACACACTGGTAAACCTATAGGTAAACTGAAGCACAGGGGCTAACTGAATGATAGAGCCAGGAATAGAACTTAGGTGTCCCCATTGTCTCTGTCTCCTTCTCTAACCTCTAGACAACATTGCTCTCCTATAAACAAAGATTCCCCTCATCAAAATCAAAATACGATCCTCTCTCCCTTTTATTCTCAATGATCCAGGTTCAGTATTTGCAATTTCCCAAACTTCTGCTTTGCACTTCAGGGAAATGCACCGGTGTAAAAATGCAAGGCCAGGTCAGAAATTCAGAGTAGTCTAACCTTGCGGAAAGCGCTTCTGTACAGTGTGTTCAATTTAAAAAAAAAGAATAAAAGTCAATTGAAATTCCTTTGAAAACCTGTCACATTTTGGTCTTTTCCACTGTTACATGACTTACTACCTGCTGATTCCAGTCTCATCCATGCAGGTTAGTCAGTTTGACCCAAATAAATCAGCATGTTTAGACACATGACTGTCATAACAGGAAGCAGTGGTTTATGATAGACTTTGCTAGCCAGACATTCCAGCTTGTCCCTGCTCACCAAAAGGGTGAGTGCCGTCTTCATGCAGAGAAAATGCAGCTGGTATGACAGCTGAGGATGGCTTTCTGCTGGGGCAGAAGGAAAAATAAAGGCATCTGAGAATAACACTAGGATTTGCCATTCTGACTGGCAGGGAGCATATAGACTTTGCTGGAGGAGGAGTCCATGTTCAAATGATTTGGGTCTGTGACTTCTTCAAACAAATAAAAAACCACCAAAAAACAAACAGAAAAACCCCTCTGGTGTTAATGGTATAATGAAAACAATACTTCAGCACTTGGCTCCCCTGTGCATTCAGAAGGGAAGAGACCCCTGGAGTGCTCATTTTCATTTACTTGGACACACTTTATAATAAGTGGCAGAGCATTGCTGCCTAATTTGGTAGTCGCCGTACTACCAATGACTTCTGCCACCTTTCACTGCATTATCAGCACACAGAGAGCATCTCTGAGTGGTTCTAATGGCACTCTACCTTGATTTCATGAAGGGTGCTTCTGATGTCTATCATCTCCTCTTGCGGTTGCATGGTACAGATTCAGCGGAGAAAGCCAAGTCTTTAATACATTTTTATGTCTTGGGCCTTCTTCCATTAAAGCTGATGGCCAAACTCCAGTTGACTTCAATAAAAGCTGGATCCTCTGGGGTTCCATTTCTCATGGCACGCCCTGCAATCTTTTGGGTAGCTCTCTCCGTTGTAGCTGAGATTTTCCATCAGAAAGCATGTCGGACGGTAGAGCCATGAACGACTCTAGTGGCTCTTTTTTAGGGGCTCACTCTCTGTTTTCTAGTCAGCATCACCCTTGAATTTGGTGTCAGTGGGGTCAAGAGTACAGAATCGATAGTATGGTAGTACTGACTTTGCAGCAAGTTGATTTGGGGTTTGAGCACTAACTGCTGAACACTGGGTGAGAGAATTAGAATTCACCCACTTAAAAGCTGAAGATTCTCCATGTTGTAGCAAGGTGTATGTTAGAAAAGGCCAAAGGGGAGTTTATAATGGACTTCAATGAAGTCAGAGCAAGTATCATTCCAGTATATTTCTAACACGATGTTCAGGAATGGATTTAAGTGGTGCTTAATATTTCTCTACCTACAGTACTTGCTGTCAGCAGGCGCTAAATAAAAACGACTTACAATGTAGCTTTGAACTTGGTGAGCCAGTAGAGCTCAGTAGAGCTTTACTAAAAGCCCCACAATAGTTCAAGTTCACAAAGACACAATTAAAATGCACAGAGAGAGGTGCTCACTGAACTGCACTTTGTAATATTTCACAAGTTACCTCGATGCTGTTTCTCCTGGCCCTGATAAAAGAGTTATTTTTCTTCTCCTCAGACCCATGCCTCTTGAATTTAAGATTCATTGCTGTCCATTTGGCAAAGGAAAGTTTCTTTCCGCACTGGCATTGTAACTTTACGAAAGCAATGGAATTCTTTTTTCTGAGCATTTTTTTCTCATTAGATGGAGTGGTGACAATCAAGCAAGTCAGAAGCATGAACAGGCAAATAAGGAGGGCCGCATTAAGGCATATGCAACCTGGGCACATGCCTACGGCATAATTCATGGTGCGTGTGTGTGTGTGGGGGGGAGAATATGAGCTAAGCTGTGCCTTGTCCACCAGGTCTCAATGTCACCTACTCAAATGTGGCCCCCTCATGACAGAGGTGCACCGGGGCCAACCTGAGTGGGAAGGCCAGCGCTGATGCCCCTTGCTGCTGCGGTGGGACCAGCTCCAGCACAGGTACCTGAATCAGACTAGCCGGAGCTTCACTACCATCATCCAGGTGCCAGATGGGGAGCTGCGGTGAGTGCCCACATGGGGGAGCTAGCCGGGAGAGGGACGGCGGGGCGCTGACACCAGGGATTTAATAGGGTAGTGTCTCAGAGTGTGCAGCAGGAGCCAGTCACTGACTGACCTGGAAAGGAGATGATTAATTAGGAGCCTGTTGCATGCATGTATGTTTTTCTGAGGTCCAATGATGGGTTAATCCAGGACTGCAAATAAGGCGCACCCTAGATGCACTGATGCCCTAGCCAAAGATAGGACTAGGCACATCCATGATCTGCCACTCCAGTCACCTACTCACTGCATCCTGCTGCGCACTAGCCCACACCTGCTCCAATGCTTGTGCCACATCTTGCTCAAAATCGAAGTCCCTGCTTCTGTTTTGAGCTGCCGCAGCTCATTATTGCTCCAAAATGCTTCCGATGAATTATTTTCCAATGCTCCAAAGACGGGACCTCAGCAGCCATTGCTTTGTGAGGCACATCTGGGATCCAAAGATGCCCAGTGCACATGACAGCTGGGAAATGGAGGCACCATTAGCTTACAGTACAAGAGGCACAGAGTGCTTGAAAAACTCCACAGGCAGAAAAAAATGGATCTGCAATGGCCACCTGGGGATGATCCAAAATGTTCCCCGTGCTATTCTGGTGTCCCATTAGATATGCTACCCTAAGCATCCACCATCTTAGCCTATGCTTGAGGCCATCCCTGCAAATAATTTTCTAGAGGGGTCAAGAAAGTTTTTCAGTTGTGACACTTTCATACGACAGCATTATTATAAGGTATTGGGTGTTTTCCATTTCTTTCTGTCATGCAAAGTCTATGCAGCATTGAACAAAGAGTCAACAGCCAGGATTCTTCAAGTAGCCAAAAAATGGTTAATAAAGCCCAACGTTTTTGTACAGGTATTTCAAAAATATTGGATGAATGAAAATCCCAGGCCCCCAAATCAACTTATGTATTCTCTCTTTTCTGTTCTTGGTATTCATACATTTAACACCTAATCATTGTATTACTCACAATAGATTAGAACACTGCAATTTGAATCCTGTTTTGACCTCTGAGTGTTTTTAAGGAGACACTAGCAGGGGAACTGCTAGAAAGGCAAACCACAGCAGAGGAAGAGTGAGAGGTCTGTTTCATGTCAATGTTTCAAATTACCCCAAGGAAAGGAACACACATTTTTGCTTCTGGGAAGTTGGCTTTGGCAAGTGGGCAAAACAGTGCATGAAATCTGATGAGATGTCAATACTAGATCAAAGAGATTCATCAAGTAAGCTGAAGAGTGAATTGGGAACCCTGGGAATCATTGCTCGATTCCCTCATGCTTTGGTTCTTTGCAAATTTCTTAAATTTAGCAATAAAATTAAGGGTTGGCCTCTCCCTTGTCCTTGCAGTAATTTTACAGATTTTGATTGCAGATGTTATTTTAGACTAGTCTTTAATTGTTAGTTTTAAGTGCTCAGATTTAGCAGTACATTAGAAACACAGTAGCTTTACCTCCCCTACCTGTAGTTCAGGGACTTCGTTTTCTTCTCTCCCACTACTCCCCCTCCCAAGTTCAAGATTTCACTACTTAACAATTCGTTGTATTGATTCAAAGCTTTAACGCACAAACTTTAATAACAGCAAAAGGCTTTGGCAATTTGGCTTTAGAAATGCTAAGCAGCTTTTCATCGCATTTGAAAAAGAGGTTGGGAAAAGGGAACTGAAAGACTGATGTCAGATATTGGTTTGAAATCTTATACTAAGTTTAAATTTCATACTTTAACAATGGGGGTATTCATGTGATTGTAATTTGACTCGTGAAAGCAAATGGTACTTTAGAAGGGGATACATTCATTTTTAAGTCATATTGCCATAGGCAGCCTTTTCACAAAACAACATTTTAAAGCCTTGCTACATAAATTTTATTTCATAAACATATCTGGACTTTTAATATTTAAAAGATTTTAAGGACACAACCTCATTTTCATGGAGACATTGGCCATGAGAGTTAAGCAGTATAATGCAGAACAGGCATTCTCAGGTTCTCTTATAGTTCTGGATCACAACTTAATGAAGAGATCGTCTCATGGACAACTCTCCTCTAATTAGTTATCACAAGAACCGCCTCCATTTCCATTCACAATCACAAAATATCCCTGTGGCAACTATAGCAATTACTCACATGGAGAAATTAGGCAAGTATTTCATGTATTTCCAGCTGCCTTATAATGTGAATACTAGCTAGAATGAAAGCTGAGATGTAACCAATACCTGACCTTTCTGCTCTCTTAGGACCACCAGGGAGTGTTTTATGGAGCATGATGTGAGAACCGTTGATAGTGAATATTAAATCAAATTGATACAGGATAGTACAATGACACTGTCCTAAAAGGGTGTGGGTAGGTTAGGTGTGAGTGCATGGTAATTCATGTTGGAATTAACTAATGAAGGATCTGATCCAAAGGCTGGCAAAGTCAATGTGATTCCTTTCCAACGATTTCTATGGACTTTGGGCCAGGCCTATAATGAGAGATCCAGCTGGGTACATATTTAACAAAATGAAGAAGGAACTGTACTTACTGTTCAGTGATACACCACAGCAGTGGTCAAAACACCTCAACTGCACTTCAGGGGCTCTGATGTGAATTGCACCATCATTTTGTACAATTGGATTTGTGCACAGGTGCACACAAGTTAGCGGATCATATATATGCTCAACAGCCCAGGTATATCAAAGGAGCATGAAGGACTAAACATTCCTTGCAGCCACTGACATCCTTCTTTCTGAAACTTAATGTCCAATCACATTTATTCTATTGACACTTTTTTTCCACATGTAAGATAAACATGTAGGTGGAGGAGAGAAATAATCTCCATGGAGAATGTTTGAATTATATTTAAAAGTTGATCAGATATACTCCTTAAGGCTCCACACAAGGTTCTATGGCCCAAGTAAACCTTAAGGGAAAGTACTTTCCCTAATTCTTTGGGTTTGGAGAACATGATGACAGAAGAACTGGTATAGTGTGCAGTGGTTCAGAGTCCCTGAACCCTTGCATGGTTCAGAGTCCAGCTCTGTAGGGGGCCCATGGGCAGCTGCAGGAGGGGAAGGAGTATAGAATCTTACAAGTGTAGGACTGGAAGGGATCTCAATAGGTCATCTAGTCTTGTCCCCTCCAGTCAAGGCCATTCCTGACAGGTGTTTGTCTAACCTGTTCTTAAAAACCACCAATGATGGAGATTTCACAATCTCCCTAGGCAATTTGTTCCAGTACTTAACTACCCTGACAGTTAGGAAGTTTTTCCTAATGTCCAACCTAAACCTCCCTTGCTGCAAGTTAAGCCAATTGCTTCTTGTCCTGTCCACGGAGGCTAATGAGAACAAATTTTCACTCTCCTCCTTGTAACACACTTTTATATATTTGAAAACTGTTATCAAGTCCCCCACCCCCACTTGGTCTTCTCTTGTCCAGACTAAACAAACCTAGTTTTTTTTCAATCTCCCTCATAAGTCATATTTTCTAGCCCTTTAATCATTTTTCTTGCTCTTCTCTGGACTTTCTCCAATGTATCCACATCTTTATTAAAATGTGGGGCCCAGAACTGGACACAGTACTCCAGCTAACGCTTTATCAGTGCAGAATAGACTGGAAGAATTACTTCTCATGTCTTGCTTACAACACTCCTTCTAATACATCCCAGAATGATGTTTGCTTTTTTTGTGGAAGTGTTACACTGTTGACTCATATTTAGCTTGTGATCCACTATAACCCCCAGATCCCTTTCTGCAGTACTCCTTCCTAGACAATCATTTCCCATTTCCCTTACTGAATTGCATCCTATTTACTTCAGACCATTTCTCCAGTTTGTCCAGATCATTTTGAATGTTCATCCTATCCTCCAAAGCACTTGCAACCCCTCGTAGTTCAGTATCATCTGCAAACTTTATAAGTGTACTTTCTATGTCATTATCTAAATCAGGGGTCGGCAACCTTTGGCATGTGGCTCGCCGGGGTAAGCACCCTGGCGGGCCAGGCTGGTTTGTTTACCAGCCCTGTCCGCAGGTTCAGCCAATCACGGCTCCCACTGGCCGTGGTTCACTGTCCCAGGCCAATGAGGGTGGCGGAAAGCAGCGACCAGCACATCCCTTGGCTCGTGCTGCTTGGGCAACACTGTTCTAGATGTTTGCAAATTGATTGCTTGATTATTTGCTCCATTATCTTTCCAGGTACTGAAGTTAAGCTGACTAGTCTGTAATTTCCCTGGTTCTCCTTTTCTCCTTTTTATAGATTAGCACTATATTTGCCCTTTTCCAGTCATCTGGAATCTCTCCCATCTTCTATGAGTTTTCGAAGATTATCACTAATGGCTCTTGGCTATTCTAGGATGCATTTCAGTAGGCCCAGGTGACTTGAAGACATCTAACTTGTCTAAGTATTTTTAGCTTGTTCTTTCCCTATTTTAGCCTCAGGTCCTACCTCATTTTTTCATTGGTGTTCACTGTGTTAGACGTCCAATTACTACTCACCTTTTTGGTGAAAAGTGAAACAAAAAAGATATTTAGCACTTCTGCCATTTCCACATTTTCTGTTATTGTCTCCCCCCGCACATTGAGTAATAACCTTTATATTCTGTTCTGCTCCCTCATATCCTGTCCTGATTCTTTATTCTGGAGTGTCTAGAGTATACACACATCTTTTGTAGTCTTCTTTTTCCTACCATACAAAGTAGCACATGAGGACCAGGAAGGCTTACTCCATGCCCCTGTGGAGCTCCTCAAAACCAAGGCTTAGTGCATTATGGACTGAAATAGGATTTAGATGGTACATAGGACCTTGCGAGGGCCTTCTGACTGAAGTGAACTTCACACTTTTATTTCTTATGCAATTTAGACACATATTGGCAGGAGTTTGGGTTTCACGAACTCCAGGCTGCTGCCCTCCACCCACTTCCTCCTGCTTGGATTCATAAGGGAGAGGCAGCTATGGGGAAGTAGAGAAAATAAATTATATAACATTGTTAACAAATTGAAATACTTGGAAAAGTGAATTCCCTATTTTATAGACTAAATAACTGTCCTAAAATTTTCTGCCAGATGGAAGTTGTTGACATTTTTCTTTTCATGGCCAGGGCCATAGGTATCCATCAAGCTATGCTGCAGGCAATGGTACTACGGGCACAAACAGTAATTAACAATGCTAGATTCATCTCCTTTGAGTGCTTGGCAAGGAGTCAGTGCAGTTACACCAGGAATGAGTTTGGTCATCAGTTGTTTAGCAACAGCACATGAGAGCTACAGTTTTCTGAAAGCTTCTGGGCCAGATCACCCTTGCTCTTTAGCACCAAATCTCTTAGGGACTGATCCAATAAAATCAGTGGTAGATGCCCATTGATTTCAGTGGGCTTTGGATCAGGTGTATACCTTTCTGTGTCTAATCCCAGGGCTAAAAAATAAAAATACAGGAAAGGAAATTTTTACATGCTGAGAAATCACTTTCTGCAAGTGATTACATCAAGTAGTGCCTTTTATGCTGGAAACACTACAGAGAAATAATATAAAATTACACACACAGAAACACATTAAAAGAACATTATTAAGGTCGCAAAGTCAAGCATTCAAAAGTTAGAAAATGCCAGAATTAAGGTTGCTTGTACAACCTTAATTTGGCCCCCTTGTGTGTAAGCATTATTTTATAACCTTTAATTAGATGATCACATACTATTTTTTTCTACAGGACCATCTGATTCATTCAGAGCAAAGAATGGATGGTGCTCACTTAATGAGCAGCTATTCAATATTTTGTTTTCTTCTCATTGTTCAATGTGTGGCCCCCTGCCTTATTTACTGCACAATATTCACATCCTACTCTACAGCCAGAATTATTCATTTCCACATGGGTTTTTCTATGGTGCTCACCTGAGTGCTTCACAAACATTAATTTGATTTTCACAGTCTCTCTCTGACAGGAATGGGTATTATCCTCATTTTGCAGATGAGGAATTATGGCACAGAGGGAGTAAGGTCAAAAGTATCCACTAATTTTGGATGCCCAAATCTAGAGGACTTGGACCTGATTTTTCTGATTTTTTTTTTAAATATAACCCTTTATAGGTCTCATTGATGTTGGCTGCAGCTGCAAGAACTCAGCATTTCTGCAAGTCAAACCTAAGGGTCTCAGGTCAGACACCTAGAAAACAGGAACACGCAATTAGTGATCACTTGAAAAAGTTTGGTTTAAGTGATTTATACACTATTACATCGGAGCTCTGTGGCAGAGGCAGGGATAGACTCCAGTTCTCCAGAGCAGCATTCAACTGTCTTAACCATGAAACCACCCTATTCTTCCTGCAATCCTCTGAGTCATTCACTACACACCTTCCAAGGGTCCTTCCATGGAGCCAAGAGCATGAGTGCCATACCTAGCGTGGTTCACGAACTCCCCGCACACCTGCCCCTTCTGGTGCACATCTACATAGAGTGTCAGATTGCAGTCCCTCTTCCAGCTCCTCCAGAACCTCCTCCCGAGGTACTGGCTGCACTTCTCCCCCACACCTCCTGATCCTGGCACACCTTATCCATGGCCCCATAAAGTCATGGGACCTTCTTGCCAACCTCCTCCTGCCGTTGGCCAAGATGGCCATCCATCATACCAGGAGGAGGAAGTTGGATGGGGGGGGGCATTCTGTAACTGTGGGGCCTCTTTCTGTTCCCTTGTGAAGTCACATTCAACTGACTTCACAAGAACCCAGAGCAGAGTTCTTCTGGGCAGCATCCACTGACTCCCTTGACACCTTTGAGGTTCTCTGCTCAGTGTGCTTTTCCAGTTCCCTGATTTTCACCCTATGACCTTCACTCGCATCCCTGTTCATTCATTTGTTATCCCCAGTATTCACCGGTCCCTCCCTCTCAGTTGAGGGGGAGGGCCTTTAGCTATGGGTGGGCTTAGTGACACTGTCTCCTTGAACCACTATAAGTACACACCTTCCAGCTTCTGCAACAAATGAAGCAGAGCTCCTACAGATGACAGTCTCCTTCACTACACAACCATGACTGGTTGTGTTGTTCCATCCAGTGCATTGAATCAGGCAGGGGATCCCCCTCCCCTCACCCCAAAAAAAATCAGCGTAAGGAAGACACTCAGTATGGAGAATTTCAGCCCAAGTGATTAAAGTTTGGCAAAGTTATAAGCAGCTGAAAACAGGATCTTGTAATGGAATGTATCAGGCAACCTTCATAATAGGTGGTGGTACCAGCACCACCTGTAATAATGAAACCTTATTAAAAATAACCAGGAGAATGGAACTGTGGCACAGAATATAATTTTAGTGACACTAGTTTAAATACTGAGGAACTCATAAAAGTTATTTCCACCAGTGTAAATCAACAGTAACACCAGTAGAGTCAATGAAATAATTCTGGATTCATACTAGTGAAAATGAGGTCAGAATCTGACACTGCAAAAAGAAATCAGAATGTGGTGAAGTAAACAGGCTTCCACAGTCCAGCCCCTGTTGTTATTTCAAAGTCTAGGGTTAAGCTATGGCCAACATCTTTTTTTTCCATATGCAGCTTTCTACAGGCGTGCAGTGTTCCTTTAAGAGCCTGTATTCTTTTAGTGCCTAAGGGTCTCTTTCCTCCACTTTGCCGCCCACCCTTGAGGTACACTTTGTCACTGAGAGCACTAATCTCTGAAGACCCTTTTCAGGATCAATGATTGCAGTGTTGCTGTTCCCTGGCTTTGCAGCCTTTTAAAAATAAAATAAAATAAAAAACCAAAACCCCAGCAGGATAATCATAATTCCTTTTCATCACTCATAATTTCCCGTTGCAGAGTTCATGTAAAAAATGCTTGATTTCCATCCCCGTCGCCCAATTGTAAGCCCTTCAAAGGGAAGAGAATAAAAATTGGAGCCAGAATCCCTGACCAAATGCTCTTGCAGCTAGGGTCACGCCAGCTTTTGAAGTCCCTCAGCTCACCTCTTGATGCCAGGCAGGCCCCTATTATTACCAACATTGTTAGCCATTTCAGGCTCCATTTCCAGGCCTATGTGGACGAGAGAGCAAGGGAGGCCCTTTCATGTCAGGCTCTGCAACTCTGCTTCAGTGTTTGAAGGATGAAAGTCGCCCGTGTTTTTTTCTGTCCGTCGTGCACAACATTTGGCTTAAAAAGTGCCGGAGGATGACTTTCTGAAGTGGAGTGCCTCATGCTCAATACAATCAACACTAATGGCGAAGCTGCGGTGAGAGCTTTTAGGGTTTTTTTGTTTGTTTTGTTTACATGTAACTAGAAGTGTGACTAAAATACTTGAAACAGCAGCACTTTTTAATTAAAAACAAAACAAAATACTTTCACAGACCAAACGAGTGGGGGGTGTGTTAGGGGGAAGGAATAGAACCAGTGCCCTGGGATGCTGAGGGATAGCTCAGTGGTTTGAGCATGGGCCTGCTTAAACCCAGGGTTGTGAGTTTAATCCTTGAGGGGGCCACTTAGGGATCTGGGGCAAAAATCAGTACTTGGTCCTGCTAGTGAAGGCAGGGGGCTGGACTCGATGACCTTTCAAGGTCCGTTCCAGGAGATTGGTATATCTCCAATTAAGTAATTATTTTTATTATTACATACGAAAGATTGCTTATTGTAGAGCTGCCCAGAGGATTCAGGGGGCCCGGGGCAAAGCGGGGGAGCTGCGGCACTTGTACTCACCCGGCGGCGGTCTGGGTCTTCGGCGGCATTTCGGCGGCGGAGGGCCCTTCAGTTCTGCCGAAGATGCGGAGCAACTGAAGGGCTCCCCCGCCGCTGAAATACCACCGAAGACCCGGAATGACAGAAGGGCCCCCTGCAGCCGAAGACCCGGACCACCGCCGGGCCAGGGCTCGCAGGGCATTTCGGCAGCAGTCGCTCAGCATCTTCGGCAGCACTGAAGGGCCCCCTGCTGCCAAAATGCCACGGAAGACCTAGACCGCCGCTGGGCCAGGGCTCTCGGGGCCCCTGTGGGGCCCAGATCCTGGGGCAAATTGCCCCACTTGCCCCCCCCCCCCCACAGGCGGCTCTGGTTTATTGTAAATAGGCCCAAGTGATGATGGTGGTGTTGCAGAGACACAAAGTGGAAGGGGTTGCAGGGTGTCCTTCCCTCTTCACAACATGTGTGTGCTAGAGGCAGCCAAACCACAGCTAGCTGCTTGCCCTGATCCCAAGGAGGCTCAAAGCACAGAAGCAGCTCTTGATGTCTCCAAGAGAGGCAACTTCAGTCTAGGTGCGGTGGAGACATAGCTATGGTTCTGATCAGCCTTCCATGCAGCAACTTGTGGGCTGTACTGGGGGTGAGGGGAGAAATACAGGCTACCCCTTTTTGACCCTACAAAGACAGGGTATGTTTTTTACTCTCACTACAGCCTCGCTCAGTCGATGAGCTTTTACCTGCATCTGTTCTTTAGGGGGCGGAGGGGAGAGAGAAAGAAATCCTTTCAGCTGAATTTCATTTTCTAGGGAACGAACAGGGCTGGCTCCAAGCACCAGTGCAGCAAGTGGGTGCTTGGGGCGGCCAACAGAAAGGGGCGGCATGTCGGGGTCTTTGGCAGCCAGGGGCGGTTCCAGGCCCCAGCACGCCAAGCGCGTGCTTGGGGCGGCACGCCGCGGGGGGCGCTCTGTCAGTCGCCAGGAGGGCGGCAGGCAGCTCCAGTGGACCTCCCGCAGGCGTGCCTGCGGAGGGTCCGCTGGTCCCGCGGCTCCGGTGGAGCATCCACAGGCACGCCTGCGGGAGGTCCACCGGAGCCGGGGGACCAGCGGACCCTCCGCAGGCACATCTGCGGAAGGTCCACCAGAGCCGCAGGACCGGCGACTGGCAGAGCGCCCCCCGCGGCGTGCCGCCGTGCTTGGGGCAGCGAAATGGCTAGAGCCACCCCTGTTGGCAGCAATTCGGCGGCGGGTCCCTCGGTCCTTCTCAGAGGCGGTGGAGCAGCGGCGGTGGAGCTGCCGCCAAAGTGCCGCCAATCGCAGCTTTTTTCCTGCCCCCCATCACCGCTTGGGGCGGCAAAAATGCTGGAGCCGGCCCTGGGAGCGAAGCCCTGAAAAGTTTTGGCTGATTTCATACTGCAGCAAAGCTGCAGCAGTGAACTTGCTGAGATAAGAGAACCCAAAGCAAGTAAATAAATAAATAAAAAGGAAGTTCTTGTTTTGGTTTCTCATTAGTCATGATATTTAGCCTTTTATCGCAGCACAGTTCACATCCTCCCCTAGAAATCCGGTGCTATATATTCTTCACTAATAACAACAACAATGCTAAGAAATCTGAAAGGATGGAATGGGTGGTCAAATGTAGTTCTTGGTCCAGCTGTGTTTAGTTTTCAGATGCCCATGTGTTCCTTATTAGGCTGTCTTCCAGCCCTTCTCTGCCTCCTTTTCTATTCTTCACAGTCCAAAAATATGAACCAATTACAGGCCACAGAGTGAGCTATTTACCCCCTCCTGCCTTTACACAGCTATTTCCTGCCTGCTATCAGCAAAGTTAGACAAAGATGACAACAGGCCCAAGGTTTTTACCATAAATTGAACCATAAGTGGGGACCTGAAAACACCCTAAAGCTGTTACATTTTATGTAAGGAAAATTTGAAAAGGATTATCCGAGGAAAGCAATCAGCTCCAGACTGAAATCTATCTCACTGGTGTTTATATGATAAAATAATTGCCATTTAGGCTTCTATCACAGTTGGAATATGAATCATATGTCTAGAGGGGTCTCCTGTGGAGGTTCAGGGGCAGAGCCTCCTTCTTCACCGTAGTAGCCTCTCTGGAGGTACACTTGGGTCTCTGGGCCAAAGAAAACAGTTGTGATTACAGAGTGATAGAGCCAGCCACATGCTGATTCAGAAACCTATAATCTTCTCCCCTCCCCCCAAAAGCAACAAGTCTGTAAAACTCATTCACTTGCCAGGGGCTGTTTATTCTGTTTAATGGCCACCTATCACCCCTTCACTCATTCTTTCTAGATTTACTAGACAAGCACAAAGCAAATTAGTGCAAAATGCTTTCAGTCAAGTGTCAGGTGGAATCAGACTTGATGAATACTATACTGCTGGGTTTTATAACTGTAGGAACACCTATACTGACAACATTGTCTCCTTCAATTAAAGCTACACTGCCTGTTTTCTGAATCCCCCGCAACTCCCCCAAAGTCAAACCTATAACTTTTTAATGTCTTATTTTAATAAAGACATTTTGACACACCCTGGGATGGAGCAAGCTGAGAAATCTCAGTGCTGGAATTTTTATGATGTGTTTCAAAAATGTATTCTTCAAAGAAAATACTTAAGTGACACACTGATCTGCAGCAAAGTGTGGATATGTTTAAAATAGTACAGCGTCTGAACCTTGTAATGTAATATTTATAGTATAATCTTGCTAACTTGCCATAAAAATGATTTTTCAGTGTTGCACAGCCACAAACACACAAGGCACAAGGGTGGGTGGGGCTGATTTATTCTTGACCAGAGGGTGTATTTCCCCCTCAACACTAACGCATGGAGTTATAGACACACCTCGTATGTGCATGTACATGAACATTATGCTCGTTGTGAATGTTATGTACATGAACATAACCCCAAGGGATAAATTGCATGGGGTTTTAAGAGCATGATTTTACAGTCAATAGGAGCCATGTGGCTGAAACCCATACACATCTCTTTGAAAATTAATTGCCCTAAGCCTAAAATGGTTCCTATCAGCATACACCGGGTCTGATGAGCACTGCTCTGAGTAAGGCGCTGGACAGTGCTGGGTCACACATGGATTGCAGGATAGTGCAACTTGTTCCTCTGAGTGCATGGAGCCCATGCAACAGATATGTGTGGCGAACAGGCCAGGACCATGGAGTGCAAGGACTGGGACCAAACCACCCTCCCCAGAGCATCAGCACAACAGACGGTCACGCTCTGGCCTTCTACTGTTACATTAGTGATTAGAAATATTTTGTGCCGTTCATTTATTTAGTGCCTCTTCTATGTAACCTAAAGCTCCTATAATGTTTGGCTCCATGGACAGCGGCGGCTCCAGGGACCAGAGCTCCAAGCGAGTGCCTGGGGCGGCAAGCCGCGGGGGGCACCCTGCTGGTCCCTGCGAGGGCGGCAGTCAGGCAGCCTTCGGCGGCTTGCCTGCGGGAGGTCCCCAGTCCCGTGGATTCGGCGGCAGGTACGCTGAAGCCACAGGACCAGCGGAACTCCCACAGGCGCGCCGCCAAAGGCCGCCTGACTGCCATGCTTGGGGCAGCAAAAAAGCTAGAGCTGCCCCTGTCCATGGAGGTTGCATTAAGTAATCTACAGTTCCAAAGCTCCCATGCATCCGACGAAGTGGGCATTCACCCACGAAAGCTCATGCTCCAATACGTCTGTTAGTCTATAAGGTGCCACAGGACTCTTTGCTGCTTTTAAAGCTCTACATGCCAATCAGCACCAAGGAGCAGGATTTAAATAAGCCATTAAAGAAACTCAAATCTTATAACACTCGCAATCATCTTGGGCCTGAAATGAGTTCTCCCCTTCTCTTCTCTGTAGTCTGAAGTTCAATACAATTTTTGCAAACCCCATGAGGTTGTAATGAAAAGATGCCCAGGAAGACTACACATGTCCCCTAATCCTCACACTATGACTGCTTAGATTGCCGAGTCATCATGGAGATGTGCTCAGGACCTTCTGTTTCAAAAGCAAAGCTCTCTACCGTGTAAGAAAAACGAGATTCTCCAGTAGCTGTAGTATAAGTAAAATTTCTATTCTACATAGGCCTCCAGACACTAGAGGGCAAAATAATCACACATCAGGTCTTGGGTAGGTCTGGCATGGCATGGCAGAGGAATGCCAAAGGCATGTCCAACAGGTCTGTGAAATGCAAGCATCCAGTGATGCACAAACCCATTCTGGAGGGCACAACTAGTCATGTAATGGGAAGCAGTAGCTGTAGCCTCTACTACAGCCTGTGAGCTGTAGTAACAATTGCAGGAAGGCTGCAAAGGTGTTCCACACACTGCCTCAGGGGTAGAAGGAAGTGTGACAATATCCACTGGTGCCAGTTACATGGTGGGAATTAACCTTGTCAAGGGGGATGAGGTTTGCCCCAAGCTAAGGGTCGAGTGATATCACTGTGGCTAGAAGCAGTTAATTCTATTCAGAAGAGCTTTTATGATAGTATTCTTCCATCACTGAAGGAAGAGGAAAAGTAATCCCCCTAATGGACTGCTTCTCCAGTAAGTACAGGGATACTGGTCCTACCATGGGCTGCGACTTTAAGAATTTTCATAACAACAATTTAGCAGAGGATACACAGACTCATACAGAAGCCACAGAGAAATGACACAATCTCTGAGGCACTCTGATACCATGGTGATGAGGGTGATATAAATAACTAACTAGAATGATGGATTCAATCCTTTTATCAAAACCCTTGCAATTCCCATTTAAAGGCAGAGAAAACAATCAAAAATGCAAAGCAAAGGTACTTAGACCAGTTGAATTATTATTGTTTAAAATCAGCATAGAGCCATTGGCTTTTGCCAGCTGTTTAAATTTCTGATTAATTAGCACAACACTTTGTAGATGAAAAGCACTATACTAAATATAACATTTTTCTCTTTTTTTTCAGAAGTTAGTTGGATTTTACAGGAAAAGTTTGCTTATTCCTACTTTTATCAGGCACAGTATGAGCCTCACAAAAACAAACACAAATCAATGATTGAAGAAGGACCTTGGTTCATAAAGGTGTATCCTGAGCACTTTTTTTTTTACCTTAGAGCTGTTCCAAACCAAAATTGGAAATGTACACAATACCTTTGGAAAACATACTATTAGTAAGCCAGCTTTCGATATTTGCATTGGTAACTCATACTGATTGAAATAAGCAGAGGAATATAATACACATTTTCCCAAATATTCTCACTTATTGAAGGGCTCCCTTAGAAACCTAGGGACATTCCCTATTTTATCCACCTGATGTCAGCCAGCAACAGATGCCCAAATGGACTCAAGTTCATCTGAGTAGGGTTGTATAGTTATCCAACCTCTGAGCCACTTCTGCTCTACTCTAGGCAGTCATTTGCCCTTACTATATGTACCAGTGATGTGCAAGCTTAAATGCAGTAGGACTTTGGGAAAGCTCATTTCTTTCCCTCATCACATGTCCAAACTCCCTCCTTCTCCTCCCAACCCTCCTTTCATCCTGTCCTGTTCAGCTCCCTTGCCCTGACCCTGATCAAAACTCTTGCCTCTTAGTGATATCTGACTCAGGGTGCACATGTACATGGGGGGCCACTTGGGGCTTGGCACAGTCCTCTAGGCTGTTCCCCGCAAGATTGTTTCTCTCTCCTACTTCCTCTGAAATGGGCCAGACTGGGGCCATATGTTTTAGGCAGAGCAGGGTGCACCAATGGCCGAGCTGAGAGAGTGGAGGTAGGCTAGCAGGTTGCAAGTATGCAGCAAATCTTGCATGCTCAGTAAGACTGAAGGAGTGTAGAGGATGAAGGAGATGGACAAAGAAGAAAAAAAGCAGAGAAAGCAGAAAAGGAGAAACAATATCCAAATATCCTACCAAGCCTGCACAACCTGCCTTGAACATCAAGCCCACTTCCCTTCAGTCTCCGGCTGGCTTTGGCCCACTCTGAGACAGACTTTTCCTCTGAAAAAAAAGATCTGAGTCAGGTTCAAGGATTGGGCCATTTTTCCTTCACCTTTCTCCTACTATGCCAAGTTCCTTTCCTTTCTATCCATCTATTTAGGGTGCTTGGATGGCCCCTATTACTATAGTATCAGAGCACCTGACAACATTTAATGTATTTCTTCTGAAAACATCTTCAGGAGGAAGGGGAGTAGCATTGATGTAATTTTTGCAGGTGGAGTGAGGCTCACAGAGTCTAAGACCCAGATTTTTTAAAGGCATTTTGTCATCGCTGAACTTAGCGTTGCAGTGCCTCACTGATTTAGGAGCCTAAATTTCATTTTCAAAAGGAATTTAGGACCTTAGGAGCCAAAATCCCATTGACAGTCATTTTCCATTCTCTCTGGGCCAAGCAGAGGCGACATGTGTGTTAGTGTGTGTGTATGTGTGTGTGTGTGTGTGTGGGCGGGGGGGGGGGCAGGGTCACATCTGCAACCCCAATTTGCTGCTTGGCTTGTATTGAGCATGCTCACACAGACTGAGCATGCTCAGTAACACTGCTGAAGCTGGCTGCCCTCACTCTGCTCCCCTCCTCCCCCTCCCTCCTGCCACTATCGGCAGGCATTGGTCATCTCTGGGGCCAAGAGTAAAGCTCTCGCACAATAGCACAGTGTGCTACTCACACATAAGCCATCAGACCCATGGGCCACAAGCTCAACTGGTATAAATCAGCAGGGATTCACTGACACCGGTTTAAACCAGCTGAAAGTCTGGCCAAGGCTGGACACTCCCATTGATAGAAATACCAATATTTTTAAAACAATAGTACCACGTTTAATGGACAAGTCCACCAAGGAAATCTGTGAAACTTGCACATCTAGACCATTTAAAGCAATTACCTTTTCTCTTTTCTGCAATTTCATTTCCTACAGGGACTAGTGCCGAGGCTTATTGATTCCATGGGGAACTGAGAGCCTTGACATTTAATCCTACCATGGGAAAGCAGCTAAGAATAACAATTTCACCTACAAATCAAAGTTGCTGAGTTCTCATTCAAACTGAATAATTCAGACAGATTTAACAAGCCAACGTTAAAAACCAATTATCAAAACATTGGCTCTTTCAACTTCCTTTATCTTTTTAAGGTGTGGCTAGTATAAAATTAGGATCAGAGCTTCCCATTTGAGGGACCTGTACCGGAACATTTGTTTGGCACCCCTAGGTCTGCAGCGTGGGTCTCGGGTGACTTGCTGGAGGATTCTCTGCACCATGAGGTCTTTAAACCACATTTTGAGGACTTCAATAACTCAGACATAGGTTAGGGATTTGTTACAGGAGTGGGTGGGTGAGATTCTGTGGCCTGCATTGTGCAGGAGGTCAGACTAGATGACCATAATGGTCCCTTCTGACCTTAAGTCTATGAGGTCACCTTGTTTGAATCTCTTACAGTTGGGTATGGAGGCTCGAAGTTGCCACCTTCAATGACTATTTGGCAACATATGTAAAATGAGTTCAGTGGTCTCACTCCAGTAACTGTCCACATCATAACTGTTCCCTTCTTGGCATCTGACTCAGCAAAAAGGATTACATGGGTTTAGACTCTTTCATCCGAGACACTTTTTCATCCTTTGAGACGGTCACTTGATCTCATGGGGGAGGCTCACTAATGGGAGGGCAGAGCCGTCCCTTGAGTAGGCGAATCTGGGCGACTGTTCTGGGCCTCACGCTTTGGGGGGCCCTGCAGGCCGGTGTGATTGGCCGGTGCGCTCAGTCCTGGAAGAGACGAATCTGTCACTTCCGTCCTGGACCCTGCACTCGTCTAGGGATGGCCCTGTGGGAGGGCATGGGGAAACTATGGAATGTTGCTGTTAGAGTTGCTTGATTTTTTTCACCTTTTGGGGTTTTATTTAAATGAAAAATGGCATTTTTTTCCAAATCAAAAATGTTCATTTTGGTCAATATCTTCTAACTTTTCAGTTAAAATAACAGAAACTAAAACAATGTCAAAACTTTTTTTTTTGTTTGGTAAAAATATGTTTTTAAATCTCCCAAATTGTAACAAAATCCCTAAATGGTGGGTGAGGTATCATCTTTTATTGGACCAATATCTGTTCATGAAAGAGATAAGCTTTTGACTGCCACAGATCTCAAAAGCTTGTCTCTTTCACCAGCAGAAGTTGGTTCAATAAAAGGTATTATCCAGACCCACCGACAGAAATTCCGGGCCCAGGGCCAGGGATGTCCCTGGTGGGGTGGGGCGTGGTGGGCGTGGCCTGGGGCAGAAATGATGAATTTGTCACTTCTGAGACCGCCCGCACTGGCTAATCATGCCAGCCCGCAGGGCCCCCAAAAGTGAGGGGCCTGGAGCAGTGTCACATGCCTAGGAGCCCTGTGGCCCAACCAGACGACTTTCAAGGGCCCAGGGCTCCCGGCCGTCACTGCTACTGCAGCAGCGGTGACAGCTGGGGGCCTCTGGGTCCTTTTAAATTGCCATGGCCCCTGGGCAACTGCCACCTTTGTGGGCCTGGTATTATCTCATCCATCCTGGGACCAACAGGCTACATTAACACTGGAAAAAATGGGTCATGGTTTCAGGTTTTTTGATGAAAAAAGAAAAAAAACCATGATTATTTTTAAAGGAAAAAATTTCAAAATACCCTTCCCACATACATGTACAGAAAAAATTGCCATATTTTGACCCCTTTAGAAAAATCATATAAAATAGCTCTTTGCCCTCTTGGTTTGGTATTGAAAATACGATAGATTTTAATAATCCAAAACTGTTATTATTTAAACATATAAATCCTTTAATTAATAATAATCCTTTAATTAATAATAGATAATGTTGTAATAAACTCAATATCTGATCTTTCCCAAGCTACTCTGTGGAATAAATCCTATTCTTGGCTACGACGATTCAGCTGCATTTGTTGTCAGTAACAGACAAGATATTTTGGCTCAATATATCCTTTTGGAGATTGAGTTTGGACGGTTGGATCATACAGAACAAACTAAGGACTCTCCTGGGAATAATGAAATATTGGTATTCAAGTATATTGTATAACCAGTAAAATGCCAGAAAAGTACATACAGAGAATCAAAGAATGGTTGTGAGTGGCTCCTTTTTTATGTTAGAATTTTACCTGTTTACCAGACTAAAAGCTAGATCCAAAGCTCACTGAAAAGATTTTAGTTGACTTAAATGGGCTTTCAATCAGGTCCCAGAACCTTGGCTTAGCCAGCCATTGTCTATGCCATTCAAAAGTATGTGCCTAGCTTGTAAGGGAACTGGATTGTTCAACTTATTCCTGGTGGAAGGAGAGGCAGTCAGCATCAGGGCCCACCACTTATCATTAAGGTGCTGATGAAGGAGCCTGAAGTACCAAACGAAAGGTAAAAGAACTGGTCATGCCACTGTGGTTGGAACCACAAGTCTATGATATTCCTAAAGGCAGGCAATTTAAATACAAAGTATTCACACCATACAGTGCCGAGCACAATGTGTTCCCAGTCCCAGATGCTGCTGCAATACAAATAATAAATAGGGAAGCTCTGGACGGGTATTGAGCTTTTCACATTAATGCGGGTTATCAGACTGGTCTATGCAGCATCAGGCATCCTGGCCTGAACATATGGGCATCTGTTTGGCAACTACTTAAAACCTTCACTGCTCATCAGTGCTATTTGGGAGAACTGGTGGGAGTGAGATTGGCCTCTTGACTGGACCCATCCTCCTGGGTCATTTCATATTATGTCAGGCCAAATTCTGCTCTCAGCTATGCAGGCATAAGCATTCCCACCCTAATGAAGTCTATGAGGGAATTAGTCACATGAAAGTAATTATGGTGGGAGACGGGGACAGCTCTCCTGCCCAGCTTTCAGCAACCAAATGGGAGGCCGAAGAGCAGAGGGCAAAGATCAGCCTGAGGCTACTGCTTTGCACAGGGTTCAGATGTTTCCTCCTGATTCTCCTTTGCTGGTAGCCTATCAGTTCTTTAATTGCCATGTTCTAGAAGGAAGGAAACTACAACTGAATGGGAAGGAATGGAGGGATTTTCTGGTTGGCTATGAAGTCCAAGAGCTCCCTGGAGATTTCTGGTGCCAGCCAAAGCCTGCTGCTGGAAAAATCTGGAGTAACACAGCAGAGATCTGACCAAAGACTTCTTAGAATGCTGAAGGAGGCCAAAACTGGACAACCAGCACCAGACTGAGGGCCTCAAAGGGTAGGAGGGAAAAGGAAGAAACGAGAGAATAACAAAGGTGGTGTACTGCCAGACCCCTGATGTGCATGTGGCATCATGCTCCGGGGGGGGGGGGGGCGGTTGGGAGGGTGGAGGGTTTGTTCCCTCCCAACTTTGGTGGCAAAACTACTTTTTTGGTTACCCCCATGTCAGTGAGTACAAAACATGGCTAGTTATCTTGACACTCACTGTGTACTGCATTTTTGGATTTAATGTTAAACCTCTGTTTTCTGCTATCTGATAGGCGAGAAGAGTACATTCTGGTGGTTAAACCATTGAGCTGGGGTTCAGGAGATTTGAATTTTTTCCCCCACTTCTGCCACCGACTTGCTAGGTGAGTAAATTACTTGGCCTCAGTTTTCTCTTGTGTAAGACAATGATAATAACGTTTATCTCTCAGGGGTGATGTGAGGCTTAATTAACATTTGTAAAGTGCTTTGACTCAAATGAGAAGCATTGTAGAAGTGTAAAGTGTCATTAGGCAACTGGCCTCCTTTTGTTCTCTCTTAGTATCCAAAATGGTTGCTTCTTGGGTCTCATAAACTCATTCAACAGCTTGTTTCTTCACTGCCTATAGGGTTGTATAGAAAAATCACCCCTTTCCCGTATTATTGGAAGCTCATATCAGAATCCAATGGTGAACATGACAAAGATGAGCCTCCTCACCTCTGCCATTTATTTCCAGAGTTCAGGCCTGCACTGAAGTGTGTTAAAGTTCATTCTCTATTACCCAATGTTAAAGTTCATCCCCTATTACTCAACTGACACGCACTGCTCAAAAATTATTTCATTCATTAGTAGTGCATTTCCAAAACCGGCCCTTTTTATGCTGCCAAAAAGTATGCGCCATAAAGCAGTTGTGAAAAATACTTTGGCAGACATAAACCAGCCTCTGTTGGGATGCACTAAATATGTCAAAGTGAACTCAGATGGTCCTTTAGCTCAGTAGAAGTAGCATCACGGTGAAAGGCACATTCTTCTACTAGCAAGCAAGAATAATGGCTCAAACACTTAAAGACTCCACCTTATTTCTCCCTTGTGAAACAAAATGTAGATTTTACTACCCAACCATTTAAGTCACTCTGTTTATGGTTTGCATAATTTTTACTCTTTCCAACTATATTTCACTTTTAACAACCTCGAGAGTTTATCATCTGATGTAGCTAGTGTTTGAAATTTGTTGTATAAAGACATCTAAGAAACCACAAGCCAAAGGCTAGGATTGCTATCCCGGAAGCTTTCAGGACCAGTTTTTGCCATTACCTCTGCAATGCCTCCTTTATGCACTCTCCTTGGTCCTCACTCTATCCCTTGTACAAATTTGGTTAATCCCTGGTTTTGCACAAGAGTCACAAAACAATCCAGACAGCCCATATACTAAATCTACTGCAAAGTATGATTTCCTGAACATTTCAAAGATGAATTACAGTCCTAGTCTAATATATGATTTAAAAATAAGAAAAAGAGAGAAAGAGAGAGAGAGAGAGAGAGAGAGACGAAAAGATGGCTGACTGCCAGAGTGTTGTGTTAACTTGAAGTGCAGAGGTGATTTTTAATGCTTCAAACATCATTCATGAAATATTATATATGTAATTTGTACTCACAATAACATGCAAGCTCTCCAAGGAAACATTAAAATAAATAGCTTCTTTAACTCTTTTGTACCTTGATCCTATCTTATTTGGATGAATCAATAAAAGAGGGACATAAGATTGATGGAGGACAGATCAGTAGGGCAATCATGTACTTTATTACATATTTATGAGTCTGGAAGATCAAAGGATGTTTTTATGCACATAACTTGGCAAATGTGTTTTGCCACATTCAGATATATTCCAAGTGACTTTAGCAGGAATGTGAAAGGAGCTGGCACGCTGCCCACAGTGCTATTTGGTAAGACTTTGAATGATGGTGGGATTAAAAACCAAGATAATAAAAACATACACGGAAGAATGTTTATACATGCATGCAGCATATACACATACATATGTGTGCCTTTATAATGTCTGTATATATGGCATGTTACATACTGTGTTTTATGTAGACACACAAACTCAGAAAATAGGGCCCCTATGCACCATTCATTTAAGTTATTGGGAGACTTGCATTTTGCTTCAATGGCTGTTGAATTAGGTCTGTGATGCAAAGAAAGGAAAGAAACTGCAGTCGTACAACATTAGGTTACAGATTGCCATGCTCAAAAATCAGGAAATGGAAAAAGTTTGCCTAGTAACATTAACTAACCAGCATCAGTTGAACTGTTACAGCTACAATGTGTGCAATAAGGGGGAGCTGATGTTGCTATTACTATCAGAACTGTCACTTTTTCCTGAAAATGCGAAAACTTAATGTTTCATTGTCTTAGTTTTATGCATAAAATATGTGTCTTTGCCTTTTTGTATTGGGGGAGGGAGGAAAGGAAAGTGGTGGAGGGGCACTTCCTGTGCATAATAAAGCTAGAATTTCAACGGACCCAGGTAGGCTTTGGTGGTCCCAGACTCAGTGAAGTGAAAGGGTTTGGGGATGCTGAATTCCCACCTTTGTGAAAGAAGGCTCTCTAAAATCTTACTTCACACCATCATATGCACACAGTGCAGGAAGCTTTGCCTACTAGTCATGGACTTTGTTTTGAAATTAATCAGACACATTTAATTCATTGTCTTGATAACGGGACACAGAACTCTGCCAGGGACATAGTAATTGTGGTTCCTCGAAAAGGATATAAGTTTTGTGATTTAGCCACTGGACTAGAACTCAGGAGATCTGGATTCAAGCCCCATATCTGCTACAGACTTCCTGTGTGACCTGGACAAGTCACTTAGGCCAAAATGTTCAGGAGTATCCTGCGACTCTTGGGTACTTCAATTTTTGGGAGCCCCAATTTCAACCACCACAGTTTTCAGTAGTGCTGATCGCCAGCACCACTAACTGAAGTCAGTGGGAACTGGAGCTTGTAACCACCTCTGAAAATCAGGACAAGGGTAGGCTCCAAATATTGAGGCACTGAGAGACACTGGCCATTTTTCAAAATGCTGAAATCTCTCTGTGCTTCAGTTTCCTATCTGTAAAATTGAGATATTTCCCAACCTCATAGGGGTGTAGTGAGAAAAAAAATTAGATATTATGGGGAGAGAGAGATAGAGACCAGCAGATAGACAAAGAAAATATCTTCTTAAAATTGTAAGACAGCAGGACTGATATCACTCTTCATTTATTGTTTAAGCTTCTGGGTTTTTTTTTTACTATTATGTAGTAGTTCATAGTAATTTTTGACTAGGTTTAGCAGAATTTGATTGACTCAAAGATGCTGTAGACGGCTGTCATAATGTGTTAATATATACAGTATCTGCCAACACCATGAAGGGAAACATCAGGATATTACCTGCAGCTATTGAGGTTGGGGGGGGCTTGGGAGTTCTCACTACTTGAAAGGTGCTACCAACATTTAAAATAAAATGTTAATGAAAATAAAGCTATTGATTCACGCACTGGTTATTAGAATCCCAGAAGCAGAGAGATTAGAGATGGACGAGAGAGATTACTTATCATGCTGACTAATATTGTCTCATTGTTTCCTTGTATTCCTGTCTGCCTGCCTGTCGGTATCTATCTGGTGTCTCCTGATACTTAGACTGTAAACTCTTCAGGTCAGGAATCATCTTTTTGTTCTGGGTTTGTACAGCACCTAGCACAGTGGGGTCCTGGGCCATAATGAAGGCATAAATCCTGCATTGGCAAGGTCCTAGGGTAATTAATAAATACATAAATCATCATCATCATCATCGGCTCTATCCCCTTGCCAAAGCAGGATTTCTGCCTACAATAGATTTGCCACTGCTTTCACCATACTAGTTTTAAATGTTCTACGCAATAGAGCTTCCATACTTCTCCTGCCCGATTGCTTGACAATACAGTAAATCTCACTAACAAGACATTTTTCCTTAAACTGAATCTTAGTTTTCCTTTCTTAACTGAATCCTATTTCTTCTTGTTATGAGGCTCTCAATAATTCTTTGTCCTTGGTGTTTATTCAGATATTAGCAGGGGTTCTCATGGCCCATGTTAGACATGGTTAGCAATTTACATGACAGTTAGCTGTTTTATTCATTTCTCATAAATTACACTTTCTAGGTCCCTGATCATCATCATCTTGTTCTCCTCTGCCTCCTTTTTTTCATCTCTGAGTTACCTCCTCTTTGTCGATGTCACTGTCATTGAGGTACTCAGAAATGAACAAAATGTTCCAGCTATGGTTGCACCTGGTTATGTCTATGCTAGACATTTTAAGGAATTTCCCTCTCACTGCACTGACACCATAGCAGCTTCACCAGTGGCAGCGCAAATAGACATTAGTATAGACCTGGCACAGCTATTTTTTTCCACCATGTTAGTTATGGACCGATATGTGGCTATTTACTTTTTTCCAAGCTTTACTTTACTTGTTCCTTATCAATAGATATTTTTCCAGGGTTTTCCTTATTGTCTCAAGTATTAATTCAGCAAAGTATTTAAGGGTGTGATTAAAGTCGAGTTAATGAGTAGTCCCAGTGCCTTCCGGCACACGCCTTCCAGAACTTTAGCATGGGCTTAAGTGCTCTGATGAGTCAGGGCCTAATTCTTCAAACATCTTTTTTTTTAATAGAACAAAAAACAATCATCCAATCAATTGTATTCAGAGGATTCTAGAGGTTGCTACCCAATGAAAGTAAGTCTGTTATTTTCAAGAACTACTGATAGCTTTGAACCAAATGTTTATTAAAATAACATTACAAAAAAAAACAACCAAAAAACCCAACAAAACACCACACCCCTAATTGCTTCCAAAAACCACACCCAGATCTTTCCATGTACTCCCAGAGCTGAGTAAACAACAGTGTTATGAACTAGTAGTTGGGTGGAAAAGCATAAAGTCACATGGAAAGTATAGCAAATCTAAGTATTATATGTGAAATATTAGCATTACTGCTGAACGTTTCTCTGTTCTATTGGACAAATAAATGTAATTCATCTGTATGGTTAATTGCTACAGGAAGTGTCAGTGAGATGTATTAAGTACGCTGGTTCTGTTTGTATTGCTACCTATTTCAGCAAAGATGCAGAGAAGCACACTCAATGTAGGCTAATGCTGATGACCAAGCCATAAGCTCCTCCCCCTGCAGCTGCTTCTACCCTGTTCAGCCCCTCCCCCAGGTTCTACAAGAGGAGTATCAGATAAGTGTCACTGTCCTGCCCTTGTCCCCATTGATATGAAATTGGGGCAGGATGTGCCTGCCCTCCTCTACCTCCCCTTGGCCCTGAGAAGATCTTCAAAGAGGAAGGATGGTTTTGTGGTTAAGGCTCTTGACTGAAACTCCAGGGGAGTTCCCTGAAGAAGAGGTATTCCCAACTTTGGGAGAGAGGTGCTTCAAAGCACTCCTTCAATACCTAAATGTAACAAATAATTTTAAAGTAAAACTCCTGCACGTGGCTCAGCACCTCACTAATAATGGTAAGTGATAGCAGCAAACAGCTACGTAAGCAGGTTTCTGTCTTATTTGGAGATAATGTGTGAAGCAATGCAATAGAGAAGGCAACCTACTGGCATTTTTCAGGGACTAGCTTTTGCATTATAGTAGATGTTACCCTCATAAGGGATGTCTCCACTGCAATCAAATGTGGGATCGCAGCTTGGGTAGGCACACCTGCTAGCTTTAATAGAGCTAGTATGGCTAAAAATAATAGTGAAGACGGGTCCTGGGTTAGCTTGAGAAGCCTGCACGGAAGCTCATGTCACTATGTCGACACTGATATTTTTAGCTGTGTTGCATAGATTTAAATTAGTGCCTGGCCATACCATAATCTCACCTCTGATAACAGTTGGATACACTGGGCTTATCGACCTCAGAAAATTGTACCTATATAACCGAAGGTGTGAATTTAAACTGAGATATGGTATGTCCATGCTTCCCGCTGGCGATGGGGGGAGAGGGGGAATTCTCTGATATCTCTGAGCTAAAAATAAAGTGTAGCTGTGGCAGCACAAGCGGGGGGTAGAGTGGAGAGGGCTGGCTGCCCTGAGTACGTATCTAGCATCTTGAATGAGCACATCCTTGGAGTAGCGAGCCCCTCCCATCACTTGCACCACCTTGGCTACAGTCTGGTTTTAGGATATGTCTCCTTGAGCTTGGAATTACACCCCGAGCTCGAAGTGTAGTCATACCCATAGTTAAGCTGGTGCTAAAGGCTGTGTCGACAGTCTGATTTCAATATCAGCGGGGGTTAATTCGACTGAGTTTAATTAAGTCATTTAGAAACTGGCTTAACTAAACCAAAATAAGAGTATCCACACAGCCTTCTGTGCCAGCGTAACCATGGCAGATTAAAATTCAAGTTATATTAATACAACTTTCTGGTGTAGAAAGCTCTGAAATGGCAAAACAGCATCCGACTGAAAAACATAGTGGGTCAAATTCATCTCTGGTGTAATTCCTATTGTTCAAGGTATTTATTATCACCTGCAGCTCAAGATCAAAGGAGACATGGCTAGAGGATCTAATTAAAATGTGAACATGTAATAGACAAGCTCTGCCTTTTGTTCAAGCAGCTCTTATTTAACACTGCGATCTGAATTTCACATAGGCTTACACAGTTCTTGAGGTCAAGAGTTTTGTTCTGCAGCTAACTCTAGAGAAGTCCTTGTCTTGTCCTTTGCTCTGGAATAACAAGAACCCCTGCCCTGCCCTGCCCAGCCCAGCCCCAAACTATTTAGACTATTCAATTGCAGCATATTTAGCTATGGCAGGGCTTTCTTAGCTTTCAGTTTCTTATCAAAGGCCAAGTACAGAGAGAAATTTCAAGTTGTGAGTTAGTTTTTTATCCCATTGTGGGGTAAGAAAGCCTCCATTACAAAAAAGCCTGAAATATAACAAATCAGAACCCAGGAAAGGCAGAATTGGGGATAAGGCCATCCCTCTGTTCATTTTTCCATCATATACACAAGACTGTAGTAACTGTAATAGTAATATTAATTTTCTAATTCAGCTTCACCTGCTGGCTTGGTTTTATCTATCTCCTATCTATACTACTTAAATCACAATTCTTTGCATTCCTATAAAACCATCTCAGTGGGCTTTACAAGCATTAATCAACTAAGGTCGACACCAGCCCTGTGATGTTAGTGCTATCTTCATTTTACACATAGGGGAACCTAAGTGGAGGGAGATTAAGTGACTTGCCCACTGAAGTCAATGGCAAAACCTCCATTGAGTTCATCAGAAAAAGATTCAAGATACAAGTATGTGGCAGAGCAGGGTATAGAATGCAGGTCCGTACCCACTAGGCAAAGCTCTATTTTTTTTCCATTTGTTGTTGAAGGGTGCATGTATTACTGTACTTTGATTTTTTGACTAATGATCCTCTGCTTTCCATGTGTCCTGAAGAATTTGAATTGCTGTCATGAAACAAATATTCAGTTTCCCCTAAGTATTTGCATCATTTTACCGGTTTGCTAAAATTTGAAAATGAATGTAAATCAAAAATATTTAAAAGGAAAACAAAAAGTTATAAGTGCAGAGGGCAGCAGTGTCCATAGTTAAGGTTGACTAATGCTTTCCATGATAAGATTCCGCTTTCAGTTACTTATTGCTTTCCCAAAGTTTAATGATTTGGGCTAAAATTTTCTACACTCGATATCTCCTTTTGGGCTGAAATATTTTGGAAAGTGCCAGAAAAATAGTTTCAGTCATTTCCAAGAATGAGGTTTGGGAAAAATAAATTGTTTTGCCTATATTAAAAAGCATTTATAATCATGTTGTAGAGAAGCTCCAGCCCTCCATGCTTTGGAGCAGTGTCTTCAAATTTGACAGAAGGGTGATCCTGGGATCAGAGAGGTGCCTTTTACTGCTCTCATAAAAATCCACCCTCTGCACATGCTTAGTAGAGGTTTGTTAGAGGCTACCAGTACAATTCTCTGAACAGTCTGTTTATGCTGAGTATGCTCCACCCTTGCAGGACTTTATGTCAACATACTGCCCATGCTCCATTCCCATAGAGCTCCATGCCAGCCACAATGGCTATGCTCCACCCCACAGGACTTTGTGCCAACAACACTGGGCATGCTCAACCCCCACAGAGCAGGACTATTCCTGTAATTGCTGTTGGAGACTGTTGTGGCACTGGGCACCATAACTGAGACCAGAGTGCTCTCCCAGGGGGTGCTTATGCTTTGAGGAGGAGGAGGAACAACCTGACTGAAATGCAGAGGGGAGACAGGTAGGAGAAGTAGGAAAAGAACAGCCTGGAAAGAAGATAAAAATGGAGAGGATCACTGATGGAGAGAAACAGGGGGGTCTATAACCACCACAGCAAACTCCTCACCAGAACCTGAAACTGAACCCTGGATCTCCGAGTACTAACATTCCTCTGCTGCTACCAAATACCTGCAATATCCAATGGCAATGTCTCTCTCTCCATCCCTGCCCAGTAGGTGGCTCACAGAGGATAACAGCTTACTACTATTACCAGTTACTCCATTAGCTCAAGTGGTAGACATTTGGGCTGCAGATCTAAAGGTTGCAACCTTCTGATGACCTATGTGGGTGTCAACATGATGGAATTTCCATTTTAAGTCTACTTTTTTTTTGAACCTAGGAAATTACATACAAAACACTATGTTAAAAGAACTTTAAGGTCACAAAGTCAAGCAGTACAAAGTTAGGGAATGCCAGAATTAAGGTTGACCATGCAACCTTAATTTACCCCTCCCTGCTTTGTGCCTATGCATTATGACAGTTTTTACGTATAAGATCATATTCTATTTTTGCCTCATTCCATGCTTGCTCATATTGTTAACCTCCGTGTGCATCATTCTCCTTGTTTATAAAGTGGAAATAATGCAGTCTCGGGGTGTTTGAGAATCAATTAATATTTGTGAGGTCATTTGAGATTTTTGGGTAGAAAATATGAGAGACTTGGGTTTCAGTGTGTTAGGTGCCATAGGAACATGCAGGAAAACATGATTCCTACTCTACGGAGAATTTAATCTAATTTAAGACAAAACACATAAGAGGGTGTAATATGCAAGAGAACGGATTGAGTGAAGAAGACTGAGGACAATAATGATAGGAATATGTGGTCACATCGAATATGACCTTGATGGCTGCAAGTTATTTAGTGTGTGGAGGTGTGTGTTAAATATAAGATAAATAAACATACAAATAAAATAGACATCAGCCCACTGCCCCTCTACTTCATCATTATTAGTTGGCAATTTTCTGTAGGCATGTTGGAAGAAAAGGGTGTTCTGGATGGATTTGAAGGAGGACAGGGTAGTGACTTTTCAGACTATTTATGGATAGCATTCCATGCGTAAGAGCAGCATGGAAGAAAGAGTGCAGATACTTATGTGACAAGTGGACAGCCTGGAATCATTGACAGAAGAGATGCAATGGGGAAGAATTGATAAAAGACAAGGGCAGATAAACAGGGAGGGTTTGAGCTGTGAAGGGGCTCTAAGGTGAGGACCAGAAACTTGAAGCCGATGAGGTGAAAAAGGGGGAACCAGAGGGACTGAAAGAAGAGAGTGACATGGTCGGAACAATGGGAGATGATCTTTGCAGCCGTGTTTTCAAGGGATTCGAAGAGTGTGCCAGGGAGGTTAGAGGAGGGACAGTAGTCAAGATGGGAGATGATGACAGCCTAGAATGGACTTTTAACTGTGGAGTCTGGGATAAAAGTTTTAACTTGGGAATGCAATAGAAAGAAGTGGCAAGATCTGGACATCACCTGGATATGTAAGGCAAGGGGAATGGTGGAATCAAGATGGCACCCAAGTTTATAGGCCTGAGTGACAGGGAAGATGGTGGTGATGAAGTTGTTTTTCAGTATTGGCCATATTAAATTTAAGCTGTCAAGAAAACACCTAGGATCAGATGTCAGAGGGAAAGGCAAAGATCCAGGGCTGGATGCTTGAAGACAAGTAAGCAGAGAAGTAGAATTGTGAGTTGTTAATACCAAGGGAATAGTTGAGGCTGTGTGAACAGATATGGTCACATACAGAAAGGGTATAAATCAGGGTTGTCAACCTCTGGCACGTGGCTCGCGAGGGTAAGCACCCTGGCGGGCCGGGCCAGTTTGTTTACCTACCGCGTTGGCAGGTTCGGCCGATCGTGGCTCCCACTGGCCACAGTTCGCCGTCCCAGGCCAATGGGGGTGGTGGGAAGCTGCGGCCAGCACATCCCTCGGCCCACACCACTTCCCGCAGCCCCCAGTGGGAGCCGCGGTCAGCTGAACCTGCCGACGCAACAGATAGACAAACTGGCCCAGCCCACCAGGGCACTTACCCTGGCGAGCCACATGCCAGAGGTTGCCGACCCCTGGTGTAAATAGAGAAGAAAGGATCAAGGACTGAGTCCTGAAGGACTGAAGGAGCCCCAGGAAGAGTGGGAGAGGTAAGGAGGACTCACAGAATGAGACATAGAAGGAATTAGCAGAGAGGTAGGAGGAGAACCAGAAGAGGATGGGTTCAAAAAGGAGTTTATAATCAACATTGTCAGAAGCAGCCAGGAGGTCAAGCAGAACGGTAATGGAATAGTGACCTTGAGATTTGGCTATGAAAGTTACTAGAGATCTTGGCAAGAGCAGTTTCAGAGGAGTGGAGAGGGCAGAAGCCAGTCTGGAGTAAGGAGTATTATTATACACTGTGCTAATTGGATCTGGTGGGACCTGCCTCCAGTCCTGCTCTGTCAACAGGACATTTTGCTGTGACGTAAGGGGCCAGATTCTCAAATGGTGTAAATCAGCCCAACACCATTGATACGTCAATTTATATTTGCTGATAATCCATCCTTAGGCTTTGCAAGAGGCAAAAACTAAAACATAACATTTTAATTATGTATTTGCTTAATAGAGACAGGAACTTGGAGCTGATTTCAGAAGGACTTCCTATCGCAAATAAATCACATGCACCACACAATGAATAACCCTCCCCTCCCCACAAACCTATAGACATAACAGTTGCTATTTCTTTATATTGTCTAAACAGTATAAAATTAAGCAGATCATAAGCCAACTACTCTCATTACACAGTTTGATGAATCCACCAGGGGTAACAAACTCCAGGAAGAATGATTAGTTGTTTTGCTGTACAACAGATTTTTTTTCCTCCTTAGTTTTTTTTTTAAATAACTTAAAAAAACCTTGCTAGAAATTAGCTGAACTATTAATCTCTTACCCTTTGCAGCCTTTGTCTTTTGGATAATAGCCAGGGGATCGCAGTACTGTATGTTGTTATAGGAATTCCCTTTTAAGATAGAAGACATATATATTCTTAGACATGCAATAAAACTTAGAAGCTTTAGAGTGTGCATGAGATGATCTCCCTTGACGTTTTATTTTTAACCCATCTATTTGGTGATTTAAAACCAATGTGTTTGAGCGAGTCTGGAATCAGGTCTGTTTTAGCATCTTCAGCATCAGTGACGTTGGCGCTGGAATGATACGGGAAATGCAGTGCTTAAACTTAAAATTAACAAGGGCTCTCCAGAAGGAACAAAAAAGGTATAAATTATGTCTGATTGAACAAACACAACTCCACTGTTGAACAGCCACTCAATGAAGAGGGCAGGGAGAGGCAATGGAGCACGGTAATGTGTAATATTACTAGTCAATGGTCTGTGCGCAGCACTGGGCTCCCAAATGCTGGAGGTGTCAGGGAGATAAATAGCAGAGTGTCCTCCTCAAAAATATGATTAATACCCTCTCCGGTCCACTGCTGAAGATGTAGTGGGTGCAGCTGGTTTGGACAGCAGTTGCACAGAGGAAAAAAAGCAGGACGGCTGCAGCAGAGCAGAGAGGGCAAAGAGTAGGACAAGTAGTCAACTGAATGGGAGTGCTGAGCCCCAACAAGAGGAGAAGTAGGCCAGAGCTGGCTAAAGGTCACTTTTGGCTGCTGTTTAAGTAATGTTTATAGAACTTTCATGCATGCACAACTGAGTCTCAAGTGCATGATCTTTGGAGGAAAGGAGGGAGAGAAAAGTGTTCAAGTTCATTGTCTCTTGTAACACACAGGCCATAAGGATCTTTCCGGAGCCATTATTCTCCCCTGTACCACCACCTGCACAACCTGTGCATTAGGAAGAGGCTGCTGGATATTGAGAAGCATTAAAAATTGTGACATTTTCTTTTGCTGCTGTTTCATCAATCCTGAAAACCGTCAGGAAGATGACAGCTGGTTTTCACTTCTCATGGTTTTTAAGGGATTTAAATGAACAATTGCCTGAAGTCCACAGGAGACATTTCTCCTGGCTTCTGTTGTTACCTACACAGCAAGAAGAGACTGCCCAGAGTTCAAATTTTAACCAATAGAATCTGGGCACATTATAAGAAAAGTGAATCTAGACTCTAACAAAGGAAGAAGGGTGGTGGGAGAGGTACTATTTTAGAGCATCTACTGATCGTTTGATCCTTTTGGACGTTATTTCAGCAAGAACATGCTGTAAAATCTGCAACTCACCAGGTTGATTAGGGGAAAAGGGGAAAGGTTTCTTACGACAAATTATGAAATATATAACACTATCAATTTACACAGATGCTTCTGTTAAATTGACACACACATACACAAAGTTCCTGTAAGTTCTTATCGATCTGAAAGACATTTGTACTGAAATGTGATAAATCAAATGTTTAATAATCACCAGTTCAGCATTCTACATCACCACCACCTGTCACAACCCCCTGGAAACAGGATTAACATAAGAAGATATTATGCATGAGAGCATGACACCAAAGTGGCACTATATTGATCTGAACTTTAGAGATGTGCAGTGCCATTAGCAAAAAAAGGATGCAGATACCAGTAAACAGGGAGATGGTTGCCAAATTTACATTGATGTTTCTTTTCTCCTGCAGTTTCTCAGCAGGCTCCCATATCTCTTCATTCAGATCCAAATGTTACCAGCCTATGGTTCCCGATGGATTTGGTGCAGCCTCTAGCAAATTCGTCAGCACTGATAGAAGGCCTCTTACTGAGAGTCTTTTGCAAGATTGGGTCTGGACCAGGGGTCGGCAAACTTTTTGGCCTGAGGGCCACATCTGGTGGGGAAATTGCATGCAGGGCCGTGAATGTAGGGCTGGGGCAGAGGGTTGGGGTGCGGGAGGCAGTGCAGAGTGTGGGAGGGGGCTCAAGGCAAGGAGTTGGGGTGCAGGAAGGGTGTGGGGTGCAGGAGGGGGCTCAGGGCAGGGGTTTGAGGTGCAGGAGGGAGTGTGGGGTGCAGGAGGGGACTCAGTGCAGGGGGTTAGGGGCTCAGTGCAGGGGGTTGGGGTGCAGGAGGGCTGCGCAGTGCTCAGGGCAGGGGGCTGGGGTGCAGGAGGAGTGTGGGGTGCAGGAGAGGGCTCAGGGCAGGGGGTTGGGGTGCTGGAAGGGTGCAGGGTGCGGCAGGGGGCTCAGGGTGGGGGTGGGGTGTGGCGTGCAGGAGGGGTTTGGGGTGCAGGCTCCAGCCTGGCACCACTTATTCTGAGAGGCTCCGGGGAGGCAGTGGTGTGCATTGCCCTGCACGCTCTCAGAAGCTGCCAGACTATGTCCCTGCAGCCCCTGGGGGAGGGGCGGGCCGAGGGCGCCACGCACTGCCCTCGCCAGCAGGTACCTCCCTCGAAGCTCCGAATGGCTGCGGTTCCCTGTTCCTGGCCAATGGGAGCTGTGGGGGCGGTGCCTGCAGGGAAGGGCAGCGCGTGGAGCCCTCTGCCTCCTCCCCTCAGGAGCTGCAGGGACGTTCCAGCCACTTCTGGAAGCGGTGCGGGGCCAAGGGAGCCTGTCTTAGCCCCACTGCGCCACGAGGCTGGCAATCCCGCAGGCCAGATCCAAAGCCCTGACGGGCTGGATCCCGCCCGAAGGCTGTAGTTTGCCCACCCCTGGTTTGGACTGTAATGCAGCTGATTCATTCAAAGGCCTAAATAAATCTACCTACCTGAACTGCTGCGCTGCGAAAGCAGCAGGCTTCTTTAAGAGATCCTGGCAGAAGAGGCCCCTTTTTAATGTTGAATGTGTGTGCAAATTACAATGTTTTGGTATTTATTAAAAAAATCTCTTGCACAAAATATGGCTAGGACATTTTAGGACAAAAATATAAAATAAACGTTTTATGTCAGAAGCAAGGGTTAATATTTTTAATAAATGAGACCTTGACATGCATATGAAAATTGAATAACTGCTTTATTAAACTACTGTCCAAAATGCTGTCTTTTTTGGGGGAAAAAATCATTTGTGCAACAAAATATTAAGCATACTCTGCTACTCAATTGGTAAACATGTCAAGAGGTGGGTTAGTTATTCATGGTTCAGGGGCACAGCCCCTTTCAGAAAGAACTTTTTTGTTTTCACTCTAATGAAATGATGGATAATCTGGAAGTAGGTGCTTTAAGAAGATATTAATCATTCTCTGTGGTAATGTTAATCATGCGTTCCATCATCTCCAGATGCTGTGCATCACCTTCCTTGGAGATAAAGGGCACCCAAACCAGTAGAGTCCTTTTGATCACCTTTCTCACAGTAACTCTCATATAAAGCATTAAAAGAAGTCTTCACATTTCAGGGCAACCTTAAAAATGAAATAGAAAGTGGGAGACTGAGGTAATGAAGGGATTCATGGACTTCAATCCTGACCTTGTAACTACTTATGCTGCCCAGATAGGAGGTGGCTAGTTCTCTGGCCTTTTGCCCTAACCTTTGACATTTTTCAGTGCATTATTTGGTATGAGGGAGAGTGAAGAGAAAATCCCTTATAACAGGAAACAGAAAATTCATAAAGAGGTGTTTTTTTTAAGCAACACTCGTTTCCTGGGGTGGAGGGACCTGCAAAATTATTCCCACATAGTCCGGTATTCTACTCTTAAAAAACATTAGCAAAAGTCAGGTCAGATTTATTTCAGCATAATGTCTCTTATGTCTCCTCCAGTTAATAAAACACCATGCCACTGGACAGACTTCTGGCCAATTAGACCATTTTTATGAATAATCTTTTTATAGGCTTAAAAAAATGTTGAGTATAAACCTAGGGCATTAGATGATGGCTAAAATATCTTCCATTGCAGATCAGATTCTTCATGTACACCGGTGCCTACAGAAGAAATGTTGAAGGTTTCCAAAACCTAAAAAGTTACTTTGTATAAACTGTTGAATGAAGATAAACCACAGAGGAGTCAAAGGCAGACAGTGTTTCTGTCACAGCATGTAAGTGTAAAAGAAGAACAGAAATAGTATTAATTTTAAATACAATAATCCAGTTTTTCCCATGAATGTATTTTTATGCAGTATATATTAGAATCCACATACATGGGAACTGCACTCCTCCCTTGGAGGATTTATAATCCCCATTAAATGGAAGTCCTAATTAATACAGGAGATAATTTAAAAAAAATACTTAAAAATAAGCACTATATGAAACTAAAAATTATTTTGTGGAATTTCAAATGGAAATTTTTGCAACTACTTTATGCAAAGCTTTGCATCACATCTTATTTATTTTCTCAGGAATTTTTGATAAAAGGTCTAATTTTTTTGACTTGGAAAAAAAGCAAGGTACAGGAATGTTCAGATGTATTCCACACAAATCTATCGTTGCTTGTAAACAGACCGTTATTTGCTAGAACACATCAGGCATCTGACGGCATTTCCCACACTCTGGGTCATGACCCCAAGTGGGGTCGCTCTATCAACAAATGAGGTCGCAACAATCCCAAGTGTGCCGATAACGCCATTTTATAAAATGGCATCCCTGGCACAGTGTGATCTCACACACACATATGTGCCAGGTCATGCTGTGCAGAGGATGCCATTTTGTAGAGCAGGGGAAAAGCTTGGGAACCACTGCATCTCAGTATGTGTGTATGTGAATATATATACATACATACTCACTATTATTAATTATTATTATTTGTGGAACTAGGTCATGAGGAGCTCTCTTGTATTTTCAGCTAAATTTAATCCACTTTTCCTCAGAATGGAAATACCTTGGTCCATCTTTGGCACTGCCTTATGGAAAGATTTTAATTTTCTGCGCCCACATGCCTAGAATCAAGGAGACATTTGCCCTTCACTTACTCTCCTATCAAAGGACAGAGATCCCTTAGGAAGAGGACCGGATTCAATGACCCAGGAGGTTCATTTCCAGTCCTATGTTGCTATGATATACCCTTGTACACAACAGTCAAGACCTAATTGAAATTAGAGAGACTAAAGCAAAGTACTGATTGGCAGTTTCAAAAGGATAAAATAGAAAATAATATTAGCTGTGAAATACCAGAAAGAAATTATCACCCTGATGCAACCTCACTGAAACCAACTAGTTTTGCCGTTGAGTTAAAAGGGAGCAGGATTGTGCTAAATTCCTGCAAAGCAACTTTAGACTTTAGCTGTAATGGAAAGCAGAGGAAAATTCTAATGCTGTCTGATAACCTACAGACCACATGTAAACTGGTCTCTTTAGATTCAGTTATTCTCATTCTCATTCTCTAAGTATGATTCTTCTGGGAAACAAAAACCCTGCTGCCTTTCATGTAAAGCAGTCTCAGCTATAAAACATGTTTATTATTTATGTTTTGACAAAGCACAGAACTGATGCAGAAGAGAAATTGAGGGAACCTATTTTGGGGTCAGGTCCAATCAACAACGGAGAAAGAGAAAATAATAGGGCATTGTTTTTTGTCTAGCTAATAAAAGATTGGCAAAAGTTCTCCCCTCCCCCTCCGGCCCCCTTTCTCTGGAAAACATGAAATACCATGATAATAATTGTGGGCCAGAATTTCAACCCAGCCTTCGCTCTCGTGTACGCAAACAAAATAACTTTTTTATATCATCTTCTGCGCATAGAAATGATAGGATTGATACACATAGGTCATTTTATCACTTGCATGCAGAAGTGATCATATATCAAAGCATCAGAGTTTCAAAGCAGTTGGTACATCACAACCAGTTTATCAAAAAGCACATATATTGACAGGAGGTAAAACAGTGATCAGGAAAATGAGTGGGTAGAGAGAGTGGTGGAAAGGAGAAGGATGTTTGGTGGATACAAGGAAAATATATTTGGAATGAAATTTATTAAGTCTTAGAGGCGTCCTGAGATAGTAATCTAGTCTCCCAACTTATTTGTTCTGGAAAGTGAAGTACCTTCCACTATTGATAAGGCTGCCTTTGCCATTCACTGAGCTTCATGATATGAAAACTTCATTTGGGACAGAAGAGCTAGAGAATAGAGATACAAAAGGCCTTTTTGGGAGAAACGTTTAAATCTCGGGAGAGCATCCTCTCTCATCACAAAGAGCTGATTTAGAGGACAAAAGCTTCCCACAACTCCAAGCAAATTACAATCACAGACCATTTGGACTGGCAGGGGTCAGGCAAGGGAAAGGGTGTTTGAAAGATCATGATGGTTTTTGGACAAAAATACCCGTGCAAAAATAAACTAAACAGCAGCCTAGGTGCCTGTCAGGGTACCCTGGCACCAGTCCAAGCTATCCACAAAGTATAATTGGACAATTACAGAACATAACTTAGTGCTTTTAATGTAGACACCTTCATACCTGTGCTGCTATACAAATAATTTAAAAATAGTAACTTTGCAATAAGTCACATATTCCCTACATAGAGAGATTTAGTAGTCTCTCATTGCTACAATTACTTTTTGACACTCTATTATTTGATTCCTTATATATGATGAAAATCAAATGATAAGCATGAATTGTTTCCAGATTATTCCAGAGGCTTAGTCATTTTCGGTGATTAGTTATCAATGAAATCTATCTCCTACAGATCTGATCAAATGCACTTAAGCTGACCAGGAATCCTCCATTTGATTTCATTGGGCTGTGGATTGGTTTCTATGTTCGCTATATCTTTTTAATGACAGTTTTAGTGCTATAGTAACAGTTTTGCCACACTACTGTCTGTTAGTAACAGACATAAAAGCCTAGAAGAAAGGTAAACAGTGTAGCTTGATTGCTTAGTTACATTCACATCACCTTTCAAACACAGACAATATGAAATGTCCTCCTTCAGCGTCTCTGAATTTGTATGAAAGAAATCTTAACATGCAGATGGCCCCCATCACTGCAATATCTGAGCCCATCACAAACAATTAATTTTTTCTCACACCAGCCCTGTCAAGTACAGAAGTATCACTACACCCATTTTACCGCTGGTGAAACAAGGCACAGAGATACTAAGGTCACCCAGAAAGTCTATGGCCCAGCAAATGATTCATATGCTTTTAGAGATCTAATGAATTAAGCACAAGGAAAGAGACAATGCAGATAAGGATAAATCAAACACACTAGGATTCTCTTTACTTTGATTGTGGTGATACTGATTTTGTAATGGAACTGATATATGGCATGAGTGCATTTCTTGAGTATCTGAATAACAAACCCTTACCTGATTGGAAGACATTGGATTGCCTTGTGCAGTTTGTCTTATTTTGGAATTCAGCAGGGAAATGCAACAGTACAGTGACCTGCAACAGAAGATTAATACAATATTAGTTGTGTGTGTATTTAATTTTATATATCTACATCTATATTAAATGATCTGAAGAGGGAGTGTAAGGATACTTATCTAGACTGAAGACCAAATCTAGAAACCTGACTCAGTCATTATTCAGGCAAAACTCTTACTAAAGTCAAAGACAATTTCCTTGAATAAGGAAGAAATATGGAGTGTAGGATTTGTCAACGTGTTGAGGCAGATTGTTTGATTTGAATTTGATAGTTCTGAAATCTTATAAGCTCTTTTCAGATTTTTCTAAAAATGGACAACTGAACAAACATGGGTAAAGGAGTGAAGTCAAGACTAAAGTCAATTTGAAGTGCTCTCTAAATGTCAGCTGGAAGGCAGACCATTGTGAGGTATGTGCAAAGGGGAGGTCATTAATGAAGATACTGTCGATGGAAAAGCTCGTTGAGTTTCTTGGTTGTATGAATATTGAAATTCTGTGGCACTATGGTGAGTCTTCAGAAAGCAGTGGATCAAAGAAGGTAATAATGATGATAAATATATGGAATATTACATGATGATAATTTTAACTCACATATTTAAAAAAATCTTCATTTTCAAGAGTGCTCTTTTGTGTTTATCAACTAAACATTATTCTTACATTAGAAGTTTTAGGGCCCTCCTCCACCTCTTCCATATTATTTACTATTAGTTTTAATGAATTACCACAACGGAGTTTTCAGAGCAGTCAGTAGGTACAGTTTACAACTTAAACTAAGTAAAAAATGTGCAATTGAACAGGTCAAAGATCAATAAAAAAAGGGACACTGATCCTACCAGGTGCAGAGAACATATGATGCCAAGCTACTAAAGAAAAAGACATATCTAATGGCCCACAGATAATCTTTGTTCAACTAGATTTATTAAAAAAACCTCTTATTAAACACTGTAATTTTCACAGTGCTGAAAACGTAGAAGCTTTAAATTCCAATTTTAGTTGTGCTGAAAGATGTGAAATAGTTTCTTTTAAATACTTTTCTTTATGAAAGAAGACAATAAAGGCTGCTTATTGGCCCTCATTATCCCCTCCTCGATTTGACTTGCCTACCTGCTCCACTGCACTGGTTCAAGACAATTAATCCTAATATTCAACCCTCCTGGTGTAATTTCTCATCTTGGCAGGTCTCTTTCTATAATGACTAAAGGGGAGTGGCCAACTTCTCAAAACCTTGGGGGCAAGCCAGATACATTTCCACACACAAGCCGACAACAATTTGGGCCTGATTTGTTAACGAAATGTTGCGTTTTCAAACAAAACTGTATCTGAAGCCACTGGGATTAGCAAAAACAACTCTGGTCATTAATAAGATGAACACAATAAAGCATAATTACAGTAAATTCCGCTGATACTGAAAGAGTGCATTGCAGGAGATTATTAATATTTTATATTTCAGAGACAATGTGAACTTTTCCTCAATATCATTCCAATTTCATAATCGTAGATAAACCAGGTCCTATCAGACACACACAAAAAATTGTGAGACAGGTCCTCAGCTGGTGTAAATCAGTTCAGCTCCTTAGCTTGTACACTGAAGTCAATGGAGCTTTGTCAGTTTTCACCAGCTGTGGAATACACACTTCAGACAAATTGTGGGCTAAATTCTGCTCTCAGTTACTGGGCTGTAAATCCTAGGTAACTTCATGGATGACATTGGATGGCTCTAGATCTAGAACCACTTAGATGAGAGCAGAATTTGGCTCATTATTTTTATTTAATCTTCCTTCTTCTCTTCTTAGTCTCTATATTTTACTCCCTACTTCACACTGTGGAAATCCCTAGCTTCATGATCAGACCCAGATTTCACTTCTAGTCATGGAACAGCCTAACATAATAGACCTCAAAGTCCTGAGGGAGAACCTCAGCTGGTGTAACATGGCATAGCTCCTTCAACTTCAGCGGGAAAACACCAATTTGTACAAGCTGAGGATTTGTTCCAGGACAACTTTATATATAGAAAAAATATTTTTTCTTATTTTAAAGGTGTTTTACATTTATTCAGATTTTAATTGGTTTAATGTATTCTGGGTTTTTTCCCCCTGCCTTACTTCGAAGCATCAGGGATTGGCCACCGCTGGAGATGGGACAGCAGACAAGGTGGACCGATGCTTTGAGGTGATACAGAGAAGCCCTTCTACATACCTAGTTTGTGCATCTTGCTCACATGCTCTGCGTTATACTGATCACCAGATTTGCGGTCCAGATGGAATTTTCCCCCAGGTCAGTTTGGTAGAGATCTTGGAGGAGTTTTATCTTCCTTTGTAGAGTGGGGCATAGTATGCCTACAGGGATCATCTCAGTAGAAACATTGAGGAAACATTATTGTGTTTAATTTTTACCTTATCATCACTCTGGCTGGAGGAGATGATGTATGTCAATTTTATCAGAATTCTTTAATTTACCATTAGTTAAAATTTCCCCAGAAGATATTCATGCATTACTAGCTGCTCTCAATTAGGAAGCAACAAGCAATAAAAATGGATTTGACCTCCAGTAAGTGGGCTAGCAACATACATGCTTTGAAAAGAATTAGGCCACAAGCATATGAACATCATGCCAGAGGTATAGCGGTGCAACAAATATGACACAGGGTTATGTGTAAAAACTTTGGGCCAAATTGGGTAAAAAAATTAAAATTCTACTAAATATTTTGGTAAGGTTACCAAATTAACTAAAAAATTGCTTTAATTGCTTTATACTGGCATACATTTAAAGTAACTCAGCTGATAACTCATAAGAAAGCTAATTTTAGTCTCAACGTTCAAAGTCCCATGAAATTGCTTCTGTACTCACAGAATGACTTTTATGCATAACCAACAAAATGAAGACTCTTCACACTCAACTCTTGTTGACTGATATACAGATCAAGAAATTCACAAATGATTTCAAATAAGGACTAGACAGAATTTTTTTGAGACAAGCAAATTTTGAGATCTGTCAATAATCTAAGAACAGAAAAATACGTGAAATAAATCAAAGAAATTATTGGTTGTGAATTATTTAGTAAATTCTTAAATTAATTAAGCTTTATAAAAAGCTTTAAGGTCCTCAGATTAAAGGTGAGCTACAGATCCAAAGTCTTTTTATAAATTAGCCACATATCCTGTCCCCTATATTAGCCATTTTGGATGCTCCAGTGAAAAGTGTAAACACTATACATTGGGTGGACAATTTTTTTCTGACTCCATCTGATGGTCAGTTTATACCCTGAAGATTATGGTTTGATTTATCCTAGATAGTGTAATTTCAAATGTCATTCTCATTCATACAGACCCAAATTCAGCAAACATTTAACACCAGGCTTAAATCGCACTGAAGTCAACTGCAGTGCTCAGATGTTTAAAGTTAAATGCTTTGCTAGTTTGGGATCAGAATGCTGATCATGTGCTTCCTTGCTCTGGTGATTTAGGGCTAAAAATATTTAATTCTGTTTTGCAACTCTCTAAGCTACCTACTTCCGTAATCATTGTTACCTTTCTTTTTAAGCAATCAGCAGTAGTTCCAGCTAGACTATAAAAGACACAGAAGAGGATATGCCAACTCTATGCAGTCTCTTGTTTAGCCCTCCCTGCCTCCCTCCCCCCCCACACACTCAGTAGAGTGGGCATGGTTGGGAGAGCAGGGAGCAGGGAGTGCCCAAGAGCCATGCACCCTTGGGAACCTGGGCCAGCAGAATGACAGTAAGTGCTGACAGTGTAGGTTAGAGCAGTGGTTCTAAAACTAGGGCCGCCGCTTGTTCAGGGAAAGTCCCTGGTGGGCCAGGCCAGTTTGTTTACCTGTCGCGTCCACAGGTTTGGCCGATTGGAGCTCCCAGTGGCTGTGGTTTGCTGCTGCAGGCCAATGGGGGCTTCAGGAAGTAGCGCAGGCCGAGGGACGTACTGGCCGCAGCTTCCTGCAGCCCCCGTTGGCCTGGAGCGGCAAACCGCGGCCATTGGGAGCTGCAATCAGCCAAACCTGCGGACGCGGCAGGTAAACAAACTGGCCTGGCCCACCAGGGGCTTTCCCTGAACAAGCGGCGGCCCCAGTTTGAGAACCACTGGGTTAGAGCACTTACATAAGAACATAAGAACGGCCATACTGGGTCAGACCAAAGGTCCATCTAGCCCAGTAACCTGTCGTCTGACAGTGGCCAGTGCCAGGTGCTTCAGAGGGAATGAACAGAACAGGTAATCATCAAGTGATCCATTCCCTGTCGCTCATTCCCAACTTCTGGCAAACAGAGGCTACGGACACCATCCCTGCCCATCCTGGCTAATAGCCATTGATAGACCCATCCTCCATGAATTTATCTAGTTCTTTTTTGAACCATGTTATAGTCTTAGCCTTCACAACATCTTCTGGTAAAGAGTTCCACAGGTTGACTGTGCGTTGTGTGAAGAAATGCTTCCTTTTGTTTGTTTTAAACCTGCTGCCTATTCATTTCATTTGGTGACCCCTAGTTCCTGTGTTATGAGAAGGAGTAAATAACACTTCCTTATTTACTTTCCCCACACCAGTCATGATTTTATAGACCTCAATCATATCCCCCTCTTAGTCGTCTCTTTTCTAAGCTGAGAAGTCCCAGTCTCATTAATCTCTCCTCATACGGAAGCAGTTCCATACCCCTCGTCATTTTCGTTGCCCTTTTCTGAACCTTTTTCCAATACTAGTATATCTTTTTTGAGATCACATAGCTCAGTCCAGAATCTGCTCTAATTTATCATAGAGGCTGCACTGACCCCAGCTGATCCCAGGATTGGGGAAGTGCAAAGGTGGCTTTGAAACAGAGCTCAGTGATTTTTTTTTTTGGCAAATAGTAAAACCTCCCCAAAATATGTTTTTCAGGGCACAAAAATATTTGTGAATTCAAGTCGAATTCAGCAAATAACGTCAGTGAGAAAATCAAGATGGTTTGTTTTGGCCACTTTGAAATGCTTCTTTTCAGCTGTTTCAGAATGAAAATTTTTGACTTTTCATTTTGAAATAGCATTTCATTTCAAATTTTAAGCTTTTTTTTTTTTTAATAAAATCAAAACAAAAGAGAAAGTGAAAAACACTGAAAATAACCCCACATGAAAAACTGGAAAAAATAGTTTCTGGGCAAACAAAATGAAACACTAATCAAATTTCACTTTGGGAGGAACAAAATATTTTAAGAAATCAGTTTTGGTTAGAACAGAACTGATTTTTCAGGAGGATTTTTCAGTCTGCCCCCAGATTGACAAATCTATTAGTTGCTTAGCGCTATGCTTTAATCCATCTTTGCTTCCCTCATCAGATCCCGAGCTGGCTGTAGGTTGGGAAGGCTTGAAGATTTAGCCCACAGTTTGTTCCCCGTGAAATGTTGTAGTCCAGGGACCCGATCCAACTCCAGACAAAGGCAATGAAAGAGGCCTATTAACGTCTATAGTTCTAGCCCTGACAAGGCAGATATATTTTGCAGTACTGAGTTCCACAGCCTGAGGGCTTTCATAGATTCATAGATTCTAGGACTGGAAGGGACCTCGAGAGGTCATCGAGTCCAGTCCCCTGCCCTCATGGCAGGACCAAATACTGTCTAGACCATCCCGGATAGACATTTATCTAACTCTTAAATATCTCCAGAGATGGAGATTCCACAACCTCCCTAGGCAATTTATTCCAGTGTTTAACCACCCTGACAGTTAGGAACTTTTTCCTAATGTCCAACCTAAACCTCCCTTGCTGCAGTTTAAGCCCATTGCTTCTTGTTCTATCCTTAGAGGCTAAGGTGAACAAGTTTTCTCCCTCTTCCTTATGACACCCTTTTAGATACCTGAAAACTGCTATAATGTCCCCTCTCAATCTTCTCTTTTCCAAACTAAGCAAACCCGATTCTTTCAGCCTCCCTTCATAGGTCATGTTCTCAAGACCTTTAATCATTCTTGTTGCTCTTCTCTGGATTTTCTCCAATTTCTCCACATCTTTCTTGAAATGTGGTGCCCAGAACTAGACACAATACTCCAGTTGAGGCCTAACCACCACAGAGTAGAGCGGAAGAATGACTTCCCATGTCTTGCTCACAACACACCTGTTAATGCATCCCAGAATCATGTTTGCTTTTTCTGCAACAGCATCACACTGTTGATTCATATTTAGCTTGTGGTCCACTATAACCCTTAGATCCCTTTCTGACGTACTCCTTCCTAAACAGTCTCTTCCCATTCTGTATGTGTGAAACTGATTGTTCCTTCCTAAATGGAGCACTTTGCATTTGTTTTTGTTAAACTTCATCCTTTTTACCTCAGACCATTTCTCCAATTTGTCCAGATCATTTTGAATTATAACTCTATCCTCCAAAGCAGTTGCAATCCCTCCCAGTTTGGTATCATCTGCAAACTTAATAAGCGTACTTTCTATGCCAATATCTAAGTCGTTGATGTCTAAGTCCCAAAACAGACCCCTGCAGAACCCCACTTGTTATACCTTTCCAGCAGGATTGGGAACCATTAATAACTACTCTCTGAGTATGGTTATCCAGCCAGTTATGCACCCACCTTATAGTAGCCCCATCTAAGTTGTATTTGCCCATTTATTGATAAGAATATCATGCGAGACTGTATCAAATGCCTTACTAAAGTCTAGGTATACCACACCCACCGCTTCTCCCTTATCCACAAGACTCGTTATCCTATCAAAGAAAGCTATCAAATTGGTTTGACATGATTTGTTCTTTACAAATCCATGCTGGCTATTCCCTATCACCTTGTTTGAAACACTTTTCCTGAGGTGTTTCAGAAAACTTTATTGTACCACATATGTATATATCACCACTGTCTTGTTGACATCTGAAGCCACTGGCAAGCTAAAACTAGCAAGATGATGGAATTATACACCCAGCTAGTGTTGCTTATATTCACAAATAATTTCTGAGTCTTGTAGCAGTAAAAGGTTCTGAATAAGACTCAGTAAAGATAAAGCTATCTCACTGGAAGGAAATATTCACCTTACTACCAGTTGTAACTGGTCCGTCATCAGCACATATTTTTGTTTCTGTACTTTAAGCACTGCATGCGTTGTGCCTTTATTATAATACAAATTAATCTATTACTATTGTTGCTAGTGAGTTTTATACTCTGCGTCGCTTTCCCTGCACCATACAGCTGATTGTGCTTCTCCCTGCTCTGCTTCTTCCTGAGAAGAGTAGATTCACCTCCCTTTAAGCTTGTATACTAGTATGTGATCAGTAGCAACCTGCACTATTTAGTGGCAAAGTATCACAGATTATGTTGTCTCTATCTCTGGAGTAACTAGAGATTGGAAGAGTGTTTTTACTGCCTTAAAACCACTCTCACACACAAGCACACACGCAAAGCACAATGGTCTCTTTTATTCCCCCTGTAGGCTGGTGAAAATCAGGAGTAACTCCACTGAAATCAGTGGTGTTATACTGGTATGAAACTGGTGTAAGCGGAAGGAAAATCTGCCCCCGGGTCCTGTTGAACAGAATGGTGAACAGAACTGTTCAGTCTCTGCGTTGACCCTGCTAACCACTTGCAGATATTAATTCTTAATATTTTGGACAGACACTCGTGACTTTTCAGATGGCTTCTCTTTCTCATTTATCAGTCTCATTTATCAGTCTATTTTAACGGTGGTGAGAGATTTACTGTCAATGTATGAGATACATTCATTTTGACTCATGCAAAAGCCTAGTGTGAGTATCCAAATGTTGGACACAGCTGTTAGCAGACAAAAGAGCGACCCCTTATTATTTTTGTTAAACCTGACAGCTCACACGTTTGAAAATCGCATAATAATTTGCAGTTTAGCAGCTCTATTACCTCTTTGTACTGTTCTCTCAGATGGGGGAAGGGGAACCAACTTGATATCAATCGTTCCCCATGCCAATTCAGAGTAGGGAAACCCCCCCAACCTCTCATTTCAAATCAGCGGCACCTCTGCTTTGATCAAAAAGTCCACAGCTGGGAAGCTGACATGAAAGAGTCATGCTGCCCCTGCTCAAAGTGGCCTGCCTCCATTCCACCAAATTCACTCTCTGCCGTATACCTCTAACAAATTCTAGCAGAGTCACCTCTGCTCAGTTTTAGCAGAACCTTTTCCTCCCTGTCATTGAGGGAGCAGGCATATTAATCACACTCAGAACTACTAACATTAACAATCCGTCAAAGCGGCCTACGAGATGCTTCATCTGCTGTAACTAGGAAATTCCTCTGAAGAGCTGCTGATTTGTCCTGGCACTTCTGCCTGTAGGACAAAACAGACAGAAACCACTATTTCCCCCTTTTTTCTTTTCAATTTTTTCCACCCTCCTTTCTTTTCTGCAGTAGCTCAGAGCTTATCGAGCATGAACGACATTTTCGCTGAGAGAAATGCTTACCCAATGTTATCTCTTTCATGGTACATGGGTCTTTACTGTTGATGACATCAGGCTAGGGGTCGTTAAAAGTTCCTTTTGCAATAATGTCAGCAAGTCAATACAGTGACTCTGTGAGTCTGGTACCTTGCCATATTTTGACAACCTGTTTTTTTACTCTTCCTTAAGCTATTTAACCATCAAAAAAGGTAAAAATTCCAGTTTCAGCTGGCCACAGAGGGTAAACTTTCACCTCTGAATGGATCAATCCTAAGCAGGCTGTTTGGAATGGGCACTACATGTGATCTGCCTATGACAACACTACAAATCACAATTTTTGCATAGTATACATTGCTGATGGAACAGATCACACATGCTGTAGCATGCATTGTTTTTTAACTGATCATTATCACATATGACAATAGTGGCTCCAATTCACTGTCACCCTGAACATTAAAGCATCATTTACCCCAGTGCAAAAAAAAAGGATAAAATAGCACCAAATCCGAAGGAGTGTGTTTTGCATCCACTCTGCACTGGCATAAATAACTGCATGAAGTGCAAAGTATGGTGCATGATATCCAGAATTTCTTGTCAGTATATTAATACAAGGACTTGCTTTTCTGATTTGCTACACAGAAATTGGAGATGGAATCTGCCTAATTACACTCCACCCTTAAGCATAGTATCTGAGGCTATAATCACTTAGTAGGCAGTTTAATCGATCTTGGTGCTAGCTGACGATCAGTCCCTATAATACATTCCCTAGTGTTTTGTCCAGTCTTGATTTAAGAGTCCCATGTGACTTGGCTTCTATCACTTCCACATGGGAGACTATTCCACAGTCTAATCCATCTCACTGTCAGCATTTGTCTTCATATTCAGTAGGGATGGGGGAAAATCAGACAGTTCAAGTGTTTGTGACCCTTTCAGACTGTTATTAGGGTTTTCAAAGCTAGCTAGAGTTCCCAAATAGGTCTCGCTGGAAAACAAGAATTCTGTTCTGCAAAAAAAATTTAAGTTTTCATTAATTTTTTTTAGTAAGAGAGTGAACTACCCCAATTGTGGGAGACCCATGTGCAAGTCACTGCTGTGCCTGGTTAAGAGCACAGACTTGAACCTGGACCTTACACACCCAAGCGGAGTGCCCTAACATGGGGCTACTGGCAAGCAGGCCAGCATATATATAAAATTCCCCACCAGCACTATTCACAGGTCCTTCTTCCTGTAACTTAAACTCTCCCCACCTCTTACGAATGATTTAGAAAAGCAAAACAAATTTCAAGCTAAAGGGAAGCCTGACTGTATTAGGGATAGAAGAATCACTCCGCAAGAGCTAGAATGGCATGCGTGACCTACTATTTACGATGGATAGATACCGTATTTTAACATTTCATTAGAATTTTACTCACTCTCCCTTTCTATTTTCTCGTTGGATTTTTCTCTGTTCTTTTTCCACAGTCTGCCTTAAACCAATAATGTTGAATATCAGAGTCCACAATGTTTGAAGAACAGGAGTACTTGTGGCACCTTAGAGACTAACAAATTTATTTGAGCATAAGCTTTCGTGGGCTACCGCCCACTTTATCGGATGTAGCCCACGAAAGCTTATGCTCAAATAAATTTGTTAGTCTCTAAGGTGCCACAAGTACTCCTGTTCTTTTTGCGGATACAGACTAACATGGCTGCTACTCTGAAACCTGTCACAATGTTTGAGTGGCTTTGAAACTAAGGCCAAACAAATTCATCCAGTCATCCTATTTTGCCTCCATTTTCTCCATCTTAATTCCATCCATTTACTCCCAATTAAGTACCCTTATCCCACTCTAAAGAATTCCCATCTTTGGGTCTTACTTCCATTCAAATATTTGTAGTTAGATGGCCTTTTGCTTGCTAAGCTTATACCCATCTTAATCTTTTCTCATAAATCCATTTCTGCAAGCCCCATTTTGCTTGCTCTTTTCTGAACTTCTCTAGTATGTCTTCCTGGTAAGGAAGTGATTAGAAATGAATGCACTATTTCAGGTGTGGTACCTCTACGGAGAGAGACTTCCTCCTTGTATTTCCTACTTGCTCAGCGATCTGATAGATGTACCTATGGTTTTGCACTTTTTGCTTCTGCATTGCACTGCAATATTACGCTATAGAACATGTATACTCCAGAAGTCCTGGCTTTTTAGACAGTATCAGTAATTGCCCCAAGAGGCAAATACATCCAAATACAAATACAACAAAGAAAAATGCCTCTTTTCAAGCCATTGTACAGGATGTTCTTACTGGTATTGTTTAAAACTAAGTATTTATTTATTGGCTCATATACAAATAAGGCACTTTTATCTTTGCTCTGCATATATTCTGGTGAGTTGAAATAATTAAAATATCATTCTTTAAAATGATGAAGTTAATCCCATGCCTTTCCATAGATCAGTGTGTCTGACAAAGCAGGGTAAATTTCAAGATCCTAATTTTACAGATCGGGAGGGTGAGGCATGGAAGGGTGAAATAAGTACCCTAAGGTCACCCAGGAATAGAACACAGAGCTCCTTGCCCCAGAACTGTGCTCTATCCACTGGACAATGGTACCTACCCGCTGCTTACTGAAGGCTCAATTCAGCATCCTTTAATCATAGTAGAGAGACAAGGTGAGTGAGGTGATATTTTTTATTGGACTGACTTCTGTTGGTGAGAGAGGCAAACTTTTGAGCCACACAGAGCTCACCAGGTCACTGTAGTGAAGGTTGTAGGACTGACCTCTTATTTTCTAATTTTGTACAAAACCTAATCATTAGCCTCAGCTATGCAGCAGAAACATCACCACAAACTACAGTTTAGATCAGTGTTTCCCAAACTTGGGACGCCGCTTGTGTAGGGAAAGCCCCTGGTGGGCCGGGCCGGTTTGTTTAGCTGCCGCATCCGCAGGTTCGGCCTATCGCGGCTCCCACGGGCCGTGGTTCATTGCTCCAGGCCAATGGGAGCTGCTGGAAGCGATCGGCCGAACCTGCGGATGTGGCAGGTAAACAAACTGGCCCGGCCCGCCTGGGGCTTTCCCTACACAAGCGGCATCCCAAGTTTGGGAAACACTGGTTTAGATACTAAAGACTCCAATTTCCCTTGGAGACCTGCAATTCTAACAAAACAAAACAAAAGTCAAAAAGCCACTAACTGGGAATAAGAAGAGCTAATGAAAAGAAGAAGCAAAAATGGCCGAAGATAACCCAGTCAGAAAGACCTCACAGCAACAGTGACATCCTGGCCCCATCGAAGTCAGTGGGAATTTTGCTGTTGACTTCAATGAGGATTTCCCCCCAAGCCTTGAAGAAAGCCACAGTGGTATCTTCAAGGAAGGGCTTCTATAACAGCTCCTGAGCAGAGAAGTCCCTGGCCCTGGCCATTTCAGATATAACCTTAGGACAGAGAGCCAGGGACATCCTGACATCAGGTAGACTTATCGCTCTGTATCTATGGAGTTCAGCTGCAATGAGAGTCTCATCCACAGAGAGACTATAGGATCAGTCTCTCTGTAAAGCTGCCTAGTCCCACCTCTTGCTTCTGGGAATGACTGAAAGAATTATAAACGGCCTCATGACACGGTTTCATGCAGGGTGCAGAAAAATATGGCCTTTTTCTAGTGGAAGTATGTGGATTTGTCTACACTCTTCAGTATACAGTTGTTGTGTAAGAGTGTACGGGCACAATCTTGCAAGAGGCTCAGCACCTCGTGTAGCATGAAACAAATTAAAAGCACTGAGCAACTTGTGGGAAGAAGGATCAGTCCCTATATCTTTACTAGAGTCTATCCTGATGAATGTTCTCAGCTCTCATTAATTTGGGTGTTCCTTGGCAGCCTCCCATCCACCTATTGATGCAACCTGACCTAACTCAGCTTGTGATGACTGAGAGAGACTCAGCACAGTGTGATATGGCTCCAGAGAGGCACCAAGTAGTGTATTTATGTTGTTATTTTTAAGAGTGCCAAAATGCAACATACTGTCTGCTAGTAGCATAAAATGGCAGGGAACTAATGCATTTAGGCCCTGATTCAGCAAAACACTGAAGCATATGTCTAACTTTAAGCATGTGCTTAAACCCCCTTGACTTCAATTGGATTTAAGCATGTGCTCAAAATTAAGCTGTGTGTTTTCCTGAATTGTGGTGTCATCTAAATACAATAGGAACATCATGTTCTAAAATATAGTGCTTTAGTAAGAGTTTTTCTTTTGTACTATTCCACACCATGGGAATTAAGGTCTGCATTCACAGGGTTAACAAGTTAGCACTTTAGCACAGATTAGGCCTGGGATATTTTTTTTTAAACAGGATCTTGGATGATTAGAATGAAAGGCCTTTGTATCTCTGAAGAGTCTGGATAGCCAACTTCATCATTAATCCTCCAAAGTTAAGGATTTCTCTAGTTCAGAACCTCTCAAACTCTGATCCCCGGATGAAAGTATCTCACAAAGCCTTCTCGGGCAGGCCAAGGTGTGAAACCAAGCAATGAGGGACTCAGATGTTAAGAGGGAAGGTGGTCTGTACAGAAGCCTTTTGGCAAAAGAGAGGTCTACAGACTGACAGGTGAGGAACAGCTGCTGTGGCCGATACATTATGATGTTTACTTTAACATTTTCTCAACAAAACGGTTAAGATTGTGACAGTGAAAAAGCAACCTCGAAAGCTACAAGAGAATTGCTTTGGCTGTGGATTTAATTTCACTAGCTCTTCCGTGCAAGCCAACCCCCTGCCCCTGAATCCCCCCAAAATAAGCTTAAACTAGAACTAAAATTTCTAATCATTCTTCAATAGAGGATGTAGGTGCACATAATACAACAATTATGTTGGCAACAAAAATGATTAAGGGTATGGAACAGCTTCCATATGAGGAGAGATGAATAAGACTGGGACTTTTCAGCTTGGAAAAGAGACGACTAAGGGTTGTGGGGGAGACTATAAAATCATGACTGGTATGGAGAAAGTAAATAAGGAAGTGTTATTTACTCCTTCTTATAATACAAGAACTAGGGGTCACCAAATGAAATGAATACGCAGCAGGTTTAAAACAAATAAAAGAAAGTATTTCCAATGCACAGTCAACCTGTGGAACTCTTTGCCAGAGGATGTTGTGAAGGCCAGGATTACAATAGGGTTCAAAAAAGAACGGGATACGTCCATGGAGAATCAATGGCTATTAGCCAGGATGGGCAGGGATTAGCCTCTCTTTGCCAGAAGCTGTCTAGATCTGTTGGTTGTATCTTGTCTTATACTTAGACTGTAAGCTCTCTGGGAAGGGGACAGTCTTTTCATTCTGTGTTTCTACAGCACAGTCCATGACTGGGGCTTCTAAGCAATACAATAATACAAATTATTAATAATAGTTTTTTTTCATAAGTAAAGAAAAACAAGAAAACCAAAAAAATTCCTGCGTATTTAGAACTCTGAAGTTCACTTTTAGATTGATAGATTGTACAGATGGATAAACTGCTTGGCCTAGATCGGGGTCGCCAACGTTTGGCCCACGGCCCGCCATGGTAAGCACCCTGGCTGGCTGGGCTGGTTTGTTTACCTGCTGCGTCCACAGGTCCGGCCAATCGCAGCTCCCACTGGCTGCGGTTCACCGTCCCAGGCCAATGGGGGCAGCGGGAAGCTGCAGCCAGCACATCCCTAGGCCAGCGCCGCTTCCCACAGCCCCCATTGGCCCGGAGCGGAGGACGCAGCAGGTAAACAAACCAGCCCTGGTGAGCCACGTGCCAAAGGTTGCCAACCCCTGGCCTAGATCTTCACGGGACATAAATCAATGTAGCTTCATTGACTTAAATGGAAATGCATCCAATCAGACCAGCTTAGGTTTCTAGCCATCATGGCTGCGGAGAAACTCTTAAAAATGTTACGCAAGTGAAACACAAAGGCTCAAAATCCACAAGGCAAATAAAAAGAATACAAAATATATTATTTTTTTAAAAGTCTCATGATTTTAAATTAAATCAATCTCATGAAACCATGGAAGGAATGTAAGACGACACGTACAGAAAAATGGCATTAACATAAGGTGCACCCTGATGCTTATAAAAATGCTGCTGGATCTTTAGGGTCTAATTTGCTAACAGATACAAATCTGCAGACTTTTCAGGCATCAACACCTGAACACACAGGTAACAGAATTCAGACACCCACAAAACATATTTGTCCAAAAGGGCTTTACACACATCCCCTGTGCATGTTTTTGCATCAGATCCTTCAGAGCCACAAGTGGTTAGGATCGCATTTTGGTGTCTCCTATTCCAAACAGGTATCATATTTTTCAGGCTACTCACATATGGACAGATCCTTTTCTGTGTTATGGAAGCGTTAGACAGTTTTGCACCAGTGGAACAGCCTTCCCTGGCCTCAGGCAGATGTCTACAGAATAAGAGTATTCTTGGTTGGCATGTACCATCGTAGCAGATCCTATACCACTTCCCCTTCCTGCCACTGGGGTAAGGTCTGTGATATGGAAAGCGGCATCGCTGTCTAATGTCATAGTGAGCTTCAGCTGGAACAATTTAGAATGGATCTTAGGCTGCTCTAATATGTATAATTGGATTGTCCTAGACCAGAGTAGCCCAGCACTGGCAGGGTGCGAAGGTGGTTTAAACTCACTTTCTTACCCCCATAGAGCAGATCTTCAGCTGGTGTAAAACGGTGGAATTCCATTGACTTCAATATGGCTAAGCCAATTGACGTGAGCTGAGAGGATCTGGCCCCACATCTTCAGCTGCGCCAAAAGCTCCTCAAATAGAGCTGAGCATGAGCCCAACAAACATTTGGGACTTTAAACAATTCCCTTTTTACAAACCCATCGCAGCTCTCAGTCACAGGAGATTTTAATTCTCAGCACATTTTTGACTTAAAAAAAAGATTAAATTAAGATAATACTAAGCATCTGTGTGATTTTCTACAGCTCATCGTCTCCCTTCAGCGAATCTGGAGACGAGTCGTTCCCTGTTAGAAATACTAAAAACCTTTTGTTGATATCATAGCGCTGACAAGTGTAATACTGACAGCAACATCATATGAAATTATAACAGGAATCTTCCTTTCAGCAGTAGGTCTTGATAAATTGGACATACAGATTCCTGCTATTTACTGCAAGGTAGCGTGGCATCACTTATTCTTTTTGTTGTTTTTCTTTTTTTTTTGTCTTTAACAGGTGCTAATTATTGAGCTTCAAATAGCGTAAAATATAACAGCTGTGCACACTGTCAGTGCTGCATGGGCTGCTGAGGGTGTCTATGTGTACATATGCCAATGTGTGAGCAACTGACAGTGAGTGGTTTTGCTGTATGCTTTATAAATACATTTGAATAAACTGGATTTTTTTTTTGGAGGGCAGTGGAAATTAAAGTGGGTTCCAGATGAATTAATAAGAAGTTGGCCTTCTAGAAAGTCTGTTACATCTTCACCATGGTGCTAAACGAAGGGGCATGCTTCAGACTGCCTGGCGCAGGTGTAGAACAGGTAGCATGGAAGTGTTCATAGAATATGGACATTGTTCTTTCCCTTTGAGCTCAGCTCTCACAAAGTCCCATTAAGTCAGATCTCCAGAATGATTTTAAGATGCATTTATCAGAAGTCCCAGCATTTGAAAGCAGGAAGAGTTAAAGGGACGAAAAAAATCACGAGAAACCAGAGTTTTAATGTGCTATTTTCTATGTGAGCCACATCAAACTGCTAGAGTGGTTCACATAGCAGGTGAGAGTTGGTTGCTGAGACCCTTCAGTCTAACAAAACTTTTCCCTTTGTGATCCGATTTAAACGGTAAACCACAAATGACTTGGTGCCTCCCTGACCAAGATAACAACCTCAAAAAAAAAAAAAAGGCCTAAAAATATTAGTGTCATCCGTTCCGTGGTAGGGTCTGGCTCTTAATCAGTTTCAGGGTATAGCTGTTGGAACGGGAATGAAAGCCTTTCTCCCTGAATAGTTTGCTCTCCTCGGGTTATAGTGAAACAAAATATGTAAAGTTTTTTTTTTTTGCTTCTAAGTGTTACAGCCACTCTTTTAACTTTCCTTTTAAGTTGGAAAAATGCAGTGAATAGAATCGTTCTTTTCAACTCAAAACTTCTTCAAGAAGGGCTGAGTCTTTTTTTTTTTTTTTTGGGTTGCACAGGTACTAACACGCCAGCTTCAGATGACCTTTACAAGTATCACATGGAGGCTTTATCCTGATTAAAATAGTTCTATGCACACAGGGGGGAAGGCCTGTGACACCGCTCCGAACAAAACCTCGGCAGGACAAGGTGTAAAAGGATAAAATATATTGCTTCCTCTAAGGGGAAGGGGTCTAAAGACTCTGAATAACAGAGAGACATGAAATCCGTGTTTCACTTTGATTAATTCTAGACAGTTCTTCTTTAAGCAAATGACTAATGTGGCCCTTGACCTGCTAGAAGAATTCTTTTAGCTCCATCCTTCAGGAACCCCAAAGAAACAGTACTAAGGTTACACCTAATGCTGACCTACCTCATCCATCTGCTTTCAGTGGGCAAATGTCAAGTTCATATTCTTTTCATGACGATGGCAGGGGAGGGTGGGGGAAAGAGGATGCAGTTGGTGTAACTTAATACTGGCATCAAGATTTATTTACTGCTGATCGTGGCTTGTGAAGTTTTTGTCTCTTGCCTATGTGCAAGGCTGTTTGGGTCAAGGTGCATATGCCAAAGGAGAACAGGTGCGGGGAAGAGATTGAGAGAAAAGAAGGACTAAAGGATGCAGTAAAATACTAAGGAACAAGAGGCTCAAGGGTAAATTTATCGTTATGTGATCTGAGCCCAGAGGGAGGCCTGTGCACGAATGCTCCCTGACCGTAAAAACGCACTAGCTGGTAATGGCTGCTAATGGTGCAGGGTGATTTTACTGAGTTAGACATGTGAGCGTGGGGGGGTGGGCACATTTTGGAAATGAGCCGCTGGTGGGGTGAGCACATAAAAACCATGGAGGTAGTGAAGTCAGGCTTAAAATGATTATGTTTGCTCTGCTTCCACAGTTGCCTTCCAACATACTAAGGAGAGTCAAAAAGAAACATGCAATACATAATACAAGGAGCCTGTGTGGCATTTTATGCTGCTAGCTTGCATGATAGTTCAAGAAGTATACTTTGCATTTTTTCCTGTTAATTGTGCCGACCTTTGGATCCCTATTCACAGTCTGCACAGTAGCAGTCTCCCCGTCTCAGGACAGCAATGATGAGGCAATGGATTTGTTCGCAAGTACTTTGGGTTCACACGTCTCTCATTTTCAATTAGCAGATGAATAAAAGACCTAGGGCTGGGTTTTAGTTTTGATTGCACTTTTTTCAATTAATTTTTTAATAAGTGTCCTCCCCTACTAAACCCACTCTCACACCACTATAAAGTCATTCCAACCCCAGCCTCTGCACTAATACCTGATGGACTTGGTGGAACAATGCCATTACAGGCATCCACAGTGCTTATTATCATCTGGTGACTGGGGATGCTGGCTCAATGGCACAAGGTCACTTGAATACCACTCCCCATTACCCCGAGGCAACTGCTTCCCAAGAAAAGCCAGTTACTCACAATAATGAGATCACAAAACCCACATGCTTTCTTTGATTGTGATTTCCAGCCAAATCAGCAAAGCTAAGAAAGAAAATGGCTGTCCTTGTGTAGTCTGGCCTCAGTGCCTTCCTCTGCTGAGCCGAAATACTGGCCTAATCCAAGGTCAGGTGAAGACAGTGAGGGTCCTTCCATTGTCTTAAGCGAACCTGGGATCAGGCCCTAAATAAATAAGCCACTAGGGCAATTTAACTAGGATGTGGGTGTATGCATAGTTCTGGCTATCAAAATTAAAGACCAACTTCCAAGTTGGTGAGTTTACTTTTTTATACTGTGATGTATGGGTTGTGGTTTTTTAAAAATGTAATTCAAGTGGTAAAATCTTCATTCTTTCCATGAACGTCTGATGATGCATTTTAACTGAGTCTCAGCCTAAACTGAATTTGATCAGTACTGGAAAAGATAAGTGTGCCCCTGGCTGAAATGGCAACTCTTGCCTGTGCTTGTTTGAGACAAAGATGCTCTGTGAATGAGCAAACAGAGTAGACTCCTATTTTAGTAGTTATTCTGTTTGCAGCAAACGTCACTATATAATCTGTAGGTCACTATTTCTAGAATTGCAACTGACACGTACAATTCAATCAATACAATGTTACCCTTAACATCCACTGGAGTTGCGCAGGAGTCAACAAGAGCAGAATTTCTCCCTGAGACTCCCTGTTCCCAAACCCACCCAAAACCCCATCTGCTCCACAAAGCTTTCCAACTACAAGCCCATACGCCACTCTGTTTTTAACCCTCCAACGCTGTGTTGTTATATTATACACACACGTTCATGGAGACTGTGAGCTCTTTGGTGCAGGGACTTCATTTGTGTACATGGAAGATACAGTATGAATAGATGATTTTACTTCACTATGTTCTCCTGTATGTATAAAAAATGTTTCCCAATCAATAACTGGGATATTGAAGAAGTTTGGTCATACTTTCTCCAAAGGAGAGGCCTGTTTAATTGTTTTGCATGTAATTTCCTTGATAAGAATGAATGAAAAAAAAAGATATTCCAATCTGTAGTGTACTGATGACACATTCCTGCTTTAGTTATTGCCAACGCCATCCTGAATTCTTGATCTTTGGCTGAGGGCTGCTCTCTCTCTCTTAAAAAAAAAACACAGATGGAGAAATTTAAAAGTAACTTAAAACACATGAGCGGACTTACCACAGTCAGATTTAACATATTTGTTGGGTTGTATTGGCTAGAGGGGAGTGGGGGGGAGAGAAAAAAAAAGATGCCAAGCTTTAAAATCTCTGTCTAGTATTGATTGCTATAAAACCTCCTATTCTAAGATGTTCAGAAAAGTCTAATATGATATTTTAAAGAACAGGCTGTGTTGTTTGAACCTAATGCACCATAATATTTTGTAAATTGATTTGGGAGCTGTGAGGTTTCTGCTACAGGTGGGGTAAGAAGACCCCGTTTTAAAGGAAAGAGCGTATGAGAGAGTCAACCAAACTGAAATGTGTTACTGTTTCTTAAAGAATCACGGGCCGCTCAAACATACCAAGAGCCTCTCGTTAGAAGTCACCACTTTCAAAATGCATTTGCAAGCTGTAACGTTCCAGCTCTTGAATTGGATCGTGAGTTCCTAACCGCCACTGGTCTGGCCTTTGAGCAGAACTTGAGAGGGGGAGTGGAGGGGGAGAAAAAGAGAGGGCGCGCAAAAGGATGAAGAAGAAAAGCAAAATAAATCAAAAGCAGCTTTCTTGGTAACACCAACATCTCAAAGGCCAAGTGTAAAAGGACCAGGCCTCTAATGATATCAATTAGGCTCAATCCTCTGTGACATTTTAGATATATTGTACCCACAGAGTATACTCAAGTCCATATGTATAAGGTCATTAACTGGGTCCAGAACATAACAAATTATGAGTAGAAAGGTTTTTTCTCTCCTAACACTTTCCACTTTCTAAAATAATTTACTGTCCATAATGGTTTCATGTTGAGAAGCTAATTCCACTTAATTTTTTCTTGCTATACCAGGGAAATGACTATTATATCATTGCATATATGAAAAAGAAATACTCGCTAGATTTTCTTTGCTAACTTGCCACAGCTAAGACTTCCTTTAGAGGATTTCATTGTATAATTGGTATAAAAGATAACAGGGACATAGCCCTTACAAGACACTATCTGCCTTGGCTAATCTTTTTCACTGTCCCTCATTACACAGTGGGCTTCTTCACAGAACATAACTGCATGTTCTGAAAGGGAAATGGTAAACTGCTAGGAAATGCAAACAAGAGTCTTCAATATTGTCTGCTTGACTGTTTTGGCAGCCCCTCAGAAATATGTTATCTAGTTCTATCAGCAATGTCTCAGGATGTGGGGACCACCTAAAGGCACGCTCGGAGGCTGACAATAAACTTGTGCTAATCCCTGCACTTCCTGTAACAACAGGCTTCATGCTGGAGCTGTCGTCATTTTTCAGTCCTTGGAGAGGAACTATGCCAATTTAGGCAAACACAGCAAAATCTTGTTACATAAATTGAATCAGTTCAGCTCACAGCTCCACTGCGCTTTGCATGATTAGGCAGAAATGTTGCCTTCGTCGAGGATATACAATTGTTACTTATCACATTGAACGATAATGTCATTGCCACTGGAATAGTTTAAGACAAAATGCTTCAACATATATACGATTGAATATCCAAAAGCGCACACACACACCTCTCTTACAAAGCCGTGGGTTGTTACTGATTCTAGATGAGAAACAGGTTCTCAAGTATAGCGCTGTAGTTTGCTATATGAAAACCGGGCACCTATTTCTTGTTTTCTAGCTGAGCATCTCTTGTAGGATCAACATCTTTCCCGTGCTGCCTCCAATAGGTGTGCAACACCTATAGAACTAACCTAGAGCAGCCTTCTGATAGCAGTGAATAGCCCAGAACTGTCAAAGTACTCAGCAGTAGGGCCACTTCCCCTCCCCCTTCGCGGACACACTCTCTCTCCAGCTAACACGGCCTCTCTCATGGCATGACTCACAGCATAGGACCATGTGCTCTGGCTATACACAGCTTCTGCTTGGGGGGGGGGGGACTTCCTCCTTGTGCTGTGGGGCTTCTTTCTGGCCCCCATATGCTGCCGGGGTAGCATATAGGGACCAAGGCAGGGGTCATTCTAGCCCTCGTATTTTGATGAGTAGTCAGTAGTGACCAGAAAGTTGGCAGAGGGAATCTTGATGGCAAATCTTTCAATAAAACTGAGCTCATGCAAACTTTTTATCACCATTTCTTTGCTGTTACACCTTGCTTTCAATGTGCACCTTGGCTTTTTCCATCCACTTGATAAATGTTACATAACCTAGAATTTATTTTCACTTGCGCTCTCTTTTTCCTTCTGTCTTCTTCCTTATCCAACACAGTCACATCTGTTTTACATTTACCTTGGGGGGGAAACACTTTATTTATTGTTTCGTATGGTTTAAATGTTTGTAGAAACGGGAATATCAAGGGGAGAGATAGAGAGACAGGATCAGTTTAGTTTTTCCAAGGGTTGGGTTCCCATACTTCCTTTCTTTCTTCAGCTGCCATGCCAGGTGATCGCCTAGACCCATATTTGTTGGGGACGACTGCATTTTTAACACAAATGTCCATAAGTAGCTGTACTAACGTAAGTTATATGCATACAAACTTCTTATATATAGTTATGTTTGTCTCTGTACAAGACACAACAGAGATCCCCTATATATACATGCATACACTGTACACTCTACTAAGCCCATTTACCGTGCTGTAACTGAACTCACAGGAATGCTCAGACGCAAATAACTTTCCTGTAATTTTCTGTTGAATAATAACCCAAGGTAACCTTGAGAATTCCTTATAGGTAAAGCTGTGCAGGTATCACTGTCTGTCAGTATAAAATACCTGTGTATTCTTCACACCCATTGAAGAGCTTCTCTGGGGATGGTCAGACCTCTCTTGCCTTCTTTCCCCAAAGAAGGCTTTCATGTCCCTTTGGAAGCTCTGATGAGTCTTTTCTCTGCTACTCGACGCTTCTCCTTTCTCAGGGACCTGAATCACAGCCACTATATCTTTCCTGCTTGGGAAGGCTAGCTGCCTTCCATCTGAGCCCTCAATCCTCACTGACTTGGCTTGAGGGGTTATTGGTGAATGCTGCCAGGTATCCCCTCACTTTCTCTCTCACTCTAAAGCATGCTGTTTCTGCCACATGCCAACCCCCTTTGGGTCCTGAGAGTTAAAGGATAAGAGAAAATCTTGCTGAGTTTAGAGCATGGTAGAACCACAAAAATATTAAGTTGATCCAGATAATCTTAAGGAAAATTTCTGTAGCATTATTTTCAAAATGCATGTCTTGCCAGACAGTAGAAATATGCACTGATATCTTGGGGTTTATGATATGGGGCTCTGTAAATTCCAGCATTTTTATTAAGGTGGAGAATTTCATGGGGGTGAGAGGTGTTGGTTTGACATCTCCCTAACTGTACATTTAAATATACCCACAAAACAGGAACTGCTTTGGCAGTGACCCACTATAGAGAGGGAATAGATGCAGAAGAAAAAAGAAAGCGTGTATTAATATTACAAGAATTCTGGTGGACCTGCTTCAGGCGGGAGTTCTGTAACTGAGCTGAGAAGACCCAGCTATCACCAACTGCCGATAAGAACACAGGGCCGGGAGCCGACAGCATGAGAGAGGTCCTGGATTATCAACACTTCGTTAGAGCCGCTCTAGGATTAGCTTTGATTTATGGATCTTGAGTCTGTATTTTTTAAGTCCTATTTCTTATGAAGGATACATACAACCGGTCCCTGTATTATCATCATTTATATCTGGGGGAGGCAGTGTTCTCTCATGGACAGAGTCATAGAGTTTAAGACCAGAAGGGACCATCAGATCAACTAGTCTGACTTCCTGTTTATCACAGGCCATCAATACCTCCCAACACCCACACACTAAACCAAACGTGAAATTAGAACAAAGTATTACAATCCATGGGAGACCTATTAAGTGCCACAAGCAGAGCATAGGAGGAACCAAGATGCACCACTGCCTGAGGCCCCTGCAATGGCAGGGAACTGATTAAATGAGATATATCCAGATGACCCCAGCAAGTGACTCGCATCCCACGCTGCAGAGGAAGGCGAAAAACCCCAAGGTCACTGCCAATCTTATCAGGGCTCCCATTGTGCTAGGAGCTATTCAAACAGTAAGGCAAAGACAGTCCCTGCCTTGAAGAATTTACAATCAAATTTAAAGCAAGAAGCATTAAGAGCATATAACAAAAAAAAAATGGAAGAGATGGGGAGGAAGGAGGAGATGAACAGTAATAGGAATATGTAGTACACAGCAGCTGAGAGTGTGATTGCTACAAGTTATGCAGAGGTTTGGGTTTTTTTCTTAAGAAATAATCAAATACATCAAATTGATCTCCCAAGTCCCCATTGGCCATCTACCAGCCATTATCACTTGGCCATTTCCCTTAGGCAGCACAGTGAAAGTGGGTCTGAGGCAGGATAGGAAGAAGGCTCTACAGACTAGTTAAGGGACAGCATTCAATGAGTAGCAAAATAGCCGAGCATGTCTGTGTTCTCCTCCATGGCTGATCCACGGGGGATAGGTGCCTGCTACTGTTGCCAGTGGTAAAGATCTGTGCTTTGTAGCTAGAAGTCGCAGTGGTTAGCAAGGACTGAATGTGAGACCTCCGGCTTCAAAACCTAAACCCTTTCCCACTTGAGCTAAAGGATTAATTCTATTAGCTAGGGGCAATAGCAGGCACTCATCCTCTCTGGACCAGCCACATAGGAGGACGACACATTTGTCCATTGTGTTAACTCATTAATTCAGTGCTTTCTCTATCCATGTACACAGAAAAGTCCCTCAGCTATGCAGAGTCTCATATAAGTACTCATATAATTCTCCACAGAAGTGATACAACAAAGCCCTATCACCTGGAGTGTGATTTCTCTCTCTAGTCTACACGATCTCTCTCGCCTCTGAGAACACTATGATCCTGTGATATTTCCATTAGTGGAATATGAATACCAAAAAGTAAAATGAAAGCAAAGCCATGAAGGGTCTATTCATGATTTTATTTTATTTTTTTAATAAAAAGCTTTAATGTTAAAAAACAATCTGGTAAATTAATTCTCAGGTGCATGCATAAAATAAGATGTCCTTTAGGAGTTGGGAATTAGCCCAAGAGCATGAGGGATACGGTGGCAAAGGGCACGCTTTAAGAATGCCAGAAAAGATTTTGTAACAAATTAAGCTGTGGATGAAACTGTGCCTGATGTTACAGGCCATTATTATGCACAGTTATGAAACACTGGTATGCATTAATAATAAAGATCAGCGTCGCCTTCTAGGGAAAAATTGAGCATTCTTTTAATTAACTTAAATTTTTCATCAAACTGATTGAAAAGCTCTCATCCTTTTTTACTTTCATGTATCCCTACATTTTATGCCGTAGGCTCAGAGCAGTTTTATCTCCAATACTTGGTGTTTTTGAAAGAGTCCACGTGTTTTGAGTTTCAAAAAAATATCACAGCAACAAGCTAGAAGCAAGCTGGGGCATGAAATGAGAAAAAATATGGAGCAGCTTTCAAGTAAATCACCTTTTAAAATTTTATATATATCTTGGAGGGGAAGAAAGAAAATGATTTTTCACTCACAGAGTGGCACTGGTGCACCGCGGTGCTCAGGCACAAGAATTGGCAGCTACCATGAAGGTGAGGTGTGAGATTTCTGTTGGGTATGGGGAAGATGTCTAAAATATTGATGACTAACTTCTTTTTATGACTTATTTGTCTTCCTTCACTGTAAAACCTCAAGCCTCCAGCATGGTTCAGGTGGTCTAAGAGCATGGACTCCTTCCTCAAATACTCTGGAATACTAATGGATCCACTGTCTGCAGTGCACCTTGATCACTTGTTCTGCAAAATCTCAGTCCTTTTTCCTGTCTCTCTTTCCAGCCCGGTGTAGCAGTGTCATGGAACAAGATAACTCAGGGCATTGTGTGGGGTCTCTATAGCCTGTTCCTCCTGACAAAAGATTTCATCCTTTAGCTCGTTGGGCTTACGGGCTGTTACGTTAGCACATGTGTAAGCACAGTGTGCTTCAGCTGCATCCAGTCCCACTCAGGGAATAACATAGGGGTTCAGAGTGGTGGCTCTAGTCTAGCCAACTCTGCCAACTGGAAATTCCCCCACACCAGTGGAATACTTAACTGCTCCCTCAGTCTCCAGTGTACCACCAGAGATGAGGAAAGGCCACTTAGTGGGCTGAGGGTCTAGCCATAAAATTCCTTAGAGATTTGGATACTCTTAAAATGAAATCCAAAATGTGAGGTCTTTCTCTACATTGAACCTTTTGAGGTTTGCCCGTCACTATGTGAAAACTTCCCAGTTCAGTACCCAAATCAAACAGACAAAGGATTTCCAATGACATTAGCATCAAACCCGTGTGATTCTGAAATATGACCTTTGGAGGGAAAAAAAAAGACAGGGAGGAATAAAATATTTTCATCGTTCACCAAACACACACGTTGGGCTTCATCTTCCCATCGATATGTAAACACGGCCATCTCCACCCCATTGCCTGTTCTCTAGTAATTGAATGGGAACATTTGATCTTTTCAGACATGGCCTACAGCCATAAACCCTTGCGCAGTCCTGATCCTGTCAGATCTCATATGATAGGAACTGTCAGGCTTGGTACTTTTATGGGAAATTACTAGAAATGTTATGGGAAATTTATTAGAATAGCTCTGTGTGCCGGGCCATGGTGCTGGTATTTCATCTGAGCTGGTTCTGAATCAATATCCCAGGTTGGTCAGAGAGGACACTGGAGATGCTATACCTGATTCTCCTCTCCCCTTTCACTGGTGTAAAACAGGTGCAATTCTATTTAAGTGAACAGAATTTCCTAGGCCCTGGCACCTTTATGACTACAAGTTTCCATAACACCTTTCATAAGAGTAGGGATATTGGTTGAAATCCTGGCCCCATTGAAGTCAATGGGGCCAGGATTTCACCCAGGAAGTCTAGTGTTATCAACAAATTCTAACTGAGGTGATTATATTCAGCCTTTCTAAATCTCACTTGGAATTTGAACTGGGTATTGTATTCTTCTTTGCTTTCTGTCTTCAGACTCTTGTGTAGCGTTCCTGTGCACTGTTAAATAATGGCCATGTTTCATACCTGAAGTGGGCGCATTTCAAGTGTCTGTGCAAATATACCTCAGTTTGTTAAGTCTGTGCAGTCCTTTAGGATATATAAAGGTGAAAGGTACCATATAAATATAAAATACTGAGCCTAATTCTCAGCTACACCCACTTTTAAGCCCCCTTTACATTGTTAGAACAGTGTAAGTTGAATTCAGTGTATAATCTTGAGTGTAAATGAGAAATCAAGATATTATTTTGGTTAAAACTTAGTGGCAGTGCAAACAAAGACCTTTGTAAAAATAGGCAACTTTTTTAAAGCAAACCTGCTACTGTTTTTATTTAGCTGTTTTAAACCATCACTTTGTTGCCACACTTACTATTACTAATTAATGGATCCTAATATATACTTTTACCCAGACACGCCTCCCTTTACTTTGCCATTTTTAATGCGTACAGCACCTTTGCATCAGCAAAGATTAAAGTTCCTCTCATTGACGTACAATGAAGGCAAATTATACTGTTTGCAAGAGAAGAGATAATAAAGGAGAGAGTCTATAGAAATACTTTGATGAATTATATAGTGGCAATTTTCTGACATTAGTAATGTAGGGCAGAAGACAGTGTTTCTGATATATAGATGTAAATTCATCATCCAGACTGCATTAAAGAAAACCACATAAGATTCCTTGATTTTTGGATTGCTTACAAGAGCAATCAGTAAAATGTTATAGTCTCCTCCAAGAAAGCTCCCTGAGTGCAAAAGGTGAAGCATTACATAGATGAAATAGCTACCCTTCTCTGCTAACCATCATAAAAACAGAGTCATGCAACTGACTTTCAGGAGTCTGTACCAACATCTAAAGGAAAGTTTCAGGGATTTGTACTATACAGAAAATGGCTAATATAGCAGATAATGTCCGTTCCTGACCACTGCTGGAAAATCAAATGGCTGCTGCTTCTAAAATGGTTTTACTTGTTTGTAAAACAAATTATTTTAGTTTTTTGGTTTGTAAACTAAAAAAATTAGTGGGTAGTTAATGGGGAATAAAATGACCTGGTACCATTAGATTGAGCTCCAAATCGTATTTTATTTATGAAGTACTCCATGCCCCTCCAGGCCAAGGTGCTCCAAAATAATTAATAATGAATATATAATAAAAGCAAAGTTAAAATACTAATAGCATAAAACCAACCATCCTAGTCTAAAAATGAAGAATGCCAAGTATACTGCAGTTTGTATGTTAGGGCACAATTTCTCAACCTGGGAGTAGATAGCAGGAGGGGTCCCCTAACTTTGTGTTATTGCTAAGTGGGGTCACAGTCTGGAAAAGCTTGAGAAGCACTGTTTTGGGAGATGTCACAAGCTTTTCTCATAGTCAGAGCTTTTTTGTCCTGTACTGAATTTGGTCAAAAATTAAGTGAATTACAAAAACAACAAATGTGTTTTATAAAGAACATGAGCTCTGCACCTACAGAAGTAAGCTAGTTCTAGAACTATCTTGCAGATCTCCACTTACCAAATTGTTGACAGTACATTCAACCAATATAATACAAGCTAGGAGCATTACATCAGGTGAACACACTCTCATTTGGTAATTGTTCTGAGGCAGGGCACTCTCTCTAACCAATGCTGAGCCATTTTCCAAGTAACTGGTTCAGAGGTGTTGGAGACACCAGAAGTCCATGGACTGAATTCTGCTTTGTTACACTGGTGTAAATGACAGAAGAACTGGTGCCCTTACATCCAGCTCTACAAAAATCACAAGGAAGCGTATGTCATAGAGATTCAGAGCAGATGACTGGGAGTCAGGACTCCTGTAGCTTCAAGCTTCAGAGAAGCTTGAAATTGCTGTCGGGAATCTGGTGGACCCTCAAAGTCAGTGGCTGCAAGGAGATGTGATTAATCAGTGTATCCCCTACTGGCCCTGACCAGAACCTGTCCCCATCTAACAAACCTGCTCTTGTGGCTGCATAGACTGACTACAAGGAGGGAGCTGGTGCCCTGGTTGGGCTCTCTCCCCCTATGGACCTTCCCATGAATCTAGGCCAGAACACCTCTAACCAGTGTATCCATCTCTCAGGCACACAAACGTAAATTCTTAGCGCTTTTCACAGAAAATAATTCATTATGGACCATTTTTTCAACTCAGCTCAAGCCACTGCAGGCCCACTAATGTCCCCTGGCCCATGGGCACTCGCATACCGCATGATGGGCCTAATATTAATACTTAGGCAGACAGATACGTGCAAATCACATAGTCATGACTCAAGTCCCTGATCGGTATGCTCAAAATGGAGGCATGTGCATTTTTGCAGGCACAATATCACAGACAATGGCTGAAAAATTTAACCTGAAATGTCAATTGACTTGTTTTCTAAAGAAACAAAGGATTTCGTTTTGTTTTCTTCCCCCTCCCTGTTATGAATTTGGCTGTTGAAGATGATGGGCAGATTCAGCATCTCAGATCAAGAGACCAGGCGCTGCTGTTCACTTTGTAGTAAGGCAGAGAACAGTATTAAAGAAGCAGGACTCAAGGTGTAAGGCCGGCAGCAGCAACAGTTCATCCAAAGCAGCAACAACTCAGGAAGGCAAGCCATGGCAACTGAGGGGAGGCTGGACTCCAGGACACCCATGTTCTTGTTCTTATTATTACAACACAGCGTGACTAAAAAATATCAAATCAAAGAAAAGAAATTCCTGCAGGCAAGGGGCAAGGGAGGAGGCTGGCCACTGCGGGAAATGGAACTTATTGTTCATCTGTGTAGTGCAGCAGGAAACAGAAACCACAAAAGCAAAGGCCAAGATCAACAGCAAGAGCGGTGCTGAAAGCAACAACAATGTTCTGAACGGGAGCGACAGCCTCCAGAAGAGGTGCAACAGAAAGGGACTTCCCACCCTCTTGATCTTACCACTACAGCTCCTTCCACAAGGCATGCCTCAAGAGTCCTTCCTGGTGCTTGCCAATGGGGAGTGGCTTCTCCTCACTCCTCACGTGGGTTGGGTCCTGGGTTCTTTATTTCAGCATCTGGTGCCTCCACCCATAGTAACTCGTTTCTGTGCCTCGGACACAAGAGATGCTGTCCCTTGGGAAAAGAATTCTACCACTCTGTTCACAAGAAATATAATCCACTACACAAACAACTAGGCTGACCAGATGTCCCAATTTTATAGGGACAGTCCCAATTTTGGGGGCTTTTTCTTATATAGGCTCTTATTACTCCCCACTCCCTGTCCCAATTTTTCACACTTGCTGTCTGGTCACTCTACAAACAACACAAATAATATATCTCACTCTCCCCTCCCCCATCAATGTTTGCATGTCCCGATCTGTTGAAAATCTCTCAATTTACAGACTTCTGTCTTTACAGAAGCCTCTGCGCTGAACCAATGAATCTTATGTATTTAAATTGATGATAGCCAGACAATGTAGCTATTGCCTTTAAGTTTGCACTAACTGATTGGGAACATCCAGCTGATTTTATTGAAACGCACAACAATACTATGCACTTTAGTGCATGAAATCATGAGAATAAAGACAGAATGCCATCGAAGCTTTTGTCTTGTTGTTGTCATTTCTATATATTTGTTGCAATCAGCAAAAGCAGCGGACCACACAAGAATGGCCACCACTCTGCTTTCTAAGGAGGATTAGTGAAAGTGCAAGTTAGCGTCTGGAAGAACATTCCTTGCCATCAGGCTAGTATTAATTTCCTGTTCAAAAGGGGCTATATTGTCAATGTGACACTTTAATCAGCTACCAAAGTGACTCTGGGAACACAGGCTTCACAATCAATGTCAATGTATTTCATGTCGTTTCAATACCGCTTAGTCATTTTGCTTCAGAAGTGCGTGAGGAGGGTCAATACATTTCATTAGTTTGCTTCATCTAAAGGACAGTACAACATCACAACTTTGATTGTATTATTAGAATTGCCTTAATGTGACACCAGATTCCCTGATTGTGCAATACCAGACACTGAAGTGCTGGAGGGCAGTCAAATCATCCTTCACCCACACATATCCAGCCAGCCCCAGCGAAAGATGTTGCAAATGAAAAAAAGGAGAGAAAAGAAGATGGTGCTTCATTTACATAGTACACACTAGATTATAGCCGCTATAAACATATAATAAAACACGGGCAGACTGAGCTTAAAGTTTCAAGGATGCCAACTCTTGGAAATGAAAGTCACCATTAATTTTAGCTAAATATTTCAAGCTCTAAGGATATTTGGGATGCTCAAGAAACACAGCATTTTAGAGTAAGTATTTGTTTTTCTATTTCTAAATAAATCAATAAATAAATGCACCCATTGCAAAAGTGTCTTGCTACTTCTATAATTTCTAAAAAAACAACACTCGGAAAATCAGTTTTTTCCAAAAAAAAAGAAAAAAAGAATTTCACTCCAGATAAAACAAACATAGGCCCTGATCCCATAAGCACCCATAAACTAATAATTATTAATTATTATTATTATATGTATTATCATAGCACCTAGGAGCCCTAGTCATGCTCCAGGAGACCATTGTGCTAGATGTTGTACAAACAGAACAGAAAAATGGTCTCTGCCCCAAATTCTTACAATGTACGTCTAAGATAAGGGACAACAGATGGATACAGACACACAGATGGGGAAAGCAGACAAGACAAGAAAGCAATGAGACAGTGTTGGTCAGCATAATAGGCTGTGGTTTCAGCACACAAATGGCCCAACCATTGTCACAGCTAAGGAGACATTTCAATCATTTAATGGGACTACCAGACAATTAAATACATAAACGTTTTTGGAATGAAGGCCTAGATTTGTTTTTTCTTGGGTGGAGTTTATTTAGTTTACTTTTTGGGTTAAAATTGATATTCAGGGAGGGATGAAGGAGAAAGAAATAAGGAAGAACAGGAGCATGGAGGACAGAGAGAGACTGAGAAAGAAGGTAGAACAGAGCAAACAACTCATCATCTGATAGAGAAGAATGTCCACAGTGTCACTTATAGAATGCATTCTGCTGCCATAACCTGTGTCCATGATCTCCAAAGGTACCTGAACCCATCCTGCTGCTGCTCACTGGTATTTGGTGTTGGGGAAGTGCCTGTTCTTGGGGACTGTTTCATTCCTAGGAGCTTTTACTCCACTGCTCCAAACCTACTGAGGCCTCTGGAGTGGGGGACTGCCCTCAAAGTAGAGAAGAAAAGCTCATATCCAGGGCCCTAGGATTTTTTACAACTGAGGTGAATTACATATAATTTATTTCTTGTTTGATTTTGGCTAGGAAAGTTTTCAGGGAAATAGCATCCTCACTGCTAAAGGAGTATCATCTATTCCTGATGACTAATCTTTGCTTGAAGTCATAATCCTTTCTTTATGACTGAATCCTCTGTTACTGTGGAGATGCTTGTGATGTCATTAAGGGTATGTCTACACAGCATTTAAACACCAGCGGCTGATCCGGGTGAGCTGATTCAGGCTTGCGGGGCTTGGGCTGTGGGATTAAAATTGCTGTGTAGACATTTGGGCTCAAGCTGGAGCCCAAGCTCTGGGATTCCACAAGTGGGGATGGCCTCAGAACCCGGGCTCAAGCCTGAGCCCAAACATCTATACAGCAACTTTTAGCCCACAGTCTGAGCCCTAGGAGCTCAAATCAGCAGACTCAGGCCATCTGCAACCAAGTTGGGGGTCTTTTATTCCAGTGCGGACGTACCAAAAGGGGCTGTATTCTGCAAAGTGCTGAGAGCCATAACCTTCCACCCTATTTAATGGGAATTGAGGTTGCGTGGTATTTGACAGTATCAGGCCTCAAGTGAGGAAATGAGTTACAGTAAGAGATAAACTCCCTAAAAGCCAGCATCCTGTTATATTAATGTACCTAATAAAAAGCAATGAAAGAAAGCATCAGAACAAAATGAACACTGGTTCTTGGCAAGCAGGTACTGGGTGAATCCCTTGAGGGAGAAAAGAGAAATGGACTAAAAAGAATTTTTAAAAGTTCAACATTTATATTTCCTGTGGAGAAGGGTCTTGGGACTGGTTTAGTATTTAAAGTAAATAGGATAAGATTAATTCAGTGATGCAGGTCTATAAAGTTCTTCTATCATGCTACATCAGAATTAAGCAGTTTATAAATGGATTTAAATTGTATGTTGGGATGTCATACTGATGATGTTCCTACACAACAGGCTTCGCACTGGTATTTTTAAATATTTAGAAGTCAATGGAACTATGCCAGTTTACACCAGCTGAAGATCTGACCCCAAACATTTCCCCCCAAATGTTTGCCAATGCAAGAAGGGCTTCCAGCCATATGAATAGCAGCAAGATACCTCCATGAGTGCAGCAATGCTTTCTTCATAGTTTCTCTTCATACATACACACACACTGAGTATCTCAGTGAGGTCTCTTCTCTCCAGTTGAGACTGTCAGAAACCCACTGAAAATTTCAAATACTATGAGAAAATGACATTCCAGAAGAAGAAAAAGTAGGCTGCTGCCATTTCTCTATCTTCCTAACTTACACAAGCCCTGCAGATCCTGCTGGTTCATCAACCAAAATCAGGTAAGAGAAATATTCTGGCACCTTATCTGCTGCATGCTAGGTCAAAGGTCTATCAGAAAAAGGCCTCCTAACATTACCTTTGCAATGTGGCCTGTCATTCTGGAGAAAAGCAGACATGTGGTAGTGATAAACACCACCAAGGAGTCAATCTCCACATCCCTTCCCTCCCCACCACTAAAATATTGGAAAACAAAGAACAAGAAGTAAAAATCTTACAGATGTTCCCCACAGAGACAAGAAGCAACACTACACCAGTCCAATTACAGCTTTAAAAGATCCTCTACTTCCTGTAGTTGTGAAAAGAACAGCACTATTGATGGAGACTCAGTTAAATCAAGAACGTGAGAGTACTTTAAAAGATATGGACCAAATTTATAAAGATATTTAAGCAGCTAATGATGCAATTAGACACCTATGCACTTTTGAAAATTCCACTAGGCATACATCTGCATCTTTACATGCCTAAATACCTAAAATATCTCCCTCTGTCGCATCATCTGTTGAAAGGGAACAAAGGAAAACTCCCCTTGAATGAGAAGTCTAATTCTGAAAAAACTTCCACTCAGAAAGTGTAGTTGAGATAGCACCACTAAAAAGACCATACCTTTCTAGTGGTACCAGAAAAGAGAAATAAAATAACACTTTTGTTTCTCCTCCATTTAAGATATCTTCAGTTGACGATAGGCAGAGGAAAATTCTTAAACCCAGAAATGTTGCAAAACAATGGAAAATTAACCCCCAAACCACTCAACATTGGCCTAAGTTTGCGCCAACTGAAGTAAACAGTAAAACTCCTACTGACTTCAGTGGAAGCAGAGTTAGGCCAAAGTTGAATGATTTTGAAAATCACACTCTCAAAGCCTGAAGGACAAATATTCCCTGTCTCTTTGATCATTATTTTGGGATAGAAATATGGGAAGATTAAGATTTCTTGTGAGTTGTTTTTGCTCTCATTTGGTGAATGCCACATTAGATTACTGCTTAACACCAAAAAATTGGATGGGTACACAGTATCCATCTTTCTTTGATATTGCTTTCTGCATTTGTAAAGGGTAGAGCTCATTTTGACCAAACGCCCTTCAAAATTTCACAAGATATGGACTACGTATCAGGGACTATGATCAACTCTATGTAGACTTCCTCAAATGACCATCTGGTAGAGTTAACCAATAGTAATTGTGTAATATTGTAAATGATTTTGAAGTAGCCGGTAACGACAGTTCAGGTACTGTCAGGATATAAGGATTTTCACGAGTGAAATGAATTTGTGGACATTAGGTAAATCCCTGCTCTTTAGCTGGCATTTCTATTATATTCACAGAGTCATCACATCTGACATAATCTGGCATGACTGCAGCGTATCCTCAGGAGGAACAATGGGCTGGATTGAAGATAGTGAAGCATGTGCATGAACTTGCATAATAGCTTGCTCTAACAACAATCTGTTGTTTTCATAAATCAAACAGGCCATAGTATTTATTGAAAGCCCCGTTTTATGAAATACAAGCAAATTTCTTTTACATCTGTGGCTAAAAAGGAATGATAATTCTGTAACAGTGTTCTAAATTATGTTACTGATAATTTCTGACCTCACCTTGGCTATCTGTTATATTAAATAATCTCAGGCCTCTGTGTTTATATTATATTAGAAGTAAATTAAGAAAGTCACCTGGTTACACATGTTCCCCAGTAGGATCTTTTCTGACACTGCCCCTAGTTCTCTTTGCTGAGAGACACTCAAATCCTTTTATAATACTGCATGTAATAGGACTCATCTGGTCTTGCTGCAAGGATGAGTCAGCAGAATGACTCTGCATCTTTAAACATGGTTCTAACACAAGACCCTTTTATATAAACAAGCTGTGGATAGATTTTTAAAGTTAGCTTTTCTTAAAAGAGTACTACGGAGACAACCGTTGAGAGCAATATTTTTTATCAAGAGATGGCGGCATAAAGAGGTATGGTAGTGACAAAAGAGAAATAAAGGCAGTTTTATGTTTTATTACCATGCTAAAAAGAATTTCTATAGCATAAAATATGTATAGAACATACTCCACAGCTTTAATAAAACCTGAGTAGTTAATTTTAGCTGGATAAAGATTTGGTCTGTCACTCTAGAAATTTATATGGATTTTTATAGATTTTTTAATAGAAATGTTATGGGACATTTGTGTAGGATAATAATAAAACTAAAATCTTGCATTTATGAAACATCTTTTATCCTGTAGAAGTCTATTGGATTGGTGTCCTATTAGATTGACAGAGTTCCACAAGTTGATAAGCACCCTCTGCTCCAATGAAGACCAGGGAACCAAAGAGTATCAGCACCTTAGAGCAGTGTTTCCCAAACGTGGGATGCTGCTTGTGTAGGGAAAGCCTCTGGCGGGCCGGGCCGGTTTGTTTACCTGCCAGACCTGCCGCAGGTTTGTTTACCTGCCGCAGGTCTGGCCAATCGCGGCTCCCACTGGCTGCAGTTCGCTGCTCCAGGCCAATAGGAGCTGCTGGAAGTGGCACGGGCTGAGGGATGGACTGGCCGCTGCTTCCAGCAGCTCCCATTGGCCTGGAGCAGCGAACTGCGGCCAGTGGGAGCTGCGATTGATCAGACCTGCGGACACGTCAGGTAAACAAACCGGCCCAGCCTGCCGGGGCTTTCCCTACACAAGCTGTGTCCCAAGTTTGGGAAACACTGCCTTAGAGGATTTGACCTATAGAGAGGCAATGAAGACTTCATTTCATATTTAATGTAATTTTCCCTCTGAAGCACAGAAACCAGGGTAAATTCCACTGGAAATAAAAACAAAATAAAAATGTTCAACAAACGTAATATATGAAAATAATAATTGAGATATTTAGACACCAAATTGACATAGTAAAAAACAAACACGGCATTTGTGGCTTGAAAACAGGTGTAAAATATTAGGAAACACTTTCAAATATTTTAAACAGACTTTGGAAGCGCTATATAGTACTGGAGGGGGAAAAAAATCTAATCAAAATGTATTGAGTCTTGTTACTAATAAGAAAAAATGTAACCACAAAACCATTTAATTATAACATGGGAAAATAAATTAGCCTTAAAAAAATGAAACTGCTTTTTAAAATGCTGTTCAGATTCAAAAAAGAAAGAGTGATGCTTTTTGAAGTTGGCACCTAAAGCAGCTGTGTTCTCCACAGCCCTCTGATTGTGTTTGCTAATGGGTGGAATACACCGCACTCCATGCACGAGTCTGAATGACTCTGTCTTGGCGCTGAGAACACTACTGAGGCGAGCAGAAAAGGAATCTAGGTCCCCAGCCTGCAGGCAGGTCAGAGGGCTGCAACCAGAATAATTCCTTTCACTATTCCAGCCTATAGGATGAATTTAGTGGCTGCAATTCCTCACCACCTGCAAAAGGGGATTTGGGGCTACTGGATACATAAACATGTAAATTACTAGGTCTCCACCATGACAGCAGGCCCTCCTATAGGCCTTATGAACCTGAGTGAATTTTACCTCAATTAAATCACCACGGGACAGATCTCGCAGCCCTCAAGCAGCCTGATAGGTGCAAGGCTCCTTGAAATCAGTTGAAAGACTCCCACTGACTTTCAACAGGTTTTGGATCAGATCTCTACGCCCTTGAGTAAGGATCATATAATGGGTCTCCAAACAGGACAGACTCCCTTCAGAGTGGTTAAAAGGGCTGGATTTGGCTCTGGAACTGCTGCAAGTCCAGATTAACATCCCAATGTGGATTCAAATCCAGTGGGATAAAGCTGGGGAAGAAGACATGGGGTGAACCTCATGTCCTCTTTAGGGATATAGAAAACCAGGAGTTAGGATTGGGGTGGGAAAAGACTGCTCCAAGGATCACAAATTGAAATGAAGTCCTGGCCCTTTAAAATTCTCCCTGCCTTGGAGGCTGAAGGGGAAGGGGAATCTCTGTGTGTGTATTTACAGGAACTGTATGTTATTTAATGGAATTTGCCCTGTAGAATAAGAGTAATTTAAAAAAGCCAGGACAGTTTATAAAGTCTTTTAAAAAAGTTTTAGTAACTTCAAATAATGGTTGATCATGCACCAAACATATGATGAAGCCATCCATTCTGCTTTTCAGGGAAGTATCTTTAGCATGAACAGATTGTTGGATTAGAGAAGCTTCTTTTATCCAAAGATCTTTGATGGCATAGGTATGTTACAATCTATTTAAACACACCCTGTACACTTAAAGTATTTTTTAAATGTTATTTTATACTGAATTCCCCAAGACGTAATAATGATCTGGCACTTACTATAAAGTGTAAAGATACATTCTGCTCACTTCAATAACTTACAATTAGTTGAACCACATTTAATTATTATTTGTTTTTAAAAGTAAAGTCTTTTATAAAGACCTTTCTTGCCAAATTCTAACCCGGAGCATATTTTGACAGCTAAATTATAAACCACTAAAACCAGGGATATTGTCCTGGGCCATCAACAATAGTGAAGCTAGTGGATGTTGCTATAATAATAATTATGTTCATCAGAGTTAAATAAAAGCCAAAATAAAGTTAATCAAAGCCTTTTATGTTGTATTTATAGGACAGCTTCCTACGTCTCGTTGCATTCTTCATATAAATGAAATGAAATGACATTTCAAAGGCAGGTCAAAAAACAGGAATTCCTGGAGTCTTGAAAATTAACACCTTTCTCCAATTATACGTCTATCGGGCAAGAACTCCCCCCAAAAATCCAAGAAGTCAATGCAAGTTCAATGGGATTCTAACATGTGTGTCCTAAATTGGTAGGCTACATTTAGGTCATTATATTTTGCCAAGCAGCTAATTTTCCTTTCTGAAGTGCTCACAAGAGGTCAGGACCAGTTTAAACATCAAAGGTTTATGAATTTAATAGTTTCATAGAGAACAGAGGTAGAAAACTTGCCTGAAGTAATACTCTACTGTGATACTATATGGTCAACCTTCTATCCAGGACAAACTACACAACAGAGAAATCAATACTAGTACACTGATATGCTGGAAAGCTTCAAGCAAGGGTTACCTTTAAAAAAACAGATGAGATTTTTGTCCCTGAAATCATATTCCTTGCCACCCCAGAGCTTGATCACATTCATACCTCCAAATGTGGTGTAATAGAGTTTTAGAAAGTACTCTGAAATACTCTTTAGGATTTCTAAGACAGTATGAATGCAAAACTAGATATGGTAGGAGAATGTCAGGTTAAATCTGAGCGTTAATCAAAATCAATTATATACAGGATAATTAGAAAAAATTCCACAATTCACGACCTCTGGATATTTGTCAGTAGGTAGAGTTTAATGGGAATGCTTCCCCTTGTTGTAAGCTCAAATGAATAAATGAAATGTTTTATCCACTAGCAAAGACAATGCAGCATTCATAGTTGCCATTAAAATGTTTATGTCCTGGCCCAGGCATGGGCAGCCAGGGCTAGTGGTTGGAGCTGGACATAGTGGGTAGGGTTGGAGCCAAAGCTGAGTTCAGAGCCAAAGTCAGAAGCCAGGAACCAGAGCAACGTGAAGGAGCAGGTTCTGTTGTAACATCCAGCTGGGGAGTCACCTAGTTCGGGGGTCGGCAACCTTTCAGAAGGGGTGTGCTGAGTCTTCATTTATTCACTTTGATTTAAGTTTTTGCGGGCCAGTAATACATTTTAACCTTTTTAGAAGGTCTCTTTCTATAAGTCTCTATAACAGGGGTCAGCAACCTTTGGCACGTGGCTCGCCAGGGTAAGCACCCTGGTAGGCTGGGCTGGTTTGTTTACCTGCTGTGTCCACAGGTTCGGCCGATTGCGGCTCCTACTGGCCGCAGTTCACTGCTCCAGGCCAATGGCAGCTGTGGGAAGCGGCCCGGGCCGAGGGATGTACTGACCACTGTTTCCCGCTGCCCCCATTGGCCTGGAGTGGCAAACCGCAGCCAGTGGGAGCCACGATCAGCCGAACCTGCGGACACATCAGGTAAACAAACCGGCCCGGCCTGCCAGAGTGCTTACCCTGGCGAGCCATGTGCCAAAGGTTGCCGACCCCTGGTCTATAATATATAACTAAGCTATTGTTGTATGTAAAGTAAATAAGGTTTTTAAAATGTTTAAGAAGCTTCATTTAAAATTAAATTAAAATGCAGAGCCCCCCGGACCGGTGGCCAAGACCTGGGCAGTGTGAGTGTCACTGAAAATCAGTTCACGTGCCGCCTTTGGCACGCGTGCCATAGGTTGCCTACCCCTGACCTAGTTCCACAGACAACTTTCTGGTATCCCCTCCATGTGTAAGTAGTACGCCTGGACCAATCAGAGATCCTGGAAGCACTGCCATTCAGGCCCTCTGTGGCCAGCACATCCTGTGATACTTGACCCTACCAGGTTCACAGCCCAATGATTGCTGTTCTGCCACAGGCGGCAACATGGACGCACCAGTCACTCAGGGACCAGCAGCTTCAAGTTCTATCTCCATGGATTGTCACAGGTTCCCAGGTGTCTCTGCAAGTACTTAACATTACTGTTGTTTTCCCTCTACTAAACTGGCCTGTGGCAATGTTATCTGCTTGCAAAGCCCAAATTATAAAGAGTTTAATAGTGAACATAGGGCTGAAAATGATCAAAATCAGGCTCATGAGATTTCCAGGATTTCCCAGATTTGGCCAAAGATAGAAATACCATGAGAACAAAAATCCTTGGGTGTTCTGTTAGAAGTTGCAAGATACTCACAAACGACAGTGATAGGCAGAGTAGAAAAACATAGATAGCTTAGATAGACTGAGATAGCCCTTTATGTAGGTTCTCTGCTCCTCCAACCATCCATAGCTTTGTCTATCTTTAATTCTGTTTGCCAATTCAATTGCCCTCCCAGCCTGTTACCCCAGCCCACTAACCTCTGATACTATATTTCCGCCATTCAGCAAATTCAAGGGGTAATTAGCCTCTGACATTAAAATCCCTCCCACAACTTACTTGCTGCATCGCTAGTGCTGGGAAAATATTGCAAAATATTTTCCATGCATATTCTTCCAAATTCTCAAATGAATATGGTTGGGTGGTGTTCACACCCCTCGGGCATGATTCACTGCTGCATTACTCTGGGTTTATTCTGTTGTAACTCCATTGATTTCTGTGGAGTCACATCGGCATAAAACTGGAATCAGGTCTCGCTTTGTAATCTGTGAACATGTATGCAATTGAATTTTACTAGCACAAATAGTAAAGGGAGAGCAAATTTTAAACTCTCACACTCAAATACAAGTGGAAGGTGACTTTTCAATTCATTTTCCACAGACAACATTTGTGCCAGAAACCTGGTTATGAGCGTTATATTCTTCTAGTCAGGAAACAGAAATAAATCCATGTTACTTAGGGGACTAACCACAACAAGGCAACACAACTGGCATTTTAAATTTCACTGGGCAGACAAAATTTGTCAAAAAATGTCAGATAATTTCAAATAATGAATGAATTCCAAAAGAATCACACTTCGTTGGTGGATGCTCCACAGACAGACAAAAGGACTAAATTGATCAGATACAATATATGTTGTCAAATTATTTCCTCAGCTTTATCGACCAAGTTCACTTCCAGTATCTCTGAAGCTAGCGTGCCACTATTCAAGAAAGAGCAGTAGACAAAGCAGCAACAGAGGGAAATGAATGTGGGAGAAAAAGGGGAGAGGGAAAGAGAATGAAAACAAGTTGGAGGCGAGAAGAGGGAGGGGGAGCTGCCTCTGATGTGTCAAGCCACCAGCTCATGTATTTTTCATGGGGACAAGCTTGTTTCCTATAATGCAACAGTAACCTTCCTGCTTTTGGGCCACACCTAGGAGTGTCTGTTTATATATGCTGCAGAGTGCTCATCATATAAAGAGAACTCTTTGTTCCAATTACATTTAAAACCTAAGTAAAAGGAGAACTCGAAAAATAGAGATGTCTCAGGCCAGTTGCCATTTGCTAGGAGGAATGGGTTTTTATGAATTTCATGGCTGTGTGGCATTCACTCCCATCTTTCTTTGAATTCCTAGCAGCAGCAGCTAAAATATTATTTTAAGCTGTGAGTACGCTGACCTTTTGGAGGTGGGTCCCCATCTGGAAGGTGAAGGGCAGGTATCCCGCTGGGATAATGTCACACTTTGGCTTGCTGAAAACTATTGTGAAATGCACTCAGAGTATGACGTTATCTCAGCATGACACACACACACCCTGGAGTGCCCTACTGCTTAAATAACAATCCTGAAAAGTGGTGGAAGGATGGCAAAGATAGACACTGTTTCACTTAGGGATGCTGGTTAGATGTACTACAGCAGCTTAAAAATAAATAAAACAGACGGAAGATGATTTCAAGATGGACAGAGAGTCTGAAATCTCAACCTGTCTTCCCCCCCCCCCCCCAAAAAAAACCCCTCACAACAAACAAACAAACAAAAAAACCATCTTGGGTATAATATATTGGTTTGTGCTATTTGATTCAGTAGCTGGAAAAACTATTGGCCAAGCATTCATTACATGAATCAGCTGTTGCAATCATAGGTCAGTAGGGGCCATTTATATGAGCGTGAATTGTGCAAAACTTTATATGAATCAAATGTGTGGCATCATCTGGAATGCTGTATGTAGTACAGGTCCTGCAGTGGCCCTGTCACTTTGTGGGTTAACTTTTCTCATTACCTTTTCTTTAAGGAGGAAACACGGATGCTTTCATATCACTAAGGGCTAGATTCTTACATACCTTTACATGCAGTGGCTTCTGTGGGACTCTTTGTAGACTAAGGCACTACAATACTTGAGTTAGGGTATCAGATATTTGTTAGGGACCTAATTCTGCCACTCTTACTCACGCTGCGTAGCACTGTACTATGTAAGGAGTCCCATGCATTACAGTGCACTAATTACACAAATGCATCTGAAAACATGACAGTGTCAGTGGTAAGTCATGACTAAATTATTCACTGATTTATTTGCCCACACCGGGCAGTGTGTGGGGCTCTTATGAAGAGTGTATTTTGTTGCAGCTTGGGAGCTTCTAGGGTGACCAGACAGCAAGTATGAAAAATTGGGATGGGAGTAGAGGGGAATAGGAGCCTATGTAAGAAAAAAACCCAAAAATCGTGACAGTCCCTATAAAATCGGGACAGCTGGTCACCCTAGGAGCTTCCCCGGGTTCAGACTAGCCCTGTAAACAAGACTGCGTGAACTAATTTGATTGGTATTCGAACCTGATGAAATTTCAATCCAGTATATGAACCAAAACCATTTTTTTTAAGGCCACCATCCAAAAATTTCCCTGGAGGAAAAAAAGAGTAGGACTGTCCCATAACTGAAGAATAGGTACATTTGGAAGGTTTTACTGTGCCTATCAAGCTCTGGATGGTGAATGAGCTGACCAAATTGTGTTTCATTGAGGCTGTGGTAAATTTGGACATTTGCGGCGGTGCAGCAAGGTTAGTCACTAGGCACAGTGTGATCGCAATTGCTATTGAGGTGAGGAGACGCAGTAATAGACAAGCAACATGTTTATAGAATAGCACTGTTTTCTGTGTTTTGCCTGCCCTTCCTCTCTCAAAAATGGTACCATTCATTTCAAAGGGATTTTGGCTGGCATTGAGTTCAGACAGTTCATACTGAAAACCTGAGCCATTAGTACTAAGCATAAGCCCTGACATTGCCTGCCCTGCAAAATACTACCCACCCTACTCAAAGATAGGCAGAAATCCTTATGTCTGAAGGTGCTAGCACTTTTCAAAACCATTTTAGTCCATCTCTAATGGAAATCTAATGGAAATCGTAAATTACTGAAAAAGGTTCACAGGTGCTGAAATTTACTACTGTGTTGACTGCTGGCGAGGTCTGAAACTGAAGAACAATGCAAGATGTGCTCTGAAAATGAAATATTTATGACATTCATATTCTCCCTCAAGCTTAAAAAAATCATAACAAACCTTTTGCTTGGTGACTAAATAATAAAGCAACAGAACGTAAAGAATGCTGACCTGAACTGGTATTTTTAGAACTATTTTTGCTAAATAAATCCTTCTAACAGCAGTTACTCTCACACTGCAACTGTCTCCGGGTATCAAAATAAACTGGTTGGAGTGGGGTGAAGAATGGAATTGTTCGTCACACCGAGTTTTGAATAGTCAAAAATGTTTCTCTTACAACTTTTTTTCAGGAGGGATTAAATTTATGGAGGCTTGGGTGTGGAAGGAGAGAATTTTTGAAACTGCTGGAAATCAATTGGCAGTTAACAGCTTTAATTTACATAAAGACAGGAGTGATTTGGAACCGGAACATGATAAGAGACAAAAATTATGTTACAGACCTGATCTGGCTTGCCACTGGCAGCTCAGCTATGGGCTTCATTGGGAACAGAATCAGGCCTGACATGAATTAATGAAGAATAAAGGTTGACTTTGAGGAAGGACTTCAAAGATGGTACGTAAAGTGTCATGGAAGGTTCAGATGTCGTAAACTGGACCAGAAGCAAGTGGTCACGTTAGGATTTTATGCAACTCTAAAAATTAACTTGGTGGCAGTACTGTTTTAAACAGTTCACACCTGGCCACACTTGGAATCTTAGAGTGTATCATACTGATAACAAGATGCAGGTGTGTACCATATGTATAAAGACGTGGGATTAGGGATTTTACCTCAAGGGGCACATATGCATCTATAACACAGTTCCATATATTGGGGCTAAATCTTTAATGGTAAATATGAGATTGAGAAGTAAGTGTAGGTTGGTTATTATGAGATGCAGAGACACGAATGAAATAAAAAGTTTCAAAACAGTGAATGAACGGAGGGAACATTTTAGAAAAGACAGAGCTTCTTACTGCCAATCTGCACACAAAGAAAGCCTGGAGATTTGGTTTAGAAAAGTACCAACTTGCCTGTCTTTTCACATGTTGGACCACAGAGATTGTTCTTTTGTTACAGGCATATACAGCACAGAGCACACTGGAGCCACAATCTCTGACTGAGGCCTCAAGAAACAATACAAATAAATCATCATTGTCATCATCTACTCTGCAGCGTTATTGTGAAGTTGTATGATTTTTTTTAAAAGCTTTGGCGAACTATGTCTCAAGATTCTCATTAAAGTTTTACAAAAACACTGAAAGTCTCTCATGTGACACTTGACCCACCAACTCCAACAAGATCAACGGTTTACAGCTTTAGGTCCTGAATCTGCAACTAGTTATGCATGTGAGTGAAGATACTCACATGCATGTTTGCAGAATCTGTCCCAATTTGTGTATTTAAATTGGGATTTTTAAAGGAGCTAAGCACCCAAATCTCATAGAAATTCCATGGCAGTTAGCATCTTTGAGTTCCTTGCACAATCCCAGTCTTAACTGTTTTTGAAAGTCAATATTAACATATTGATTTCCAGTGTCCGTAAACTGTGCCAGCAGTCAACTGATGGAACTCATATGATTAAACTGGAGAACTGAAGATAAGAGGCATCACAGGAGCTCAGAATTCAGAACTATATGAGGACAGGGATGGAATTAACCTCTGGCATCCTGGTGATGAACCTGGAGGTTGTTGGAAGTTCCCTCAGGCCCTGATCCGTCAAAACACTTAAGCATGTGCTTACCTTTAAGCACACGAGCAGGCCTATTAAATCAATTGGATTACTCAGGCACTTAAAATTACCCATGTGGTTAAGTACTTCACTCAACTGGGACCAAAGTCATTAAAAAAAATTGACTGGCACTTGGAAGGACAGCGACACCAAAGTTTTGTGAAATCCTAAAGGTTTTAAGGCTGTTAAATGTCGAACCTGGAAAGAGCTTCCAAGTGCTGCTATGTGTGTGTTGATTTGATTTGTATAAGGATCAGACTGAGATAGGTCATAGAGAGCAGATCACTTTAGCACGCTAAACAGTAGTAATAATTTTAAGTGCTATTTTCCCCTGGAGATTAATTTTATTTTCTAATATAACCAGAGGCCAGTTAGAGAAAGAAGAGAAGAAAATGACATTTGACTGGACTCTAAAACAAAGCTTAATGACTGAGAAGAGACTCAAATATGATGGTAAATGAGGAAAGACCGTTATAATAGAGCAACACTTGTCATTTACAGAGGGCAAAATTCACCCCTACATAGAGGGCCAGTACAGGGATCATATAGCATATATGGGACTTAAATGTTGCACTGGCCACTCTGCACAGGGATGGATTTCACGCAGAGATCTTTATAAAAGCCTAAAAGCTGTACAAGCAAAACGATAACAATTCTCAGAAAATAGCTAGCTAGTTTAGTGGGATCCCCATTTTCCAGCTGGGAAGACAGAGGCAGAGAGGTGAAGTGGCATGGCCAACACCACATACTGAGTGGCAGAGCTGGGATTAGGCCATTCTCCCGGGCATTGCAGATATTTATTAAACAACAAAACCCTAACTAAGAAGTGTTTTTACAAATTACATAGCCAATAAACCCAAGACACCTGGCAAGAATTTCTCTGCAGCCACACCATGCAATCAGCTGGATGCTCAGTGAGGTTTGAGGCAGGTGCTGGCCACTAGCACGGTGATAACATTCCAGTTTTCCCAGGGGCCTCTACTAGCAAGAGCTGCAACCCTTCTGAGTATCTGGACATGATTCTTCTGTCTCATTTCTGACTTCACAGTCTCCATCCTCCATTGAATAGCCACTGGTACAGCACTGACTCTCCAGGGCACCCAAAAACTCCATCCAACTATTGACTCCTGTCCATAGTAGTCCAATTCCATCAGATGAGATTTTGCCTTACCAGATTTTGCTGCTGTGTTCATTCACCTAATCCTTGCTAGTAGCTTTTTCACCCATGTTTGTCCAGTAATTTATTTGAAACATAAAAAATGTGTATCAAATCAATTATTTGTGAGTGTATTTGGCAAATTATCCAACCAGCTCTACACTTGGATGAATAATTTTTTTAATAAATACATTTAATAAATAAATAAAATAAAATAAATGGATTTCCAAATGTTTCCTGTGCAGATATCGTTGTTCAAAAATACATATATATCCACCCTTTTTATTTTGCAAAAGTGTTAATTTCCCCCTCAATATTAAGTCATTTTTGCCCATAAAAATGATATATTTTAGTAATTTTCCCCATAAATGAGCACAAAATGAGCTCACTTTCAATTTCGCAATTAAATTTACACCTACCACCCACAATTTTCAAGTGGTTTTACATTTCACTGTGAATCAAATGGCTCTAAGCTTTGGGCCACAGATCCTGCAAATACTTGTACGTGTGCTTAATTTTATGCATGAATATTCCATTCATCCTGCACATTTTGGAAGCATCAGGGCCTTAGATGCAATTAGATATTCCGATGATACTGCCCATTTTTGCCTTGCGCTGTCTTCTCATTTGCTTACAATACCCTTTCCCCTCCTCTCTCTCTCATTCTCTCTCTCTGACCAGCAACTCTAAAAACAACTTCCTTGTTTTCTTCCACGATATCATGTTCTTTATAAATTGCACATGGCTGTATAGTGTAGAAGATAGAGCCATGACTTGGAATGGCAGCATGAAGAATTTAATTATGGCTTTTAGTCCTGTAGTTAGTATGGGATTAAGCCATCTCCAAGTACAGACAATGAAAAGACTCCTGGGATTTGGATCGGGCCCTATATGCTGGTATGGCATTTGGAGGTCTGTGCACAGAATGTTTGCAGGATTGAGGTTTAAAACATAAACCAAACGCTAATGAACTACAGTCCTGATCTTGAAGATTTATGCACTTACCCCCATACGTAACTTTCTGCATGTGGGCAGACCCACTGAGTTCATAAAGATTATTTATGTGTGTAAAGTTACTTACATGTGTGTTTGTAGGGTCAAGGCCTAGAACCCGAACAGCAAAGGCTGGTTTAAAAATGTTTCCAATAGCCCCTCTTGAGCTACTTCGTGGCGGTAGTTTGATTTAGCAAGGAAAAAAACTTTCTGAACATTATTTTATCTAGAGCTCTCCATCAGGTTTCAGTCTGATGCTCCACAACTCCCAAGATTTAGGGTGCAATATACAGTATTTCCTTTTATAATGCAACTGTTTTATTGGATATGAAAAGCATATGGTGAAATTGGAATAAACTATACAATTTCCCCTGGAGAAAACAAACTGAAGTTGTAAAATAAACCTACTATGGAATCTGAAAAAGTAATCATGTTTAGAGCACACAGCTAACTACCGCTCTGCAATATTATATCTTGGAAAGAGAGCAAAGAGACTTTCCTAAACAAAGAAATAGATGAACAACAAAGACTACATGAAAGATAGACCTGATAATTAAATTCAGAAAGCGCTTGCAACAAAGTCTTTTCAGTGCAGGTAATACTTTTGCAAATGTATATTTATATTTACAGTGCTTTCTTTTTTATATACATAACTTCCTCTGTTTGCTTCACATTGTTTTGTCTTCTGCAGCAGCTCCTGCAATGTTTTGGACCGTCAATCTCTCTACCACGCGTTTGAACTTTTCAGTCTGTGTCTCATTTAGGGCTAGATCATACAATAGGATCTGCGTTGGTACACATCTGCACTTACCTTCAAATACAAAACACTGTATGGACAGCAATCTTTTCACCCATCACTAAAATGCAGCTACGTCTGGGGTGGAACTAACAGTGCACGGCACTTAACAAAAAGAAATGAAGGACATCATCATTCCCAACTGAAAATACAGGGGAATTTTAGATAAGCGGAACATAGTTACCCAAACTGAAATCTGAATAGGACATTGAAATACTATAGACATCATTTTTATATGTTCAAATTAGCTCTGCTGGATTCCAAAGATGACTGAGTGAAGCATAAACACCCTTTGTCATCAAGAAGTAATGGGCTAAATCCTCAGCTGAAGTCAAGGGAGTTTACCAATGTACAGGACCTCAAGAACCGGTCCTTTAATTACTCTTATAATATCCTTTTAGGATTTGGAGCAGATTTTAGAGAGGAAAAGAGAACTAGGCTATTCCTAATAAATAAAATAAAATATAGTGCGCTTGCTATTTAAACTGCCCCAAAAGCAGCTCTGTTCTCTTTTTCTCCTGAGCTACAGCCTACATGAGAAAAGAGTGACCCTTCATTAATACTCTCCTTACAGACTGCTTATTGTTTTTACTTGTTTTAGTTCCTTGCACTTGGAAATAGAAGCAATAAATTTCCAGGGAAATGAAACTCACTTATCAGATTTTCCAAGCATCAAGTTTCATATTAGGAAAGTAAAAAATCATTCTAACTGGACTCAATATAGCTGTAAACCAATATATGGAAGCTGTATCAGAGATTAAACCTTCACGGTAGACTCGCTCACATGAGCTTCCCAATTCAGTCACAAAATCTTCTTGTAAGAGACAACAATTTACTGGGTCGGTATTTAATGATTCACAGTACAGTTGTCTTAAAAATAATACATCAAATCAATGTAGATGACATTTAACAAGAACAAATATTGTCCGCAATTGAGGCAAACTGTGAATTGCAGTGACAATCTTTATCCTTCTGCAAAACCCCCTTTACCAGCTTGTCTGAGTTTTAAGACTTTTTTTTCTTAGTCAATCTGCAGTTTTTGTATAGTAAACTCCCTATCCCCCCTTACAAAACTCTTTGAAAACTATTTTTTATTAATAAACAATAGATACACATTTTACAGAATGTCATTCTACTAATCACGTTTGTTTCTGACACTCTCATGCAATGAGCCTAATGCAGAATTGGGCCTTAGAGATATATCTTCTTGCATCGGATTCTGCCATCAGTTACACTGGTGCAAATCCACATTAACTGCACTGACTTTAATGCAATGGCTCAAGATTTACGTTAGTTTCAATCAGAATTGGTCCATAGAATATAACTCTCCCAATGTGGTAAATATGGGATATTTTGTGGGGAAAAAAATCAGTTTCATACTATTGACCAAAGGAAAAAAAAATAATGTAAAAGCACTTACAAATCCAAAAAAAGAAAATTTTTGCAATTAAAAATCTGTATAATGTATGAATTTGTGTGTATTTATATGTGCATGTATATACACACACACACACACATACACACTCTCTCTCTCTCTCTCTCTCTAACCTATATGGAAATTAAAAAAAAAAAAGCTATAGAAGACAATGGCTCAGTAAAGGAGAAGAAGCTGGATTTTTAATTCATTAGGGATTCCTGGTTCACCTTTAGTGAGCCGTTTGCCTCAAGGACTTTATTCACTGACAGTCTAACTGACAAGGTACCTGCTTCTGAGCAACCACTGCAGACTGTCAGACCAGGCTTAAATACTACATCAAAGTTACTGTTAGATTTCAGTGAAGAGACACTTCAGTGTGTCCCAATCATGCCTTAATCTTCAAGTGTTTTTTCTCTCTCTTAAAGGGTGGTGCTATATTTTTCCCCATAAGCTCTAATTTAGCCAAAGAAAGCATTGCTAAGCTATCAAAACAAGTCGTTTTGCAGTAAGCCCCTTTTCCCACTGGCTGCCACTAAGAGGCACTGCAGCCTACTTTATGGAGGTTTAAAAAAAAACAAAACCCAGCCACCCCGGTGAAGTGCATATTCCACACAACCGTGGCTCTGGTGTCATTCCCTATTTAATGGCTGTCAGTGAGGGGGAAAGACAACGTGGTGGGTAATTAAAACCAAATTGCAGGCAGGAGATGACTGCACAAGAATGATATTGTCATTAATACTGATTTAACATGCACCTGGGTAAGGTGAGGGAGCGCAGCTAGGGAAATCGAACAGACACAATTTAAAGATGTAGTGTTTCCAGCTGAAGCATGTTTAAAAACTGAATAAAACCATCATATTTTGACAGCAGATATAAAACTGAAACAAATGTGCTACACATGTCAGTAAATAAAACCCCTCCGACTCTGCATTCCCCACAAAGCAAGCTCTGTGCCCTCTCTGAAGTTCAAAAGTAAATTTTTTTAAAAGGTTTTCTTGTTGGGTTCTCTCACATCTCATTTTTTAATATGCTCATTGCTTTCTCCGCCTGGACAAAGCTGACTGACAAAGAAGGGACCTTTGATAGACCAAAACAACACTGAAAAATCCAGTGCGTCTAACGGGGAAAAAATCTACTCCATTAATATTTCAGTGAGTAAAGATTTCCCACCTGGTATTTAGTGTAGGATTGTTGTACAATTCGTTTTATGAAGAAAGGAAACTGCAGAGTAGGTAGTGAGATAGGAGATAAAACAAAGGACATTTGTTAACGATGTTGCAGACTACACTATTTTGTGATGTTGAAGTCCAAAAATGGATTTTTTTAAAAAGCTACTCCAAAACAAAATAAAACTCTCAGCTTGAGCCCAGCTTCTTCATAGCTAGGAAAGGTTTGCCTTCTGATGAGCATACAGCAAAATGTAATGAAAATCAGCAGCCTCTAATAAGCATCCAAAATTAGCAGACTGTTTTCTGAGGGAAACATTGTAAGTTTGATGCTGTGCCAATATTTTCACATTATGTCCAGCTAAAGAAGTACATTTGCAACATCTGCAAGCCTGTTTCTATCCCAGACATTGTGTACCATTAGGATTCGTGTCCATTTCAAATAAAGTGAACAAATTTCAAAGGGTCTATTTAAGAGCTGCATGCCAGAGTAGCAACTAAAATTTAAAAATATATTTATAAGAAAAAGTACATGTGAAAGAGTTCCACCTATTACTAAAACCATAGCTGTGATTGATAAATTGTTTTCTGGTTTAACCTTAAATGTGTGCGTTACAGAAATGGCTATCCTCCTGCCCAGCTCCTAATGAAGTGACTCAGAGATTCCAGGAAGATATAGTGCCATTCCATAGAGAAAGTAAATTCAAAGAACATATCTCAAAACATGAAATAAAGAGCTCAGGTAGGGATAAGAAAGCATGTTGGGCCTGATCCAAAGTCTTTTGCAATTCTGGGAAGACTTCTATAGCCTGCAAGAGACTGTGGATCCGTCCTGAGATTACTACAATAAGGCAGGATTTCACTTTCTTTTTTCCTCTTTAAAATATTCATGGTACAGCTGAAACATTTCCACAAATTTGGGATTAAATTGCAAAATGGTTGTAGGATTATTCTGATCTTTTGCTAAATACCTCATAGGCGAATTAGTTATAAAAACAAAAGCAAAAGCAAACCACAACAAATATACTACGGGAAGTTGTGTTTAGTTTGCCATGGGATTTTGTTTGTATGTATGGGGGAGGGTTGTGTTGGTGTGGTTTTGGTTTTTGGCTTGGGAGGGAGAGCTCAGAAAATGCACCGTATTTTTCAGTAGGAAGCCAGTGCTGCAAAGCACAGTGAGCACCTGTGGGTCAGATCAGGAGACTTGTAGCACCCGGACACATTAGATATCTTGAATCAAGGTAGCAACATTAAAAAAGCAGGGTGAGAAATGGCAGATATAGGAGGTGGAGCAACAACTTGCACGTGTACTGGGTCCAATAGCTGGCTCTGTCCCAGTCTCCGTGCGTGACCTTGAACAACTCACAGTCTCTCTGTGCCTCAGCTTCTGATCTGTACAGTGGGGATGATAATGCCTTGCCGCAGAGGGGGACTGCGAAGATAGGCATTCGGACTCAGGCTACACAGCAATTTTACAGCCCCACAGCCTGAGCCTGAGTCAGCTGACACAGGCCAGACACAGGCGTTTAATTGCTCTCTAGATGTACCCTTAGATACTGTAATGACAGAGGCCATAAAAAGTACCTAGAAAGACAAGCAAACAGTTTCTTTCTCTCTGAACATAGGGGAGAGGTTGCTAATGTTTAAACGAAAACTTAAAAGGAGGGGTGAAATCCTGGCCCCACAATGGGAGTTTCAGTTACTCAGACAGAAAAGCTTGGAAAATAAATTCAGTATCAGACTGGAATCTCCAAAATGGACGTGCATACAGATGCCCATGAGATCACATACCTGCTCCTCATCTTTAACTCAGATGTCTCTCTTTCTAATGACCTAAGTAACTGGAAGTCCAATAACACTCCAACATACACTGGTCACAATGATGCACCAATACATTAGACATATATCCTATGATCATAATGTGGTCTATGATTTTTAAGATCAAGTCTGGGATTTTGCTATCAATTTGATGGATTACAACACTTAACTGACAGTAATTTTAAAATTGAATGTCTTCCTTGGAGCCACACATATTTAAGGGGGAACCCCGGCCCTGTATCTTTATAACTGTTGCCCAGAGAAATGTCAAGACAAATTGCAATAGAGAGCAAAATTATTACTTAGTGAGGCACTTACTACAAGCAGTTTAATACATAGGTATGAAAAATTCAGAGTTGGGGAAAAAAGAGAATCAATCTCTTATTTAACTTGAAATCTCAAAGGCCCCAAGCCTGCAAAAACTTATGTACATGTTTAATTTACTACCATGAGTAGTCCAAATGAAGTCTACTGACAACTTTTGGTCGTAAAGTTAAGAACATGTAGAAGAGGCCTACAGTAGTTTTCATTACAATATTTCATTTTGTACTTTTCCTTGTGAATGATGGTTCCTTTCCCTCCAGCCCTGTCTCTTCTTTTCTATCTCTTGTAAAGAACCTATTGCATAATTATTATTCCCATCTAGATGGATGCTAATAAGGCTGCCGTCACCGTAAATCTGAGCACCAAAGTACTTAAAAATAAAACAATAACAATTTTCTTCTCTTTTTCTAACCTGTAAAATAAATGGCCTCGATTATAGATTATCTGTTTCCATGTGGATGCATATGAAGACCTATTCGAGGAAAGCTAATTTGGAGATATGTTTTGAATTTACTTCCAAATATGGAGAGGTCAGCAGTTTTGTCGTTTTGTTATAATTACTTTAAGAAAATCAATAATATATTTTAAAATATATATATCGGGTGAGGGGACGCACAGTAGCCTATAAAATCTTTGCAAGTTTGCCCAGCCTGAGTTGCCATAAAAATCTCAGCGGTGAGGAGAAAACCTGTCACTGCATCATCATCTTCATCATCTCCTCAAGCTTGAGGAAAGCTTATATTCAATATGCCCAGTGCTAATAAGGCTTCAAAGTAATGTCATAAAACCATTCATGCCCATAGGGCACCTGACTCGAAAGGGAGTGATCACCAGTGTCCAAAGTAGTCGTGGTGATTCATCAACATTATTCTACAATATTCATCCAAGTATGAGCCTTATCTCGTTGGAAAACAAAGGCAAATGTATTTTAAGCTAAACCTGGTTCACAAAATGTGACTGCGTTATGGGAGTCATGTAGTGTAAGAGATTGTAAAGCAGTTACCCTGATGTTTAATCCTGGGTTAACACCAGAAGAGAACTTTTACTGTGAAAAGTACGTTTTGGTGAATTAATTTTTAAATAGGGCTGGTTGGAAACCAGCTGGTTGAAAAAAATCTGAGATTTTGACACACTTCTTTTGTTCTGATGTGGAATGAAAATGAGACCTTCCAAAAAAATGTTGTGAAAAATACATGGGAAAGAGCAAGATGTCATTAGCCTGTTGGTTAGAGCACTCATCTGGAACATGGGAGACACATGGCTAAGTCTTCCTCCGCTTAACACAGAGCAAGGATTTGAATCTCAGTCTTCCACATCTCAGGAAAATGCCCTAACCACAGGACTAGAGTAAGTCCAATTGCCTATTTGTTTACATCGCTGTCCCTTTCCATGTACCCCTAAAAAACCAGTAAAAAATTGTCAGCATTTTTGACCTGCTCTATTACACTGTTGCCACAGCAGGATACAAACTTTTTTAAAAAAGAATTCCTTGTACTGGATTTATAGGCTATCAGTGTAAAATATAGATAAGGCCAGATCCTGAACTGGTGCAAATCTGGGTTGCTTCGTGGACTTCAGTAGAGCTCTGGCGATTTACACTAGCTGAGGATCTAGCGAAGTATTTTTTTTCAGAAAGGTGGAGGTTGCCAGCAGCAAACCCAGAGACATCCAGGTTAGTAGTTGTTATATTTTGTATTCTCATGAGAGCATAAAGCTAATGAGACAGGTTCAATGGAGATAGACATACTGGGCCAGAACCTCCACCCTTGGTCTACTTACTTTGCACTGGCAAGGCATTGCAAAGCAGCTGGACAAGTGACCTAAAGAGGCATCGGATGATTTCCTTTGCATAGTGAATCTTGCTTATAAACCTTCATTACACAGGGTTAATTTCTAAGGATGCAGAAGAATCAAATGTCTTGCTACCATTTCAGGACTTCCACAAAGAACCATTTTCGTAATTTTTTTTCTTGTTTGAAGTAATGTAAATAGATTTTTGTTTGCAAAGAGAAATATTGAATGTTTGACTTCTTTAAACTTAGCAAATACTGTAATATTAATGCATTCACTGAGTGGATTATGGAATGTATCTTGTAATTTGTTGCTGTCATTAGTTGTCTTTTTGACTCCTGGAGAAAAGAAGTAAGATTTCACTTCAAAAAGTTCTTCTTTATTATCTAATTATATAAAGGTGGCAGACTAATTGGTTCTCGTGTATGGATGGAGACAATCACTTTCTCTTTATGATTAGACATATGGAAAGGATTTCTAAGATCTGTAAGACTGTTGGTAGCAGTTCATCAGATGTTTTGTATACAACACATCACCTGTACAAAATGCTGCATTCTGCATGCAAGTCAGATCCATGAATGCATACATCTGAAATTCAGCCACATGTTCACATTCACAAGCAACAAAGATGTATTATAGTTGTTTCTGTTCTTGACACAGACTTGGAAACAAGATGATCATTAAATAAATACTTAGATATTTTGTTAAATTGTAACTTTCATAGGTCCAGTAGTATCTCAATCCTTGCATAGGTCAATGGGACAACTTGCAGAAAAAGGTATGAATCAAAATGATAAGCATATCGGAATCTGTTCTACTGTGAATAAAGGGTGGAAAATATCCAGCCCCATGTTAGTTGTTATGCGTGTGTAGGTGTATGCTTGCATATCCATCATATACATAGATATAGATATGACACAGAGAGAAAGAGAGAGAGTGGACATATTTTATTCCAATATTATTTCACAGGAACTGGACCTAGACTATGGAACTCAGTGCTATAATATTACACACACACACACCAAAAAAACCCAACACACATCTTATTTGAAATATTTTTTTTTTTTGTAAAATACTGGTATAGTCAAGTGTCCAGAGCTCTTGCTCAGCTCTCTAGCAAGCTGTTGGCTACGGGAAGGAATTTACCTCTGTGGAGGATGGGCAGTGAGGCAACCTCTGCCCTCCATCAAGACTTTTCCTGTGGGGGAGGTGCCATTTTGTTACCCCCAGGTTCAATGGTATCCAGTGGCAGTTTTGCTACCAACTTCAATGGACCTAGTCTTTAGCCTTGTGGTGGCAACTAACCTTCGTAATGTTGGCTTCTGAAACAGAGATCAAGGAGGTGTGGAGCAACATATTTGAAGTCACAAAGACCTTTACGATATTTGACATACCCAAATACACGCAGATAGATGTGCCCAGAGATAGATGTGCTCCCGTTCTACAGCCAAGACTTGTACCAGGAACTGGTCCAGTTAAGGACAAGTATAACTTAATTGAAACTGGCAGTCAGGGAAAACGAACTGAATATGAAGTTGAGAGCAGACTGACTACTTTTGCTTTTATATTATTATATGGTATGGCAACACATAAGGTATCTTGTTTCTCATTAATACACCCTCAATGCACCCAAAGCAGAACTGATTATGACAAGTATTCTGTAAAACAAACCTCTTAAACCCTTTCCAAACAATATGTAAAAATCACACAGTAAACCTCATTGTAGGCAACTACATGGGAAAACATGCCATAAACCAGTCTCACCACAAACAAATTATATGTAATGCACATTATAAATCAATCTCCCCTTTATTAACCACAAGTCATAGCATGCTGTGAGGGACCAATATGTAGTCAAACTACATGTGAAAACACGCTAGAAATAGAGCTAGTCAGGAATTTCAAATAAACTGATCGTGATTTTGGGGGGGTGGATTTTTAATATGCAAAACAAATTGAAATTGTTTTTTCATCCTGATTTAGGATGGGAAAATTTTCTAAAATCTTAAAAAGTTTAGTGGGACAGAAAAATAGTTTTTTGCCCAGATAGAAACAAGTCTCAATATAAACTACATACAAGTCTAATGATACAGGAATGACAGAGGGTTGAACTGGTTGAGAAAAAAGAAAACCATGGTAAACTTTAACTATTTGTTTCTCTTTTTCTCCCAAAATTTGAAATTTCATCACATTTAAATATTTCAACCATTTCTACAATTGATCAAAATTGAAGAAAATATATTCACAATAAATATTGAAAAAATTCCCATTTATTAATATTTGTAGTTTGTATGTTTAATGCAACTAAAGGCCTAAAGCATGCCAGCACTAAACCATTTGACCACCTGGGATAGGCTCAGCCAACCATGAAACAAGGACCTGGTGAACTTTGTGAGCCAATCAAGCTCATTTAAAAAAAAAATAACATGAAAATCTATTAGCAAAATTTTGCAGCCTTCTTTAGTCAAAAAAATTTTCTGAATCCAGAAATTTTGAAAGGAAAAATTTAAGTTCTGGGAACATCCCTTTTCAGCTGGGTTTGTACATTCCTCTATAAATTATGTCATAAATGCTGAATTAGTGTTTGCAGAACAATAATACACCAACTTACCTGTGTTATTACTTGTCCAGAGGACCACACTGAGGCCCCAATCCTATAAAACGGTATGCACATGCTTAACTACATGCACTGTGAGTAGTGCTAGTCAAGTTGAAGTGTAAAGTTAAGTACGTGCATAATCTTTGCATTATTGGGACCTAACTGTGCATTCCATATATGTATTTATGAAAGCTGGTAGGAAAACAGAAAACATTTTTCATAAAAATTTTTTTGCAATGTTTTCAGTCTCCTTTGGGGGCAAAATTTTGTTTAGCTGAAAATTACCTTCATACTCACCAATAAAGATTCTTACGAATCAAAAATGAACAGTGTTTAAAAAATGAAATCAGAAACATGATACTGTGATTCTGGAAAAAAAAATTCCATTAAAATAATAGTAACGTTACATGGGCACCCAGACTGCATGGTGGCAGGCCCATATTAGCCCTTGATCCTGTAATTTGCTGCACCCATGTGCATGTTGTTTCAGGACGGGGGTTTAAGTAAGTAAAAGGTAGTTAGGCAGGCAGAAAAAGACCTCGTACTATTACTTTCCCTTGTCCGTTGTTCTGGTTCTGTGTCCCACATTTGGGCCTTGACAAACAGACCTTTCCTTTCGGTTATTGCTATGCAAGTCTTGAAGTATTCCTCAGGTAACACCATATTAAAAAAATCAGGTAGACCAATTAAATGTAAAGCAAGATTAAGCTTCAAAAAGAATCTGATTTTTTTATTGTAGTTTCTGACTTTAGAGAACAGATCTGTACATTTTCCAGACATCCCACCTATATTGCCCATTCCCAATTTACAGAACCCACATGTCTCTCGATGCACCAGCTGCATCAAATGAAAGTAATTATCACCCCAGACAGAGTCAGGTGTTAAAGGTAGTGGCAGGCATTTTGTGTAAGGAAGAAAAAATTAGGAAGAAGGGAGGCTGATGAAAGGCGACTGATTTCTGTTAGTCTTTTGGCAGAGAGAGAGAGAGGGAAATAGTAAGTAATAAAACCCCATAGGGAGTACTTTCAAATGCAGTAGACAGTGAAATAAAAGTTTACTTGAAAAGGTTTTTTTAAAATAAAGTAACCACTACCAAGCAAAAAACTAAACAAAACAAACAACAAAACCCCCAAACCCTAGGAATCAGATTATAGTCAATTTAAACTAATCAGAAAGTGGTGGGGACACATGGAAACATGGATTTACAGAATGGGATTAAAGTGACACATGCCCCTCACAAAAAAAGATGAAGTATGAATCCTTGGGAAAGGCAATGGCATGCTACTGACAACGCACACAGCTTTCTTTAGGGAAGCCGGTCCATTCAGTGTCAGCAATGAACATTTGTTGTACAGTGGAGAGAAAGAGGATACCACTAAAACAGTTGTTGGGAAGCAAGAACAGTGGGTGTCATCTGGGTGCAGAGGATGAGAGTTTGCTCACACCAACTACAGAGAGGTCAGATCTGCTCAGACTTCTTGCCTTCTTTCCAATGGTCTGAGACCCTGCTCCAAATCCAGATGAAGTCCATGGAACTCGTTCCATTGACTTTATTAGGAGTTGGTTGATAACCTAAGTATTTACCCTACATTTTTCAAAAGCAGCAAAGAGTCTTGTAGTCTATAAGGTGCCACAGGACTCTTTGCTGCTTTTACAGATCCAGACTAACATGGCTACCCCTCTGATACATTTTTCAAGAAAGCAGATTTCAGTGTAGAACAGAGCATGTGAAAAGTTTGAGAAGTAAGCAGGGTAGGTGTATACTCGGAAATGTTATAGTAAGGAAACTAGTGAAAATGGAGTGTTTGAGGTCTTAATAAACCTTTGTGTATGCATGGGGGATAGTATATATAGGTTTACTTATCTAGATAGTTCCCCAAAGCTTGAAATTCAACCAAGGCTCATCAGAAAGTTGCTTTGGTTCATAAGCAAAACTGAGCTAATTTATTCCTTTGCACTGAAAGCATGTGAATTTTGTGGTTTCATACAGTTTTGACACAAAACCAGACAAGCCTTTCCACTGCATCTACATTTGAGATTTCTGAGTATTTTTTTTAAATCAGTGTATAACTCTGATAGCTGTGAGTTTGTGAATTTGCATGAATTAAAACTGAAGACTATTTTTCACCAATCCTCGTGAAGCAAAAACCACTCACATTGGCTCAGCAAAAGAGCATCCTAAATACTCCTAAAGGAACTCGTTCCAGGCTCATGGACCCATAAATTGCTCTAAAAATAGGTAAGGGCCAAATATAGAATTTCGATAGGAGTGAGGCACCTAACTTCATTAGGCTCTTCTGAGAATCCCAGCCATAATATTGTCCACATATGCAATGTGCGTTTCAGCCCTTCTTATTTTTAGAAAAAGACCTGAAATTCTATAATGAGCTATTTCCTGTATTGTCTATCAGATTCAATAGTAGAGCGGGTTGCAAATTTTCTGATGGAAACTGCTGATTTACCGAAAGCAAAATGTGTTGCAGAAATGTGTTAATTTCAATAAAATTCCATTTAGGAAAAAAAATTGAAGAAAACTTTTTCAGCCTGGAATGTTTCGATTTTGTGTTTGAAATGACCTTCCATTTCCATTTTATATCGCACTACAAGATTTAAAAAGTCAAAATCAGAACAAAACATTTCACTTTTCTCTAAACAAAATATTTTTTTTATTTCCTTTTGCAGAAAATTTTGATTTTTTTTGTTTTGTTTTCATTCCACGTTGGAATGGAAAAAAAATTCAAAATCACAAGCTTTCCCACCAAATGAAGAATCCAGTTCCCATTCAGCTCAAGGCAATAGCATTAGAAGTAGTAGTTCTTAAGATTGCACAGGGAACAAGCAACAAAGGTAACTGGGGGTAATGCATCACAGCAAAGCACATTATTCCTGGACTGTATGACTCTCAACCCTCTTTTCCAAATGTTAAAAACTAGGCTCCTCAGTTCAGATCAGGTCACATTGTCTTGACCCTGTGTGAAACACGTAGCTTCTGTGTGTGTTTTTCCTTGCCAAGTCTCCTCCATGGATGGCAGAAGAGAGGTGGTGTCTCGGCGGTGATTAGGTGAAAGCAGGGGTAATTTATCAGCAATTCTAGTGACTCCTAGAGCCAGTAGGGTTCATTCTGTCCCATCATAAATAAAAGCCTTGATCAAACATCCAGGAAGAGAGGCACATGCACTCTACGTGTTGTTAAGTTGCTGAAATGGGTAAAACAGACCAGGCTGATTCTACCCCAACAGTCAACACTCCAGTTATCAAAGTAATGTGAGTAAGCATAGAAAAACTGAACCACAGAGATGGTTAGGGTTTGATCATCATGATCATTATCATTATTCTCATTGCCGCTTCCCTGCTCTCTTGGAGAAGTCACAAGTTGTAGCACCCCTAGGAGAGCAATATTCTTTGTCCACAGCTTACCGGTAAGTAAGATTCGAGATAAGCACACAGAAAGTGAAACTAAATCTGCCTGGTGTCTTTCCAAAGACTTTTTAGATGAGCACTTCCACCGTGTCCAAGAGGCAAAAATCCAGTAAATTACATGTTTGGTTTTTTGAGCAAGGCTCTTGATGAAAGTTAGGTAATGGGTCTATCTTGGACTGCAATTAGTTGTGACTATGTGACTAGGTTCTTACATGTACTGTGAATATAAGAATCTACTGTATATACTTTGTCTCATCAGAGATGTGTTTCTTCAGGAACAACTCTCATTTTCCTGCTCTCCTTCTGTACAAAATGTTTGAAATTAACTGAGGTGCAGGGTACACAAAGTGCTTTGTTAGTACACGCGGCTGCAGTGGTTGCACTATTAGCGCATGGGTCTACATGCATCAGTAGTAATGCAGGCTCCCTACTGCAGACTGAATTGGTGTTAGCAGTTTGTAAGGTGGGTCAGTCAGGTGCAATACATTTGGTGACTCTGCAGTGTGTGAAGTTGGATGCTGAAAAACAGTTTAAGCAGAATTAAAAAAAACATCAGCCAAAATCTAGAACAATATTTACAAAAACTACAAATTATATCAACTTTGCACCTGACTCCTTTTTTGCCATTGTGAAATGGAACTGGGGTGGACTAGACTAATGGAGGTGAGAGTATTTGGTGGAGAAAAATTCTACAGAAAAAATTTCTAGAGCAGGTGGAGATTACCTGTCTTGGTTTAAAGGCCTGATCCTGCACACACTTATACATGTGGATAACTTTTACTGACTGAGTACAAATACCGATGTGAATAAAGTTAGCACCCAGGAAGTAGTCACCTTTAATGACTTAGGGACCAATCCTGCAAACATATGTATGGCTAAGACATCACAATGATGGGTACTATACTAAATAGAATCTTTAGATCCTAAAGATTTTTGGTCCAGCACTTTAAAGTAATGAAGTGTTATACAGGATTGTGGCGGGTTTTGTACCTCGTCAACCCCTTTGATTCAAGGGGGGGGGGCTGAGATTAACCCCACCTCCCTGTGTCTACATTGGTTTTACTAACTCCCCGGTAGTCAGGGCTGTATGGTACAATAGCCAGAGTCCCTCTAAATCCACTTCCCCTGGTAGGATAGCATGGCCTAGAGGCCGGAGTCCATATAGGGAGCTCCTAAAGCAGCGGGGCCCAATGGCCAGAATCTCTCTACCCTTCCTTCCCCTGGTGGGGTAGCATGGCCTAGCGGACGGAGTCTCTATAGTGTGCTCCTAAAGCAGCATGGCCTAATGGCCAGAGTCTCTCTAAATTCTTTTCCCCTCGGGGGATAGCGTGGCCCCGGAGTCCATCTATCTCCTTTGGGGTGAGAGAGGGGTCAAAGGACTATGTCATCACAAAGCGGGGGGATTAGAGACCCCGGGTAGAGGAGCCTGGGGCCCACCCACCTTCACCAGGCTCCAACCCAGGGCCCTGTCAGTGAGGGCGTGATCCGCCATGGGTCAGCGGGGAATCCTACCACAACATGCTGCCCTCAGAGTGGTGGTAGATACCACTCCCTTCCCCTCCCTGGGTCACTTCCTACCAGTTCTCCAAACTTAGCAGTTCCTGTGGGATCAGGGTCTTCAGGTTCCTCAGCACCTGGCGCTCCCTGGGGTTCCAACGGCTGGCAGTCTCTGGGCCTGCTTCCTGGCTCCTCAACTCCCCTCTCTAAGGGTCGCAACTGCTCCTGGGTTGGAGCTTCTGCGGGGCGTCCTCCTTCCCCAGCCGCCAGCCCAGACTGAGCAGTTCTGCAGGCTTTTATGCTTGGCTCCCAGTTGGAGCATGCCCAGGAGAGCCTCAGGGGCGTGGTTTTCTCTGCCAGCAGGGAAGGGTTAACTCTCTCAGTCCCAGTGCGGGGCCAGTCCACCCCGTCATAAGGATAAGCATTAAATATTACTGCACTGATAGCAAAAACTATTATGTTGACTGTCTCTGAGGATAGGATAAGCAATGGGATTAAATTGCAGAAAGGGCAGTTTACGTTGGACATTAAGAAAAACTTCTTAACTGTCAGTGTGGATAAGCACTGGAATAAATTGCCAAGGGAGGGTGTGGAATCTCCAGCATCAGAGATTTTTAAGAGCAGGTTAGACAAATACCTGTCAAGGATGGTCTAGAACAGGGGTCGGTAACCTCTGGCACGCGGCTCGCCAGGGTAAGCACCCTGGAGGGTCGGGACAGTTTGTTTACCTGTCATGTCCACAGGTTCGGCTGATCACGGCTCCCACTGGCTGCGGTTTGCCATCCCAGGCCAATGGGGGTGTCGGGAAGCAGCAGTCAGCACACCCCTCAGCCCGTGCCACTTCTCGCCGCCCCCATTGGCCTGGAGCGGTGAACCGCAGCCAGTGGGAGCCGCGATCAGCTGAACCTGTGGACGAGGCAGGTAAACAAACCGGCCTGGCCTGCCAGGGTGCTTACTCTGGCGAGCTGCTTGCCAAAGGTTGCCGACCCCTGGTCTAGAAGATAATACTAAGTCCTGCCATGAGTGCAGGGGACTGGATTAGATGACCTCTCGAAGTCTCTTCCAGTCCTACAATTCTATGATTCCATGATATTTCTTTTGTTGCTTTCCGAGTTTCTTAGGTCAGCATTTTCTAGACATAGCTTATTCCTGTTGCAGAAACAGACTTTTGAAAAAGACCAGACCAGCGGCATTTTAAAATGAAGTCATCAATTCTTGTACAGAACAGACACACTAAAGATGGCCATAGTGCAAGCTTTCCTGTTCACAGACACATCAGCCAGACCTCTCTTGCCAACTTGCCTCTATTTTGAGATTGGACGACTCCCAGCAGAGTATACTTGTTAAGTTTTCACAGCTATGATGTACTTGGCCTGCCTACTGAAACGTTCAGGGAGGGCCTTATCTGATGCCAACTATAGAAGCAGCTGCTACTATTAGAAAATCTTGAGGTTTTCAGCATTATGTAAGTGGCAGTCTGAGAATCTGTTGATCAGTAGCTGTGGCTTCACACACAAACTTGCTGAAATGATACCATGGGGAAACACCACAAAAATGAAATTGTAACTGTACCATAAGCCTAAATGAAGCTTTTCAGTTTGAACACTCCTATCTCCTAGATTTGTGTTGATTTTGTACCTGGTAAAGAGAATCTGAAAGACTACAAACTTGAAATGAAAACTGCACACAGTACCTTCTGCCTGGGATCTCTTAAGAGCCTGATCAATTATATTACTTACGCATGAGTGTACCTTTATTTCAACATACGGAAGGCTTGACATTTTCCTTAAATAATACTGAAAAAAATGCACATGAACATTTTGGTAGAGGGATAAAAAATGCTGCAGTTTACAGTTCTGAAGATCAGCCAGAAATTAGTATAGATTTCTTTCTAGGGACATTGTCAGGGCTGGCAGACCTAAAATTATACCTACCAGGTATGTGCTTTGTGTTGTCCCTCAGGTCTGCCTGTCGGCTCGCTGGGAGCAAGATTCTTGTATTTTTCAATATCCTGCCTGCTCAGTGTATTTACAAGAAGGGAGCAGACAGGCAGAGTGGAACACTTCATGACACGCATACCGGCAATCATGAAGCAACCCATCACCATGGAGTCTGTTATTGTAGGGTCACCCACTTAAACAGAAGCACTAAATCACATGGAAATAGAAAAAAAATTAAAACTAATCCGTCATGGTGGAAACCAAACACACATGCTTGAAATCTTTAAATATTCAGAGCTTTTTGAAGTGTTAATAAGAAATGAACTGAAAAAAAATCAATGGGTCTCTGGTGATATTTATCAATAGTAACTAAAGGTCAAAAACAATAATGTTTAGTCGTTTTAGGATTTGTTTTTCACAGTTGACATTATTTCATTTTAAACTTGCCTCTACAGCTTTTTAGCATAAACCCGCAGTAGGTTTTAATTTACTAGATCGTTTACTTATTTTCAGTTACACAACTGACTCTAAAATTTATGATGGCATGTTCTTGAGTATCAAAATGATAATTTACTACTTGGAAAGAGATAACATGAGGTCCTCTCTACTCTGCCACAAACCATTTGCAACACCATAGAATCTTCATGGAAATATTTTAAAGTAATGTCTAAAACTATATTTAGTTTTAAAAAAACACGATTCTCTGAACAATTGTTTTTCAGCCACATGGCCTTTTGCTCTCATTTTTCATCCATTCTGGTATAATCCAGTCTGTCTGGATCATGAGTTATCATTGGCTGCCACGGGTACACAACAATACAATTTGTCTTATTGAAACATGGGCTAGCGCCACTTGACTACAAAGAATCATTCATTTTATAATAAATCAAACATTTACTAAAATTCTCCCTTCTCCTGATGTAAAATGGGGAGCAGACAATGTCATCTATGGACTAAGAGCTGAAATAAATTCCCTTTTCTTTATGTGATGGAGCTGTATTTTGATTAATATACATTAAAAGAAACCCAACGTCCTCACCAATTTTTGAGCTATTTTCCTGGAACCCAAACAGCTAAAAGTTTCTACACCCTGGCAGTTGACAGAAATATCTTTAGATCTAGCAGGCGTGAAATCCTATCTCCCTCCCACCCCCCTCAAAGTCAATGGAAGATTTGCCATTGACTTCAGTGGAGCCAAAATTTCACCTCAGAGCGCCGGAATCTCAGTTATCACTTTCCATTTGTAACTGACTTTAGAAACTCATGTGTCAAAGCCATAAAAAGGTGGAATGTGAAAGGTTCAAAATACAAAAGAGGTCGATTTTGGGTATAACCACGAGAATGTGAGCAATCGTAGCTCTGTTGCTTCTGAACAAGAGCTCTGTTTCCATTGCTTCCACCAAATGTCAGGAAGCCCAGTCATTTGGAGATGATGTGGAACTGGCAACAGTAACATACAGTGTATTGATTATGATCAGCTATGCAGTGATAAGCACTGCTTGGGCTAAATCCTGCAAAGGTGACCAAAGAAAAACTCCGTTTGACTTCATTTTAACAACTAAAGGCTGAGCTCAGTTTGAGGGTCACGTGTTTTCCTAATTTAAGAAGGTTTACAAATGTTTTATTAATAATGACAGCTTTTTAATACGCACTATTGTGAGTCTCTCTCACACTTATTATACTGCTAATACCATATGACAGGGGTTCTCAAATGTTTCCGTAAGGCAGCTGTCTTACCTTTCCATCTCCCATTTAGCAAGCTGGGAGGGGCAAGGCAGTGGTGATGATTCCCTTATAGCTGTTTGCGATCCCAAGGTTTAGGACCTATGCCATATGCCATGGTCAAACTTTCCTAGGTGTAAATGCTGTTTCCAGGTCACCGCTTGTACTCGGGGCATATTTGGGTACCAAGAGGAAGAAATTCACTTTGAGTCAGCTGTGATAGCCTTAGGGCCGCACTAGACTCTGCTGCTGCTGCACTCCCTTGCCACGGTGGGGGAAGTGCAAATGGATCCATGAAGTTACAGATGAGCTGGACCCACATAGACGGTCATGTTTAGGGAGCCTGGACAGAAGGAGAGGCAGGACTTGTGCATGGGCTCCTAGTAGCTCACTGTTTTCCCCAGGCAGCAGAACTACACATGTTCTGTTGTGATCGGGACTCTTGTCACATACAGAGTCGGAGAGAGGATTTTGTCCTCTATGTCAGTGTTTCCCAAACTTGTTCCACCGCTTGTGTAGGGAAAGCCCCCGGCGGGCCGGGGTGGTTTGTTTACCTGCCGCGTCTGCAGGATCGGCCAATCGTGGCTCCCACTGGCCACGGTTCGCTGCTCCAGGCCAATGGGGGCTGCTGGAAGCACGTAGGCCAAGGGACGTACTGGCCGCCGCTTCCAGCAGCTCCAGTTGGCCTGGAGCAGCGAACCGCGGCCAGTGGGAGCCACGATCGGCCGGACCTGTGGACGCGGCAGGTAAACAAACCACCCTGGCCCGCCAGGGGCTTTCCCTACACAAGCGGTGGAACAAGTTTGGGAAACACTGCTCTAAAACATACCACAGACCTCTCCGTCTGGCTATAGGTATCATTTTTTTTCTTGGAGTGTCTTGTGACTAATGGCTTGGCCATGACCCAGTTGTAAAATGGTTATTGTGACTGTGTCGGGGTCTGAGCAGGACATGTTGCATGTGATTGAGGTTGCATAGTAGAAGACTGGATGTAGGGAATGGGCAGTCTTGCAACTCCTGTGTTGACTACTGCTGTGTTAGTGAATTGAAAAACTACTTCACTTGGACCATTTCCCAGCATGCAGCCCCTTGTCTTCATGGCTGGCTCGCAAACAGGTCGGGTGAAAGGTTCAGGAATGTGGGGCAGGCACAGCTATTACATACAGTTCTTTGAAGCTTACATAATTCAGACATAAGTGGGTTTGAGTTCTTCCTGAATAAGACCCTCAGCAGGTGAGTTTCAAAAGTATTCAGCACTGGTCTAAGTCTAGAGTTTGGGCAATGGAGAGTGATTTTGGCAAGCCCATCTTCACTGTCTCGTTGACCATGGTGAGAACACAGAACTCCCTTACGGACTTCAATGGGAGCAGGAACAGGCCCGAAGTGCAAGAAAACTGTCTATCTCAAAGAGAATTTCTCCAGCTGACAAATGTGTGATCAAATATTTTCTATGAATGCAGTATAGTAACAGGGAATTCTCAAAGATCCAATATGCCAAAGGGACAAGCTGCACTAAATGCTTTTCCTTTAGATTTACTGTTGTCAAGATCAGCTTTAGCTGGATCTGTATAGTACTTGTGCTTTACCCAGCCTTTTTCTCCTGCTGCAAGAAGAACAATAATGAGAGCGTTAAGAACAAAGTCTAATGTAAATGGGTTTGGTATGTAAGAAACATGCTTTGATTTATCCTGTTTACATTTAAAACCATGCATCACTCTGGCTTTAATTCAAACAACTTACTTGCACATATGTTGGAACATTCCAAGTTTTCCCATCACTCTTATAATGTAAGCAAAATCTAATGTATGGCTGGTGGCTATATCTTACATGCATTTGGAGGTAAAATAGCTATTCAGTGATATCATATGCACTGCCTTGTTGTCAGTACCCACAATGCTTTTCTCTCTCTGCTATTAAATGGCATTGCTGGCAGTGCAGCGGTCTTATCACAGACCAGGAAGCCATGAATTCCTGAATTCTAATCCCAGCTCTGCTACTCACTCCCAGGATGGCCTCGGGCTAGTCACTCAACCTCAGTGCTTCAGTGTCCCCATCTGTAAAGTAGGGATAACAGCACAGGGGAATGTGAAGCTACATGAGTGATGGTTGTCAAGTGCTGTGAAGATGAAAGATGCTAGAAACTGTGCTGTAAGGGCCAAGTGTTATCATGGCTTCTGAGCTCTGAAATGTTTGATATGATTGTATGTGTACATAATTGTGATGGTAATTCAGAATGCAAATTTGAGATATTTACATTTCTTCCGGGCAAGCTTAATGTTCAGTTATCAAGGAAACTATCTTTTGCAGAAAGAGGGTATCACTTATTCAAAGGTTCCCTTAAGCCTGAAGGCCTAGCAGGTCTATAATTTCTATTTTTTAAGCGAGCCATAAGATAACAGACTGTAGCAGTTTCCTTGGAGTTATTATGGATTATTGATCAAACAATGACCATAAATAAAAATGTCCATCATAACTGGAGCTTAGTATAAGATTCCCTCTTCCGCCCCCCAAAGCAACCCTGTCTTCATTTGTGTATAGTTTGCAAACCAATGTACACACCACTGGAAATATAATTCTATTCATAACGAACTTTTAAATGCAAGGGTTGCATTTACTAATCCATTTCTGCTATAATACGAGATATGAAGAGCACAGGCCTAGCTGATGTTAGGTGACTTTGCTATTTTTAGAATATTTAGAAATATCAGCATTTCAGTTTGATTACAAATAGACATTTGACACAGAATAAGTTCTACTGCAGCATCTAAACTTCAGTGTCAGACAAAGGTTCTTCAGGAGACAATAATCTAGCTCATGCACTCAGCATGACCTCCAGCACCAAATACGTCTCTACACATCTGACCTGTTCTTCGTGGCAGTAAAAGAGCCAGAGAAGCAACATGGAGCTAAAGTTACTCAGACAAGATCAGATAATCAGATGGAATAGGAATCATTGCTTTGAGTTTGTTAGTGCTGATGGTTGTTAATTTATGTTTATTTGCTCATTAACCATTCACCTGCAGAGCTGGTTGATACTGTAGTTTGGTAAAACATTGGTATAAAATTCCTCAACTCAAATCATTCCATAACTATGTCCTCTTCTGAATTTCTCTCAGTGTCCTGAATTCTAAATGTTGTTACAGATAGATTATTATAGTTGGAAGGGACATCAGGAGGTCATCTAGTCCAACCCCCTGCTCCAAGCAGGACCAATCCCCACATGGCCCCCTCAAGGATTGAACTCACAATGCTGGGTTTAGTAGGCCAATGCTCAAACCACTGAGCTATCCCTACCCCAAAGTGTGTGTGTATGTGTATATATATATATAGAGAGAGAGAGAGACCTATCTCATAGAGCTGGAAGGAACCCTGAAAGGTCATTGAGTCCAGCCCCCTGCCTTCACTAGCAGGACCAAGTACTGATTTTGCCTCAGATTCCTAAGTAGCCCCCTCAAGGATTGAACTCAAAACCCCCTGGGTATAGCAGGCCAACGCTCAAACTACTGAGCTAGTTCTTTTAGGCCTGATTCTGTACACTGATTGGCACAGGTGATCCTTATGGCCTGACATCAATAAGGCTCTCTATGGGCACCCATGTTAATAAATGTGCAGAACTGCAACCTGCTTGCATAATTTTTGGGGCAGATACTCTCTTTATTTTTGTCTCTAAATTCTACATCGGCAGTGCTTGAATTGGAGCCAATACCAGGGACTACGTGTTTTATCGGAAGGCAAATACCTTGTAAAACACATCGGGAACCTTTGGAACGAAAGCCGCTATGCCCTGTAAATGTCATTCATCATTATTATTCTGTGGCCCAGCTGAAATTCTGATGGCTGGCCTGTATTCAGAGACATGTTGTGTGGGACATTCCCAGGTTTTCCCAGCACAGAACAGCCTGGATTATTTAAGATGCCTGGACTCTCTTAGAAAAGTCTTACACTACATACATTTAAAAACAGAAAAGCAACAGGACGCAACATATTGAGGCCATCAATACATTCATGAATCTCAATGAAAACATTTTCAAAGTAAATAACTGTCAGGATGTGTACACGACACACACACTACCAAGATTGCTTTTACACTTTTTCTGTCAGTATCAATTAATTTGGCTGAAGCTTCTAATCTTCCTCCCATCCAACCTCCACGTGTTTGTGTAGATGTGTTCATTTGGATCGCACAATATAGTTGTACGGTGAGAAGCGCCACTGCAGAAATACTGCTTAAAGCAGTATTAAGCTTCCTTTTAGTGTCTCTGTCCCCTGCAATAAACAAAGCTTTTGGCTTTAACCTGGTTTATTGAGAGAAGTGGAGATGTTGACCTTCCCTTTTCCTTTTAACCTTTGCCTCTTTCCGTCTCAGTTTTGACAGCAGAGGAGAGGGCATTCTTGACACCGGTGGGGGTAAAGATTGGTTGTCTTCAGCTATCAGGCCATTAATGTTTAGCCTCTTTAAGGGGTAACATTTAGAAAGCTACCTGGAATAAATGCCTGTCTGCTTCAAACAACATGTGTATCAAACAATGGATTCCAATTTGGGACTCTGGGAGTTCCTGGCCAATTGTTAAGACTTTGCACTCCTTTCACTCCAGGGAGGTCTGAAATGTCAAAATCTTCTGTCATCTCACTTGTCATATCACATCCCGCAAAGGAACACAGAAGCCATCATCCGTTCTGCTGTTTATTGTCATGAAAACCCATAAATACTCATTCTCCATAAACAGTATCAGCCCAATTAAAGCACTCTTTACCAAGCCTGATCATTTTCAGACAGAAAGTATTGATTTATCCACCTATGGGCACTGCATAGAAACATCTCTTAATGAGAATGATAGTGACCCCTGACCTCTGCCCTTTCACCCTATAATATACTCTCTCAATTTTCTGTTAAGTGGTCTAGTGGCACATCAGCAGAGATGGAAAGACACTCTGATTCTTTAATGTCGACACTGGAATGCTCAAAAGGAATGCTCAAATCTTCATTGTAATGGGAGGTGAACAGAAAGGTCACTTATATGCAGAGCTTTCAGCTTGTTTGACAAGTCTTCTTTAATAAGTGAAACATTGTTGGGGTACACTTGTCCATCAAATGCCGCGGCCACTCAGTACAGACACAACCAAACGAAAACATTAGCAACCTGATTGCTTGGTTCTGGAAACTGTTCCCCCACCACCTCTCCAAGTTCCTTTCCAATAATTTGTATGTTGACTTACAAAAAAATTCTCGACCTATAACAAGCATAAGAGACACTTGATTTTGTTCTGTTCAGAAACCTGCAATTTGTAACTCTGCGGCGTATGTGGCTGGTAACTGAACTGGTATACAAGCCAGTACATTCAGTAGTTAGATTAATCCTCCTTTGGAGGTTGATAGTTGTTTGATATACGGTACAGGGCTGACACAGGTTATTCTAATGCCACTTTACTAAACACATTACAAAATTGTGCAGGGAGTATACACCCTTCATGCAGATAAATGCACACAAGAGAAAATCCTAACAGCTTTTAATTTCCATGCTTTTCAGTTTTATTGATGTAAATGCAACTGTTTATAGGACTAATGACACAGGCTGGCTCAGCTGAGTCAATTACATCAGTAGGTACTTGGATCAGATATTTTGCCTGCTTTCCATTTGCACCGTCTATATGTCTGATATTTGACTACAATTAAATTGCACCATCGTGATTTGGCACTTGCCATATGTTGTATCTCAAAGCATTTTAAAGGACAATGAAAAAAATATATATAACATAGTTCAATGTTTGTATGCAGGCATATGTATCAATCATTATGAGCAACATTCAGTAAATAGCCAAGAGTGTTACATTATGGTGTCCTCTAATCTATGGTGGTGTTAAATGAATAGGAATGTTGAGAAGGATGTTAGGGTCATTTACTGTTCTAAACTGTGTGGGATTGTGTGTGTGTGTGTGTGTGTGTGTATGCATGTGTATGTTTGTTTTGGGGTGAGCGGGATATTTGGTGAATTTTAGTACTCATGAAAGTGAGACACTAATGGCACCATCTGGCCTACTGCATAGTGCTGTGCAAACTTCTCACACACAGCTCTGCCAATGCACTTCAATTCTGACCTTCAGCACCCCTTCAGTTCCTGTAATGAGTCTACAGCATCTCTTGAGAAGAAACCATCTATTGTTGTGGTTTCAGCTAAATTGTGCAATGTTTTGCAATGTGGGCAACTGCCCATGGGTGACTAGCCTGAAGCCACTAAACGCAAATCTGAACCTTGCCTTGTGGAGGTGAAGAGCTTGTGTAATAAACCCATACACCATTTTATGAGATTCCATCTCCTTTACAATTCACTCATCAAAAATAAGCAGAATTAATTTGGATTTAACATCTGATTCAAAGCATAGCACCCACAGCGGACCCAATTCTGCAACCCTTACAGTGCCTAGCACTTATGCGAGTACTCATGCTTCAAATCACTGGGACTATTTGTGTGAGCACCACTTCACTTGAGTAAATGTTGTGCGATCAGGGCCTGAATGATTGATGCTAGATCTGCAATGTTATATCCCTTTCAGAGACAGAATACTGCACTAGACTGGCCACTAGTTCCTGTGTTCTACAGTAGTTAGTTAACCCATGCATGTACCACACTAGAGCATATAAAAGAATGTGACTTCAAGGGCTGCAGTGTTTGTTGAGAGTCCATAATGCATTGAACAAAAAGGTGCATTTGGGCTCCACAGTGCCCTCCTCTAATTTAGATCAAATCCACGCCCATCATTTCGATTGAAACCAGCACTTGATCTCATTGTCTATGGTGCTTTTTGCAACTTACATAGCACCTAACAGTGCTTATAATAATCATGAAGGTAGGAATAATGTCATTCTTAGATGCATTCATCCTTTGCTATGATATAGCTCTTTTTTGGACTCTTCCTTCCATTATTTAATTTAGAATTTTGGCCCATTCTTTATTAGTCAATGGCAACTTTCTATAGCCAGTAATAGAATTATCCAATAATACCTACCTAAAGTGATCAAATTTAGTCAAAATAAAGGAAAATTATTTTATTTTTAGGAACTAAGAATACTGGATCAGACCTAATGTCCACCTAGTCCAGTACCTTGTCTCCAATAGTGGTCAACAACAGATACTTCAGAGATGGGTGCAAGAAACCCTGCCATAGGCAGGTGTGAGATAAGCTGCTCCCCATGAAGGTCTGATCCTAATCTATACTAGTTAGGGATTGGCTGAAGCATGAGGTTTTATCCAGCTTTCAAAATGTGATAGCATTAACTATTGCAACTCTAGATATTGTTGTTATTCATATAAATATCCAAACCCTTTTTCGATCTTGCTTGATTCTTGGCCTCAGCAATATCCTGTGGCAATGAGTTCCACAGATTTAATGCACATGATTTGATTACAGAAGTTTTGATCAAATTAATTGGAAGAATTCTATTAACGGGATTGAATTAAATGTATAGAATTGTATATTTGCATTTTTGTGCAGTCTGTGTGACCTCCTAGAAAAGTATTAGTGCCCATCAATGAGATTCCTGGCTTGCAGGGGCAATTGCATTGGATAGTTTCACTGTAGGGCAGTAACACTTTTAGATGCCACGGCAAATGGCTATGGCCTGTGAGGTTGCGATGTTGTAGTGATCTCTGGTAGGCACACAGAAATGAACTAGAAGAGCCCCTTGTGGGATTTGTGAGAATAATTTGATTTCTTCAGGTATGAATGTGACCCACACATTTCTAGGCACTGCTCATTAGTTTGGATTATCCAGCTACCTTCTTTCTTCTCCTTTATTCTTCTGTCCCCTCAGATATAGAGAATGTCCACCAGTTTCTGCCCTTTATTTTGGTCTTATGCTGGTCTGTTCAGGCTTCTGAGAGTCATGTTGATCAATTTGGCTCCTTTCTCTCTTGTTCCATATATTGTTTCTCTTGGCTGCTCTTTTTTTTTTCCTGTTTCCAGGTGGTGTCTGTATCATCACTTGTCACAGAGGGTGTGTTGGTGGAATCTTAATGCGAGTCCTAAATATGTCCATCATCATCTTACCATATATGATTCTTCAGATTGATTTGTTCTACTTAGAATTTCTGATGTTGCAAGAAACTCTCCAATGTCCTCTGAAGATATTCCACAGGCATTTACTTTGGAATGAATCGATTTTCTTACCAATTCAAGGACATGAACACAATCATACTAGGCAAGCAATGGTCCATCTAGCCCAGTATCTTGTCTTCTGATAGTAGCCAGTGCCAGATGGTTCAGAGGGAATGAACAAAACAGTGTAATTTCAAGTGCTCCATCCCCTCTTGTCCAGTCCCAGCTTCTGGCAGTTGAAGGTTCAGGGACACCTGGAGGTTCAATTTCTGTTGTAGATTTCCATGACTCTGTGGAATAAATGATGGTAGACATGATGCTGGGGTTAAAAATTTGTATTTTTGTGTGACTGCCAATCATGCTACTTTTCCAAATCTTTTCACGTTTATGAAAGTTGTTTGCTGCTTTTGATATTCGTTACCTGATATCTAGCATGGTGTCATCATAGCTGCACATCTCACGCCCTAGATGGGTAAAATACCTTCCTTTTTCTAGAGTTTCTTCATCCACTCTAATGGTTTCTTTTGGGGCATTGATTTTGTCTTGCCTTTATTGATGGACAAACCATCTTGTTTTACTGTATCTGCCAGAAGCTGGGTCTCTTCGTCCATTAAGTGAGGCATGGAATTAAGGAGGACAATATAACCAGCTACAATGAGGTCATCCAATTGTGCTTTATCACTAGTCCATAAAATTCCTTGGTTGCCTTCTGTGATTTCTTTCCTCACGGCCTCATCAATGACAAGTGCAAACAATAGTGGGGACATAATACACCATTGTCTTACTCTGGTTGTCACTACAAACCAATGGCTGATGTTGTCACCATCTCTGACAGCACATTTGTCATTACCACATAGCTCATTGATGAGTCTATCCTGTTGCCTTGGGGTAAACTATTTTGGCAATACTTTACTGATAGCTGAGAATGTCCCTCATGTTCATAGAATATCAGGGTTGGAAGGGACCTCAGAAGGTCATCTAGTCCAACCCCCTGCTTAAAGCAGGACCAATCCCCAGACAGATTTTTACCCCAGTTCCCTAAATGGCCCCCTCAAGGATTGAACTCACAACCCTGGGTTTAGCAGGCCAATATTCAAACCACTGAGCTATTCCCCTCCCCACTCCTTTGGCTACATTCCCAGTAAATCATGTTGCAGTGACCCTAAGCAAGCATTCTTTCTAAGGGGACATATTATACTCCCCTCCATAGACAGGCATAATTCCACATTCCCATTAGTGTTACTGAGATGCACACGTTTTCACCCTGTAGTGGGCACAAACACTGGAGAACATCCTAATGCACTGACTTAATTTTTGCGTGTGTTGCTTTAACCTAAAACCTTTTTTATTCTAGACTTCGTTAAACAAAAATTAGTTCCCAGGCTAAGAGCGTGCAGTAGTTTAATACAGAGAAAATATTTACAGTAAATTACACTCTAATCTTAAGTGGTCCATGAGCATGCTACATAAATACCCATTTCCTATACTAACTGCCTGCATGTTAGAAAGGGTCATAAAGCCCTTTGCAATAAAAACGAGGCAGATGCAGAAGGAATCACTTCACCCATGACTGAAATGCAGCAACCTCTGGGGCAAAATGCAACAGATTTGTGCAGAGCACAGCAGCCGCATACAGCAATGCAGAACACAGAGGGATAGTTTAAGCTGGGCAGTGAAAAATACCTATATCCGTTACAAATACTGTATGAAATACAGTATTTTGTACAGCCAGATACTATGCAATAAAACACCTATGGCCCCATAAGCTGACTCTGGCTTATGGGGCTATATAATTGCAGGGTAGATGTTCAGGCTTAAGGAGGGAGGCTATAAAGGAGGAGGGAGAAAAGATTCCTACACATGCAGAAATGGGGCTGACATGGAGGGAGAGGGAGGGGAAGCGATGACACGTTAATGTAGAAATGATATTTACAAAGCTGTACCATTCTACCATGTGATGCAGGAGTTTCTGTGGATGAAGTGCCAGTTGAAAAGCTATGTTCAGCCAAGGTGCAAGTTAAAGCTACCTCTAAACAGCCCTTCTCTGGGAGGCATGTTGTCTTAAATCTGTAATGTAACACAACAGAGAATTCATCAATCCACACAAGAAGTGCCTGTCGCCACAGCACTGTACAATGTAATGGATTTGTTGAGGGCTAGGTTTGCACAGTGCGTGATCAAAAAAGGGAAAGACTTGCCCTTACAACAGGGTGTTGCAGAGAGGAGGGAAGATAGGATAGAACAACCCTAGCCTCATCCACAACTGCAGGATGGCTTGGAACAGGGGTCGGCAACCTTTGGCACGCGGCTCGCCAGGGTAAGCACTCTGGCGGGCTGGGTCGGTTTGTTTACCTGCCGTGTCCGCAGGTTCAGCCGATCACGGCTCCCACTGGGATGGCGAACCGCGGCCAGTGGGACCCACGATAGGTTGAACCTGCGGACACGGCAGGTAAACAAACCGGCCTGGCCACCAGGGTGCTTACCCTGGTGAGCCGCGTGCCAAAGGTTGCCGACCCCTGGCTTAGAATAACATCTGCAAAATACCTGAGTGGTTCTGACTGCTGAATTCATAGATTCCAAGGTCAGACGGGAACACTGAGATCATCTAGTCAGACACAACTCCCCCCAAATAATTCCTAGAGCAGACCTTTTTAAAAAAAAATCCAATCTTGATTTAAAAATTAAGAGTGAAGGAGAATCCACCACGACCTTCAGTACGTTATTCCAATGGCTAATTACGCTCATTGTTAAAAACGTACACCTTATTTGTCAAGTTTCAACTTCCAGCCACTGGATCGTGTTGTACCTTTCTCTGCTTGACACATATGGCTAGCCAGCTGGGGACTGGCGGAGCCACAGAGCATGTTCCCATGGGGATATGGTTGCAGAACCAGTGCCCTCAGCTTGAATGCTCCCTATACAATCTTGAGTACTAAGGAAGGAGCCTGCCCTATTGCTTGTGCAGCGAGAAGAGGATCTTTTTTGCCCTCTTCCCACAAGCAGGATAAAGGGCAGGCTTTAGGCCTGATCCAGCAAATCTATTCTCCTGCAAACAGTCATCACTCATATGAGTTCTCCTGTTGGCACTATTCATTTTCTTCAATTGAAAGGGCTACTTGCATGAGCAAAAAATGCTTACAAAGGTCTGCAGGATCTGGCACTTAGCTCTCTCTGATTCACACATGGGGGAAGATGATGATGTTGACATTCAAGCCTACGAGATTGATTGGTTTTTCATGCATTGCACATTTATAAGTGTAAATGATGCAGAACATTCATGCACATGATAATCAATTAATAGCAGTATTTTATACAAGAACTAGGACTCCACATACTGTGAAACTGGCATATTTTACTCTAAATTGACCTAATACATTTCCAGGAATGTGTCAATTAAAATTTTAGCCTTTTGGAAGAGGGGGAGAGAGGCTACAAAATCCAGGCTAATAAATACTGGGAATAAAATCAGAATATTGGTTTCCAGCTGGCATATTAAGGGAGGTTATAATTTAGAGAAATAAAGAACTGGAATTAGGCACCATTTCAGTATAGGCAGCCTGCTACTGCCCCTCTGCTAAACATTTCATTTCTCTAAGTCAGATGTTCTAAATGTGTAGCTGTTCTAACCTTGTTTCTTTGGTACCATACAAGAAAAAAAACAAAACAACAACCCTCCACTATCCTTAGGGACCTTGATTTGCTTCCAACATATGAAGATAAACAGCCACTTTCTAAACATGATAGCATAATTGACCAACATATATTATAAAGAAAAAGTACTCACCTGCGTCCCTCATGACATCTTAGATTATTGCAACTATAACACCAAAATTAAGAATCTGATCCACTTTTCACTCTTTCTGCTCTTTGTTCTCTCTCTGCATTTCTCTCATCTCAGAAAATGAAATGGTGTCACTTTTGTTGATGGTCAGTTTCACATTCAGGTTCTCATTGCAACTGATCTTTTTAAATCACGGAAATGTTTCTATTTGGTTTAGATTTTGTTTTGTGTATGTGTGTGTCTATTATACAAATACATATTTTTGGCCTCAAATGTGAATCAAGTCTCCGCTTGGGAACTGATTACATAAGGAACCAGATATTAGGAGTGGCCCCACTAGAGCTGATGAGAGTTCTGCCATTAACTTCAGCGGGCCAGGATTTCACCCCAAAGTCTCTATTCACAAATACAGAAAGATCAGAGGTACAATAACAGTTTTGCCTTATTGGACACAAAATATTACTACTAAAATTATGCCTGCCTGTTTTTAACAGTAGATCAAAATCAGAAATTATTTTGAAATGAATTGACATAGAAGAAAAATTCATCCTAACAAACTTTGAGGTTTGATTTTCAAATTCTTTACTGATGAGATGTTATCCACTGCTTACGTTTACTGTTTAAACCTTAGCTGTCTGTGTTTTATGTACATTTCACTGCTACTTAAGTATTGTGTGTTTTTGTGAGCTATTTTATTTGTCATTGAAACATTTAGAGACAGGAATAAAGTTTACATTCTAGCTTAGCCTCTGGCTAGTGTTAAATTTCAGCTGGAGCCAAAGTGCAACAAAAGCATCTGACCAACAGAGAAGAAACAGTAGCATTTTTGCTTCATGTCTTAGAAAAAACACTGAACTCTAACTCAGGGAGTAGGGAAAATTATTTCAGTCCATTTCATCAGTCTTTCCAGAAATAGCTACCATTTTCAGCATTTGGGGATGCTTATCCACAATGCACAAGTATTGCCCCAAAAGGAAACCAAGAAAGCGGTGCTAGAACAAAGCCTGTGATCCCATTACCAATTTTCATTAAATCCATAGGGGCAAACGATAACATTCTCTCAAATGTGTCAATCAGAAATTCCAAACTGGATCAGAATTCCATCATTCACGTTTAAAATATCTAGATATTTTCACTACTCTCTCTCTACATATATACACACACATGCATAGACACACATACGCACACACCCTTGCAATAGGATTGTGTGATTCGGGATTGGGGGGGTGATTTATTTTTGCATATGTGTGTGTGTGTGCGCGCGCTCTGTCTTTTTGTCTGGTGGCAGCTGTTTCGTCTGACCTCTCCCATCTAAAACTGCTGGGCTGTGCAGTTCCAGCATACCTCATGGGGCTTCTGTAGAAACAGTGTTGTTTACCATCTCAAAGAAGCAGCGGTTTTGTCGACCGATCACACATAATAATGATAATGATCATGCCCGAAGCTTACATGCACTCATCAGCATGATGCCAGCTCCAGAAACACCTGAGGAAACATACATTTAAGAGCAAAACTGTGGAATAATATCATTTCTATTCATGCCTCAACTACCTGTGTGTAGGTGCACTTCCCAGGACTCTCACTACAGGCTTCATTAATATGGTATTTCCAGTGGACGAGAGTTTTCTTTACAAACTAGAGTCCATTAATATTTATTATTACAGCTGAAGGGAGTAGCTGGTCTTTCCTTTTTAGAAAAGGACTTTCAAAATATTTGAGGAAAGCAAGTGAAATCTGCAGACACTGTCCAGGACTTGATCCAACACCCACTCAAGCCAATGGAAAGCCCAGCATTGATTTCAAAGGCCTTGGGATGAGGCCCTGAGGCACAAATTAGCACCAAGGAATGATGGAACAGCCTTCCCCCCACCCCCCTTCTCTCAGCAACAAGATAAGGCAGCAAAACCCTGTATCTTCTAGGGTGAATTTTATTTTTGTTGGCTGCTGCTCTCGCAATCATTTTGACAGCTGTGCCTGGGAATGACCTCCTGAGAAGCACACATGCTCTGTACTGGCTTTTCATTTTGTGTGCGTGAATTATAGCCACCTGAATGTATCTGCTAGGTGGACATAAAATAATTGGTCCTAATCCTGCAGGAGGCTGAGGAGCTGATCATCTTCAGTTCCCACTGACCTATAATGAGGGCCAGCTCTACCATTTTTGCCACCCCAAGGAAAAAACAAAAAAAAAGCGGCTCGGACTCCTCCCGAACTGCCGAAGCAAAAACAAAAAAAAGCCGCTCAGACTGTGCCGCCCCAAGAATGGACAGCATGTAAAAAATCCACATAATTGAATAGCTCCTTGGGGTTATGTCATCTTCTCCTTTGATTTAAAATGACTTCCTAAGTAACATTTATTCTCTCTCTTTTGAATTACTCTTTTATACCAAAAAAACTTTAATAACTGAATTGTTTGGTTGTTTAAAGCTTTTATAGTTTCAGCCCCTTTTTGGCATTGGAGCCACAGAGCTTGTGTCATTTTTAGAACCTTGAGGTTCTTCTTTCACTGAGACCGTATAACTTCAGACTTTTCCATATGAGCCAAATTACTAACATTCAGGACCTTGTTTAAACATTGTTATTTAAAAACTATTAATATGTAGTAAAGATTTTAGGCTGATGGGGCACCTATGGGCTAACCACGCCTTTACATGTCGCATTTAAAAGTATCGCAAACCTCAAAGGGAAAAAACCAGCCTGGGTCAATCCTTTTCAGAATGCCTGTTCATCCTTTTACTTTTTCAGTTAACTGAGAGATTTGTTCATTCACCAGAAGAATGTATTGGTGCAATCTTGATCCACAGAGAAGAAATATTATAAGAAAGAATAACTAAGATATATTGTGCATTTTTATTTGCCAGGAAAATACACTTAGCTTTTAGGGGGGACTCATAAGTTAATAAATTGCCTACGGGGGGAAAAAATCCATCCATAAATCTTTGCTTCCTTGCTTTTCATTGTAAAACTCTATTACTGTCCCTCAAAGGGTTAATGGTTCTCTTGGCTGGAGAACAATTCATTCTATGGCTAAACGCAATGACAAATAACCATTATTCTTTCCAACTGCACTGATAATCGGGACAGCTTAAACATTTTCGCCGGTATAAGTGAAACCATTAATCCTCTTGGATTTCACGATAAGTGGTGACTGCGAAATAATGACTGTGTCATTGCAGGCAAGAAAAAATGTTAACAATTAAAACAAGTTAGCCATTATCTTACACAGTACTGAATCGCTTTCACATTTCATTAGCAATATTGTAAGTGATATGTACCTTATTAAAAAGCTCTTATTATCCAAGAAACCTAATTAGTCAAAATCTCTCAGTCACTGGTTTAATTTTCTAATGATATAAATGCTGTGTTGGGTAATGCAATGCGAGGAGACTCGGCTGTTTGTCCAAAAAGAAGTTCCAGAATGAAATGCACAGGATGCTTTACAATGAAGCCTACTGTGTAGAGAAAGCAAACTCCTTTATTATTGTTTTTTTAGGTAAACTAGGATTTTGTTTTCAATATATCACATGAACACGCAGGGGGAAAAATCATCTTCTCCTTCTCTGCTTAAGCCAATTGCTAAGTGCTGTGCAGATTGTAAGGGCCAAGAAACGTCAATGTAACTTTTTTGTGAGGCAGCAAGAGGCATTTTTATTCTCCTCACATTCAACCCTGAAGCTTCCTATAAATGAAACTGATGAACTAACACCTGAGGCACATCTACACCTGGAAACACAAGAGAAAGAGGCCTCTGTATTTCTCGAATGCAATGTCAGAGATCACATTTTCAAATCCTATAGGCTTTAGCCTCTAAACCCCTAAAGAAGACCCAAAGTAATACCATGGCTGCTGCTGCCTTTAAAATATATACAGGACTAAAAATATGTATCACTTTTTAAAAACAGACATTGTTTGTGTTATTTTCTTGGCCGGTAGAACTTGGTGTGATTTTTCTTTTAACACAGTAGGGCCAATGTAGGGCTCAATCCTGCAAATGCTCCCAAGCACAGAATGTACTGCACTTAATACACCTGGTAGTAAATGTTCGCATGGCACAGTCCATACTTATTATTTCTCATTTATCTAATGCCAACCTATTTGACTCTGTACAATAGATACAGCATATTATAATCAGAATCTATTATTTCCAACAGGAAGTGACTAGTTATTCATACCTGTGATTTCCCAATTCACAAATATCACCATCCATAATACACAGAAACAAAACCAAATGCTCTCCTCAGATTTGCATGCTGAGCTCCCAATGGCTACGTGCATCTGCAGGTCAATATTTTTATGGGGCCGTTGCCTCTACATAGGGACACAGGGTCTGATCTGAAGCCCATGGAAGTCAATGGAAAGACCTCTATTAGCTTCAGTGGACTTAGGGTCAAGGCTTTGGATCAGTCACCTACTCTATAAGGTGGATAGAAAGCTGGCTAGATCGTCGAGCTCAATGGGTAGCGATCAATGGCTCCATGTCTAGTTGGCAGACAGTATCAAGCGGGGTGCCCCAAGGTTCGGTCCTGGGGCCAGTTTTGTTCAATATCTTCATTAATGATCTGGAGGATGGCGTGGACTGCACCCTCAGCAAGTTTGCAGATGACACTAAACTGGGAGGAGTGGTAGATACGCCGGAGGATAGGATAGAGAGGGACCTAGACAAATTAGAGGATTGGGCCAAAAGAAATCTTATAAGGTTCAAGAAGGACAAGTGCAAAGTCCTGCACTTAGGATGGAAGAATCTCATGCACTGCTACAGACTAGGGACTGAATGGGTAGGTAGCAGTTCTGCAGAAAAGGACCTAGGGGTTACAGTGGACGAGAAGCTGGATATGAGTCAACAGTGTGCCCTTGTTGCCAAGAAGGCTAACGGCATTTTGGGCTGTATAAGTAGGAGCATTGCCAGCAGATCGAGGGACGTGATCATTCACCTCTATTCGACATTGGTGAGGCCTCATCTGGAGTACTTCTTGTACACTACAAGAAGGATGTGGAAAAATTGAAAAGAGTCCAGCGGAGGGCAACAAAAATTGTTAGGGGGCTAGAGCACATGACTTATGAGGTGAGGCTGAGGGAACTGGGATTGTTTAGTTTGCAGAAGAGAAGAATGAGGGGGGATTTGATAGCTGCTTTCAACTACCTGAAAGAGGTTCCAAAGAGGATGGATCTAGACTGCTCTTAGTGGTAGCAGATGGAAGAACAAGGAATAATGGTCTCAAGTTAAAGTGGAGGTTGTTTAGGTTGGATATTAGGAAAAAGTTTTTCACTAGGAGGGTGATGAAGCACTGCAATGGGTTATCTAGGGAGGTGGTAGAATCTCCTTCCTTAGAGGTTTTTAAGGTCAGGCTCGACAAAGCCCTGGCTGGGATGATTTAGTTGGGGATTGGTCCTGCTTTGAGCAGGGGGTTGGACTAGATGACCTCCTGAGGTCCCTTTGGTTCAGGCTCATATTAAATAAATATTAATTTACATCAATTTACAGCAGGATTGTTCCACCCACGCTTACTATTCAACCCACGTCCTTTAATACAAACAAGTGCGAAGGTTACTTTAATGCAACTGTAATTTACAGGTCCCAAGCATCTAAGGCGATTTCAGATCTTCTTAGCAAAGTTACTGTTGAAAAACCACATATTATTTTAGTAAAAGTCTGACAAGAAAAGTAGGGAGTGAAGGTAGAATGAGTGAGGAAGCTATTTCTTTGGTCCCTCCCTGGTAAATATTGGCTTTATAATATATACAAGAACAAAAAGAAAACGACACAAAAAACTCCAAACCTAAAACAAATGCTACCAAATCAAAACCCTCCACTACGCACACAATTTTCCCTCTGCGGAGAGGATGAGGGAAGGAACAAACGAAATGTGAGAGATGTCAGGTTGCCTAATGCACAACTGGAAGGCACTCAGAGGCTAGGGTGATGAGAACCTATATGGAATACGGTTAGTACACACCATATTTAAGATCAGACCTTTTCTCTCTGTCTCGACTGCCAAGGCTCTTGCTCAAATTGTTATTTGCAGCCTTGATAAATTCAATACCCCTCCCCCTTCCCCCAGTGTCCATGACACTCGCATCAAATTTTTTTTTCCAGAGTGGCTGTTTTTTGGAGGTTCCCCCCCATTATTCAAAGGTTTTAACATTTTTAAGTATTTATGAACATTTTGGAACAAGCACCAGTTACGGGGGGATGACGCACCCACCCACCCACCCACACTCCACCAGGGACCAGCATGTGTCTGTAAGGAACCTAGCACACTTTTGTGTGCTGCACAACAGCAGCAGCAGCAGCAGCAGCATGTCTGTCATGAATCCATAGGGGGAGATTTTCAAAGGCCTAAATAGGAGTTAAGGCACCCAATTCCCACTGAATTTTAATGGGACCTGGGCCCCTCACTGCATTTTGAGCCTTGAAATCTTCTCCCATGCCTTAAACTGAGAAATAAGTGCTTTCCTTTACAACTACATTCTTTGTCCACCAATGAGGCCAAGTTCCTCAAATTCTTAGGCTGTGATGCATGGCATTCATGGTCCAGTGTTCTTTGAATCCTAGTAAGACTAACATTAATGGGAGACCAGCGTGGAATCTACAGTGGTACTTCCCTAACGAACTGGCATCAACACGTAATTTATGGGGGGAGGGGGAAATTATGAATTAATCAACCAACATACGCCAGGAGCAAGGCACCAAAGTTGTAACCTACAACAGGAGTAGGTTGCAACTGGGTATTTTGAGTCTTGCTTCAACCTGTGCATACTTGTAATATCTTTAATGTCAGAAGAAAGATTCTAGGATTTTTTCCCTTAAGCCTGAACCTTATTAAATTCAATTTACTTTGGCCTTTCCTAGCCGCTAGGGGAGAATGATATATTTTTTCTCTTCAGGCTGGACTGCACTTAAACGCAACCAGGGATTCATGCAAAACCATCCAAGACTAAGGCAAATGCTTCAGGTAAGAAAATTTAAATATAGCTGTTTCTGCAGTAAATTGTCAACTGATGTGTTGCTTCAGGATGGGTCAAATCAGCTGAAAGTCAGACTCCGGCTTTGCCAATGAGTCACAACTTTATCAGGTCCTGCCTCTGGTTATTACTGCTGATGTGACCATCTTGTAACTAAGGAAATGCTAGCGCAAAGCTAGGCCTGTCGTGTTCTATATAATCTCCAGGCCTCAGCCTGTGTCTGCAGGTGTTTCTCTGTATTGAAGTTCCCGAGGGAATCTTCGGCTTCACAGCAAAAGCCGGGTGAAGTGAAAGTGATTTGATTTGGATTCTATTACAGGCACTTTACCTCTTCTATTTCCGTGATAATAGCAGATTGGAGTCGATTATTGTACCGGGAGGGAAGTTAATGAGTTGTCGAGAAACATTGGTAAAAGTGGCACAGGAAAAGGGGCATAAATAAAAGTATAGAGTGAAGTGAAATCTGGGAAGCAAACCTGCATAAATAAAGTGTGCTTCTCAGCTCCTGTCAGAGTTTTCTGAATGGCTCTGGATCAATTCCCTTCTTTATTTGGACTGAGAAATGAAGGATTTCTTCTCACTTTAACCTCCTCATAACAAACCCTTGTACACCCCTCATTCCTGAGCTCTATCCCCTTTAGCAGGAAACTCAGCCACCCAAACAGAGTTGCCGCAAGGACTGAGTTTGCACTGATTATCTTGCTTTGTGTTCCCAGGAGTCCAAAAGTTTGCCAGCCTCGACTAATGCACCTCAGAGAGTTACAGAGGCAGGAATGAAACCCTAGCTGGGTTTGAAAGAGGCACTTTATGTCTGTTCACAAAAGAAAAGAAAAACATTGAAAAATTTCCAAGAACTCCTGCTAGGTGACAAAGTGGCATTTGTAAGATGCCCTTCAGTGCTCCTTCAACTTCAATACTGAAACCTTTGTGTTCTCTGTGGTGTGGGTTGAGATGGAAGTGATACTGGGTTAAAAAAACGCATGCAACATCAAACAAGACATGGCTAATAAGACAGAACAATCTGGTTTTACTCTGATTTTAAATGCGGCTGAAAATGTTTAACGTGGCTCACCCACAGGTTAGATCGTATTTTAACCAATGATCTGAAGACATCATAATAATTGCAATAGTGCCTTTCATCCACGAAGAGCGTCTAACACTTTACAAACTAGATACACACAGCACCACTGAAAAGCAACCACTTCTGACTGCAGTGAACTGGCACATAGCAACACTTCCTGGCAGTGTGTACGCAGGGGAGGGAATTTGGGGCAAAGATGCCAGGGCAATTCTATACTCTTATAGAAAGTGGTTCAAAAGTGGCCTGATCCCAGATCTAGTTCCCTCTTTACTCTTCTCACTCCAGCTTTTCTGCTTTTTTCATTTCTATCTCCTGCCTTCCATCTTCTTACTGTGCCTATATACTGAACTAACTCTTAATCCCTGTGAGTCAGATGCCCCCCTCTACTGATTCAAATCCCTCCTGAAGACCCATTTCTTCCATAAGATCTGCAAACACCAGTATTGCCAACCCCAGGTGTTATCCTTAGTCAGGCCCCCAAAATCAAGAGACTGGCTTAAAAATCATGAGATATGGGATTCTTTGTATTTTCCTTCCAATTTCTGAGCCTGTAAGGTACATTCATTTAATGTTTTCAGACTTTTCTCTGCAATGACGAGGGCTGGAAATTTTATTTCTTGAAATGTAGGCTGAGATATTCATACAGTTGTAACCCACCCGTGAGTTTATGTAACAAATCCCCCTCTGTGCCGGTCTGCAGTGGAAATGAGTTGTTACAGCCTCTAACTGCAGAGCATTAGTTCAAACTTGTGCTTTTAGCTGTGGAGGTCTCTGGTTCAAACCTTGGTGTGTTGGCTAAGAAGATGGCCATCACATAATCTCTTGAGTCTGGCAAGTAGGGCCTTAAGACAAAGACCCGTGATAAAACTGTGAGAGTTGACAACATCGCAACCCTAACACAAAGCAGCCGAACGACTTCTGAACCCCAACATGATATGACTACGCCCTGATTCAGATGAACAGTTAAGGACTGAAGCTACACCAGGAAGGCACTGTAAAAGAAAAAAAGACACTTAGTACACAGGGCTTTTCTATAACTTTCCCCCTCTATCTTACATGCTGATCATTCAGATATTTGGGGGCATTTTCAAACCAAGAAGCCCTTGGACCAGGCACATATTGTCCTGGGCCAATTATGGTCCAACAGAAGGGAGTACAGGGGATTTGCTTTTGTCAGTGAGGCAACGATCCTCCAAGTCCATTCATTTATCTGTTATTTCATTTAGGATAAAGCTATGAAAGGACACAAGCCTCACTTCGTTTAAAAAAACAGAGCTGACCCATATTAACTGATACTTTCATGGATGCTGTGTTGTCCTCACCTTGGAGAGCCCTTAAGTGAAACACTAAAGGCTGAAAATATGTGTGGATTTCACATGCCCAACCTTCTTCAGCTTCTAAATAGAGTTGGCTCAAGTGCTGCACGCCTAAAGATAACTACTTAATGTTTTAATCGGCACAACACACACCGCAGAATGGTCTCATCGGGGCACACATAATTCCTAGAACTCCTAGCTCCCAGGTAAGATACGCTGAAAAGAAGGTTGCCCCTCAAACACTCACAGCAAGAGTGCTGGCATGAAGTGGATGTGTGTTGTGCATACAGGCATCATTGCTCTCCACTGCATAAATGCAAACTTTTCAGAACAAAACTGTAGGTGTAAATGACATCCAAAATTTGTTGCTTCCATCCAGGGAAGTGAGAATTACCATGGCCACCGGTGAAAACTGTCATCAGTAAAGAAACAAGTATTTCATAATCTAAATACAATTAAATTATAGGCTCAAAGACTGCATAAAACAAACTTTCTAATTAAAACAAAAAATATGTGAGCGTTTCTGACGGAAAGCACACTGAAATCAACGGGGTCTCTTCTGTTTCCCCTCTCCTCGATCCCCTTCTTATTCTCCACTAGTCTCTCTTCAAGACTTTCATCCACTCTTCAGGTATTTTCCTGATCCCTTTTACCCCTCCATGTCCTCCAGTTCTCTTTCACCCTCCCCATTTGGTCTCTCCTCTCTCCATTTCCCTCTTCTTCCCCTTTCTAGCCTTTCTGGTTTCTTCCAGTTGCCACCAGGCTCCTTTTTTGCCACACTCATTGACCTCTCCGGTCAAATGTCAGAATCGTTCAAGTGTTTGTCAACTTCCTCGGCAAGCAGTTCTGCTCTTTTAACTGCATATCTTATTTATTACTCTGAGTTTGGACTGTGTGTCGGGGACTGATCCTACAAACAGCTATTGTGGAGTTAAGTTGTCATAATACAGTCCTTGGTTCTTCATTTACAGAAAGGACCAGAATGAGTTGTAGGAGGGACTTAATAAGAGAGACATGTGGGTAAAAGGTCATTCTCTAGTTCTCTGCGGAAGCACGTGGGGACTGTTCTGAACAGCCACCATGTTAATAATTGGGATTCAAACCCGTGGGATTCAAACCCATGTCCCCATACACAGTCCCATATACAACATATCTCGGTCCCCTCTATGAATTGGATGGACGAAAATGCTCTGATGTTGAATTAACGCCACAATTACTCTCCCACGTTGTGCCACTGAAAATGATTGGGATTAACTGTTTTCAAGACCAGACAATTGGTTTATTACTTTAGAGCTGCTCCTGACCCTGAGTTGATGACACCATTTTACTTTAAGAAAAATATAGACTAATGAGTCTGTTACTAAAACAAATGATGATAAAATAATTCATACACTTTTTCAAGCAATTAATACAAAATTGTCCTGACCAGCTTTGGCAGTGTCCCATTAGAGTCGGGTGATTTTTGTGGGGGAAAACGAAGAGGGATTGTTTTTATACATTATGCAGAATCTACATCCCATGCCAGAATTCTTTCAAAAAAATTCAGTGCTAATAAGAATTATCATACAGAATTTACAAAGAAAGCCCAGACGCCCTCTAATAGCATGGCAGGAGAAAAGGTAATGAGAAGCTTTTATTCCAAAGGTTACTAATGAAGAGCTCTTTTCGAAGTGAATAATTTTGGCTGTGACATTGAGTCTTGTACACAAAAGAATGGCAAGGCTGAATTATCTCTTTACAATCCTTGTTCTACAGATATAATGCATCTTTTCCCATTGGTCTATCAGTCTAAACAACCACATTTTAAAAATAATAGCTATTTTTATATCTACCCAGAGGAGAGTGGCACAAATAATATCTGACTGGAGAGAATGAAATTATCCTAACTTGTCAATCCCTACATACTGTATATTTCACTTGAGATGGAACTGCCTCGACCTATCAGAACACCAGGATGTGGTGCAGTTACTGACGCATTATCATTACCGTAGAGTCTCCCTCTCCAAAAAAAGCTTTCAGTTCTGACTAGTTGTTATAGGTGTCTGATTTACATAATGACATTATGGTTCTTCCTCAACACCCAGGATATGAATCATTGTACTCAGATTGTCTGAAAGTCATTATTAGCCAATTAGAACTTTGGGATTTAAATAATCAATCTACAGTTATTTCTTAGCAAACATACTGTGATATGCTAAACGGTGATTGGCAATTTGACTCTGGTTTATAAACTCAGAACTATCAAGGAGTTTTCCAGCAATAAAGACACCATCACAGCTGCCCTACTCCCTTCAAAGAGATATGGTGGGTGAGATAATCTTCTCACCCACCTTTTTTTGGACCACTTCTGTTGGCCCAATAAAAGAGATTACCTCACCCCTTCATCTCTCTAAAGTCCTGGGACCAACATGGCTACAACAACACTGCACACTGCTCCTTTCAAGGGAAGCAAGAAAACCTTCAAAACTGACAGGAAAGAGAAGAAAAAAGGCAAAAGGTAAACAAAATTGGACAGTCAAACTAATTGGAAAGAAAACAATTGTCTAGTAGTGATTAGAGCAGAGGACTAGAAGTTGGAACTACTGGATTCCATCCCCAGCTCTGCTACTGATTCACTGTGTAACCTTGGGCCAGTCACAAAAACCTCTCTGTCAAAGTTTCCTTGCCTATAAAATTGCGATAGTGAGAATAATACCGTAGCTCAGAGAATAGGGTAAAAATTCATACAGTACCAAGAATTCACTTGAAACCAGAGTAGATCCTGAAATCTGCTTATTACACAGAGTTTCACCCTACTTTACAGAATGTTCCCAAACAGAGATTATATTTTTTGTTATTCACACAAAAAGGACCCTGTAAGGTTTGCGTATTTCTAGGTACGTGTCTTAATGTTTGTCAGGTGCTTTTTGATCCATGGAAAAGTGTTACATGAGGCAAAATATGATCATTCTTAACAATAATAGATAATAGAGAAATATGGGGGATATGTGATACTGTATCCAAATGGCTAATAGAGATATTAATCTATTCATATTACAGATTTTTTTTGTGCCAGTCAACAATGACATCTTGACCACTGAAATTGGGAACCTACCAAGACCTTCTGAGAAGTGCTGCCACCTCATGGCACATTCCCCTTGCAGGTCATAACAGAGTAGAGCGAGAGAGTTCAGTCAAAGTTACATATTTGGGCAAACTTGCAGATCAGGCCATTTTTGTTGGGAAATCTCCTGGCAACACACACTTGATACGGTCACGGCCATTTGATCAGGAACAGAAAACTACCCATGTGGATGATGAATCGTGTGACTGAGTAATAGCCTAAGTCAACTGTGGATGTGACTGTGCACTGGAAGAAGGCAGCGTAATGAATCTGCTCCAGGGCTTAAGGGGTTAAGTGGCTTGCCGGAAGACGAGTTAATGATGTACTGCTGCATTCAATGAAGATTGATTGAGAATGGTATAAATGGGCAATGGGCAAGGACAAAGGGGCTTGCTTTTGGGAATGAAGCAGAGTGGTGGGGAAGAGACAGATTACAGCTGAAGGTGGCTGGTGTGCCGGGTTGAAAGAATAGTCTCGAAAACTGCACGGAGAGCCATTTCAGTGAAGAAAATTTCACTCATGTTTCCAACTGTGAGACAGACTGGGAGAAGAATGGTCGTGCCAAATGTCTACTGATAAGATTTACATCACAGAAGGCCACTAAATTGCAGCACAGGTGTAGCTGAACCTTATGTTATAGTCTTCTGCTTAGTGAGCTGCTTTAAACTTTGAACTAGTGTGCTGACTATTTTATATTAAAAGCAAAATGTAAACTATAGGGATGAAATATGCAAGAAGGAAACAGCAAATGAATGCAAAATCCCCTTATTATGGCAGTGTGCTGTCCTGTGGTCTTGAACAAATACTGGGCATTAATATTTCAGGTACTCAGGAGAGGAACTGGCATAACACAGAGAGACGATGGCCATGCTGCAGTCTCATTACAAGGCTATCAGAGAGTGAATGTACTCAGAAAAGAGAGACTGAGCAGAGTTCACTACATCAAGTTCAACAGGTGACTGGCACAAAGGCATACAGAGAAATATCATTATAATCTAGCCAAAGTGGAAGAGTTTTACAGAGATAAATTAATAGCATCTAATCTCTTTTAATTCTGGATAATGCTGCATGTTATTATTCTACCCATGATAAAGACAAAAGCTTTGCCCAATAAGTACGTAAGACGCTCCAGTTACACAATATAAATAAGAATAGTTTTAGTCTGCTACTGAGACAATAAAGCTAACACGGTAAATCCAAAATAGGAAGAGTGCTGGGGAAGGAGAGTCTGTGGCATGGATATCATACAAAACAGACCATTCTAATCTCTGGACAAGTTCTCCTTTATCTAATAAGAAAGCCTGGTAGTACAATACAGCTACAACTTTTCTCAATGAATCTCATTATAACACCCATTTGCTATAAGGAAAAGGACATTTATTCACATCCGCATTGCAACTGGTCACTGTGAGCCACCCTTCGTTTTTTAATTTCTCCTCCTGCACTAGAACAGGCAAAGGACTCCAGACTAGCTCATCTCCCCACATATTTACACTCAGTTCTAGATACACTAGTAGTAATTACCTAACCAATTTCCATCACAACTTTCTTGGTTGGTCATATCTGCCCCCCTCTCCCAAGTGGAAAAGACAGAACATCCACATCCCCTCCCTCCCAGTAAGTGAATCATCTTAAACACTTTATGTCAAGGATGGAATTCAAAATAATAGTGAAAGCAACAAAGAATCCTGTGGCACCTTATAGACTAACAGACGTTTTGCAGCATGAGCTTTCGTGGGTGAATACCCACTTCTTCAGATGCAAGTGGTGGAAATTTCCAGGGGCAGGTTTATATATGCAAGCAAGAAGCAAGCTAGAGATAACGAGGTTAGATCAATCAGGGAGGATGGGGCCCTGTTCTAGCAGTTGAGGTGTGAAAACCAAGGGAGGAGAAACTGGTTCTGTACCAGTTTCTCCTCCCTTGGTTTTCACACCTCAACTGCTAGAACAGGGCCCCATCCTCCCTGATTGATCTAACCTCGTTATCTCTAGCTTGCTTCTTGCTTGCATATATAAACCTGCCCCTGGAAATTTCCACCACTTGCATCTGAAGAAGTGGGTATTCACCCACGAAAGCTCATGCTGCAAAACGTCTGTTAGTCTATAAGGTGCCACAGGATTCTTTGTTGCTTTTACAGATCCAGACTAACACGGCTACCCCTCTGAAAAATAATAGTGAATCATCCTAAACATTTTATGACTAGGGTGGAATTTCTCCTAATTTCCTTCTCCATCCTTCAGCATCACATCTAAGGGATGGTTTGTACATTATGCAATGCACTAGGTGGGGGGGTCCTTAATTCTGGGTGATTGTTTCAATGTCATAAAGTGTTATAAGGGGGTCTAGAAAATAACCCAAAAACATGATACGTAATTTATGGACAGCCCCTAATGGAGGCCAGTCCTAGGTGGACGCTAGTCCAGTTGTGTCACTACTCGAAAGGGAGTACGCGTGTTGCTACACCTCTTTAAGGGGCGTGATAAACTCCCCTCTAGAGCTGGTTGAGAAATAATCCTGATAGTCTTTTCTTGTGTTTTATTTATTTATTTTTGCAATTTGAAAACTCATAAACAGTTGAAACATTTGGCCAGCGCAAGAGTTGGTCAAAAAAGATGGTGGGGAATTTTGTCAAAATCCCCCACCCCGCTTTTATTTTTTAGTGAATTTCAAAATTTTTGACATTTCAACTTTTCATTGAAATTTGAAAAAAAACTTCAACCAGCTCTGCTCACCAAAATGGCTGGCATGTGACTGATGGGAGAGGGAGTCACAGCACTGCTGTCTGTCTGCCAAATCCACCCACTTTGGGTTGCCAGGTGCAGCCAGGAGGTTAACTGGAGAGCAGTTCCTGTGATTTCCTGGGTATGCGGACTAAAATTCTGCCCGACTCTTCTGCAAGCTTCCCCAGTAACCCCCCATCCCCAATTTCCATCTCTACTATGCACTAACATAAGAGCCAAACAGGATCTAGTCTTGAGTGTTTGGATTTTCCCAAAGCTGGGTGTGAAGAGACCATTTCCCTCTCTTATCATCATTCCATACTTTGAAAATAGGGGCTATTGCACTTTTATACTAGCTTTATAAAACCATATTGTATGACTCACATGCCTTGCTTTGTCCAATGTACCTTGCATCCATTTTGGTTTACCTCCCACAGTCCAAGAAAATCAAATGTTTCTGAACTGAGTTCAGTATCACAGTTTCAATCAAGACTTACTATAACCCACACCACACTTGCCCATCAGTTTAGTCAAGATGCTTTGCTTTAGCCATTCTTTGTACAGCTTCAAACAAAAAACAAAAAAACCCAGAAAACAAAAACAGCACAGTCAGGGCTAGATTAAGACATAGGCACTACAAGCATGTGATTAGGGTCTCAGTACTTGGATTTATTAAATATCAGAATCTCAGCTTTCCTTTAAAGCAGTGTTTCCCAAACTTGGGATGCCGCTTGTGTAGGAAAAGCCCCTGGCAGGCTGGGCCGGTTTGTTTACCTGCTGTGTCCGCAGGTTTGGCCGATCGCGGCTCCCACGGGCCGGGGTTCGCTGCTCCAGGCCAATGGGAGCTGATGGAAGCAGCAGCAGCTAGTACATCCCTCGGCCCGCGCCACTTCCAGCAGCTCCCATTGGCCTGGAGCAGCGAACCGCGGCCCGTGGGAGCCGCGATTGGCCGAACCTGCAGACACGGCAGGTAAACAAACCAGCGCAGCCTGCCAGGGGCTTTTCCTACACAAGCAGCATCCCAAGTTTGGGAAACACTGCTTTAAAAAGGTGGGGGAGCGCACTAAGCGTCTAGCCTTCATGGTTAGGAATAAAAGATTTAAAATGTGAACCAAGTGTAAATCAACACAGTAGCAACTGCCTGAGTATGCAGAGGGCTGGAAAGAATAGCTCTCAGAGATGTGAACTGCTCCATTCATCTCAATAGGGTGTTAACTCTAGATTCACTGCTCTGGGAGGCGCTGGCAACACTACTCAAACAGAGGATTGTGTGTGGCAAGAGGAAAAGAGTACAGTGGGCTATGCTACACCCATCCCAGCAAAAACACATCAGCTATTTGGGATGCTCCCCTGCTGGAGTCCTCCATCACTCTGGGTGAGAAAGGTTCTCTTCCCACTTCAAGTGATGGACAGGGCTACAGAGCAAGGGAAGGGCCACTGAATGGGGGTGGAACCACAGGGCAGAGCAATGGAGGATACTCATTTGTGATGTGCCATAGGGCCCAGGTTACTTTAATCTGACCTTGAGCATAGTCAGTAAATATTCTGGTTTTGGAGGATTCGATTTTTTTACAAAAACTCCAAATATATTCAGAAAGCAGATGCTTTTCACATAAAAAACCTGGTATTCAGCTAAAACCACAAACTTCTGTTGAAAAATCAGGTTTGCTCAGTCTCAAATAGCAGCTGATTCTCCCTGAGCAATGTGCCCCAGTGACCATGATCGTGGACAACAGTGAGTGACCATGCTTCTTCTCCTGACCACCAGCCTCCTCCCAGAAGAGGTTTACATGCTGCTACCACTGAGTTTAGCTCTGCTCTGTATGGGGGGTGTAGAGATGCACTGTGTACTTGCTCCACAGCCACCCACCACTTTTCTGCTGCACTGAAGTTCATGTCCTCTGCCTCTAGGAGAATTTATCTTCTAGGAGGGGCATTTAGATCTTTACATATTGGACCCCTCTATTTCCCCCCCCCCTTAACTGTACAAGTGTTTATAACGTGAAGTAAATAAATGCACTCAGTTCGGACAATTCTGAAATTATGCCACTTTCTCCCTGTGCTCTCTACTGCATGTCCCTTAATATCTAATATTCTCTCCTCATACTGATTTAAATCTTTTTTTTCTCCCAGGCCACACTCTTTAAGAAAGGGAAGAGGGAGGATGGGTTCTTTTGCTGCTTAGACTCCCTTCCTATTTCAGGACGCCTTCCAAAACTTTCTCTCTCCCCTCTTGTAATTCAAATCTATTGTACTCTTCAAAAAAATCTGGGATTTATATTTCCCCTCCCCTTTGGAAAAAAAAATAAAAGGTTTAATTTGATAATTGCAGAAATAAAAGGCTTCTTTCAAACCTGACATTAAAAATCTCTAATAAAATGGGGAAAATGAAGGTCTAGGATGACAGTCTTTATCAAAGTGTATATAGAGACATTATATGTTCCAGTAATTGTTTAGGCCGGTGAATTAATGAATCCCTCTCTGTAAGTCTCCATTTGAAATGATTTCAGTGGTGTCTGCTGCTCTGCTGCTTTGGAAAAGCCTGTTGTCTGAAGCTCTGGAGAAGGGCCTTGAACCCTGCCATTCAATCCCTTTCAGCCCATCAGCTGAGTCTAATTGCCAGAAAGCACACGAGACCCCTAAGCCTGATTGTTCCTCGACCTCCTTTGAGGTTCTGAGGCATGAAAAGCAAAAGGGAAAAAAAAAAAGCTCTCTTTTGATCTTCTGTTTCTCTCTCTCTCTCTCTCTCTCTCTCTTTTCTTGACTACTCCTACTCTAAGAATGACACATTTCTTTATATAGCTTCTTCTCCTTCTTATAAAGACAATAATTAATAAGGCCTTTATAAAATGAGGCTTGAATTGGTGTCACCTTCAAGGGTGGTCCAGTGCTCTGAAGTGAAACCCCCGGTGGGCTTAGGCATTGCATGGTCTTTGCACAGGTCAGGTTTAAATACCCTGACCTCAATTTTCACTCTCCTCCACTAATGAGCCGATTCGCACATGGATACAAAATTATATGAGGGAAAAGACAAAAGGAGCAAGGTGTAGTTGACACCACATTGGCCAAATTTTATTATCATCTTTGTGTCGATGACATCACAGCTGTGGACATTCTCAAAGTGGTGAAATCTCTCTCTCTCTTTGTCTCCTGCTATAAGCTTTATATAATTACTTTCACAAACTCGCACTCCCTGCCTGTTATTTGTTCAGATGTCATGAAGCAGCGGCATTAGGTGGGACTGGTGACCAGTTGCAGGGCTCTTGCGTGGTTACACAAGCATAACTGGGTCACTTTTCTGGAGGTTCTGCTTCACTGCCTCACTGTCAATTGTGAGGATAAAGTGGCATTATTTGTATCCATTCTATTTCACAGTCTTATCAAGTTGACATTAAAAGTCCCCTTGATATCCCCCCCACCAAAAAAAAGATCAAACCAAAGATGTTGTGTGTCCATTAAAAGAAAAATGGTACTGGTTGACACTGAATGAGTTATCAAAGGTAGCATGGCATTGATTGCATAAGCTTCTTGGTTAATTTAAAATGCTTAACAGGTTTATTAAAAGAAAACTGTGCCCTCAGCCAAACCCATGGGTTATAATCCTGTCAAATCTCACAAGCAAAGCAGTGTCAATCTTGGGCAGAATTTGGATGGGAGATACATAGAATTCTGGGGTGTCAGCAAGAGGCACTCTTTTCTCTCTGTCAGGAGAGCTTGCAGCAATACAGTATCCATAATTTTATGTCTTTAGTGGCTCAGGGCTAACTCCTCAGCCAATGCTTCCTCATGAGACTTGTACAAAATGTTTTTGATATGGTCCTAAATATTTGTGCCCATTAAAAAATCCCATGCCATTTTTTTCTTAACATAGGACAACTGACCCCACTGTTCCTAATCACATAATAACATTCTACCAATCTTACTGTTTCAATCAGATGTTATATTTGTCACTTCTTGTCCTGAATTGTTGCACAGCGTTCCTGTTAAACAGTAACTCTATTCCTCAGATGCGGCTGAATGTCACTAGAGGTTGGAGTGATTCCTATATCCTTTATCTACCTCTTCAGGGTACTGTGAGGGTCAGTGAATGAATGTTTGCAAGGTGCTGAGAGTTCTTTGGACAACAGTGCATTAGAAAGAACAACATATCACCACTAGGTCAATTCCTTAAGTCCTTACTGGGTCTTTATTCAGGCAAAACTCCCATTAAGTTACCATAGTTCATCTTCAGAATTAAAAAACACATTAAAAACATTCATTCGTTGAGTCTCATGATATACATATGAAGTACGTAAGAGACAAATAACAATCCCTTCCTTAAAATGCAGCCACCTCTGGCCTATAAACCAACAGGTGTTTAGTAACCTTTCCATAGTAATTTCCTCATAATAAGGACTAGTTAAAAATGGAGTCAAGACTTCAGGATTTGTTTATGATTAATTATTCTTATAATTGTATTATGTCAGTAGCTATCATGAAAATCTGTGTCCTGTGATCTGAACTATTTCTTTTAAATGATCAGTTTCAGTATCCACTTTGGCTCGTCTCAATTTATATTGTTTATTTTGCCAGATAAATGTTCAGAGGAAGCAGCCACGGAGATTTGATGCATGCTTATGCCCAAATAAATTTGTTAGTCTCTAAGGTGCCACAAGGACTCTTCGTTTTTTTCTGCTGATGCATGGATGTCACTCCTCCACGCCAACAACATGCTACCTTTAATATTATTGTACTAATCCTAAAACCCAAGAAATCAGAACCAAATCTCACTGGATATTTTTAAATCTCAAGAATTAATAAATTTATTATGAAAAAGAAAATATGAACCAAAATTGCTTGTATTTCTCCTGTTTTGGAGTGTGTATGTTGGGCATGTGGGAGGAGGGGAGTGGGAGCAGGTGAGTAGTATACAAATGCTGGAGCCAGTCTAGCAAAGTGCTAAGATCTCTCAGTGATGGTTGAAGAGAGCCTCAGCACTTCAGCAGGATCATACCTTGCAACTGCAGGCAAACATTTCCCATACTGAATAGGGACTGCCATGCACAATTGAAATGAGCTAATAATTCTCCTTGAGCAGGGGGCTAGGGCTGGACTCAGCTGTTAGTGGAAGAAAGCATGTTGGAATAATCTGATTTGGTCTCACCAATAGCTTTTTCCTGACAGCTAATGAGGGCTACAAGCAAAGAAAGGATTTTTTTCCCCATCCTTTTGTCGTTTTTTATTGTACTTGCAAAGAGCTTATATATGTATGGAGACCTTCTAGGACTGGAAGGAACGAAATATCACATATGCAACTGCTACGGTCCTCTCAGAATAAGAACGAATGTGAGTGTCACTGTCGTTTCAAAACTAACATAAAATAAAATTACCTGATCTATATGACTGTTGTGGAATTCAAGTTGTATGGGCTAGATCAGGGGTTCTCAAATTGGGGGTCGGGACCCCTCAGGGGGTCGCGAGGTTATTACATGGGGGGTCGCGAGCTGTCAACCTCCACCCCAAACCCCGCTTTGCCTCCAGCATTTATAATGGCGTTAAATATATTTTAAAAGTGTTTTTAATTTTGGGGGGGGGGGGCGCACTCAGAGGCTTGCTATGTGAAAGGGGTCACCAGTGCAAAAGTTTGAGAATCACTGGGCTAGATCTTCTGCTCATGTAAATCAGCATCACTCCACTGAACTATGCCAAGTTTTAGCAGCTGAGGATCTGCCTCTATAACTTCATCAATGTAGCATGTTATGTTAGTAAGAGACAGTAATGCAATCTGGTTCCGAGTGGCTGGTGGGACTGAGGGAATATCAATTTATCTGACTGTTAACAGGTTACTGTAATGCAGTGTTATGCAGTGCAGTACAGGGCTAAGCTAACAAAGAGGAAATTAATTGAACGCTTGTTAAACAGCAAGTAGATGTGCTTTAAACAGTAAAAAAGTCAGGAAACACAAAAGTTAAGGTTCGTAGAGTAACCTCAACTCCCCTACATTATACACATGGAATGTTTCAGACTCTTTGCAAGACTCTTAATATACTGGCACTTGGTTTCTGCTCTCTCAGACATGTAACTCATGATTTATCTGAGAGTTACATTAGGTCCTAAGTGTGCATTGAAGACATGTAAAGAATACTATGAAAATCATATCTTTGCTACACCTGACTTGAGTATTTAAAATGTTAACCTCAGTGTTACAGAGATTTGTTTTTGTGTGTGTGGTTTTTTTTTCCATTTATATATATATACACACACACATACTGAAGAGGAACTATATATAATATTATAACTATACTATACATTACACACATTATATATATACACATACATACTAAAAACAATATATGTTAAATAGCTTCCACATTTCATGCAAATTGTGTCTACCTTTCACTGATGGGTGAAATGTGAATGTGTGTGTATTAATAAGAAGCAGCAAAGAATCCTGTGGCACCTTATAGACTAACAGACGTTTTGCAGCATGAGCTTTCGTGGGTGAATACTCACTTCTTCGTCTTGCATCTGAAGAAGTGGGTATTCACCCACGAAAGCTCATGCTGCAAAACGTCTGTTAGTCTATAAGGTGCCACAGGATTCTTTGCTGCTTCTACAGAACCAGACTAACACGGCTACCCCTCTGATACTTGTGTATTAATAGTGTGTGTATGTGTATAAACACACACACACATACATACAGTACATAAATATGTATGTTATTTACATGCACACGTATACACAAGAATTATTTTATCCATCAGCAAAGTCACTCTTTGCAATGAAATGTGGCGGTTGTTTAACAGTGCACACAGAAATACACAAATGTTTATTTAGGACGAGGGAAAAATAACTTTCCCTTTCCCTTAGGCACTGCATTTTCTTTTTTGTAAATAATCAACTTTTTCCACTACGAACATTTCCTCTTCAGCGAAAAAAAAATAGAACTTTTTGCTAGAAAATTGTCAAAAGCAAAGGTATTTGATATAATACATCAGTTCTAAAGCATAACCTAGCTGCCTGTAGGATGGTTACTTACATCTACTCCAAGTGTTTAAATGGAACTTTATTTTCTTCCTCAAAGGGGATTTGCTGAAGTTTAGTGCAATAGAAAATTTAGTAGGACCTAAAGAAGGGAATGTTTTCATGCTTAAAAGCTAGTTTAATGAAATGTATACATTGGTCCAATAATCTTCATTGTCCACTTTTTTCTAAGGATTGATAAAGCTATGTAGTGTCTGGTAAGTATCTACGAAGTTAAAAGACTTTAGTGATATTGATGGCTATTGCTAGGTACAACCACTTCAGTACCATTCATGAAAACCTCTCCGCCCTCAGCTACACCACCACTGTATCTTCTGTTCCTTGCTCAGATCAGCACAAAGTTGACCCTCGGTGGTTGCCAGTAAAAAAGCGAACATTTGCCAGCTGTTATCATGCAGAAATCTTGCACCAATAAAGATGGATTAGATGACATAATAGGCCTTTCCCCTTTCTTTATGACTCAGCAGAGTGCAGCTACCTTAGATATGAAATACATTCAACTTTACAACAGGTCGAGGCAACCTTACACAGAGTAGCTGAAGAAGTGAAAATAGTGTATTTAATAAATTGGATGGTGGACTTTGAGTAACTTCATTTGTTTACATAAGGGTGGAAATCTGGCCAGGACACCTCGACTCATACTCCTTCTTCTACAACTGATGTCTCCGATGCAGAGATTGTCAACCTCCACCTTCCATCTTTCGCAGTCGCGACAGAGTCGTAAAACTTCCACTTTCCTTTGGATACCAGTCCATCTGATGATATTTCTAACATAACTATCTCTCTTTCTCTCTCTTCTTGGTCTGCTTGTGATCTTGCCTGATAATCTGAGTGCTAGAAGCAAGAGCCTCTGTGATCAGTGAGTTCTGTACCCTTAAAGTAAGTTATTATTTTACTTAGTGCCTCAAATAATTGTGCTCTTTTAAAATTCATCACCTCTTCATTCATAGATTTGGTTATCCAGCTCATTTTTAATATTATAACACCAAAACATGAATGCTATGAGTCTTCTCTCAGTGTCCAGTGCTATACAGGTGACCTGACCTTATGTAGCACTTCAGCATTCCAGTGCGGAGGTGAAGTTTTAACTTTCAGCCACACAGAAGCCTTTGGAAGTTGGTGAATACATTTTTTTGCAAGCTATATCTTTCTCTTGATTCCTTTATCATATCTTCCATCTGATGTTATTAGACTCCCTAAACAGGGGAATCTATTCATGTGTTCCATCTCTCAACATTCAAGATATAGGTATTGCCTGCCTTGTGCATTGATGTGTTTGCCTATCATCATACTTTTTGTCTTCCTAATTATTGATTATCATTCTGTATGTCTTGCTGACATTGCTCATAGCAATAAGTATATTCTGAAGTTCATTCTAGTAAGGAAGTACCATGAGAGTTTCAAATGGCAACAGTAACTAGTGCTTGGTTTTAAATATTATCTGAAAGATGGTATCCTCCAGAATATAGTCCCCCAAAGGAATACTGGAGCATTTGTTTAGTATTGGCTTACAAGGTGGAGAACCACCTATTGAAACATCATTAGACTCCTTCTCGCCCCTGGGTTTTCCCTAGAGGTCTCCCATTGATGGGTAAAATCCTGCTGGGAATTTTGCCATTGACTTCAATAGGACCAGGATTTCACCCCAAATATTTAAAGGTCCTGAGAGGTATTCCCACAAGATTTCCAGCAAACAGCATCCATGTTGCACATGAACATGGTAAAATTATACATTGGGTGCAAAATACTGTAAGTAATAGTTTCATATGCATAGAGTCTACATCAGAAAACCACATGGGGAAGAAAGAATAGTAGTAATAATCTCTGTGGGCCAGACTCTGAGACCTTTACTCATGTTGCATAGTAACTTGAATCAATGGGACTACTCATGGAATAAGGTACTATGTAGTATAAGTGAGGGCATCTGAATTTGGCATGATATAATTATTTTTACCAGTACTTCTCTAGGCCTCAAATATATACAAATATTGTAAATTAATATTTCTGCCTTAGCTGAATATATGTATTTAAGATAAAAGATAAATTACAATACAATTCATTAGACTTCCAATAGGATAACCATGTAAATTCTGACTTGTGTGATGGAGAAAACATGGGGAATGAAGATGTTTATTAAAATGCTCTGAAAGATGGCTGCTTGAGAGCAATATTTCATTTTTACAGTATGTATTTCAGTTCGTTCCCTCCCCACCCCCAAATCTCCTCCTTTTCAGACAACTCACAATGAAAAGAGTAAAGAGCACATGGGTTTCCTCACAGATTCTGTATGAAACTGCTAATATCCACCAGCTAGTGTACCCTCCAGGGAAGTCACTTAGACATGAAACTAATAAAGACATCTGCACATGTTTTTCTGCAGATGCAGTTCCAAAAGCGATGACTTTTTAACAATATTCATTCTGACAATAACACAGCTAATAACTGCCTTATGAATGCTGTAATATGTCATCTTCTTATTCACCACACATCTATTAACAGCACTGGGAACCTTAAATTCCTCCATATTCCATTTTAACTATCATCTAAAGCAGTGTTTCCCAAACTTGGGATGCCTGGTGGGCTGGGACGGTTTGTTTACCTGCCGCGTCCGCAAGTCCAGCCGATTGCGGCTCCCACTGGTCGCAGTTCGCTGCTCCAGGCCAATGGGAGCTGCTGGAAGCGGCGCGGGCCGAGGGACATACTGGCCATCTTGGTAAAGGAGACCCTTGGTTGGAATTTGCAATGAACATGCAAAATTATGTTTTAAAAGATTGAACAGAGGAGGGGCATATGAAAATACCAAATGGCAAATACAAATGTTATTAGAAACTATTGCAGCAAAATCTGTTTCATAACACTAAGAGAAAATTAGTAAGTGTTCTATTATAAAGATACTGCAGGATGAATTAATATTTATGATCCAGAGTTCAGTGACTTGGATGTTTTAATTTTTTCCTCATTATTAATTGGATTTTCCACTATACACTGAAGTGGTAAAATGCATTTAATCAATATGCTTTGCGACAAAATGAGCAAAGTACTAATTGTGTTGTGCAAGGTTAAGTTATGTATTGTATATTTTTAATCACAGTATTCTCAGTTTATTTCTCATTTGTGAATCTTATGATCCTGTTATGTATAATGGAGTGAGAACATAAGAATGGCCACAGGGGTCAGACCAATGGTCCATCTAGCCCAATATCCTGTCTCTGATGGTGGCCAGTGTCAGATGCTACAGGGGGAATGAACAGAACAAGCCATGTTTGAGTGATCCACCCCATCATCCAGTCCCAGCTCCTGGAAGTTGGAGGTTTAGGGACACCTGGAGCATGGAGTTGCATCCATGACCATCTTGGCTAATAGCCATTGATGGACCTATTCTCCATAAACTTATCTAATTCTTTTTTGGGGCCCAATTATACTTGTGGCTTTCACAACATCTCCTGGCAATCAGTTCCACAGGATGACTGTGTGGTGTTTTCTAAAGAAGCACTTCCTTTTGTTTGTTTTTAACCTGCTGCCTATTATTTTCATTGGCTGACCTCTAGTTTTTGTGTTACGAGAAGGGGTGAATAACACTTCCCTATTCACTTTCTCCACACCATTCATGATTTTATAGACCTCTATCATATCCCCCTCTTAGTCATCTCTTTTTTAAGATGAACAGTCCTTGTCTTTCTAATCCCTGTTTGTATGGGAGCAGTTCCATCCTCTTATCATTTTCGTTGCTCTTCTGTGCCCCTTTTCCAGTTCTAATATATCTTTTTTGAAATGGGGCAACCAAAAGTGCACACTGTAAACAAGGTGTGCACCTATCATGGATTTATATAGTGGCATTATGATATTTTCTGATTTATTAAGTATCCATTTCTTAATGGTACCTAACATCTTATTAGCTTTTTTGACTGCGGCTGCAACTTAAGCAGATGTTGCCAGAGAACTATCAACAATGATTCCAAGATCTTTTTCTTGAGTGGTAACAGCTAATTTAGACCCCCATCATTCTGTATCTATAGTTGGGATTATTTTTTCCAACGTGCATTACACTGAAAAAAGATTGGTAGATATAAAATAACACCTATAAAGTGTGTAAGGAGAGAGAGTGTATATTAGCTCCTCCTTTAAACCTGCACAGAACGGCTTAAAATTGTACTGATTCTGCAGACTGATTCTTAGCAAGAGCTACTGTACTTATTAAATTTTTACTTCGTAATTAGGAAACACTGAATTTAAACCCAATTTTTTGTACAGGTGCATTCCTAAGCAGTTTGGCACATGTCGAATTTAGGAACATAAGGCCCCCGTCACAGGCTGGCCTTTGAAGAGATAGAGTTCAGAGTTAGAGTTCAGTCTCACCTGTGCCAGGGTTAGACCACCTCCCCAGGTGGAGGGAATGAATACCAGGCTCACATGGTGTGGGAACATGTGACTAGAAACCAGCTCAGCGGGGAGATCAAAGGTCATTCTGCGGAGAGGAGGAGCAGAATGGCCACCCAGCGAGACATCTCGGGGAGAGTGCTCTGTTAAAGAGCAGAACAGCCTGGGAAGGGCCTAGGTTGAGCACATATGAAGAGGCCCTGGAAAGGAAAGTCAGGGAAGTTTAGGTTATAGTATAGACAGCCTGGTTGCTGAGGGTCCCAGAGCTGAGGACCTGTATCATAGAATCTTAGAATATCAGGGTTGGAAGGGACCTCAGGAGGTCATCTAGTCCAACCCCCTGCTCAAAGCAGGACCAGTCCCCAGACAGATATTGACCCCGGTTCCCTAAATGGCCCCCTCAAGGATTGAACTCACACTCCTGGGTTTAGCAGGCCAATTCTCAAACCACTGAGCTATCCCCCTGAGCTATCCCATGCCTGCCCTCTGTAGTAGAGGGTGGGCATGGATTCACCCTAGGCTGACACTCTTTGTGCATGCAGAGACAGGGAGTAGAAACCCCTATTGAAAAGGGGAAGAAGGGACTGATTGGAGCCTAGGAAGGCTGGAAACCGAGCCCCAAAAGAGCTAAAACCCCTCATGGAGAAGGGCCGACCCTAAGAAGAAAGCTATGCCTGGCAAGAGTCTAGAATAGAAGGTTGGCTTTGTGTTTCCTTTTGGACTTTGATTAACTCCTGAAGGGACCGACTTGTGATCCAGACTGAGGGCTAAGGACTCAGCCTAGATGGAAGCTGGTGATTCCCCATCTGAGAGAGGGGAAACTAAGGCAGTAGACTGGGTTTCAGACTGAGACCACAGTTGCTTGAACACAACTCCTATTTAAGTAAATGAGATTGGGACAGAACCTGGTAGGTCTGCATCTTACCCTCCCATAGAGTTATATGGACCCCTTGCACTATTTGCAGGGATATCATTTTATGCCACATCTTCCCATCGACTTTCAAAATTAATGCCACCTTCTCTCAAAAGAAAGGGGGTGACATTGAAGATGTGATTCCAGTAAAGGGAAGAGGATTCCCAAGATTGGTTTAATAGAATCTTTTCAAGGGAGAGCACAGGTAGAACATGGATTGCTTTGGCAGTATAACCTGTCCAAGGTTGACACACTAATGACATTCCCCATGCACTCCTAGAGACACTGGGACACACTGCTTTCAGCACTTCCCACTGGGTGGCTCTCCTCAACCTCTATCTCTTACCACACAGAATATCTGAAAGACACAACGGAGATTAAACTGAGCTTTAATGGGTCAGGGATGGAAAGTAATGACTTGCTCAGACGCAGAGAACCAGTGTTAACTGTACAAGGGTGTGAATGGCTCAGATGTTTCAGAGCAGTCTATCAGGCACCAGCGAGTGTTATCAGGATCACCTGTCTGCGATGCTGCATTATCTGCTTACCCTTGGTTCATCTATTTTAAAGGAGTCACTGGGTTTACCTAAAACAAACCAAGCAACAGAAAAGAGCTTCCCGCTACGATTCGAGGAGGGGGGGAAAGTAAGATAATGATAAATAAAGTTGAGCGGAGAGGTTTAAAATTTGCAACTGATGCTGTGCAGCCAGTAGATAAGAGTCTTCCAGACAAGTTAAAATGCACAGATATGCCAATCACCCCCAGATAGATTCAAAGGGAGGTGAACACATGTTACTCACATTGCACCGGCCTATCTCATGTTACGCAAATGACATAAATGGATTCATAATCGCACATTTGTCTCATTGTGTCGCCGTTTTAACAGGGGAAAAGCCATTGTCCACTTCCAGTGGAAACAGCAAAGCAAACCAGATCAGATTATTCTCGCCATTATTCCAAGTGAACTGCCGGGCTGAGGGAGTGTTCTGCTTGTCTAACAGGAGAGCAGCATCTGAGAGCAAATATGTCACCTGAATGCGTACAGGGGCCCATTCTGGAAGCCCATAGTCAGGCAAGACTCAATGCTTCGGTCTGAAAAATATACACAACCGATTTGGCAAGCCACTTCTTTTCATAAGAACCTTTTGTGTATCTGTGAATACTGGTCTTTTGCAGCTCACATATAGCAAGGAAGTTTCCAACCTGGCTTTTCCTTTAAAGTTCCGGGGCACAAAGAGACAGCTGAGAACAACACACAAATGCAGATGGGGACTAATCCTGGAGTCCTTACTCTGGAAAAATGCCCATCTAAAGCCAGGAAAATAATGGGAAAAGCTATTCAGGAGCATTTGGGTAAATTAGAGAGGAAATGTCTGTTCTTCACATATGCAACTTTTTTGTATTTATCCTTCCTACTGTGGAAATCTGTTGCTAGGAAGAGCAATGAGGCTGCCAGCGGGATGATGTAAAACCATTTAGGGGCTCAGCAAACATGATGAGATAGAGACATGAGGACTACAAATAAAAAATTACAGGCTCTGAGCTGGTGAGGATTTGTCTTCTACAAAGGCACTGAGGGTCCAAGCACAAAGACTGCTTAGTTGGGCTTTGCCTTGTGGGGGGGCGGGGATTAAAATTTAGCCCCTAGTTCAGTAAATTATTGATTCCTCGTGGGAATGCAGAACAGAATACAGGCCAAGTTTCAGATGCAGGGACTCTACCTAAGAACTAGGGCCTGATGGAGCATCCATTGAAGTCAATGGGAGTTGGATGAGGCCCTCAGAAGCTGAAAGATAAGGATATTGACTCTTTAACCAGCCCTATAAGGATCCAGTCCCACATAAACCAGGAAAAAATCTGAGCATCTGGGCTACTAAGGGTCCTCATGGATTCTAGTATGGCGTTACTCACCAACAAGCCAGTCCCTAATTTGTTTTTTCTTGGCTTTGTGCGTTGTGCCATCTCATGCTCTCCTCTATGATGTGTGCAGCTTCTAATGATTCCTATGTGACCAGAAGACTTTGGGTCTCAGATGCACCCAAGGAGTTTCATATTACCTCTGCCATGTGGCCACCTTTGACATGCCAGTGCAGACAGGATTCTGAGGCATATCTGGGAACCAAAAGCAGTAATCTCTTATGTCAGAGGAGAAACATGGATGCTTTTGGAGGAAGAAAAGACATAGCTAAGGAACAGGGTGGCACAATGGGGAAAAAACAGCAGAGATGAGTGAAGGGAGGGACTCTAAATTTGATTTTCACTTGCTGCTAGGGGCCAATGCACCTAGTCCCAGGAATGATCTGTGGGTCATAACCAATCAGATCACCCTTCCAAATGTTATTCCTTCAATAGAAAAGTAAAAGTAGCATTAAGCTTTCCTTCTATACGCTCTCCCCGTGTTTCAGAGAGCTTCTTCTCGGGGTCCAAGTAAGCCCTTTGCGATTGCAAACTGATACCGAGAAACCTAAGAAAAGCAGCTGTTCCATCACTGAATCTTATCTAACTTAGTTTTCAGTCCCTAACAATTCAGGAGAGGTGGGTTTTGTGAGCATGTTTGCCAGAACTCTGGCCTGCCTATCAAAAATGAGCTGATTTGGTTTGGTTTCTGAACAAGCTTTTGCTAATTTATCCCTTGTCCCTGGACAGCAGCTAGCAGTCTGTACTAGTGTGTGACGCTCTGTATTATAGCACTGTGGTAGTAACTATTTAAAAATGAGATGGGCACTTATCTTCAGCAGTTTATTACAGTGCGTAAAGCTGTGCTCAACACTTCTGTCCACTCCTTGGACACAGGGTGTGCTTCCAGCAATGGCAGCTTGACAACGCAGCATCTTAAACTATTTTCCCCAGTCAATTCTCAGAGAGTGAAATTCCCCTCCAACGAATCAAGTCCACCTATTTAAGTGCAGGGATTTTAGGGGTGGATTTCACCCTCAGCCTGAGACCCTGGGAGGGGCTGCAGACCCATCCATCCTCCCCTCACCGTGGCACCTATTCCACATGTGTCTCAAAGGGTGGCTGCAGCGTCTCTTCTTTACCTGTGTGGGTTCTAGGGCCATCTGAGTCCCATGATTATATATACAGTGGCCCCTCTCCTGGCATGCTCTCAGCCTTCTGCCATTGCCTCCTGTGGTCAGCAGGGGGGATAGGCCCCATTTGCATGAGAACAACACCAGCAGCTCCTCACATGCAGGCCTGTTGCGGGGCGTAAATAACACAGAAGCTTTGCACAGACTATTTGTCCCAATCACGGCCGACACTTCCATTTAGGCGACCTAGGTGGTCGCCTAGGGCGGCAGGATCTGGGGGGGTGGCATTTTGCCGCCCTCGGTGGCAATTCAGCAGCGGGGGGGTCCTTCCGCGCTCCGGGTCTTCGGCGGCAATTCTGCGGCGGGTCCTTCACTCACTCCAGGACCTGCCGCCGAAGTGCCCCGAAGACCGGGAGCGCGGAAGGACCTCCCACCCGCCGCAGAATTGCCACGAACGACCGAGAGCGCAGAAGGACCCCCGCCTAGGGTGCCAAAAACCCTGGTGCCGCTCCTGGTCCCAAGGCATCAATTCAAGGAGGTACTTCAGCACATGTCTCATTTTAGGTCTGAGTGGGACTTCTCACATGCTTATGAACCTCGCTGAATCAGGGGCTAAGTGACTTTCACCCTTAGGTGGCTGCTCTAATATCAGCTGTGCATGTATTTCATGGCATCTCTCAACCAGGTTAACAGCAGATTTTTCAAAGTTTGTGGTGATTCACAACCACATAGATTAGAGCAGAGCCCTAAACCTAAAATCCAGCATGGATAATGAGTCATTGGAACTTCTGCTTTATCCGAACCTTCATATACCTGGAAAAACATTACAGAGAAGAATAAAATAGAGTCGTAATAAGGCTGTTTCTGGGCTGCACTAAACTATATCTTGAACTGAACGGCCCCAGAGATGTGGGTTTGGTGGTGCTGGTAGTTTCTTTTGTTTTGTGATAAAAGTGACAGACATTTCCGTGGTTTTAGTATATACGGTGCACAGAAGTTTTGTGAATATACCCCACCAGCTTCTGTGTGTTATCACTTCAAAGGCACCGGTCTCTTTTTTAAATATCCCTGTTGACGACTCAAATCTCTGATCTGTAAGTTGAAAAGCAGTGATTACCTTTGATACGGCTGATGATGTTACCAGGATAGCAGAATTCCATCTGGTTAATTTAATTTCAAATCTCAATGATAACATCTAATGGCTGCTTTTTAGCTAGTGCTACAGATTTCACTTCATAGTGACCAGTGATATTGTTGAGGTAGCGCACTTTCCTTCTTCCCGAGAGAGTTTCTCGCTAACTATTCAAAACAGAATCAATCACCAGATAACCACACAGTCTTTAACACCAGGCTGGAGAACTCAAATCAAAATCTTGGGCTTTGAGTTGTAAAGAAAATCATGGCAAAACCAAAAATATCTCTGAAGATAAAATAATCTCCAAGTAATAAAATTAGGATCAAGATAAAAGTTGATCAAGTCCATACCCACATTGCCAGCATTAGGATATCAGCCCATGAGAGATAATTGATTAAATTGATACTACAAATAGTCTTTTGTCAAAAGACTAAGGCGATGTTGTTTTCTTCTCCATTTTCATCTCTAAATACTAATGTTGGAAGCTGAAGGACCCAGATGTCCCTCTCCAAGATGAATCTCTGCAGCAGTATCATTGAGTGTCAGCTCATCTTCACTTGTCTCCTGGACCTGGGCCTAAGCAAAATTAGGAAGAAACTTGATAAATCCAAACTCAATGTCCTTGTCCTTAGATAGGAATAATCCAGCAGGAGAAAATCTGGCCCTTTATAAATAACTTGCAATTCCTTGTTAAATCATTAGATGGCATTTGATTAAGAAATACGAAATTAAAATGGATAGAATCTGGTTAGATTGTAATCACAAGAAGCCTGTAATAGTTGTATTCAGGGCTGTCTATTAATCACAGTTAATGCACGCAATTAACACAAAACAAAATAACTAGATTTTAAAAAGTAGTCACGATTAATCGCGGTTTTAATTGCATTGTTAAACAATTATAGAATACCAATTTAAATTTATTATAATACATATATTCATACAAGTCCACTGAGTCCTATTTCTTGTTCAGCCAATCACTGTCTGCTTCTTATTTACAATGTCACCTGAAAGTGAGAACAGGCATTCACATGGCAATGTGGCAGCCTGCATTGCAAGTTATTTATGTGCTAGATTCACTAAACATTCTTTTGCCCCTTCATACTTCGACTTGTTGGCGCTAAAGTTTCACATGTTGTTTTGTTTTTGAGTGCAGTTATGTAAACAAAACAATTCTACATTTGTAAGTTGCACTTTCACGATAAAGAGATTGCACTACAGTACTTGTCTGAGGTGAATTGAAAAAATACTGTTTCTTCTTGTTTATCTTTATACAGTGCAAATATTTGTAATAAAAAAAGAATAATATAAAGTGAGCACCGTAAACTTTGTATTCTGTGTTATAATTGAAATCAATATGTTTGAAAATGTAGAAAAACTTCCAAAAACATTTATAATAAATTTAAATTGGTATTCTACTATTGTTTAACAGTGCGACTAAAACTGCGATTAATCACGACTATTGTTTTAAATAATGTAATAGCCCTCGTTGTATTGTATTCCACAACTGCTAGTGCTATTCTGTATTATGAATTGCAGACTTTCCTAGCTGATATGGATAATATGCTGGCAGATCTAGCAAAAGTCTAAATGGATGAGCCCTGGAAAGCCCTGGGTATTGGACACAAGCAAAATTCTTCTGGAGCAGGTCAGGATCCCATATCCATTCCTGTTATACTTCACTGCAGGATGGTTCCTACTGCTCTCGCCAGGAGCAGAATGCTCACCGTACATAGGGATAGCTAATACTCACCAGTGGGAATTCCACTGAAGTCAAGGGGAGTTTTGCCTGAGTAAGGACTGAAAGATTTGACAGTATATATAATTATTTTTAAACAAAGTTTGAAATGAGGACCGTTTTGAAAAAAAATGAGTTCCCGTCTATCAGTGCAGCAGGATCACAGATGCTACCACTGAAACCAACGGGAGTCTTGACTGAACAATGATGGAGGGGCAGGCTGCCAGCCCTCTTACAAGGTAAGCAATATATTTGCCAAGAGGAAAAGAACAAAGCTGGTGAAAATAGATACTTTTACTTCTAAACTCGTAGCAGGGCTGAACCCTCCCTCACACACTCTATACCAAGTCCTTTGCAAACATTACTCCCATACTCCCTCATTGTTCTGAGTGGTATAAAGCACTGCCCGCTCATTGTGCTCTCTCTGCTCCATCCCAGGAGCTGACCGCTGGTATGACCTTGGCAGCTAAAGGACCCAGATGCCCAGCTCCAGGATGAATCTCTGCAGCAGTGTCATTGGGTCTCAGCTCGTCTTCCTTAGTCTCCTTCTTGGCTTTACTGACAGACCTGCCTGTAGGGTCTGGTGCTGGGTCATCTGCTGCTGTGCTAATCTGTCCTCCTTGATGTCACTTTTCTTTGATTTCTGAGGATGAGGTGCATTCCCTTGACAAGATGCAACTACAGTGTCTGATTAGGGCAAAAAAGGAACATTCCCCTCTACTTTTATAAGCAGAGTAGGTTGGCTGCCTATTCCTCAACTGGTTTGTAAATGACAGATGAAACTTATCGCCCTCTGGGAAGTGAAGTGGCATAATGCAGGAGAATAATTCCATGCAAATGGTTCCTTCTTATCATGAGAAAATATTGGCCAACTCTCCACATTGCATGATTTACTGTGTTATTTAATTCAAAGCAACACAGTTCTAAATACAAATGGCAAATATAATCACGCGTGTTAATTAAAATTGAGCATCCATGAAATATAATGTAATGGAAATGTTTATTAGTAGATTTAAAACACTATTAATATATTGTTGAAATGTTGATCATTTTATTTTGAATAGTATATAAAAAATGGCCCACATGCCCCATGGGGGGCCTCCTTTGTATGCCGAGGCTATATGAATATAAGAAAATATTGGGGCCAAATCCAGAAATTCTTATAAGGGCAGAACTGATTTCTGCAGGAGGAAAGCCTTAGAGACTAAAGGATTTGGTCAAGAGTTTGTGAGAACCTTATTCACCGTCTAGGAATGTTAGCTAAAAGTGAAGCAGCAATGCGATGTGCTTATATATCTGTGATTAATTCAGGTAATCTGATTTATAGAACCTCCTTACGTAGATCAAAAGGATTTACCTTTATGTCTGATTTGAAAAAAAATATACGTCACATTCAGTGAACAACATATTGCAGAAAATGGTCTGGCTGAACTGCATGAACATGTTTCACAAATGCAGAGAAATACTGTATCTTCTTCATAAGGCAGTAATCCTAGTACCTACTAATTGCAGATCTTATCCTGCTTTACAAATATGCAGAAGTGGACAGCAGTTGTTTTGAAGGTAGTACACATCTAATTTATATTCCTTACAACGCAAGATTCAAAGCATAACAAGGAGTTGCAGCTAAAGACTTTTAAAGTGAAGAAAGGGCTGTGATTAATACTTTAAGAGGTAAATGGAGGAGAAGTCAACTATCAAAGAATGTCAGCAACATTCCTGTGTCCGGTTTTAAGCACTGACATTCTTCATGTGGTGAAGTGGTAATTCAGCTCAAAATATCAGAGTGGCTTTGGGCAGAAAATTTCCTTCACATGCATTGCCAAAAGGAGCTGCAAATTAACTGTCCTATCTTGCTCCCATTTAAGTCACTGGAAAAACTGCCACTGATTTCAATGGAGGACGCCCTAAGACACCTTGAGCCAGATCCTCGGCTCAGATTGCATTCCATTTACATTGGACTTCAAACTGTCCTTAAAGGGCAGCAGGGAATTCCTGCCACATGGCTGGAAGGGGGAATGGCCATGTTCCAGTGATCTCCGGCTGTTGGAATGGTCCCTAGAGAACCATGCTAGCCCATAAAAATCAGAACAGCTCCAGGGCTGTTCTAACTTGCACTTAGAATCACTTTTGCCTCAGCTGCCAGCCCCTTAATCCATCATTTGAAAATGTACAATATAGATTAGATCAGTGGTTCTCAAACTGGGGCCGCCGCTTGTGTAGGGAAAGCCCCTGTTGGGCCTGGCCAGTCTGTTTACCTGCCGGGTCTGCAGGTTCGGCTGATCGCAGCTCCCACTGGCCGCGGTTCACTGCTCCAGGCCAACGGGGGCTGCGGGAAGCAGCGTGGGACAAGAGATTTGCTGGCCGCCGCTTCCCAGAGCCCCCAGTGGCCTGGAGCAGCGAACTGTGGTCAGTGGGAGCCACGATCGGCCGAACCTGTGGACCCGGCAGATAAACAAACCGGCCCGGCCTGCCAGGGACTTTCCCTACACAAGCAGCGGCCCCAGTTTGAGAACCACTGTATTAGATAATTATTGTATATACAGATACATTGGTCATTAAAAAATCAACATTTTCCAGCAGGCACTGCCCTGTTAGCATAGATGTCTCTTTTGCCAAGTCTAAAGGGGAAACTGTGATCATTTCAAATGGGTGTGGTACCTGCTAGAAAATGCTGTCTTTTAAAATGGCCTTACACTATATACTGTACAATCATTTTCCAAACACAGAAAAAAACAAAAATGGATTTGAAGGAAAACAATTGCACTTTGTGCTGCTTCAGGCCATACAAACAGCTCGTCATAACAGGTAACATAAAAGAGAAATTGGGGTTGCTGGGAGTTCTAGATTCTAGTTGAAAACAATAAAATAAATATGATTTCATTCCACCTAGCACTAGTTAAAAGGTAAATGTGCCCTGCGGTACTTGTAAGACAAACAAGATGATGTGGCAGAATGGAACAGACTATAATAGGCTTCCGCAGCACAAAGTTTAAGCTAATTTTCTTTGCTTAGTAATGATTATTATACCAGTATCTTTTTCACCCTGCAACACACTCCTATATATGACTCCCATAGGTAAAATCGGTTTGGCCAGTTTAGTAAACCAGTGTAAATAAGCACAGACACACATTAAAGCTCTGACTCCACATTAAAGCCAAATCAACCCCCTCTACTAATAGAGATGTTCAAAAAGATAAAACACCTCAAAGCAAAGCCTCTGTGTTTGTGCTGCTATTTCATGTCAAGGCAATTACAGTGATGCTATTAGGAGAGATCAGGGAGGGAGCAGTGTTGTCATATAGGAAGAAGAGAAAACAAACCTTTAAGCAATCATGTAGAGCATGCAGAACATCTTAAAGCTGGTGAAGGAACAAAGCTTAGTACTGTCAGGGTATTGATCTGTTCCAGAAGGTGCAGAGTTCTGTACCACAGTGATTGCCTTCCCTGCTGGGTTTAGAGAGGTCTGAAAGAATACGGTATTGATCTACCCCAGTTCCTGAGAAGTAGCTTACTGATAAACACTGACTCAGGCCACCAGCCCTGAAAGCAAACTGTTGCAAATCACCACAGCTCATATGAGTTATAAACATGCAGCTGGCATAGCATTTGCTCCATAGCAGGCTCTCTTTGTTATAGAAAGGTAGCTTGGCCTACTGGACAAGGAAACTTTGGTTCTATTCCCAGCTCTGTCACTGATCTGCTGTATGCTGTTCTGGAGGGTGGGCAGTGCGGGGTAAGGACAATATTTTATTATATGTTTCTGCAGTGTCTAGCACAACTGAGCTCCTGTCTCACTAGGAGCTTTTAGATGCTGCCATAAAACAAACAACAATAAAGTTCTGAATTTAACAATACATGGGCTGGAAATGTTTTCCTTCCACTTCTTATTCTGCACTTGAATGCAATGCAGAGAGTGATGAATGTATCTAGATCTTAGTCAACACTAAAATAATCTACTCACACCTTTTATTCTATTCGACATCTGCTGAATCTAAGAATTACATGGGCCTAAACAGTGGAGTTTTTTAAAAGAAAACAATTCTGCTCTCGCTCAACCCCAAGGTACATATTCTCTTGCAAATTTCAGGCGAATGTTAGAGGACCTTATGGGTGCAGAACAAGGACGATTATGCCTCTAAGTGCATTAAAAAGAAACCTGGAGTCCCCTTGTGATGGGATTGGTCTCAGAGATCCCCTTGGGACTGTCACCTGATGTACTGAATTTACCTCTAAGCCTGTTTTCCCTGCCAGCTTGGGACTCCAGAACCCTGCTTTGTTGAGCCAGATATGCCAGCCTGCTGCAAACACAGACCCAGATCTGGTCTACACCCCCAAAGCTGCAGACTTTAACCAAAAACTGCTTAGTAGGTCACCTACCTTCAGCACCCAGACATCCAGTTTCCAATGGGATCCAAACCCCAAATAAATCCGTTTTACTCTGTATAAAGCTTATACAGGGTAAACTCAGAAATTGTCCGCCCTCTATAACACTGATGGAGAGATATTCACAGCTGCTTGCTCCCCCAGGTATTAATCATTTACTCGTGCTTTATCAATAAACAAAAGTGATTTTATTAAGTATAAAAAGTAGGATTTAAGTGGTTCCAAGTAATAACAGACAGAATAAAGTCAGAGGGGTAGCCATGTTAGTCTGGATCTGTAAAAGCGGCAAAGACGCGTTTACAGAATAAACTAAGTTACCAAGCAAAATAAAACAAAACATGCAAATCTAAGCCTAATACATTAAGGAACTAATTACTGGTAAATCTCACCCTCAGAGATGTTCCAATAAGCTTCTTTCACAGACTAGACGCCTTCCTAGTCTGGGCCCAATCCTTTCCCCCGGTACAGTCCTTGTTAGTTCCAGCAGACATCTTAGGTGAAAAGCAGAGGCTGTCTCATGACTGGGACCCTCCTTGTCCTGCTCCACCCCTTTTACAGCTTTGTCACAAGGCGGGAATCCTTTGTCTCTTTGGGTCCCCACCCCTCCTTCTAAATGGAAAAGCACCAGGTTTAAGATGGATTCCAGTATCAGGTGACATGGTCACATGTCACTGTAAGACCTAATTTTTCATTACCCATGGGCTGGCCTACAAGTACACAGGCATGCCTGCAGGTAAACAGAGCCATTTACAGTCATTCGTCCTAGTCAATGGGAGCCATCCAGATTCTAAACCACCATTATGGAGTGCAACATCACACCCCTAATGAGATGTTCTTTCTCCCAGTTGTCCCATGTTCCAAATGTGGTGGCACTAAGAAGTTGCAGATGCAGGAGAAGATGGTAGGTGAGAGATTTTAAGCCAGTCTCAAAACTGAGCAGGCCGGTTTTTCACGTCCAAACCTCAGAAATGATTATTTGTGCATGAAAATGCAGAGCCCAGTGTAATTTTTAGTGGCTGGAACATTTAGTCCTATAGAGTACTATAAAACTGAAGTAATGCTATCAGAACTGTGGGTTCAGCTCCATCACGGCTTTAATGGATGCAAGGAAAACAACTCTTAAGCAGCAATCAGAGTTTCAGCTCACAAACTATTACTTCACCCACTGTCTAGAGTGAGGAGAGGAAGTCTGCACAGAACACTAGAGAATGAGAAAGCAAAAGAGAATGAGAAAGAGACATTGGGCCAAATTCTCTTCTCAGTTACATGCCAAATGCATTTGGCAGCATATCCACCTTCAGGTCCGAATGGCTAGACACATTTGCTAGACACATGTCTGAATTTATCATGATCCAGATGTGTTTAGATTTGACTGGAATACCCCCAGCCAAAAGGGGATGATTAAAGATCATTTAAAGCACTATTTCTCAATGGAATTCCCCTATGTCCTCTGTGGAGCATACACACTTCGTTCAGGGCTGGTATGAAGAATCAAATTTAACTGTCCAGCCCGAGGCATCTCATAAGAGTATCCACCAAGATTTTAATGTTTTATCTCCTTGCCAAAACTTTGACCTCATATGGCTGCTATACTGCTCTTTGGAAATATGTTTTGTATAGAGAAAGACGATGCAAAAACAATATTCCCAATGACAATCCTGTCCTCCCAATGAAAGTCAAAGAGACTATTGTGAAGAGTAACAGAATCAGTGCCATTGTGACTTCAGTATACCTCTGGGCTGAAGATAAGAATGAGAGCACCCTGGTAGATTACCATGCTCTCTATGTGCTAGTAAGTACAACAATATCATAGAATGTCCATGCACAGCAACCCTGGGAAATACTATGGTAATAGACCGTATTTGTTATTTTCACTGCATACACACAGAGAAGTTAGATTAAAATCATCAGATACCCTTGCTGGAAGATTGCAGCATAACACTACTTCTGTTCTTATATGCAGAATGATACATAGTAACCAAAAAGAGAGAAAAAGCAGGCTGCTTCCTATGCCAGATACATACAAGTCACCCAATTTTTTTCTAAACTGTTTTTTTCCACACTGCCTCTGATTGCACTACCAAGCCCCCAGGCCTTCACGCAAGAGAAGACAAGGACCAGGCACCCTGCTCCCCTTCCCCCTGCACACACACTTAAAGTGATAGCCCTTCCAACACAGTCTTAAATACACCACAGTATTTGCATTGTTCAGAGGGTCGGGTGAGGAACAAGTATTGTGTTTAAAAGGACTGATGGGATAAAAACGGGGAAGAACCTCACATTCTCTCTCTGCCCCCCCACCCCCCCATTTATTGTACCTAGAACGCTGGATATTTCACTAGGAACAGTTTCACTGCTTGGCTTCCCTTTTTTGTTAATCTAAAAAAATACCATTGGAAAAACTTCTGAGATCTTATCAAATGGCACCCATATATGTATGTGGCATTTGTTGTTGTTTGTTCCAGATTTGTTTCAAATTTCCAGGGACTTAAGGATAGATTCTCCCTCTGTGCATCTCAATCTGATTTTAATGCCTTAAAATTGAAGACTTCCATAGATTCATAAATGCTAAGGCCAGAAGGAACCATTATGATCATCCATTTGGACCTCCTGTATTGCAGAGGCCATAGAATTTCACCCAGTGATTCCTGACTGTGTCTTATAGTATTCTCTGGAGACCTTTATCTTGGGAACCATGACTCCCTTCTTCATATCAGTACACAAAGCTGACGACCACTGCCCATTTAGCTGAGAACCACAATCACTGGGGTCAAGGTCTCAAAAACAGCAAAGGCGCTGACTTTCCTGAAGGACTACTCTGCTACCTGGGAAGTCCACCAAAGGGAAGCCCTTGAGAAACAAACTGCCTCCATCACTCCATCCATAGTTCAGGTGTGTAACTTGTGACTGCAGCCTCCCCGCTCCCCCCAGCCAGATAAAATAAGCCACATATTTCGGCTAAGCAGCCCATTGATCCTTCACTGTACGTCTTATGAAAACAGCAAACACAGCTTGATTGATTGAATTTTGCAACTTTCATATCTGAGAAAAAAATTAAACATTTACAAGATCCTGACACTCTCTTTTTCTCTCTGAACTCAACATTGTTTTTAAATAAAGAGTCACTGAAGCAGCAGACCTTCTGGGTCATCCAGGTCAGTTCCCTCTATCAAGCAGGATTTTCCCATACACTCTGACCCTCTCAAGGATTTTATCTCGCCTATTTTCTGAACACTCCTAATGATGGTGACTCAGCTTCCTCACTAGACAGCTTATTCTACTGCCTATCTCTAATTGCTCTTATGGTTAAGGAGGTTTTTTTTTCCCTTGTGGTCAATGTGAATTTTCCCATTCTTATTTTTAGATCATTCCTCTCACTTTAACCCTCCTGAGGAAACACAGTCCTTTCCCTCCCATCTACTAATACCTCTCAAGCATGTGCACACTGTTGTCATATCCCCTTAATTTATCAAGGATGAGTGAGTCAACTGTATTCAGTTAAGGGACCAATGAAAATACTAGCAGCAGAAATATTTCCACGCCGGTGGTTCCTGCAGGGGGGCTCCCCTGAAGGTGGCTCTATGTGGAAAGAGGAGTGGACCTATCTCACTGCTAAACCTCTGCCCCCTGAAGAATCAGAATGGGAAAAGGAGCCAAATGTCAGAGGAAACTAGATAAAAGACCACTGACTAATGAATCTCAGACCTCAAGAACGCTGCTCAAGGGGATGCTGGGAACACTTAGTGAGCCTTTCGGGTAGTCAGGGACCAGTCAGTCTCCAGTTGTCGCAAGGACCATGGTTGTCTTCTCATTTTTCTGGCTCTAGAATCCAGAGAGGAGAGTCTGCAGAGCCCTCAGGTCAGCAGCTGGGGCCATGGTTTTCTCTTTAACCTCTCTTGGTGATGAAATAGTTGGCCATTAGTAACTCAAATATCCGTGGCACACATGGCTAAGAGCACTGATTAACAATAGGTCGGATAGCAGCAGACAAGTGGATTGGACAGCTGACTACCTGAACACAGATGTTGTTTCATCATATATCAGGTCCTTATCTTTTCAGTTTTAACAGTCTCTAGTTTTCATTGTTAAACAGGCAGGGATCCAGAAAAGGCCCATGAAAACTGGGGATGGGCCAACATTATTCAGTCTCACGTTGAAAATATGTGAGCAAGGTTTGAAAGTTTAATTTGAGCGTCCACATTACTGGGTTCAGTTCTACCTTGGAGATTCCCTGAGGGATAAGGAAGAACATAAAAATGATTTGACGGAGAAAAAGGTGAAAATAAAGCCAAGAGGCCAGATGTAGGGGAAAAAAAGTAGAGAAAAATACTAGGGAAAAGAAAAGTGTCATACTGTATATCGGTGTTTAGAATAGCCACTTAAGTGAACCTTGTCATGAGCTGTTTCTTCTAACCCTAATTTAGGTGCCAGTTCAGGAAGGTACTTAAGCATATGGGTAACTTAAGTATATGAGTAGTACCCCTGAAGTCGATTAGTGAGGATCATATTTAAGTACCTTGCTGAATTGGGACCACATAGCACAGGCTTTCCTTCATCTAGAAAACCATCTGTGAAAATCCCCTTGATAAAAACCTGGTTGTAAATTACAAGGTAGTGGAAGAGGTTTCTTTGAGCTGGAAGGTTCATAAAGGCAAACTAACTTTGCAATCTCCCCCCACAAAGTCTGAGAGATTTACAAAATCTGCAGGACAAAGAGCAGGACATCCTCTTGTTCTTAATTTTTTGTAAAAGTTGGGGGTATCAACTTTATACAAATGGAGTGAAGGCTCTGCTACTCAGTTAATCAGCACAGGAATGTGTGGAAATGGCATTTATGTATGGCAGTGGTTTTCAACCAACGGTCCGCGGATCCCTGGGGGTTCGCAGACTATGCCTAAGGGGTCCGTGAAAGGTTGTCGTTACCATAGAACAATGGTTTTCAACCTGTGGTTCTCGGATCTCTGGGGATCCACAAGCTATGTCTAAGATTTCCAAAGAGGTCCGCACCTCCATTTAAAATAATTTAGGGGTCTACAAATGAAAAAAGGTTGAAAACTGCTGCTGTATGGCGATAAGAAAGCAGTAACAGGCTTGGGTTTTCTTTAAAAAAGGAAACGTTTTCTTAGTCTTGACAGTCTACGGAAAAAAAAAATCAGGAACAAATATTTAAAGGGGACCATAAGCTTCTCCATGGTCACTAAAGGAGATGAGGGCAAAGTTGTAACAGACTTACTGAAGTGAACAACCTTGATCTGACCAAAAGGAGTCATTTACTTTTAGGTACTCCCCAAAGGTTTTATTCCTTTTGGCTGCTAGGCCAGGAATGTCAGCCGTGTTGAGATGGGGCACCCTGGAAAGTGCACAGCTGAAAGCCAGCAAACCGGTTCCGCATGACTGCTATTAGGTCTAGGAGACTCCACAGAGACCTGAACTCTTTGACCAGATAGGTGTGAACCAAAGAGAGGACCAGGTCATATCCTTTCAAAGTTTTCTTTGCTTTACAAAGGCTTCCCCCTCCCCCACCGCCCCCACATAGCTCGAATGGCTACAAACCTTCCGTCTGAAAAGAGAGGGAATTAAAACAAAAAACAGAAGCACTTTCTCTTTGCAAATAAACCACAACAGAGAAAGGCCTGGCAGGGGAACTAAAGGCTTTGCTCTGACTGACTTAGCCCACTTTTACGGGCATTAGCTAAAGCCAAAACAATAATGAAATTGGTGTGAATGTTTTGTTGTTCGTTGTTGTTGTTGCATGCAGCAGATCTCCCTGAACCTTAGGTTTGTGAGTTGGGAGCTCTTTTGGGAAGGGATTCTCTCTCACTATGGGTATGTGCAGCACCTGGCACAATAAGCCTCGATGTCGACTGAGGCCTCTACTCCACACTGTAATGCAAATCATTGGCGAGAATGAACTGAAAATCCTGTCCTAATCCCCCAGGCATCAAGCTGAATGGGTGGGAATTTAGGGGGCGGGGGGGCAAAATTCACAAACAGAATTCACTCAGTTTGTGGGAAGGTCCACAGTTGCTATTCCAGTTTCTGAGCCCTTGACCTCAATTGGGGCTTCTAGGAACTAACATAATACAAATAATAAATAATAGCAATTGCACTCTGACAGCTTAATAAATGCAACAGTGCTATGGTCCTGCAGCAGATGCCTGCAGCTCAACTCCTAGAGGAGCTGTTTCATTCGTGGTTATTTATATATATTATATATATATATAAAAGCTGGGATGGGAGGGGTGAGACGAGGAAGCGATTCCAATTATCAGACAATAGGAGTGAAGTCAATCAAGAAGGGGCATTCTCTCTCCCTCCCCAAAACAGCGTAGGTGGCACTGCCTCTAGTTTTCAGATTGCAACATGTGATGCAAAGCAACAGTTCGGCTTTCTACATTACTAATAAAAGGTTAAGGCTTCAAGCTATTTTTTTAATTTAGATCTGTTGTTTGGTAATTGGAATAAACATTCAAATTTGAGCATCAAATTTCTCATTAGTTTCACATCAATACCTGTGCTGAAACTATGGATCAGTGAACTGAGTTTCTCACTGCCCAAGTGAATTCATTAATCATTCTCTCCAAAGATGGGTGTATAAGCAGACAGCTGTTCTAAGCAGCTGTCTTCTGGTAAAACTCCTAACGTACCTACTGTTTAAAAAAAAATGTCAGCAGTCTGCTATTGTCTTAATGGGAAGATCTACCTTGTATTGACAAGTCTGGTAAGAAGGAACTGGATCTCCACTCAACAATGCATTCCAATTTGTAAATGGTCACTTTATGGTTACAGATAGAAAGTTTTAAAACCATTCAGACTTAGTTACCACTTCTTATCTGGGGTATCATGAAGAAGAAGAAATACAAAACCGAATGCTGAAAGTCCCAGACGGATGCATTCAGGGAACAAATATAACCTTAAACCGAATACAGATGAGTGTTCCCACTCACCCAAAAGCACATGGGCTTGGTTCCTCACCCTGCACCCCTGTTCTTCTAATAATAGATATTTAGATTTATTTTCATATACCTTGATGGGCTGGAGCTACTTGGACAGATTAGAATCCATAGTAGTCTCCTATTTTCCATTACAATCTAAGCAAGTGCTTAGGTAATCGGAGCTTATCCTTTTAAAATATATGCAATCAGGAAATTTGAGACCGCCTTGATGGACCATATAATATTTCTTTAGAAGCTCCCTGATATGCCAGCGTCTACAAGTTCAGCCATACAACAATGATCTCACTGGTTACCCTTTCTCTAGCAGCGTCACACACTTAGAAGTAAGATGAGACCATCGTAATTTTCTTTGAAAAAAATATATAAACAAGAACTTCTGGACTGACCTTGTCCAAACCAAGCCCACAGACAGAAAAATACTGTTTCAGAATGCTTTATAATGCCATGCTAAATGGCTAAACCTTTGCCCCACGTTAAAACTGATATTTTGTGTGTTTGATCTGAGGTGAAGTTTAAATATATTACTGCAATATAGGGTTTTTTCATTTAAAAAAATGCCAAAGTTCTAATTCTTTGGCAAAACTGTAGATTTGCTCGAAGTGGAAATTTGCTATATCGGTACAGAGATTTCATCACTTCTGTATGGCCAAAAAAAAAAAAAAAGCCTTTCTGTTGTGAAGTAAGTTTCCTGTCTGAATAAAGAGATTAGCGGTTACAAAAAGAGATAAATTAAATAAGAATTAAACAAATGAATCATTATGCAAACATATCAATCCACATTAATCTCTGTAGAGATTTGGCCAAATCCTGATCCTAGTGAAGTCAATGTGAAAACTCCTATTGACTGGAATGGAATTAGGCCCTTAATTTGAGAGAACAGGTGTGTGTGTGTGTGTGTGTGCGTGCTTTTCTTTCATTTGAAGCAGCAGACAGTGGTAACAGTCAGAAGCAGCATACTGAACTAACTGGGCCAGTGCTCTCATCACATGCAGATTCCAAATACTATTTAGGTTTCCAACTTTTAAAATGTTTCCTGTTTTTGTAGCTTTTTAAAAATGTGATCCTTCATCAGCTCAGTCGCACTATATGTATATATTGATATTATGCCCGGCACTTATGCCTCAGGATCCGAACAAACTAATGGTGTTTGAGAATCAGTACTCTCATCTCATACTAAGGCCTGGTCTACACCTAAAAAATAGATCCACCTAGCTATGTTGCTCAGGGCTGTGAAAAATTTCGCACCTAGTGTGACATAGTTAGGTTGACCTAATCCCTCACTATACATGCAGCTAGGTCAACCTAGCTACCACCTCTTGGAAAGGATGGGAAAACCCCTTCTGTCAATGTAGGAAGCATCTACACTAGAGAGCTACAGGTGTAGCTGTGGTGCTGCAACCACTAAAGTGGAGACATCCCTTTAGATTGTAAGTTATTTGACAGCAAGGATCATATTTTGGTTAAGCGTTTGTACAGTTCCTAGCACAATGGGACTCCTTATCTCTGATAGGTGCCACCCATTATGCAAATAATATATATATAAAATAAGGTGGTTCTAACAAATCATCAGTAAGAAAGAGAACATACAAAGTATGTTGCAACACAGAATGGTCTAAATTTTAGAATGTTGCATTTCTGAAACAATCCCACCAAACAGAGGAGATCCCTGGTTCTATTTACATGAATGTGCCTTGCTGAAGTATTTGCAGCTGACGCTTTGTAGTAGAGATTTCAGTCCTCTCTGCCATGGCTACCATGGTATAGCAACTCTTAAGCAGTCTTAGTGGTACTCACAAGAGCATGTGGCCATCTAAGGATCGCTTCTCAGTTCAGTGTAATCAATGGCAAAACTCTCATGAACTTCAAACAGCCAAATTCTGACACCTTAACTCATATTGATTAGATCCTACTCCATCAGCAGTCCCACTAAAGTCAGTAGAAATATACGTAGAGTAAAAGCTACAGAACTGGAATATGTATATCATACTCTGACCCAAGGGGATTAGGTTTGGGTGTATGTACTATATATGATACAATTCTAGACACAATGGGGGTGAGAGAAGGCTAATATTACTCCATGTTACATTCCATATACATATTTAAGTCATAAAGGGAAGCCCAGGCCTCATTTAGTGCTGATATTTAACAATTACCTTTGGGACAAATCACCTCGTGATTTTTTTAAAAAGAAAAAAATACTTTAATTGTCAAATTCCTATTAAAGTAATAATTTGTAAAAAAAAAAAAAATGAAGTGATTTTGATAACTTGACCAAAGCGTATAGCAGTGGCAAAATGTGAGGAGCGGTTTCCTGAATGAGGTCAAAATAATTTTCAAGGGCCTTAGCTTTAAAAACAGCCACTTGTAAAAGTGTTGGCAGATTTGGGGAAATAACGTACAGTAGCCACCCTGACATCTTTCAAGGGGTTTGGAGCTGACATTTTAGGCACTTTAACAGAATATTAACTAATTCCTGTTAGTGATTCAAGAGCAAAATTCTCCCATTGCTTCTTATTACCAAAGGGAATTCAGGGGATGGGACTATGGGATTTTTTTTTAAATGGATCAAGTAGAATCATTGGCCAATTTATTTTGTTTCAATATTTCCCTGATTAAAAATAGTCCCTTCCTTCATTCCCTGTGGTTCTTTTGTCTCTTTGGGAGAAAAAGCATTTCCATGGCAGGACCATCGCTCAGCACATGAACAAAACACTCACTAACATGGCTCTTCTCAGTTAGGGTATCCAAACTCCATCTTAAGAGCACAGGACAAGGAGTGGGCTGCCAAATCACTGGAAGTTATGACACTTTCCTAGCCCACAAAATTCTTCCAATATCATTCCCCACAGTCATCTTCTTCCACCCAGTTTTCAGACCTTTCCTTCCCCTTGTCTCCTCCATTAAATGTGTGGTATAATTACAATTTATCATTTGTATTACTGTAGTGTTTAGAGGCACCAAAGAAGACCAGAGCCCCATTGTGCTAGGTGCTGTACAAACACATGATTAAAAAAACATGGTCAATGAGCTTATACTCTAAGTAGACTAAAGAAAGGAAGTATTATTATTCCCATTTTATAGATAGAAAGCTCAAGCTTGGAGAGATGGACTTGCCTAAGGTCATTCAGGAAGTTTATGGCAGCACTAGGAATTGAACTAAGATCTCCTGAAGGCCTAGCCACCACCTTAACCACAAGACCATCCTTTCTATCAGAAGCCTGCCTTTAGTTCCCATCCATGATTTTACACCAGGTCCCACAAAACCTAGGATCAGCTTTGCTTCTAACAGCGCTCTAAACTGAATGTGACTCCGAGTCTTGGACATAGAGGAATTTCCCTTATGGGGCAGAGAGTGTACCCTGGTGTAATGGCACTGCACATGCATGCTTTTATGCCCATCCATAAAAAACAACCCTGAGTGAGGAAAAAGAGAGGCTGGGGGAAGGAATTTGAATATCCTTCATTGTCAGCCTCCATGCTAATGAACTTTACAACTAGAAAATAAAAATAAGATCAAGTAAAATTGTATTTTTGAAAGGACAGAAAGTGTATCATAGCGATATACTAATCCTATAATTCCTTAGAGAAGCAAATAACCTTTTCTCTTGATATAGGCATCGGGCATTGATCTGTCACACTGTTTGTTCTAGCAGAGCTCCCAGAGGTGCATTCAGTTTTTGAAACGTTAAGGCTAGTTCATTAGCCGTCCCTAGCTCGTTTCTCTGAGAGAATCAAGATAATACTGTGGTTAGTTAATGGCTTTCTCTTGTTTCCCCTAGAGCCCGCCTGTCTGAAGCCTGCAGGCCCAAGAAGCTTTCTTTCCCCCTTCCTTTCACTATTAGTCACAGCTGGTAAGGCTCACAGAAGCCTAGACTGTTTGAAAACAGTCAGACCGCACAAACGTTTGAGTGTCTCTGCTGCAAACAAAAAACTTGGTCCATGTTGCCATGGTGGGGGACTCCTGATTCTACAGTATTGGAATGAAGAAGGGGGGGTGGGCTGGGGGAATCCTGAATATCTCATTGTGAATGTCTCTTATTGAACAACCACCACCAAAACATAAAAATAAAAAAGGAGAGGAGAAACCCTCTCTGAGGGAACTGATGATCTACAGTATTTCCTGGAAGGTGGGGGAAACAACCAGCTAACTTTTAAGTGGAGCTCATGTCTCCAGGATTAGCCATGTGTGCAGGAGATGAAGTGATGCCACTTGCCCTGCTCTCAGTGTCTATTGTTCAGCATCATGGTTTAGTGGTTGAATACTCACAAGCAGCAACCTCTCCCAAGAGCCACCCCACTAGCTGTTCCTAATGGATGTTCACCATCACTGTGCTTTGCTTTTTGTTTTTAACACATTTTGTCCTCACCATTCTCATGTAATTGCTGAAGCAAAAGAAGACAAGTACAGTTGTTCCAGGTAAGCATCATCAATAGCAGCACTAGGATAAGTGCATTGCTCAATAGGTTTGGCTTTACAATGCATTGATTTCTTTTGTTTAGTGCATTTAAAAAAAAAAACTAGTATCTGGTTCTCATGAAAATGAGATACTGACCATGCTGGCTACTGTCAAGTTTTTCCAGGCAGACACTATCCAAGTTTCCTTTAGACAGTAATTTTATTAATGTACATCAAAACTGATCTGCTGTCCCCTGCTATTCCAATGCCTTTCTCCCTATCTAGGTGTAGATTCAGTCTGTGCTCATGGTCATGTTACCCGAGTTGCTACGGAGCTGAAACTATCAGTCATGTATGCAGTGTAGTTGTAGCTGTGTTGGTCCCAGGATATTAGAGAGACATGGTGGGTTAGGACCAGCTTCTGTTGGTGAGAGAGACAAGCTTTCGACCTGTCCCCACACCTCTAGTTGTCACCTACTATCCAACAATGGAATCCATATTAAGTATCATCAAACAACTATAACCCATACTTGATGGTGACTCCACCCTGAAAGAAATCTTTCCTGAACTCCTTCTTCTGGCCTTCAAACAACCCCCCAATGGCCAACCTCATCATCAGAAGCACCCCACAGACCAGGACACGCCAACTCAAAGCAGCACCAGACCCTGCCAGAACAACAGATGCAAAACCTCCAGACATCTCCACTGCTACAATGATCAACATTCCCTCCTCCCAACACACCTTTCAAGATCCATGGATCCTACACATGCTTATCACAACATGTACTAAATGCTCATCCAGTGCACTAAATCTCCTAATAACTACGTGGATGAAACCAGACAATCACTACGCTCCCAAAAGAACTCACACAGGAAAACACCCTGTTCCCTATGGGTGAACACTTTTCACAAAGCGATCACTCTATATCTGACTTATTAGTCCTCATTCTCAATGGAAATATGCACAACACTTTCAAAAGACAATTCATTACTCTGCTACACACTAAAAATTATGGACTGAACAGACTGGATTTATGGCTTATTACAACATTCTGTAAATTAACCTTTTTGTCCTATGACTGCAGAGGTGTTAATGGGCCACACTACCTTGAATGGTCCCTTACAATATGTGCTAACTGCTTATGCTAAACGCAGGTTCGGCCAATCGTGGTTCCCACTAGCCACAGTTCGAGGCAAATGGGGGCTGCAGGAGGCGGCAGCCAGCATATCCCTCGGCCTGCACCACTTCCCACAGCCCCCATTGGCCTTGAATGGCAAACCACGGCCAGTGGGAGCCACGATCGGCCGAACCTGTGGACCTGTGGCAGGTAAACAAACCGGCCCAGCCCGGCCCACCTGGGGGCTTACCCTGACGGGCCGCATGCCAAAGGTTGCCAATCCCTGTGCTAAACAATCTGTTCCACCTTGTGTTTTTCTGTGATGCTGGAAGTTCCTTTCCCAGACCCGAAGCAGAGCTCTGTGTGGCTGGAAAACTTGTCTCTCTCATTTCCAGTCATGAAAGACTGGTGAAGTTTTTCCTCTATCTAGGTTTTTTGTTTGTTTGCAGACACTGAGGCCTGGTCTACACTGGGAGGGGGGAATTAATCTAAGTTATGCAACTTCAGCTATGTGAATAACGTAGCGGAAGTCGACATACTTAGAGCTACTTACCGCAGTGTCTTCACTGCGGTAAGTCAACGGCTGATGCTCCCCCGTCAACTCCGCCTGCACCTTTCGCTCCAGTGGAGTACCGGAGTCGATGGGAGAGTGCTCAGATGTTGATTTATTGTGTCTAGACTAGACATCATAAATCAACCCCCGCTGGATCAATCGCTGCCCGTCAATCCAGCGGGTAATGTAGACAAGCCCTGAAGAGAGTCAGAAGGCTCCTGCATGGCCCGAACTTAACAGACAGCTGGAGAAAGCTGCCAAACCCTCTGAGCCTGAGGACTAGGTGGGGCCACCCAGAGACGACCTGCAACTCTTGATGGTGGAGGGGGGCACAGTAAAGGTTGGGGGGAGAGCACATGACTGGCCTCTTTCCCACTCCCCCCAACCTCCCACACTCACTCAAAGCTGGCACCATCTTGCTCCCATTCCCCTCACAGCTCCTTTCTCACTTATTTCTCCCATCGCCTCCCCGCTGCGGGTGCAGAGTAGGCTCCAGACACCTCCTGCTGAGCAGGTAACTGTGGCTGCAGGGGAAGAAGGGACTGGACTCAATGGGCTGCCCCGCATCACCCCTCGTGGAGCTGCACTGCCAGCCTGGTTTCTCTTTCCTGCTCTGGGCACCTCCTAGCAGGGCTCAGCAGGAGTGCTAGGTAGGTGCCATTGCCTGTCCCAGGCACGTCCCCCTCAGTCACCTTCAGCCCAACTCCTGGCCTGGCAGAAATCGGGGGGGAACGACGCAGGGTCAAGAGCCCCCACAGACATCACCTCTGGGGCCACCTGAAAAAGACAAATTGCAACAAATTGCTGGGGCTCCTCCCACAAGGAGAAGCCATGGATACAGAGTAGATAAGCCAGAGGGAACTGGGAGGAGAGCTTAGAGAGTAGGTTTCAGAGGAACACTGAAAGCCAGAAGCAACTTTTATTTATTTGAGACTTTTTTTCATGGATCCTTTTCTATGAGGCTTTGTAATAAACAAGTGCCAAGGAAGGTATTATTAAGTCAAATGTCAAGAGTGCCTGAAGTGGAGTTACTAGCTTCCTGAGAAGGGAAACTGAAGTAGGGAGACTGTGTGATGCCGCACTAGCTCAGCAGGGGGTGCTACAGGACAGATACACCCTATGACACCTCTCTAGGAGGCTGGGGGACAAAACAGTCCATGTTTCAGCTGAAATCTCATGGGCCCCTCACGTGTCTTCATTTTACCCATCACCCTTGAACCTCCATAGGTAGGCCATTATCCTTCTGACCAAGGATTTCATTCAGAGTTTATCAGTGTCATCCCTTAACCTTCCAGAAAGGTTACTGCATAGTACCATGGCACTATCCCTATTGAAATATTAATCTGCAGAGAGAGACCTGGGTCTCTTCTACCATGCTTCACATGACCTTGTCATATGCAAACTAGGGAAATATAGCCTAGACAAACCTTCTATAAGGTGGGTGCAACTGGCTGGAAACCCCACTCAGAGAGTAGTTAGTGGTTCAGTCAAGATAGAAAGGCATATCGAAGGGAGGGGGTCCTGCAGGGATCTGTCATGGGATTCCGGTTCTATTCAATATCTTCAAAAGTGATTTGGGTAATGACATAGAGAGCACACAAAGTTTGTGGATGATACCAGGTTGGGAGGAGTTGGAAACACGTCTGAGGACAGGATTAAATTCAGAATGATCTTGACAATCTGGAGAAATAGTCTGAAATAAATAGGATGAAATTCAATATGGACAAATGCAAAGCATTACATTTAGGAAGAAATAAGCAATTCACAAATACAAAATGGGAAATGATTGCCTAGGAAAGAGTACTGCAGAAAAGGATCTGATGTTGATAGTGGATCACAAACTAAATACGAGTCAACAATGTAATACTGTGTGGGGAGGAGCAAACATCACTCTGGGTTTATTAGCAGAAGTGTTGTAAGGAAGGCACAAGAAGTAATTCTTCCACTCAACTCAGCACTGATAAGGCCTCAACTGGAGTACCGTGCCCAGTTCTGGGCACCACACTTCAGAAAAGATGTGGACAAATTGGAGAAAGTCTAGAGGAGAGAAACAAAAATGATTAAAAGTCTAGAAAACATGACCGACAAAGAAAGACTGAAAAAAATGGGTTTGTTTAGTCTGGAGAAGAGATGACTGAGACTATAAAATAGTCTTCATGTACATAAAAGGTTGTTATAAAGAGGAGGATGATAAATTGTTCCCCTTATTTACTGAGAACAGGACAAGAAGTAATGGGTTTAAATTGCAACAAGGACAATTTATATTAGACATTGGGAAAAACTCCCTAACCATAAGGGCAGTTAAGCACTAGGACAAATTATCTAGGGAGGCTGTGGAATCTCCATCATTGGAGGGTTTTATGAACAGGTGTCAGGGATCGTCTAATAATAATTAGTTCTGCCTCAGTGCAGAGGCTGGGATGAGATGACCTATTGATGATCCTTCCAGTCCTACATATCTATGATTCTATGTACCATGACCTCTATACCAGCATTTACACACTAAAATGTTCAATAAAAGTCACTTGAAAAGAAAAAGAGAAGATCTGAAGGTCTTTCCGGGAGGACTCCTTGGCTGACTAGGGAATTAGAGGTCTCAGCTGAAGGGGTGGAAATGTTGAGTCTTACAAAAGAACTTGTCAACCAAGGCTTCTGACAAAAACCAACCAACCAACCAAAAATAAATAAATAAATAAATAAAATAAAAACCCAAACAAACAAAACCCACACCAGTTTTAAATGGTCTGAATAAAATCTTTTTTCTCCTCTTGATTGCTCAGGTTTTCCTCTTTTGTGATGTCTTCTTCCTACAAGTTCTCCAATTATCCACAGTGTCTTCCAGCAAAGAAACAGAGTGGGGGGAAGTAACACCAGCAAAGCAATAAGCAACCCGCCTCAAAACATAATATTTGTTAAAAAACAAACAAAACGGGAAAACATTTTCCCCGTTTACAGATAATATTCATGCTTCTCAGAAATTCACATCAGGAAATGCTTTTGCAATGAATTAGGCTATAATGTAGTTAAATAGCATTACATTGTTTTGCTTTACATATTTCTGCTTATTGTAAATTCTACCACTAACTTTAGTGTCTATTTAAAAAAAACAACAAAAAAACCTAGTAGGGAAAGCTGAGCCCATAGCACAATAAATTAGCTATTTACCCCTGCAGGCTTGGTTTCATAGCCAGTTTATATTACAAATGTTAGGATTCATGCCAACCTCTTTGGCCTATTTTTCAGCTTCTCACAGAAACGTGTCAGTACCTTCTTTCACACTGTCCTTATGCATGGGACTTCCTGAGTTCATCCACAAGCCCTCTAGCCTTTTGGCATTTAAGTCCCTCCTGACCACCTACTTCTGCCATGATGCCTATAGAAACTAGCTATCCTTACAAGTTTGGGAGTCTTCCCATTAACTTCAGACATTGGATCAGCCTTTGAGAAGTAATTGGTCACCATTTATTGTAAATCTTATGTTAACTGAGCCTTATATTACCTGATGCCACCTTACCAATTCTGTTGTATCCTTCCCCCAACCTGTGAACTCTACAGAAGTGGTTCTCAAACTAGGGCCCCCACTTGTTCAGGGAAAGCCTCTGGCGGGCCGGGCCGGTTTGTTTACCTGCGATGTCCACAGGTTTGGCCGATCGCAGCTCCCACTGACCGCGGTTTGCCGCTCCAGGCCAATGGGAGCTGCAGGAAGCGGCGTGGGCCAAGGGACGTACTGGCCGCCGCTTCCCGCATCCCCCATTGGCCTGGAGCGGCGAACCGCTGCCACTGGGAGCTGCAATTGGCCGAACCTGCGGACACAGCAGTTAAACAAACTGGCCCAGCCCGCCAGGGGTTTTCCCTGAACAAGCGGCGACCCTAGTTTGAGAACCACTGCCCTACAGGACAAGGACTAGGCCTTCCCCTTTTCTTTTTGGAAAATGCCTAGCAAAACAATAAGGAGGGTTGTTTCAACCATGTGAGTGTTTTATATAAAGTTTGGTGTGATTGGTTGATTATATTCAAGACAATCAGAATACTTTTTGTCAAGTCAGTATTGAGGAACAAAAGCATATTAAGAAGTTTAAAATAGGGATAATACTGCTTATTCATTTTTGTAAGGTTCTTTGAGATCTACAGATTACTATGTAATTACTCTGTAGTATTATTATTCCATCCTGGTTTGTCTAGCTTTAAGACAGCCTCTTGCTCTCATGAGTATAGTACTCAGTTCAAGAAGTATTGTCCTTTGTTCTGTCTTTTTTGTCAATGAAATTGAAGAAAACTAAAAACACAGCTTTTAGCCAATATAGCCTATGGCCATGCTATTGTCATCTTATGAAGATGCTGTGTCCCTGTGATACTAAAGCGGATAATTAATTTTCTGTAATGTAAAGAAAAGAATCAGGGACCAGAATCCATTGAAAAAGTGCTACATAACCACAACTCTGTCTCCACATCTGATCACCAAATCCATTTGATTATTTATAACTGTGTTGGATTTTTTGCTTTTGTTGGGTTTTTCTGAGCAACTTGGTACATCAAGTCTCCGAGCACTGAAACTGATGCAAACGAGAGAAAATGCTGTCAGGAAATCTGTGCACCTTGTAGAATAAAAACAGAACATCCTTTCATTTGCTCCAGGGGACACACAACCTAATGTGGCATTTTTCCTACAGGGTCTGTGATCAAGACATTCTTAGAAGATCTGAATTCATGACAAAATTAAGAGAGAGAAAAGTTCAGAACATTCAAGCCACTTAGCAATTCAGTTTCAGATTTGCTCTCCTTTTGTGTTTTAATGAATGCTGCAGTTTTGCTTAAGAAATCCAGACAGGGCTTCTTTGGAACAAGGGCTTCTAGCTGAATACTATTTTATGACTTCTTCCAACGAAGTCATAATTGGTTAGGACAGAGAATTTTTTTTTCCCTCCAAAGCAAGATGTTTTTCCCCAGTGCTCCTCGAACAATTACAAAAAAGCAACATGTATACCAGTAACATTTCCGATTGTCCTACATGACCAAGAGGCTGCAATTTCAGGACTGTGATTTGGAACATATAAACATTAGTCATGCAGTTGATTTGTAAATTAATGTGTCTTGATGCTGCTTCCTATGCTTATATCACAATCTAGTGTTGGCCTTTTTTCAGTTTGAGATCTACACTTCGGAGACTAGCCAGGGCTGTTAGAGAAAGCCATGTTGCTTCTGTACCAACAGAAGCAACATGATCAAATTTCATTTTTAGATTTTGAGGAACTACCATAAAGAAACATGCATTTTTTTTATGAAGCTGCCCCTAAAATCATTACATTGTCTGGAAGAGGAATTAAGATTGGCAAATTCTTTTGTTTCAGTTCTTCATAGACACAATATAGCCTGCATATTATTTTCTTTTAAATGGCAGATAGCAATGACTAGTTCAACACAAAAACAGGGAATTATCATTTTAGTCATTTATGACAGAGAATTTGTTGCAAGAGTATTCAAGTATATTGCTAATCTTTTCTGGATTATTAAAGCCATGATCCATCAAGGCACTTAAACACATGCCTAACTTTAAGCACATCAGCAGTCCTACTATTATTGTGCTTAAAGTTAGGCATGTGCTTACCTATTGCAGCCTAGATGCACAAGTGTACTTAGCACCAAATATAAGGAGTTAAGTGTGGAAGGTTAGTTGAAAATCCTTTTTGTATTGTCTTGTATATTGTGTTTACAATTTGCTTTTTGGGATGACGATGCTGCTGAGTTGTATGCAAACTTGTAAAATAAAACTTGTAGTGTGTGTGAGAACTTCATTTCACATATGACCTTTTACAGTAATTGGATCTGAATTATAATCAGTCACCTGAGTCCTGAAATAGATAAAATAGTTTTTTAATGTTAAAAAGTTTTAGCCCTTCGTTGATTATCTATCAGTGCTTACAGTCCTGTGAAAATAAGATAAATGAGAAATTTGGTCTCTAATTAGACTTCACTAGATTTACAGCTTTTAATTTATACGCCAATGCAACTCAGGCCGGCACTAACACAGATAGAGATGGAGCCACAGTTTTCAATTGATTTAACAATTTAATTGCAGCATTAACATCCATTAACATTTAACTAACCTTTTAAACTAACCTCAGGCACAACCTTAAAGACTAAATGAAGTAAAATTGCATATAAAAAGGTACTAACATACAGCTGTAAGAAGCCAGAGTGAATCTTTAGGGAGATTTAGCATCACTTCCCCACATCAGCAGGAGGGAGTCTGTTTTCCTTCTTGAAAAATTCAGTAGGAAAGCATGCTCTAATTTATAGGAAAAGGAAATAGACACATTTGATGGTTATTAACTCTCATTTATATCTTCTTGTCTATACGTGATGCTAAAAGGGTGCACTATCCCTTACATTGGTCATGCACTAAAAATCAATTTATTACACAGAAAAAACAACATTGCTGCATTAACTGATAAAATCACATGTAAGGGAATATAAAATAACCCACTGAAGTTTCATATGAAATATAAACAACATATTCTAGAGATAATAGGCAAATACAGCTCATTTATACCGGTACAAATCTAGAGCAATGGCACTGAAGCTAATGGACTTACTCCAAATTTACACCTGTGAAACTGAGGGATAAAGCCATGAAGAAAAGTGAAGCATAAACACTGAGTGCTTGATTTATATAAGTGCTCTGCACCCTAAACCTCCAGATGAAGACAATAGCAGCTGCAGGTGCTCAGGCTTCAGAAGTCAGATCCTTTGACCAAGACCCTCAGCTGGTGCAAATCATCGCCCTTTCATTGCTGTGGGAATTTACACCAGCTGAGGATCTGGCTACATATTAATAGGTGTTCTGTGCACAGAGGCCATAAATCTGGACTGGAGCACTTAGCATTGTGCACTGCCTTGTTCTGGGGTTTGCTCAAGATTGAATGTTTTGGGGGTTTTTTTTACAAGAAAGATAATGAAGATTTTTCAGAGCCATCTAAAATTGAATCTATACATTCACATCCTGTAGGGATTCTGATTGGATTTTTTAAATTAATTCTTATTGTTCTCTTTATCATTAGGCAATTTTGATTAGGTAGATTAGGCAAATTTGTCCTTTTTGTTGTAATATGGTAAATGCTTACATTGGAAATTATGGGCTAGCATGTGCAACCTTTACTCATGTTGGTGAGCACATGATCACGGGAGCAGTGCTAGTGAAGTCAATGGGTTATGAGTGTAAGTGCTTGCCAGCGTAAGAGTTTCCAAAACTAGCTGTATACAAATTGTGCATGTGGTGTCACTACTTTACCATATTTAAAATGTATATAACATCACCTGAATGTCATCAAACCAGGATGACAATAATTTGTAAAGCATCATTAGGACCTTGTGCTTTATGGCGGTAATGACGACTGTTGTACACAGTCAGTATTATGTCTTGATGTGATACACCATTATGTCGGATAGTGTTAATGGTCCAGGGATTAAGGGTTTCCTAACAGCACATACTGACACCATACACTATAATGACTCCAATGGAGATGTTAGTCACGCCAGTGAGCGTTCTACACTACACCCTGACTAGATACTTCTTAAATGTATTAGGTCAATGATCAGAATATTAAAAGCTTCATTATTGTATGCATTGACACACTATAGTGTGTCGCTGTACAGTTCTTCATGCTTTCAGGCATCTATGTTTCAATTCACGTGGCAGAACTTAGAAGATATATTGAGGGTATGCCAGGTCCTTTGATGGATGCAAAATATGCTGGTTCTTCATTCCTCCTCAATGTCACGTGACAAGATTTGTACTGGAAGTAAAGAGCTGACCTATTTGGTGATATTTGATTTTCACTATAACTTCAATTTAAGATTCTTTCTTTATTAACTATTAATAGACTATTGTGGCTATTGCTGTATTTCATAATAACAAACACCATAGAGTTAACAGACTCTTATACCCGCAATGTCTAATCAACAAGTTACATAATTACAGCAACTGATAAGTATGTTCTAGTATCATCCTTTTAGCTACCAAGGTAACTACATTACCAAAGAAACAAAGGGCAAAACCAAATTTTTAATTTTAAAAAATCAAACAACCACAGCACAGGTAAATTCCAGATTTTTAAAAGCATTTAGCCATTTCTTCACTCAGCTTTGCAAGCGCAACTGACTTAGAAGTCTAAGTCTCATTTTCAAAAGTGACTTACTAAGGCTCTTAAATATCTTTGAAAATCTGGGCCTAAGTATATATGGGGAACTCCCAAAATGCCATATGCAAGTACAGTCTATCATACAAGGGGCATTTTGCTATGGATTGTTAACAGTCGAGGATTAATTCCCCATATAGCTGCATCAGTAGCGGCTAAATATAACCACATATACTATAGATGGTTTCCATTTCAATGAAAAAAGGATCTTTTCAAATGTACTGGGGGAGATGTACTGTGTGGATCCACTGATCAGTGTTCACAGCCAAAATAGTTTCCCAGGGCATCAGTACTATTTGTGGCTGATACTGTACCTTCTGGAACCACATATATTCATAAGTGGTCAAACCTGGAGCTATGCATGTATTTCTAAATGCTAAGAAACTTAGTGAATCCTGTGATTCACATGTTAGAGCTCAGAGGTACATTGATTCTGATTAGGATATTATTTCAAAAGGAAAACTCTATATCCTGTGAGTTAATGGACTTGTTCTTTGTTGCATCTCCATCAATAATAGGTGGTATAAATACCTACCTGGTGTAATAGTCAAATCAATCTACTGTATTTTTAACTTCTGAAATTTCAGTAAAAGCCAGTAGAGACAACATATCATTAATGTGTATAATAAAGTGTGAACATCCCATCTTTCCATGGTCCAGTATGCATAGAACATCACTTCCCATCTCCTCGATCGAATCACATAATCTCTTGCTTCAAATTTATGAATCATATAAAGTGTGACCATAATCCACTGGCTTCCCATTCATAGATTCCAAAGCTAGAA